>NC_060149.1:175975573-177466979 GCF_021461385.2 Schistocerca piceifrons | reverse complement strand
TCAGTGACTGAACTCATCAGTTATGGAATGATGGTGAAAGACAGTCAGAATTATTTGCTGACTAAATAATGATATTAAAATACGTATAACAAAATTTAGTCACAGTAGTTTCTTTTGGTAGTGTAGTAATTTAAATAAGAAAAATCCAATGGCGGATCCTAGAGCCTGGGAGTACACTTCCACAAAATTAAATTCAAATGTTTTAAATTTATGTGTGGTTACTACGTTAGGTTGGTGTGACATCCGCAGAATTTTTGCCGACAATTTTTGCACGGAATTCGACATGCCTGATGTGAAATGAAGTGCCGCTCCTTCTGATACATTTGTGACATACACATTTCAGCGACTGTGTACCACTAATTTTGAGTCATAATTGATGGATGTCGGATAATAATATCAAGTGAAATATCTGTTGTTAATAACAGTGATGATGTAAATTGCTATTCACTCCCTTCAAAGGAACAAAACAGATGCCAGTATGTCGGTAATAATTAATTGTTTTGTAACAACTTTGAAGCATCTCATCTGCATGAAAGCAAAGTAACGTTATTTTCAAAATAGATGGTTTTATCGGAGAACCACGTATGTGATTCACGATGTGCAGGACAGCTATGAATAGAATTTTTCATCCCATTACACGCAGATTCAGGTCAGGCAACTGCGACAATTAATTTACACAGATTGTTTTCCTCTTGATTAAGATAGTCTACCAAATGTTTCGTTTTGTGCTGCCATACCTCAGATAATGTAATTACCTTTTCTCGTTATGAATACCACCTACATTTTCACGCTTGCTATTCCCGCCTGATTGGATTCCACTCATCGGTGGCCGACGCTTAAAACTTTTACCCAAGACGAGTAGCACATTTTCCCCAGCGGCATCCACTACACGTTGTTCAATAGGTATGAGGTGTCCTCTTGCAGTAGCTGGGCAAATAAATGATACAAACCACCGTTTATCACGTGTTGCCATTTGACGTTGTTAGTATTGCAGTATCGCACGGGTGGCATAGAAATGTTCTTTTGCATGAAGGGTTTTAAGTACATTACATTAAACCAAAAGAGACTAGTTTATCGAAAGTTCTATCGTCAGCGCTATTAGGGTAGGAAACCGTTTCCAGTGGGAAGCACCCAAGCATTTGATAGGATACTCTTCTCCCACGTAAGTTTTAATAGAAGTGTTTTCTTCGCTTATGAGGAGTGGTATTGTGTAAACGTGGGTGACAGGACTGATACCGATAGTACGCCGATTTAGAAGGCACAGAAGTTAAGGTTTCGAATTTCTATTCTTAAAATCTGGGTTCAAAATTTTGGTCCAGCCAGTAAGATTTAGATTTTCTGATGTACCTTTACATCACTCAGATCTAGCCTAACGACCTCGTCATCAACTGCACGACTGATCTTCCTTTCCTTCATTGTAATTATCTAGAAGTCGACGATAAGCTAAACAAGAACATTGTTTGTTACATTCACTGTATGATTCTGCCCTTTTTGCGCTGCGCATCCTTGTTGGGAACCAAATTACACTTGCCTTCAGATTTATGAGATGAGCGTTACCGGACCGTTGGAGTTCTTCATCAAATAGCTTAGGTTCCCTCTAGTCAATTAGCTTAAAACTGTCTACTTAAAAGGGAATCAACGTCAGATGTGTGTCTTTAGCGTGCAGCAACTACTGATTGCAATATCTGTGTACAAACTACAAATACCTCTCCCCCCCCCTTTTCCAACCCAGAGAATTAAGCCTTTTCCCTGATGAGAAATGAGGCCGTCTGGGTGTAATTCGCACACATCGTCAGAGAATGGAATTCACAACGGCGAAACGTCCAGCGGCGGAGAGACAACATAAGAAGCAGATCAGACTGGAGCACGCAGAATACATATGTTGCCTACCTCGAGTGTTTGCTGCAGACTCAGAAATTAATCAAACGAATTGAACTTCATACTTGCGCTGACAAATGATATCGTACACAGACACTACACTGGACTTTAGTGTACTTGTAGCAGGACGGAATGAATTCAGGCCTAGGACGGTGGATAGCGCTGGTTCCACTTCGTGTATTGTAAAATATTATCTGTATATCGCAGAGCATCTGCCCTGCCACTGCTACAACACTGGTTATGTTAATAGATGGAATTTGCGTTAGTACCTCTCTCTTCTACGGGATTGGCTCCAGCTTCTTAATGTTAACTGAGTCTAACCCTGATTTTGTTCTGAAAGTGGTGCCCTGTTAATTTATTACTGGCACTTTCAGGACGCCTTTTAGCACCCAGTAAGAAGTCTAACGTAATAAATCTAGCCACAGCAGAAGCTTGCATTCAGCGAAATGCGGCCCAGTTACATATAGAACAGACTGCGCAGTCTGGACTACAAACACTGAGGTCAATATTATAAAGGTAATAGCTGTCAGAACTTAGTTCCTGATGCAATGTGGAACTGAGAAGACGAAATGGAAAGAATTGAAAGAAAAAGAAGCAGAAAGTCTGCTATCGATACAAGTACGAGAAGCTGGGGATAAAGACCTTCCTAGTACGCATGAACCTAAATACCTGATGTTACATCAGAAAAGGACCCTACAACGAATCTATACTCATAGGTGCCCAGCAATTGCTGTATCTTTCACGCAGGGTCCACAAATTTATAAAACCATCTTCGAATTGTGTTCCACTGGATCGATATTCAGTAGGAAAGACGTTTATATACCCCCTCAAGTCAAAACTATACAAAAATCTGTTTTCTCGCGTCTAGTTTAGAGATGGTTTCACCATAACGCTGCCTCTACAGCTCTAATTGGTATAAACTACGTGTCAATAATTACACTACTGGTCATTAAAATTGCTACACCAAGAAGAAATACAGATGATAAACGAGTATTCATTGGACAAATATAGTATACTAGAACTGACATGTGATTACATTTTCACGCGATTTGGGTGCATCGATCCTGAGAAATGAGTACCCAGAACAACCACCTCTGGTCGTAATAACGGCCTTGATACGCCTGAACATTGAGTCAAACAGAGCTTGGATGGCGTGTACAGGTACAGCTGCCCATGCAGGTTCAACACAGTACCACAGTTCATCAAGGTTAGTGACTGGCGTATTGTGATGAGCCAGTTGCTCGGCCACCATTGACCAGACGTTTTCAATTGGTGAGAGATCTGGAGAATATGTTGGCCAGGGCAGCATTCGAACATTTCCTGTATCCAGAAAGACCAGTACAGGACCTGCAACATGCGGTCGTGCATTATCCTGCTGAAATGTAGGGTTTCGCAGGGATCGAATGAAGGTTAGAGCCACGGGTCGTAACACATCTGAAATGTAACGTCCACTGTTCAAAGTGCCGTCAATGCGAACAACAGGTGACCGAGACGTGTAACCAATGGAACCCTATACCATCACGCTGGGAGATGCGCCAGCATGGCGATGACGAATACACGCTTCCAATGTGCGTTCACCGCGATGTCGCCAAACTCGGATGTGACCATCATGATGCTGTAAACAGAACCTGGATTCATCCGAAAAAATGGCGACTTGCCATTCGTGCACCCAGGTTCGTCGTTGAGTACACCTTCGAAGTCGCTCCTGTCTGTGTCAAGGGTAACTGCAGCCGTGGTCTCCAAGCTGACAGTCCAAGCTGCTGCAAACGTCATCGAACTGTTCGTGCAGATGGTTGTTGTCTTGCAAACGTCCCCATCTGTTGACTCAGGGATCGAGACGTGGCTGCACGATCCGTTAAAACCAGGCGGATAAGATGCCTGTCATCTTAACTGCTAGTAATACAAGGCCGTTGAGATCCAGCACGGCGTTCCGTATTACCCTCCTGAACTCACCGATTCCATATTCTGCTAACAGTCTTTGGATCTCGACCAACGCGAGCAGCAATGTGACGATACGATAAACCGCAATCGCGTTAGGCTACAATCCGACCTTTATGAAAGTCGGAAACGTGATGGTACGCATTTCTCCTCCTTACACGAGGCATCACAACAACGTTTCACCAGGCAACGCCGGTCAACTGCTGTTTGTGTATGAGATATCGGTTGGAAACTTTCCTCATGTCCGCACGTTGTAGGTGTCGCCACCGGCGCCAGTCTTGTGTAAATGCTCTGAAAAGCTAATCATTTGCATATCACAGCCTCTTCTTCCTGTCGGTTAACTTTGGCGTCTGTAGCATATCATCTTCGTGGTGTACCAATTTTAATTGCCAGTGGTGTACAATATACCTCAAATATATAACTTTGATTTGGTTATGATTATGTGCTACCATTTCGTGTCCCAACACAGGCCCTATCACAACCTTTGGACAAAAGTGAGGCATGCGTGGTGCAAGGAGGACGATGACAACAGTGTGAGCAGAGGTTTACTACGTTGCAACGTAGGGAGTGGAAGAGAGCCTCATAGGATGCTTGGCACAGGTGATTTGGGAACGGAGAGAAGGAAATTTTGGCTTCGTACGAAGTGAACAAGGGTGGAAACACTTACGGATTTAATTTAAGAACATTTTGTTTCCCAATAGTTCAGTCTTATTCGGAGAGGTGTCTCACAGTGGCTTTACACACTGAAGAACCGAAGAAACTGGTACACCTGCCTAATATCGCGTAGGGACACCGCGAGCTCGCAGAAGTGCATCAACACCATCTGCCATGGACTCGACTAACGTCTGACGTAGTGCTGGAGGGAACTGACACCATGAATCCTGCAGGGCTGTCCATAAATCCGTAAAAGTGCGAGTGGGTGGAGACCTCTTCTGAAAAGCACGTTTGCAAGGCATCCCAGATATGCTCAATAATGTTTATTTCTGGAGAGGTTGGTGGCCAGTGGAAGTGTTTAAACTCAGAAGATTGTTCCTGGAGACAATCTGTAGCAATTTTGGACGTGTGGAATGTCGCATTGTCCTGCTGGAATTGCCCAAGTCCGTCGTAATGCACAACGGACTAGAATGGATGCAGGTGATCAGGCAGGATGCTTACGTACGTGTCACCTGTCAGAGTCGTATCTAGACGTTTCAAGGATCCCATATCACTCCAACTGCACGCCCACACCATTACAGAGCCTCCCCCAGCTTGAACAGTCCCCTGCTGGCATGTAGGATCTGTGGATTCATGAGGTTGTCTTCATACCTGT
This sequence comes from Schistocerca piceifrons, assembly GCF_021461385.2. Taxonomy (NCBI): domain Eukaryota; kingdom Metazoa; phylum Arthropoda; class Insecta; order Orthoptera; family Acrididae; genus Schistocerca; species Schistocerca piceifrons. Next base: position 177,461,854 of record NC_060149.1, on the reverse strand, counting down.
ACACGTTCATTCGGTCGACACAATTTTAAACGAGACTTGTCTGACCAGGCAAAATGTTTTCAGACATCAACAGTCCAATGTCAATGTTGACGGGCCCAGACGAGGCGTAAAGCTTTGTGTCGTGCAGTCATCAAGGGTAAACGATTGGGCCTTCAGCTCCGAAAGCCCGTATCGATGATGTTTCGTTGAATGATTCACACCCTGACACCGAATGATTGTTCAGTACTGATATCTGCAACAATTTTCGGAAGGGTTGCACTTCAGTCATCGTTGATCCCGTTCTCGCAGATCTTTTCCCGGCCGCAGTGATGTCGAAGACTTGATGCTTTACCGGATTCCTGATATTAACGGTATACTCGTGAAACGGTCATACGGCAAAATCCCCACTTCATCGCCACGTCGGAGATGCTGTGTCCCATCGCTCGTGCACCAACTATAACACCACGTTCAAACCCACTTAAATCTTGATAACCTGCCGTTGTAGCAGCAGTAACCGACCTAACAACCGCGCCGGATACTTGTCTTATATTGCCGTAGCCGATCGCAGCGCTATATTGTGAATGTTTACGTATCTCTGTATTTGGATAAGCTTGCCTATACCAGTTTCTTTGACGCTTCGGTGTATCTTTGCACATAAACGATTACACCCTACCAGTCTGTATGCTAGTCCTTTCCAACAACTCCCGGTCCTGAGTTCTGTCTATCACATTCAGAGATGTGCACACTGCTTGGCACTCGTCCCAATAACACAAGATCATGTACTTCAACCGAGACATCATTTGTTCCTCATTATATTCTGAGGTACAGAAAATATCAACTATAACTCGTTGCACCTCAACACAATCACTCGCAGTAGGAGACAAGTGCGAGACGGTACTTTTTCCACATTATACCCTGCCACACAGAAAATATCAACTATTAGTCTTGCAGCTACCAGAGACAAAATCTACAGAGGTTATTATTCTCTAACAGGCAGAAAATTCAACATAACTGTTGCTGGACATTTATTGGAAATCCAGCTGTACTCTGTCGAATGTGAATAGAATTCTCGCAGTTTATACTGTATCAGCATCAAGTTGTCACTCTTTGGTGACTGCTCCTGAAAACTCTGCTGCTGTACCGCTCCTAGCTGCTTCGTGGTACTCACTGTCTTGGATCCCCGCACTTACTGTATATAAACTGGCTTTCTCAGAGCTTTTGAGCGAGGTTCTGGCGATTAGGTGTTTTCCCTGATTCTTCTGAAGACCTTCCTAAGGACCCTTCCAGAACCTTCCAAAAGGTTCGCGAACATTCTGGCTACATGCCATGCAAGCGTCAGCTTGGTAGCGGAGGGTATTGTACCCTCCTAGCCATGACAGCGCCATCGCTTCCTCAGCAAGTTGTGAATAAATCTGACTTCATACGGAGTGCACGGCCACGTTTTGATGTCTGCCGCACACTACGCTTTGTGCATCATCTTAAATATTACTCACAGTAAAGTTTCTCTCTTTTCCTTGCAGCCATTACATTTGTTACATTAATAAAATTCTACAGCGATGAAACCTTCCTCCCGCAAAATAACTCGTGATCACTTACACAGTGTGCCATTAATTCGTTTAATTGTACAAATGCATTTTTAAAGATTTTTCCTATAACGCAATAACATGATTTTCATTTTTCTTTTTTCCCACTATTCTTTCAGTAAAGTTCATTTTCTTCTTCATTAGTACGTTTCTCATAAATGACGACGTCATTTGCCCTTCTCGATCGAGTAGACTCAGGTGTATTGACTACATTAGTCTCAATACATACTGACTGGCAACAATTTCCACCGCCAAAACGGTTTTTGAAATGCTTAAATATTTATTTGCAACACGGGCAATGCAAGCAACACCAAACTTTAACTATCACTACAGTTAATGTGGAGGCTACATTTGTAGGTATAGAATAGTGTTTCTCTCTAATCTCATGGTCCATTTCATTTTGTTCTTGATCAGTTTGTTGCTCCACATCCTCCAGTTTTTTCTCAGCTACCAGTAGGTCGCCTAATGTAGTCCCTACATGTCTTGGTGTAAATTCTAATGGTACGTTTGATAGGTTCAGTTTTCTCTCCAGTTTTTCACAACAATCTATTTCCGTGTAATACTAGGTGTAATGTCTTTTCCAGTTATAGTGGTCTATGTTATTCTATTCGTCTGGATGCACAGCTTCGATCCACCACCTTTGAAATTTTTATAGAATATCAGCAATCCCAGGCCACGTAGGTGAATATCCCTATAAGCCTATTCCTTACTCAGAATAGTCGCACTTTCTTCCTTCAGACATATATGTAGAAATTTATTATCACTAATATGCGTCCACATAGTGTTTTCTAAGGTAATTAACTTTTAGGTGCAATTCTTTGGAATGACCCCGCTTTGTAATAAATGGACTTCACACTCGTCCTCACTGGACATGGACCACTTTATAAAAGTTTATTTAAATATTTGTATCCCGTTAAGTCCCCTCTTTGCATTGTATTTGATCTGCTGAGAGTCCACCATAGAACTTCTTAGAATTAACTAGTACTAAATACTCTCTCCCTGCCTGTATATCTGCAGTATGTCGTTCCTTGTATCGTGGTTCATCTCTTGTTGTGGTTTGGGGTGTCAACATTCTATAGAAATTGAGCTCATTGTTTTCTAGTAGTGGGATGCTAATAACATATCATAATACATTATCTGACCTCTAAACTCATTATTTTCAGCAGAAGTAACCTTACATATATTACTACCTGTCTTCAAGTTTGTGTTTCTGGCAATGTAACTTTTCTGTTAACAGTGATACGCAGCAGTATAGTATGGGTAGATTTACTTATGAAGTGTTCGCCGATACTAGTCTCCTGCGTGGATTCACTGAATGCCGTGGAAGAGCGACCGTGGAACAGTTTTTCGAGATGTTCCCACAGCGACAGCAATCACCCCACATTGCGTTCTGCGTCTGAGAGTTGTTGCCTTACAATGTGTTTCGTGCTGTAAGTTTTTGTGCTTGTGTATCAGCAGCTGTTTACGAAGCATCAAATGTAATTCTTGTAACAAACAGAATAATGGTAATTAAATTACTAGTATGTAGCAAGGTACACCAATATTGTGAGACAATACCTCTCCATAACTCTATGAATTTAATCGGAGGTGCATGTGGCACACCGACCCAATCCGACGGAAGACATGTACTCAAGATGCCAAATACGCGGCGGAAGTACATGCGAAGAGCTGCAATCACCGAAAGGTCGCTACATGTAATTCCTCTCGTGAACATCTCTCGCCGCGGTCTAGATAAACACAGCCGGGTTATCCGACAGGCTGGTATTTTCTTCCACTCTGCATGGTTTCCATCTCGCTGGCCTCCAGTTTATCTCCGCTACGTTATCGCGTCGATTCCGTTTCTCGTTTGATGCCTGTTTAGGATCTGTTGCTTGTCTTTCATTTACTCGTCTCGTGTTATTAACGAGAACGTCTCGGCTAAGATACTTGTCAGGCCACCGCGTCTTCTCAGTTCTGCCCGCCTTCGGGCTACATCTACACTGTTACTCTGCAATTCATAATTAAGTGCCCGGCAGAGGGTTCATCGAACTACCTTCAAGCTACTTCTTTACCGTGCCACTGTCGAATAGCGTGCGGAAAAACGAACAAGTAAATCTTTCCGTACGAGCACTGATTTCTCTTGTTATTATGATCGTATCTTCCTATGTAAGTGGGTGCCAACTAAATATTTTCACACTCTAAGGAGAAAGTTGGTGATTGATATTTCATGAGAAATTCCTACCGCAGAGAAAAACTACTTTGTTCTACTTCTGTTGGTTCAACAAGCGAATTCTCTCGAGTTGGTTCTTCCCACTCCTGAGATTCCGTCGCCTCGCTGCTTCAGCGTTTTGGATTGACGATATCGAGCTTTGTCATCACATCAGCAATGCAACATGGTCCTCAGGATGCACTAACTATCTTTTGTAGTTCTATTTTCTATCCGTCCCGAAATAGACATTAGATATAATTGAAGATTTTATAGCACTCATTTTGTGAACCAATAGAAGCAAAACTTCAAAGCGTGGTGCTCTACACGGTCTTATCCTCTTAGCCGCGACCCAAGAAAGTGCAACTCGTCCAACGAAAAGCCCATACCGTTTTATAAACCGGCCGCTGTGGCCGAGCAGTTCTAAGCGCTTCAGTCCGGAACCGCGCTGCTGCTACGGTCGCAGGTTCGAATCCTGCCTCGGGCATGGATGTGTGTAATGTCCTTAGGTTAGTTAGGTTTAAGTAGTTCTAAGTTCTAGGGGACTGATGACCACAGATGTTAAGTCCCATAGTGCTTAGAGCCGTTTGAACCATTCGTTTTATAAGTTACTCGTTTCCCCATTGAAAAACACATGCGGAGGGGTTTCGTAATGGCAGAAGTATCCTCTCCTCTCGGTTTTGTTTCATCACCAGAAATGAGGAAGGGGGTATATGAGTGAAAAAAGTGACGCACCCAGAAGGAGAGGAGCGAACGAAGTGAAGTTTCAAGGGTTGAGGGGATATGTGAATTTATGGTAGTTTTTGCAAAGTCGAGACAGATTTACAAAGAAATTTACGGTAGGAGCCCACTTGTCAGTATGACTTTACCCGCCACCACTCTACGTGGATACACGCTAGTAGTATGATGATAATGTTTCGTTTTTGGGGCATTCAGCTGCGCGGTTATCAGCTCCAGTACAAATTCCCAAGCTTTACACAGTCCAGTCTCGCTACTTTCACAAATGATGATGAAATGATGAGGAAAACACAAACACCCAGTCCCCGGGCAGAGAAAATCCACAACACGGCCGGGAATCGGACCCGGGACCCCGTGGTCCAGAGGCAGCAATGCTAGCCACTAAACTGCGAGCTACAGACTACACGCTAGTATGAATGCATAAGTCCATGGCATCCCCTCCCGGAGCGAGAGCTGGCCCATTTTGGAGTCGACATCCAAGGCGACCCGGCGTATGTTCTATTGGGGACAGATCTGGGGGTGTAATGGACGTCGGCCCTCCACGGCGATGTAGAACTGATATTCATTGCCGAACACAAAGCGACCCCTTCTAACACCAGTCTACGCCTCCCGATGACGACACCACTCCAGACACAGACGTTTGTGTTATGGTATAACGGCAGCGTGGACATGGCACGATAATTCCCTTACCTGGCTGCTGCTAGTCTTCGATGAATGGTGGGGTATGGCACAGAATATTGTGGGGAGTCCTTTACGGGGTCTCGGATGGCAAGCATTAATGTGAAGCGTTACGATGCACTTGGTGCACAATACTGTGATCCTCGTTGTGGTGATCAGACGTAGTCGTCCGAAATTTTGACAACGAGTATACCGTCCTCATGTTCCCTTGCAGCCAAACATTGGGTCATTGAAACATCCGAATGCTCTACAAATCTAGGTAGTGAACAATACGATTAGTCGGCTGAATAGAGACCTACAGTGAGGCCCCTTTCAGACTCTGCCACGTGCTGATAACGCCGTCTCATAGGGTTACGCAGCATCTCCGTGTCCTTCAGTCATTACTCAACATCTGACGCTGTTCACGCCCCTTATATACCTCGCCAAGCCAGGTAAGAACACTAAACACGAAAACAGTAATGCAATCTAGTCGTCGTTCTGCGTGTCACAGAGAATTGCAAACCTAATCATTTACATACCTGCCGATCTCATACACGTGTACGAAGTTAATTTGACAGTCGACAGTACCTTAGATTTTCCCGCATGCATCCCTTTACCATCCGCACTGAATTCATTGCATTACGGTATGATACCAGTGATTCATCCTTCCTCAGAACCTGAAAGATAGCGATTTGTTGTACGCAGAAGAGCCAGAGAAACTGGTACACCTGTCCAATATCGCGTTAGGACCCCGCGAGCAACGCAGAAGTGCAGCAACACGACGTGGCATTCACTCGTCTGATATCTGAAGTAGTGCTGGAGGGAACTGACACCATGAACCCTGCAGGACTGTCCATAAATCCGGAAGGGTACTGGAGATCTCTTCTGAACAGCACGTTGCAAGTCATCCCAGATATACTCAATAATGTTCATGTCTGGAGAGTTTGGTGGCCAGCGAAAGTGATTAAACTCAGAAGAGTGTTCCTGGAGCCACTCTGTAGCAATTCTGGACGTGTTAAGAGTGCATTGTCCTGGTGGAATTGCCCGAGTCTGTCAGAAGCCACAATGGACATGAATGGATGCAGATGATCAGACAGGATGCTTACATACGTGTCACCCGTTAGAGTCGTATCTAGAAGTATCATGGGTCTGATATCACTCCAATTGCACACGCCCCACAACATTACAGAGCCTCCACCAACTTGAACAGTCCCCTGCATACATGCAGGTTTCATGGATTCATGAAGTTGTCTACAAACCCGTACACGTCCATCCGCTCGATACAATTTGAAACGAGACTCGTCCGACCAGGCAACATGTTTCCAGTCATCAAGAGTCCCGCAGTCCGGAACCGCGCGACTGCTACGGTCGCAGGTTCGAATCCTGCCTCGGGCATGGATGTGTGTGATGTCCTTAGGTTAGTTAGGTTTAAGTAGTTCTAAGTTCTAGGGGACTGATGACCACAGATGTTAAGTCCCATAGTGCTCAGAGCCATTTGAACCAGCCATCAAGAGTCCCACGTCGGTGCTGACGGACCCAGGCGAGGCGTAAAGCTTTGTGTCGTGCAGTCATCAAGAGCACACGAGTGGAGCTTCGGCTCCGAAAGCCTACATCGATGATGTTTCGTAGAATGGTTCACACGTTGACACTTGTTGATGGCCTGTCATTGAAATCTGCTGAAATTTGTAGAGTGGTTGCACTTCTGTCACGTTCAACGATTATTTTCAATCGTCGTTGGTCCCGTTCTTCCAGGATACTTTTCCGTTTTTCGGCCGCAGCGAGTCGGAAATTTGATGTTTTACCGGATTCCTGATAGTCACGGTACACTCGTGAAATGGTTAAACGAGGGCATCCCCAATTCATCCCTACCTCGGTGATGATATGTCCCACAACTCGTGCGCCGACTATAACACCACGTTCAAACTCACTTATGTCTCGATAATCGGCCATCGTAGTAGCAGCAACCGATCTAACAACTGCGTTAGATACTTGTCGTCTTATATAGGCGTTGCCGACGGCAGCGCCATGTTCTGCCTGTTTACATATCTCTGTACATATGCCTATACCAGTTTCTTTGGCTCTTCAGTGTGTTTGTACGTCGTGTTGGCATGTTGTGATCCGGTCTCCAGTAAGGTTATACACCACAATAGCCATCACGTACTCTTGGAACTCTTCATTTGTAGTAATGGCGTTTTTGTAAAGAATATAGTTAAAATAATCTTACATACGGATGGAATTTTAATCAACAAATCTTGCAGTCATGGAAATACTGGGGTGTCAGTTTGGTAGCGTATATTAAAGGTATTTGTGATCAAAAACTTTCTGTTTTGGTCGGTGTGTATATGTAATATTTGTCTGATATTCTTACTCTTGTATGTTGCTTCTAATTATATTAAATAATTTAAGATTTTTGTTGCATACATACGTTTAATACTATACAATAAATAACATGAACTGTGGTACTGTTTTAGTTGCAACATGGTCCAAATCCTTGGTAAATTTCTAGAAATATTTGTTTCCTGGTTTGGCTATTTTTCCCTTTTGTTAATTTTATCTTTATTTTGTACACTACGACGTTTCGGCCGTTTAGACATTCACAGGTTTATTCTATCTTTGACTTGTTTTCCACGAGTTCAGAGCCCTCTCCCACCAGTAAATTTCAAAAATGCATAAAATAGACACTAGTACATGGCTCGGCTTTATGCTATTGCTTCAACACAACCACATATCAGGGCCGTCCGTTCCACCACGCAATGTCCATGAAATTAGATGACTATAATCCAAAATATACGCGTTTAAGAGGTTAAGAAACTTGCTTCAAAATGGATACACAGCCAAAAGGTCGTAGTATACATAACAAAAATTTTAAACAAAGTTGGCATTTTGCACGCTTGCTGTATTAATGTTATTTGTCGGTGGCTAGTTTCAGCCTTCTAGGTCCTTCTCAAGTGAGTTTGTGGTTCTGTACAAAACAGGTTATGCTACGTTAACGAATAGAAATGCAGTGATGTGAATGTAAAATTATTTTAAATACATTACATGTATCAGAAATCTGTTGTTGTTGTTGTTGTTGTTGTTTTCGGTCCAAAGACTGGTTTGATGCAACACTGCATGATACTGCGTCGTGTGCAGGCCTCTTCATCTCCGAGTAACTACTGCAACCAACATCTTTCTGCATCTGCTTACTGTATTCATCTCTTGATCTCTACGACTTTTACCCTTCACGCTTACATCTAGTTCTTAACTGGTGAGCTCTTGATGCCTCAGAATGTATTCTACCAACGTATTCCTTCTTCTATTCAAGCTGTGCCACAAAATCGTCTTCTTCCCAATTCTATTCGGCACCTCCTCATTAGTTACATGATCAACCCATCTAATCTACAGCACTTCTGTAGCACCACATTTCAAAAGCTTATATTCTCTTCTTGTGTAAACTGTTTATCGCCCATGTTTCACTTCAATACATGGTACACTCCATACAAATACTTTCAGAAAAGACGCCCTGACACATCCGTGCTGGATGTGAACAAATTTCTCTTCTTCAGAAACAGTTTTCTTGCCATCATCAGTCTACATTTCATATCCTCCATAATTTCAACCATCATCAGTTATTTTTCTGCCTAAATCGCAAAACTCATCCACTACTTTAAATATCTCATTTCCTAATCCAATTCCCTCATCATGACCTGATTTAATTCGACTACATTCCAGTACTCTCGTTTTGCTTTTGTTGGTGTTTATTTTATATCCACCTTTAAAGAAACTTTCCGATCCGTTCAACTGCTCTTCCAAGTCCTTTGCTGTCGCTAACAGAATTAGAATGACATCGGCAAACGTCAAAAATTTTATTTCTTCTCCCTAGACTTTAATTCCTACTCCAAATTTTTCTATCGTTTCCTTTACAGCTTGCTCATTATACAAATTGAATAACAGCGGATATAGGCTGCAACCTTGTCTCACTCCCTTCTCAAACATTGCTCCACTTTCCTACCCCTCGATTCTTATAACTGCCATCTGCTTTCCGTACAAACTGACATTCTTTCGCTGTCTGTATTTTACCCTTGCCATATTTAGAATCTGAAGCAGAGTATTCCAGCCAACATCGTTAAAAGGTTACTCTAAGTCTACAAATGCTGTAAACGAAGGTTTGCCTTTCCTTAACCTATCTTCTATGAGAAGCGATTGTGTTAGTATTGCCTCGCGTGTTCCTACATTTCTCCGGAATCCAAACTGATCTTACCCGAGGTCGGGATCTCCCAGTTGTTCAATTCGTCTCTAAAGCATACGTGTTGGTATTTTCCAGCCGTATACTATCAAACTTATAGTTCTGTAATTTTCACATCTGTCAGCACTTTCTTTCTTTGGAATTGGTATTTTTTTAGTGTTCTTGAAGTCTGAGGTGTTTCACCCGTCTCATATATCTTGCTTACCAGATGGAAGAATTTTGTCATGGCTGTCTCTCCAAAGGCTATCAGTACTTTTGACGGAATGTTCTATATTACGGGCCCTTGTATCGACTCAGGTCTTTCAGTGCTCCGTCAAATTCTTCACGTAGTATCATATCTCCATCTCATCTTCATCTACGTCCTCTTCCATTTCCATAATACGGCCCTCTAACATATCTCCCTTGTATAGACCCTCCATATAGTCCTTCCACCGTTATGCTTTCCCTTCTTAGCTTAGGATTAGCTTTCCATCTGAGCTCTTGGTATTCATACAGGTGGTTCACTTTTCCCCAAAGATCTCTTTAATTTTCCTGCGGGCGGCATTTATCTTACCCCTAGTGATACATGCTTCTACGTCCTTACATTTGTCCTCTAGCCATACCTGCTTAGCCATTTTGCATTCTCTGTCGACATCATTTTTGAGACTTTTGTATTCCCTTTTAACACGCTTCATTTACTTCATTTTTATACTTTCTCCGTTCATCAGTTAAATTCAATATCCTTTTTATTACCCATGGATTTCTATTAGCCCTCTTCCTTCCACCTACTTGATCCTCTGCTAGTTAAAAACTATGCCTTACGTACTGCAATATCAGCATCTTTCAATTTATGTTTTCTATTAGTTTCGGTTCACAAATGCTGTCCTGCTGGTGGACAGCTTGACATTTATAAAGGCATTATACTGAACAAAGAGTAAAGCCCAGTTTCATTTGGATGGGTTCATCAATAAGCTACACTAGCGCATTTGGGAAACTGAGAATCCGCATTTTGCGATCGAGAAGTCTCTTCGCCCTCAACGGGTGACAGTGTGGTGTGCAATGTCTAGTCAGCGAATAATCGCTGCGATTTTCCTTGATGTCACGTTTACTACCGAAGGGTACGTGAAGGTTTTGCAAGATGCTTCCATTCCCTTTATTCAAAGTGATCCTGACTTCGACAATACGTGGTTCATGCAAGACGGAGGTCGACCCATCGAAGTAGGAGAGTGTTTGATGTTTTTAAGAAACACTTTGGTGACCGCATTCTGGCTCTGGGGTACCCAGAAGCCACTTGCATGGACCTCGATTGGTCACCATATTTCCCTGATTTGACCACATGCGACACCTTTTTGTGGGGCTCTCTTAACGACAAGGTGTACAGCAATAACCCAGAAACCATTGATTTGCTGAAAACAGCGATTCAGGAGATCACTGACAGCATCGGGGCATGCAGAATTTCGCTATTCGTCTGCGCCATATCATCGTCAATGATGGCAGGCATATCGAAAATGTCAATAACCTAAATCTGAATATCTGTAGTGACGTTTACCGATTTAATAAGGTGTGTGGACGCCGTAGTTTGTAACTAACTTACGTTTTTTCATCTAGTTCAATAACTGTTACCCTGTATCATATCCACTGAATTGTAAACTATTTATCTCTTACGAAATCGTTTTCAGAACAGGAGGCTCCATTCAGAGTTTCTAAATAAATAGGCAAATCTTCTGTTCCTGTCACATGTTTCGACATAAACTGCGATGTGCTGAAAGTAGTGCAATGCTGCGTACGCCTTGTGGATGGTGGTTGGGCCAAACTCATTTTCAGAACGATTGTTGTTTGTGTCAACTGCACTGAATAAGATCAGAGATGAATTTTGTCGTGGAGACAATGTTGATTACTGATCCTGTACTGGTACATGTCTCTCTAAACGGTATCTTTAGAATCCCTGTCTACATCTCAAATGGTATAGGTGAACTTTCTCGAGTCAGATACTGTTAAAGCAAAACTCCATGTCTCAACTGAGTGATAAACCTCACATTCCCTTAATCTTCTGCAGACTGATATTCGCTGCAAATATACTAATGGAAGTATGGTGTAAAATTAGTATTGCTGAAGAATGCTCCCGAAATAGAATCTTTTCATGTCCTTTTTGTGAATGAAACGTGATGTGTGTCTTTCTTCCCTGTCTGCCATGCTGACGGTTTCACTTAGAATAAAAAGAAATGAGGTACAGTTGAAACAAACCCAGGAGATAGGAATATACCAGCTGGATTAGATCATGGAGGGACAGTGTTTACGAAATCAGATATTGGATTGAAGGAAGGAGGATTTGGAGTGTAACGTCCAGTCGATGATGTTTGATAGGGTTTGTAGGGCGCCCAACTGCGCAGTCTTCAGCACCCGTACACAGCCCTAGTTTTTACACAGTCCAATGTTTTTACACAGTCGAATCTAGCCACTGTTACGAATGATGATGATGAAATGATGAGGACAACACAAACATCCAGTCCTCGGTAGAGAAAATCCACAACCAGGCCGGTAATCGAACCCGGGACCCCATGATCCACGGGCAGCAACGCTAGCCACTAGACCACGAGCTGCGTACACGTCCAGTCGAGATCGATGTCATTAGAGACGGAGCACAAGCATAGAATGTTTCAAGGATGGGATAGGGAATCGCTCGTATCCTTTCAAAGGAACAAACCCAGCATTTGCTTGAGATTTATGAAAATAATGGAAAAACTAAATCTGGATAGCCGAACGCGTATTTGAACCTTCGTCCTCCCGCATGCGAGTCTACTGTCCTAACCTCTGCGCCACCGCGCTCGGGGATCTTGTAGTGAAAGAAGCAGATAGAGACCCAAATTACAACTGCGTAATGATGAAGAGTAAGATGCATTTGAACAACATCGCAAGGAAAAATCAACGTGGAACGGAATACTGAAATACTAAGAAATGATTAAGTGCGTTTAAATTTCTGAGGCGATAGATACTGCGATAATGAATACCACAGTCGATAATTCAGTCGAAGAAGAATGGACATCTCTAAATGAAGAAATCGTAGAAGTTGGACCAATAGAAGTAGGTACAAGACAGGTAAATGCGAAGAAACCTTCGGTAACTGAAGGAATGCTTCATTTAATCGACGAGAGAAGAAAGTACAAACGTGCTGAGAAAAATACATAAAATACATCGGCAAATTCACTTACGAATAAAATAAATGGGAAGTGCAGGAAAGCTAAGACGAAATGGCTCCAGGAAAAATCAGAATAAATCGAAAGAGATATGGTCGTCAGAGGGATAGATTTAGCATGTTTGGTAACATTAACGGTGCATTAGGAATCTTGTGTTTGCAACGTAGAAGACGTGGTGAAACCTTTTGGTATGTAAGACAAGTTCCCTTATTTTTCTTTTTTTAAAAAAAAGGAACACCTCTGTGGATGCTGGTGATCTTCCTGCAAACAGTGCGGCAACGTCGAGGAAAGGAGAATGCCGTTCGGTTCTATTTCCACCGTAAACTGTGGACTTCTGCGAGTTGAAGTGCTCGTGGAATATTTCAAGTTCTTCTTCTTCATACGGCCATACGACGGAAGTGTCGTCAGCATAGTGGAGCCGGTATTTTGGGTGCAACGTTGCGGAGTGAAGTGGCTATTCTTCGAGCGCTGCCATAAAGGGGACCGCTACTACTCGTACCCCATTGCTATTCTGTCCAGCCACTCATAAAATTTGCCTTTCCACTTGAAATAAGCGGTCGTTATATTCCGTCGCACGAGCTTACAGACATCTGGTGCCATACGCTCCCGAAAAATATTCACCGTCTCTTCTACTGGTGCATATGTGAGCAGCAGCGTCATGCTAAAGCTCCCCATAAGATCTCTGGCCCAAATGAACTACTCCTCTATGATGATGATGATATGTACAGAAAATTTGGCATCTACAGGTGTGACGTATCTTCCGTTGCAGTTTTGGGGATGACCACTTCTGTCATTTCTAACCATGGCAAATAGTCGAACTTTTTATCGAATGTTAATAACATGATGTAGTAGGGGAACCTTGAAATTTTTGTGATATCATTACCAGTTAACGAGATTCGGGGATTCAAAGTGACCGTTCTTATACACGTAATAACCGGTTAACTGTCGTAATGGAAACATGGCAAGGGTTCTAGGGTCATCGCAAGGGTTTGGAAATCACCGTACTAAAGGATGCTTTTAGCCAGCTTCTATCACTAACAAAAGCTTATGACGCACTGCATCTGTATAATGGGCACTTCAAGCGTATACAGATATTCCCGAAGTGGTTCTCCAGTGACAAAAGTGGCCTAACAGGGTCTTAACACGACTGAAGAAACTTAAGATGACTGTAGACAATTACTTAAACCCGGAAGGACTGCAAATTCAGTAAAATGTTTGTAGTAACATTTTTATTCTTGTAAGATATAAATCATAAGGCGGGTGTTTTCGATGAACTATGATTGACGAGCAAAATATCCAGAAAACATGTAAAGTGAAGGGTTTTGTGTTTACCATATACTATGCGTACTTATTTGTTGTTTATATGTAACAAAGTATTCTGAGGAGCGAAGAAATTGGTACAGCTGCCTAATATCGCCTAGGGCCCCCGGGAGCACGTGATATGCACTCGACTAATGTCTGAAGTAGTGCTGGAGGGAATTACACCGTGAATCCTGTAGGGCTATCTTTTGTGGCGGCGTTCGTAGCGACAAGCAATTCGCTTTAGAAACGGCTTGCGAAGTCACCGCCACACTTTTAATAGCGGGCCGACCGGTCCGCTGGAACAGTGAACAGAAAGATGAAAACCCAAACACTCTGATTAAATAAAAGTCGGTACTTATCTTTATTAACGAAGATACAGAAACACAGTAGTGAACTCCGTGTCTACAGAAATCTGTCTAGTTCGAGTCGGAGCGGCTAGGTCAGCGTCGGCTGACGACAAACAACAACTCTGCTGCGATGAACACACAACTGACTAGCAAGTACACAATTCGGTGGCGAGTATACAACTGAGCGGCGAATACAGAACTGTCCTAGCGCTCGCGACTCCAGCGCTTAAGAAACCAGAAGCCAGCGGTGGCGCGCGCAGACTTGCGGCGATTTCCTGTCTCGCTGGCGCTGCTTATGCGGACGGCGTCCGGACTTTGATGCTGCCAACGTTTTGGCAGCGGGCTCGGGTGGCATTACTGGCTAGGATACAACACTATCCATAAATCCGTAAGACTACAAGGGGATGGAGATCTGTTATGAACAGCACGTTGCAAGGTATCCTAGATATGCTCAATAATGTTCATGTCTGGGGAGTTCGGTGGAGAGCGGAAGTGTTTAAACTAAGTAGAGTGTTTCTGGAGCCACTCTCTAGCAATACCGGATGTCTGAGGTGTCGCATTGTCCTACTGGAATTGCAAAAGTCCGTCGTAATGCACAATGGACATGAATGAATGCAGGATACAAGATAAGATGCTTATCTAAATGTCACCTGTCAGGGTCGTATCTAGACGTATTAGGCGTCCCATATCACTTCAACCGCACATGACCCACACCATTACAGAGCCTCCACCAGCTTGAGCAATCCCCTGGTGACATGCAGGGTTCATGGATTTATGAGGTTGTCTCCATACCCGTTCACGTCTATCCGCTCGATATAATTTGAAACGAGACTCGTCCAACCAGGCAACAAGTTTCCAGTTATCAACAGTCCAACGTCGGTGTTGACGGGCCCAGGCGAGGTGTAAAGCTTTGCGTCGTGCAGTCATCGAGGGTACACGAGTGGGCTTCCTTCCCGAAAGTCCATATCAATAACGTTTTGTTGAACGGTTCGCACTTTGGCACTTGTTGATGACCCAGCATTGAAATCTGCAGAAATTTGTGGAAAGATTGCGCTTCTGTTACGTTGAACAATGCTCTTCAGTATCTGTTGGTCCATTACACCCAGGGGACATCGGCTGGTACGTACTTTTCAGTTTAATAAACTTTACCAACAGCCGTACACTTTAAGATATTTTATTTTATTTCGAAAGCAACCAATTTCAGCAATTCATTTTGCCATCTTCAGGCCCCATACGCTTTTTACGAATCAACGAGTTTACCGTATAGCGCTATAAAACTGGATATCGTGATCACAATCGTTGTGCAGCTGATTGTCATGCTGAACGAGACGACGCTCCAGATGTGGACGAACTCTTCGAATTCGGAACTCGATTACAATACGCTGTTTGTTCACGCAACGACATAATTATGTTAGATACTACCATGTTACACGCTATCATTCCGAGCCTTCTAGTGGTAGAGGGCTGAAAATTTCTACATACGAAGAAAAGAGTTGTAGAATGTTAGCACTGTTTTCCTTTATTTAAAAAGCGTTAAGAGTTTTCCCATAAAAGCGTCGAAAGCATTACTTCTCAGTTGCTCTCCTAGATTAGGAAGCCATAAACTGAGAGTAGTAGTTGTGGTCTGCTATTTGGGAGCAAATTAACTTATGGTGGGCGAAATACAGAACATATAAAACGTAGACTGGCCATGACAAGGAAAGCGTTACTGAAGAAGTGATATTTGTTAACAACGAATATAGATTTAAGTATTAGGAAGTGTTTCCCGGAACCATGAGACTGTTACCGTCGCAGGTTCGAATCTTGCGTCGGGCATGGATGTGGGTGATGTCCTTAGGTTAGTTGGGTTTCAGTAGTTCTAAGTTCTAGGGGACTAATGACCTGAGATGTTAAGCCCTATAGTGCTCAGAGCCATTTGAAGTCTTTCATGAAAGTATTGTCTAGAGTGTAGCTTTACATGGACGTGGAATGTGGACGATGAACATTTAAGACAATGAAGGAATAGAAGCTTTTGAAATGTGGTGGTACAGAAGAATGCTCAAGTTTAAATGGATAGGACACGTAGCAAACGAGGAGATACTGAACAGAACTGGGAAGACAAGAAATTTGTGACATAACTTGACTATAAGAAGCAATCGGCTGATGAGACTCATTTTGAGCCATCAGGGGGAAACTAGTGTAGTACTGAAGTGAAGCACAAGGGTGAAAACTGTAGAGGGAGACCAAAATGTGACTTAAGAAAGCAGGATCAAAAGGATGTAAGTTGCAATAGTTATTCGGAGATGAAGAGGATTGCACAGATTAGAGTAGCGTGGAGAATTGCGTCATGCCAGTCTTCGAACTGAAGATCACAGCAACAAACAACAACAACACGCGTTTCTCTGTAGATACGTCCCCGCTGTTATTTTTACAAGCCCAGTATAATGTTATAGTGTTAGGGGGGCAGGTAAGAAAGTGACGAAACACTCTATTAGTGTCGGAGGATAAGTTAGTTTCAGTAAAAGATAGGTCTGGCGCATATTTGCTACTAAAAAATATTTCTTTAATTCTGAATATCTAGCCGGCCGGTGTGGCCGAATGGTTCTAGGCGCTTCAGTCTGGAACCGCGCGACCGCTACGGCCGAGGGTTCGAATCCTGCCTCGGGCATGGATGTGTGTGATGTCCTTGCGTTAGTTAGGTTTAAGTAGTTCTAAGTTCTAGGGGACTGATCACCTCAGATGAAGTCCCATAGTGCTCAGAGCCATTTGAACCATTTTGAAAATCTCTGTTATTATATTAAATTATAGTAATGCGTTGATTCTTTTACCCATATTTGTAAGTGTTTTTCTTGAGAAAATTAGCTTATGTGGAATGTTGGGAAAAATGGGTATAACCGTAGACTGCAGTGGTGTATTGACAGAAGGCACATGTTGGCAAGACTGTTTCGACTGCGCTGCAAAATTTTCGTCGAGAAACCTTTAGACATCCTCCATACATCCTCCTAATCTCTTCCCATACAATTCCCTTCATTTTGGAGGTCCGAAGAAAGACATTCGTGTACGTCGATTTGGTGGGGACGAAGAAGTACACACCTGGGTCCAAACAAGATTCCGTAGACCACCGTTAACACTTTTCCACGAAGGCGTTGACAGCCTAGTCTCACAGTGGTATAAATGTGTTATAGATATGGCGATACTTACTTTCCTCCACGTGTTTCGCTTTCATTTGACTGCCCCTTACATCACACATCAGTGCTCCAGAGGCATGGCGAGGCATGAGGTTACACCGTGGTCCTGAGATAAGATCTTTATCTGTCTTTGAAACGTCACAGATGCTCTAGATCCGCACACCTCTGCAGCGGGGCTCAGCTCAGAGGTAAGCCAGTTATGATCCTGGTAGTGGATGAAATTTTCACTGTCTGTATTTGGCCTACAAGGTGAGGAGAGATTCTGGCCTAAAGTTCCCGATCACCCGTCCAAGCCTCTCCGCATTACCCCATGAAGTGAGGGCGTGTTAGACTGATGATGGTGATCCCTTCGTCAGATCATGACGTTGGGCTTGGCAGAAATGGTGTTTGGATGGGTTGAGGTTGAGTTGATTTAGGGGAAGATACCAAACAGCGATGTCATCGGTCCCATCGGATTAGGGAAGGATGGGAAAGGAAGTCGGCCGTGTCTTGTCAAAGGAACCATCCCGGCATTTGCCTGAAGCGATTTAGGAAAATCACGGAAAACCAGAATCAGGTTGGCCGGACGCGGGATTGAACCGTTGTTCTCCTAAATGCGAGTCCAGTGTGCTAATAACAGACACCTTCGTGCTTTTTGAGAGGAGTAGCCTGTGTGCTGGGACTGTATTTCGGCCCCTCCTACTCTGATCAACATCATATGACACGAACATAACACTCACTATAACGCACCCATTACACTCACCTACATGCCACAAATACACGTGCGCGAAAACTCTTACATATCCGCAAGGAAAGGGGCAGTGAGAGCAGGAAGATCATTCTTTCCGCTAGACGGCTGAACCAACCCCACAGGATATCCTATCCAACAGTGCCATACGACATTTAATTTAATTTAATTGATAAAATACGCTGCAAAATTCCACATACTCAAATGCAAAAATTTCCTTTCCCCTATTTTTAGACTTCGATGAGTGTAGTACAAGAATCCTGTACTGAACTTCGACCTTTGGTTATACGATCACAAATATCTGGCCGTTTCGTGATCGCACCCATAGCACACAGATAAAATTTAGCTATACAGCGTTCTGATGGACACTACAGAGTTCGAATGATTGAATGACTGAATGCAAACTGGGACTTAATTTTTCCCATCGGGAAGCTAGCTGCCTTTTAGCGTGCTTCTCTTTTTCCAAAGTAGTTTCATATGTATTATACGCGCAAGATAAGAAAAAAATTCTTATTTTTGCACCTGAAATAAAAGCTTCGAACTTGTCAGTCTGAATCACTTCGTATTCGATTCTTGCAGTTAAAAATTTTCTACGGTTTACAGATTAAAATTTGTACGATTTCATGAAGCGTGCACTTTTTCCACTCCCATTTTTCCATGAATTTCTTTAGTAATGTATAATGGATAAATTCCCTTACAGTAACTGATTCTTCTGTCTGTGGAAAAAAATTCGGACGATTGTCTTTACGTCCGCGCGGCTCTTGCACCGCGTGCAGGTCCGTTTTTGTAGATACGCCAGTTACATTTAGAGGGTCAGAACGAAATATCTTTAGAAATTTACTGACACGTTTCCTATCCCATTCGTTTGACTGATACATTGCTGTTTTCTATAGTTCAGTAGTTCCATTCATATACCTGAATTTACGAGAAAGTACGTCTAAAAATTCGTCACGTTTCACGCATCAGATAACTGACGCTGGCGTTTTCTGTTGAAAACTGAATCTAGCGTCACTGTGGATCTCCATAGAAAGCAGGAAAAAGCTGTAGTACCGTATCACCTGTGTTATCAGATAAGTCTTATTCAGAATGTTTTTTGAACCAACGCTGTCTTTCAAATAATTACCAACCATCTGAAAATAAAGTTACAAAATATTTCATTCCTTTTCCATTTTAACATAACCTTGAAAGAAACTTCCTTTTCATTGAGCGCTGTGATGTTAGCAGAGATTTTATACGTCTTCACCCACGCGCTGCATTTCCACGAACATTTTTTCTGGATTCTTTGTAGCTTTCAATGTGTTCCTCCAAATATAAATGACTGTACATGGCTATTCAGCTACCCCTACACATGTGTTAAGCACCCTGCTAGTCTATATCTGTCTTCAAAAATCGCGCTTGACATTTTCATATTCTTTCGCACGCTACACATAAACAATTCGTCCTACAGAAAAAATGACCAAGATCTTTTTGTAGATTTACGTATTTAAACTTTTTACTGGGATAAGTTTTCGCTGGACGCCATGGTTTTTGAGTTATTCTAGGAAACCGTACAAAAGCGACTCTCAAACGCACCTCCACCCCTACACTGATCCCTCACCAGACAGGATTTCTAGCGTGCTGTTCGTGACGCTCCCTCTTTTCAGCGTACAAAAGCATCCGACTACACGAACTATTCCCGAAATTCGACCTTTCTTGTTCTCTATTGATTGGGCTATTACACCAGCAGCAAAGTCGTTTGTTTAGTTAACATTATTAATTTAAAAGTGCCCTTGTGGATAATGAAAGGAAAACGACTTTTGTAAACGTTACGCTAAAACTAATTACATTGACAATTCTAACCAAACTTAACCCTAACAAGCACAGTCGTTTCGTAGTCAGAATACAACGATGTAATTGTTTATTTTATGCTGTTAAAATTCACTGGGAAATAGTTCGTGCAGCCGTAAATATTTGTACAGTGGTTGGGAAGGTGTGCCATGAACTTCATACTTTGAATCACGACCGGTGGGGGCTGTGTGTGGATGTAGAGGTGCGTTTTTCTTGGGTAGCTCGAAAACTACGGCTCTAGAGAAAATATATCCCAGTACAAAAGTTAACTGCATTAAATTTACTGTAGGACTATAGTTTGCGCGTAGCGAGCGAAAGAATACGAAAATCTCATACCTGTTTTTTTTTTTTACGTGAAATATAAATTTGCTGGCTGCATAAAACGACATCGGTAGAGGCTGTTGAACTACGACTGAAAAAGTATTTACTGCACTTTTTGACATAGTAAGTCAGGAAATTGATTTGATCTGCGAAAGGTGCCCTAGAAGTAGACCACTAACGACTTTTTTCTTCAGCAGCCATCTAGTCCCGCCATGTAGCACACAGCTTAAGGTATAATTTTTTTTACGTACATGTTTCCTGCGTCGTCGTCTTACTGGCGATTAAGAAAAGATCCCTGTTTTCTGATGCAACGTTCCACCGTCACGCTGGACGTGACCTCTGTAGTATGCCATGATTTTATGTGTATATAGCTATAGCTGCGCTCACCAGCACGCAGTCGTGATTTCTCAGACCTCCTCCCCCCCTCGCCCCCGCCTTACCGCACCCCTACGGATTAGCCGAGTTCTCTGAAGTTCTCATCATTTAATACGACTCAGGGGGCATGTATGCCTTCTGAGATGCCACAGAAACTTCAGAACAATCCCTCTCTCCCCCACCCACCATTCACGATGTGAAGCTTAGACTTGTTACTTCCCATCTTTGAACTATGCTTCATCAGACATGTGGTTTGTTGCTAGAATAACCTATTAAAATTTATCTCCCCGCTAACAAATCTACCATTTTTGCCAGGAGTAGCAACATTTACGTTCGAATTATTTTCCTTTTCTTCATTCGTAGCTTGTTGGCTATATTATGTGCTTATATTTTGAGTGAAGCAGTGTTCTCTCACTGTAACACGAGGCGTTGCAGAAATTTTGCCATGTTTTGCCGGTGGTGCGTCAATGGAAGTGTATGTCTCTTTATCCCAGGCTGTTTCAGATTTTTGGTACTGTTGTGGCCAATCTGCTCATACAAATTCATGAAGCTTTAACAGTCTTCGTTACAGTCAATAAAATGGTGTGCCTACTGACAGAAAGAGGCAGTCCCGTGTTTCCATATATTGTTGTGCAGAAGTGTGGTAGTAAACGTGAGAGTAAAATTGCAGCAATCACCCGCCGCAATGAGAGTGACGATAAGCTAGTGCTGAGCACTCGCTATTACCTTGGAACACCGCACTGAGTTTCAGGGAGGTCAGACATACACTATGTGATCAAAAGTATCCAGACACACGGCTAAAATGACCTCAAGGTTGGTGGCACCCTCCATCGGTAATGCTGAAAATCAATATGGCGCTGGCCCACCATTAGCCTTGATGACAGCGTCCACTCTCGCAGGCATACGTTCAATCAGGTACTGGAAGATTTCTTGGGGAATGGCAGCCCATTCTTCACGGAGATCTGCACTGAGGAGAGGTATCGATGTCGGTCGGTGAGGCCTGGCACGAAGTCGGCGTTCCAAAACATCACAAAGGTGTTCCATACGATTCTGTGCAGGCCATCCCATTACAGGGACGTTATTGTCGTGTAACCACTCAGCCACAGGCCGTGCATTATGAACAGGTGCTCGATCGTGTTGAAGGATGCAATCACCATTCCCGAATTGTTCTTCAACAGTGGGAAGCAAGAAGGTGCTTAAATAATCAGTGTAGGCCTGTGCTATGATAGTTCCACGAAAAACAACAAGGGATGCAAGCTCCCTCCATGAACAACATGACCATACCATATCACCACCGGCTTAGAATTTTGCTGTTGGCACTACACATGCTGGCAGATGACGTTCACATGGCATTCACCATACCCACACCCTGCCATCGGATCGCCACATTATGTACTGTTATTCGTCATTCCACACAATGTTTTTCCATTGTTCAATCGTCCAATGTTTACGCTCCTTACAACAAGCGAGGCGACGTTTAGCATTTACCGGCGTGATGTGTAGCTTACGCGCAGCCGCTCGACCATCAAATCCAAGTTTTCTCACCTCCCGCCTAGTTGTCATAGTACTTGCAGTGGATCCTGATGCAGTATGGAATTCCTGTGTGACAGTCTGGATAGATGTCTGCTGTTACACATTACGACCCTCTTCAACTGTTGGCTGTCTCTGTCACTCAACCGACGAGGTTGACCTGTACGCTTTTGTACTGTAAGTGTCCCTTCACGGTTCCACTTCACTGTCACGACGGAAGCAGTGGACCTAGGGATGTTTAGGAGTGTGAAAATCTCGCGTACAGACGTATGACACAAGTGACACCCAATGAGCTGACCACGTTCGAAGTCCATGATTTCCGAGGGGCGACCCATTCTGTTCTAAAAATGGTTCAAATGGCTCTGAGCACTATGGGACTTAACTTCTGAGGTCATCAGTCCCCTATAACTTAGAAGTACTTAAACCTAACTAACCTAAGGACATCACACACATCGATGCCCGAGGCAGGATTCGAACCTGCGACCGTAGCGGTGGCACGGCTCCAAACTGTAGAGCCTAGAACCGCTCGGCCACTCCGGCCGGCCGTTCTGTTCTCTCACGATTTCTAATGACTACTTTTGAGGTCACTGATATGGAGTACCTGGCAGTAGGTGGCAGCACAATGTACCTAATATGAAGAACGTATGTTTTTGAGGGTGTCTGGATACTTTTGATCACATAGTGTAAATGTAAATGATAAATTACCTAGCATATTCTAACAGTAGAGCATGTGGACGTTCGCCTTGTAGTCAAATAATACGTTTAAGATTATAAAGACACAGTTCTATGATGTTTTAAGATGCATATATTGTGTATGAAACCGTCTGAAGAAAAGGAAGAGTTCACTGTCAGCGTTTCATATTCGTGTCACTGTTGCTCAAGGAAGCGATAACATTGCTTTTATAAAGTTCTGCAAGATTGATTCGATCATTCAGGCGCGTGACTGTTACGGAAATTGATAATGGTTTTTTTTTTTTTTTTTTTTTTTTTTTTTTTTTTTTTTTTTTTTTTTTTTTTTTTTGGAAATTATGTTCTTTTGAGATTTTGATGTTGGTTAAAGAGTTTTTGTCGAGTTTTACAGAAAAGCTCTCTCAGTGTTTATGCCATTTCTCCACACTATGCCAGGGGTACTAAGTCTGGCATCGTGCGCAGAAGACCTTCTGTGAAATTTGTAAGGTTTGCAGAATCCCGTCTTGCAGTACACAATCTGTAACTGTGTGTAGTCTATTTCATGTAGCATTTAATACGTTCAGCAAGCGTTCTCGCAATCAGAAGATTACCAAACTTGGACTGGTGCGGAGGCCTCGACATTTGGTTTATACGTTTTACTCAATCACAAATAAATTTGCCGACTTGTTTCTGTCACGTGAAGACAACTGGCTTATATGAATAGCTTCAACTGGGGTTCTTTCTTCATCTGTAGTGGATCTGTCTTACGACAGGTTTCAACGGGATGCTCTTCATCATGTCCTTTTCTGAGCACCTTCCTTCATATTCTTGTATAATTGTCCATTATTTCAGTTCTCTTCCTATCTCTTCCTCTGATTCCTTCCAATTTTCCCTCTACAAATGTTGACTGCAGACAGTACCTACACATTATAGCCGACCCTGGTGTGGCGGGGTCAGGATGTCAAACTTCTGAGGGCTAAGGCTTAGTGGTAGACCAACGAAGGCGTAGAGAGAAGCGGCTGTCAAAAATATTAATTTATTTTCTTTCATTATTTTATCCATTTTGGATAGAGAACACCGAAGCCGATCTGTGTCTATTCGTGTGCACTGTGCATTCCTATGGACTTGGGCTATTTCAGCAGGACAATGCGACACACCACACGTCCAGAATTGCTGCAGAGTGGCCCCAGGGACACTGTACTGTGTTTAAACACTTCCGCTGGCCACACAAACATCATATGCAACCGGCCACAAGCATATTTGAAATGATTTTGTTGTACCGTCAGTAGTTTCGGGCCTGAGACCATCGTCAGATGGTAGCGTTCACTTCTTTTCTAGTTTTACATTTGTTACCTGAAATGTATCAGTTTTTATGACTGCATAGTGTACAAAACGTTTTAAATTTGCGTCCTAAAATATGACAAATTTTTGTGATTTTATAGTTTTACACTTATACGTGCTCTACATACACCCACTTCATAAGAAGCCCTCTGTCGTACGATGTGACCGAGGGCTTTTCATGCAGTAAGTACAATGTATAGGGCATATATAAGTATAAAACTAAGTAATCACAAAAGCATTGTTATTTTTTAGTACGAAAATGTGAAACCTTTTGTAAAGTACGCTCTAACAAAAATTGTTAAGAACTGAGGCACCAAAGAAACTGGTATAGACATGCGTATTGAAACACAGTGATATGTAAACAGGCAGAATACGGTGCTGCGGTCGGCAACATCTATATAAGACAACAAGTGTCAGACGCAGTTGTTTTACCGGTTACTGCTGCCACAGTGGCAGGTTATGAAAATTTAAATAAGTTTGAAAGTGGTTTTATAGTCGGCGCACGTGGGATGGGACACAGTATCTCCCAGGTAGCGATGAAGTGGGGAGAATTTCACGAGTGTACCGTGAATATCAGCAATCCGGTAAAACATCAAATCTCCAACGTCGCAGCGACCCGAAAAAGATCCTTCAAGAACGGTACCAACGACGACTGAAGACAATCGTTCAACGTGACAGAAGTGCAGCCCTTCCGCAATTTGCTGCAGATTTCAAAGTGTCAGCGTGTGAACCAGTCAACAAAACATCACCGATATGGGCTTTCGGAGCCAAAGGACCACTCGTGTATCCTTGATGACTGCACGACAATCAGCTTTACACCTCGCCTGAGCCCGTCAACACCGATATTGGACTGTTGATGACTGGAAACGTGTTGCCTTGTCGGACGAGTCTCGTTTCAAATTATATCGAGAGGACAGACGTGTACGTGTATGGAGACAACCTCATGAATCCTTGGACCCTGCATGTCAGCAGGGGACTGTTCAAGCTGGTGGAGGCTCTTTAATGGTGTCGGCGTGTGCAGCTGGAGTAATGTGGGCCACTGACACGTCAAGATACGACTCTGACGTACGTAAGAATCCTGTATGATCATCTGCGTCTGTTCATGTCCATTGTGCGATCCGATGGTCTTGGGCAATTTCAGCAGGGCAATGCGACACACCACACGTCCAGAATTGTTGCACAGTGGCTCCAGGAACACTGTACTGTGTTTAAACACTTTCGCTGGCCACCAAACTCCACAGAAATGAACATTATTGAGCACATCTTGAATGCCTTGCAACGTGCTGTTCAGAAGAGATCTGCACCCCGTCGTACTCCTTGGGACTTATGGACAGCCCTGCAGGATTCACGGTGTCAGCTCCCTGCAGCACTGCTTCAGACATTAGTCGAGCCCATGCCACGTCGTGTTGCGGCACTTCTGCGAGCTCCTACACGATATTAGGCAGGTATACCAATTTCCTTGGCTCTTCAGTGTATTTTAGGACATAAATGTAAAACGTGCAAAGAAGTCAACGCTACCATCTGACGATGGGCTCAGTCCCGAAACTAGAATGGTACAATAAAATCATTTCAAAAACCTTGTGGCCGTTTGCAGTATTTCCTACTCCGTAATTAATTTTCTGCTTGTACATCAACACTATGTCGATATGGGGAGGCACGAAAGCCCCCACCCTTCGGAAAGAGGGTCGGAAACCGGTCAGACGACTGCTAGCGACCAGCCAGCTGATTGCAACACATAGTTGTACTCCGCTTTGCTGCCGACTGCACTCGGTGTCGTGCACTCGCCCCTGTTGCACGAGCCACTGGACCGGCATCAGCGCAGCGTGGAGACGGACAGGAATCTTGTAGAAGTAGCCAAGTCCGCAGTGAATGACCGAAGCGTGCAGGGAGGAGACGCGTCCACCACGGTCTCGTAGGGCGGCTACTGTGTCCTATCTGGTGCCCCCGGGCAGCTGTGCGGTTGGTGCAGGAGTGAGCCGGTGAGACCAACACCGACTCAAAATAAGGCCTCGGCGCTTGTTCGTGACGTCACGTCAGCTAGACACGGCGAACGCCAGGTCTGTTGCAGGCATTCTCATAATGGTAGTGTCTCCCTCTCTGACACAGGAAAATGTGAAACTATTGGCAATAGTTGACCAACACACATTGTTCTGAGAGATTTCTGCAATCAATTAATTGAGCAATTCATTACACTTCTTAACAAATAGTGTACTCCTGAACTTAAATTTCCACCTGTTTTAAGCATTGACATACAAAAACAACTTCATGGTCCAGCAGCAACAGAATTCGTGCCACTTTACCTTATTTGTAAATCTGAGAAAGTTACGTTTGTACTGGGTTGCTTTTACAAGAAACTGTGAACATATTGGTGCTCTTTTTTAGGTATCTTGGTTGACTATGGGGTGAGGAGCATTGCATGTTAATGAAATATCTTGTGATTGTACACGTTGGGGGACGGGGTGGGGGACAGAAGAAAAAGCAAAAGAGAGATACTTGTTTTTTTTTCGATAACAAAATGGATCAAGTAAATATAGTTACTTGAATGTAAAATTTCCGAAGCTTGCAATGGGGCAAAGCATCTTCTCATTTTGATCTACATTTGTTTCGACAGGATTCAGTAATACAGAACTATGATCTTCATTTGTAGC
This sequence comes from Schistocerca piceifrons, assembly GCF_021461385.2. Lineage (NCBI taxonomy): Eukaryota > Metazoa > Arthropoda > Insecta > Orthoptera > Acrididae > Schistocerca > Schistocerca piceifrons. Next base: position 177,435,060 of record NC_060149.1, on the reverse strand, counting down.
TTTACGATAGTAAGAAAATCTTTCATCTAAATACCAAACATTTTGTCCAAAAATAAGAGATTTATAGTGATAAGCACGCCCAGGCGTTTCTGCCTGCAACAGTCCTGGCGTTCGCCGTGCCTAGCTGACGTGACGTCACGAAAAAGCGCCGAGGCCTTCCTTTGAGGCGGTGTTGGTAAGACCCATCGCACTGTGGCACCAAGTCGTGAGAATGCACAAGGCGGCGTGAACGAACTGTTGCGAAAGGGGCGTGGCCACCAAGCGAAAATATCAAACGGTGGACAATGGATCCACAGTTTTACGGCCGGCCGGTGTGGCCCAGCGGTTCTAGGCGCTTCAGTCTGGAACCGCGCGACCGCTACGGTCGCAGGTTCGAATCCTGCCTAGGGCATGGATGTGTGTCATGTCCTTAGGTTAGTTATGCTTAAGTAGTTCTAAGTTCTAGGGGACTGATGACCTCAGATGTTAAGTCCCACAGTGCTCAGAGCCATTTGATCCATTTTTTGAACAGTCTTACGTGAGCGCACACAAGCGGAGCGCATACAGCGAAGCGATGCAGCGAAGCGGACGCTATCACTTGGTTCGGTATGTTCGCGCGAAGTGGACGCGTTATCGCGTTTCGTTTCTCGGGTTACAATGTCTGAAATTTTGAGCAGTGCTCTTCAAGAAAGTTGTGTATTGTGGGACATGAGAAATGAAAATTGTAATAACAGAGTAAAAACAATCTGTGAATGGGAGGAAGTTACCAAAGTAATTGGTACTATAAATAAATACATACAACACATTAATTAAGCAGCATATTTTACATTCTTTGCGTAAGATTTTGTTTAAAATACAGTTTAAAACTGTCATCTTTTGCACGGCTACTCGCTATGCAGTATCTTATCTCTTTGGTAAATAGTCTTATGCAATCTCAGTCTCATTCCCTCAACCGAGATAAATAAACATATAGCTCTCACGAAACGTACTCCATTTTCTAGACTGGTTTCGATAGGTTTACGCAAAATGGAAGAATATTATATCACAATTCTTGCCTAAGGTACCCGATAGCTTTACCTATCTTTAGCATCACATACAGATTTTGTCCTTTCTGGAAAAGGGTTCATTAAATATTCCTTTAGAGTAAGCGCTGCAGGCCCGCCCGGTTGGCCGTGCGGTCTAACGCACGGCTTTCCGGTCGGGAAGGAGCACCGGTCCCCGGCACGAATACGCCCGGCGGATTTGTGTTGAGGTCCGGTGAGCCGGCCAGTCTGTGGATGGTTTTTAGGCGGTTTTCCGTCTGCGTCGGCAAATGCAGGCTGGTTCCCCTTATTTCGCCTCAGCTACACTATGTAGGCGATTGCTGCGCAAACAAGTTCTCCACGTACGCGTACACCACCATTACTCTACCACGCAAACATAGGGGATACACTCGTCTGGTGGCAGACGTTCCCTGTTGGGGGAGGGGGTCCACCGGGGACCGAACCGCACAATAACCCTGGTTTCGGTGTGGGACGGTGGAGGGGTAAAGTGCACTGCGGTAGTCGTCGTGGGGTTGCGGACCACTGCGGCTGCGGCGGGGACGGACCCTCTCCGTCGTTTCTAGGTCCCCGGTTAACATAAGTGCTACAACTCCTATGGTACTTGATAGTGGATCCTGGCAAAAATTCTTCTTTAGGTATTTTTATTCTTGCCATTTATATTGTATGTTTGCAATGAGCAGTCATCAAAACCACCTGCATCTTTCTCTTTACCGTAGAAGCCTATCTTCACCATAACAGATCTAATATTTGCACCAGAGACAGTTAATAATTTATTCTAAAGGAAGGATGGGTAGCAATGATACACGGAATCAGATTTACCGTGTTTCTTAATGTGAATGTGTTTCCCATCAATAATTGCGAGACAATTAAGGAATTGACATCTGTCACAAAAACCATGTACTTTTTGTTGAAGTCGTCTTCTGTTGATTTTAGCATGTGCTTTATTATCTAAGTCGTCGATCTAACTTAACAGATTTCTGCAACGATTGGGGAAACAGCAATATCTGAAGTGAGTGGGCGGAGCTGTATTAGTTGAATTTAATTTCAGAATGGACAGTGTCCACGAAATTATCAAATGTTGCAGGTAACATTAGAGCATACTCCTCGAATAGCAAAGGTAGACGTTTCAGTTCTTCGTACAATTCGTGAAATTATCCACGTATTAACCTTTCTAGGAAGGTGCATATTGTATTACTACACTCTGCCGGCCGCTGTGCCCGAGCGGTTCTAGGTGCTTCAGTCTGGAACCGCGCGATCGCTACGGCCACTGGTTCGAATTGTGCCTCGGGCATGTATGTGTGTGATATCCTTAGGTTGGTTAGGTTTAAGTAGTTCTAAATTCAAGTGGCTGATGACCTCAGATGTTAAGTCCCATAGTGTTCAGAGCCATTTGAACCATTTTTCCATAATGACTCTACTGTGCTGACTGGCGGCCGTTCTGAAGGCGCAAAAACGTGTTTACTTCCACCAACTCTTCACGACTGTGTGAGGTGTAGGGAATTTGTGCGTGGCACGCTCAGGTAGCACCCTCGGCGTCAGTGCGCTCGAATAAAGTACATCATCTTCTATTTTCTCCATACTGTAGCGAGACATGCCTTTCGTTTCAACTTTAAAAACCGTTTGTATATGTTGGCTACATTTAGCAGGCAGTAACAGAGCACCCAAAATGAACAAAACGTAAAGCAGCCAGCGACCACGCCTTGAGCTGTAAACCCTTAAAATTTTATGTGATACATTACTTTAAAAATAAGTATTACGATAAGTATGACGGATATCTAAAAAAGAGACACTTCATCTTCGAGCTGTGATGTGGAACGTTACGATAAGACAAAAATCAATTTTTGTGTCCGTTCGTTTTCTGAGAATCGAATGTGAAATATTTTATAGTGAAGAAAACACAAAACGGAAAGAAGTGGTTTCTAATTTTTTAAAAGAAAAGGAGAATCTGCACAGAAAAACTCCACGAGTCAATGTAGCTTCGATTTATTAACGTACAGTATTTTTTACAGCAAGAAAATTGGAAAACTTGCTGTTTTAAAGTATCGGGATCAGCTGTCGAGCGGCTGGGTTGTGCACGTACGACAGAGTACCCGCATCACATGGCTTAGCGTTGGATCTCTCGCCTGTTAGCGTGTTCCAGCGCCGCGCCGCCTTCACATTAGACCGCTCACATAGGAGGAGTTAGTGTAGGAAGCTGGTACTGTGACTGAGACTCGAACACGTGGCTGCTGCTGGCGGCTCTATGTTGCTTCCTTTCGACCTGGTACACTCCTGGGCTGCGAATTATTCTGCCACAAGATCGACAGCTAGTTATTCCAGATATGGGCGCACCTGTTCAAAATGGTTCAAATGGCTCTGAGCACTATGAGACTTAACATCTGAGGTCATCAGTCCCCTAGAACTTAGAACTACTTAAGCCCAACTATCCTCAGGACACCACACACGTCCATGTCCGACGCAGGATTCGAACCAGCGACCGTATCGGTCGCGCGGTTCCAGACTGTAGCGCCTAGAACCGCACGACCACTTCGGCCGGCGCCAGCATGTTACACGGAGTGAGTCTAGCCAGTCTCGCAATATTTCGACATCGTTGTTGCCTTTCCCCAAATGACGACACGCCATGCTCGCTAGCTACCGGCGGGCAATGCAGTATTCCACCACACCCCTCGTATATTTTTCACTTAAAATGGTAGCTGCGCTGTAGCAGAATATGCCCCAGCCAAGATTTTTTCTTCTAATCATCTCCAATAATCTTCATCATTCATCTGTTTCCTTTATTCTTAAGACTGTCAGTACACATCACCTTAAGCATTCTTCTCATATCCACATTTCAAAACTGTCTTAACATCTCCCCTCTGTCTTTTCAACTCACCTTATTTCACTGCTGTGTAACACTACTCTCCAGACATATCATGCAGGAAATTATTTCCTCACCTCCACTGGAATTCTGCTAGTTGTTAGTAAATGCTTCAGCTTTTCAAATGCTTTCTTTCCCACATATATCCTCCTCCTTATTTCTTCTGTACAGTTTCCGTTCCATGCCAATAAATCGCACAGGTAAAAACGTTATACCTTTTCTCCGTCTTCCTTAGTCTCATCACCTACGTCTTTCCTATATTTATCTTCATTTCATACTCCTCGACCCTTCTTGCAATACTGTTCTAAACTTGCTGTAGCTCCCGTTTTGATTCTGCTAGCACTGCTTGATGGTGCGCGTGTTTTATAGTCTTTGTCCTTACTTCCCCAATTATTGCACTCTCTCCTACATCCTCTAAGGCCTTACTTACCCGTTCTGCTGCAAGTATGTTGAATACCTTCGCTGGTAGTGACCATTCTTGCGTCACACCATTTCCATGCTCTCCTCATTCCGCTCTCTGTCACTTTCTACTTTGCGCACATCTCCTTTACTAACCTATCGTTCTCTGCTATATTAAGATCTCAGTACTGTACTTCAAGTTGTGGGACGGCAGGCAGTAATCAAATGGTCGATCTTTTTCGTTATGTCGTTATGAAAAGACTCTTAAATTGTCTATGCTTACTTTACACTTACCTTCGCCGTTTACAAGAGGCTGAAAACTATTTATGCGGTCAGCCGGAAAGTGGTAGAGAACATACCGACCATAATTTCCAGTCTGTAAGCCCACACGACTCTTTGTGCTCACTGAAAGAATAAATGGCTCTGAGCACTATGGGACATAACATCTTTGGTCATCAGTCCCCTAGAACTTAGAACTACTTAAACCTAACTAACCTAAGGACATCACTCACAGCCATGCCCGAGGCAGGATTCGAACCTGCGACCGTAGCAGTCGCGCAGTTCCGGACTGAGCGCCTAGAACCGCTAGACCACCGCGGCCGGCTCTCACTGAAAGAAAATGTTTCTGTTTGACATTTACTCAGCAGGATCAGGAACTACGACTATAAATAAAAGTTTTGAGTTTTAACTGTTTTATACATTCTATAAAAGTTCACACGCATTAAATATAGGTCTTAGTATTCTATATAATGCGTCTACTGGAAACAGCTCTATTAACAGTTCAGAAGAGACCTTTAGGGCAAGTTCCAAGAAAATGGTCTATCTCCGTGACTTCTAATCATCAAAAGTTAATTGCTCTCCTTGAAAGTGGAAAATAATCTCTACACTTGCCAGGCAGTTTTGTCAACATTACGGACGGCACACAGACAGTTACTTCCATGAAATCTAAGCGATCCAGGACGGTGTACAGTCTCGCGAGTTATCTTCCTACTTTTACCGAAAACACATTCAATTCCGCCCATCTTTGACGTCATCCCAGGCGGTTGACTGGCGCAAAGCAGATTGACGTCTCGGTGTCAAGTGTCTCTTCTCTGCCTTCTGGCTGTATTTATATAAGGGCACAGCGGACCGCCAAATGGAACACCTGCTATCAAACGTCATAGGCACAGAGGGCAGTATCTGAATTCCCCTTTTTCAGCCACGTATTAATTACTAGCTCTGTCGTTTAACAACTTACAATTTTGTTAATTTTCATGCAAACAGAGTTAAGTTCATTTTAGTTACTGAAAAAGTTTTGGCTCGACTGGGTTTAAGCCTTTCCGGCTACAACTCTGAGAACAGAACCAACAGTACAACATGAACTCTGAACTGCCTCTTTCTCTTTAAGATTCCTTGTAACTGTAGTTATTTACGATACAGTCTTGAAACTTGGTACGACTGTATTATGCATGAATGTAATCAAGGGGTGTAATCAGAACTTCCTGTTACTAATACAATAGATACTTGATACACCACGAATAAGGACGTTTTTGTTCCCAATTTGGTTTTTAGTAAATACCTTGAAAACTATTTGAGTTACCTTATTAGTGTTACATATTTAATGTTTTTACAGCAAATTGAGGCTACATACGAAGTTTCATCTTTTTTTTGGTAAGAACGCCGATTTTAACTAAAATATTGTTATGAGCAAGTTAAGGCTTGTAACTTTTAATTGTAACATTCATCTGCACATTCTGAAAGTTTTTAGCTTCGAAGTTTTATTGTGCATCCCCACTTTTTTTTCTTACGACAGTATATTTTGCCTAACACATTCATTTGATGTAAATGTAAATGTCGTGTGACTAGGGTCTCCCGTCGGGTAGACCGTTCGCCGGGTGCAAGTCTCTATATTTGACGTCACTTCGGCGACTTGCGCGTCGATGGGAATGAAATTATGATTATTAGGACAACACAACACCCAGTCCGTGAGCGGAGAAAATCTCCGACCAAGTCGGGAATCGAACCCGGGTCCTTAGGATTGACATTCTGTCACACCGACCAGTCAGCTACCGGGGGCGGACATGCATTTGATAATTCTGAGACTTTACAATGTAAACGTTAACATACCTAAGCATAGATCTACGAAGTTTGGAAAAATTATTTCAGTTTTTAATTTCACTCTTAGATCATGGTGCAGTCCTTTCTATGTTAAACACAGGCGAGTAACGATGACGTGACGCTGGTAGTAGTGAAATGGCGTAAGCCGCGGCACACTCGCTCGTCTCTGTACTTCCTACAATGATACAGCGCTTGTTTTGCCTTACATTCAATAAAACAACTATATGTTATTCCCTATCATTCTTCCTCCAATCATCCTCAGACAATCTGTAAACTGTCAGTAGATCCCACGCCCTTGTAGCAATAAACACGTTTAGAAAGCAATGAAAAATCCTAGCACGGTATACCAGGAACTCCTGTGGAATTTTCTTAAGAGTAAAGTGAGGATTCGTTAACAAAGCGGCGTGCTGTTTCAGTAAAACACCAAACTAAAATGAAAGAGAAGCCTGTTTCAAAACTAGTTCTGATTATCGTCGTGACTGAAGTGTTCGTTAATTTTACATCATTACCCCAAAATGATGTAATGGTTCCTTCATAACTCCGTTGCCGGTTTTCCACAATATTTCAATCCAATTGGACATCTAACAGCGTAACGAGGGAAACGTTGACGATATGTTAAGCCCTCCTAACACTTCTGAATACAGAGAACAGACACCTCAGTGACCGGAAGGACAGTTATTAATTTTGTGGGAAAAAAACGGCACCGTATCAGCTTCGAAGCTGGCCCACCTACATGGCAGTCCAACACAGTAACGTTGCTCAATGTTGCTGTTCCTCGCTTGGACCATTCAGTGTATCTCTTTTGCTTTTTTTTTTTTTTTTACAGTTCAGTACACCTTCTTCCTGTTTTCTTGCTTCATCTGTGTTCAGTTTTTGACGGGCTCTGCACTGGGACCTCTTACCAAGAAGTCTGAGGGGGAGCGATGGGGAGTTTCCCTTGTAAGTATTCACCTATTTAAATGAAACAGTGTATGGTGGCTGCAGTAGAAGGTAAGAACCGACTCATCTCCTCACATCGAAAATACACCTACCATAAATAACAGTACATGATAGTTGCAATAAGCGAGGGATTTAGAAATAAACCATATGAGACATCACATCTGAGTGTAATACCCGGCACCCGCTGCGTATTTGTAAAGGCCTGATGAGGTCGCTAAAATAATACACTAGAAGCTTGGACAGCAGTATGAACTGATGAAAGTCTTTCCCCCTTAGTACACATACGATATTGTCACTATTGTAGAAAAAACGTCATAATTTACACAAACCATAGTATACTAGTGGAGAAACTCACTCAGTGCAATTTTCGTGACATAATAATAATAAATAAATAAAGCTGATTACGTCACCCTGTACTTAGAAATAGCTGTACCTAACACCTATAATTTCCAAACAAGCTGCAAAGAGATGACGACCAAATGCAGGGACATCCCAGCTCAAGAGAAAACGGAACTCTGTTTTCTGTATATCAGACACCAGTGTTATAACAATGCAGACGGAGTTCATGCTTTCATTAGAACATATGGTGCGTTTTTTTATTAGTTGTCCTAAAATATAAATAATACATAATTATAAGCACACCACACAGATCGTTGCGTTACAGATTTGAACTGAAAATGGAAATGAGCAGATAGGTGCAGGAATATTATTTGCTTTGTGAGGTGGAAAATCATTTTTGAAAATTTTTCAGGAAAGAGCTGTTAGCTAACTCAGTTTGTTCATTAAGGATATAGTCTGTGGCACTGTTCTTGTGTGTATGTATTTCTGCTTCTTCTAATATATTCATAGGGGCTCCTTTTTCTGCTGGATGTAAAATTTTTAAGTTGTTCTCAGTGTTTCACACTGAATGGTTCTCTTCAGCAATGTGGGCTGCAGATGCAGATTTGTTAAAGTTACCAAGCCTTAAAGCATCAATGTGTTCTTTCTATCTAGCTTCGAAACTTCTGCCTGTCTGTGCAATGTAGAATTTTGGGCATGCATCATATTTGAGCCTGTATGTTCCTAAAATACTGTAGGGAATCTTGGAGTTATATACTTCATGGATTACTTTTTGTTGTAATTCATTATTTGTGTAAAGTTGATTGTGATATTTTTATTTTCAAACAAGTTTGCTATTTGGAATGATAGTGGACCTATGCATGGGAGAACAGCACATTTAGGTTTGGCTTCTGTGGAACACTGATTTGTTTTGGAGTTCATGTTTTGTGGTATACTGTTAAAACCTGTGGTTTTTGATTCCATTTTGCTGTGGTGTTTTTCTATTATTATGGTTTTATATCCATTATTATGAACAATTGTTTTAATTATATTGATTTCATTTTGTTGGTCTCGGTCACTCATTGGTACTTTTTTAATTTGGTGCACCATAGCTCTGAAATATACCATTTTTTGTCGTCAGGGGTGGCAAGATGAGTTGTCAGTTTTGACATCTGTGGTGGTAGGTTTTCTGTAAATATTAAATTGATGTTTTTGGTTGCTATTACAAATCTTCAGGTCAAGAAAGTTAATGCTTTTATTAGTTTCATGTTCAACCATGAATTTAATATTTTTGTGTATTTTGCTTAGATATGGTGCTAATGAATCATTTCATTGTTTGTACCATCAAAAAGCAAGATTATATCATTAAAATATCTTCAGTAGTAGATTATATTGTTTGAGATGTGCTAGTTGGTTAAGAAGAATTTTTGTTCTATATGGTTGATATAAATATGAGCCAATATCCCAGCTAAGCTACTTCCTATTGCCAAACCATTATGTTGTTGGTACAGCTTGTTGTTGAAACTAAAGCAATTATGCTCTAGAATAAGTGTAAGTTTTTCTATGAGCTCATAGATCTCTACAATACTAATTTTCTTATAATGTTAATAGTATCTTTGACACGGATGTTGGTATATAGGTTGACTATGTCTAATGATGCTAATTTAACTGTTGGTGGGATGCTGATGTCTTTAATTAAGCTTATGAGTACATGTGTGTTATGTATGGCGTAGTTACTTTCAAATGGATAGCATTTGGTAATGAGGTCTTTTAGTTTATGGCTTATGAAGTATGTTGAGCTGTTTCTTGAGTTAAAAATCGGGCAAATGGGAGAATTTTCTTTATGAACCTTTCACTGCGCACGCAGTTTTGGTGTTGAGGGATTCATCGCTATACAGTTACGTACTTCATATGCAAATTTATGTGTGCAACGATAAGAATGTGGTGGAAATGTATTCTGTGACAAATCTTAAGTGTTCAATATACAAACATATGTGTTCAACGATAAGAATGTGGTGAAAACTACGAACATCATTTGTTGGACGAAAACTATGAAAACAAGTACTCGAGACCGACGTTTCACGTAAGTCACATCCCAGTGCAAATCGGCAACGCAACCATCTGTGTGGCGTGCTTATAACAATGTATTATTTTTATTTTAGGACAACTAAAAATATAAAAAAAGACGCACCACATCTTCCAATGAAAGCATGAACGCCGTCTGACGATGAATTGTAATGTTTCGAAACCGGTAATGGTAACTTTCGAATAAAGGAACTTAAAATAAATTTGAGGCTGGTTGCTGCCTCAACACCATCAACATTGGTTTTCAAATAACAGCCACGGTATCCAACCATGTCATCATATGACAAAATTGCAGTATTGCAGTTGTGCTGAATACCTGCAGAATGAAACGACGGCTTCCCACTAAGTTCACAATTTGGTCACATCTTTTGTTTAAACCGTTATCATTGTTATATCAATATCATGTACAAATAAGTGAATCCATTAATAATAATCCAGAAATCGCAATCCCAGAACCCTTGTGCTACTTTATGAAGTTGATTCTACATCCATTCACCTAGGTTCTAGTTGCACAAGCCTCTGATACACCGATCTGTTTTGTTTTACCATTTAATCCACCATTGCAGTCTGGTCTCCGAAGGGACATAATTTTCTCTGGTTTTCGCCTTACCACAGTTATGGGCATAACCGCATAATCTGCCCGCTGGATTCGATTTGCCGCGCGGGATTAGCCGAGCGGTCTAAAGCGCTGCAGTCATGGCCTGTGCGGCTGGTCCCGGCGGAGGTTCGAGTCCTCCCTCGGGCATGGTTGTGTGTGTTTGTCCTTAGGATAATTTAGGTTAAGTAGTGCGTAAGCTTAGGGACTGAAGAGCTTAGCAGTCAGGTCCCATAAGATTTCACACACATTTGAGCATTTGATTCGATTTCTTCCCACGATGTTTGTAACGTGAAGTGTGACGTCCACAAATCTCATACTTCGCTGATTGTCAGTTTTATTTACTGTCCAGGTTCATAACTTTATAGTGTTAAATTTCTTTCGAAGTTATCTAAACTGAAAAAATAATGTAAATCTTCAGCTTTCTTCTGTGTGACAGGGCTTCAGAACTTAGGGATGATTTAAAGACTATAAACGCTGGTTTCCTGTTAATTACGTCTGGCATTATCAGGTACATGAATTTCTCTTCTTACATGAAACTTAGTATATCTCCAGAAGGAGTCTTGTATTGATTTAAACGTCAGATTAGGAAATAACCCGCCTCGTGTAACGGAACTGAAATGATGGTGGGCTGACAGTAATTTGGAGCCCGCACGTTGGAAACGGGCGCGCTGGTGTGAGACTGCCAGGGAGTGCACCCTGATGCCATCTATTGGCGAAACTGGGAATTAGCGCTGCCTCTCAGACAATGCACTAAGCTCTCGGAGTCAAATGTATTCTTTTTCTTGGTAATTATAAGCTATTACTGTATGATTTAATGTTATAAAGCGCTAGTAGTAAATTATTATGACTGGTATGAACTCCAGGGTAATAAATATAAATATTCTTAAATACTAAATGATTTCGGTGAAAAGGTGGTAGGGGAACGCCCTCACTCTTGGTGATACGAGCGTAGCTAGAGGTAGCTGGAGACACAGGGACTGAAGAATGAAATGGCCTGGGGAGTGTTGACGTGACTGGACGTGCGTAACTGTGCTCACGCAAAAGTGATTGTGCAACAGCGAAGAGACGAATATCGTCGCCGTTTGTGGAGTAGAACGCAACGAATGGTTGTCGAAGCCGTCTCTATGCCACTGGGGCTGATTGTAAGAGTTCCTGCGCCCAGATTTTATGGCGGACGTGCAGTAGCTTATACGAGTGCTACAGCTCGTAGTTACAGCCGCCATTGAGGGCATGAGGCGTGAAGAGCTGCGTTAGCCACATGCTTCTCACCACCAGCACCTACACGTATACCCAAGGCAAGACTGCTTGCAATTGTTAAGTCGAACTTTGTATACATGTAAAAGGAGAATACCAGTTTTCTTTTGTGCAAGTGCAGAAGACAGAATATAGTAATGAGTAAAATTACGACACATGTTGTTCATTGTGAAGTGTAGTAACCTGAAACATAGTGTAGTGAAATCAGACTGAGGCCACCATCGCCTCTTTCATTTACAATTCTTTTGGGCGTAGAATACTTTAGCGTATAAGAATGTTGAAAAGAGCAATGGTCACACCAGAATGAGTCTCCTATTTATAGTTACTTAAATTTTTCTGAGTAACCTTTCAAGTAAAGTCACTTAACTAATTCTATATCAATTGTCCAAAGAGTAATATCCAAAATCATTAAATAAGTTGACGGATAGAATTTTGTTAACCTAAGTTGCATAAGTTGTCTTGGTGGTAATTACCAAGCCAACTCACAGAAATTGAGAGAGTATTTGCTTTGTAGAATCACCTAGAATGATCAGAAATAGTAATATTCAGAATTAAGTTTAAATTCAACTCAAGCCGTTTCACTTTGAAACGAGCCAAAAAACTGATTTATTCTTTTGCTCCTTCAGAGCTGGCGACCGTAGTTATAAGTATTTTCAGGAGGATTCGACGGTAAGTCTGCTGCTCTCGTCGTGCTGATAGGATTACCCACTGCTGCTAGCAGTGGTGATTGGATACATAAGCTCACTACCAAGTTAAGTGGGTCAGGTAGGCAGTGTTACCGTGTGAACTGTAGGGCACTGTAGGCTGTGGATTGAACCCGTTCAATCATCACAGCTCTTTGGGAAATAGTCCGGTTAGGAGTGTACTAATCATTAGGTAAATACTGGCGAGTAACGGTCAAAAATGTATACGCAAGTGAATTTAGCAAGGTCCATGTAGCACCTAATTAATGTGGTGCAATGGCGAGGGTAGCAGTGGAGTAAAAGTGAGCTGAGCTTGTGGCAGCTGTGCTGTCTTCAAAGATTAATAACGTGAATTCACTACTACCTCTTACCATTAGGGCTGAGCTATTTACGGTTAAAATACGTAGCAGTAAGCGCAAAGGCGTGACAGCTACAAGTCCGTATCGGCTTTATACATACGGAAGTAGGAAGCGGGTCATTCCGTCAGTGGAGGGGGTTAAAACAACCGAGTCAGTTGAGAACATACCCCATTTACTGATGGAAAGATTCGGCGGTTCGGTCGCACTCGCTTACACTGATCTGCGGAGGTACGTTTGCACATCACTATATAACGCTTTCTAGCATGTTTCTAGGTCGTCTTTGCATTCGTTCATCGACACGGTAATGACTGAGAGCTCGCTATTTAAGATGCCAGATAAGTTTTACACCATATCATTTTAGTTTGTCAGGATATATAATGGATATACACAATATAATTTTAGTTTGTCAGAATATGTAATGGGAATATCGCACACTAGACAGATTGAAAGTGGGTACATTCCATCAAAATGCCTCAGTTTGAGTTCCGTACTTCTGACACGAAACCTGCACGTACCATCACCTATACTAATACTCGTATACTCTATCATAATGCAGTACAGTTTGTCATGGCGAACGCTGTGATGTATTTGAAAACTCAGTGAACAAGATATATGTAGGTGTTTAGTTACGTCTAACTTATATTCTTACACTTTTGATCGAGAGCTATCTATCATAATCCTTTTTTTTTTATAGTCAATACTTTCTGCACTTGATAATGAAAAGCGCCAACATTAACGGGAAATTACGGTGTTGTCGCAGGGTGTATATAAAGAAACACCGACGTTGCTTACTATGTTCCGTGGAACAGCAATCAGGTCATTTTTCAAAACGTATATCACTGTTCATAGAATATAATTTCCGAGCTGTGGAAGATCGCTGTTGAATAACAATGGAGTCAAGCTCCTTCAGATTTTGCTCCGTCGGGCAATTAGCAATGCACTCCATTAGTCATCAGTGAAAAGTGAACGCAGAAAATATTTACAGACTCTCGTTAACGGTTTGCGTGATGACGAATTACGAACAGTCTGTGCTCCCCACCAGCGTAGTGCGCCTTAACAAATAAACGGAACTTACTTGTTACGGTTTCAAACCCCGTCCACAACGAGCTCATTAGTGGAGGTGCTACTTGTTAGCCCTGCTTACGCGCACTGTGTTACGCAACGCGAATAGAATAAAGGGGATGAGGTGAAGTGACTGTGGCCAGAAACACATAAGATCCCCAAAAATATACGCCATGCGTTTCCTACAATGGACTGGAGAAGCTGTAAAACACTACAGCCAAATTAATTTGGATCTGGAATGTTTCTGGAGGCAGCCATTTGCATGCTAATATGCGACAGTATTACACCTGAACAACTTTGCTTACGATATTTACAAAAAATATGACATAAGCTGATTTCTCTTGATTCTGTAGTTTGATATGGTGCAAGAACATACCTCCTTGCCTGTAGTCGAAATGAACGATGGTAAGCCTCTCGCACCACATTTTTTCAAAATTAGTTTCAAACAAAGTTATCTGCTTTGGCATTGTCAGTTTTCTTAATGAATAAGCATTTTAACATTTTTACAGTTGGAGTTAATAGTAATAATAATAGAAATTATAATAATAACAATGTTAATTGAATTTTCCGTTGATGCCTGGTGGAACATGATAATCGTATTAACAAGGAAAACATTTCCTATGTTCTGCAAAATTATATTTATTTCATCACAATCTGCTTTCGGTTTCTCAGGCGATCTTCATGTGACACCTAAATGTCGCAAACACAGATAAACATTACCCGCGACCTACACAGGTATTATTTGTACAGACGATGCACAAATGACCGAGTGTTTACATACGAACACATTCAAATGGTTCAAATGGCTCTGAGCACTATGGGACTTAACTTCTGAGGTCATCAGTCCCCTAGAACGTGGAACTACTTAAACCTAACTAACCTAAGGACATCACACACATCGATGCCCGAAGCAAGATTCGAACCTGCGACCGTAGTGGTCGCGCGGTTCCAGACTGTAGTGCCTAGAACCGGTCGGCCACACTGTCCGGCTACAAACACATTACATTTCTTGTCACATACAAACAAAAGTGGTTCAAATGGCTCTGAGCACTATGCAACTAAACTTCTGAGATCATCAGTCGCCTAGAACTTAGAACTGATTAAACCTAACTAACCTAAGAACATCACACACATCCATGCCCGAGGCAGGATTCGAACCTGCGACCGTAGCGGTCACTCGGCTCCAGACTGTAGCGCCTAGAACCGCACGGCCACTCCGGCCGGCTCACATACAAACAATTACATTAACTAAAAATGGGAAGTAAACAAAGTTCTTATATGGAAATACATTTAACAATTTATGAAAAATATGAGGACTTTACGGTTTTAATCTAGAATTTGTGATGAAAACTTGACTTAACAAAGGGAAAAATTGAAATTGAGTCTGTTAATTAACTAATAAGCTGACATTCCATGTCATGCGTTTGTTGATTTGCAGTATTTTCAATAGCGAAATCTTTCTGTTCCTCTTAACAGAATGTAAAACTTCACATTCGACCTTATATGAATGGTTTTCTACTAAAAGATGATCAGTAGAGGTCGAATCTGTCTTCCTTAATCTCCAGCTTCTCTTATTTTTGAGAGTTGCATCGAAGTGCTTTAGGAAAGGTATGTTTGAGTTCTGAACTTCACGTACCATAAATGAAAAAAATTACAGAAATCCGATTGCCATGTGGTACCACTGTAAGCGGAGATAAATATTTTAGAAGTTCAGCCTACACTCTTTCACGTAGAGTTACAGAAACACACACTGCACGTGATCGCTGCAGATTGCCTACGCTCTCCTATCTCTCAGGGGCATAAAAAATTTTGAAAGACGTCTAGCGTCTACAGGAAGCATCAGCGAAAATTTTGTCCGCAAACATAAGTTGTTCCCTAGACTTGAAAATACCCTGCGTATGGCAACTAACATTAAATTAAAAATTATTTGCCAGACTGATCTTTATGTAGAGGAACACAAAGACTGTGGTGGTGAAATGATATTGTACCAGCGAAACAACATAATTCCCACAGTTGCAGTTTACAGATCCTTAGTAACAATTTTTTTAGACTGGAGGACTTCAAACAAATTTTGTCTTACTCTGCGAGTAAAGATGAAGTAAACCACACTGTGTGGTAACAACAGTACCAGTTTCTGAAAGAAGTCGAAGATAAATTTGACAGTAAAATATTACCTCGAATTCCTAATCTGGGGTCTATTTTAAATAGTTCCACGAGAACTTTAGAAGATAAAGACAAAAAGTTTGGAACCATTATTAAAAAAGACATTAACATTAAACCAATTTTAAATTATATCTCAGACCATTATATTCAGTTAGTTATTTAGTTAGCCATACTAGACATGATGATTCGTAGGTACGTTTCTTGGGTGCGATTGTTGCGTCAGGCTTCAGAGGAGGAGACGTTTTGCCAACCGGCGGCAGTGACAAGAGACTATCTTAGGAGCCGATACCTCAAGGACTGTGAAGTAAAAGAATTTCGTTATATACGTTATTAAATAACTAACTGCGTAATTTTATTTTATTTAATGATTCTATCATTTTTATTCTAGGTACATCTTAGGGCTTAATATCGCGATGACTGTGTTGTGCCAATATGAGGGAAACCCTCAATAGAGCGGGAGACATAATTTGGGCATTTTTGAGGTTCTAAATAAGTCAGTGACAGGATCATAGGTTCTCAATATGAATCCCAGTTGCTAGTCTATCGATGAACAGACATAAAGTTGCAGATGCCACAAAATGCAACAACATAGGCTGCCGACATTCCTAAGACCATCTTTATGCATAAATGGAGGGTTGAGTTTGCTGAATTGTACACGATACTGAAGCTTTCTGCGAAAATATTTCCACGAATCTGTGACCCTGCGTTAATGATCCTATATAGAGTGCGACCCGTAGAATACGTAAATAAGACTTCATTTATGTGGGACAATAGCATCAGGGTGTACTTACATTTTCAGCCATTGCCTAAGTGCTATCCATTCCCGCTCTGTCAAATTTTACGTTATCCATCTCAGAAATGGTATTTTCCAATAAGATATTGTTCCATTCTATACCGTTGGAGCTTTAACTTTTAAAGGGTCGTATATGACATCCAATTGACTACACGGCCCTGGTAATTTTACCCTGTCATCCAGCTGTCTCTAATGTTAGGTATTATT
The DNA here is from genome assembly GCF_021461385.2 of Schistocerca piceifrons. Taxonomy (NCBI): domain Eukaryota; kingdom Metazoa; phylum Arthropoda; class Insecta; order Orthoptera; family Acrididae; genus Schistocerca; species Schistocerca piceifrons. The sequence continues at coordinate 177,418,224 of NC_060149.1, read as the reverse complement.
AATCGCCGACCATAACCTAATTATTTTCACATGAACGACTGGATTTATATGACATATACCTGGACATCTGCTCCAATACACTTTTCCCCATGTACCGAGGATTTTATGAATCTAACACACGACCAGTAACAGCTGTTTTGCTGACCCACGCTGGCCAAGCAAGCTGTTAGTTGGAACCTTGTTATACTCTTGACGAAGTCTTTTGCCTATTTAGGAAGGCCACTATTCACTTTAAATGGTTCAAATGGCTCTGAGCACTATGGGACTCAACTACTGAGGTCATTAGTCCCCTAGAACTTAGAACTAGTTAAACCTAACTAACCTAAGGACATCACAAACATCCATGCCCGAGGCAGGATTCGAACCTGCGACCGTAGCGGTCTTGCGGTTCCAGGCTGCATCGCCTTTAACCGCACGGCCACTTCGGCCGGCACTATTCACTTTAGAGCAGGGTTTAACAACTGGCCGGTTTTGAGCGCAAGTACTCGCGTCTGCTCAGGCACGTGCTCGCGAGCAAGTCCAAGGTCGTGGAGTAGGGAGGGAGGGGAGGGAGGGGAAATGCGCGTGCACGTTTGAATAGGGCCGCAGCTTGCCTATTGAAATCGCGACGACTCTGTAACGTTTAAAGTACTTCGATCAGCTCTAACAGTCACTTCACTGGTTAAGAATCATGTCAAGTCACCGTTGTGTAACCCCAACCATGCATTCGCAGTTGGGAGGAATTGTATCTGTTTACAGAAAAAGATGGTGTTGCAAAATGTTTAGTATGTCACAAAACGCTGAATTCTTTTAGGAAATTTAATTTGCAGCGACATTTTATGTCGTACCACGCAAAAGACTATGAAGTGGAAAATGTGATGGACCAGATCGTGCACAGGAAGTTATTAAACTTAAAAGAAAGCTATCCGAAGAAGATCTGGACGACGAAGAAAAATAAACTGAGGCAGCTCTCAGAGTGAGTTACAAAATTGCTTTGCTTTTAGCTAAACCCTGCGCCCCTTCACTGATGGCGATTTAATAAAAGAATGTTTGGTAGTTGCAGCGGAACATTTGTGTCCATCTCAAGTTGAAGAGTTTCGGATTGTGCCATTATCTAACATGACCATTATGCATCGCATACAGAACATGGCAGGCGACGTCCAGAGCAAGCTTGCAAATATCTGTAAAGATTTTATGGCTTATTCTATAGCTCTGCACGAAAGTGTTGATATCACTGGAACAGCGCAGCTTGCCATATTTATTAGAGGTGTTAAAAGAGATCTTTAGGTGAGGGAGGAGCTCCTCGATGTAGTAGCCATGACGAACACTACAACCGGAGGTGATATTTTAAGTAGTATTGAAGAAAGTGTTGAAAATATAGGACTGTCGTGGAATTCTTTAGTTTCAGTGTCTACAGACGGTGCACCAGCGATGACAGGGAAATAATCAGGTTTCGTTGCGCTGTTGAAGGAGAAAATGCAAAAACTGACCGTGCCGAATGAAATATGGGGCGTTTACTGTGTGATCCACCAGGAAAACTTATGTGCATAGAGTATCACTCTAAAAAATATAATGAGTGTTGTTGTTCCTACAACCAATTATATAAGGAAGCATGGGCTACAACACAGACAATTTAAAAGCTTTCTTGAGGATGTAGAAAGCCAGTGTGGCAGCCTGCCTTATTACAGCGAGGTCCGCTGGCTTAGTCGTGGCGAATTATTAAATCGATTTCTTTGTCTATTGGATGAGATACATATGTTCATGGAAATAATTAACATGTGTGTTCCTGAATTGAAAGAGCCTTCATGGAAATGTGATCTCGCATTCTTAGCAGATTTAACTAGCCATATGAATGCTTTGAACATTCCACTACAAGGTAAAGATCTGCTAATTACTCATTTCATAGATCGAATACGAGCTTTTAAAATGAAATTGACACTTTGGGTGAGTCAGCTGGAAACAGAAAATCTAGCTCATTTTCCTAAATTATCATCCATGCAAGATGTTTACAAAGATTGTGAACGTTATTCCCATAGTTTAGTTGCCCTTAAGGAAGAATTTGATCAACGCTTTCAAGATCTGACAGCACTAGACAGTGATTTTGATCTGTTCTCCTCTCCATATTCAGCGAATATTGAAGAGATTCGTCCTGAGCTGCCACTAGAAATTATTGACCTACAGTGTGACAGAGAATACAGAGACAAATTTCAGAACAAGAAAAACATTTTGGAATTCTACAGACACTTTCCTCAGGATAGATTTCCTCGTTTGCACAAACTGGCGGCTACAATAATATCAATGTTCGGTTCCACGTATGTTTGTGAACAACTGTTCTCTGCAATGAAATGTAACAAGATGCGCCTGAGAAACGCATTGTCTGGTCAAAATTTAAACTGCACGCTGTGCTTACGATGCACAAGAACAATTACTCCGAACATAGACGCAATTGTAAAGGGCAAAAAGTAACCGAGAATCTCGCACTTCAGTGACACCTTTTATTGTGTAATAGTTCACAAATTAATACGAATGTAGAGGCATACACTAAGCTAATAAAATTATGTGGCACATGTACATTCTCCTTTATTTGTTTCAATTGTCGCTGTAATAATTCGTGAGTGATAAGGTGGCCGCTGATCAACATTGACTGGCGGCAGCTGTTGTGTGCCCCACGTGACTCTCCCCACTCTCAGCTCTGGTCTGGTAGTGGGGGTAGCGTGCTCGCACTGCTCCCTGCTCGCGCCTTGCTGCTCACAGCTTGCTCTGCGAGCACGTATGTTGTGAAGCCCTGCTTTAGAGTTGGATTTCCGATGGATGTGCAATTTTTTTAAAATATATAGTTCACGGATATGAACCATGTCCTAATGCATCATCTGTGTCAGTTACTGTTTATTATATGGATTCGTGTGTCGTATTTAAAATCGGCTCTGTGTTAATGGCCACAGCCTTACTTGTAGTTTTAATTGACCAGGATGATAACTAAAAGCGCAATATTACCTGTATCGATGGAATAGTTGTTCTGCTTGTGTCTTAATTATTTGTTAGTGTCTGTGTAATTATAAATGAATTAAATTCTTGAAATTAATACAGAGCCACCGCTGCTGAGTAAACAGTACATTCCTTAAATTGGCCTAAGACTATTTTTACTAGCAGGCTGATAGCAGATGTGATTAAAATAATCATGCAGCGAACTGCAGAGGTGTGTTGCAAGTACTTCTTTAGATATCGGCATTACAATCTAAAAGTGTTACCGGCCCCTTGAGAACCCTAACTAGCGCGAAATCTGTGCTTACAACAGCTGTACGTGTTCTCTTATAAGGCGTATTCAAAATGGTAATTGTGAACTTCTAAATCTGCATGCAACGACCGCTGCCCGTTGTGTTGCATTTAGACGAAATACGCGTATGAGCTGCTCTTGTCTTCGCATCGTCGGGTGTAACTGGCGTGGCTTTCTAAACAACGTCGTTACACATTCTTCCATACAGGCTGGATAGCTATCTCTTTCTGAACCAACGCTAGTAACTCATTTGTAGAATGTCCAGCACATTCGTACCGTCAAGAGGCGATATGTCGTCACTGTTTGACACAGGAACCCCGTAAGAAGAGCCTCTCCAAATCATGTAATCTCCTCTACAGGTTTTGTAGTGATATTAGTATTATTCTGTCGACTAAACTAACGTACGATGATACTAAACATCACTTCAGTCATTCTTAGAGCTACCGTATAGTTCAATTTTCTAAGCCATTGTGACTGGCGATTTCGACAGCCGTAGTAACATTTGGGTCTGTAATAATGAAGATGAAAATTGGGCAACATCACGAGAGTGTGCAGAAACGAATCACCTTATCCTAATCCACGGTGCAAAACTATCTGCATCATTTAACAACGGCAGGTGGAGGCGAGGCTACAATCCCGTCCTCATATTTACCATTAACAGCGTTAGGCAACAGTGTGTAAGGTCCGTCTGTTCTACAGTACCTAATTTACAACATACACCAATAATCTGTGAAATATATTCTGCTGTTAATCCTCAGATAACTCCATTTCGGAGGAAGTTTAACTTTAGAAAGGCTGACAGGTGGTGATTTGCAGATTTACTGGATGCCGAAGTGTCTCCTCCAGAACCAACACCAGAACAGTACGACACCTTGACCATGGCACTAAAGAGATGTTTCAAAATATCTATACCTCGTCACTGTTGAACGTCTTAAGTCCCTGAGCTCACATCAGATCGGGCAGCCTTATTTACAGAATATAGCAAATTATTTAGAGAAAACCCTTTCAGTGAAACAACTATAAAATAGGAAACAAACACACTTCCTCTATAAAAGAGTCAAAAAGGGGAAAATGCATTAAAACAACAGAAAACCTGGATCTGAAAGGAGACAGTCATAAGCCTTGGAGACTTCTGCCACGCCTGTGCAATGACCCACCTAAGACCACACACACCAAAATATCACTGCCAACCAAATAGCACACCAGGTAAATAGGAAGCTCAGCCATAAATCCAAACACCCAAAGCTACAAAGAACTGAGCATGAGGAGAATAACAACTTTTCACTCCCATTCACGATGGATGAATTACAGAAGGCTATTAAACAGAGTAAAACTGTTAAGTCATCTGGTTTGAACGATGTACGAACTGAGCAAAGTAAGCACTTTGGATTAGGAACAAAATAATGGATTCTCTAACTCTTCAATAAATGTACTGATAGCTGTCAAATTCGAAAGATATGGTGGAAGAGCCGAGTAATTGCTATATTGAAACCTAGTAGACAAGGAAACAGTCCAAACAATTTTAGACCAATCACACTATTGTGTCACCTTTACAAACTGCTAGAGAGAACGATTTTAAACCGTTCACACGTTATTGAGCCCTTAATTATACCTCAGCAAGCTAGATTCCGCCCTGGTAAAAGCCTCACGTCTTACACAGTTCATTTTCATCAGGCTCATCGCCAAACTTCTGCGGAACCGGAGGTCCTTCTGCCTTGAACTCTAAGGACAGCATAGCCGATGGAGGTTACAGAAAAATGGCCTTCCCCAGGGAAGTCTGTTGGCTCCATCTACTAACGACCAACCCATAGTCCCCAACTGTTGGAGTTTCTTGTACGCTGATTATCTCGCTCTGACAACCCAAACCACAAACTTCGATTCTTCAATAGAAATCGACCTAAAGAGTGCTCCTGAAGGTCTGTCAAAATACTGCAGAATAAAGCAGCTAATACGAAACCCATCGAAGACACAAGTGTCTGCTTTCCATCTGAGAAATGGGGAAACCATCCGCAAGTTACAGACACAATGGTCACCTGTTAAATTGGAACACTATGACACTCCAAAATACCTAGGAATTAGACGTTCAAAAAACATGGAATGAATCTCAAATCAAAACTCTCCACCAGGAACAACCTACTGAGAAAACTGGCTGGATCACAGTCAAGATGAAACCATCCAAACCCCTGGAATGGCATTACGCTACTCCGCAGCAGAGTATGCCTGTCCTGTTTGGTATAAGTCAGCACATGCCAAACAGGTGGGTATACCCCTACACGACATATGCAGAGTTATAACAGGCTGCCTGAAGTCAGCTCCAGTCGAATGGCTCTTCCACCTTGCAGGAATTGCGCCGTCTCCTGCCCGAAGAGAAATAGCAGCAGACAGGGTCAGAACGAAGGAGTCCCATTCATGGTCTACACACCTACTCACAACGACAAAGATCAAGGAAAAGTTTCCTCAGAACATCGAATAAACTAACAACCACTGATGAAGAAGCCAGGTTTCAACTACGGAGATCTGAGACATCTCACCCTCTTGGTTGGAAAAGATTTTCAAAATCTTTACCACATGGTCATGATGATAACTGGCCAATCTGGTAGTTGGTCAATAGGCTGAGGTCAGAGATGAGCAGATCACGGCGAAGTGGGGATACATTGGAGAAAACAAAGCCTAATGTGACTGCGGGGAAGAACAAACTGTTCAACTTATGCTTCAATGTCGACCGTGTCCAGCCACCTGCACAGACGATGACTTTAACCAGACAACAGAAAATTCACTGGAAGTGGCCAAATTTTGGTCAGAGATTATATAAACTGTGTTGATCTGTCAGCAATTGTATCAAAAGTGTTGTATGTATGTTTCTGATACGAGAATTTAAAAAAAAAAAAAGGGAATATTTGCTCAATATTAAAAAAGGAATGTGCTTCAATTTCCAATGAACTGTGAATATCATCGCCAGTTTGATTATTCTACGACATAAGGTAACAGCTGTCTCCGTCCGGAAATGCGATAAAAATTCGCTAATTCTAGAGGAGAACTTCTTTTCAAAATACGTTTGTACTTCCAGTCACCGAAGTTCAAATGAATGTCCGAAAATCGTGCCAGACTTCCTGCGAAATGGGTATTTAGGTCTGCAATAGCCGCTCGGCGTGTGAATTTGTAGTGGGCAGCACCTTTCTTTTCATTTTTCATTTTCCCCTTTTTTCGCTTCAGGCGTGGCAAGGCACTGCTAACAAGCACGGCGAAACATTTTTAATTCGCGGCGACGTGATTACGTCGAATTTTTGAACCGTAAAATGGAAACAGCAGAGGAAGGACGCCAATTCAGATTTCAGCTGCCATCGGCCTGGAGCTAGAACTTCACTTTCTGCTCTCCGTGGAAAATGTATATCGCATTATTTATTTCACCCTGAAAGCGTGTGACCCTGTATATACACGTCACAGCGCCGCGGAATAAAGCTCTCACCTGTGGACTTGTGTGTGGGCGTGTGCCTCTCTCTCTCTCTCTCTCTCTCTCTCACACACTCACACACACACACACACACACACACACACACACACATGCGCGGGCTCGCATTTTGAGAAGGAATAAACAATAAAAATTTCATATATGGACAAGGGTATCGTGACTAGAATGCAATGAATTACGGAATTTTCAAAGCGCAGCAGGAGTCCATGCGGCTAAACTTAATAAATCCCAGACAGGAGAGACCGTTTCACGCAACAATCCCAAGATTTGTGTCAAAGTCTTACTGTTCCACATTGCCTTGCGTGGATTCTATCTCTTCTCAAAGCCCAAGGATTACTTTTGTCTAAGACTATTACTGTCTTCAACGTTCCACCTATTAATGTGGTCCATAGTCTTACGCACAAAGAAAAATAATCAATGCCCAAAGACAGAAAATTCTCACCATTTCTATCACTCATGTCAAATTATGGAAATCATTCAGTATTTTGCACTCAAATTCGAGACTGAAAATCACTGATTACACATAACCGGTATTTATTGGAACTTGGACAAACGTTAATATTCGGTTTGTGGGCAGTGTAGTGTCAGGAGTACTAGAAATAACTTGGTGTTAAACTTAACATAAAATATGGAAAAAATTAACTGTTTTTGAAATGATTTTTCCGAAAGTAATAACTAAACTATATCAGAGAAGCAATGAACGTACCTTTCAATGATGATCGAAATCACTAACTGAAAATGACGTACATCAAATGTTTGAATAATATGTTTTATTTCTTACTTTTAGACATATAATTTCACAAGAAATTTGACCATTTCTTTTTCATACGGCATTAATATCAAGTTTTTTCAAAGTATATACAGGGTGCTACAAAAAGGTACGGCCAAATTTTCAGGAAACATTTCTCACACACAAATAAAGAAAAGATGTTATGTGGACATGTGTCCGGAAACGCTTAATTTCCATGTTAGAGCTCATTTTAGTTTCGTCCACCTACGCTCAATGGAGCACGTTATCATGATTTCATACGGGATACTCTACCTGTGGTGCTAGAACATGTGCCTTTACAAGTATGACACATGTGGTTCATGCGCGATGGAGCTCCTGCACATTTCAGCCTCAACAACAGATTCGGTGACCGATGGATTGGTAGAGGCGGACCAATTCCATGGCCTCCACGCTCTCCTGACCTCAACCATCTTGACTTTCATTTATGGGGGCATTTGAAAGCTCTTGTCTACGCAACCCCGGTACCAAATGTGGAGACTCTTCGTGCTCGTATTGTGGACGGCTGTGATACAATACGCCATTCTCCAGGGCTGCATCAGCGCATGGGGGATTCCATGCGACGGAGGGTGGATGCATGTATCCTCGCTAACGGAGGACATTTTGAACATTTCCTGTAACAAAGTGTTTGAAGTCACGCTGGTACGTTCTGTTGCTGTGTGTTTCCATTCCATGATTAATGTGATTTGAAGAGAAATAATAAAATGAGCTCTAACATGGAAATTAAGCGTTTCCGGTCACATGTCCACATAACATATTTTCTTTCTTTGTGTGTGAGGAATGTTTCCTGAAAGTTTGGTCGTACCTTTTTGTAACACCCTCTAGATCAAGTAACAGATGATAAGTTTCAAACTATACTGTAACTTTTTATTTATTTTATTTTTCAGTCATAAAAGAAAAACCCACAATTTCTACGACAATGTAAGTTTTTATGTGCAAAATAATTAAGGCTTGGGAAAGGGAACTTTTTGACACTTCAATTACGTAACTAATAGGAGCTGTTAGTGAAATATTACAATTTGCCACATATCCCTAATTAAGTTGTCCTTAATTACCTTGATTACTTGTAGCAATTAAATATTTTTTTGCAAAAGTAGACATGCTGGCCAAATTCACTACATATTTCCAGAATGACTCCACATTTGTGTATCTCCCACTCTTCGCTTAGCTATTAAAATTCCAACCAAAATTTTCCTCATTTCACTAATTAGATTTATCTTATTTATCTTCATTATTTTCAAGCAATGAAACCCGTTTTTGAAAGTATAGACCATAGACTGTTCAATTTCATACCCCGATTATCAATTTCCATCTTTTCGTTTGGTTACGAAAATGCAGACAATTATCCATTGTGTAACTCCATGGAATTCTTGTTTTCGTGCCACTGTTAACATTTTATCAAAAAATTGGGGACCACATATGAAACGTAGTGACAGAATTCCGTCATCGTGGGAACAAAATAAGACACAGCTTACAAAGCAAGGAAGACATGAAAAGTAAACTACCACAATAGGGAGATACCTCACAAAATGTTTTTACCAGTATCAGAGACAGCCCATAACTTGATCAATACCGCGTTGTATTGAAGTGAATTATGGGCTATAGGAAAACCAGAAAGGAAAAGAATCGAAGCGTTTGGGATATAATGTTATAGAAGGTTGCTGGAAATTAAGCGGATGGATAACGTAAGAAATGATGTGGTCCTCAGCAAAATCGGCGAGGGAAGCAGCATGTGGAGAACAATGAAGAGTAGAACAAACTGGATGATAGGATACACGTTCAAAGCGCAAAAAGGTAAGGGATGACAGAGAGTGCAATAAATACTACAAATAATTGAGTACTTTTGGTGTAAGTACTACTCGCAGATGAGGAGGCTGGTATATGAGCGGATGTAATGGCGAGTTGGATCAAACTAGTCACAAGAGTGAGGAAACTAGAGTCCCACAAACTGGAAGTACCATTATATTCGTTAATTCGCGTCACATTACGTATTACCTGTAACTGTTCTTATACCACTAACTGCACTGCTAATTATCACGAAACGTGTCCGTAAGTAATAAATAAATGCAATCAAGAAACTAAATTTACTGCAGAAGTTAAGCACTTATGATTGAAATTTGGAGCGATTTTGGTTATCACTGCTGAACTAATAGGAAAAATGTTAAAGGTATTGTAATTACTTTTGTTCGTTTAACAGCTCTACTCAAGCAATAGACAAACGACATATGCCATAAACGGAATATCTCAAACCTTTCGGATCAGCATTATGCAGGTGACAGATAATCTTGAAATCAATATTTTCAGGTACGGAAGAAATGGTCGTACTTGATAATTTAATTCGTTGGCATCAACAGTGTAAACCCTCTAACAGATCCTTAAGCTCATACCTTAAGTTGAAAGTGACAACACTGAATGTCAATGCGTTCTTTAGAACGTAATCAGATGACGGAACTAAACTCTGGTTTCACAATGGTCCATTACTTGACCGACCCTGATTCTCGTAAACTTGTATATTTATGTATCTATGTGTACAGAGTGTCTCCCCTAAGAGTCGTCAGGCGCATTTCCTCTGGTGTTTCGCAAATTTCCGTACTTCCGTGTTTGCTTTGTGGAGCTGGAGTCAGAACAAACAAACACCACTCTTCACATCTGTCATGCGACGCTGTGTTGGCGGAAAGCGTCGGTTTGTTTTCCGTTACAAACAAAAAGATTTTTAAAGCGGAATTTTACGTTCCCATTTGATAGAGTGATCCCAAAATTATTCCAGTGCAATATTTATTACATCGAACTTCGTTAACATGAGCAGTAAAACACGATGAATAACAAGTACTCCAGCAGTGACTGAGCAGCGCTACCACATTTCGGTAGCAGTCAGTGCGGGCCAGAGCAGTGCTGTCGCTACAGCAGTACTAGTTATTCCTCGGGTTTTACTGTCCCTGCTAATACATATCGGTAAAACAAATTCCGCACTAGGCTAATACCGGACATGTCCGAAAGAACAGACTTCACATACATGTGATTGAGATGAGGACGGCCAATGACCTCTTCAGTTTGAAAGCGCGGAAGGCTCTAATTCTTATAGGAATCGGCGATGCCGTGAGTAATGAGGATAAGAGGCAAGGGGCACTGCGTTCGTAGTGTATGGATAAGTTCAGAATTTGAGGCGTGCTAGGGTAGTCCGTACAGTTGCGATGACCACAGGGTCCGGATGGCGCAGTGGTCAGTGCATCTGCGTAGCAAGCAGGAGATCCAGGTTCAAATCCCTATCCGGAACACAATTTCAACTGTTCTCGTGGACTTAAATCAATGCCCTCTCGCACCAAATATGTAATTCCCTTGTGTCTTAAATCACAGTGACATTGTAGCTCAGCAATGAGCCGCTCGAGATCGTGAGTCCCTTATACCGCAATACTCTGAAAGTATCCCTTAACATCCTCTGAATGTTTGAAGGTGGAGTTGTGGTCAGAAACAATCTGGAAAGCTTGTAAAGATGTTGCAGGATACGGTTTGCTGAGAGATAACAATTAAGAAGAAAGTTCTGTACGTTGTGCCATCCCCCAGTTAATTACAATTGAAGTTAGCCAGAGAACATCGTTATATTCTGTTTTGTTGCTCTTCGTGGCAGACCACCCTCGGCTTACTTCTCAGCAGGATGACGTCCGACCGCACATGGTGAGAGTTTCTGCTACTTGTATTCATGCTTGTCAAACGCTGCCTTGGCCAGCTAGGTCACCAGATCTCTCCCCAGTCGAGAACGACTGGAGAGTTATGGACAGAGGCTTCAAATCAGCTCGGGAGGGATTCTGATAATCTAACGCGCAGTTGGACAGAATTTGACACGATATCCCTCAGGAGGACATCCAAACACTCTATCACTCAATGCCAAGTCGAATAACTCATTGCATAAGGCCCACAGGTGTACCAATGCGTTATTGTCTAGCTCTATTTGTGAAGATCTTTCTCTTGAATGCATCATCAATATTTCTGCAATAGTCATCAGTTTTTGCCGTAAATGAACATCAAATCTATCGATTTCCGTCCCATTCGAGTAATTCCTTCGCGGTGCGCCGTTCATTATTATCTTGGAGTGCATGTACTATGGTCGAATACAACAAAAGTGTTGGGAAGCAGTCAAGCCATTTCAGGTGACTGAAATTAGGTGCCGCCTGAGTATATATTTATGCCACCACTCTCTTAGTCTGTCTCCTCCTTCCTTTTCCCTCTGTCCATCTCCTCCACCACCATTTTACCCATTTTCTCCTCCCCCTCTCTCTGTTAACCTGCTCCTACCCTTTCTGCCCAGTCCGCAGCTCGTGGTCTAGCGTTGCCGCGTTGCCGCCTCTGGATGACGGGTTCCAGGGTTCGATACGCGGCCGGGTTGGGAATTTTTCTCTGCCTGGGGACTGGGTGTTTGTGTTGTCCTCATCATTGAGCCGGTCGTGGTGGACGAGCGGTTCTAGGCGCTACAGTCTGGAACCGCGCGACCGCTACGGTCGCAGGTTCGAATCATGCCTCGGGTATGGATGTGTGTGATGTCCTTAGGTTAGTTAGGTTTAATTAGTTCTAAGTTGTAGGGGACTGATGACCTTAGAAGTTAAGTCCCACAGTGCTCAGAGCCATTTGAACCATTTGAACCCTTCTACCCTACTGCTGTTTCTCCCTCCATCCATTACTCCTCCTTCCTCTAAGACAATGTCCTCTTTCTCTGTCCTCTCCTCCCCCTCTCTCTGTCCATCTCCTACTCCTATCCTTCTTTCTGTCTATTGCTCCTCCCTCCTCTGTCCATCTGCTCCTCGTGCCTCCCCTATCTCTATTCATTTCCTTCTCCCCCTCTAAATCCATCTTCTCCTCCACCTCCCTGGGTCAATCTTTTCCTCATCCTCTCACTACCCAACTATCCCCCTCCTGTCTCTGTCCATCTCCTCCACCCCCTCTCTTGACCACCTTCTCCTCTCCGCTCTCTTCGTTCATCTTGTTCATTTACCTTTCTCTGTCCATTTGTTCCGCCCCACTCTCTACTCAGCTCCTCTTTTTCCCTTTCCCTGTCCATTTTCTCTTCCCACATCTCTGTCCATCCCTCCTCCCCTTTTCCCATTCTCTTTACATCTCTTCGTGCTACCTCCGTCTGTTTATCTCTTCCTAACTGTCCATATTCCCCTCCCCTTCTCCTGTCGATAGCTTCCTCCCCCTAGCTGTGTCCATCTCCTCCTTCCCCATCTCAGTCAATCCATCGTCTCCTACCCTCTCCTCTGTCCACATTATCACCCCAACCCCAATAAGAGGTTTATGTTTCTTACACCCACAGTATTTTTTTCCGTATAGTAAGAAGAATGTGAACCAATCAGTGGAAATCGATTCAGTTGTTTAGAAGGACATTTTTACCCGCTGCTCTTGTCGCGTACACGCATGTATTATATATTTAACATATTTCACACGTATTTGTAGACGTAGTTCACCTGCAACTCAAGCGAATTTCGCCCTGCAGCTTCATTTCCACGCATCTCAATGTTTATAACGTCATGTTATCTTAACTATGTGTCGTACAGTGACATAACTGTGTATCTACATTGAACGGTTAGCGACATTTGTTGCAAATAGTGTTAATGGCAAATAAGTAATAATTGTAAACGTCATGCCTGATGAGTAAGTTTTAATGCATGAACACCAAATCGTAGTAAGCGATAAACTATTTTACCAAAATGAATCTCTGTGGTTCCAGAGAACCTTTGAAGATTCAGCCACCTATGTCTGTTTCGCTTTCAGTATTTTGTGGGTACTGTCAGCGAGAAAAAGTTTCGTAAAAATTTGCAGTTATGTGTAAAGTTTATTGCAGATCACTAAATGCTCTCATTCTCACATAGTTGACGAATAAAGTTTGGGTATTCGTGAGTAGTGGCCTACACTTTTTTTGCAACCCCCAACCCTTTGATAAGTAGGTTGTTCTTACCCGCACAACGATTCTTTGCGGACGGTAAGTCGTACGTGTACCAAGTTTGGTTAACATCGGTGGAATGATTTAGGAAGAGATGAGGAACGTTCCTGCATACATACATTGTTATAATATGTATGGATTCTTGGTTTTTCTTACATCTTTCCCGTACTCTCATTAGAAACAAATATGGCACAAACGGCTTAATACCATTTGCTTATTTAACGTAGTACCAAAATTTTTATCGGTTTTTTCACAACTCTTCAGATACACTATGTGATCAAACGTATCGGGACACCTAGCTGAAAATGACTTACAAGTTCGTGGCGCCCTCCGTCGGCAATGCTGGAGCCCACCCTTAGCCTTGATAACAGCTTCCACTCTCGCAGGCATACGTTCAGTCATGAGCTGGAAGGTTTCTTGGGGAATGCTCTTCAACAGTGGGAAGCAAGAAGGTGCTTAAAACATCAATGTAGGCCTGTGCTGTGATAGTGCCACGAAAAGCAACAGGGGGTACAAGCTCCCTCCATGAAAAACACGACCACACCATAACATCACCGCCTCCGAATTTTACTGTTGGCACTACACACGCTGGCAGATGACGTTCAACGGGCATTCGCCATACCCACACCCTACCATCGTATCGCAACATTGTGTACCGTGATCGTCACTCCACACAACGTTTCTCCACTGTTCAATTGTCCAATAATTACGCTCTTTGCACCAAGCAAGGCGTGGTTTGGCTTTTACCGGCGTCATGTGTGGCTGATGAGCAGCCGCTCGACCATGAAATCCAAGTTTTCTCACCTCTCGCCTAACTGTCATATTACTAGCTTTGGATCCTGATGCAATTTGGGATTCCTGTGTGATGGTCTAGATAGATGTCTGCCTATTACACATTACGACCCTCTTCAACTGTCGGCGGTCTCTGTCAGTCAACAGGAGAGGTCGGCCTGTACGCTTTTGTGCTGTACGTGTCCCTCCAGGTTTCCATTTCAGTATCACATCGAAAACAGTGGACCTACGGATGTTTAGGAGAGTGGAATTCTCGCGTACAGACGTATGCCACAAATCACACCCAATCACATGACCACGTTCGAAGTCTGTGAGTTCCGCTGAGCCACAATTCTGCTCTCTCACGATGTCTAATGACTACCGAGGTGGCTGATTGGAGTACCTGGCAGCAGGTGGCAGCAGACTGCACCTAACATGGAAACTGTATGTTTTTCGGGGTGTCCGCATACTTTTGATCACATAGTGTTATTCGTGGTTTCTGAATTTTTTGAACGCTCGTCGCACAGCCGTCCTTACATTTGTTAGCAGAGATTCAGGCCCAGCTGAGTATGCCTAGCTTGAAACTCAACTCTTAGGGAGTGTTTTTCTGTTACACAGCCCACGATAGTGCGACGATGTACAGTGTATCAATAGGCTATCAAATCTCTGGCCGTTTGGGCTTGGGCGTCAGGTTCTGTCTACGTTAAAATGTTGTATGCAACAGATGTCATAGCATCCAATAATTCGCACAAAACGGTGATGTAAATATATTTTGATGGGGTAAGGTTTAATTAGTTACTTCCTTGGCTGCGGACGCCATAGGAAAGATTTAAGGTAGGTGAGAATGTAACGACCCAACCAAGTCGTTAGAGACAGGGTACAGGCTCTGTTTGTCTTTGGTGAAATAGGATATAACTCATAATCTTGTGTAAAGAATTTGGCAGCCATAAAGTTATTCATTTAAAACCAAAAAGCAGCCATTAGGAAAGCACAAAATCGTAAATTGTTTAGAAAGGATGGCCTTCTATCAGTGACTGAGATTTCGTTACTACCTGAAAACAAGATAGAGTATTACATGAGGGGAAAAAGATGTTTATACTTACAAACACATCAATTGATCTTGGCGGGGCAGTACCCTTTTAGGTGTATTGTCGAGTGATGCCCGAAGCTCGTTATCTATGTCCGCACTCCTCTATTAAAGGCTATTAAATCTTAATTGCTACACTTAGCTTAGTAGGAGATGTATCGTGAATGTCATTCACACTAAGAAAAAATTACTTATGGGTAAAAATGTATGTTGACTAATATATCCTTCGTTTGAGTGGCACTGCAGTCTGAATGTAAGGACGAAATTCGTGAAAATATATTTCCTTTGTTCGCTGTGCTATCTGGATTTCTTCAGTTTAATTTGATTACGTGTAACCAGTTTAATTTAATTTGAAATTGTGCTTTCAGAACTCCCTTTTCTCCAAAATTATGAATGCGTAGATCAAAGCGCAAGGGAGTCCAACGAGATATAAATTTTAATTTAATCTGTTATACTCAGTGAATGAAACACCATTATACGGCGTGACAGTCAGGAAGGAAATAGATTTTATTTTCAATATCCGCTTCCTGGAGTATGATCCTGTTGATAACTGTAAAGGTGTAGTCGTTCTTGGCAGGTAGTCTTGGTTAAGGTAAAGGTGTTTCAGTAACTGATACGTAACGAGAAAATGTTTACTGGTTTATCAAGTAGTGAGGATTCGACTTTCGTTTCACAAAGGACCGTGTCTGGTGTGCTGCCACACGCATGAGTAACTTTACTCATTTTAAACGTCTCAGCTGGATCAAATTAAGAATTTAACTACTGCGGTTCATCCTTGTTAGAGGAACATAGCGAGAGTGAATAGTGAATTCGGTGGAAGTTTTCTTACCTGAAATCACACCTTAACTCTAATATCAAGGTAATGTTTTGAATCGGAGTAAGCGGTTTATAGAGCTTCACCAGGACCGCGGAATCTGTGTATGTGGTGGTATCTGTGATTGTGAATTCTTTGTCCAACTTCCAATTCTACGGAAGAGTGTCAGCGTGGAATGACGTAAGGCAAGGTAGTCATAATGAGATTTTTGCATCAAAACGTAATATAACTCGTAGGACCTCATGAAGTCGCCTTGCTCCTGTGAGATCTGTAACTGTGCTTTCAACATTTTGTACTAAAAATATTGTATTGTCAACCGCACCTTTGTGAGCTAGATAATTCGTATTGATACTACCACTGATAAAAAGTTAAATAAGAATTATGTCTTTAAAGTTTTAAATGATCATGAAGCAAAGAAAAGGTTTATATAATTTTCTTGATATTCTGATCTAATTATATATGAACTGACATGATAGACTGTATTAAACTGCCATGGCGAGTGGTTATCTTACTTTAGATGTACCGCATTTCTCTTGGTACGCTAACTGTTACACACAATGATGAAAGCAGAAAGGTGTTCCAAAAGTGCGTGGTCATTGCTCTTAGAGGGTACACAGCTGTCTTGCAACTAGTTGAGATGATAGAAAATGTAGAGATGCTAAAAATGGTGGATTCTTACCTTAGTTTACGATTTTTAAATAAATTAACCCCTTGAAATTGTGGGGCGGCGGGTGGAATTTTTGTTATTTAAAATGTTTTGTTTTTCCCGGCCGATTAGCAACATATGTGGGGCGGCGGGTGGAATTATTGTTGTTAAATGTTCCTATTATTTATTCAGTCTTTTGCCGTTCTCAACACTGGCTCACTAACTACAATATTGGCAACCAGAAAGTGATTAGCAAAACGTGAAGCCTGTAATTAGAATTCCTAGTGCCCACTTCATCTGAGAAATACACTTATAGCTACAGCTTATAGCTCTGAGGAATTAGGAGATTGTCTGGGATTCATAGTCAAAAACGATTCTCTAAAAATGTTCACTATATTCTGAAAGTCACAGAACAAAAAGAGTCCACACAATCCAACTAACTACCAGAGCAGTTCTGAGTCTAATGCGGTGATGCAACTATAATTGTTCAAATTAAATGTTTAAGTGAATGCTCGCCACAATTTGATGATAATGTTCATCAAACGCCACGCTAAATAATGGTAGAATATCTGTCCCGTGAAAATACGACATACGCAAACTGAAGATAGATCATTAAAGTCATCCCAGAATTAACACTTCACTCGAAAACGATTTCATGGTTACGCGTATCCCGAGTAACTTATTACGGCATCCGAGACTGTTTATAGCAATGATACCAACGCGACGCGACTCCCGGCACAGGGGGTGTATTAATCAGCGTCTGGAGAGAACTAGGGCCTTCTTCTCTCGCGCAGCGTTCTTATATATAAAGCCGCGGTGCGGACGGCTAAGGGAACGCCTGATCTATTCCGCTCTCCCGACTAGCCGCTGGGCTAGTAATGCAAAATGGTTCAAATGGCTCTGAGCACTATGGGACTTAACATCTGAGGTCATCAGTCCCCTAGAACTTAGAACTACTTAAACCTAACTAACCTAAGGACATCACACACATCCATGCCCGAGGCAGGATTCGAACCTGCGACCGTAGCGGTCGCGCGGTGCCAGACTGAAGCGCCTTTAACCGCGTGGCCACACTGGCCGGCCCTAGTAATGCACCACTTTAAATTATTGAATAAATCATCGCTTCCTTTGCGGATGGCCGATGAAGCTCTCAATTTAAATGTGCAATCAGCAAACAGGTAAGTAATCATAATAAAAGTCTGATGTGGTAAGTCAAATATTTTGGGCGAGAGAATTAATTTAATTACAATACACGCAGTAGACGAGCTCTGAACTTGCCCTTTGGAGATACACTATCGCTATAGTTTTATAGTTATTCAGTTGAAACTTCTCACATCTTTATGATTACAGGGGATCTCCCTTCTACTTAAATTTAAACATCCTAGCCTTATTATTAGCCTACTTAATCTATCTTGCTTCCTTAATTTTTAAGACAAAAACCAGAAAATCATGAATATAAACTAAAATTTTAATTTGTGGGATCCAGAATACTGTTTCTACTAAATTATTATGCAAAAGGAATCTAAATACAAATTTTTAAGTTTCTAGCTCTTTTCTGTTGCGCCAATGATTTTTACAGAAAAAGTCCAAATTTCGAAAATGGTTAAATTTATTGAACTGACATTCAACACATATTGATTTAGTATTAGTCCTGACATGCTAGAAACGTTTCAGGCTATTTACTTGATTTTTAAAGTATTGCGCAACATTTATGACGTCAGAGCTAGTTACAGCGGACTAGGCTGGCACACAATGGAAAGACTGATGTGAATTTTATACGGTGTGAGTAGGCTGCTTCCCTACAACGTGCAGGTAAGTAAGCGGCAGAGGCGAACAATACGAAACTCCGCGGCTTGCAATACCAGAAGCTTTCTGATGTGAAAGTAGGCTGATGAGCCACAAGACTACGACTACTGTCCACCGCGAAACCGGGTGTCGGCCGGTGGCGATACGACCATGTGATGCGCTAAGGAAACTATTAAACACAGTAGAGACTAATGGGGAATCTGTTGCTGCAAGGAATGACAGCCACACATAAGGACCAAACATAAAACCAAGCAAGAAGAATGAAAGTAAAACATCAGTTCAAAAATGGCTCTGAGCACTATGGGACTTAACATCTGAGGTCATCAGTCCCCTAAAACTTAGAACTACTTAAACCTGACTAACCTAAAGACATCACACACATCCATGCCCGAAGCAGGATTCGAACCTGCGACAGTAGCAGTCACGAGGTTCCAGTCTGAAGCGCCTAGCACCGCACGGCCACCGCGATCGGCTAAAACACCAGTTGATAGAATTTTGTCGTAAACTGAAAGTTAAGAGTTTCCAGTACTGAAACTCGCGTCTACGTATGAGGGATGGTTCTAGAAACGATACGGATCGCAAATGGGGTAACCAATTGACAGGAGCTACTTTCAAACAGGGCAGATAGGTATGACCGAACGCCTGGGAATGAGCGTCTCGGAAAAGGTGAAGCTGTTCATATCTTCGTGAGAATGTGTGGAAAGTGGGTGAAGGACGTTGAAACAACGAGCCTGTTAGAAGGGGTCGGACTTAACTGTTTGTTGCAGAACGTAAAGGTCGGGCACTTGTTCGCTCTATAGAGTTTCGGCCACCTCTCCCAGCCACCATTGATGATTTGAAACGAGAAATAACAGCAGCTATCCAAACTGTTACGCCTGATATGCTACAGAGAGTGTGTAACGAGTTGGAGTATCGGGTTGATATTGCTCGTGTGTCTGGAGGGGGCCATATTGAACATCTCTGAACTTGTTTTTGAGTGAAAAAAAAACCTTTTTAAATACTCTTTGTAATGATGTATAACAGAAGGTTATATTATGTTTCTTTCATTAAATACACATTTTTAAAGTTGTGGTATTCTTTTTGAATTACCCTGTATTATACTAGAACTGACATGTGATTATATTTTCACGCAATTTGGGTGCATAGATCCTGAGAAATGAGTACCCAGAACAACCACCTCTGGCCGTAATAACGGCATTGATACGCCTGGGCATTGAGTCAAACAGAGCTTCGATGGCGAGTACAGGTACAGCTACCCATGCAGCTTCTACACGATACCACAGTTCATCAAGAGTAGTGACTGGGGTATTGTGACGAGCCAGTTGCTCGGCAACCATTGACCAGACGTTTTCAGTTGGTGAGAGATCTGGAGAATGTCCTGGCCAGGGCAACAGTCGAACATTTTCTGTGTCCAGAAAGACTCGTATAGGACCTGCAACATGCGGTCGTGCATTATTCTGCTGAAATATAGGGCTTCGCAGGGATCGAATGAAGGGTAGAGCCACGGGTCGTAACACATCTAAAATGTAACGTCCACTGTTCAAAATGCCGTCAATGCGAACAAGAGGTGACGGAGACGTGTAACCAATGGCACCCCATACGATCACGCCGGATGATACGCCAGTATGGCGTTGACGAATACACGCTTCCAATGTGCGTTCATAGCGATGTCGCCAAACACGGATGCGACCATCATGATGCTGTAAACAGAACCTTGATTCATCCGAAAACATGATTTTTTGCCATTCGTGCACCCAGGTTCGTCGTTGAGTACACCATCGCAGGCGCTCCTGTCTGTGACGCAGCGTAAAGGGTAACCACAGCCATGGTCTCCGAACTGATAGTCCGTACTGCTGCAAACGTCGTCGAACTGTTCGTGCAAACGTCCCCATCTGTTGACTCAGGGATCGGGACGTGGCTGCACGATCCGTTACAGCCATGCGGATAAGATGCCTGTCATCTCGACTGCTAGTGATACGAGTCCGTTGGGATCTAGCACGGCGTTCCGTATTACACTCCTGGACCAACCGATTCCATATTCTGCTAACAGTCATTGGATCTCGACCAACGCGAGCAGCGATGTCGCGATACTATAAACCGGAATCGCGATAGGCTACAATCCGACCTTTATCAATGTCGGAAACATGAGGGTACGCATTTCTCCTCCTTCACGAGACATCACAACAACGTTTCACCAGGAGACGCCGGTCAACTGCTGTTTGTGTATGAGAAATCGGTTGGAAACTTTCCTCATGTCCGCACGTTGTAGGTGTTGCCACCGGCGCCAACCTTGTGTGAATGCTCTGAAAAGCTAATCATTTGCATATCTCAGCATATTCTAACTATCGGTTAAATTTCGCGTCTGTAGCACGTCATCTTCATGGTGTAGCAACTTTAATGGCCAGTAGTGTAGTTAAAGAAGTATGGAACAAGAACGGACTACGGTAGCGGACCACAGAAGCTTGGATGTTAGGTGGCTGTGGTGGTGGTGGTGGTGGTTATGGCGATGATTATGACGAGTGACGGTGATGGTTACAGTACCTAATTGTGGATTACTATCACGAGGACACTGGATACATGATGGTATTACAGTCCGAGAAAAGATCATATATACGGCAATTTACAGGTCTACTTTGACAGATATGTGACAGGTAGTTGGCCGTGGTCGTACAATAGACACCGTCACGGCATTTGCCTGAAGTAATTCAGGGAAATCACGGAAAGCCTAAATCGGGATGGCTGTATGGAGACTAGAGCCTCCTTCCTCCAGAATACGATGTTGGTCTGTTTAAACCAGCACAACTCCATTCCGTTTATTCGCAGTGCACAATAGTGTTTCGAAGGAAAGTTATTGACTAATATAGAAAGCTGATGATACACTTTTCATTCATTTATCAGTGTCGATCACCGTAAACACTACGCATGCTATACAAAGAGTTGGTGAGCTCAGAAAAATAGTGAGATGTTAGTATTAGTGATTGCAGCACTTTGTAATAATAGTGCGAAAGTGAAACGATAGAAACATTTTCATTTTTATGAATATAAAGTGAAGCCTGTGGCGCTCAGCCTGTGAAAGGGCTTCTCGCCTGAACGCCACGGCTCGCCTTTTACTCCCAAGAAAGGTCACCGATACTCATTCAATTTGATAACTCGGCGAATGGACCGGAGGTGTCCTGGAGGGCCTAGGATAAGGAAGTTCCTACCCGGAATTGAGCGCACGACCTCCAGATCCTGAATCCAGTACCCTACCTGCCAGATAATCATAGAAATTTTAGTTATTATTGTAATTATTATTAGGGAATTCTGCCAATAAAAGGAATTTGTTAAGCAATTAACTCAATAAACTTTACTTTACATTCTCCTTGTTATTTCAGCAGGTTTTCATTCTTTCCGAGAGGGCTTGTTTACGTTCTTCCGACCACTTTAGTGTCTACTGTTTTTGTCTTGGTTGCTCTGCTGTTAATTTCCTGTTTGTCTGTCTACTTTGTGTATGGAAATGTCTCTTTCTGGACTATCGGTTGGTCTTATATTTGCACTTTTGAGGTCCTTTCTAATTTCGCTCAGCCATATTTGCGTTTTTGATTTCCTTTCTAATTTCGCTCACCCAAGGTGTTGAGTTCTTAAGTAATGTTACATTGTCTATTATCCTTTTTGTCAGTCGCTTTGCTGTTAATCTGTTAAGATGACCAAATAATTTTATTCGCATTTTCTTAATGTCAGTTTCGATGTTTGAAAAATTTTCTGTGTTGCTTTTAGCCCGTCCTTCTTCTTCTTCTTATTATTATTATTTACTTGTTTTAGGTGTTTTACTAAACACCTAGACTGTTTTATGTAAGTGAGCCGTCGTTTAACAGACTGTAATTCTAACTTATACCTTTTTCAATAAGTTAGTCTTAGCAAAACGCCTTTGTCCCTTGGTAAATTTATGGTGCAGTTTTATTCCTTGACAGAAAAATAATTTCGCGTGTAACGACACGAGCCTAGTCAGAAAGTCTTGCTGTCGTAAAGTGGGGCACTCATCACAATATGCTGTCCCAGTGTTGAGTAACAGCGTTCACCGGGCGTCACTGTCAGCCTACTGGTCAGTGCCTGGTCAATTACCATAACCACACTGGTACGCGACTCACGTGAATTCTGCACCCGCAACAGCATCCAGTAGTCATACGTTGTGGTGTTGAAGTCGCCGCTCTTCCGTAATTATGACAGGGCCGCCTGTTAACGGGTTCCATCCGCCGCTTGGACCAGTGGTCGAACTCAGTCCCTTCTCGCCATACAGCTAGTCACCGGCCCGTGGTACGCTCCCTGGAGCGCCATCGGCTTCCCGCACTCAGCGAGACGTGTCAGCCTGTCGCGTCTGCGCTGACGTTGCTCGGCCGTTAGTACAAGCATTTTGTGACGGCCTAATATTAAACTTGCAAAAATCAATACCTGAAAACAGAAAATATGAGCGTTCAGGAAATTAAATTTTAAACAAAGTTTCTTTTTCATATAATTCTGTCCAAGATGGCGAAAATGGCCGAGAAAATCCGTGAAGTTACGAAAATCTGCTTTTTCCTAATAAGTAAAGAGCTATAAGTCCGATAGAAAAATGGTGAAGTGGAAAGTTGCAGGACTTAAAAAGATCCGTCGACTGGTTTTTATGAGTATCGATTGTTCAAATGTTCAAATGTGTGTGAAATCGTATGGGACTTAACTGCTAAGGTCTTCAGTACCTAAGCTTACACACTACTTAACCTAAATTATCCTAAGACAAACACACACACCCATGCTCGAGGGAGGACTCGAACCTCCACCGAGTATCGATAGCTTTGTCATGTTTCGAGATATATATACTAAAGACTGTCAAAAAACTTTAAAAATCTGGTTCTCTGTAACTCGTTAACATTCAAGATCCCATACTCGTTATTAACTGTAGCTGTAGACCGCAGTAAGTCAAGAAAGTACATGTTTACACTTTTGTTGGGCGCGTTTTTATGATTAAATTTCTCAGTTTTTATTTTATGGAATTATCTTTATGGAACAAAATTGCTGACATTTTTGGCTAATTTAAAGAAAAATAATTTGTTCTACGACCTACTACAGCCAAAAAAAATCTTCGTTTTTACAGATCTAGTGGACGCAATTAACATTGACGCACTTGATGGAGATTAATAATAAATGCTCATATTTTCGAGAAAAAATACTAGGGTATGTTTCACAGACTTTTAGTGTTAGTAAATGAGTAATAAAGTGAAACGTGCAAGCGCTGAGTGCGTCAGCGGGAGCGGTCGGCGGAGTGGGGAGAACCGGCGGGCGCTCTCTCTCAAAACTGATTGTACACGGCTCGCGCTTGCATTATCTCTGAGAGGCGGGCTCTCTTAGCTCCGCTGTGAGGCGCGGCCTGGCGAGTAACATGCTTTCTCTTACACAAATCGCAGCCCACTTTTCCTGATAATTGCTGCGC
The DNA here is from genome assembly GCF_021461385.2 of Schistocerca piceifrons. Lineage (NCBI taxonomy): Eukaryota > Metazoa > Arthropoda > Insecta > Orthoptera > Acrididae > Schistocerca > Schistocerca piceifrons. The sequence goes on along the minus strand of NC_060149.1, from coordinate 177,394,216 downwards.
TACACTATAAATGCATGATCTTTCATAAGTTTTACTGCCGTCATCGTGTGATCAGCAGTGGATGGTCCAAGAATAAACATGATACCATCGCCGTTCGGATCCTAAATGGCAAGCATATCGATCTTCCTCGGATCATGAGAACCAACGCTGACCCCACAGGCCCAACAAATTGTGCGGTTTCTTTTTTTTTTTTTTTTTTTTTTTGAACTATGCGAATTTGTTAACGTTACAATACTTTCACGAGTCTTGCTTGTTGGCGTCCTCCTGACATGTATATAATATATACTATACAAAGAAGAATCTGCAAGCAACAGATCCCTATTGCACCTTGTCAGACGTTCGTCTTGGATTCCAAATTTTTCTGCGTAGTACGTGGTTCTTTCATCTCACAAAGTGCGTCAGTATGAATCATTGCCTATACTATCCTATATCGGAGACCAACACAAATATCGTGTTTCCATGTCACATTTGAAGTGTCAGTTTTAAAGTTCACTGCAGTTCAGAGAAGTGTCACAGAAAGAGGCTGCATTAACGTGTTAGCCATACGAATTTTACTCCTTGATGCGAAGTTCACAGTCTTAAAATTTCAAGTTTTCTTACATGCCCCTCGCAACGTCGATTTCGTGCATACATATGCTAACAAAAATGGTGAAGCATCCAGAGGCCATTGTCGGGTGTCAATGAAATTTAGTACACTTACACATCATAGGTAGATACTTAACGACTGCCGGCCGCGGTGGTCTAGCGGTTCTAGGCGCTCAGTCCGGAACCGCGCGACTGCTACGGTCGCAGGTTCGAATCCTGCCTCGGGCATGGATGTGTGTGATGTCCTTAGGTTAGTTAGGTTTAAGTAGTTCTCAGTTCTAGGGGACTGATGACCTCAGATGTTAAGTCCCATAGTGCTCAGAGCCATTTGAACCAGCCACTTAACGATTAGTTAGAACTGCAGTTCTCTTGTCCTTTGCAAAACATCACCGTTCAGGTACACCCATCGTCAAATTTAGTATCAAGGAAGCTGCATGTTACATCGATAACACATTAGCTCAGTGCAGTGCATACAAATTGCGGAGATGCAGGTCACAACAGTCTGCAATCAGTCGATATTTATAACTGTTAAACAATATCTTGACTTTCGACCGTTGGTCATGGATTTATTTCCTGTTTCAAACAGTATAATTGGAAATCCTTTTTGTTGGTTTAAGTCCATTCAGAACTGATATATGAAAAAGTGATTTTTTATGGTCGGTAACGCAGACACTATGGCTTTCTGTGATGACAAATCGTCATTTCGTTTGTCTTTTTTATTTTCGGGAGTGACGAGTTGTCAAGTCTATAAAATCGTGCAACGTAAAAAAAGCGTGTGTGAATTCCTAAGCGACCGAACTGCTGAGGTCATCGGTCTCTAGGCTTACACATTACTTAAACTAACTTATGCTAAGAAAACACACACACCCATGTCCGAGGGTGGAGTCGAACCTCCGGCGGGAGGGGCCGTGAAATCCGGGACATAGCGCCTCTAACCGCGCGGCCACCCCGCGCGGCTCCGGAAACAACGCTGACCACGAGTAGAAGATGTAATTATGGCAGTAATATTAAGGTGGAGCTGATATGTAGCCCAGTCAGTGGATGACAGAAGAAATAATGAAGCAAGGAAAATACTTGCTCAAGATATGAAAACACTAAGACGATGTCCTTAAAGTTTATGGGTGGGTGGCATTAGCCTACATAATATCCAGGAGAAAGATGGATGTGTGTAGCTGAAATTGTAATCAATGGATGGTTGCTGGTACACCAGTGTCCTACATTAAATCTGTGACCCCACTCCAGGAGTCAGTACTGGCCGACAGCGACAATGGGAGTGAAGTGGTGGCAATGCGTAATTTTCCTTTTTCTTTATGTTGTGGCCAAACAATCACTGTGTCATTTGAGAAATACAGAGGGGAGCGAGTGTGCTGGGACTTGCCCCAGTTCACTGCTATTAGCGCGACGTCATTTTGGTCGATATCCACGTTTTTACGAAAAAGTGAAGGCGCTAAATATTAGACTTAAAAAGATGAAAATTGGAAAATTGGTATGAAGCGTCAGTTTGATACGAAATCTTTAACGATGTGACCCCATTAAGCTACCTCTAACAGTTTCCAAGTAATTTATTGAAAACTAAATTTGGAACATAAACGCCTTATTTCTAGTAGATTAAGTATCATTCATATTAATGATAGAAAGTTTTGATTAGTGCAACTGATGAAACCCATTAGATAATGTGGCTAAACAAGTTTCAAGATTTTGATGAAAATACCAATAAATACAAGGTCTAAAAAATGGTTCAAATGGCTCTGAGCACTATGGGACTTAACATCTCAGGTCATCAGTCCCCTAGAACTCAGAACTACTTAAACCTAACTAACCTTAGTACATCACAAACATCCATGCCCGAGGCAGGATTCGAAGCTGCGACCGTAGCGGTAGCGCAGTTCCAGACTGAAGCGCCTAGAACCGCTCGGTCACCAGAGGCCGGCAAATACAAGGTCTCTTAAAGATGTAGATCAGAGGTCATGTTCCACTGTCTGTTCCGTTTTAAAAATTCTAGACGGTAAAGTTTAAATGCAGGCGAGCTAAACCTTTTTTCGTGATTAAAGCTGACTTAACTCCATTAATACTAAATTAAGTCATGACAGCGTTATAACATGGTCCGAGAAAGCGGCCATTTGCAGGCTGCTACCGGGGCATGAAATGGATGACGGCAGGTGTTCACTTCGGCCGTCCGTTGCGCCCATATATAAAAGCGGCCTGAGAGGCAGTGACAGTTCACTTCGCTCCGAGCCATCACTCTGTCTGAGTCAGTCTAACGCCTGCATACTCGCTGCCTCGGATGGCGTTACAGACAGGCTGCTACTAAACTCCTGTTTTCAGTAATGATAGAAAGTGAACTCGCGAGGACTGTACACCGCCCTGGATCACTTATATTTCGCGGTATTTTTGTGCCGCCATAATGTTAACAGAGCCGCGTGGCAAGTGGTGATATTATTTTCCACTTTTGCGGCGAGCAATTAACTGTGAATAATAAAACTCAGCCGCGTGGGGTAGCCGTGCGGTCTTGGCCGCGTTGCACAGTTTGCGTGGTTTCCCCCGTCGGAGATTGAGACCTCCCTTGGGCATGTGTGTGTGTGTGTGTGTGTGTGTGTGTGTGTGTGTGTGTGTGTGGGTGGGTGGGTGGGTGTGTTGTCCTTAGCGTAAGTTAGTTTACGTTAGATTAATTAGTGTTTAAGCCTAGGGACCGATGACCTCAGCAGTTTCGTCCCATAAGAACTTACCACAAATTTCCAAATTTTCCTATTAAAAATCAGAGCGAAGGACTATTTAATGGGGACTTACCATAGAGTTTACCTCTGAACTGCTCATAGTGATGTTTATGATAGAGAGATCATCATTATTATTATTATTACTATCAGGAATATTACTACGTTTGGCCTGTGAACTTTTCTTACGTATAACTGAATCAGTTAAAGCTCAAAACTTTTATATATAATTATTGTTCCAGATCCCGCTAAGTAAGCAGAGAGTAGAAACATTTCTTTCAGTGCACAAAAGAAGAATGTGACTTGCAGACTCGAAACTATGGTCAGTATGTTCTCCATCGCTTTCCAGCTGACCACACAAGGACTTTTCAGGCTCTTGTAACAGACGGCGCTGACGCTCCACAACGAGCTTGAATTCATTGCCAGTATACCCCCCCCCCCTCGTCCCTCTGCGGTGTTTACGCAGCAGATAGAGTTACCTTGAAAGAGGTTAGAGGTCCTGTCATTCCAGAGCTTGTACCAGGAGGCAGGAGGGAGGAGGGGGTGAGAAGGGGCAAGTGTTGGAGCTTTCTATATCTTCACTTTAAAGAGCAAACGATACGCTACGCATTAACTATTACAAGATATAACGTTTCTCAAGCTAAACGGCAGATGAAATAAAGCTACACGTGTACCTCTTAGCTGGACATCAACAAGTGTACCGAGCGAGGTGGCGCAGTGGTTAGACACTGAACTCGCATTCAGGAGGACGATGGTTCAATCCCGCGTCCGGTCATCCTGATTTAGGTTTTCCGTGATTTCCCTAAATCACTCCAGGCAAATGCCGGAATGGTTCCTCTGAAAGGGCACGGCCGACTTCCTTCCCTATCCTTCCTTAATCCGATAAGACCGATGACCTCGCTGTCTGGTCTCCTTCCCCAAAACAACCCCAACAACCAACTCAACAAGTGTCTATTGTTTAGCGAGTGAGACACCCATCCCTGCCGGCCGGTGTGGCCGAGTGGTTGTAGGCGCTTCAGTCTGGAACCGCGCGACCACTACGGTCGCAGGTTCGAATCCATAAAATAGTTTTTGCTTAAATTACTTGTTCTTAGGTTAATTTGACATTTACTTGATTTTATCTTCTGTCCCCATTCAGCTGTTTACTATTATTAATACCTTTCGTTTAAAATATATTGGTCAACGAACGTTTCTAGTTTTTTAAACACCATCGGTGAGCAAAGCCCGTCCGAATATTTCCGGCAACAAAGAATTATGTATTAATGAGGCGAGAGGTAAGATTTTAATTAATTCATGGTGAAGTCTGTAATCTACCCCTCCCTTTCTCGTTGTTGCTACTGTTTACGGTGGTGAAGTCTTATCAGGCAGATTCGAGAGTAGTAAGATTTTCAATAAAATTTTTACTTATCTTTCCTCGCACAGTCGGCTCCAGATCTTCATGTCTAGGGGTCTGATCCTTGAAGCTGAAATTCTCACGTTTTTGAATAACATAGTTCAATGGGTCTAAATAATTGTGAAGAACGTCATGCAGAATTTTTGTTTTCATGATAATTTATTGTCTAATATGTTAGTATATCACACTGTCTTTTGGATTTTCACAGTAACAAAGCCGAAATTACATTGTTCGTCCAAAATACAGAAATACGTACGATCACATCAGAGGCATACTTACTACTACTTCACTCTGCGGTAATAACAACATTCCAAAGGGTTTACAATTTTTCTTGACAAATGAATTTCTATTAATTTTGATTATTATTTTATACATGAAACCAGAAATAAACGTAATGAGCAGCACTAAAATGGGTAGTTAATAATATAAATTTTAAATGTGTCAAATATTTTGTAATTTCATATGTTTTCTTTTAAAGAAAAGACATTTTTAACTGTACATTCAGAGCTAGTACATATCGACTGTAACAACGAAAACGAAGCAACTCCTTTTCATAAATTTTAACTTGAAATATAACATATTGCGTATAAAATTATACCAAATTTTTCAGAAAAACAGCTAAGATAATACTGACCTGTCCAAAATTCGAAAATATTTCTGGTGTAGACTACTACTGTAGAGGAAAAGTAATACTAGAAGAGGATGTCCCTTTACAAGTCCGATGGCATCACAAAGAGTAGGAACCCAGCCAAAACACAGATCGATTGGACTATGGCGAGAAAATATTAATATACTAAAAATTTTATGGCTGGTAAACAAAGGGCAAAACTCAGTATTGCAGACACCTGTAACAAAAAATATGAGTGCCCCGCGTATTAAATTAAAATAAGTTATAAAGAATTGATGGTAGTAGCCGGCAGGAGGGAATATGTAAGATTGGAAAGATAGACGCACATACACTACAGAGGCACGGAAAGGGAAAAGGTGTTAGCAGATCGAACTGATCGAACTGCACACGCACGGAGACAGGAGCCGCGTAATGAGAGGAGTCAGGCCGCTCCGTCGCATTGTCGCCGCTTCCACAGCGGCACCTCCTACTTCTCTGCATTTTTCGAATCAATACGCGCCGCTTGCTGCAGCTTCGCTTCCGCACCAGTAAATAGCGGCGCAACTCGCCGTTATTGTGCGAGGATTGCCGGTTCGGGCTGCGGGCGCATTGTTTCTGCGGCAGGCAGCAGACAGCCGACGGCCGGCCCGCCACGGCCACGGCGCGCCGCAATTGTTGCGTCTGACATTCTGCGCCCATCTTGTCACGCTCCGGATTCTCACAAGCACGTGGAAGCGGTCTCGTGTCGTCGACCAGTAACCTCGGTCAGCCTTTTCATACACACATCAACACTGAAGCTCCAAAGAAACTGGTATAGGCACGCTCAGTGGAAGCATACGAATTTAATGCATATTCTACTGTGTCATCAACACTTCATCTAGAGCAAACTGTAGGTTGTTACAGTAAATGCGTGAGACAGCTCCAGTGTACCGGGTGGTTGTAATTAAACTGCAACTACTCACAGAGGTCAAGTGCGGGCTGTAATTATCACATGGCAGCGAAACATGGTAGATATTCTAATGCGTTAATGCAGAATCGATTTACGCTGAAAAAAGTATTTCCAATTTTGGCCACCAGGTGCATATCTCAAATCTGAATCCATGAATGCAAGAAAGAGGTATAGAAATATTTTCTTAAGTAATGGATTAGAAACGGGACGTGGGTGAAAAAGGACAGCCGCGCGGGATTAGCCGAGCAGTCTGAGACACTGCAGTCATCTACTGTGCGGCAGGCCCCGGCGGAGTTTCGAGTCTTCCCTCGAGCATAGGTGTGCACGTTTGTCCTTACGATAATTTAGGTTAAGTAGTGTGTAAGCTTAGGGACTGATGACCTTAGTAGTTAAGTCCCATAAGATTTCACACACATCTGAACATTTTTTTTTTTTTTTTTTTGAAAAAGGACAAACAATTGAGAATGGCATAATGTTGATTCTATTATTAATCTCAGATTACAAAATTTGTTCAATACGAGCACCGGTGATGTCGAAGAGATTTTGAAATCGTAAAACTACGTTCTCAGCAGTTACTCACAGCAGTTCCGGTGGAATGTGAGCAACATGTTCCTGTACACTGACCTTCAGACAGAACGTGTCCCTGGTAAGCGGGTTCTTTTAGATATCCCCAGAGCCAAAAGTCACTTGGATTCAGATCAGATGATCTTCCAGGCCAAGCATCTGGAAAAGCTCTGGAGAGAACACGTTCGTGGAAGGTTGCATTAAGATCTTTCACAGGACGAGCGTTATGAGGTGGATGAAAACAGTGGTTTCCACACAGTTACGCTCTTCTAAATCTGGAATCACATGCTGTACAAGGAGTTCTCAATAACGTGCAGCGTTACGGTGCACCTGACAGGCCCTCTAGATCTGTTCTCTTCAAAGAAGGACGGGCCGAGAATAAAGGTGCTTGTGAACCCACACCACACAGCCACAAATAGCGAGTGCCATCGCTCTTCGTGCAGAACACGAGGTTTAACAGTGCCCCGAATTCGAGCTGTTCTGTGTATTCATTACACCCTATAGTGTAAAATGTGCCTCTTCACACAACAGAATAAGGTCCGGTCACATGCCATCAACTTCGATCCGTGCCAGAAACCGGTGAGGAAATTCAGAACTCTGCTGCGGATCATGAGGTTTCAGTTTCTGCTCCGTCTTGATCTTGTACGAGCAGGAGCGTAAGACTGACGGTTAAACTTCCTACGGGAAGCTGACCATTGGATGGAATATTCTCGTGACACTGCGCGAGCTCTGGCACTACCCGGAGTGCATGCTGCACGGTCAGTTACAGCAACAAAAACCTCGTCAGTAGCTTCCACGTGCATAGGATGCCTTCCTTTTCCAGGTTACAAAACAAGCTCACCTATGTTTCCGAATTTCATTATAGTTTTGTTTAAAACAATAAAGACATCGGGCCTCACCTTAGAACTTTCAGTACGCGATATTCTGTAAATGCAACAATGTAATTACTACCGTTCTCATCAAACAGTTTCACTAACAGCGCACTGTCTCTCTCCTCGATAGCCATACTGCTCACTCACGTTATGGCTTGTCGAAAGAAAGCGTGGATATCACACTGTCATAAAAACAGTGTACAACGCCAGATTAGCACCTGATACCACAACTAGAACTAATTTGTTTTTCAGCGTAAATCGGTTCTGCATTAATTCATTAGCGTATTTATGAAGTTTCGCTGCCATACGATAGTTACAGCTCGCACTAGACTTCCATGCGTAGCAGCACTTTAGTTATAACCAGCGGTACATCCATGTTCTGACATAATAAAATCGAAATTGCACTGAATATCATTTTGCAGGCAAATTGTATATAATATGAATAGGGTATAGAAAAATTTCTGCTACCAGTCACAATAAAAGTTTATTTATTCGTCACACGACCGGTTTCAGGCTTGTGCCCATCCTTAGGTGTTTATACATTCATGTACATGTTTATATTGCTGGAGTTTACTGTTTGAATACAAGGAAAATTATTTGCTGGTGACTAAACAGATACAAGTGGACCAACTCTAAGAGGCAAGCCAGTATTTGTCACCACTTACAATTTTATCTGTTTAGTCACCAGCGAATAATTTTCTTTGTATTCGAACAGTGATCTTCAGCAATATGATCATGTACATGAATGTATAAACACCTGAGGGTGGACACATACCCGAAACCGGTCGTGTGACGAATAAATAATCTTTTATTCTGACTTGTAGCGGAAATTTTTCTACACCCTATAAAGGAACAGTCACGGAGTTCAGCGACATCCAATATGGATAAAATTCACGCATTATGAATAATATAGAACAATCAACTAGCTTGTTATACTGACATAGAAACAGTTCAGTGTAATAAATACAATCATACAAATCGTATATTTCAAAAGGAACAGAGTGAGTAAAATTTCCAAACCACTCCATAAAAGCTTTTATATAGTCAGCAATTTTTTATGTGAGAAACGAAGATACTTACGAATTAAACGAGGAGCCACAACTATCTTTTTTAGAGGTCTAATATTAATATCTCCTACAGATCCACTTCATGATACCTTGTGAATAGAATCTGATATCTTTCTACAGCTTTTTTTCTACAAGTCATTCAACATTTTCGTACCAATAATTTCGAAATCGACTGTGTCCATGTTGGTTACTCTTCGATGATACATCAAGAACATGCTCCCGCTGTTGAGAAAATCAAGTTCAACAGAACTGATAATCGAGAATCTTGACCGCAGATATGTCTTGCAGTCTTTCAGACGAACCAGCACCGCTGCCCCAGACTTGGTGTTGATCCATCGCGTGTTCAATATCGGATGATAGTACCCCTTCTCTGCTGGACATACCCTCATACGGCGAAAGACGAGACACGTCATGCACAGAGGCACATTGCCGACCACGATAGTTACGGTTGTGCAAGTATTGTAGTGTATAGAGGCATAATGTTGTAACAGCGTACTAACCTCCAAATCTTTGAAAACCGATGAACGATATTGTGACATGTACACCTTCCCCATGTACATCTTTACAGCGGCGCATTCGGCGGTAACTTTATTTTTATGGCTGACACTGCGCGACCGCATCCAACAGCGCAGGTGGAGCAGCTCTTTGAATGAGAGAATATTCGTCGAATTGACTGGCCTGCCCATTCCCCCAGCTTAAATCCCACTGAGCACGTGTGGGATGCGTTGGGGAGACATACTGCAGAACTTCCACCTGCACCAGCGACCATTAAGCGGTTGTCAACCGCACTGATACAGGAATTGACCCCCGTTCGTCCGCAGCTCGTGGTCGTGCGGTAGCGTTCTCGCTTCCCACGCCCGGGTTCCCGGGTTCGATTCCCGAGGGGGTCAGGGATTTTCTCTGCCTCGCTATGACTGGGTGTTGTGTGATGACATTAGGTTAGTTAGGTTTAAGTAGTTTGAAGTTCTAGGGGACTGATGACCATAGATGTTAAGTCCCATAGTGCTCAGAACCATTTTTTTTTACCGCCTTACCATAAGAACACCTTGCCAAACTTGTTGCCAGTACGACAGCACGTGCAGAGTATCCACTGCCGTCCATAGTTACCGTACACCGTACTAAGTAACACGTACCTTATAATTTCTTGGGAACCATCACGAAACGGAGAGATTTCGAAGTAATTATTGCCTTTGAATAAAAGTGTAATTCCTTTTAGATTCATTGCGTATTTCTGTCAAAAAAAAAAAAAAAAAATAGCTCTGAGCGCAATGGGACTTGGCTTCTGAGGTCATCAGTCCCCTAGAACTTAGAACTACTTAAATCTAACTAACGTAAGGACATCAAACACATCCATGACCAAGGCAGGATTCGAATCTGCGACCGTAGCGGTCGCGCGGTTCCAGACTGTAGCGCCTAGAACCGCTCGGCCACTACGGCCGGCTATTTCTGTCAGCTACCTTCTGTGCCATACTGTAGCAGTTCTCTCTATGCATGATGCGAGTTTCATCGTTTCATCGAACTATGTTACCTGACAGTAACACATCATGCGAAAGTCACTGTAATCCTTAAATTCTGAACACCACTGTATTATGTTCTGATAGTGCTCCACAAGGTTTGTCGCTGGACACTCAGTTTATAAAACACGCACAAGGCGTTAAGGACATATTAATTTTTAGATTTCATTTTAATTGTGAAACCTTCCTCGTTGAATAACTTTAAAACAATTTGTTTGATCAGGGCACGTTTTCACGTACACGCTCGTTTTAACTTCGTATTGTTTTTAAAAGTGTTATTGGTTTTTGTGTAACTATCTCCGATCGGTTTTTGGTAAATTTACATCGTTTTCCAGCAGCCAAGACAAAACACTCTTTAAATTTGTAGCTCTACTGCAGCCGCGGGTTCTCTGGTATTCTCAGTGTCCGTCAGTCCTCGTGTCTGAGTACTACAGCCGTTTCTGGGCCATGCCGCGACGTCATGGCGAACGCTATAGCGCTGGCGTGTCTCCGGCTGGTTTCACCGTAGTGCAACCGGCACGCCCCCTCAGCCGTCAAATATGCGTGCACTGCCGCTCCTTCCTCTCCCGTCACAGCTAAAGGCGCGCTCACAGCCACGTCTGATTTTTAAAGTTCTAGCTTTCAGCCATAATGTTTGTACCTTATAAAAAGCAATTAATGTTATACATTCAATTATGTAGGGTTCGTGTGGCGCCGATTCAAGAACAGTATTAATATACGAATATCGTACACTAATCCGGCCCCATATAGACTACGGTTTCCTTTGCTGTGGTTGGGCCACTGGTTCTGCCCAACAAACTCTTGGCAGATGCCAGTAAAAAGCGATTGGTATATCTTGTGTGAACTGCTGTCCGCCACTATGAAATCCATTCTGGTTGAAATAATCATCCTCCATTCGAACTCAGGAGACAGTACATTGACCTAAAATATCAATTCAAATTTTGAATAAAATGATTTTGGCTACAGGGCCGCGTCGTTGTGACTTCTGAAAGAGCTAAACTACCGGCGTTTCGACCGACTTGCTGCGGATTTCTTCAGGGCGGAGTGAAGAAGTTCGCAGGAAGTCGGTCGAAACGTCGGATGTTGGCTGTTTCATTTGTTACAGCGATGCGGCCCAATACCCAAAAGTATTTTATCGACAGTGACACCGACTGTGGAAGCCTACGAACTTACATCTATTTAAATGTCCCTTTGTTTTCGAGGAGTCATGTACTGAACGACGGATATTTCCCTACTATATAATGGTTTATAAAGAAACTTCCACCACTAGAATATATCTTTAACAAAATTTAGCACTCCGTCACAGAATTGCAACAGTTTCACACCATCACTGTTTCACGATATATTACGGGAATACGACCACAGATTACAATATTCGCACAAATAAACAATCCTTCTGGTAACAATAAAACTTCATATTGTGACGATCAGACCCGATATCGTGGCTAATTCTAATTTCCTCCGAAAGCCTCGTCAGTACGAGTAGAGCTCACTGCGATGCTACGGGGATTTAAATTCGCTGAAGATTTAGATAATGATACAGTTATTATACAGACAGATTCGCGATTAGCATTGCTGCTCACACGGAAACCTTTTTATCAATAATAGCAATAATTACATCGTTTACCAGATTATAAAGCATATTGCAGGACGTCAGCACCTCACAGAAAAAGTACCATGCTATGGATAAAGGGTGTAAGACGACAAGCGAGCGTCGGCGTGCTCTTTTTTCCTCTGCGTGTCTGGAAATGGCATCCTGCTGTGACGCGCTGCCCACAAGGCGGCAGCCGGACCACGCTCACCTTCCGTTTTCCTCACTGTCGTCTCGTCTTCGACCTTCTATATAATACTTGATATCTTAAAAAATAACATTGTTTGACATAACTCTTGACACATTAAAAAGAGAAACTCCCAGTGGAGTGACATCGATCGTTGTTATGATATAAGGGGTTGACCACCTGTGGCCCCATACTACAGAGGTAGAGCCGAAATTAAAACATGTGTCAGCGGTTCGATATTATAAGCACCAGGTAGAAACATAATACGAATTTCGTGAAAATAAATTGAAAGCAATGAAGTAAGAGACGTGACAGTCCACCACTTGCCTGACGCGTTTTTAGGTGCACCGTGGTATTACGGCCAGTGAAACTGTCGGCACTCTTGCTAAGAGTGCCATCTGCCGTGTGACAAATACGTAAATACATGTTCCTTACACATACCACTTACAAGACGTGTGGTATCAGATGATAACCTTGTAGGACTGTAACCGGTGTCTATCGTACCTACAAACCGTATGATATTATGTAGCTATATCACCAAGTATCCCTGCACTACGGCGGTAATTCCTTAGTATGTGAGACAGGAGGTCTCTGATCACGAAGTTCCGCCTCCTTGGATGGTTTCGACTGCGCCTCTGTTGTAAATCGACCATATTATTTCCGGCTGCCCACCACAATAATTGGTATCGACGTATTTACAGCAGTGCTTTGTGCTTCGTGGGCAATGGTAATGGAAATACTACTGACAACGAATGACGTGTCACTATATAGGCGTATAAGCGTAATTCGGGAGAAATCGAGAAAGACGGAAGAATGTAAGTAAACTGTTTATTATTTCAAGATCAACTGTCATAACTGTTACTACATGTATCCCACTGTTAGACAAGACGGCCAATGCCTTCATGGAATAATCCTTGGAGTTGCCTATGGAAACATGATTGTTCCCTGGCGTGAATCTCTTCTTGGCCTGCAACAGGATGATACCGTCCGTTAGCATTCCTGGGTATTCTTCAGTTTTTGCAGTTTCCATATACCACTGTGCGTTAATTGCGGCGCTGTGTTCCAGAAAACCAATGAGCAACAGGTTGATGAACAGCGTCTGCTAGCACATCGTTGATGCTTTTCTGGTTTAGACTACTTTAGTTGTGGTTTAATTTTTAGTTGTTCCGCAGCCCTATGCAAAAAAAATGGTGCAAATGGCTCTGAGCACTATGGGACTTAACATCTATGGTCATCAGTCCCCTAGAACTTAGAACTACTTATACCTAACTAACCTAAGGACATCACACAACACCCAGCCATCACGAGGCAGAGAAAATCCCTGACCCCGCCGGGAAGCGAACCCGGGAACTCGGGCGTGGGAAGCGAGAACGCTACCGCACGACCACGAGATGCGGGCTGCACTATGCATTTATTATGTTTAACACAGCACGCTTTTACTCACACTATTGTGTTATGTTTGGTTTTACACTTCTAAGTATGTGTTTTAGTATGAAAACAGTGGTGTGCGTGCAAGTGTGCTGCGAAAAACATAAGAAATGCATAGCGCTGCAGAACAACTAAAAATATACCACAACTATCAGTGTCTAAAGCAGAAAAAGATCAACGATGTACTAGCAGACGGCGTTTCCCGGTGTAAGCGAAAATCACCACCACTGGTAATGCAAAAGTGAAATGCATCTGGTGAAAAAACTCACGAAATATTGTAGTAGCAATGACAGAACAAAAGTACCCTCAAGAATTGTAAAGCAACTACGGACAATATAGCCACACGAATGAAGAATTTAGTTTAAAATCTTTGGCCCAATCAAAATTTCACTGTACCACATACTTATCTTTGTACCTAATGATGGTGTAACAGACGAAAACCGGTTTGTGAATTAAATAATAAATATTGTAGAATATTACACCAGTGTTTTGTGTGATTTCATTCATGCTCTATGAAATATTCTACCAAGAACTGACGGAACAGCCAGCACTGCCTCTTACTTATTTCCAAACTGCGAACGCGAAGAACTTCTTCGTGAGCAAGAGTGGGCAAATTCATACACGTTTCCGCTTTTCTCATTTCTCTTGTGCTCAAGTCCCGTGATCATTCACCGCCATTTTCTTATTTTATTCCAATGTTCCCAAATTTTTTGGCCCGATTATCACTCCAGGTGCCGATTTCTGCGGCGTTTATTTATCTATGACAGTACTTTTTTCTGTCCTGTTCTTTGCAGGAGGAGCATATATTTAAATGAAAGTAGCTCCACCATTTTTTTCCCTTTGCGTGCCACTCCCGAGCGGACAGTTCCAATTTTTTAAACCAATTATCTCCCTCCTGTTTTATGTCGTTTGAAAAATTAAATTATAGATGAAACACTGGAAAACAAAAACAACGCTTTGAGAGCTAAAAACGTTTCATCGATTTGCAGCAGATAATTACTCAGTAATGAGAGAGAGATTTATTGAGCACAGATAACTATGAGTACATAATCAACCAAACGTGTATGATGGCTCTTTTCTTCGCCTATTTTAGTTTCCATTGTCTCACGCTTTCAGCTATTGTCACTAACCTCACAAAGATGACACTACTGGAACAATGGTTCTTGCAAAAGTGAGATAATCCGTACGTAGTATACAAATCGAAGTGCTCATATACGCGTATGAACAGCCTTATGTCACACATTTCCTCCTAAACCACTGGACTGATTTCAACCAAACTTGGTACACATATCACTTACTGTCTGGAACGAATCGCTGTGGGGTAAAAGCCACCTATACTATGTGATCAAAAGTATCCGGACATACCCAAAAACATACTCTTTTCATATTAGGTGCATTGTGCTGCCACCTACTACAGGTACTCCGTATCAGCGACCTCAGTACGAAATCGTGAAAGAGCAGAATGAGGCAATCCCCGGAACTCAAGGACTTGGATCATGGTTAGGTGATTGGGAGTCACTTGTGTTATACATCTGCACTCGAGATTTCCACACTCCTAAATATCCCTAGGTACGCTGTTTCCAATGTGATAGTGAAGTGAAAACGTAAATGGACACGTACAGCCCAAAAGCGTACAGCCCGATTTTTCCTGTTGACTGACAGAGACCGCCGACACTTAAAGAGGGTCGTAATGTCTAATAGGCAGACATCTATCCAGACCATCACACGGGAATTCCAAACTCCATCAGGATCCACTGCAAATACTATGACAATTAGGCGGGAGGTGAAAAATCTTGGACTTCATGGTCGAGAGGCTGCTCATAAGCCACACATCACGTCCGTAAATGTCAAACGACACCTCGCTCGGTGTAAGGAGCGTACACATTGGACGATTGAACAGTGGAAAAACGTTGTGTAGAGTGACTGATCACCGTACATAATGTGGCGATCCGATGGCAGGGTGTGGGTATGGAGATTGCCTGGTGAACGTCATCTGCCAGCGTGTGTAGTGCTAACAGTAAAATTCGGAGGCTATGGTGCTATAGTGTGGTCGTGTTTCTCATGGAGGGGGAGTCCACCCCTTATTGTTTTGCGTGGCACTATTTCAGCACAGGTCTACATAGATATTTTAAGCACATTCTTGCTTCTCACTGTTGAAGAGCAATTCGGGGATGGCGATTGCATCTTTCGACACAGTCGAGCACCTGTTCATAATACACGGCCTTTGGCGGAGTGGTTACACGGTTGTAACATCCCTGTAATGTACTGGCCTTCACAGAGTCCTGACATCAATCCTATAGTCCACCTTTGGGATGTGTTGGAACGCAGACCTTGTGCCAGGCCGCACCGACCGACATCGATACCTCTCTTCAGTGCAGCACTCCGTGAAGAATGGCCTGCCATTCCCCAAGAAACCTTCCAGTACCTGATTGAATGTATGCCTGCGAGAGTGGAAGCTGTCATCAAGGCTAAGCGTGGGCCAATCCCATATTGAATTCCAGCATTACCGATAGAGGGCGCTACGAAATTGTGAGTCATTTTCAGCCAGGTGTCCGGACACTTTTGATAAAATAGTGTATCTATCAACGGGGTGGGAGAGCGGTTGAAATAGCAGCGTAGCCCACAACGGACGAATGCCGTCCAGTATTTCAGAATGATAGCACTTAGTGACTTGTAATAAGCGTTACACATAGTTTAAATCCTTTCCGAAACTCTTTCTTCCGGACAATTCCCACAAAATAATGAAAGGAGAAATGTTTATCGCTTACTATATTTTCGCAGTTCATGCAGAAAAACTGCTGCATGGGGCATATTGTTTTAATTTATTACTTCTTTACTATTAAGTGGATTCGCCTCAAAGTTGGTAGACATTATTCATATACACATCTGAATGCTCCTGCAAAATTACATCGTTCTTCGACACATAGTTCAGGGGTTATGATGTCATAAACATTGAGTTGTGTAAAAATGAAACTGCAGGGCCAAATTCGCTACAGATATGGGTGGAATATTTCTAAAGGTACACGTGAAATACGTTAAACATATGTGAAATACAACTGGCATGTGGGTACGTGAACAAAGCTACAGGTAAAAAGCTAATCCTAAACCTCCCGAAAGATTTCACCCAAAGCTAGTACACGTATTAGCTGCAATCTGGGAAGAAATACTGTGGGGGTAAGAATCACCAGTCTACTGTTGGGGCGAATGTGGTAACGTGGAGAGAGAAGAGGGGAGGGCAGGGAGATAGAAGGATGAAGGTATGGGAGCATGTATGGGAAGGAGGGGATGGTCAGTGCGCGGAAGACGAGGAATTTGGCAGAGAGAGGGGAGTGGAGGAGCTGGAGAGAGAAAGGAAAGAAGGGGAGATGGACAGATACAGGGGGAGAAACAGGTCGGCAGAGAGGGAGGAGAGGAGATAAACAGAGAGAAGTGGAGGAGGAGATGGAAAGAGAAAGTGAACAGGAAGAGATGGCCAGAGAAAGGGAGGAGATGAACACAGAAAGAAGAGAGGAGGAGATGTACAGGAGAGGAGGAGTAGGAAATGGACGGAGAGAGGGAGTAGGAGGAGGTGAACAGAGAGAGTTGGAGAAGGAGATGGAATTAGAGGGGCAGAAGCAGATGAACAGGGGGAAGGCAAGATAGCCGACCACTTGTCCCACAATTGTATTTATAGGAATTAATTTCCTTGCTCTTTAGCTGCAGCACCACTATATTTCCAGCACCCGTCTTAGTGATCCAAGAGAGGTATGAAACTACTACCTCTACTACTATTACTACTACTATTACTACTAACAACCTGATGGCAGTAACTTTGGCATGTATATGGAACAAGAAAGACCTCCAATTCAAGATTCCAAGTATTTAAATTACTAACATACATTTTCTGTTATTGAAATACACTTTGGCCACCATCATACTGTTTTTAGTTTATTGGAGCTTTTATTTAAAAAGAATTCACGGTACCTTTATAGTTAAGGTTGGGTTGCACAACGAAGTTATTTACTGACTCAACAGGGCTATAGGAGGAGGACCTATAGTTTAAGATGTACTCTCAACTACAGTGAAAATGTGCCTTTTTCATATATACTGATATAAATAATTTACAGCGTTGAAAGAAATAATAAGTTACAGTAAGAGCGCTAGAACTGCCTGAGAATGGAAGCCCGAATCCAGAATTTATAGTCTGATAATAATCCACAAGGCACAGATCCAGAAATATCTTTTACATAATTTTTAATAAACCTTTAGCCGAAAAATCTATTACCTGGAACAATGGCCTTGGTTTCTGACAGAAAGGTACGTTGTCGATATTCTTGATGTACGATACCAACTACTGATCCACGAAATACTCCGACATTCTCAAATAATAAACCATTCTAAATGAAGTAATGAATGTAGATGGTCTGCTTGACCGATAGTCGGCCACTCCAAAAATACGACTAATTCTCAGTTGGGTTTACCAACAATTAATAACTGTAATTTACTATGTTTTACCTGTTAAATAAGCAACCATTAAACTGTAGTCTGTGTTTCAATACTTGTGGAGTCTTTACAGCTTAGCTTCAGAGATACCCAAAATTAAGTGTCGAAATTGGTAAGGGATACTAAAACACGACAAACACATTAATTTGTAACTGAAATTTCATAAAAGAAATTTTTGGACGGACAGATTGTCCTTCACTGGTTCTAGATAAATTTTGGTATGACTGTTCATTACCTTAAGATTCGTAGGAAAAGATGTTGCTCTTGATATCTCCGGACATTTCATACGAAGTGGAGTGAAGAATGCTATAGTGTGGCTATTTATTTCATGGTTTTTGCTCAACGTACGAATTCTTCGAAACTCTAATTGATTTTATGCACCCTCTGATTTCAACAGCAGGCATATAATACTTTTAATTCATATGTAAGATTAAGTATTGATTTGCAGCTCACCTTGCAGCGCTTTCCTTCTATTACAAAGTAACAAACGTTGAGTTATATACACTGAAGCACAAAAGAAACTGTTAGAGGCATGCGTATTCAAATACAGAGATACGTAAACAGGCAGAATATGGCGCTGCGGTCGGCAACGCTTGTATAAGACAAGTGTCTAGCGCAGTTGTTAGATGTGTTATTGCTGCTGCAGTGGCTGATTGTCAAGACTTAAGTGAGTTTGAACGTGGTGTCATAGTCGGCGCACGAGCGATGGGACGTAGCATTTCCGAGGTAGCGATGAAGTGGGTATTTCCCCGTACAATCATTTCACGAGTGTACAGTGCCTATCAAGAATCCGGTAAAACATCAAATCTCCGGCATCCCTGCGGCCGGAAAAAGATCCTGCAAGATCGGGACCAACGACGACTGAAGAAAATCGTTCAGTGTGACAGAAATGGACCCTTCCGCATATTGCTGCAGATTTTAATGTCAGCTTGCGAACAATTCAACGAAACATTATCGATATGGGCCTTCGGAGGCGAAGGCCCACTCTTGTACCCTTGATGACTGCACTGTACAACGCTTTACGCCTCGCCTGAGCCCGTCAACACCGACATAGGACTCTTAATGACTGAAAACATGTTGCCTGGTCGGACGAGTCTCGTTTCAAATTGTATCGAGCGGATGGAATTGTACGGGTATGGAGACAACCTCATGAATCCATGGTCCCTGCACGTCAGCAGGGGAATGTTCACGCTGTTGGAGGCACTGTAATGGTGTGGGGCGTGTGCAGTTGGAGTGATATGAGACCCCTGATATTTCTAGATACGACACGTACGTAAGCATCGTGTCTACTCACCTGCATCCACTCACTTCCATTGTGCATTCCGACAGACTCGGGCAGTTCCAGTCGGACAATGCGACAACTCACACGTCCAGAATTGCTACAGATTGGCTCCAGGAACACTTTTCTGAGTTTAAACACTTCGGCTGGCTACCGAACTCCCCAGACATGAAAATTATGGAGCTTATCTCGGATTCCTAGCAATTTTCTGTTCAGAAGAGGTCTCCAGTACTCTTACGGATTTATGGACAGTCCTGCAGGATTTATGATATCCGTTCCCTCCAGCACTACTTCAGACATTAGACGAGTCCATGCTACAGCGTGTAGCGGCACTTCTGCGTGCTCGCGGGGACCCTACATGATATTAGGCAGGTGTACCAGTTTCTTTGGCTCTTTAGTGTATGACGAGTACCTCTTCCACGCCGCAAAGGCTCGACGGATATCTACCGGCGTCCGTGTCATCCTCTGCCTTGCGGCGTCAGGCGCCTGTGTAATGGAGGGGTATGTGGGCAGCAGATCACTCTCCCGGCCGTTTTTCAGACTTTCCGGACCGTTGATCCTCTACTACTGGGTCGAGAAGATCCTCAACGAGGCTGAGTGCACACCGTACCGGTGCTCCCACCAAGGAAAAATCGTTTGTAGTACCGGGAGTCGACATCGGATCCTCCAAAAGACAGCTATCTATGCTGAACACTCGCTACAGAGCGAACTCCAGCTATCTATGCTGAACACTCACTAAGAGCGAACTCAGTCATTTATACTTGCTGTAACATTCAAATTTATTGAACAACATGCCTTTCGTTGTCCCTACCTGAAGAAGTAAGTCACATACGAGGGGCAGTCAACAAGTGATGCAACACATTTTCATCTGAAAGCAGGTTGCCTTTATTCATGATTCCAATACAATGTACCACTCCCCACTCTTTTGGCTACAAAACCCTACTTCTAAACATAACCTCCTTTCAATGCGACGGCCATACGACTGCTTACTGTGAAGATCAGTATGCCCGCATGGTACCGCTCTACAGGTCAACGTCAGAGTCAACGCCTTGCTGCTTCAAAAACCTCCCCATAATCCAAACACGGCTTACCACAGAGTGCATCCTTCATTGGATCAAACAAACGGATGATGTGAGATATGGGCTGTAGGGTGGACGAGAAAGAATAGTCCAATGAAGTTTTGTGAACTCCTCTCGGGTGTGTCAGGCCTTGCGTTGTCATGGAGAAGGAGAACTTCGTTTGCGTTTTTGTAGCGGCGAACGTGAGGTAGTCGTTACTTCAGTTTCCTGAGTGCAGCACAGTACACTTCAGAGTTAATCGTTGCACCATGATGGAGGACATAAAAAATGATAACACCTTCGGAGTCGCAGAAGACCGTTGACATGACTTTACCGGCTGAGCGTGCGGCGTTAAACTGTTTCTCCAGAAGAGAGGTGTTGTAGCGCCTTTCCATGGATTGCTGTTTTGTTTCCGGTTAGAGGTGATGAATCCACATCTCACCGTCTATGACGATGTTCGATAAATAATTGACACAATCCGCCTCGTAATGCGCAAGCAATTCCACACAAACAATCCTTCTTTGCTCTTTATGGTCTTCCTTTAGGTGACGAGGAACCCAGTGGACGCACACCTTTTAGCACCCCAAATAGTCTTCGAGTGTGTCAGCACTATCAACAGAGTCAACCAGTTAAGCAGCGAATTGCTTGATGTAGATCTGGTGATCACCTCGAACGAGAGCGTCCACACGTTCCGTCACTGCAGGAGTCACAGCTGTGTGCGGCCGGTCGGCATGCGAGATATCGGACACTTTTAGCGACCTTGTTGCGACCATCACTAACACCTCGCCCAACGACTTACCGTCCTTCTATTCACTGCCAGGTCCTCGTAGACATTCTGCTAGCAGCTATGCCCTTGAATATCTGGGATACTTTGGTTTCCCGCTAAATGAAACTCAATGACAGCTCTCTGCTTGGAAAGCATCTCCGTTACAGGCGCCATTTTTAAGGCTGCGTATAGTGCCAGCACCTAGAGCTTCATGAAACTGTAGGGGCGAAGCGGAAATATTCCACGATGTCCTACAACAAATTCCGCATTTTTCCAACGGAAACTTCCCGAGTAAACAAGTTTTGCGTTATTTATTGAAGCCCATCGTGCAATATTACTCTCGCTATTGGGAGTAAAATGTGGACCTTATTTCCATTTTGAATTGTATGATTATTTATTTCTAATCAAGTTGGTGATGCTACCCTCTGAAACAAAATTTCTATTGGTTTTTCAACTACATGGGATCAAATAGTCACGTAATAACTCTGCTTTGGTATCATGATGCAGCTCAGCATAGACGTGAAGAGAAGATTCGGACAGCAAAGGACGTAGAATGTTTGTTTAATTGATGAGGATTTTATCGATAAAACAAAGCTCATGAGATAGTAGTTTTCGAACGCTGGTGCTGGTACCGGTGCCGATTCTGGCACTTTCCGAGATTGCCTCTACTACACAAGAAATATAAGCCAATTGTCATCATAGTAACATTCAGAACTTTGCAAGGTAATTATCTGAGGCAAGTAGGTCAAATGCTATTACATTCGAAGAGAGGGCGGAGGAAATTCATGAGACAGTATGTTGGCGATGGTGCTGGTACTTGTGCAGCTTCTATCACTTTTCGCCATCACATCTACTGCACAAGAAATATAAGCTATATTTTACCACAGTAGCATACTGAAAGCTAACAACGTAATTATCTGAGAGAGGTGTGTCACATGTTGTAAAATACGAAGGTAGATCGGAGCTCGTGGAAAGCGTCACCACAACTGTCAATCTCGTGGTTCACGTAAGTTTCCTTGGCCCCGTCTCCTGCCTGTATTCGTGTCTGTCGCCTCACTTCACTTTGTTTATGGTGGGGACCTCTGTTACTGACGACAAGTTGCTTCAAAAAATGCTTTGTCTGAGCTTGAGCATTGTGTATTACACTGCTGTAGGGTTCTGTCTTTCCGTTACGTATTAGGCGATGCCATTAATGAGTCACTCTATTCTTAGTGTCGTGACATCGCCTCTGTGCCCTATAACTTTTGTCCTACTTTATTCATTGATCTTTTGTTCAACAAACAGGCATCCGATGCAGACATAAAACATGCAATCACAGTACGGTAACAAAATAATTGAATAAATAATAGAAAAGTAGTGGTGAGCAATGGAATGATGAAATATCAAAGTTTACGCCAGTAATTGTCTCTTAGAGCTGCAAGTTACTTGCATGTCACAGACGCCGAATGAAAAGTACGCGCTTGAAATATAACTCTGTCTTTAAGGGCGGAGTACGATGGAAAGCTGCAAGAGGTCAGATTTATTTTCTGACGATGATATTATAACCAGAAGAGAGTCAGAGAAATGTGCATCTGCAGCATACTGATTAAACTATTGCTGGGTAAAGAGAAACTCTTCTAAGTAGCTACACTACAGCACACTAGAAATTGCTATATATTTGTGGACCTTCTACATGCGATTGTGTCAGTTTCATTCATGATAATCTTGTTTTTATTACAAAACTATTGTAAGGTACTGACTAATGTATGGAAACAAGTGACATACAAAGACCGTTTTAAAGAAAAGAGCGTAATAGCAGATCTCAGTAGGGATATATTTTGTGGTATATGATGAAACTAGAAACGCAGTAATTCTACCGATTTAAATGCAGGTGATCGATAAGTCTCACAAAGCCACAGATCGTGATGAAACTTGTGACAATACAGCAACGTCAAGAATGAGATAGCCAATCCTACTTTTTCAGACACCTTCTCTTATGCAGTAATGTTGGTTCTGAATTGCGTTTTCATTTATAAGAACGGGATGTAGTGATACATTTTATGAACACAGTAAGATAGAAATTGAAGCAATATCATTTTGAAATGTTCTAACGCTGGTATTACGATTTAGCTCCTTAATATATCGTTTTCGCTAGCATGAGATGAAGCAACGACAGTAGAAAATATCTGCATGAATCTGACACATTTACTTATGACATACATCTACGTAATGATACTCACGTTTGGTTACATGTAAGATTATATAGGAAAAACTGGTATTGTACCCAAATGGCACCAAAGAGTAAATGATGTTGGTGGCAGTGCCCTGTATCTGTCAGTTCTCTATACTGTATACGTCAGACATAGCTTTTATTACTTACGACTTTAATAATATTTGCAACCAGCACTAACAAAAAAGTCATTGTAATGACAAGTTTCTAAATTCTTGATTTGTGTTTGGCAATTAAAAGTTTGAAAAATTATGTTCGTGTGCTCATACTGAAAATTTGCATGTCAGCGTATTTTTCACTCATAATTACGTACAAGTTATCACATTCGTTCATGGAAAATATAGTCGCGGCCGTCACTCCCCACAAGTTTCCCCATGCGCGGGGTTGGGCGCGGACCGCTGTTCGACTCTCGTTACATTCAGTCTGACCCAGAATCGCGAAGTGTCAAACCTATGTGCCTTCTTTGAGTATATTTGCTGTTGCAAGGTACCTTGGAAGAGAGGTGCGCAGCGTAAATTTATTGTTTTCTCAAATTCGATGGACAGAATGTGCCTCCTTGGGGCTGTGTCCTGCCATTGCTGAATTATTTTTATGCCCCAAACATACGCATCTAAAGTGTCCCATGCAGCGTTGAGAGACGCAGCGTTGTATTTGCCCGATGTACAGGCGGCCACCCTCGCAAGGTATCCTATAGAACCCGGGTATACATAAGAGTATAGCGGTGAGGGCACGGGATAGGGCCTAATGCCGAAATCTGAACACTTACCAATACCTACAATATTAGTAGTTCCGTCCATTGCTGGGACAATAACCACTTTTTCGAGACATTTAGAAGGCGCCTGGTGGAGTGCGTAAATGACGTCGATCGCAATGTGACGTGCCTTGTCTTGTGTAAAACTAGCCGCCCTGACACAGTGGGGTGTTGCCACAGCTTGATTACAAATCTGCGCCCGTTGTGTGTCGGCTTCGGCTCTGCGGCCGCCACTGTTCTTCCAGCTGTAGGCTGCCGCCGGATGGGGCGAGAATCGAATCGACGCCCTCCCAGTCACAGTGTCGAAGGGCCCCTGCCAGCGGCCGACATTCGCTCAGCAGGGCGGGACGCTGCCGCCCCGCCAGCAGCATTGTTAGGCCGCCTCACCTGAAGTAGCCCTACCGAGCCGTGGCGACAATGCACGGGGCAGCAGCTACCGCAGTTTTAGTGACACCATGGGTTGCGAGATCGACGCGTGGCCTCGGCCGTGGAACATGGATGCCGTGGGTCGACGCCTGCTGGCGCACCGGACGTGGGCGCGCACCTGTAACTGCTGTAGTTCGGTGGACTAATAAAGAGTTCACATACATACCATCTGTAATGCTGTAGTCTCTTTGGCCTTCAAGGGACTGCCTTAGTCCTTGCCAATCTATCGAAATCACCTTACCCAGGTGGTAAAGTCCTGACCACAAGAAAAGGGGCTCTTCCGAGTCTCCATACCCGTTATTGCATCCCAATCCCTCTACATTTCGTTGCCCAACCTGTGACCGTCCACACTGCTGCAAACCGCTACGCACACCTCGTGAACATCAGATGATCTAGCTCACTACTCTTAGGTGCCCCAGACTGCAACAACGCTTCACACGTTGACGACCAATTAAGACGTTGCCTATCTGTTCCCATAGTTCGTAAGCACATTTTGGTTTTTTTATTTACTTTGGTTAAATTTTTCGCAACACTAGAATACAATTTAACGCCGAAAAACGGCAGCTCTCTAACAGGCATTGTCCTTAGTAATAACAGCTAGCCCATTCTTTTACATCGATGATAGTATTCCTAACGTAGTAAAACAAGTAAATAGATCATCGTGACAAATAATTTGCTATTTTATGGAAGATATGTATTCGAGTAAAAGGTAAATGATTCTCAACGCTATTCATGATGTAAAAATGGGTGTAATAGGAAAATTTGTGAACATCTCACAAATAATACACTCTTCGAAATTCTGAACGTTGCAGGAATAAAATACAGGAAGTGAAGGTTTATCTACAAGTGGTACAGAAACCAGGCCAGAGTTGTAAGAGTCGAAGGATATGAAAACGAGGCAGAAGTTGAGGAGTGAGTGAGACAAGATTTAGCCTATCGCCTCATCTTACGCAATTTTTATATTAAGCAAGCAGTAAAGGAATCCAAGGAAAATTTGGAAAGGTAATTAAAGTTAAGGGAAGAAATAACAATTTTGAGGTTTTGCCATCGTAATTTTATCAGGGAAGGCAAGGCCCTGGAAGGTCATTTCAACGGTATCGATAGTGCCTTGAGAAGAGGTTATAAAATTGATATCAAACAAAGTAAATTAAGGGTAATATAGTGAAATTTAATCAAGAGATGGTTAGTGAATTATATTAAGAAACGAGAAAATAAAAATATGAGATGAGTTATGCTATTTGGATTGCAATATAACGATAGTCGAAGCAGAGAATTTATAAAAGGGTGGCCGGCAGTAATAAGAGAAACGTTTGTGAATGTATTTACATTGGCAATAATTTCAAGTTTATTCTGAAGGCATTTATCTGGAATGTAGTCCTGTATGGATGCGAGAAATGGGCAACAAAAAATTCATACACAAAAAAAATATAAGCTTTTGAATTGTGGGACTGCAGAAAAATGTGGAAGATTAGATGGGCAGTTTCGATAACTAATGAAGAGGTGTTGTTGTTGTTGTTGCTGTGGTCTTCAATCCTAAAACTGGTTTGATGCAGCTCTTTATCCCACTCTGTCCTGTGCAAGCCCCTTCAGCTCCGAGCAACTACTGCAACCTACGAGGGTTGCCCAGAAACATTTGTTTTCTCACAAGGGGAGGCCACCAATTGTAAATTCAGATTCGATTCATACTGCGCATAAGAAAAGCTCATGGCCAGAGGTGTAATGTGGCAAAGCACCAAGATGCACTTCTAAGCCGTTGTCGAGAAAATCGACAGTTAAAAGAAACTCGGGTTCGAAATCCGAAGGTTGCCGGATCGAATCTCGCGCTATGCAACCTCTTTTTATTATTTGTTTTTTGTAATTCAAATGTATATATATATATATATATATGTATATATATATACATGTTGGTAACTTCTTATCGTCCTGGAACATCTCATCGTATAACACCGGGTTCGTTTGCCCACCCCAAGAGTCGATCAGAAGGAGAAATTCTTTCTTTTGTACGTATGGTTGCAAAGCATTATGCGAGAAGTCCATGAATGTATCCGTTGTTAGTTTGCCGGATTTGGAGGATGTAATAACAACGTTGGTATACTTCTTGGCCTACTCGTCGACTGTCTTCTGTACTCTGGGTCAAAACGTACCTGTGGACTCTTGGAGGCATATATGTATATATATATATATATATATATATATATATATATATATATATATATATATATATAATTCCCGGCAATCAGTTGCAACAATTATGCATATAATAAGTTGATGAAAGTCGTTTGTCCTGGAAAAATAATACTTTAAATAAAACACAATATCACAAATAATATTCAAGTGGATACAATTTATTGAAAAGTTCGGTATGCACTCGCACATAATTAACAATTAGTGACCAGAAGTAGCTGGAGTATCGCACGAACCAGAGTGATAGTTATCATAGAAACATGGAAAGCAGAAAACAGCACGACATCGAGCACATCTGATAAACGATGCGTTTTCACTAGAACAATTGTTTTTTAAATTATCTGTTGGGAAACACACCTGATTGACATTCTGAAAAATTGTTCTATCGTTCGTCAGGTTTGATGCATTCCACGCGCATCGTATCATATCGGCAAAAATCGGAGAAGACAATTGGTGGTGGACGATGGATTGGATTTTTATACAATCGTCTCTGGAGTTGATGTCACGGTTTCGCTCGATTAAAAAAGCACAGTTTTGAAGGCGCTTGATCAAATTTTTTACCTGCCGCTAAAAATACACGTCACACGGTTGGACGAGAGGAGTGCACTTTGGAGGAATGACTATTATAATGCATGTTGGTAACTTCTTATCGTCCTGGAACATCTCATCGTATAACACCGGGTTCGTTTGCCCACCCCAAGAGTCGATCAGAAGGAGAAATTCTTTCTTTTGTACGTATGGTTGCAAAGCATTATGCGAGAAGTCCATGAATGTATCCGTTGTTAGTTTGCCGGATTTGGAGGATGTAATAACAACGTTGGTATACTTCTTGGCCTACTCGTCGACTGTCTTCTGTACTCTGGGTCAAAACGTACCTGTGGACTCTTGGAGGCATACGAAAACAAGAGGCAAGACTCGTCCAGACATCGTGATTGAATATTGTGCCGTATAGGAATGCGTCACCTTGTTTATGTCGTGTCGGGTTACCAGGACAGCCTTTGACCCTTTTTTGGTGAGAGTTCTGTTGAACGTGGACAGGTACTGGCACCCTGACAAACAAAATATAAAAATATCGTTTGTATAAGAAATATACGAAATCTGTGTTGTCTATCATATATCAGATTATCATATTCTATCATCATGTCATACGACATTTGTGAACAGCTCTTTACGTACCGGTTTGATCAGTATTAATTATGAAATCTTTGTCGAAGTTAGTTATCAACGTTCGCGTCTGGATCCGAAATGTGTCCGCTGCGGCCAAAATTTCGTCTTGGGTAGCCGTCTCGTTCCGGGAAACAAATTTTGTGATTTTCCGTTGCCGAATCTCATGCTTCTTTTTAAATTCGGTGACCCATGTTTTTGAAGCTTTGAAGTTGAAATCTGGGAACTGACTTGCAGCGCCCAAGGCCCACTGCTGCAGGTTTCTGGTAGGAACTAGCTGGAAGTTTTGTCGAGCTTCTACGAAGCGATCATGCACCCATGAATCGATGGTACAATATTTATCAAATTTGCTACCGCCACGTTTGATTTGCTCTTCCCACCTGGATAAATAGCCCATATTTGTCAAACGAGAGCACCCCTTTCTTTGTATAGTTTTGGGACTGCAGCCTGGATGTTCTTTGGCCAGATTGACAGCTCTAATTTTGTAATCCAGAGAAATATAATCGTACCATTTTTTTTCTTCTCGTCCGGCTCGTATTCATCTGATGATTCGTTGGCAATGGGACGCGTTTCAACGTCTTCGTAGGCATTATTATCGTCGATTTCATTAATGTCTATCAGTTCCTCATCATGAACGAGGGTTTTTTCGGCGAGTATTTGCAACGTATTCTGGAACATTTCTTCCCCAGTTACCATGACTTCACGTTGATTGATGATGACGGTTCTGCTGCGATGCGATTACTGTTACGAAGGAGGCTTCAAAATACACCAACGCATCTTTCAATTGTTGTTTCGCCACTTCACTGTGTATAGAATCTTCTTCGATCACATCACTTTCATGCGAAGGGCCCGGATCGCTCTCAAATTGTACCGCTTCCATTTTTCCGTTTGTTTAACAGGGTGTACCAAAGCTCTCACTTACGCACTGATTTTCGACGATGTTATAAGTTGCGCTAGGGACCGCATCTACCTTCTTTCGAAGTTAGCAGGCAACTACGCTGTTATGCGGCGGCTCGTTTCGGCCCATTTAGCATCTGTCCTTCAAGTGTAACGAGCGAGTAACGGAGTTTATAATTCATACCTGCCACAGCAAATTTGTGTTCGTGGGGTCTCTATTCTAATTCTAACGTATGACTTACACTATACGTATTCGTTTGGGAATATCGTTTCGACGTCTTCCGTTAACTATACGTGGTAAACATTATGAAGACAATTAATAACATTTGTGAAATACAACTTTGTTTGCGGAAAACCTAATGATGTTCAAGTCGCCAGTTTTTCCACGACAAACGACTTTCAACAACTTATTATTTGCATAATTGTTGCAACTGATTGCCAGGAATTTATATATATATATATATATATATATATACACGTGTGTGTGTGTGTGTGTATACATTTGAATTACAAAAAACAAATACTAAAAAAAAAAGGCTTGCATGGTGCGAGATTCGATCCGGCGACTTTCGGATTACGAGCCCCAGCGCTTACCGCTGCGCCACGGCTCTGCAGAAAATTATTAATCGTAGAGAGTATTTCACCGAAACGGTTTCTTTTAACTGCCCATTTTCTCGACAACGGCTGCGAAATGCATCTTGGTGCTTTGCCACATTATACCTTTGGCCATGAGCTTTTATTATGTGCAGTATGAATCGAATCTGAATTTCACAATTGGCGGCCTCCCCTTGTCAGCCGAAAACGATGTTACGATTGCGAAACGTTACGTATCTATGATTTGAAGTCTCCTGGGTGAGTACCCCAAGTTTCCGTCACTTCCGTAGAATAGCGTAACTGCAGGACAGTTTCAAAATGGCGTCTGTAGGTGATGTACGTTACAAGCAACGTGCCGGCATTGAATTTCTCACTGCAGAGAAACAAACTGTGAGGAATATTCACAAACGCTTGCGCAAAGACTATGGAGCATCTGCTGTCGACAGAAGTACAGTTAGTCGTTGGACACGGAGGGTGAGGTCATCAGAATGCGGTTCAGAGGAGATCCACGATTCTCAGGGGTCGGGGAGACCATCCACGGCTGTCACATCTGACCTGTTGCAGTGAGCTGATGTTGTCATTAGCAAGGAGGGATACATTCCTGGAAGAAATTTGAGGACGAAAAGGAGGTGATTCACACAGTGAAACACTGGCTCCGCCACCAGGACAAGGATTGGTACCGACAGGGCATACACGCCCTTGTTTCGCGGTGGAGGAAGGCCGTAGAATGGAGTGAAAAGGACGTGGAAAAATAGGGTGTGTAGATAAAACACCATTCTTTCGTGTGTGTAGTTCTAATTATGCTCAATAAAAAACTGTTGAAGAAAATAATGCAGTGCATTATTTTCTGCGAAAGCCTTGCACATCTTTCTCAATCTGCTTAGTGTATTCATTTCTTGGTGTCTCTTTTCGGTATTTACCCTACACGCTTCCCTCCAGGACTAAACTGATGATCGTTTGATGCCGCAGAACGTGTCCTACCAACCGACCCCTTCATCCAGTCAAGTGGCGCTACAAATTCCTCTTCTCCCAAATTCTAGTCAGTACCTCCTCATTACTTACGTGATTTACCCGTCTAATCTTCAGCATCCTTCTGAAGCACCATATTTTGAAAGCTTCTATTCTCTTTTTGTCTACATTGTTTATCGTCCATTTCTCACACGTATACATGGCTACACTCCATACAAAATTCTTTCAGAAAAGGCTTCCTGGATCTTAAATCTATGCTCGATGTTAACAAATTTCTCTTCTTCAGAAACGCTTTTCTTTCCATTGCCAGTCTACAATTTATGTCCCCCTTATTTCGGCCGTATTCAGTATTTTTCTTCCCAAATAGCAGAGGTCGTCTACTACTTTAAGTGTCTCATTTCCTAATCCAATAATCTCAGCATCACCTGATTTAATTCGATTACACTCCATTATCCACGTTTTGCTTTTATTGATGTTCATCTTCTATCTTCCTTTCAAGACACCGTCCATTCCGTTCAACAGTTCTTCCAAGTCCTTTGCTGTCTCTGACAGAATTACAATGTCGTCACCAAACCTCAAGGTTTTTATTTCTTCTCCCTGGGTTTTAAATCCTGCTGCAAATTTTTCTTTGGTTTCCTTTACTGTTTGTTCAGTGTACACATTGAATAACACCGGGGATAGGCTACAACCGTGTCTCACTCCCTTCCCAACCATTGCTTCCCTTTCGTACCCCTCGACTCTTATGACTGCCTTCTTGTATCTGAAAATGAAGAGGTACTGAAACGAACTGGCGAAAAAATAAATTTATGGTACAACTTGACTAAAGAAAAGTTTCGGTTGGCAGGACACATAATGAGGAACTAAGGAATCTTAAATTTGGCAATGGAGGCTAGTGTGTACGAGTGGTGAGGGGGAAATTGTTAATGGAGACCAAGGCTTGACTACAATAACCGGGTTCAAAAGGATACGCAGAGATGAAGATTTTTTAAGTGGTTGGACTAGCTTGGACTGCTGCATCAAATCAGTCTTTGTTGTGAAGACTAAGAAATCAACACAAAAAATGGTTCAGTGAAATACATTAAATAATAAATGTAGGTGCTGATTTCAATCTGGACTATCCCAGTAAAGCCCTTCGCTGATCCGTTCTAAGAAAGTCCTTCCGGCAGCGCTTCGGCGAATCGTTCGGTTAGGTAACGAGTGGCTGGCAGGTAAGAGTGGCGGGCACTTTTTGCGTGGCGCAGACGGGCTCTGCGCGCCTCGCGCCGGCTGGAGCGCGCTCCGGAGTCCGGTGTTCGGGATCGATGCTGGCATCAGTATGCGGGCCGCAGCACGCCGCGCCACGCGTAGCCGGAGCCTGCCCGCGCCGGGACACGCGCAGCCTGGGCCGCGGATACATCACCTGCTGAGCAAACCGCCAGCCCCTAAGTCGGGATTCCGACTCCAAAACACGTTCCACGCCACACCGCATCGTTTACCGCTAACGAAGGTACGTCCGTCGGCGTGTTTTCGCTGATATGTGATTGGTTCGGGGAATGTATGACTAATAGGAACTGGTACCTTATATTGGACGGGGAATGCTTCACATAAAAAAAAGTAGCACCGGGTGTTCCCCAAGGAACCGAAATAGAGTCTCAAATGTTCAAAATATATAGGAGGGGCGTTCAGTAAGAAAGACAACACATTTATTTTCTTCACCAGTTACGGAAATGTGAAATTTGTTGTGGGACATCGTGGAATATTCCCAATTCAGTCCCTACAGTTTAATGAAGTTCCGATAGGTGGCAGCTCTATACGTACCATTCAAAATGTAATGTCTATAAAAGGTGGTGCTCCCTAAGGAGAGAGCTGTCATTGAGTTTCTTTTGGCGGAAAACCAGAACATCGCAGATATTCAGAGGCGCTTGCAGAATGTCTACAGAGACCTGGCAGAGAACAAATGTCCTGTGAGCCTTTGGTCGAGGCGTATGTCACCATCACAACAAGGTCACCCAAACCTGCCCCATCTACCGTGTGCCACCCAGCCGCACACAATGTGAATCTTGCAATATTGGAACGTGCGGACAGTCTCATTCGAGAGGATTAACGGATCACAAGCAAACACCTAGCTGCTCAACTGAACGTCTGTGTTGGTAGTGTATGTTGGTAGTGTTGACACTTTCGTCTACCAGTTGGGAGCATGCCAGTGTGGCCGAGCGGTTCTAGGCGCTTCAGTCTGGAACAACGCGACCGCTCCGGTAGCAGGTTCGAATCCTGCCTCGGGCATGGATGTGTGTGATGTCCTTAGGTTAATTAGATTTAAGTAGTTCTACGTTCTAGGGGACTGATGACCAAAGAAATTAAGTCCCATAGTGCTCAGAGCCATTTGGACCATTTTGAAACCAGTTGGGATACCCAAAGGTGTGTGGCCACTGGATTCCTCGCCTCCTAAAGAAGACCATAAAGAGCAAAGAAGGACCGTCTGTGCGGTATTGCATGCGCGTTACGAGGATGATAGCGACAATTTTTGTCGAACGTCGTTACAAGTGATGAATCATTGTTTCATCGCTTTGAACTGGAAACAAAACGACAGTCCATGTAGTGGCGCCACGTGAGGTAGCCATGCGGTCTAAGGGCGCCTTGCCACGGTTCGCGCGGCTTCCCCCGTCGGAGGTTGGAGTCCTCGTTTCGGCATGGGTGTGTGTCTTGTCGTTAGCGTAAGTCAGTTTAAGTTATATTAAGTAGTGTGTAAGCCTAGGGATCGATGACCTGAGCAGTTTGGTCCCATAGAACTTACCACATATTTCCAATTTCCATGGAGTGGCACCACACCACCTATCCTCTGTAGAAAAATTTCATGTCCACCCACTCAGCAGGTAAAGTATAGCGACGGCCGTCTGGGCCTCTGAAAGGGTTATATCTCTTTGATGTCCCCCCTTATGGTGCAATGGTCACCTCTGAAATGTGCTGTGTTACCCTCAGGAAATTGAAGAAGCAACACAGTTCTGTCTCATGAAATTGAAGAAATGTCTTCAGCGTGTTTGTCGCCACAAAAATGCAAACTAATTCCTCCTTCTCGATGACTACGCAAGGCCTCACACAAATATGCACACCCGAGAGGAGCTCACAAAACTTCATCGGATTGTTCCTCCTCGTGCACGCTACAGTCCGGATCTCGCACCTTCCGAATTCCATCTGTTTGGCCCAATAAAGGATGCACTCTTCAGGAAGCAGTGCGTGGGAAATGCGAAGGCTATTAATGCAACAAGACGTTCACTTAGACATCGACCAGTAGATTGTAAAAATACGGGCATACAGGCCCTTCCAGTAAGGTGGCTTGAGACTTCCTCATTGACCGGAGATTATGTTGAAACATAGTGTTTTGTAGCCAAACCAGAGGGGAATAATATCGTCTACTGTAATCCGGAATAAAACCAACCTGCTTTCAGAAAAAAGTGTGTTGTATTACTTATTGAACAACTCTCGTCCAAATGTGTTATCAGACAGGTTCGGGTTTCCTGCAAGATTGGCAGCCGACTAAGCTGTTGTCTAAGGGACGAAGTTGTCTTTGGGCGATCGTCAGTAATTACAGAAACACATGGACAAATTCTCCACTATATATAATGAATGGTAGCTCTATTCTCATATGGACAGTTGTAAGGCAGTACCTGTAATATAGACAAACAAGGCAGATGCTGACAGTTATAAATGTTACCAAATAATCAGTTTCATAAGTCATGCTTGCAAAATACAAATAAAATGGTTCAAATGGCTCTGAGCACTATGGGACTTAACTTCTAAGGTCATCAGTCCCCTAGAACTTAGAACTAATTAAACCTAACTAACCTAAGGACATCACACACATCCATGCCCGAGGCAGGATTCGAACCTCGGAGCGGGCGCGCGGTTCCAGACTGTAGCGCCTAGAACCGCTCGGCCACCAGGGTCGGCTGCAAAATACAAACACGATTAATTCGCAGAGGTATGGAAAAACTGGTAGAAGACTACCTAGGGGAAGATTAGTTTGGGTTTCAGAGAACTCTAAGAACACGGTGGGAATACTTGACCCTACGACTTAAGAAATGCGTCGAAGAAAAGCAAAAATCTACGTTTATAGCTTTTGTACATTTAGAGGAAGCTTTTGTCAATGTTCACTGGAATACACTATTTTAGCTCCTAAACGCGTGTAGGTAAAACACAGGGAACGAATAGTTGTTTGTAACTTGTACAGAAACCAGAATGCAGTTGTAAGAGTCGAAACTCTTGAAAGGAAAGTTTGTGGTTGTGAAGGAGGTGCTAGAGGGTTGTACCCCATTCCCTTTGTTGTTCAGTCTGAACATTGAGCAAATGGTGATAGTACCCAACAACAGATTTGGAGAAGGAATTAAATTTCAGCAAGCAGAAATAAATACTCTACGGACACTTTCGAAAGAACAGACACCATATCCATGTAAGTATATAGTTCTGGCAATACCGGCCATGACCTTCTTCTTCTGTGCGGATGAGCACATATTACCCGAACTCTTACGGGACTTCGTAAGAATGTCTTCCACGAGTAAAGAGTGTGTTGGATAGGGACACTACGAATGTAGTGTGTGGACAGATAAGGTGAGAATGTGTTCCTCGCGGGAGGCGTGCGCGAGATAGTCCCTGCAGTCGCACTATCCTCTGTACCCTCGGTGGCTCAGATAGATAGAGCGTCTGCCATGTAAGCAGGAGAGCCCGGGATTGAGTCCCGGTCGGGGCACGCATTTTCACCTGTCCCCGTTGATATATATCAACGCCCGTTAGCAGCTGAAGGTATTAATATATAATTATAATTTCGTTCTAGACGGCTGCAGGTCATCAATGGTGTCTGTTCTTTCGAACACCATATCCATATAAGTATATGTATCCATTCATGACTATTGCGCATTCCGATGGACTTGGGTAATTACAGCAAGACAATGCGGTACCACACACGTCCAGAATTGCTACAGAGTGGCTCCGGGAACACTCTTCTGAGTGCCTTCTTATGCCTTGCAACGTGCTGTTCAGAAGAGCTCTTCACCCCTAGTATTCTTAAGGATTTATGGACAGCCCGGCAGGATTCATGGTGTCAGTTCCCTCCAGCACTACTTCGAACATTAGTGAAGTCCATGC
Source organism: Schistocerca piceifrons (assembly GCF_021461385.2). NCBI lineage: Eukaryota > Metazoa > Arthropoda > Insecta > Orthoptera > Acrididae > Schistocerca > Schistocerca piceifrons. The sequence goes on along the minus strand of NC_060149.1, from coordinate 177,358,851 downwards.
CAGGTCGTGTTGCGGCAGTTCCGCAGGCACACGGGTGCCCTACACGATTTTAGCCACGTGTACCAGTTTCTTTGTCTCTTCAGTGTATGATTATGTAGATGTAGACATAAACTACCAACATGAAGCAACAAGGATACAGCCCGAAACAATGTTGTGCACACATAAGTGCGAAACCAGATACGAGCGATTCCCTTAGTCTCAGGTAGAGCGCCAGCCTCGCTCTCACACACACATTATACTAATGATCTCGTCGTACGCTTCCTCGCTGCCGAACTATCCCCTTACTTCGACAGAATTCCTACCTGTGAATGCTAAATTGTGCCGGCCGGAGTGGCCGAGCGGTTCTAGGCGCTACAGTCTGGAACCGCTACGGTCGCAGGTTCTCATCCTGCTTCGGGCATGGATGTGTGTGATGTCCTTAGGTTAGTTAGGTTTAAGTAGTTCTAAGTTCTAGGGGACTGATGACCACAGCTGTTAAGTCCCATAGTACTCAGGGCCATTTGAACCATTTTGCTAAATTGTAGTATGCCACGGCTCGACGAGCATTTTCTGTGAAAGACAATTAAATGAACACCCTTAGCTGCTTACAGGCGTTGTCGTACGTCAACGGGGACAGATGAAAATATGTGCCCCGACCGGGACTCGAACCCGGGATCTATTGCTTACATTGCAGACGCTCTATCCACCTGAGCCACCGAGGACACAGAGGATAGATCGATTGCAGGGATTTATCTCTGGCACGCCTCCCGCGAAACCCACATTCTCAGCGTATTGTCCCGCACTACATTCGTAGTGCCCCTGGCCATTATACTCATTACTCGCGGCGCGTTGCCGATTCCCGTAAGAGATGGTCAAGTGACCGGTGAGCCTTAACTATATATATACTAAGATGGTATCTGTTCTTTCGGACATGTCCGAAAGAACAGATACCAACATAGTATATATTAAGTGAAAGACGTTCATCAGCTTGATTTGGCTCAACTTGATCGTAAGGCGTTCTTGATTAAGTCCTGATTCTCTTAAGAGTGTCCAGTGGATGGAGGCTGTCAGAAATGGAGGCTGTCAGAAACTCCTCGCTATGATTGTTTAAACGGTAAGTTTGTAGGTTCTCTTGTTGCTCGGTTACAGAGTACGCACCCGCAACAAGGTGCACACATAACGACAAAGGTACAGCACAAAACTTCTCTATCATTCTGTAGCTGTCGGAATTGTTCAGTGACACGACACGTACACATGTCCGCTAATCAACACATCTCTCGAGCAGTTTAGCACAACAGTGAAGTGCCTGTGTGTAGTTCTATTTTGTGGTCAGAGATTTAGTATCTTGTTAAAATTTCAGTGAAATGAAAGTCAATAATCCTAAATTTATGTACTTCTCAGTTCAGTATTGTTTTTACTGTCGAGTAAAATAATGTATGGTGACAGTTGAGCAAGAAGAGAATGTGTTCAAGGCGGCGTTATCAAACATATTTTTAACTAGTGATAGAACTGAAGTGAGATTAAGAAAGCACCAGAACTTGTCGACATTTGAAAATGGATTTTTATAGGAATGTGTTACTATTTATGAATAGAGCACTTCCGAATCCGAAAGAGCGAACAAATTATGAACTGCAGTCGACATCATATTAAACCTCACCTAAATTTTTAAATTTCTAAGAGTTATTAAAAGTCTGCATAAGTCCCTACGCGCTGTACTACGCAGGACGTGTGGATGACACCTATGTGAAATTCTTTGAATAAGGTTCACCTGCTTAATCTAAGTGACAACAGTTGGCGGTGAACTTCTGCTGTTTTTATCGTGTTGTTGATGAAATAGTTAGAGACTGTAGATCGGTGTTAACCTAAAGTCTGTGCCGCTTGTACTTTGTTGAGATAGCCCGCTATCCTTGAGAAGACGTACAATGTCATCGGGATCATTCCAGCGATGAAAAGTTCGTGCTACCAGTTAACTGAGGCGAATTATCTTCAATTGGATAGTTGATAGTTGATGAATCTCCCCAAAATAACGAACTTGACTTCAGAGATTGGTCTGAGCGGGGCGTTTCATAAACCACTAACAATTTTTTTTGGAAATTCGGGGTAAGGTCTTATGAGACCAAACTGCCGAGGTCATTGGTCCCTAAGCTTAGACACTACTTCATCTAACTTAAACTAACTTACGCTAAGGACGACACACACACCCATGCCCGAGGGAGGACTCGAACCTCCGACGGGGGGAGCCGTGCAGACCGTGACAAGACGACTGAGACCACGCGGCTACCCCGCGTGGCTAAGCCACTAACAGCTAGAACGGCTGAAATCAACTGTAAATGTGCTTAAATTATAATACAGGGTACTCATACAGTCCACTCGAAGAGCACCGTGTCAGCAGCCACAACCCGACCTGTCAAGCGATGCGGCAACGTCTAATACAAAATTGTGAAAACGTGCAGGGTCGCCACATTTGAACGCAATTGCAGCACGTCGAGAGAGGTGATACAAATGACTGTTATCTCAGCGAAGACACAGAACAGAACACAACACTTTAACATTGTCGCAATTTCTGAAGTGTTCAGCAGGTACATGTGGATTCTCTTGCCCCCATTTGCGTGAGATTAATCGTCTAAGCTTTCCCGAAATATGAAAACTGTCTCGTCATTGACGATTAATTCGCTTGCACATAGACATTTTCAAGATGATTGTACATATCAATGCAGAAATGCTGACTACGCAATTTGTCGTCGTGGCTAATGGCTTGTAGCAGCTGAAAAATATGAAGCTTCACTCCTAATCGCTTTTCGAGAATTTTCCAGGCTGTTAGCTTAGTGATGTTTAGTTCTCCACTAGCACGACAGGTAGATTTTGTAAGACATCGCATCATGATGGCCCTCACACGATTCACTATCTGTTCTCACAGGCTCGATCAACCCGAACGTTTTGCATCGCGTAAACAACCATATTCTTCAAATTCTTTGTACCACTTATTGTGTTGTTCTAAAATGGTGGTGTCTTGTGATACTTGCCAAATAGCAACTGATTGGCAACAGGGAAATTCTAGAATACAAAACGCACTTATTACCCGGTTCGCCACATAAAAATAATCATAGTAATTACATGCTATATAATTTGTTAATGTTGCGTTTTACCATTTACCTATACTGACTTTTTGAAATCTTTCACAGACTTTGTAATTACCCTGTATCGTATCTGTCTGAGTACCAGCCAATGCCTTTTATCTGTCAAAGTATATATGTTCCTCTAGCACCATCTGAAGGTCGTTGTGCTAGCCTCATTACGTTGTAAGTCTACAAACCGCACTAGTGAGATTGTCACTGTGTTTGGTGGTGTAGTGTAGGTACTAACGGTAAATATGACTAAGAGGAAGCCAATGAATCCTGTGAACATCGTTAAGCCGCTGCGCGGGAAGGTATGGCTACTGTGCACACTGCAGAATGAAGAGTGGAGGATGAGCCGTCTGCATGCATGTCGCATCATGTCATGTGCTCTGAGGACCTAACAGAAACAAATACCGACACACTGAAGAGGAATAGTGGCTATGCATCTTAAGACAGAGGAGAAGTAGCAAATCGGTATGAGAGTTCCAAAACTTCGGGAATGCTGTATCTGACAACTGAAGGGACTACAAACCAAAGTGAATAAGCACCTTAACCCCAAAAAGTATCACGCAAAAGTACGGTTCGCTGTACTGATAACCAAACATTGTGCAATATTTCTGGTGATTATTATAACTGCCGCTACTACGCTTACAGAAAAAATACTAAATAACAGCTGTAGTTTCATATTTTCGAAATCATGCTGCAAGGTAATTTTACAATACCTGTCCAGCGACTGGAAGACTTCATGTCACTTTAAGGGAGACAAAATATTAAATTTTATGGCTTAAAATCAATATGTAATAGTACAGTATGGAAGAGCTGGACATAGTGGTTTAATAGTCTGCTACTGACGCATTCGAACGTGTATTCTAGTAGCTACTAGACAATCGACAATTTACGCTTTTCTTGGCGTTTTACGAGTGCTTTAAAAGAAGAACGTAACGTGTCGTCCATGTGGATCTCTACTTCAGGGCGTCTCCACACGTCTTCAATGGTCATCGGGCTCAGTTCTAAGAGGGACACATCACTAAAGACAATTCTATTCGAGTCACTGAAATTCGAGGCCGAAGATGTGTCTAGAGATGGCAAAGACAGCGGTAGGATACCAATCTGACAGTCGCCCGCCATACTGCGCGACAGCTGGGATTTATGGCCGTCGGTGTTATTTCATTTGACAGCAGAACCCCTTCCATTATCATCCGTGACACCCTCACGGCACAACGATACATCTACAGCCACGCGGAGTGGCCGCGCGGTCTGAGACATCATGCACGGACTGGGCGGCCCCTCACGCCGGAGGTTCGTGTCCTCCCTCGGGCATGGGTGTGTGTGTTGTTCTCAGCATAAGTTAGTTTAAGTAGTATGTAAGTCTAGGGACCGATGACCTAAGCAGTTTGGTCCCTAAGGAATTCACACACATTTGATACTTCGAAAATATACGAAGGTTGTCCAGAAAATAAGTTCCGATCGGTCGCGAAATGGCCACCACAGTGAAAACCTGATGAAGCTTTGCACAGATGTGTTGGGTAGTGACTCTAGTATGACCGCCGATCGCACCACGACGCTCTTTTCAGTTGTCAGCGCACTGTGAGCGAATAAAGGTGCCTAGAACAACGATGTCTCCAGCCAAGTAGGAGGACTCGCTAAGAGGCTTCGCCTTAATGAATCCAGCCCACCTAACACAACTGCCACACACTTCCTTCTTCATGGCAATTTTCAGCCGCACTCTGCAGGGGCAGTGAAGACGCTCCTGCAGCCTTTTCGGTGGGAAGTGTTAGATCACCCACAAAGCAGCCCTAATTGGCTCGTCCTGAGTGTCATCACTGTTCACATGAAACGCTGGATACGAAGAAAACACTTGGGCGCAGGCTACGGGCTATAGACCAGCGTAGAGAATTATCGGGAAGCACAGGCGGCTGCCTTCTGTGACGATGGTGTTGGAAATTTGGTATAAAGCTCCGACAGATGTCTAAGTCGGAGCGGCGACTATGTACAGAAGTACCTGGAAAGTGTAGCGTTCTCTTGCAGATAAAATGTTTCTGATATTCACTGTGGTTTCTATTTAGTGACCGAACGGAACTTACTTTCTTAACAACCCTAGTAATACGCCCCGTTTTCTTTCCTTCGCGGGAAGCCGTCCTGGGATTTCCTTCCAGCAAGGAAGGTGAGAGATTGTAAGGCTTGTCTTCGTGCTTGCCTAACAGAACGTTGGCCAGCAAGGGCCCTCCATCCATCTCGGGAGTTTGACGATCTAAGCCACCAACTGGACATAATTCGGCACGATACCACTCAGGAGGACATCCACCAACCCTATCAATCAATGTCAACACCAATAACCGCTTACGTAAGGGCCAGAGGTGGTCCAACGCGTTATCGACTTCTTCAGTCTATGAAGCTCTTTGCCTTGAATAAATCATCCAATTTTTCTGAAATTGTAATCATTTGTTTGTCTGCACATGTCCATCACATCAACCGATTCCATCTCATTCGGATAATTCCTTCGTGGTGCGTTGCTTTTTTTTTTTTTTTGTTTTAAAATATATTTGAACAGGATCTGAATACATGCGGCCGCCGGCTTTCGCAGCTTCAGAGTACGTGTGTCGTCGGCTGGTGAGCTTGCACACAGCTGAAGTCTCTTGCTTACATCGTAACATGTTTTTGCCCTTCGTACGTCTTTCGTAAATTAACAATATTCCTTTGTTTATTTAATTAATGGGTTTACTGCAAAGCCGCGCGGGATTAGCCGAGCGGTCTATGGGCGCTGCAGTCATGGACTGTTCGGCTGGTCCCGGCGGAGGTTCGAGTCCTCCCTCGGGCATGGGTATGTGTGTTTGTCCTTAGAATAATTTAGGTTAAGTGGTGTGTAAGCTTAGGGACTGAGGACCTTAGCAGTTAAGTCCCATAAGATTTCACACACATTTGAACATTTTGTTTACTGCATAGCGTTATTATTGTAGTGAAGCCTTCATGACCCGTAAATTGCTCCTAGTACCAGTTATGCCTGAATATGATTTCAGTTATTAATATTTAATAAGGTACAATCGCCGTTCCGCGCTAGAACATTAATGGTTCCCCTACCTCTTTACTGTCGAGTAAGATCCATTCTCAAGGCTCGCATTCCGGTCTCAGCTTTCGTGATTCACTGTTTGTGCCACATGGTCCGGTTGCTACCTCTGCCTCCATGCTAATCTGCTTCCTGTTCACTGTCAGTTTATACTGTAACACTGCTTAGTGCAGCTGATTTCGGCTGTCTGCCGAGCTTCAACAAACGTAGAGTTTGGAAAAGTAAGTACCCCTCAAAACGAGAGACACTTCTACATCTGCGTCTACATAGATAATCCGCAAGCTGCAGTACGGTGCATGGCGGAGGGTACCCTGTACCACTATTTGTCATTTACCCTCCTGTAAAATGAAAATATTTGGTGAGAACTATGGGACCAAACTGCTAAGGTCATCGGTCCCTAGGCTTACGCACTACTTAATCTAACTTAAATTAACTTACACAAAGGACAACACACACACACGCACACACATGCCCGATGGAGGAATCGAACCTCCGACGGGGGGGAAGCTGCGCGAACCATGACAAGACGCCCGAGACCGCACGGCTACCTCGCGCGGCTTATCCTCCTGTCCCACTCGCAAATAGATGGAGGAAAAAACGATTGTCTGCAGCCGGCCAGAGTGGCTGAGCGGTTCTAGGCACTCAGTCTGGAACATCGCGACCGCTACGGTCTCAGATTCGAATCCTGCCTCGGGCATGGATGTGTGTGATGTCCTTAGGTTAGTTAGGTTTAAGTAGTTCTAAGTTCTAGGGGACTGATGACCTCAGAAGCTAAGTCCCATAGTGCTCAGAGCCATTTGAACCATTTTGATTGTCTGTACCCCTTCTTATGAGTCCTAATTTCTCGTACCTTATCTTCATGGTCCTTATGCACGATGTATGATGGCGGCAGTAGATCCGTTCGGCAGTCAGCTTCAAATGCCGGTTCTCTAAATTATCTCAATAGTGTTTTTTCACAAGAACGCCGCCTTCCCTTTAGAGACTCTCATTTGATTTCCCGAAGCATCTCCGTAACACATACGTATCGTTCGAACCTACCGGTAACACATGTAGTCGCCTGCTTCTGAATTGTTTCGATGTCTTCCTTTAATCCGACCTGGTACGGATCCCAAACACTGGAGCAGTACACAAGCGTCCTATATGCGGTCTTCCTTCAAGTGGACCACTTTTTCTAAAATTCTTTCACTAAACCTAAGTCACCATTTGCCTTCTCTACCACAGTTTTCACATACTCGTTCCACCTCACACCGCTTTGTAACGTTACACCCAGATATTTAAACGACTTGACCGTGTCAAACACAACACTAGTCATACTGCATCCGAAAATTGCAAGTTTGTTCTTCCTATTCATACTAATTAACTTGCATTTTTCCGCATTTAGGGGTAGCTGCCATTCATCACACCAACTGGAAATTTTGTCTAAGTCGTTTAGTATTCCCTCAACTTCGACACCGTACCTTACACCACAGCATCATTAAAAAACAACCGCAGATTGTTATCCACCCGTCCGCCAGATCATTTGTGTATACAGAGAGCAACAGCGGTCGTATCACACTTCCCTGGGGCACTCCTGACGATACCCTTGTCTCTGATGAACGCTCGCCTTCGAGGACAACATACTGGGTTCTAGTATTATTAAGTCTTCGAGCCACTCACATATCTGTAAGTTTATTCCATACGCTCGTACGTTAGTTAACAGCGTGCAGTGGGGCACCGTGTCAAATGCTATTAGGAAATCCAAAAATATGAAATCTGGCGGTTGCACTTTATCCATAGTTCTCAGTAAATCATATGTGTAAAGAGCAAGCTGAGTTTCGCACAAGCGATGCTAAAATAATGCCTGTTAATGGACAATGTTTTGTCACAAAATCGACGATCGTCCTTCAGATTGGTAAATGAGAAATTTGGCAGTAAGGAGGATAGGGTTAATATCACCATTTGCAAAAATTTGTGTTAGTAGAAAATTTGGTGCCCATAGGATAGGGTTAATATCACCATTTGCAAAAATCAGTGACAGTAGAAAATTTGGTGCCCATTGCTGCTGCTCAAACTGACTGACGTGCCGAATGGAAACTACTGATGGTTTCACTGACTTGAAAATCTAATTTTGCCAGTTCACATACGGATATGGTACGCAGCCTTCAAAACTCCAGTGCACAGCTTTGTCCATCTTGCATTGACGCACAGACACGCTGCAGCACATCGCCTCTCATGGGAAGTGGGGCTATGGCAGGTTCGTTTAGCCGAGCTCTTTAAAGCGCCTCTTTTGGGGTACGGGTGGGCCAGGATGAACTGTGTCGAATCTGCCTCGAGAATTAACGACGGGTGTTGGTGAGCCGGCCAGAATGGGTTTCAATTTTAGACGGTTTAACACGTCCACATTACAATGTCTCGCTCTAGAACATTGATTTACTATACAAGTTTCATCCCGGGGAGAGTGGTACTATCAGGATAGGTACCCAGCCACCAGATTCCACAAACATTGACTCAACCCGGGCAACAATGGCGATCCGCTGTCAGAAACGGGAAAGACAAAAGAGAAGAGAAGAAGGGACAGTAACTACACTCCTGGAAATGGGAAAAAGATCACATTGACACTGGTGTGTCAGACCCACCATACTTGCTCCGGACACTGCGAGAGGGCTGTACAAGAAATGATCACACGCACGGCACAGCGGACACACCAGGAACCGCGGTGTTGGCCGTCGAATGGCGCTAGCTGCGCAGCATTTGTGCACCGCCGCCGTCAGTGTCAGCCAGTTTGCCGTGGCATACGGAGCTCCATCGCAGTCTTTAACACTGGTAGCATGCCGCGACAGCGTGGACGTGAACCGTATGTGCAGTTGACGGACTTTGAGCGAGGGCGTATAGTGGGCATGCGGGAGGCCGGGTGGACGTACCGCCGAATTGCTCAACACGTGGGGCGTGAGGTCTCCACAGTACATCGATGTTGTCGCCAGTGGTCGGCGGAAGGTGCACGTGCCCGTCGACCTGGGACCGGACCGCAGCGACGCACGGATGCACGCCAAGACCGTAGGATCCTACACAGTGCCGTAGGGGACCGCACCGCCACTTCCCAGCAAATTAGGGACACTGTTGCTCCTGGGGTATCGGCGAGGGCCATTCGCAACCGTCTCCATGAAGCTGGGCTACGGTCCCGCACACCGTTAGGCCGTCTTCCGCTCACGCCCCAATGTCGTGCAGCCCGCCTCCAGTGGTGTCGCGACAGGCGTGAATGGAGGGACGAATGGAGACGTGTCGTCTTCAGCGATGAGAGTCGCTTCTGCCTTGGTGCCAATGATGGTCGTATGTGTGTTTGGCGCCGTGCAGGTGAGCGCCACTATCAGGACTGCATACGACCGAGGCACACAGGGCCAACACCCGGCATCATGGTGTGGGGAGCGATCTCCTACACTGGCCGTACAGCACTGGTGATCGTCGAGGGGACACTGAATAGTGCACGGTACATCCAAACCGTCATCGAACCCATCGTTCTACCATTCGTATACCGGCAAGGGAACTTGCTGTTCCAACAGGACAATGCACGTCCGCATGTATCCCGTGCCACCCAACGTGCTCTAGAAGGTGTAAGTCAACTACCCTGGCCAGCAAGATCTCCGGATCTGTCCCCCATTGAGCATGTTTGGGACTGGATGAAGCGTCGTCTCACGCGGTCTGCACGTCCAGCACGAACGCTGGTCCAACTGAGGCGCCAGGTGGAAATGGCATGGCAAGCCGTTCCACAGGACTACATCCAGCATCTCTACGATCGTCTCCATGGGAGAATAGCAGCCTGCATTGCTGCGAAAGGTGGATATACACTGTACTAGTGCCGACATTGTGCATGCTCTGTTGCCTGTGTCTATGTGCCTGTGGTTCTGTCAGTGTGATCATGTGATGTATCTGACCCCAGGAATGTGTCAATAAAGTTTCCCCTTCCTGGGACAATGAATTCACGGTGTTCTTATTTCAATTTCCAGGAGTGTATGTCCAACAATCTAGCGCTTAGCGGAGTGTGTGGTAGCGGCACTTGTTTGAAATGATAAAGCTGCCTTTTAAAGCTATTCAGGCAAACCGTAGGAAGCGGTGGAACCACTTTCTGTTACCACACAGCAAGGTGATAGGTTCTCCTTCTGCTCCCGAAGCTATCAGCGCATAGCAGAAGTACAGATTTGTCCCTGTCGTTGATTTACTGTCCCACTTACAAACACAAGCTTAATGAAATCCCTATCCCAATAACTTTCGGAAAGTAATAGTATCTCTGACATACCATTTCGCTGATGCATCTCGAGAAGAAATTCTCAAGATTATTGCTTTATAGTTCTTACTGTGGAGGACTGCTACCGCCGCCTGTCTAACTGAGCGAAGCAGGCTTACCCACGCTGCTTAGCTGCTGTTCAACAATAGGGAAAAGAATGACTTTTAACGTAAGTGGAAGTACATAAAGTTATACATATAAAGAAAGGCATAAAAATTTAAAAAGGCATGTAACAGTAAACTTATTACTAAGTGTGCCTTCCGATTTGCTTTTACTTTCAGATATCGTAAATTTACTTGAATGCACCCCAAGAATTGTGAAAAATACAATTTTTACCATTTAGATTATAAGTGAATTATGTTTGCGTCAAGTGAAAGGCAGCTACATGGAGTGAACCGGAAGTCCATCGAAAAAATTCCGGAAATTGTTCAAAGATATTGTCTGAGTATTTTGATATAAGGACCCATTGTCTGCCTCCGGTTTTGTTCTCAAGCAATATTACTTGTACATTGACACAATACGCAGCTCTATGAATAGGTTTTCTGATAAAAAGATAGTCGATGTGTATCTCGTGCATAGGTTCACGGAATGTAGTGGAAGAGAGGCACGAAGACCGTATGCTTAAAGGTTCCGTCAGTGACGTCAGCCACACCACAGTTCTTTTGCTCTTGTACGGAGGTTCCTACGAGAAGTCACGTGATATCGTGTTACGGCGGTTGCATACCACAGGATTTTGCACCGTTCCGAAGGTATTTACGCAGCATGGAAAGTAATTAGCTAACAAACCGAATAAACCATAATTACATTATTACTCTCTAACGATCCATCGGGGTCCTTAGTCGAAAATACTCGAAAATATCCCTGAAGAGTCTCCCTAATTTTGTTGGCAGAGTTCCAACTCACACTGCAGAACTTAATAAACTGTGTAAATGCAAGGGGAATTAGCTTCTAACTCGAAACAATTTGTCTAAAATTCGAACTGCTTCGAAATGAAGTGTGTGTTTAATTAAACAAATTGCCACTCGCTTTCTCAATAGCAGCTGTCACTGTTTTGTGCCACTGATTGTGGCTGTCGTAAACCGCATTTCCATTTACACGGAGAGCTTGTCAGTGTGGTACACCTATCTTGTCACTCACTCTGATTTAGCATTAATCCCTGTTTTAGATAGGTCGACCGTGGAGATATAGGAATTCACTAGCTCGATCTATAACAGCATTCATGAGGCTACAGTTTCTTCGCATAAAAATACCACTCGAATAAAACTATTCTAAAAACCTGTTGATTATCCCCTTTATGTAGCTCGCAATTTGTACACCATTCGAATAAAACTAGTCGGAAAACCTGTTGATTAACACTTCTGCGTTGCTGACAGTTTGTACGTATTGCTAATACAGTGGAGGCATACCTAGTGCCTGTTAATCAGCAAATATACAATAATAAAACAAAGGATTTATGTAATGATAGATGAAACTGAAAGTCTGCTGTCTGTGATCATAATTAGATTTTTTACACTATACCGTAAATAAGAGGCCAAAACACATTTCAATCGCTGCGCTATGGTTACGTTTACTCCTTGTTGATTTCAGTAGCTGGAAAACGGCCTGATTTCTGCCTATTCGAGTGTAGCGAATCAAAGAGCAGATTAAATATAGGCGATTTAGGATTGCTTCCCGACAATTGAAAAGATGTATTTCTGAACATAGGGTGAATATACTGTTTAGTTTATTCTCAATTCCATACATTAAAATTTGTGAAAATAGCAACACACAAAAAACTTACATCAAAATGAATCTATAGACGTTGTAGAAAATCAGATACGATTGTTGCGAACTGCTACGGTCGCAGGTTCGAATCCTGCCTCGGGCATGGATGTGTGTGATGTCCTTAGGTTAGTTAGGTTTAAGTAGTTCTAAGTTCTAGGGGACTGATGACCATTGATGTTGAGTCCCATAGCGCTCAGAGCCATTTGAATCATTTTGATTGTTGCGAGTTGGTATACGAGGGTTTACCAGCAAGTAATGCACCACATTTTTTTTTCTCAGCGAAAAACGATGCTACGAATGCGAAACGTTATGTATGTATTATCTGAAGTCTCCTGAGTGAGCGCGCCAAGTTTCCGTCACTGCCGACAGATAGCGTAGCTGCAGGACAGTTTCCAAATGGCTTCTGAAGGTTATATACGTTACAAGTAACGTGCCGTCATTTAATTTCGCACTGCAGAGAACGAAACTATGGTGAATATTCACAAACGCTTGTGTAAAGTCTATGGAGCATCTGATGTCGACAGAAGTACATTTAGTCATAAGTTACGAAGGGTGACGTCATTAGAAGGCGGTTCGGCGGAGCTCTACGATTTTCAGGGGTCAGGGAGACCATCCACAGCTGTCACACCTGATACACCTAGCCCCCTCTGACTTCCACTTGTCTGGGCCATTAAAGGATATCATTCGAGGACGACATTTTGAGGACGAAGAGGAGATGATTCACACAGTGAAGCACTGGCTCCACCACAAGGACAAGGATTGGTACTGACAGGGCGTGCCCTTGTTCCGCATTGTAGAAAGACCGTAGAACGAGATGGAGATTACGTGGTAAAATAGGGTGTGTGGATAAAACACCGTTCTTTCGCGTGTGTAATTCTCATAATGTTCGATGATGAATTTTTGAAGAAAGAAATGCGGTGCATTAATTTCTGGACAACCCTCGTAAATGCTGAGCTGGGAGCAGCCTCTCGTTTGTAAAAAGGAAAGGTCAGTGTTGCGCGAAGCTCACTGAAATCGAACAGTTGGAAGAAAACGGCTTCATCTGAAAACAACAAAGCCTAGAACGCTATATACGCTGCAGCAGCTCAGGGGCCAGAGTGTCTATCTGCCACTGGCACTGGTTCAATATCCGGTAATGCAACGAATTTTTCCTTCCTTGGAGGACTGGGACAAGGTGCACTTACCCTCTTGTTGCCCACTGCGGAGTTCACTTCGAGAACAATTAACAGGGGTTGGGATTGGTTTGTGTTGGGGAGGAGACCAGACAGCGAGGTCATCAGTCTCATCGGATTAGGGAACGATGGGGAAGGGAGCCGGCCGTGCCCTTTCAAAGGAACCATCCCAGCATTTGCCTGGAGCGATTTAGGGAAATCACGGAAAACCTACATCAGGACGGCCGGACGCTGCGTTGAACCGCCGTCCTCCAGAATGAATTAACAGGGGTTGGACAAAGAAAATGGAAAAATGCGAGAAATGGCTCCTTCAACATAAGCACAAATTCTAGCGAACCCTGTAGGTCGAACTGTTGCATTTGACCAAGAACAGCATTTGTGCAGTGTCCTCAACATGCTGAAAGTGTCAGTCGTGGCCAGAATAGTTTTCTTTGTAATTTTAAGTGCATTATGTGGGATACAATTGAATTCGAATGTGAGAACATTGTTGGTGCTCGTATGATGGGTGCTTTCATAACCAAGATAGCAGAGGTATTTGATCTTACACGAGGTACCGTATGGAAGATTCTTTTACGGCATACAGAGAAAGTGCGCAAACATCATCTTATAAACCACAACGCGGACGAAATTGTGAGTTAAGTGAGCAGTACGGATGGTCATTCAGGAGGTTTGTCACGAAAAGTAAAACAACGATAAGTGCAAAGTCATACCCGCGAACCCTGTCGTCACGAAAACAACGTGAAAGGAGCTCCATAAGCTGGAAATTTCAGGGGACCTGCGGTTCCAAAACTACTCATCAGTGATGCAAATGCTCGTAACAGGAAAATGTGGTGCCAAAGCCATAAAGACTGAGCTATGGAGCAATGGAAGAAAGCCATAGGGACGATAAGTCTTGTTTTATACTGGTTCCAACGTCTAGCCGAATTTAAATCCCGAGAGTGAAAAACAGCGAGGATCGGTGGTGATTTGCGGAGCCTTATCACGGTATTCCATGGCTACTCTGCAAAATCGCATTGCTGCCAAGCATTATGTGACCATTTTGGTTGACCAGATCCGTTCCGCTGTTCAGTGTTTGTTCCCTAGTGGTCAACCAGCGTTGCAAGACCTGTCACATCTCCCCTGGCCACCTCGATCATCACATGTCAGTATTATTGGGCCTTCTGGTCTGCTTTGGAGAGACTGGGGCGTTACTCCTATTCACCTCCACCACAGTTTTCTGAACTTGCCAATATTTCCCCGGACGAATGGCATAAGATTCCTCTTAAAAACATAGAGAACCTACATTTATCCATTTCGAGAAGACTGGTGGCTGTTTTGAATGCCAACGGTTTTACTACACCGTATTAGACATGGTAATGTGTTGTGTTGGCGGTGTTTCATATTTTTGTCCACCGTCTATAGCGGCAGTCAAAGGTGTGGAAATTGAAAGCGGCAGCGAGAGAAGTGTACTGACAACGTGTTCCTTTTCACCATAACCGAATGACGATATTGGCAGAGGATTATACGGCGGGCTAAAGGCATCTCATTTCCAACAGAGCCTGAAAGTGGAATTTGTATGTAATGACCCCGTGTCAGCACGTTAGTGGACCCAAATGTGATAGGACGAAATTTTTATGAGATAATTCTTTGTCAGAGAACGTCACAGAGTCTCGTGGAAAAATAAGGAGGAAGGAAGTTAAGATTTTCTACATCCTACGAGTATAAAGGTCAATACAGACAAGCTCAGATTACAGAAGAATGAAGCAGGAAATCGACCCCGTGTTTTTTAACGGAATCAAACCTATATTTGTCTTAATCAGAATACGTAAATTACGAAAAGCCTTTAAGTACGGATGGACGGACAGGAATGTAAACCACCGTCCTTTCGAATATGTGTCCAGTGTCTGCAGCGGTGCCAACTTGCTCTACTGTCACGTGAAACAGATGACACCCCAGTCAAATACAGAACTTTTAAACGCTTATGTTTCGATAGATCTATATCTTATGCACCCACAGGAAACAAGCAAAGATGAATAATCACGAAAGGGCAAAGGATCCCACGTGTATAACGCCCGGGGGATAAACATCATATACTGCTGTTTCTCACTTCGAATACTGCACAGGTTGTATAAACAAAAGGACGAGGGTTACATCTTATACGACCCCGCGCATAAACCTCTACGTGCCTGGTTTCCTCGCTGTTGTCTTCTTGCTTCTCCCACTGAGAGCTAGAGATACGGTTCTCTAACGTTAATTAGTTGTGGCAGGTTGGGGAGACATTCAGATAATAAGATCCAACGTTACCCGGTAAGATCCTAATATCTTCTCTTAATTACACACTTTAAATTTTGAGCTGTACTGTTCACAACTAACATATCAATAATCCATGTAATTGTGCACTGGCAAAAAAATGGCTCTGAGCACTATGCGACTTAACTTCTGAGGTCATCAATCGCCTACAACTTAGAACTAATTAAACCTAACTAACCTAAGGACATCACACACATCCATGTCCGAGGCAGGATTCGAACCTGCGACCGTAGCGGTCGCTCGGTTCCAGATTGTGGCGCCTAGAACCGCACGGCCACTCCGGCCGGCTGTGCACTGGCACTCCACCCACGTAGTCTGCTGGTATGCAATGAAGTCTCTTGTCACTCGGTTCATATTCTTGGTGTACAACCATACAAAATCCGCCGTTCAAACAAGCTGTCCTAAATTTAGAAGAGTGACATAATTCTTCCATTTAACATTAATTTCATCTGGTGCCGTTTTAGTTATTTTCACGAGCGTAAGCACGGCCGATCGCGACGCGGCGCCATGGTGATGTAGCGGTACGATATCCTAACGAAAGAGGTCTTCGCTCAAGGTATCTGGTCAGACCGATTATGTGTCTCTCTCTCGCTGTTAAGTTTCACACAGATAATAGTGCACTATACTTTTCTTCTCCGGTAATCGATCCGACGCGGTTGGTTGTTGTTACCGCGATACGACACACGATTTGGGATTTATCATTCTCAAATAAATCACCAGGACCAAATCGTCATCACTGATATGAAAATAAACAACTTCCGTCGTGAGAATCTAAATTACTTCTACTAGTTTACTACAGCTGGCGTTCTGCTGCCGTGGCATAGGCTCTGCGTGACACGCGCACCGCGGAAGCGGAAGCCGTCGGCACACGGACCGTGCATTCGAACGTAGCGTGGAAATAGCTCGTCGGGGAGTCATCTCGTACGTGCATGTCAGATATTCTGAACGTGCCCTTGAACGTGTAGGAATGAGAGGGAAGAACGCATAATTTTTGTCTTAAGTGGATAACTACTGTGAATTTGCACCGCACTATTTGTAGCGAAACTTTTCTAAGCCGATATCCTTGTTGACTGGACATGGTACTTTCCTTACTGCCTTATAAAATATGTTCATGTATATTGAAGATTTTTTTTCTTAATACCACAGACAGAACAACGTGACTAGCATATGAACAAGGAAGGAAATGTGCGTTTTAATAGAGCTAACGTAGGAATTTTATTTCCGTCCTTTTTGTAAACAGTGTAATTTGCGAGCCAGATACAGCCGACAACTACCACTGGAGCGGGCTGCCGTAGCTTATACCACGTTGAGGCACACTTACCGTATGAACAAGTCGCATCGTTCCTAAGCGTCCAACAGCACGTTGAACTCGGCACACTGAACGTTGGCGGTCCGTGGGCAGACGGTTTTAGCCGCGACTCCTCTATTATCGAACTCTGCGCTCGTCGGAGAATGACTATCGATATCCGCATGTGCGACAGGCAGCGATACTACAATATGCCGACCCCACGGTTGTAATGAAATATCGAGTAGGATTATGAAGATCAGTGCACCATATAGTAGTCTCGCACTCAGACACCTGTGCAATGTCTAGGAAGTATGGAAAGTTTCCTGGCAGATTGAAACCACTCTATAAAAAGAGATGGTAGAAGAAAATGGCTCTGAGCACTATGGGACTTAACATCTGAGGTCATCAGTCCCCTAGAACTTAGAACTACTTAAACCTAACTAACCTGAGGACAACACACACATCCATGCCCGAGACAGGACTCGAACCTGCGACCATAGCGGTCGCGCGGTTCCAGACTGTAACGCCTAGAACCGCTTGGCCACTCCGGCCGGCTTCTGTGGAACACTACAGGTGCAGTGAAAAAGCTTAGCAGTACTTGACCCCATATCTGGAAAGTAAGAAGCGGAAGATTGTCCCCCAGTGTCAACAAACAGGGAAGTGATTACAATACTAGAATGTAGAAAAAAAGAGGGGGGGGGGCGGTCATAGTTTTGTGTTCTGGTTCTGCTGATTTTCTTAGTCTCAATGATCGACAAGTGAACATGAAACGTAACTCAACAAAATTTCACTCTGTAGATGAGACAATTGCTATTAAGAAAGCTATGGAAATTCGTGTAAATGTATTATTTAATGGGTTTGTCGGTAACATCAGCACGTGACTTTTACAGACGAAATTAACGCCTAACTGCTGCGAAACGCAATGCGTACAGGTCCTGATACGCAGCTCTTGCCACGGCAAAGTCATAGTGTCCCAAGGTGGTCCAATGCCGACCACTTTAAATCTTTATTTCTGAGGCTAGACAAAATTGTTTTTAGGAAGTATCAGTTCAAGATCTTGTGCAGAAAGCAATTACTGTTAACTTTGCCGAAAGAAACTTCATTATCTCCTCCATTCTTTACTTTGCTTGCTTTCGCTCTACTGCCTCGTGTGCTATAATTTCTCTGGGCACTCACCAAAAATATTCTTAGCCGAGAAAAGGATGGTCAGACTAATTTGCGGTGTCAGTTCTCAACCTAAGTGTACGCTGTTGTTCAGGTTTCTTAGACTTATAACTCCATTTAATTATCATAATTCCGTTCCTGTTAATATCCTCCATAGCGAAATTGGTTTTTTATGATGTTGATTTGTCCAGAAGGAACTGAAACAAGTATTCAGGGAACACTAGACGCAGAAATGATTTGCGCTTGGATAACACTTCCTTAAGAATTCTATAGAAACACTTCCACTATTTAGCAAGTTTCATTTTCAGTAAGCTTCTAGCAGAACTGAAAAAAAGAGTAATAAACTCTAAGATTTCAAATCTAAGTTGAAGGGTTCTTAGAGGCACACTCCTCCTATTCTGCACATCAAGTCCTCGTCGTATTTGAGACCATTTTTCTGTAGAAAATTTCTCTTTAATATGTGATTTATTCTTATATTCTCTCATAATTTTTTCGTGTTTTGTGAATAGTTTAGTTACTTTTGTTTATAAATTATCTAATGAGCAGCCTGTAAATTATTCTCTAACTCTGGCCATTGGATTTCAGGCATGCAACTACAGAAACCCTATTTCTATACCTAATATTTTGGCCGTATACCTTTCGGCCATCCTTAGAGTGAGGCGAGAAGCCAAAGCTGCGGCCTTTTCTCTCTCCTTTCAAACACGCGGACCGCATTACTGTGCATGCGGCCACAGATACACAATCTCCATAGATGTTATTTTGGGAGAAAGTACTATTTGTAAATTCAGTCTGTGGTTACACGGTCAATCGATGACGACATATCGATGTATCATTAGGAGCTACACTGAAGCGACGCCTTTGCGAGATAGTTAAAGAAAGCACCGAATTCCATGCTTTTTCGAGGCTTAAATCGTATTCTATGTCAATTAAATTCTTCGTCAAAACAAATTCCTATGATTCCTTTAGCAGCGAGTCCCAAAAAGGTGAAATCGACACTAAAATCTTGACATTCTCATACAGCATAGAGTGACAAGTGGCTGACTCCTGTCATAGTCGTTCATTGACCAGGCAGCTTTGGATCGCATTGTCGTACTGAAAATGATAAATAAGGAAATAAAATTAACAACGGAGTTGACAGACCCGGAGAGTGATGGTTTGGGTTACCAATGTTTCATCACTTGTTTGTGGCCCTATAAACAGAAACCATTGCATTAGGAGAGTATAGAACACAATATTTAGCCGCTCGTTGAGATAACTTCTGATACCACGTTTCAGCAGAATAGTACCTGGACATGCATGGTGGGCAACAGAGAAGCCTTCTTCAATGGAAGAGGAATACCAGTACATCCCTGGCCTGCACGTTCATCGACAAGTTGCTCTCTGGACATGTCCACGATGTGATTGATTGCCAACTCACTCATTATGATTCTGTACGAACAACTACTGTATCAATGCTTTGTCGGTTCGCATTGAAAACACTTGGAAGAAAATTTACCAAGATAATATCAGAACCCTCCTTGATTCTATGTCAGTACTTTGCCTGTTACATGTTTCTTTGTTGATGCCTTGTTTTTACAAATGTTATTGCATTTAGCTTTATTCACGAAGTTTTCTTAATTAATGCGGAAAGTTTCAATAATTTGAGTAGCCAGTTTCCCTGAGCGGCACAATCGTATTTTATTTGTGTAACCAGCTTTGGATTAACATGGTATAAAAGATACAGCTGTTGGATAATACATTGCGTCATGAATATGCGTCCAGTCCATGCGCGTAATATCGTTAGTGACGTATTTCTCTGCCGGTGGTACTGCTTTCTATTGTATAATGCAATTAAACTGTTGGTAATGACTCAACGACGTGTATAATTCAAATAATCAAAAATCTGAATTTCAGTAATATATTTAAAGTAACGTAATTTACATGAAAAGAGCTGAAATACTGTTCTCAACAGCTATTTGTTAGGCACTGGATTGGAATTTATTTTCCTGCCTGCTTTTCCACATTTAGGTTTACCGCGTTTTTCCTGTATCTCTTAAGGCCAATTCCAGAATGCTTCCTTTGGAAAGGATATAGCCGATTTCCTTCCCTGTCCTCCCTCTTACCGATCTTCTGCTCCGTCTTTAATGACCTCATCGTCGACGGGACATAATGTTCCTTCCTTCCTTCCTTCCATCCTTCCTAATGAGCGAGGTTGCGCAGTTGTTGGCACACTGGACTCGCATTCTGGGGGACGGCGGTTCAAACCCGTGTCTGGCCATCTTGATTCAGGTTTTCCGTGATTTCCCTAAATCGCTTCAGGCAATTGCCGGGATGGTTTCTTTGAAAGAGCACGGTCGGCTTCCTTCCCCATCCTTCCTTAATTCGGTGGGACCGTGGACCTCGCTGTTTGGTCCCCTCGCCCAAATTAACCAACCAATCTTCATTGCTTCCTTTCTAACATGTTTGTCAGTACCGACAACTTACGCCATATAGACTTTTCACTATACATAAAACGATACACCTACCAAATCCATTTTAAGTTAACTTCACTGTACTATTACAGACTATTTGGAAGACAATTAGGGCTGCAGTAGCACTTCAACGTAAAGTACATTCTATTGATGCCTCATACAAAAGTAACCATACTTCGCAATATAAACATGTAGATGGTTGAAGGCTGTTGCTCCCCCATGTTTATCGTACATCAAGGATGTTACTTTTCGTTAATGTTATTTGTTGTGGACGTGCCCTACAGTGCCTTCTCGTAAAACCAGCTTTGAAGAGAAAGAACGTCTTTTATGTGTGACCACGACAATCGGTGCAAAACATTTCCCCGGTTCACTATTAATATAAATCACTTATCTACGAACCCCAGATTCCTGACTTCACCATGTGCAGATTTCGAGAAATTCTGTAAAAGCTTTACGAAAATCAGCATTCTTATCAGGGTTCGCACTAACCGCTGTGGTATCCACGTGACGAAAGAAGAGTAAAAGCATTTAAGAAGTCGCTGCAGAAAGATTTCCGTAGCACGGACGGCCTCTGACAGTCAAACTTGGGAAACCTTTCGAGAAGTTCATCAACGGAATTCGATTGTGCAACTATACAAAGAAGAAATGCCGTTACCGCCATCCAGGCAGGACTTGGGAACCAAAAATATTTACGAATATCGTTTCAAGGGAAAAGAAACACAATCAAGCTTCACACGTTGCTGCTGCTTGCCGATTCTGGGCATTTATATTTGCCTATTTTCCAGTTGCTAGTACAGAAAATTGTACCAGGATAAAGAAGTGTCCTATGATTACGTGGCTCGACAGGACGGTGGTAGACCTTTCGGGAGAGAAATCATGAAACCTGGTTGACAGTTGCGACGCGAGTTAAGGCGAAAAGTATGGGACTCTATTTCTGTTCGTCCATGGACAGAATGTTTTCTTTATCTAAACGTCACCACTTTAATTTAAAAAGAAAGCTGCAGAATGGTTACTGGCTACTGGTCAGAATTCTATTGACTAGGGTGCACACAGCAAGCTGTTCGGGAAGGAAGAGGCCACATGGTGGAAACCCGAGACCAATACCACCTCATAAATAATGGATGCAACGAGCCGACCGCCTACCAGTGTATTTGGCGATCGTTTGTCCATTGTGCCACATCCATAGTGGATCGAGTTGCTGCTAGTGTATTCTGGTGGCAGTTCATGTATACTCTCTTATCAATTGCTTCATTGGCTACGTATGGCGTCTGCTTTTGAACGTGAACATGCATTTTTTATTTATCTTTAAGGCTAACGTAACAAGTGCTCGATAGCATCTAATCGTTTCGTATTGATGTGAGTAGGAGTCGCAGGCTACGGATCTACTGAGTTGAACATAGATCTGGCTGAGTTTATTCATTAATATCGGTCCATTTCGGAGATAGCAGAGAGAAAGACTTAGAGACTTAGAGGGCTTACTGTTTAGGCCAGAAGACACTGAAAGCCGTTCGGTAAAAAAAGGTCTGCAACAGAATCTGAGTGGGTTACAAGGGAGCTGTTGAACTACGGTTTTTGTCGCCTTGGACAGGTCAATCGTGTGTGCAAAGTTTTGTTAGTGTTTTCTTTACTTTGCTTGCTTTCGCGGGAAACTGATGTTGTCTTCCAGGCCAATTGCAGTGGTCTCGTTCTTGTAACATGTTAAAATCGTTGCCTTAAAAATGATCATATTTCAATGAATACGGCAACCAGTCACTTCGTTATCCATTCTTATTTAAGCTAAGACGCGTTACTGGCTGTTACCCACCTTAAATTAACTTTATACATATTTGAGTGCGTAGTCAGTACATAGTTACAACATCGACAGCAAATTGGATGTTGGTGCTGCCTTGTGTAAAATAATTTTGTTTATTTGCTATACTTTGCGAGTTGTATATTTACCATGTATTGCTGTTTGTGTGTACTGACGTTCTACTCTGCTTGTTGTTACTCCTATTTTCGCCGTTATGGATGTGGCATAAACACTTTTTTACTTCTATTTTGCACAAAACCAGTCCAGTATCCAACATGTTTCCAAACGACATCTTTATTTACATCCGAAAATTCTTCTATGATCAAAGATTACATTTTGCTTACACCCACTGCTATGATCAAAGCTATATTTCGCTTACAATTTCTGTATGGCTAAAAATAACTGAAACTGTTTAACATGAATGTGCTAAGTACTATATATGGTTATTAGATAAATATATTAGTGACTTTGAGTCATATGGTCTTTTATATGAAATGAAAATAATATAATACATTTATTGCATTACTTTTTGTTTCTTTCTTTTTCCGTCGCAGTTGGAATGATATTTATAAACAGTAGAAAGATTATGTAGAACGATTTTATGCACTGGATGTTTTCACATTGGATATTTTTTTCATGGCTGTGCGTAGTGCGTGGTTGTATAAGGACGTTATGGAAAATCCATAGAAAAAATTTGTTTGGTAGTCATTTTTGGTCATTTAGGACACCATTTGGGAATCTACATCTACATCTACATCCATACTCCGCAAGCCACCTGACGGTGTGTGGTGGAGGGTACCTTGAGTACCTCTATCGGTTCTCCCTTCTATTCCAGTCTCGTATTGTTCGTGGAAAGAATGATTGTCGGTATGCCTCTGTGTGGGCTCTAATCTCTCTGATTTCTTCCTCATGGTCTCTTCGCGAGATATACGTAGGAGGGAGCAATATACTGCTTGACTTCTCGGTGAAGGTATGTTCTCGAAACTTTCACAAAAGCCCGTACCGAGCTACTGAGCGTCTCTCCTGCAGAGTCTTCCACTGGAGTTTTTCTATCATCTCCGTAACGCTTTCGCGATTACTAAATGATCCTGTAACGAAGCGCGCTGCTCTCCGTTGGATCTTCTCTATCTCCTCTATCAACCCTATCTGGTACGGATCCCACACTGCTGAGCAGTATTCAAGCAGCGGGCGAACAAGCGTAGTGTAACCTACTTCCTTTGTTTTCGAATTGCATTTCCTTAGGATTCTTCCAATGAATTTCAGTCTGGCATCTGCTTTACCGACGATCAACTTTATATGATCATTCCATTTTAAATCACTTCTAATGCGTACTCCCAGATAATTTATGGCATTAACTGCTTCCAGTTGCTGACCTGCTATATTGTAGCTAAATGATAAGAGATTTTTTCTTTCTTTGTATTCGCAGCACATTACACTTGTCTATACTGAGATTCAATTGCCATTCCCTGCACCATGCGTCAATTCGCTGCAGATCCTCCTGCATTTCAGTACATTTTTCCAATGTTACAACCTCTCGATATACCACAGCATCATCCGCTAAAAGCCTCAGTGAACTTCCGATGTCATCCACAAGGAATGCACATCTGTGAGGATATATTTCGATTTCTTTTCCTTTGTTGTTACTTGAGGTTCATCATCGGCTACATGTAGGGAAAATGTGGATATGTTTAAGTTTCTTAATCGAAGGGCATCCACGTCTTCCCGGAATCGTATGTTGCAGTTTCTTCATGTCTGGCTAATGTATGTCTTTGAACATGAATTGCAGTTCAGTTAGTACATTTCTGATATGTTTTATGGCTTCCTGTTATTTTACATATAATGGATGGCTTTGTCTTTAATTTTATTATTTGTGTAAACCCTGATTGTAGCATTTGTTTCTC
This sequence comes from Schistocerca piceifrons, assembly GCF_021461385.2. Classification (NCBI taxonomy): domain Eukaryota; kingdom Metazoa; phylum Arthropoda; class Insecta; order Orthoptera; family Acrididae; genus Schistocerca; species Schistocerca piceifrons. The sequence continues at coordinate 177,334,617 of NC_060149.1, read as the reverse complement.
GGAAAAATATTTGCTACTTTATACGACAATTATTGTAAAAATGACACACTTTCTGTTAGCTGCGATGTGGTGTTATTTAGTGTTGGTTTGTCTTTGTGATCAGTTACGTGAGAATCTATTTTACTTTTTAGCTCATCTATTAGTTTTACCCTGTAGCCATTATTGTAAGCGACTGCTTTAATTATGTTTAGTTCATCAGTTTAGTCTTTGGCTTCTAATGGGATTTTGTTCATTCCATTGAACATTACCCTGTACATAGCCAATTTGCTATTATCTGGGTGGCATAAGGTTTTATTTATTGTGGAATCTGTGTATATTTGTTTCCTCTACACTTGAAATATATGTCTCTTGTTGGAGCAACTTACGGAGAGATCCAGGAAATTCAAACCTTTGATTGATGCTGTTCAGCAGTGAAGGTGATACTGAAGTATATGCGCTAGCACAATAGGAACTCGGAATACACAAGTCCGAAAACGATTCATTGGACTCACCAAAACGAAACAATAATACAGTCTCCAAAAGAACAACAGACTCGATCCCAACTGTGGATCATCACAGATATATAAAATAACAAATAATAGAAAAGACCTGACTCTTCACGGGGAGAGACACAACAAAACAATTTTACAATGTCAAGATGATCGTCGATTGTACCAAGTCCATCTGCAAGAGATCTGGCCATGGCTGCTGGGGTGGCATCTCTGTATACTCCCAAGCAGTGAGTCGAACTGCCCTTTGCCAGCAGTATGCCGCCCTATCAAGGAGCTGTTCTGCAGCATCTGCGAACGGGTAGCGGTCCCTGGCGTCCGTTGGTGGAGACCTAGTGTTGAGTTGTGGACACCGGTAAATAATTGTGTTGACAACACAGACGACATAGGTTTTGCTGCTGAATATGCACCCTGTGATGCATGCATCCCGCGTTGGTTGGACATAAAGTGGGATGCCGATTCAGTAGGCGCTACGCTGTTTCACGTGGGCGGCCACAGCAAATATTCTCATGCATTTTATTCATTTCTTTTGTGAAGTCCTCAGTTTCTTCTGTTGTATCTTCAAATCATTTTGTGTATATTTATGCCTCTCTTATGGAGAGATCTAGGAAATCTAAAACAGGGAAAGATGGGTAATATACAATATGAACAAGAGCCAAGAGGGAATAATCAGAGTGGAAGAGCATGAACAATAGGCTCAGATAAAAAAAGGATGTAAGACAGAGATGTAGAGTTTCGCCTCTACTGTTCAATCTATATATCAAAGAAGCAATGACAGAAAGTGTGGAATTAAAATTCAAAATGAAAGCATATCAATAATAAGATAGCTGATGCGATTGCTATCCTTAGTGAAAGTGAGGAAGAATTACAGGATTTGCTGAATGGACTGAACAGTCTAATGAGTACAGAAAATGGGTTTAGAGTACATTGAAGAACGATGAAAGTAATGAGAATTAGCAGAAATGAGAACAGCGAGAAACTTAACATCATGACTGATGATCACAAAGCAGATGAAGCTAATGAATTCTGCTATCTAGGTAGCGAAGTAACCCACGACGGACAGAACAAGGGGGATATCAAAAGCAGACTAGCACTAGCAAATAGGGCATTCCTCGGTGAAAGAAGTCTAGTAGTGTCAAACAAAGGCCTTAATTTGACGAAGAAATTTCTGAGAATGTACGTTTTGAGCACAGCATTGTGTGATAGTGAAACATGGAGTGTGGAAAAAATGGAAAAGAAGAAAATCAAACCATTTGAGAGGAGGTGCTAAAGAGCAATTTGGAAAATTAGATGGACTGATAAAAAAATGGTTCGAATAGCTCTGAGCACTATGGGACTTAACTTCTGAGGTCATCAGTCCCCTAGAACTTAGAACTACTTAAACCTAAGTAACCTAAGGACATCACACACATCCATGCCCGAGGCAGGAAGGCAGGATTCGAACTTGCGACCGTAGCGGTCCCGCGATTCCAGACTGTAGCGCCTAGAACCGCTCGGCCACTCCGGCCGACTGGACTGATAGGCAGTGGAGGTTCTCCATAGAATTGGCAAAGAAAGGAACGTATGGAAAGCACTGACGAGAAGAAGGGAGAGGATGGCAGACCATGTTAAGACATCAACAAAACTCTTCCATGGTGCTAGAGGGACCTGTAGAGAGTAAGAACTATACACGAAGACAGAGACTGGAGTACATAGAGCAAATAATTGAGGACATAGCTTGCATAGCTAGCACAGAAGAAGAATTCGTGGCGGACCACACTGAATCAGTCAGAAGACTGATGAATAAAAAGGAAATCATCAACAGATCTTTACAATATATTATTTTGTTAACTAACAGGAGATTTTCATTAAAGAATTTACATTCTAAGTTATTCATGAAAAGTCAGCAAGTAAACTGACAAGACAAATGCCCATACCTAGGCCATTTTTCTGCTGGTACATTTTGTTATTAGAAAAGAAGTAATTATGTGACAGTACTAATGTTAAAAAATCAGTGAACACATATATTTCTGATAAGAACAAGTTTTTGTGCTTAAGCAACTTATTTTTATTTGTATCTATTGTTCTATAGACAGGTATGTTTGTGTAGAGGTTCGTGACGTCAAATTATGCGAGCTTAGTTGTCGCGAACCTGAATGTTTTTTATATAATTATTAGTTCATAACTATTATGCACTGAGTAATTTTCTTCAAATTTCAATGTGTTGCTGAGGATCTCATTCAGTTTCTTGCTAAATTAGTAAGTTGGGCTGCTTTGAGAATTGATGGTCTGGCGTATGGGGCAAGACTTTCTGCAAATCTTAGGCTGTACCCATAACAGAGAGGCGGAAGGATTCATAACAGTATAGTCATATATGTCTTATGCAGGTAACAGTAAATAACTTTTTTCATCATATTTTAAGTTAATTTTGAAATTTAGGAGTGGGAGCTGACAAAGTTTCTCTTACATTATAGTTATTGAAAAATCAGTGGTTAGAAACACAAATTCACTACCATGCATTACAACAGCAGAGCTGCATTTGTTTGCCTTTACAACTGAAGCATTACTGCCCCTCAGTTCACAAGATAATACGCAGATGACGACAGGCAAGGGTTAGCAACTACCAACGTCATAACTTAGCAAAAGGTAAGGTCCTATGTAGAATCGCTAAGCTTATCTAAGGCTTCCATCCAGCCCTTGGTTGACCAGTCTGGTGTTTCAGTAAAAAACAGCAAAAAGAAGACGATGTTTGAAATTTCGTGTTTAAGAAATCGCTCACGAAGGTGAACAGTTCAAACACACTGTAGTTTGACTATCCCAGTGAGTTTCGTACGGATGACATGGTAATAAGCACCCCTGGCGCAGACAAACAACTGGAAGAGTTGAAAAATTACCATTTGCGAATGGAATCCCAATTCGGTTTTACAAAGTGTACTCTAAGGGATTGGTTCCTCACTCAGCTTGCAATTATCGCGAGTCCCTCGCCCAGTGCAAAGTTCAAAGCTATTCTAATAGAACGCAGCTGGCTCCTGTATATAAGACGGGTGAAAGAAGAGACCTGCATAATTAAAGACCCGTATCCTTAACATCGGTTTGCAGAAAAATTATTGAGCGTGTACTCAGTCTGAATATAATAAACTTACGCGAGACAGAAAAGTTTCTGTCGAAAAACCAGCACGGTTTGAGAAAGCATAGCTCGTGCGAAACTCAGCTCGCCCTTCCGGCAGATTGGATAACTCTAGATTTCCGATAAAACATTTGGCACACGACCCCAATGCAGACTGTTAACGAAGGCACGAGATATAAAACAGGTTCCCAGGAATGTGAGCACTTCAAAGATTTCTTAAGTAACAGAACCCAGTTTGTTGTCCTCGACGGCAAGTATTCATCCCCCACAAGAATATTACCGGAAGTGCCCCAGGGCATGTGATGGCACCACTTTTATTTTATGTATACACAAATGATCTAGCAGACAGGGTGGGCAGCAATCAGTGGTGATTTGCTAATGATGCTGTGGTGTACGGGAAGGCACCGAAGTTGAGTGACTGCTCTTGCTCTAGGACGTTTATCATTATCGTCCCTCATTACGAAGCCTGGCCCGCACCACCTTGCAACAGCAGCAATTGAGGTCCCAGGATGTCGTCACGATACCCGACAGCAGCTAAACCTTGCCTATTCACCTGGACAATTTCATGAAGAGGTGTTCATATGGTCAACGTAATCCCTACCCTCAACATTAGGGGTCCTCCTCGAGATCGGTCTCTTTCCAGAATGTTTGGGTCCCTAAATCGTGTTCCACGTTCCCTCCAGATGCGAATGCGTCAAGAATCACTCTCCAGGCCAAATTGGCACTCCTTTGTGAAAAGATCATTGGCTTACTGTTCGTCTGCCCAAGTGACATATTGACGACTCTACTTTCGACGTTCCCTTCTGTGAAGACGCATCAGAGGTACATAAACAGTAGGTCTCCAACAATAAAGGCCACTCTGCTGAGGCCTTCTGGACAACGTTTGTCTCGATACAAGACGTCCAGTCGATGCTGCGAGGTCAGATGCCAGTTGCCGTACAGTGCTAAGGCGGTACCGTCGTGCCATGGCATCCAAATAACGGTCCTCTTCTTCTGATATCACACGTGGTCAGCCCTGTCCTGGTCTTTGGGGTATTGTTTCGGTTTCTATAAATTGTTGCCACGTCCGAGAAACAACAGTACGATTCACATTAAGCCATCGGGCCTCAACTTTCTGCAACTGTCCTGCTTCCATTCTTCTTATGGCCCTCCACCGCAGAGCGTTTGGTAGGAGTTTTCTTTGTGCCATACTGCTCCGTCGGTGACTGTATACAGAGCCATGGCGAATGTGGGGCTTCCCGGAAAACTCTACCCCGTTTGATAGGTGTCCTGACGTCATCGTTGACGTGGTTGTCCGTTGACCGGAACGCAATTATCTGCGCCGAAGACGATTGTACGGAGATCTGTTGCCAGTTTGTATGGTTATACGGTGAATTAGACACAAGACGAGGAAATAGCGGTTCGTTGCTTTAATTTTGGACTCCAGTGTAGTTCTTTTACGATTGAAAGACATACAGATGAGATCCTCAAACAGTTTTTTTCTACCGTAGGCTGATGTGAACTTTGATCCCTTCCAATTTATGGACCGTATTGAGCTTCCGCTTAACGTAAGGGCAATCAGCGAAAAGTATGAAAACGAAACCAAAAAAGAAAGCTACCATACCATGTGTGAAGTGTAATCGCTTTGCCGCGAGGAATTAGCCGAGTGGTCTTAGGCGCTGCAGTCAAGGACTGTGCGGCTGGTCCCGGCGGAGGTTCGAGTCCTCCCTCGGGCATTGGTGTGTGTGTTTGTCCTTAGGATAATTTAGGTTAAGTAGTGTGCAAGCTTAGGGACTGATGACCATAGCAGTTAAGTCCCATAAGATTTCACACACATTTTGATCATTTTTTGTAATCGCTTTGGGGAGTGTCAAATCATCAGGACCTTAGCAATAAAGTTAAAGAATATGTGTTAAGCAAATAGGAAGCTAGTTTTTCCATACTCAGTGAACACAAAACCTGTTAAGAGACAGTACAATTGTTTCATTTTCGGGGTGGGTCACCTAACGTTACCGCTGGATATATTTCGTAAACCACATCAAATACTGACGAACCGATTCCACAGACCGAACGTGAGGAGAGGGGCTAGTGTAATTGGTTAATACAAACCATAAAAAATGCACGGAAGTATGTTTTTTAACACAAACCGACGTTTTTTTAAATGGAACCACGTTAGTTTTGTTAGCACATCTGAACATATAAACAAATACGTAATCAGTGCCGTTTGTTGCATTGTAAAATGTTAATTACATCCGGAGATATTGTAACCTAAAGTTGACGCTTGAAACATCCGACGTTCAGTTGCGTGTTGTAACAAAAACGGGCCACGGTCGGCGAGCAGCATCTGCAGGGACATGTTTACGATGACGACCGTGTTTACGATTGTGGCTGTAGTGCACTGTTGTGGTTTGGTCTAGCTGTCGCAGTGTCCGCATGTAGCGCTTGCTGCTATTGTTATTCTGCATTCGTCTCCGCACACAGACCAACTGTAGTACACCGTGTTACCAGACGTCTGTGATAGTGTAGTGTTGTAGGAACTGTGACCATGGTGTATTGGAACTCTGAAAAGGCGGAGATGATACTCATCTATGGCGAGTGTCGACGAAATGCAGCTGAAGCCTGCAGGGTGTATGCAGAACGGTACCCTGACAGAGAGCATCCAACGTGCCGCACATTGCAAAACATCTACCGCCAACTGTATGCAACAGGTATGGTCGTAGCACGCAAACGGGTCCGTAACAGGCCCGTCACAGGAGAAGCGGGTGCAGTTGATGTGTTAGCTGCTGTTGCCATGAACCCACACATGAGTACACGGGACATTGCGGTAGCCGGTGGACTGAGTCAAAGTAGTGCCATGCGCATACTGCATCGTCACCGCTTTCACCCGTTTCATGTGTCGCTACATCAGCAATTACATGGTGATGACTTTAATCATCGAGTGCAATTCTGTCAGTGGGCATTAACAGAGAATGCGTTGCAGTTCTACCTGTTTAGCGATGAAGCGGGTTTCACAAACCACGGGGCAGTGAATCTACGGAACATGCATTACTGATCCGTGAACAATCCTCGCTGGCTCAGACAGGTAGAGCGACAGCGACCGTGGACTGTAAACGTATGGTGCGGAATCATTGGCGACCATCTCATTGGTCCTCACTTCACTGCAGGGGCCCAAACAGCTGCAACATACATCGCGTTTCTACAGAATGATCTGCCAACGTTGCTCGAAAATGTCCCACTGGAAACGCGTCGATGTATGTGGTATCAGCATGATGGTGCACCTGCACATTCCGCAATTAACACTAGGCGGACCCTTGACAGGATGTTCGACGGGCGTTTCATAGGACGTGGAGGACGCATAAATTGGCCAGCCCGTTCTCCTGATCTTACACCTCTGGTCTTCTTTCTGTGGGGTACATTAAAGGAGAATGTGTACCGTGATGTGCCTACAACCCCAGAGGATATGAAACAACGTATTGTGGCAGCCTGCGGCGACATTACACCAGATGTACTGCGGCGTGTACGACATTCATTACGCCAGAGATTGCAATTGTGTGCAGCAAATGATGGCCACCACACTAAACATCTATTGGCCTGACATGTCGGGACACACTCTATTCCACTCCGTAATTGAAAACGGAAACCACGTGTGTACGTGTACCTCACCCCTCATGGTAATGTACATGTGCGCCAGTGAAAAAGTTCAGTAAAAAGGTGTTAGCATGTGGACGTAATGTGCTGTTCCAGTCTCTTCTGTACCTAAGGTCCATCACCGTTCCCTTTGGATCCCTACGTAATTCGGTGCTCTCCGATACACACGATCGAACAGCGGAGGCGTGGTACTCAAGCGTCAACTTTAGGTTACAACATCTCCGGATGTAATTAACATTTTGCAATGCAACAAACGGCACTGACTACGTATTTGTTTATATGTTCAGATGGCCTAACAAAACTAACGGGGTTCCATTAAAAAAAAAAGTAGGTTTGTGTTAAAAAACATACTTCCGTGCATTTTTTTATGGTTTGTATTAACCAATTACACTAGCCCCGCTACTCACTTTCGGTCTGTGAAATCTATTCGTCAGTGTTTGATGTGGTTTACGAAATATATCCAGCGGTAATGTTAGGTGACTCACCCTGTATAGTCCGCCATTAAAAAAAAAAAAAAAGGTTCAAATGGCTCTGAGCACTATGCGACTTAACTTCTGAGGTCATCAGTCGCCTAGAACTTCGAACTAATTAAACCTAACTAAACTAAGGACATCATACACATCCATGCCCGAGGCAGTATTCGAACCTGCGACTGTAGCGAGTCCACCATTCCACAGGAGTAAAAAAAGTTGTTTTATGTAGCGCCTTAAAGACAAAATGCCTGCCTCTGCGACCCAGTGCTCAGCGTGTCTGACTGGTGGGCAGAGGAGACGGTTTCGATTCCCGTTACTGCCAGGGAATTTTCCAAGATGGGAGGACAGAAACTGAGGAGCTACTTGAATGACAAGTAGCGTCCCCTAAGACTGGGAAGCTGAGAACGGCAGGGGGAGACGTCTGCTGACCCCATGCCCCTCAGCACCGTATGACAATGACGCCATTGGCAGAGGATGACGCGGCGGCCGGTCGGTACTGATTGGCTCAACAGAACTGATAAACGGGCCTTTAGGTTAAAGAAAAGAAAATATAGCGCATTCTCCCGTATGGTAGTACGTAGCTTCCTTTGAGTGGTATCTGAGTGAATAAAAGGTGTATCTTTGCATAAACTGTGCTATGTTGTCTGACAACCTCATAGTTTTGAGAAGAACAAAAACCTTCAAATAAAAATACAGTTCCATAATAAGATACTCTTCCACTTTACTGGATGGCAGGCGGTACTGAAAGCGACTACAGTATCTTGGATTGGCGAGTATAAGCAAATCAACGATCTCTTGAATGCACAGAGAAAAAGTAAAGTGACTTTTGAGTACCACTTCTAAAATAATTTTAGAAAATTTCTCGAGGACGTATGACCGAATTATTGCGCTTTACATAGCTGTCCCAGGATCACAGTACGTATACGCTCTTTACATCTACGTAGCTGAATTAGAGTACTGGCATTTGAAGCTAACTGCAGAACGATCCTACTTTCGCCATCGTTCATTTCGCGTAAGCAACACGAACATAAGAAAAATTAATGCTCTCGCGGAGGCCCATAGGAAGTGGTTTTCCTCTCGCTCTACTTGTGAGTGGAACGGGAAGGGATATAATTGGTAGTAGGTGTACAACCAACGCCCTGCCACGCGCCGTACAGTGGCTTGCGGAGTAAGTATGTAGATATTAATGTGGGCTTAATAATCTGAATGGTGTCTATTAATGGCTACAAGCTGAATGATGAAAGTAATTGTAGCATTGGCATGTCAATTTAATAGGCAAAGAATTTAATACAAATTATGTTCTGACAACAGAATTTGAAAGAGATACTATGAGAAATTTCCCTGACTGCCACCCTATAATAATTTTTAATAAGTTTAATATCAGAATTTCGTTCATAAACGCAGAAGTGATTCTTATTCTCTGCCGGCTAAGCAGCAACCGCAGCCTTTGTTTCCCAACTCGCACGCTGCGCAGTCATCACTGTTAGACTTTAAAAGTACCTCGTATTGTCATCGACAGTGACGGAATTCGTTGGTCTCTTGCTATTCTGTGTGGCAGTGCAACATCAGCAGTCGCATAGTCATAAGGAAATAAATGACACAATAAATAAACGCTATTGTCTTACTTGTTCCTAGATATAAATTTTCCCTACTTTCCCTAAAGCACTTAAGGGCAGTACCGGGACTACTGCTTTGCAAATAACTCTACCGATTTTCTTCCCCTTCACCAGTTCGAGCTTGTTGCCCATCTCTAAGGACCTGTCGTCGATAACCTGTTTCCCTCCTACCTTTTTCCAGTGAAAATCGTTGCTAGTAAGCGCCCATTGTAATGCCGTAGCACAGCAATTAACAACGAAGATATTGTGAAGAGGCAATTTCCAGCAGTGTGGCAAAATTGGGGCAACAGTAAAGATATGTCGTGTGACCACAGCAAATGGCGAACCGGATGGAGCAACGATGCAATTCATTAGTCCCGTAGCACGACTGATTGCAGTTGCAGCGCTATCATTAAAACTGCTTACAAAGCTTCCAGACTGCAGTTAGCTCAGCGCAAACCACATCCGCTTTATCTGCTACAAAATTTCTAATTAGGAGCGAAAATTATCTTTCCTGCTGTCACCCAAGTTTTGATTAGAAATTGCTGCATCGTGTGTCTGACTGAAAAAGCAATGGATACATATCACAGCGTTTTAGATGTTACGTAAAACATGGAAGTCGCTTTAATCTTCAGTAGAGACGTACAGTCTTAACTAATGTGTGTACAGGGTGTTACAAAAAGGTACGACCAAACTTTCAGGAAACATTCCTCACACACAAATAAAGAAAAGATGTTATGTGGACATGTGTCCGGAAACGCTTACTTTCCATGTTAGAGATCATTTTACTTTCGTCAGTATGTACTACACTTCCTCAATTCACCGCCATGATTTCATACGGGATGCTCTACCTGTGCTGCTAGAACATGTGCCTTTACAAGTACGACACAACATGTGGTTCATGTACGATGGCGCTCATGCACATTTCAGTCGAAGTGTTCGTACGCTTTTCAACAACAGATTAGGTGACCGATGGATTGGTATAGGCGGACCAATTCCCTGGCCTCCACGCTCTCCTGACCTCAACCCTCTCGACTTTCATTTATGGGGGCATTTGGAAGCTCTTGTCTACGCAACCCCGGTACCAAATGTAGAGACTCTTCGTGCTCGTATTGTGGACGGCTGTGATACAATACGCCATTCTCCAGGGCTGCATCAGCGCATCAGGGATTCCATGAGACGGAGGGTGGATGCATGTATCCTCGCTAACGTAGGACATTTTGAACATTTCCTGTAACAAAGTGTTTGAAGTCACACTGGTCCGTTCTGTTGCTGTGTGTTTCCATTCCATGATACGTTACATTAAAGATAAGTAATAAAATGAGCTCTAACATGGAAAGTAAGCGTTTCCGGACACATGTCCACATAACATATTTTCTTTCTTTGTGTGTGAGGAATGTTTCCTGAAATTTTGGCCGTACCTTTTTGTAACACCCTGTATACGTTGCGGGTGACAGTTATTACAAACTGAAGATTAATTAATGTTTCAAGCAAGAAGTCTAGTACATAATTAGACAAAAACCTATTGGATATTTTCAGTGCAATGTCGTATTTTAGTAGGCAGAATTAATTGAAAACTTGCACTGAATAGCCAAGGAAACTGGTACACTTGCCTAATATCATGTAGGCTCCCGCGAGCACACACAAGTGGCGCAACACGATGAGGTATGGATTCGACTAACGCCTGAAGTAGTACTGGAGAAAATTGACACCACGAATCCTGCAGGGCTGTCCGTAAATCCGTAAGAGTACGAGGGGCAGGAAAACTCTTCTGAACAGCACGTTGCAAGGCATCCCAACTATGCTCAATAATGTTCACGTCTGGGGAGTTTGGTGGGCAGCGGAAGTGTTTGAACTCAGAAGAATGTTCCTGGAGCCACTGTGTAGAAATTCTGGACGTGTGGGGTGTCGCATTGTCCTGCTGGAATTGTCCAAGTCCGCCGGAATGCACAATGGACATGACTGGATGCAGGTGAACAGACAGGACGCTTACGTAGGTGTTACTCAGGGTCGTATCTAGACGTATCAGGGGTCCCATATCACTGCACTTGCACATGTCCCACACTATTACAGTGCCTCCACCAGCTTGAACAGTCTCCTGCTGACATGTAGTGTCCATGGATTCATGAGGTTGTCTCCATACCCGTACACGTCCATCCGTTCGATACGATTCGAAACGAGGCTCACCCGACTAGGCAACATGTTTGCTATCATAAACAGTCCAATGTCGGTGTTAATACGTTCGGGTGAGGCGTAAAGCTTTGTGTCATGCTGTCATCAGGGCTACACGAGTCTGCCTTCGCCTCCGAAAGCCAGTGCCAATGATGTTTCGTTGAATGGTTCGCACGCTGACATTTGTTTATGGTCCAACATTGAAATCTGCAGTAATTTCTTGAAGGGTTCCATTTCTGTCACGCTGAACGATTCTCATCAGTCGTCGTTGTCCCGTTCTTGCAGGATGTTTTTCCGGCCGTAGCGATGTCAGAGATTTGATGTTTTACAGGATTCCTGATATTCACGGTGCACTCGTGAAATGATCGTACGGGAAGATCACTACTTCATCGCTACCTCGGAGATGGCGTGTCCCATCGCTTGTGCGCCGATTATACTACCGCGTTCAGTTGAATCTTGATAACCTGCCATTGTAGCAGCAGTAACCGATGTAGCAGTTGCGCCAGAGACTTGTTTTGTTATACAGGCGTTGTCGACCGCAGCGTCGTATTCTGCCTGTTTAGATATTTCTGCATTTTAATACACATGCCCATACCAGTTTCTTTGGCGCTTCAGTGTAGAAAGAAACTGAGCAGTTGGTTACGAGCGTGGCCTCTATTTGGCTTCTGACCACAGCTGTAAATACTTTCCAGAGACATCTACTACTTCAGTGTTATCTGCTGCATTCTAGACGCCACACACACACACACACACACACACACACACACACAAGCGATATGGTACTGCTGCAGTGAGAACTTTCTAGCTAGTCGAAAACAAGACTGAGGCTATCAGCACATGATTTAATACCGCCTGTCGCCTTTCACCCAGCAACGGATCCCCGAACTCTGTTCACATGAGCTAAAGAATCATCCAGAGAAAACGTTTTGTGGAGCTAGTCTCAGTGAATTAGCTGTATTTCACATTCAAACATTTTCGATTTCATTCAAAATTTAACTTCCTTCTAACGGTATGTTTGTAGGTAGAGGTGCTCTTGGGTATTATTTTTGCATTTAATACAAGAAAATTAATGCTAAATACTACGCGTTGCTGCTAGTTGTCAAGAGAGTGCAGGATACATGACAGACAACTTGGTCATTATATAGGCAGCTATGTTTTTACTAACTTTGAAATTTCCCGTCTCCGTGCAGAAGTTGTGTCATTACTGACTATAAATTCTGCCACAAGTACATCTACATTTATATTCCACATGTTATCTTGCGACGTGTATATGCGTTGTCGACCGCAATGCCGTATTCTACCTGTTTACACATCTCTGTATTTGAATACGCATGCCTATACCAGTTTCTTTGGCGTTTCAATATTTATAAGAGGAAGAAAAATATTTGTTGACTCTACGAATGCACGCTCTAGGATTATTATTATTAATTGTATGATAATTACACATCACTTTAGAAATACAAGTAGAATATTATAGAATATGTACATAATTTACAAATTAACAGATATATTATTATATAATTTATTTCATCTGCTGTTGAGTCAAAGAAGTCCGTGAGGTTTCCAGGGTGGGAATTTTGAGGACATTCTTCCGTAATTTCTGTGACAGTGCGTCTTGGAAAGGCGCAGGTGCACACTGCAGTGGTAGTGTTTCCCCATCTGTATAGTAGATTACCGCATCTCCCGTGGTCGGTCCAGAGCCTGCTAAATTACTCCGTGTTCTCCAGGGTAGATCAAGCTCTCATGGTTTGTTGTTGGCATGGAGAAAGGTCTGGAGACCTGGTAGAGTATTATTGTACCACTCCTGCCTCTAATATTCGTGCAGATTGAAGTTATGGTCCACCAGGTTGCACGTTGTTCTGAATGGGATGATGTCTGGGGCGGACTATGTTGATTTGGACAAGAGGTATGTCGTCATGGATTTACAGCTTGCTGGTTTTCTTATATTCCCCGAGAAGATTATTCTTTCTCTTCAGGTTACGTGAGGAAATGCCGCTCGGGGCAAGTAGTCATAATACTGGAGCGAACTTGATTGTGCTAGTAACAGCACGCATGATTTAATTTATTTGTTTGTCTACCAGCTGCTTGTGACCGCTGTTTATCCAGGCAGGACTGCAATACTCAACCGCTGAGCAGACAAGGCTGATGGTGGATAATAGTGAGGTTGAAACTGCTGAATCCATGTCGTACCACGAAATTTTCCCAGAATTTTCTTGATCTCAATTTAGCTTCAGTCTTTGTTAGGTCCTGTTTAAACGACACCGTTCTGCTAAGTATAACTCTAAGATACCGTAAGTATTTCTCATAGGTCAGGCGGTTAACTTCGAAAAATAAGCCCAGTTCTCGGTTGGCTAGGATATTAATCAAATGAGAGCATGTGGATCAGTGTTCTTAGGGTTAGATTGAAGTCCTCGTTTACGAAAGTATTGTCCCATTTTACTTGGGTCTTCTGTTAATATACTTGTATCTTCGATGACATCGATTTGTTTGTGCTGTGTTGTTATTATCCAGTCAGTTATCGGCATAATTGAACTTCCTGAACTGAGTGGCTGGCATGTAGCTTCACGTTCGTAAGTGTAACCTTAAAATACCCTACACATGGCGCCAAGTTGGTGCCAAGCAAGCAACAACATGGACTGCTAGACAATACTCGTGTCCTACTACCACAACACGTATCTATGGCTCCTGACATCAGCTACAGTTCTTTCAAAGACCAAAGATCTAGATATTTTCGACTCACTAATAGAATTTTACAGATCAACGTTCAGAGCATTAGCAGATCCAGATGTTAATGTTCATCAAAACTCTGCCTGGAAAATCATGTTGGTGTGATTGCTGTCCAAGAAACACATGCAGATGATATAGACCAATTCAAGTCAAGGCGTACAAAACCAGGATACGACCTCAACGGTGCAGCTTACCATCCAGCCTACGGGATCGCCACATACATGAACGATACAGTAGAGGGTGCTTTCTTAATCTGAACAGAAACCTCTAACGAGGAAATTGTTATAAAAATTGGAGATTTAAATATTTTAAAAATTTACAAGCCTTAGATAGTTCAATGGAGATCTCCAGTCTTTCAGACACATCACAATCCAGGTATTTACACGGGTGGTTTTAACAGCCACCACGAGCAATGGATGTATAACTCGGATAAATCCAATGGAGAAACATTAATTTCATGGGCAGAAGAACACAATGTCCCCCTAATTTCTGATGACAAGGACCGATCCACATTTAGATCAGCTGAATGGAGGCAAGAGTACAATCATGATCTATGTTTTGTATCTTCAAACGGTAATCTACAGCCATTAGCAATCACTCGGAGAGCTCTGTCTGATTTCCACCTCCCGCCCCCCCCCCCCCCCCTCCAAACACACGCACTGCACCGCCCAGTAATAACTGAAGTAGACTTACAGACCCCACTGGTAAATTCCTTTCCCATCCCACTCTCGCACTTTCAGAAGGAAACTAGTCCGAATTCTCTAAAAATCTTGATAAAATATTGGGATGCATTCCTCGGGTGCGCAGAAACTAAGGAGGATTTGTGGGTATATTTAGCACACCAAGAAAATTAATTTCTAGAGGTTATCGGAAGGGGTACATTCTTGGATGGTCTGGTGTCAGCGAGGACTTCATCTCAATTGTAGAGCAAGAAAAAGCATACGAACTGCTGCATAGCCTTGACTCTACGCGCTGGCAAAATGGCTAGTCTCTGCTATAAACTTGACTTTAAATAATCAAGCAGAAAAGCATCATCACTGTTACGCAACTTGGGAGGTGCAAATCCGACAACAAGCAACAACAAGCTTATAAAACAGAATACAGTTGGTGCACACGTCGGCTCAACATCTAAACCAAGTATTTCTCGTCCTTACGCCATACAAGGGAAATGGGAGCTGAGTAACACGATGGCAGAATGATGACATCAGAAACCATATTCTCTCCCATTCACTCCTCAATAAATTTCAGCGGCTTTACAAGACATTAAATGATGTAAAGCTCTAGGGTTTAATGGTACACATCCAGAATTACTCCTGCACTGTGGTAAGCATGCTAAAGCACAGCTAGTCCCATTTTTCTCCAACATTCTGCAAACAGGATCCAATCCACGACTTATGAAACAGATAAATATCACTGGCATCTGAAAACCAGGTAAACCCAGTAACATATCTCGAAGTTATTGTCCTATTGCCTTCTGAGTATACGTACAAATTACTTGAGAGCCTGCTGTACAATAGATTGCGTGTCGAGATATTTGGAAAGATTCCTATTGAACAGAACAAATCGTAGTTGTGTGGATCAAGTACTTTCACTGACAACTTACACAGAAAGTAGCTTCCAGAAACAACTAAAGACCTCTGATGTATTTATTGACCTGATATCGTGTGGAGGCAGGCTGTTGTCTATCAGCTGCTCCGTGTAATACCCTGCAGAAGAACAGCAAAATATCTTAAATGTATGGTGACTCACAGACCATTTCAGGCAATAACAGGCAACACTACTAGTGACCAGAAGACCCTTAACAATGGTCTACCTCAAGACTCTGTCCTCTCTCCGCTACTATTTACGCTCTGGGAAACTTACCAGTAACGCAGTCGCCGTGCGGTTCTAGGCGCTCCAGTCCGGAGCCGCGCTGCTGCTACGGTCGCAGGTTCGAATCCTGCCTCGAGCATGGGTGTGTGTGATGTCCTTAGGTTAGTTAGGTTCAAGTAGTTCTAAGTTCTAGGGGACTAATGACCACAGCAGTTGAGTCCCATAGTGCTCAGAGCCATTTGAACTATTTTAACTTACCAGTAAACAACACCGTGATGCAGAATATCTCTCTTGCAGGATCTTCCATTACAGTTGGTTGATCATCTCTTTGACACTTTTGTGTTTACTAAATGTACCTTCAACGAAACGCGCAGCTCTTCTTTGGATCTTATGTATTTCTTCTACCAGTTCACTGGTACAGATCCCATACTGACGATCAATACTCAAATATTGGTATAACGAGGGTTTTGTAAGGTACCTCCTTCGTTGACGGACTACATTTCCTGAGGATTCTATCAATGAATCTCACTCCAGGATCTGCATTTCCTGTGAATTTTTTTTTTTTTTATGTGGACGTTTCATCACAAGTCGCTTCCCGAAATATATCATGGATGTAACTGCTTCGGGCGATTGATCAGCAATCCTGTAATTATACAATCTGTATGTATACGTAGTACTTCGCATTTACTTACGTTGAGGTTCAATTGCCACTCCTCTGCAGGTCTTTCTGCATTTCACTACAGTTTTCTAGCGTTGTGATTTCTCTCTATACATCATCATGCGTGGAAAACCTTATGTAACTTGCGGCGTTGTCTACTAGGTCATTTATATACCGGGTTTTCATTTTAACTGAAGTCATTAATATATGTATAAAACTACACTTCGGATAAAAAGAAGGTACAATTCCAATTTGTTTGTCTCGGAGAGAGATATTCAACAATATCACACTCGACCCACCACCCCACTACGTGCGTGGGAGGCAGGGGGTAACTATGAAATCTTCAATGGAAACCACCATTTTTTATTGCAGATTACGATTCTAGAGCAAAATCTTCATCAGTTTTTTCTGAAGCATTTCTGCTTTGTGGCTCCCGTGGACGAACAGAGCAAGCCGTATCTCATACGAAAGTTCTTTTCTGAACCCTTGACCTGTGTTTCTTTTCCAACCATCAGGATCACTTTGCTCCTTCAGAGCTCTACGGTACCCTGCTGCTTGAAGATGTGCACTCTCGCACACTCTATCTCGAATCGTATTGCTAACCGGCCATGCATAGCAGCCTTTCCTTTGCTGAGCGAGTTCAGTTGATTTCCTATCTCACGGTCACTTATTTCGATATCAACAATTTTGTCGTTCGTGTGTCGATTTCAGGAGGTAT
The DNA here is from genome assembly GCF_021461385.2 of Schistocerca piceifrons. Taxonomy (NCBI): domain Eukaryota; kingdom Metazoa; phylum Arthropoda; class Insecta; order Orthoptera; family Acrididae; genus Schistocerca; species Schistocerca piceifrons. Next base: position 177,317,241 of record NC_060149.1, on the reverse strand, counting down.
TACAGTGCGCTCTACCACTGTGGAACTGTTTTTGAGAAAGATGTTTAGTATTTCGGCCTTTTCTGTGTCACCCTCCGTTTCAGTGCCATTATGGCCACAGAATGTCTGGACAGATGGATTCGCTCCGTTACTGATTTAACATAAGACTAAATTCTCTTATCATTTTCTCCTTATACTAATTAAAGCTTCGTTAAGTTTTTGTTGATCTGTGAGACATTGGTTACGTTTAAATTCGCAGTGAAGCTTTCTTTGCTTTCGTAGCAGGTTTATAATATGCTCGCCGAACCACGGCGGGTCTTTTCCATCCCTCACGCCTAAAATTGCATTTCTGCGTAAGCCATGATTCTTTTTGTTTCTCCGCGTCTTTCCAGTAGTGATTTCTATCAGATTGCATAAATGACGCCCGATGCACTGATCACTGTAGTCATCCTTTCGATAGAGGAAATTTAAGACACAACAGTCTCACTATCCGCTTTTTGGATTAGTTCCATTCTATACAGCAAAGTGATCCCTATTAAACTGAGGAAAACACAACGGTGAATGTCATTGTTTAATACATGCGTTTTGGCAATAATCTCTTGGGAATTCTGAGCAAATGGATACGAATGTGGCTCAAACGATGTAGGGGTAATCCACAAACAACCAACGAAAGTTTGTCTTCACTCGGCATTAATATTTACGATTAATTTTTCTGAATAAGAGCGTTCCCAGCGAGGTTCCCCCAACCCCACCCCCGCACCAGAAAAAAATCTTTGCAAACCGAACTCGCATACTATCATCTTTTCCCTCTAAACAGGCTGGCGTATCATCCGTACCAGTCTGAAGAAATTGTGAACAGACGTTCCACATGTACTAGTAGCAAGTATGTCAACAGCTATTTGTCGTGAAATAAACAGAAGAAGAGACTATCAATACTGTCGAAGTGTAACTGAACCGTCTGCCTACATTAGAATTTGTTTAGTTGTAGACTAGACGTATAATGAATGATAAATTAATGTTTACGTGTCAACAGTAATTGGAATAAATTCTACTGTAATGTAATCATGACCCATCTCTTTTTTCAGGTAAACAAAATTACTGCATAAAAGAACAATGCATGGAGAAGACCATATGTAGTTATCATACCCGAGAAGATTTATGAGAGATTTCACAATTCGTTCGACAAATACTAATACCGAAATTTCAGCAACTTTACCGGAGGTAAGTTTCATAATATTTTTGTTGCCTACATCATATGTTTACTTTGTGTAGGAGGAGAGTGGTATCATGTGCAGCTAGATCAACAGTTATTTTTTTACATACGTAATTGGCAGATTAAGAATAGACCTTTTCCTGTCGATAAATTTTTCGCAAGCCCCCTTCGCCATAGATAAAAAGACTCTGTGGAGCTAAAATGTGTATGTATACTGATAATTAATTAACGAAAATAAGTCCTAGGTATACTTTGTAAGGAACGTTGAACAGCAACGAAGTATCACAGCCCTACTGTAATATACGGGGTGATCAATAATCAGGAAAAATATGACATAAACTGTCCCACGTATTAAGCTTGGAACAGAAAGCTGATTTTACAAGATTAATATCTCAATAAAGGGCAATGCAACCGAATTTCATAGAGTCGAAGGAGGGCTTATGTGCTGTGGGGCGGCGGATGCGTTTATTAAAAAAATTAAAATTGCATTGCTGCATAAACGCTTGCATGTAGAAATCAGTTTCTAGCTTTTAGAATGTTGTTATTGCTGTCTTTTGCCGTTCTCAACACTGGCTCTCTATTTACTCCGTGACCCCCAGAAAGTGATTTAATAAAACTTGGAGCCAGTAAATAGATATCCTAGTGCCCACTTTACCTGAGAATGTTCTTATAGCTGCAGCTTATAGCTCTGAGGAATTAGGAGATTGTCCGGGATTTCTAATCAAAAACGGTTTTCCAAAATAGTTGAGTATATTCTGAAATTCACTGATAAACAACACAAGTATCCCTACAACCTAACTAACAGAACAGTTCAGAGTCTAATGCGCTGATGCAACTATAAATGTCCGAATCAAATGTTAAAAAGAATGCTCGCCATAATTTGATGAAAATATTTCATCAAACGCCACGCAAAATTTTTGGTAGAATGTCTGTCCCGCGACGGCACGTGAAAATACGACAATACGCAAACTGAAGCTAGTTAATGAAAATCATCCCAGAATTAACACTTCACATGAAATGTTTTCATGGTTCCGCGTATCTCTAGTAACTTAATACGGCACCCGAGGCTGTTTGTAGCAGATACACTGAAGCGACGCAACTACCGACACAGATGGCGTGTCATTCAGCGTCTGGAGAGAACTGGGGCCTTGCTTCCTCGCGCAGTGTTCTTATATATAAAGCCGCGGTGCGGACGGCTGAGGGAACGCCTGATTAAATCCGCTCTCCCGACTAGCTGCTGGGCTAGTAACGCACCACTTCAAGTTACATAATAATTTATAGCTTCTTTGGCTGATGGCCGAAGAATCTCTTAATTTAAACGTGCATTCAGCACGCAGGTAAGTATTGATAATAAAATTTTGACGTGGCTAAGTTAAATACTTTAGGCGAGAGAATTAATTTAATTGCCCTGCACGCACTAGATGAGCTCTGAACTGGCCCTGTTGAGATCCGCTATCGCTATAATTTTATAGGTATTAAAAAGAAACTTTACACATCTTCATAATCATAGCGGACCTCCAACCTATTTAAATCTAAACTACCTATCCTTATTTACTAGCCTACTTAATCTATCTTGCTTCCTTCAGTTTTGAGACGAAAACCAGAAAATCATGAATTTCCACTAAAATCTTAATATGTGAAATCCAAAGTACTATTTTTATTAAATCATTATGAAAGATGAATCTAAATATAAATTTTGAAGTCTCTAGCTCTTTTCTGTTGCGCCAATGATTTTTCCAGAAAAACGTCCAAATCTCGGAAATGGCTGAAGTTATCGAACTGATTTTTAACACACATTAATTTAGTATTATTTCTGACCTGCTAGAAAAGTTTTAGTTCATTTGCTTGATTTTTAAGGTATTGCGCAACATTTATGACGTCAGAGCTAGTTACAGCAGACTTGCTGGCACACAACGGAAACTGATGTGAATTTACTACAGCGTGAGTAGGCTGCTTCCCTACATCACCCTCTACTTAAATTTTTTTGTTTATGAATGTTAATGAATGAAAAAAAAATTTAATTACAAAAGGGAAGCAAGAGTACAATTTAACTCCCTATGAAAAATCAAAATTGAAATATAAACCTGTAGAAACATTAAAGAAAACTGATTACCTACATTAATTATTTAAATTGTAGGCATGTTCACTGCCTTTTCAAACAATGTCATTACTCAAAATTTTAAGCAAAGTCAATGAAATATTTTGGCATACATATTGCCTTAGACAAACAAACACAAATTTTTGAGGACAGGAAAGATGAAGAGTGAGTGAGACCTGAAATGGGAAAGAAGATCTCACACAGCTGGGACTGCACAGCTGCCACACTGTGTCGAGGTTAAAGAACAACCTCCTCCCTACAGCATTCATTGGTTTAATGCTGTAAAGAAGAGTTAGAAATTTTAGGTGGATAGAAAAGATGAAGAGTGAGTGAGACCTGAAAAGGAAAGAAGATCTCACACAGCTGGGACTGCACAGCTGCCACACTGTTTAGAGGTTACAGAACAACCTCCTCCCTACAGCATTCATTGGTTTATTATTGACTTGATAGTCATAACAGAAAATTTTGTGTTGGAAAGTAGAGGTAAAATTTTTGGGGATAGGAAAGATGAAGATTGAGTGAGACCTGAAATGGGAAAGAAGATCTCACACAGCTGGTACTGCACAGCTGCCACACTGTGTGGAGGTTACAGTACAACCTCCTCCCTACAGCATTCAGTGGCTACCTATGAATCTGCCAGGTCGATCTGAAAATACTTTATGATGCCTTTTTAGAACCTGTCTCAGTTCTTCCTTTTGATTGGCTGAAATCTTCTCGATTTCCTGCAATTTAGCTTCTATCTTGTCTAACATAATTGCTTCTTCTTCTTCTTCTTCTTCTTCTTCTTCTTCTTCTGTGTTCAGCTTACTGTTACTAAGATTAACACCTTCGTCCCAATACTTCCTATATTTCAGAACTCGAATAGGCAGCTCCCAAGTTTCATGATCAGTTACTACATGTTTATCACTAAAAGGTACTATAATTACTCCGGTTATTGGCAAGACCATTTTCAACTGGCTTCCTTCAAAGTCAACAACACTCTGATATTTTGACAAGAAATCTATGCCAATTAAAACCTCAATACTGAGATTATTTACAATTAAACATGGATGATCAATTAAATTACCATTAATGTTAAAGGGTAGTAAAGCTTCTTGCTTTACCGTTTTTGAAACCTTGCCAGTAGCACCAATTATTCTTAGTCCTGATACCCTCATTACTGTAAGCTTGTCTTTACCAGGTAATGCATCAAAGAAGGACTGAGATATCGCACTCACTTCACTTCCACTGTCTAAGAGACAACGTACATTGATACCCAACATATTCACTATTATTATAGGGTGGCTTATTCTAGGTTGTGCAGGTGGTTCCTCAAATTCATCTAATAGTTCCTTTTGGATTTGTCTCCAACTAAAGTGATCAACATCTGTCTTCATTACATTTAGGTCACAGTGTGTAGGGGTTTCCTGAATTACATTCTCAGCTGCTTTTTCCAGTCAGTCTATTAATTTTAAATCGAAACACCGCACGACTTCATTACATTTAGTTTGCTGAACATAACCCAAATTACTGTAGTCTGAGCGATTCTGCGCCTCCAGACAGGGCATAATACTAGTTACAGCTAAACCACTTTTACCATTATCGTCGGTTTCCTTCTCAAGTGACAACTGGTCACAGCTACTAGGTTCATCGACCCCCAACAGCCTACCCTCTACATTCTCACTTATCTCCTGTCCTAAATCTATTAGTACATTATCAACATCCTGCACAGGCACTTTAGATAAGAGCACATCATCCTCATCGTAAATATAAGCATGAATTTCTTCTGCTTCTTCACCTGACAATTCAATATTTTGTAGCTCATCCCTACTGTTACACTGCTGCGCCTTCTCTTTCTCTTCCCACTTAGAAAGCGTCTCTAACACGGTATCTATCAAATACTGTGAGTGATCTAATATTTCTGTTGTATCCTTAGGTGCTACCGACTCTTCCTCCACATGTTCAGTTTGAGTATTCTGATCTGTCTTACCAATTCCCTTAACTACTGGCATAGGAAAAGTAACCGCCTGGTGAGCGCCAGTGTCCTCATAGACGGGAACTAGTTTTCCTGCCTCGGCATACTACTGTTTCCTTTAGTTTCATTATAGTTAACTGGCATAGCCTTACTTTCCGTACTGTTGTTTACATGCATATTTCTGTTTGGAACAAAATTATTATCCCTTGGACGCCATTGTTGGTTCTGATAATTATTTCCCCAATTCCTATCTCTCTTAGGATTACGAACACCTACTGTTCTGATGTTTACATTGCCATTTTGCTCGTTCCTAAAATTACTACTATTATTGTTATTGGCATTTCTGTTATTACGTGCTTGCTCCTCATTGGCAGCAACACGTTCTACACGTTCCAAATACTCAATGAAACGATCCAGATTGTCTCTAGGGGCTGATATAATTCTAGTTTGCCAGTACCATGGCAGTTTAGCTTCCAGACCTAGTATAATCATTTCTGGTTTTAGCTTTTCCGCCAAATGTGACAAACGTGAAATCCATGACCTAGCAAACTCTTTAATTGATTCCTTGCCTGCGTTGAAGCGTTTCCCACTCCAAAATTCTCTCAACACTTCATTTTGCTTATTGCTAGATCAATACTCATTAATGAAAGCTGTTTTAAACTCCGCTAATGTTTTACACTTCAACATAACATCAGCTGACCAACGCATAGCGTCGCCTGCTAAATGGCTTTTAATAAATGAGATTTTCTCTCGTTCAGACCAAGTCGGTGGAATCACATCTTCAAAATCGTTCCAGAAATCTAGCGGGTGGATATTTTTATCTGGATCGAACCGCAAGAACTGCCGACACCCGATAAAAGCGGCGTTTGCAGCTACAACTTGTTGTACATTACCATTACCAGAAGTTACTGAAGCTACTTTACTCTCAATGTTAGCAATGTTAGTACTTATATTTTCTACTCTCAATTCAACATTATCTACTCTTTGTACAATATGAGTAGTATCAGCTTTGATTGCATCTATGTCTGCTTGACATATGTTTACTTTAATATTAACATCTTTAAATCTATCTGAGCACAGTTCAGATTCCGCTTCGATCTTTTCTGTTAACTTGTGCTCCAGCTTCGCATCTTCCATTTGGAAGTCTTTGCGAACCTCAGCAACTTCGGATTTAACTGTTTTATACATTTCAGAAAACTGTTGAGCAACCTTTTTCTTAATATCCTCATGATTGCAATCAATTTTATAATTCAAACTGTCTAGATCCTCTTTCAACTTATTGCAACCAGCCTTGAAGGTATCGTCCATTACCTCCAATCGTTTATTAAAATTTGTTTGGCTGGCCAAAATTTCAGACTTTAATTCAGCGTTCATTCTAGCATTACTGGCTGACATTTCAGCATTACTGCTTTTGACCTGTTCACTTATTTCAGCCTTTAATTCAGCTGTCATTTGTGCATTACTGGCAGCTATTGCTTGTAATATAACATTTAGATCAACAGCCCCAGCATCTTTGGGTTGCTCAGTAGCTGGCTTTTTATCACACTCAGGTGACGAAAAACTAGCTCCAATACCAGAATCATCACCACTACATGAAACTTCTGATTGATTAGTCATATCTAACTGCTCCTTCTTAAACTCTACCATCTCTGATGACTGTTTCATTTTTAATTCATCAGAGAAACTATCATCCAATAAATTTACAATTTCTACTTTCCGCTTTACTACAGGGGTCTCTATTATTGAATCATTGCCCCTTCCCACACTACTGTCAGGAGACAATACTTCATGTTTCACTTTAACATTACTACTTTCCTGCATTTTTACACTTGAACCGTTGTCAGAATTTACAGTTCCCTCAACAGACATAGGTTCTGATTTAAGTTCAACCTCAGTTTCTTTTGGCGATTCCATCGCCGACAGTCTTTTAGTGCAGGTTAGTAAAATTTTTAACAGCTTTTCACTTAACTTAGTTCCTTCTGCACGACGTATGGCGTTGCCGGCGCGGCGTACCAGGATTCCTGATGCGACGTGGCACGTTGAACCGCAGACGGCTCTCCGACGGCTGTTGTGTGTTTGCGTGGCCCGCAATTGCAGGCTCTGCGCCGGCTGCTCCAGCGGACGACTGCGGTACGGCGAGACTGGCTTCTCGCGATGCCGGCAGCACCGCTAGACTCAGTGCCAGCCAGCTCCGTCAATCCAGATGCGTTGTTAATCCAATTGCGTCGTCCATATGCACACGTAACACTTTCACTGCTCTATTACTCAGCTGCGTGTCGCATTTCACTCGCGAATCCGAATAGTTAAAAATCACTTTCACTTAGTTGATTTCCCGGCCGATGCACCATATGTGGGGCGGCGGATGCGTTTATTAAAAAAATTAAAATTGCATTGCTGCATAAACGCTTGCATGTAGAAATCAGTTTCTAGCTTTTAGAATGTTGTTATTGCTGTCTTTTGCCGTTCTCAACACTGGCTCTCTATTTACTCCGTGACCCCCAGAAAGTGATTTAATAAAACTTGGAGCCAGTAAATAGATATCCTAGTGCCCACTTTACCTGAGAATGTTCTTATAGCTGCAGCTTATAGCTCTGAGGAATTAGGAGATTGTCCGGGATTTCTAATCAAAAACGGTTTTCCAAAATAGTTGAGTATATTCTGAAATTCACTGATAAACAACACAAGTATCCCTACAACCTAACTAACAGAACAGTTCAGAGTCTAATGCGCTGATGCAACTATAAATGTCCGAATCAAATGTTAAAAAGAATGCTCGCCATAATTTGATGAAAATATTTCATCAAACGCCACGCAAAATTTTTGGTAGAATGTCTGTCCCGCGACGGCACGTGAAAATACGACAATACGCAAACTGAAGCTAGTTAATGAAAATCATCCCAGAATTAACACTTCACATGAAATGTTTTCATGGTTCCGCGTATCTCTAGTAACTTAATACGGCACCCGAGGCTGTTTGTAGCAGATACACTGAAGCGACGCGACTACCGACACAGATGGCGTGTCATTCAGCGTCTGGAGAGAACTGGGGACTTGCTTCCTCGCGCAGTGTTCTTATATATAAAGCCGCGGTGCGGACGGCTGAGGGAACGCCTGATTAAATCCGCTCTCCCGACTAGCTGCTGGGCTAGTAACGCACCACTTCAAGTTACATAATAATTTATAGCTTCTTTGGCTGATGGCCGAAGAATCTCTTAATTTAAACGTGCATTCAGCACGCAGGTAAGTATTGATAATAAAATTTTGACGTGGCTAAGTTAAATACTTTAGGCGAGAGAATTAATTTAATTGCCCTGCACGCACTAGATGAGCTCTGAACTGGCCCTGTTGAGATCCGCTATCGCTATAATTTTATAGGTATTAAAAAGAAACTTTACACATCTTCATAATCATAGCGGACCTCCAACCTATTTAAATCTAAACTACCTATCCTTATTTACTAGCCTACTTAATCTATCTTGCTTCCTTCAGTTTTGAGACGAAAACCAGAAAATCATGAATTTCCACTAAAATCTTAATATGTGAAATCCAAAGTACTATTTTTATTAAATCATTATGAAAGATGAATCTAAATATAAATTTTGAAGTCTCTAGCTCTTTTCTGTTGCGCCAATGATTTTTCCAGAAAAACGTCCAAATCTCGGAAATGGCTGAAGTTATCGAACTGATTTTTAACACACATTAATTTAGTATTATTTCTGACCTGCTAGAAAAGTTTTAGTTCATTTGCTTGATTTTTAAGGTATTGCGCAACATTTATGACGTCAGAGCTAGTTACAGCAGACTTGCTGGCACACAACGGAAACTGATGTGAATTTACTACAGCGTGAGTAGGCTGCTTCCCTACAGTGCGCCTGTATAAGCTAAGAGGAAAGCGCGGGCCCGTATTGTAAACATTATTCTATCTTGAAGTATCGGCTGTTCTTTATTTTTATAGCTCAGAGTTCAAGTGGAACAGGACTGTACATTCTGTCACTGCCGGCAACGTGTGGTTCACAAGCTCTTATACGCTTATTTGCGTTCTACGATGAGTATCTACCCAGCGCAGTCTTGTACAAGTCAGGACTTCGGTGTGGGATGTGATACATCTGTGAGGGAGTAACATAACCAGACCTTTAACTTCTGCAGAGCACCGTCAAGTGGTTAACTTCTTCCTGTATTTTCTGAACAATAATTTCAGGAAGAGAAAAATAACAAACTCTCTTGACTTCTTGTGCAATACAGCATGCGAGCCTCGTAACATTTTTCTTCATTTACTGTACATCGGAAGGATAGGCTGGACACCAAGGGTAGCGATGTATTTGTTGCCATAGAGAGTTTAAACGTATCTCGTGAACATTCCTATTTCGAAATAATTTCATTGAATGCCAGCCAGCGTCAAAGCTGAGTCAGTCATATTAATGAGATGCTTTCATAAAAGGCCTTCATCAGAAACTGCAATACCGGAAACTTCAAAGAAAAAATCCCAACACCAGGAATGTGCAAGGTAAACGAAAGTTGGCAGGCGTGTTTCTGCATCTGAAAGAAAGTCCAAAGAGATAGTTTACCTTCGATATTGGACGTAGGGGGTTGATGTTACTCAGAAATGTCTCAAAGGCGACAAAAACGCCATTATTAGCAGCTCACAGAGTTTGAACGTGGTCGTGTAATAGGGCTACCAGAGACTGGACGTCCCTTTCACGACACTGTGGATAGACTCGGCAGGAATGTAGCCACTGTACATGATTGCTTGCAACGGTGGTCACGGCATGGTACGGTCGCGAGAAGACCGGGCTCCGGACGACCACGTGGCACTACAGAGAGGGAAGACCGTAGTGATCCGTGTATAGCTGGGCCGCATCATTCTGCGTCTGTAGCAGCAGTTCGAGTAGGAGTTGGGACCTCAGTGAGACAAAGAACTATTACAAATCGGTTACTTCAAGGACAACTCCAAACCAGACTCTCTGTAGAATGCATTCCACTGACCCTAAACCACACGCCACTCGCGGCTTCAGCGGTGTCAGTGAGAGCTCATTGGAGGGCGGAGTGGAGGTCTGTTATGTTTTCTGATGAAAGCAGGTTCTACCTCGGTGCCAGTCGACCAGTTCAAGTTCAGTTGGTCCATTCGAGAGCGATATGTCTGAGCAAGCGGGCGTGTTTACGAGCGCGGCCGAGGTAGCAGCCTCGTCCACGCAGGAGGCTAATCGCAATATGGCGATCAGCCGTCCCTCCTAAGACGTCCCGGCAACGGCAAGAGGAAACTGAGCGACATCCTAAGCGGCAAGTGGATACGGACGACGATTGATAGCCCTATAAAGATTCGGTTGAAGAAAGCATGGATCTCGACTCGACTCCCGCTACAACAGGGCGCAAAAGAGTGATGCCTCAGAGGGCTAGCGACGCACGTCCATCCTCTGCAACCAGCGATGGCGAATTCACCAAACGACCTAAGATGAAAGTCTCTACACCAAAAGTGGCGACTGCACAAACTCCAGTACAGTCCAGCAACGCTTACAAAACTGGTTCAAATGGTTCTGAGCACTATGCGACTTAACTTCTGAGGTCATCAGTCGCCTAGCAACGCTTACAGAATCGTTGCAACGGATGACCCAGCGAACATAGAAGGATCTTCTTACCGTCAGTATGTGAAGGGACCAACACCACGAGAATAGTGATTCGCTACCCAGAGATTTACAGTCTGCTGGAGATCTGGATAAACTAAATCTGAAAGTAACCTTTCACAGTGAAACATGCTGGTGACGATAAGCTGAAGCTCGCCCTCACCACCACAGCTATGTGAAGGTCATGGGCTAGTTGGATGATGCTGGCATACATAATTACACTTCCCCACAATCAGTCCACCAAAGGCTCATTAAAACAGCTATCCACGACATATCGATGTCATTCACCAACGAGGAATTCAAAGAGTACCTGGATGTCAGGGGTTTTGATACATCTGTCGTCAACTGGGAAAAGCCGCCAGAAGCGACACAACCCATTTCGATGGTAATAACTATACCAGTGGACATAGGGATGCACCGCAAGGTCTTCCAGATAACGCGCCTTGGCCGCCTTGTGGTTACAGTTGAGGAGCTCGGGGCTACAAGGGGCCCTACGCAATGTCATCGGCACTAGAAGTTTTATCGTGTCACCCGTCACTGTACTACGCCGCCTCAATGCGTGAAATGGGGCGAAGGACGCTACTACCGGCAATGGTCACATCCAAAGACCGACGAATTGAAGTGTACGAACTTTAGCGGCTCCCATCCTGCAAAGTACAGGGGGTTCCGACATCACAAGCGCAATGGTCTCCTGATGCGAGGACTTTCACCACTGCAAGTGGAGACAAGAAGAGCAGCCACTGCCATGAGAACCCATTCTACGGTTCCTAATACTGTCTTCACTGGAAGTTCGCCAGTGGTTCAATGCTCTAGCCCTATCCGCTTCGGTACTCTGATGTCTGACACCATCAGGGACACGTCCTCAGTAGCCATAAAGACGGATGATGCCTCTATTTCTGCGGCAGCGGTGCATCTTCAGTAGTGGTATACAGGGGTTTCTATAGCACTTTTTCTCCAACTCATCAAAACCGGCGTTGGCTCTGTAACCTTTCTTGAAACTTCCCTTAAGTAATCTGACTCTCAATTTCTCACCAACTTCGTACTTCGGCGTGATATTTTCAACGTAAACCGCCTTCAACAAGTCTTTTTGGTTCTCCTTGGCCACACCCGTTGGCGTCATCTTTATTGTTGAATTCTTTGTGTTGTACTGATCGATCAAGTTTTCAATCAGTTCAGTCCATTTACAGTTACCTAGAAGAGCCAACTTTTTCCACTTTTTTCCTTCAGCGTTACGTTAAATCCTTCGACAATGGATGCTTTCAACTCTGAAAGTAAGGGTTGATCCCATGCTTCTTCATCACTTATCGAAATTCTTTCTTGAAGAAATCTTTATCACTGTCTGTCTGTAGATTTCTTGTTGTTCTCTCCTGCAGAATTTCTTCCAGCACATCAACAATTACAGGCATCCTTTGTGTATCTTCGAGATGCCTTTCAAGTTCCCCGAGTCCGTTACTAATAGATCAACATGCTGAAGATAGTCTATACCAAAGGAGACAACACATTAAAAAAAAAATTCTCAATGGTTTGGGTAGTTCTTTGATGATTTCTTCACGAATGTCTCCTGAGAGCTGAGGATTGAGTGCAGAGTGACTGCTGAAGGACTCCTCAGAGTGCATCCCTTCATTGTGCTCGTTCACTTTCAGTTTTTTTAACAAACTTACTCTTCTTTGACTTGCGTACAGTAAAAAGACCTTCAATCCTTTTTCTTCCATTTTTTGTTGCTGTCCATTGACTGTGATGTGTGTTGGTAAATTTTTTGCCCTTCAAACACCAGACGTGGTTAGAACTGTCCAATTATTGGGTTTAACATTCCATTTAAATTACTGCCCTCCTAAAATAGTTTTATTACAAGTACATACATGACAACAAATGACTTAACTCAAGTTCTATATACTCTCAGAGTTCTAGTATAGTTCGTCTTCTCTCAAATAGGTTGTCTTGGTGTGTTTCCACTAAATGAACGGAAGACTATTTTCTTACTCTTGTTTATGTAGTAACTTATCCAGTGTGTACCAACGTTGTCAGAGAAGTCTAAATTTACTGCTCCAAACTCGAAATTTCTTGCGTTGTTAGATAGTTCATCAATCATAAAACATCACGATATAGGTTGATTTTCCATTGTTTTGACCACTTCTCTAGATGATAATTTGATAGTGATTTCCCATATTTTCTAGTTATGTCTTCGATATGTTTTGTCCCGCTTCCCTTATTCTCCATTACCATGTTGTGTCTCTTCTGTTCTTCCAATTCTTTATCCTTTTGTTTCTTCGTTATTACTACATTTGCATCAGCAGCTGCCCCACCGGTCAATGAACCAGCAGTAACCGCGAAGTATAGTAATCCATGCAACATAAATATATGAAATCCTCCTCCACCTTGTTTCATTCCTCAGACTTCTTTCTTCTTCACGAAATATTCAACAATTTCTGTTCACAACGGGTACACCCAGTGTTACGAGCAAACTTCCACCAGTTTTTTGAGCATCAGTCAAGAAACTGTCGATGCCGTGCAGTATTTCATTGTTGAGTTTAATTTTGATTCACTTTGCCTTACTCTTACCACTAGGAAATCTGTTGTAATTGATCGCGAAATTGTTCATTCATGTAGAGAAAGGTTTTACAAACCGGAACCGTTGTCATCTGTGCCCATGCCTAGTTTTTCTTTTTCCATACATTATTCCTTTTAGTGTCTTTGCGGCCAATTTTTGACCAAAAGAGGCAACATAACTATCCATTCCCTCTTTTGCACTCAGTAAAACTTCTTTGTCAGAATCATGTCTTTTATCTAAATCTTTGTGTTTTCCGTAGGCAATGTCTTGTCTTTTGCGTGCTCCATCCAACGGTTTATTTCTTGGTCTCCTCGAGCTAGTTTTTCATTCAGTTTTGTTCTAGGACCACAATAAAATCTGGCAGATGCGTTTCGAACGGCAATTTGTTGGTCAACTTGTTCACCATGTCTTCTTCCATGTCTTTCACTCTTTCAGAAAGTCTGAGGAAGATTGTTGGTATATCCTACGGATTGTTTATTATGAATTCACTTAATTTAATCTTTAACGTCTGTGTTACGTCAACCGTTCCGTTGTAAAAAACTTTTTCCAGTCATCTCTTCACCACGAATAATCATTAATCGGTCGATTAGTTGACATATATTACGCATCTAGATGTACTCAGCTGGCTTGACAGTGTACTTTTTTATCATGTCTTCACTTAGTTTCTCATCTACTGAAGAATCAATTTCCTCCAGTTGATTACTTCTTCACCTTAAACTCGGGAAAAGTCATCAATGACTTCTTTTGCCAATTTTTTGCACTTAATATCTCTATTCGATTTGATTGTGTTGGAATTTTTGTCAGAACACGACGCTCCTGAGTGGAACAAAATATCCGCACAATTTGATAGATGAGCACTGGTAAATTTTGTGCTCATATTGTACTTAGTAATATGTCTTTTGTTTAAAAGTAACATAAATCCATCTGTGCCTATATTGGCCTTTTCACCAACTGTTAGTTCATCGCCATGAAATTTTACTGGTAATTTAACAACAAATTTAAACGTGCCAACTGGCCCTAACCCGAAGACTAGGCCTTTACTGCAACTGACTTTATCCAACATCTTTCGCTGATGTTTATCTTCTTAACGGCTCGTTCTCCTCGTGGAACCACTTTTTTGTGCTTTGAAGCTCTTCTTCGTAGTTCTTCAATAAATCTTGAATTTACAACTCACTCAGTGTGAAATCACGTTGTGGGCTATCTTTACGTTTACTTGCTCGTATGTCGTTAAATTCTTCAAAATAATGATGTTGATGGAAGTATGGAACCATTTGTTTCGCAGCTTCTCCGTTTTCTTCGATTATTTTAAACGCATTGACACCCAACCCTTTGGTTCTTAGCGCTTCAGTCTGGAACCGCGCGACCGCTACATATCCTGCCTCGGGCATGGATGTGTGTGATGTCCTTAGGTTAGTTAGGTTTAAGTAGTTCTAAGTTCTAGGGGACTGATGACCTCAGATGTTAAATCCCATAGTGCTCACAGCCATTTTGAACATTCGGTTCCTTGTTTGACTCGTTCTGTGGCATCGATGGTTGGTTGATCCTCCTCCTTGTACTTTTCGTAATCTGTTCATGGCTGTTTCTTCCATGTTGGGAAGACCTCCATCAAGTCTTCTTTTTTCTTCCTGTTTCGTTCGGCTTTTTAACCACTTCCTCGTCGTCCTTTGACAGCATTTATCAAAGAAAAGAACATAAACTTTTTGAGAAACGTCTACTTCAACTTGTTAAACATTCACGTTCATGTCAAAAAATGTTAGATTTTTTTTTCTGTACTTGCCATCGCTGGTCCTCCTTAACGTATGTATAGTTAAAAAATCAAACTCATCCTCAATGTAACATTTACCACAAATCTCCTTAAGGTTTTTAGAACAGAGCTTTTCGCTGTTCTAGGTATCATCAGACAATGTGGAGAAATTACAAACTGGCACAAGTATAAACACTGTTTTTCTATTCTAAAGATCTATTACGGTTGCTGTACCAGTCGTGGAGTCGAGTGATTTTAATCTCCATAAAGTTGTTAAAATTGATAGCAGTATCAAGAAACCCATGGTAGATATGTTCAAAATATTGAGATTGCCTCTCACGAGATGCTTTGGTATTTTCGAGTAAGTTTGAGCCAAGTAAAAACAATATGTTCCCTTGTATCTTCCTCTAGTGAAAAATTCTCTAACGACGTCCTGTTTTTCAAGGATGAAGTCATCGAATAAAATGGCTCTGAGCACTATGGGACGTAACAGCTGTGGTCATTAGTCCCCTAGAACTTAGAACTACTTAAACCTAACTAACCTAAGGACATCACACACATCCATGCCCGAGGCAGGATTCGAACCTGGGACCGTAGCAGTCGCGCGGTTCCGGACTGAGCGCCTAGAACCGCTAGACCACCGCGGCCGGCGAAGTCATCGAACACAACAGTGGTGTGATTTCATCATGATTTTCAATGAATGCAGCGATGTTCTCGTTAATCTTCCTACAGATTTTCATTAGTTCTTGTTACTTTGGGTAATACAAACTCTTCGAGTAAACAAATAAATGCTGAATTCTTCCGAGTTCATCCATCCTGGGGCTAAGACGTAGTTATGGATCATTAACGTTGTTTTTCTACATCGACTCATTCCTATCATTGCACATCAAGTGATTCTCATGCTTTTCTTCCGATTTTTTCTCGGGAATTCTCACCTTAGGTTCGCCGTCTGTCTCCTTCATTTAATTCGTGACTTTTCTCGTAGTAAATGAGTGGAAAGTCTTCAGTACTCAGGAATTGGTTAAGTACACCTATGGAAGGTGGTTATCGTGATGTTGCATTGGTAGGTTTCTACACAACGAAAATTGCCACTCGTTACCTTCCATTTGAGTTAATTAATATCAGCTTCAACCTTGCTGATGGTATGTACGTGAAGGATGATGAGCATTCTCGTTAAAGAAGAAATATTATTGCCACTGTCATGACTAAACCTATGCTTAGTTCGCCAATAATTTTTGAACCACGTCACCCCTTGTTCGTGTCGATTCATGAAAAAATTCGTGAGTGGGAGGTAACCATAGCTGATGAAAATGACGAACTGGTTGAATCTGGTGACACTTGTGTGACAGTTAACTTATAAATGGGCTAGCCAACTTTTTTTTGTTCATAGATGAACAACATCAAGAGCTATCGGTTCTACTCGTCACAGTGAACGAGAAAACAAAATTTATCCTAATTCGTTGTGATAAGGACATGGAAATCAAAATAAATATTGGTGATGGATGACTTCGTCCTACACTTGCTTAACTTAACATGAGCTTCAGTTTTATTCATACTGGTGGCACAGATTATACGCCATGAGATTGAAAATCCAACAGAAAACTGATTGACTACTACGTGGTGAAGTTGTTTGATGTTATCACCATAAAGAAAGGAAATAACGTTTCGTGAAAGATGGCGCGACCGTTCATTTCTTCATCAGTCCCTTTCACGTTTGATTTCGCCTCTAGCTGATGAGTTAATCATGGAAGGCCATATCATCAACAACGGAAAGTTTAAAAGTTACAATAATAAAGTACTTTTTTCAACAAGCGTGCTTGGTGGTTTCTTCAAAGATTATAAAGGAAAGATGTGGGAAGTTGATCTAATTGTGATCTTTCCTTGCTGTTCAAGTCCAAGCGATGCCAATTTTCGTTGGCCTCATATAAATAATAGTAATCTGGACCAGCATTCATTTCCAAAGGAGAGTAAAATTGTTGTAGAAACCGTGTAAATCCGTCTTCTCATAGTTACGTATGAAGCAGAGTATTCATTCAAAATAGAACGAGAACGGTTCAAAAATTCTAAGATTCCCATATCTTTCCTTGCACCACGAGTCGTCGACATTGAATGTTTGGGTAAGAAGAGAAATTTAGAGATAGACATCATAAATTCCTACAGTTCAAAAGAATTTGTCATGCCTCACATCATCCTCGTTGTGTTTCAGACAAAACAGAAAAATCAGTTGGTTGACTCTTCCTTGTTCGACCACATCAAACTAGAGAGTATCCACCAGAAGAAGGAAGAAATGAAAATTTTCCTCACGAAGTGTTGAACGTACTCCCTACAAACAACTTTTTGAAGGCATATTATGTTTTTCGTGATTTTAAACGGGATTACTCAACCGAAGACTAATGTCAATGTAGATCCATTTAGTTTCATTCCAAATTATCCAATTTATGTGACATGTCACGAAGAATGACTGTGTTGGCATCACAGATAAATACAACAAAGTTGTAGGCAACGATCGAAGATAAAATTTCGAAGGAGACATTTGAATATATTGTCATGTATGATAAGATACATTTGACGTATGATGCTCTACACAGAATTTTCAGCGAATACTTCTTAAAAATTTGCTTGTGTTTCTATTAACTGTGGATGTTAGCAAATGTCTTTTTATGTCACATGTAAGTAATTCGGTTTTACAGGCACACATCACTCGAATTTTTTCACGTTCTATGAAGCATTTTTTTTTACATATGTTTACATGGTAGTCCTTATGTTAACGGTTTAGGTAACAGCAGACAGTACTTTTAATTTCATGACACTTCAGGAATTGTTCTTTTTTTCTCTTCATCATCCTTTGAGGAGAACATGAGTTTCTTGCTCGTGAAATACCTTTCTTGACCATATTTTTTCACACACGCTTTACATGTCAATTGATATAAATCTCTTATGTGCATGGCAGTCATGGTGTGACTTCACCACTGCACAGTGAGTACACCTTTTTGTAGTCTGCAACATTTATATTTTAAAAAAAATCTGGATTTTCTCAACATAAATGAATCGACGTGAACTGAGAAAATTTGCTCTTTCTTTCTTTCCAACCGTTTGTTATCCTGATGATGATGATGAAGAGTCTGTCTTCATAAGTCAGTTGAGTGACAAACATGTTTCTAATTTGTTTAATCTCAACGGTGATGATGAAATTTATGTGTTTTTAAGTGTTATAAGAAACGAAACTTACTCGGAAGTAATGTCGGTAGTTTATATATCTAAGATTCCAAGACACAGCTCTTGTTGTTGTGAAGACTAACCCATTTAGTTCATTTCACATCTAATGCTTCATATGTAATGCTTCCAATCGAGTTCTTCGTTCTGTATTTCTTAACATCATTGAACAGACAGTCTTTGTTTGTAAGGTGTCAGGCAAATCCAACACCTTCCATAAAAACCCTGACATGATAGCAAATCCGGCAGTATGTCACATAGTTTCGAATAAATCCTGACATTAAATTAACCAAAGTAATATGATCAACGAGTGAGCAAATGGAATACCACAGACTAACACAAGAACGCCTAAATGCATGTCACACCTTCCCACTGCGAAACAGATGCAGTTCCGAGGGGAGAAACGAGAACAGAAGCCGAGAGCAGAGTCATGTAGGCTAGGAGGCCCTACGATAAGGGACGGACACCCACGTCACCAGCCGAACGTCAAGACCACCCCCAGCCCATGTTAAAAGATAGAGCCATCCAGAACAATAGTATAGATCTTACGATAACACTAAAAGGGCGACACCAGCTGCAAGTTTTAGCGTGAGAATATACGCGTCTCTGTTGCGTTGCAAACGTTAAAAACATTGCCCCACCACGAAAAGTATAACGTTTCTGATTTGATATACAGAATTTTTGTAGGCGGAGCTTAAGGTTAACATTGAGACCCTGATTGGTCGGTTGAAAACACAACCAGTTAGCTTTTCTTAAACCAACTTCGGTAAATTGTAGTAAGGGGAAGTTAGGTGAGAGTTGCTTCCGAGACGGCGAGGTGAGTGGAGCTGCACCGCCCGCCGCCCCCTGACACTGCCTAAACACCGTCAAGGTAATTAACGCACGCAATGCCGCATAACAGCGCATAACGCTTCACTCAGAACTGCAGAAGTCTCATCTGTTACATCACCTTTTTGCGTAATACTAGTGTCGATCGTCAATTAAAGCTCATGGTATTCACATTTGCTACTAGAAGTTAAAATCTGAAACGCGATGATTTTTCTATTATATAATTATGGAGAAGCCACATCAGCCACTGTAATTTACGACAAGTTAAATAAGTAATTATAGATAATTGAGGGTCACTGTAGACCATTTTGATAGTTTTCTCTTTTATGAAACTTAACTTAAACCTAGATTATAGATGTGATATGGCATAGGTCATCCTTCGATCCATTGTAGAACTGGGAAACCCATTCAGGGAATATTTGTTCACATTTTTGTTGAACGCAGTTGGTTTTTATCATCCTGTATTGAAATATTTCCTTTTATCAATAGTGCAATTTGTCAACAACGTTTTGTGAGTAGACTAAAAATTCCAATGGTAAACTTAACTGCTTTTTTGACGTTATTTTACCAACTAACTAAAAATAAGAAAGCCTTTAACCCCTTCCACTAAATTTAGTTAGTATTAAGATTCTTTTACAGGGAGTGCAGTGGAACTGACGCTGAATTCATTAAGTATTTGATTATATCATCGCTAGTCTCAGTGAACTCTTCTGAACTCTACATGTCATGTGTGGTCTGGCGTCTCCTTACCAGCAACAGGTCCCAGGTTCAAACTAGTCAATTCCCTAAAAAACGTGCTCAGAGTGTCGTTGCACGAAATTGGTAGGGAGACACTACTTAGAACAAACAGACACCACGCAGAATGTTAGAGGTTGTCTTGAAGTAATGTCTTATCCTTTATGACACATTTTTTCACTCCTTTCGATTTTTTCTCTTCCTTATCATCAACCTTGTATGAACACATTTTTTCCATCTCTGCTGGGCAGTCATTTGTGTCAAGTTTTTCGATCATCGTCTTCATGTCTTCGTAGAATTCATCAGGTAACTCGAATATACTCATACTAACGGAGATCGATGATTTGTACCTTTTTCATGTGGATGGCAACGACATTTTCGTTAAAAATTGTTCTTTCTTTGGTGTTTGGCTTTGTAATGAGTTCTTCACACTTTTATACACTCGAGACCTACTCTTTAACCACTCTGTTTCTTCCATTTTCCATCCGTTTGCCGAAAACTGAGCTATTCATCAACTTGTAGAACTCTTTGTCAAAGTCATTCGTTGCCTTCGTCTTCAACTCTGTGTTCAAGTCTATGTGCTTCTTCAAACAGTCAGATAACTTAATCTTCAAGACTTTGTGTACTCTTGTCATCTTCGTCCCAAGAGACAGGTACTGTTTGAAATTTTTGTAGTGTACAACGCACTTTTGTTTGCCACTCAGTGTAGTCAACAGCTTGGTTTCTTTGGTGTTGGCCGCAAGTTTATATTCTGGAGAAAATGGTAAACTTTGTAAAAATCTTGTAATTCCTTCGGGTATTCTAGGTCAACTTCGAAGGTCACTTTTTTTTCTATCTTTTACTTTTTGGAGAACTGAACGAATAAAACTTAGTATAAGGTAAAAATGGAGTCATGGCATATCCATGTATGTTGTTTGCATCGAGTTACAACAGAAAATTTGTTGTCTTCATTAAGTGGTGGTTCTTAAAAGAATTGTTGTTCATGTTGACATATGTCTTACAACACTAGGATATTCCTCCTTTTATCCTTGTCTCAACTATTGGAATCAAGCCGTATACATGAAGAAGATCGAGTGGTTGTTTAGTGAATTTTAACCACGCGTACCAGGATAATGATGGTGCTGTGTAATACCAAGAATGATCGAGAGCGTAAGCATTCGCACAATTTTTTCTGAGATTTTCAAACACGTCAGTCAACAACAGAACGTCCGTCAAAAGGTAAATATCACGGTAGTCACGAAGATTTTTGATTTTACATTCTTTCCATACCACCTACGCATCCACATAAGCTTCATCACTTATGGCACAGTCGTTTATCTTCTTGTCAAATTCTTCCTTCGGTGGGGAGCGTGTTTCCTCAAACTTCTTCCAAGAATCCATGTAATCTTGTGGATAAGCATCTTTTATCATCACTAGATCGACTAGATTATTTGGAAAAATTTTTTATCAAGTTTGTCATCTGTTCTGTCTTCAGATTAGACCAAGTTCTGTGAAGACTTGATGCCATGAACTTAAACGTGTCAATAAACCTCGTCTTCAGATTTCCTGCCTTATTGCTGAACTTGTTGTATCTTTCTTGATTGTTGTAATCAAATCTATATCTTTTTCATCGTAACCAAACTCATCTATGAACAAATAAGTCATTCACTGAAAAGTTGTGAAGATAAACTGGAACAATCGTTGGATGATTCAGTGGTAGATTACACCGATTTTCCAGCCAAATAATCATGGTGACGATCGTTTTTGTTCTCTCGTGAGTAAAGTCTTATACACAGTGGATATTTTCTACACTTGTCTTTTATTTTCTAGACTTACCTTTTATTGACTGTTCTACTCATGTGAGTGGTCAGTTGTCTGTCATTAAGAATAAAATCTCGAAATCTGTATAGATGACGAGAAGAACCTTTGTTGTGTGTTGAAAATTTTTGAAGGCTGTATGTTAGCCTTTCACGGGTAATTCAACTTTGAGTGGCTTGTTGACTAGACAGTTTGATGTGCGTTCATCCAGTTTTTCCTTACTGTTGAAGTAGAGTAGACACAAGTCACAGATAAATTTTGCATCCTTATGCTTTGATACCTGTGTAAAAACAAATCTTGACAGAGCATTTATCCAACAGTAATGGGAGTCCTCATATTCTTTGAAATATAGTAGATTTGCGTGTTTCTCTCTCTTTCTTTGTTCGTTACTTTTAAAGGGTACACCTGAAATATTTCCTGAAACGATTAAACGTGGCTGAAGACCTTGACTTTTCCCTAAGTCTTGCGAATGTCATCAACTACGAATGGAAATACGTTTTCATTTTTCATCTATTTCAATGTCATCACTTTTGTACTTACCTACCCTTTGTGGGTCCTTCTTTAAAGGGAACAAAGCAGATTTTATTGACCGTAGAGATCATTTGTCATACTTATACTGTATGTTGATGCAAGGTTTCTTAGCTCTTATTTCTGGTAGATCGATGTGTGTTGATCCTCTGAGTGGAACATACTGATGAAGACAAATAATTCTGTTCAACGTTCAACCTGATCCACGTGCTCGGAAGTCAGTCATCTTTGATAAAAATCTCTTTTTTTGCTCTTCTGTAGAACTTGAGAGAGTCTCTCTTTGTGGTTCTCTCGCTTCCTGGCGTTCTGAATTCACAGAAGAGAGAAAGATTAGTCTTCAGCCCGTGATGAACCCTTAATTAATTTTTTACAATTTTCGTAATTTCCCTGCTTGATACGCTCGGCAAAATTTTGGTTCGAGTAGACTGAGGTTGTTCTAAGAATTTGCCCTCTGTAGTCTGGTGGAAAACGACGTGTTCACCCGGAAGACCACTGACTGCCGACGATGCGTGGGCACCGTTCTGGCATCAGGATCGACTGTTTCCTGCAGGCGACTTCAATGGGAAACACGCGGCATTGAGTATCCGTCTGACGAACATCCGCGGACGCCGCCTTTCCCACGCTGCTGAACACGATGGATCGAAAGTCATTCGCCCTGGCTAGCCCACGCAATAACCGAGAAATGGCACACACACAGACGTCCTTGAGTTTGTTACTACGAAAGTTTTCGCGAGGTGCATAGCATGGTGATCAGCTTTCCCACTTACGTAACAGATGCGCTAACGACTGCAGTACCGCCAACCAGAAGACATGACCGCACAGTTCCATCGCTGCCACGGGCAGTTCTCGCCATGACCCGTGACAGGAACCGCGTCCAGAGGGACTTGTGCCTCACGCGCGACCCTGCGGCGAACAGGAAGGCCAATCTCTTGTGCCGACAGATACGGGCTGCCCTGATAGATGTTGGGAACCGTAGATAGCGAGACAAGATCGCGGACTCGAAACCTGGAACCACATCCTGCGACATGGTGCGCTACTTCCTGCGCTCACGCCCCTACCTCCCACGACTTAAGACGCCGGCTGGTCCAGTCTACAAGCCACAGAACAAGCAGAATACTCTTGTGGATATATTTGAAGCAAACTTCCGATCTAGAGACGAGCCTTGGGATGCTCCACGTACACAGATGGTTGAGGGCAGGCTCACCACGTACCGCCCTGCAGCGGATTCCGCCGACGATGATCCTGACGATCCCATCCCAGCGGTTACTCTCTGAACGTAGCGGTTACTCTCCTGGTTTCGGTTTCTGCTCATGTCCAAGGCTCCTGGACATGATGCAGTACGGAATCTGGCCCTGATGGCACTAACAAGTAAGGCTAATGCCGTAACTGCCGGTATGTTCACTAGCATCATCCGCAACAAGAACGTGCCCCAAGCTGTTGAAACCCGCTCTCACTGTTGCTGTTCCGAAGCCAGGCAAGGATAGAGCCGATCCTAAGAACTGTAGGTTTATTAGCCTACGTCCATTTCTGAACAAGATCTTTGAACGAATCTTCCTGCTATGGATCTCTCAGAAAATTGTGGAAGATGGACCTCTACCTCTTGAACATTTTGATTCAAAGAATGACACTCAAATATGCTCCAGTTCCTTTGAGTGGTTGAAGAGATCATGACTGCCTCCAACCATTGGTAATACTGCGATTCTCTCTTTTTGGATGTGAAGTGAGTGTTAGAAAGCGTTTGGCACCAAGGTCTACTGTTCAGACATTTCAGTTTTAGGTTTCACGACCACTACGTTCAGCCGATGGAAAGTTATCTCCAGGGATGGACGTTCATAGTCCAAGCACATGAGGCCATTTATATTGTCCGAAGCAGCAAGGCAGGTATTCTACAACGATCCATCCCTTGGCTGGTCCTCCACTTCCTCTACACCTTGGACCTACCCAGGATACTTCAAGTTACACGGGAGTTTTACACGGACGACAATGCCCTGCTTATGAGAAGTCGATAGTTACTGGTCACACACTGACGCTTGAAGGAGCCGTGTTCAGACCTAGCGAACTGAGCAGCGATGCGGGGAATAGGCTTCATTGCGACTAAGGTACAAGCTATACTGTTCGCCAGGAAAGGTCGTCCAGTAATGAAACAACTGCAGTTCTTCGACGATCCTACAAAATGGACTGATGTCGCAAATTGCCTCGGTGTCACCTTTTACCCTACGCTACCAGGAAAAAGTATGTGTGCGATGTTAAGGGGAAAACAACGATCCATCCCTTGTCTGGTCCTCCACTTCCTCTACACCTTGGACCTACCCAGGATGCTTCAAGTTACACGGGAGCTTTACACGGGTGACACTGCCCTGCTTATGAGAAGTCGATAGTTACTGGTCACACACTGACGCTTGGTGGAGCCGTGTTCAGACCTAGCGAACTGGGCAGCGATGCAGGGAATAGATTTCATTGCGACTAAGATACAAGCTATACTGTTCGCCAGGAAAGGTCGTCCAGTAGTGAAACAACTACAATTCTTCGACGATCCTACAAAATGGACTGATGTCGCAAAATGCCTTGGTGTCACCTTTTACCCTACGCTACCAAGAAAAAGTACGTGTGTGATGTTAAGGGGAAAGTGCTGCAACGACTTGGTGTATTCCATCCACTCCTGCATGAAGGAGCCACCTTTCCGGTCGACTGTAGCCTCACCCTCTTCTGGGCCTGCATCTGCCCCATCACGGGCTACGTGTGGAGGGCTTTGGACACCACCTACGGTCTCTCCAGCAGACGCAGAACGTCGGCCTACGAAGGATATTTCATGTACCTTGACAATTTCCGGCATAACCTATGCATAAAGCAGCACAAGAAATGGAGGTCCATGACTGCTTCCAACATCATGCCCGCAGGACGTACGAGAAGACAAGGGAGTCCCCCTCCCCGCTCATCTGTCAACTCAGATGAGGTCACACACAAACCGCTTTCAGCTGGACATAAAGTCTTGTCGCCTTACTACGACCTTGCTATCCATGTCGCCATCGCTCACGACCGACACATCAACACACTGAAGAAATACATGAACATTAACCATACTGCAGTTACATTAAATGTCCAAGGATAAACACTGCCTCACATCCTTCATCCCTAGGAAGAGACGAAAGCGGATCGCGCGCCTCGGTGTCAGTGATGGCCGTAGGTTGGTTAGAAGGCGGCCAAGTGAATAACTGCACTCAACCTGCGTGCTAGAGTTAACCTGGAGTTATGGGCTGGGACACGATTTCGTAGGACAGGAGGAGCACTCTCGTGTTTCGGACTGCAAATTTGTACGTCAGTCTGGCGATTCGACCTTTCGTGCTGCCATACATGAACAGCATTCCAGATGGTGTTTTCCAGCAGAGCAGCGCTGGTCCACGTACTTCAGTTGTAACAAAGCATGCTTTAAGAGACTCTACATGTGGCCTTGAGTGCTCGATCTGCAGATCCGTCTCCAATCAAGCACGTGTGGGAAATTATCGGACGACAACTCCAGTGTCATCCACACCCAGCATTAACCGTCCCTTCATTCACCGACCAAGAGCGACAGGGATGGAACTGCATGGCACAATCTGACATACGGTACCTGTATGACACTATCCATACACGTCTGCACGCTCTCATTCAACGTTCTGTCAGTAACACAACTTACTAATATACCTATGTTTCACATTTGCAATGGCTTTTCTCGCTCTTACAGTAACCTGTGAACTTGCAACGTTAATAATCAAATATTTTACCTAGACATGGGTGTTCCAGAAATTCCATTACTCTACATTAAATATTTCTTGGTGTTGGGATCTTATTCCCTCAGTATAGATAATGCGAAATAACTCATTCACATTCCAGCAGCCGGCTAGCGAACGCCACCGCAACAACGAATCTTTTTATCTGCCTAGAGAAAGGCGCGAGCCATTTTGCTTTTAAAGGGGTCCCGCCAAACTAATGTGCTGACAATAATCTGCTGCGTAATCATGGAACACTCTTCACGGTCGCGTATTGTGATCTCTTTAGAGGGAGAAAAACTGCTCTTTAACAACATCAAGAAGCGAAATGTAATGTTAGGAGTATGTAGGCGAGTTACTCGTCCACCTAGTACTGGTACTGAGGTGAGCTGAAATTGTTTGCTGGTACGGGTGCGAGTCGGCTGGACGAGGACGTCCCGGACGTGTCCAGGTGCAAAGCCGAGCAGCGTCACCGGAAACGAGTAAATCGCAGTGCTGGGAGTTTGGACGGTTGTCGCTCGCATTGCTTTTGTGCAGGTGACAATGCTAAAAAAAACGGCAGACTGTCAGAAAATCTTAAAAGTGGCTACGTTCCAGCTCTTTGAGGTTCGATAGTAACTCACAGTCAAATATTAGAGCAAATCTGAATACATCTACACCCACAGAAAAAATGAAGCACATCAAATGACACAACAGTATTTCATTGTCTTTGTAGTATAGCACTGCACTAGAGCTGCCATCGCTGAAAGCTAATTATCTGTATCTATGCCATTTATTGATTTATGACGTCTTTTATATCTGTTTCATTATGAAAATGTTTGTCAGAACACTGTATCCATAACAATTACACAGAAAATGAATACAGCATGAATACCTCATACTTCGTCATAGTTGAATATTTATTTAATTAACAATTTACTATTTTGGCAGTAACCTTATTTAAATGTCGATTGCAAGTATTATTAAAAATCTGTGCCACTTTAAATGTGGTCAGTCTTATATGTTGGGTGGACACCAAAATTGAACAGTGAACCAAAAGACGCTTCTATTTAGACGGCATAAGTAATTGTTTCAATAATATTTAGCGATAATCTGTAATCATTTAACGCCAGCGCACTTGCGCAAGAATACTGGCTTGCATATTTATGAAGCAACAATTACCAGTATTTGTTGCAAATGAGCTGAATGTAACTAAACGTCAATAACATTTCTTTCATTTAAACATCGTTATTATACATTAGTTCAGCGTGGGAAAGTGGTCAACTTGAATCAAATGATGTATGTAGAGCTTGAAGACGAAGTATTTTTTTTTTGGGGGGGGGGGGGGGATGGCTTTCAGCCAATGGAGAAGCAGACAGTAGTGGAACTCTATGAGAGTCAGTTGGAGACTGGGACTTTTTTCAAGTGACGAGTTCAAAGGAGGGGTTCTGGACATTTTGTGTCGAGTGCTGGAAGAACGCAAACCTACCTATGGTAACGTGCATAATTCAATCGTGTAGGTGACAGATTCAGGGCAATGAACGGCCGCTATAGGCTGAAGGGACTTTATACTTCGAGAGATCTCAGTGTTCTCCAGAATAGGACTCTAACCTCTTCCTCTGAGCTTAGGCAGTGTATGCGTTACTCTTCTTTGTATCGTGTGTGCTAATTTTTGAATCATCACATTTAGATCTGATCTATTTTGAGCTGGTGAATATTTCGCGTATTGTGATTAAGAAATTGACATCGCTTTCGTGTATCTTTGATGACTATTCAGTGGGGATTTTGTACCATTCTCTTAACGCTCTCACGCAACTCTACTGCATTTGATAAGGGAATTTTCTGTCTGTATTTTAACCGTATATCGTATGATCACTTCCCGATTATTTGAGATGTCCTTTCTTGAATAAATATTATTCAACATAATCCTCTCTCG
The DNA here is from genome assembly GCF_021461385.2 of Schistocerca piceifrons. Classification (NCBI taxonomy): domain Eukaryota; kingdom Metazoa; phylum Arthropoda; class Insecta; order Orthoptera; family Acrididae; genus Schistocerca; species Schistocerca piceifrons. The sequence continues at coordinate 177,289,325 of NC_060149.1, read as the reverse complement.
TCTATATCAATTATAGACATTATAAAAGAATCCTTGTTATAAAATTATTGTATTTTTGTATACCTTATTAACTCCGTATTTTACCAATGCGTAGACTACTCGACTAGAGGACCATAGCTATAGGTTATTATTTCCAGCGAATTATCTGTGGGCCATGAAAGCATACGTGCGTGACTCGACCCTATCACTACATGGAGCTATTCTTCTTTAAACACTGATGTGAATAGTCCCCGTACATGACGTACGATTAAATACAGGTGAAAATGAAACTGATTTGCTCCTATCGGATGCTGTTTAGAAGGTCAACTACTCTACAGTAACCGTTAGGTACCGTTGCAGAAGGCACAAATATAAGGGTTTAATGTCGCAGTTGACACCATTGTCATTGGGAACGGAGCATAATCTCAAGTTCGGGGAAGACTAAGACTAAATTATCGAGCTATTCGCCTTCAGCAATTAAGGGACGCCACAGAGAAAATAAATCTCATGAGGAATATAATTGTAGAAGTGTGTGGAATTAAACAGAACGCAGTTTCCGAACTTACCTGTTAAGGTTAGAAATATGCACCATCAGTGTAAGAGGATTGAGTAGATAATACTTTGTAAGATAATATTGATATGTACACTGTTGTTGTTGTTGTTGTTGTTGTGGTCTTCAATTTAAGAAAACTATAGTAACATGCAAAGCAATCGTAGACAGCATTTTCAAAACTCTGATTGTGGAATCTTGACTCCATCTGAGAACGCTCTTACAGCGACTAGTAGGTGAATATTTATTTCTCGTCAGAAATATCAGCAAATGAGACTTTTTGGATACGGCTGCATTCTCACAATTTTGTAGAACAAGAGTTTCATTTCTGTATTCGTAACAAGCGGGATTGCGCAGTGGTTAGCACACTGGACTCCTCTTCGGGAGGACGACGTTTCACCGGGTCCGACGATCTTGAAGCGTTCAATTCACTAAGGCTATCGATAATAATATAGATAGAACTAATCAGAATGGAAAACCACCATACGAGGTATATCAGAACTATCGAAAGTGTGGAACACAGAATCGCCGGAATAATAGAGAAGGGGCACTGCACAGAATTGGAAGTCGTTGACTGTATGAATGTTACGAGAATCTGTAACCATGGGCACGTAAAGTGGGTCAGAAACAATATTAGCCACCTTTTCCCGTTGTAATTTTGCTGTCTAAACATATTTTGGCATTTTCAGGCTGCTTGAATCAGGGCACTAGGTGTAAAGTAGACTGTCTTTCTGGCACCCAAAATCACTAGTTTTAAATATTATCGATCCGTTACGATCCATATTCGAAAATATATGTACGTTACCCGGCATCTCTCAAGGTAATGTAGCGGTTTTTTACTCTTTCAATGGCAGAGATCAAATGGTTGAAATGGCACTGAACACTATGGGACTTCACAGCTGAAGTCATCAGTTCCCTAGAACTTAGAACTACTTAAACCTAACTAACCTAAGCACATCACACACATCCATGCCCGAGGCAGGATTCGAACCTGCGACCGTAGTGGTCGCACGGTTGCAGACTGAGTTGCCTAGAACACAAAGGCCGGTCATACACAGATCATTTTTTGTACGCTTGTTTTCTTTTTATGTCTTTCACTTCATTGTAGGCCTCATGATCTGAGTAAAACAAAAGCGCGTAGGATTGCGCATTTCACTTCTGGCTACGGCCGTTCACAGAAACCCGGCGCTCTAGGTAGCCTATAGCGAAGAATCAGACATTGCTGCCTCCAACGAGCGAAGAGCGAAGCTGAGCTCATGTAAAAGTTTGTCAGCCCGGTGGCATGCAGTAAAGGAAAGCACCACAGGTCGGGTAACAAGATAACTTTCGTTGACAATAAAAATTTATTGCCGTTTGGAGAAGGTCCTTAGCGGGAACTTGTGGGAGAGCCTCTGAATGCCTTCTCTATGAACTAATGTTAAAGCTGTTATACAAGTAAATAGAGTTGTACCGTCGAATACGACAGAGTGTGGCTTGAATTGCACGATAAACTACTTGTGTAAGTTTACCCACTGCGGTAAGGCATTTAGCGCTTAGAGTTCAATGAAACCACTTGCCCGTGACAGCATGTCACCCAAAGCAAATCTGGAATTTAATCCAGACCCGATTTGAGATGCATTTACAAACAACACAAATGTTGACGTCCTGTCATCTACAGGGAGTAATAGAGGAATAAATAGCTAGTGGGACAGACGTTTTCGATCTACTACTAATTTGAGGCATTGAAACGAGATGCGTTTTCCCAGAACCTGTCTCCGGAAAACAAACACGGAGAAAAACGTTATACGCCAGGAAGGAATAGTCAGATATAGACGCTATTCCATATACATGTAAAACATTAGCTATGTGAATGATTAGAATTTCAGTCATATGCTGTAGCTAGATTTTCCATCATAGTGCATTAGCTTTGTCATCACATGGTCTTACAGTGTATATTCTGAGGCTGCACTGCGTCATATGAAGAGTGGAAATGAAGAACTTTGTAAATGCTAGGTCTGGCATTTGTTGCGAGAATAAAAATTATATTTTGAGGAATTTTCTCGTGTCCGAAAAACCGGCCCACATCTGATCTTGACGGTCACTTTCGCCCATTCCCTACTTCTAATCAAGAATGCATTTGGACTTCAGTTTTTTCCTAAACTGTTTGTCTATATGTTCAACCATCTCTACACTTCCGTGTTTCGTTGGTGTCATATACACGTCACGCTTGTCTTCCCATCTAAGACCCAACAAATCGTTACAACTCCAGCCTGTGGATGGTTTTTAAGGCGGTTTCCCATGTAACTCGGCGAATGCGGGCTAGTTCCCCTTATTCCGCCTCAGTTACATTGTGTCGGCGAGTGCTGTGCAAACACTGTCTCCACGTACGCGTACACCATAATTACTCTACCACATAGTTTGTAAATCTTTAATCCAAATTTCACTCTTTTTGAAGGATTTAAGTTTTTGTTTGCTAAACATCCTTCATGTTTCATTAACGGTTCGTCTACATTTACATTTTCATCCAGCGATTAAATTTCTTGACATTTCTCACTCCAGAGGTTGATAATAGGTCTTCGAAGCCGGTAAATACCATCAGGAGTTCCACTACTGGAAAAATCTAGGAATTTCGAAATCTGTTTAAATTTTTAAAAGGCACTACTTTTTTTAAATATTGGCGTTTCTGCTAATGGTCTTTTAGAGCACTGCATTTGGACATTTCGTTTTCTGACTCCAGCCACCGAAATACACAGAGCATAGTAGGCCTTCATTACGTCGAAAGTAACAGGCTACCAAGCGTCGTTTACTTACTATTTTTCCTCTGCGTTCCCTATCATCTGGCGCAGTATGAGATTTGTTTATGTAACTTGTATTCCCCATAATCTGTCATCAAGTATAAGAAAAAATAATTCTAGTAATCTTGGCTGTTGAATTACATTATTTCAAACAAATGCTTTAATACCATGCATCTCAGAATATTTGTCCGGCCGAAGTGGCCGTGCGGTTAAAGTCGCTGCAGTCTGGAACCGCAAGATCGCTACGGTCGCAGGTTCGAATCCTGCCTCGGGCATGGATGTTTGTGATGTCCTTAGGTTAGTTAGGTTTAACTAGTTCTAAGTTCTAGGGGACTAATGACCTCAGCAGTTGAGTCCCATAGTGCTCAGAGCCATTTTTTTTCAGAATATTTCCAAACGATTGGTGTATTTTTTTTCGCTTCCTGCCAGTTCCGTGTTACACACGATATACGTACTGAATTTACCTCTTCACTATCATCGTCTATAACTAAACATTTTGCACACTTTCTCTTTTGTATAATCACGATGCTTTCACTGGATTTGTCATCACTGCTTCCATGTAAACGACTCTCTCTTGATATTAAGTAAAGATTTCTTAAATTTGTCTTCAGAAACGAAGGCACAAAACCACTAGCACCCTTGATTTGTAACGTAGATATACGCAATTGTGATCAATTCTCGCAGTGTAATGATAAGAACTAAACCATGACTGTAACTGAGAAGTGTTTGTCTAATGGGCAGACTCGTGATGTTTACGCTTGGCCATATTTTCGTTCCCGCGAGTGTGTCTCGCGATATGTTCGTTTGGTCCGCATTTGTTTCCGTATTTCTGACTCGGGATATTCATCTTTGGTCCAAATTTGTTATCATGAATGAGATTTGTCAAAGTACAGCAAGGGGATAACAATGTTCTAATTGTTGTTTATACTAGTTTTTGGCTGTTTATTTTTCAAAAGCTAATGTAAAGACCAACAAAATAGTATACACGTGAAAATTCGTCTGAAGATGAACCTGTTAGTCCAAGACCGGTAACGGTGTTATTTATATTAGGAAGTGACGTTATTATGAGTAGCTAGTTACTGTTTTGTTCTTTGCAAGAATAAATTGATATTTTGTACACGGCCACTGTCTCAAAACGTCAGTTCTCGACGAAATAGCAGGACAAAAGTCATTCCAAGTGAAGTTAACGCCTAGGCACAACGTTTTACACTACTGGGCATTAAAACTGCTGCACCACGAAGATGACGTGCTACAGACGCGAAATTTAACCGACAGGAAGAAGATGCTATGATATGCAAATGATTAGCTATTCAGAGCATTCACTCAAGGTTGGCGCCGGTGGCGACACCTACAACGTGCTGATATGAGGAAAGTTTCCAACCGATTTCTCATACACAAACAGCAGTTGACCTGCGTTGTCTGGTGAAACGTTGTTGTGATGCCTCGTGTAAGGAGGAGAAATGCGTACCATAACGTTTCCGACTTTCATAAAGCTAGGATTGTAGCCTATCGCGATTGCGGTTTATCGTATCGCGACATTGTTGCTCGCGTTGGTCAAGATCCAATGACTGTTAAAAGAATATGGAAGCGGTGGGTTCAGGAGGGTAATACGGAACGCCGTGCTGGATCCCAACGGCCTCGTATCACAAGCAGTCGAGATGACAGGTATGTTATCCGTATGGCTGTAACGGATTGTGCAGCCACGTCTCCATTCCGGAGTCGATAGATGGGGACGTTTGCAAGACAAAAACCATCTGCATGAACAGTTCGATTACGTTTGCAGCAGCATGGACTGTCAGCTCGGAGGCCATGGCTGCGTTTACCCTTGGCGCTGCAACACACAGGAGCGCCAGTGATGGTGTACTCAACGACGAACCTGGGTGCAAAACGAATGGCAAAACGTCATTTTTTTCGGATGAATCCAGTTTCTGTTTACAGCATCATGATGGTCGCATCCGTGTTTGGCGACATCGCGGTGAACACACATTGGAAGCGTGTATTCGTCATCGCCATACTGGCGTATCACCCGGCGTGATGGTATGGGGTGCCATTGGTTACACGTCTCGATCACCTCTTGTTCGCATTGACGGTACTTTGAACAGTGGACGTTACATTTCAGATGTGTTACGACCCGTGGCTCTACCTTTCATTCAATCCCGGCGAAACCCTACATTTCAGCAGGATAATGCACGACCGCATGTTGCAGGTCCTGTTCAGGCCTTTCTGGATACAGAAAATGTTCGACTGCTGCCCTGGCCAGGACATTCTCCAGATCTCTCACCAACTGAAAACGTCTGGTCAATGGTGGCCGAGCAACTGGCTCGTCACAATACTCCAGTCACTACTCTTGATGAACTGTGGTATCGTGTTGAAGCGGTATGGGCAGCTATACCTGTACACGCCATCCACGCTCTGTTTGACTCAATCCCCAGGCGTATCAACGCCGTTATTACGGCCAGAGGTGGTTGTTCTGGGTATTGATTTCTCAGGATCTATGCACCAAAACTGCGTGAAAATGTAATCACATGCCAATTCTAGTATAATATATTTGTCCAACGAATACCCGTTTATAATCTGCATTTCTTCTTGGTGTAGCAATTTTAATGGCCAGTAGTGTATTTGTGATAATACACTTACAGAAATACAGCATTTAATTTTTAACTAGTAGATATGTAGTCAAGAAAATACACATCTCATATGTCTTTCACTTTTAAACCTGCTGTGGAAAGCACAACTTGGCTCAAAGACCATACGCCATCTACTAACGCAAGTTTCAAAGACATTCTTCAATGTTTGGCATCTGTATCGAGTCTACTGACATGCAAGAGACCACCGAGAACACAACAGCTCTGAAAATGCGTTTAGTGATAAAATGGCACTTACAACGTTTTCTGCTTCCACTCTTCATATGAGTAGTGGACACTGAGTGGGTCCATGGAAAGTGCTTCATGTTCCTGTAAGACCAAGGTACCAGCTCTCATCAGAGTGTGAAAGAGGTCTTCATGTGGCCGGCTAGACGAATTGTGCGTTATGTGGGCATGTGAGACGTTTGGATGTGACAACAGCAGAGTGTTGGAACTGATGGGAACGTGAGGGAAACGACTCGCGTCTTCAATGTTCATACCAGCCATACCTGACGATACCAAGGGACAATTGCCATATTGTGTTTCGTCATATCTGCGGCCGCCGTCCGGGCAGAATAATGGATTTGCAACAGCACTTCATGTCATCCCGTACCAGTGATCGAATACTAGCCGAAGCAGGGCTCAGAATCAAACTGCTTTTAACATCCAACCACAGACAACTACGTTTCGACTGGTGTCGTATTCGCGAAGTATCTACTGCAGATGAGAGGCGCCGCATCATTTTCAGCGATGATACTACATTCTGACCTACATCGGAAGACTATCGTCAGTGAGTATGGCAGTACCAGCGTGAGAGGACTCATTCTGTTAACATTTTACAATTATCCACCGGTGTTATCCCTAGCCGATTAGTATCGGGAACCGTCAGGTAGTACTTCAGGTTACCTCCGGTGGCGGTTCAAGCAACACTGAGCAGACAAAGACACCCTAACCATTCTTGCGTTAACTCTCAAGATACAGTTTTCTGGCAGCTCCGTTTAACATGTCTACGATCGCCCACGATGTTTAGGTTTCGCTGAGTAAAATGATGCTATCTGTCGCCTATCCTTCCATCGTCACTATCAAAGACAAAACGGCCCGCTATACCAGTTGTGGGCCAATTTACCGCAGAAGTGAATAGAGGTTTTTTCAATCCAATCAGAGCAGGAAGAGAAGCCCAAGGGGATGCAACGCCCTACTGGCAAGTCACCAGCATCATACTCGTATTGCCCAATTTCGTTGTTTATTTCATTTCATCCTATTGTCTTAAGGCTCTTCATTTTTTTTTTACATGAGTGTACGTATTGGACAAATAGCACAGAATATCGGAAACTGCAGTTTAGGGTTTATATCCTTCCATCATCCCGATGCTTCATACTGTTGAGATAGTTCTATACTTTCTTAGGTAGCTGTTCAGAATATTTTGTTCAGTGACTCTAGGTACACTGCTGGCCATTAGAATTGCTACACCAAGAAGATATGCAGATGATAAACGGGTATTCGTTGGACAAATATATTATACTATAACTGACACGTGATTACATTTTGCCGGCCGCGGTGGCCGTGCGGTTCTGGCGCTGCAGTCCGGAACCGCGAGGCTGCTACGGTCGCAGGTTCGAATCCTGCCTCGGGCATGGGTGTGTGTGATGTCCTTAGGTTAGTTAGGTTTAAGTAGTTCTAAGTTCTAGGAGACTTATGACCTAAGATGTTAAGTCCCATAGTGCTCAGAGCCATTTGAACCATTTTTTGATTACATTTTCACGCAGTTTGGGTGCATAGATCCTGAGAAATCAGTACCCAGAACAACCACCTCTGGCGGTAATAACGGCGTTGATACGCCTGGGGATTGAGTCAAACAGAGCGTGGATGGCGTGTACAGGTATAGCTGCCCATACCGCTTCAACACGATACCACAGTTCATCAAGAGTAGTGACTGGAGTATTGTGACGAGCCAGTTGCTCGGCCACCATTGACCAGACGTTTTCAGTTGGTGAGAGATCTGGAGAATGTCCTGGCCAGGGCAGCAGTCGAACATTTTCTGTATCCAGAAAGGCCCGAACAGGACCTGCAACATGCGGTCGTGCATTATCCTGCTGAAATGTAGGGTTTCGCCGGGATCGAATGAAAGGTAGAGCCACGGGTCGTAACACGTCTGAAATGTAACGTCCACTGTTCAAAGTACCGTCAATGCGAACAAGAGGTGATCGAGACGTGTAACCAATAGCATCCCATACCATCACGCCGGGTGATACGCCAGTATGGCGATGACGAATACATGCTTTCAATGTGCGTTCACCGCGATGTCGCCAAACACGGATGCGACCATCATGATGCTGTAAACAGAACCTATTCATCCGAAAAAATGACGTTTTGCCATTCGTGCACCCGGGTTCATCGTTGAGTACACCATCGCAGGCGCTCCTGTCTGTGTTGCAGCGTCAAGGGTAACCGTAGCCATGGTCTCCGAGCTGGTAGTCCATGCTGCTGCAAACGTCGTCCAACTGTTCGTGCAGATGGTTGTTCTCTTGCAAACGTACCCATCTGTTGACTCAGGGATCGAGACGTGGCTGCACGATCCGTTACAGCCATGCGGATAAGATGCCTGTCATCTCGACTGCTAGTGATAAGAGGCCGTTGGGATCCAGCAGGGCGTTCCGTATTACCCTCCTGAACCCACCGATTCCATACTTTGCTAACAGTAATTGGATCTCGACCAACGCGAACAACAATGTCGCGATACGATAAAACGCAATTGCGATAGGCTGCAATCCGATCTTTATCAAAGTCGGAAACGTGATGGTACGCATTTCTCCTTCTCACACGAGGCATCTCAACAACGTTTCACCAGACAACGCAGGTCAACTGCTGTTTGTGTATGAGAAATCGGTTGGAAACTTTCCTCGTGTCAGCACGTTTTAGGTGTCGCCAACGGCCCCAACCTTGAGTGAATGCTCTGAAAAACTAATAATTTGCATATCACAGCATCTTCGTCCTATCGGTTAAATTTCGCGTCGGTAGCACGTCATCTTCGTGGTGTAGCAATTTTAAGGGCCAGAAGTGTATTAATGATGGCAGTGTCCGAACATCCAGTGAACTCAGCCTTTTTTGTGAAATTTGCTTCCATTCACCAACAGTCACATGTCTCTCATGGTTTTCGACACAATTCTCCAGTCTGTTTACACCGTTCATATACTCCTGTTAACACATCCGTACTATTCACATCTCTTCGCGCAACCGACACGTGATGTATGTGTGCTGCTTTAGAAGACAGGGTTGCTGTGATAATTTTTTTTTCGTTAATCAGTGTGTGGGCCGCTACACTCTGACGGCTTGTTGTCTAAATCGCTAGACCATTTCAGTGACTATGTGATCATGTTAGGTCGTCAGAAACGCTAGTGCTACACTGCACAGAAAAAAATGTGGAAATCGACAACAGAAGAAGGTTGTATCTCAGATAAAACAGAGATCGATGGAAGCCTCTGGACGTATAAAAATATAGCTTGTATGTGCCTCTGTCATGTTTCACACCAGATGACACCGCCCAACGGACACGTTTCACCCGTGACATGGAGATCAGTACATCGCATGTGTCGTATATTTGGAAACCAGTGTCACTGCTGAGGATTTATTCTGGTAACAGATTTTTCACTTCAAATCTCTGAGACCAGGAAAAGCTTGTTGTAAAATCAGAGAGACATTTTATAATTCAATGTTCTTGAATTCTGTATTTAAAAACGAACTGGATATTTACTTTTTAAAAGATATTATTAGACACAAGAGCAGAATCCGACAAAACAAAATTAGAGTTCTTGTGATCTTAATCATATGAATATGCATCAAGCATCAACGTGGTGGGATTTACATTCTTTTAGGTTGCCCGTTGAGAAGCAGTTGTGGTACTTCATATCTTTAAATATTCCATGCTCATCATCAGATAAATCTACGCAGAAATTACAGTCTCATTTTGCGTATACGTCTGCATTACAACTGGTACAGCATGAAAGGTTGTCCGGTGAAATATTAGGTACTTACAGCGACATATTTCACTTGTAAACACAGTAACCTAAAACAGTATTATGGTACCTTATATTTGATCTGTAAAGCAACAATTTATATTTTCCAAGTTGCATGCAACGTCTATTGTTTGCTTGTTCTTCGTATGTTCTGTATGATGCCGAGTGCACAGCGTGTTTCCGTAAGAGCATGCTAAAAATGTAGCAGGACATAGAGAATGCTCCACTGAACAATTTGAGGTGGGGAACCTGTGAACGGAGAAGCCAGCTTAAGGTCGTGTGGAAGTTATCTTGTCTGTTTTCCAGCTTATTTGCAGTAACATGCTTACAAGGTCACATGTACTGCGCTATTTATTTACATTCTTTATTTCCTGCAGGGAAACAAGAAAGGTGAGCCTGATTACTAGGAAGTTATGATGCAGGTTTTGTTTTCTTTACTTGTCCATAAGGTGGCTCTGTTGTATCTTATTTACATTTTCCCGTGACAGAACGTGCTATGAATCAACGTCAGAACCATTCATTACTCCCAAGGGAAACTCCCCATCACACCCCTCTCAGATCGCTCACTGGAAAAACTGGGCATATTTCAAGCATAAAAACAGGAAGAAGGTGCACTGAACTGTGGGAAAAGAAGCAAAATAGAAACAGTAAACGTCCTCTTTTAGAATACTGCTGCGCTGTGTGGGATCCTTGCCAGATAGTAATGATGGAATAAATCGAAAAAGTTCAAAGAAGGGCAGCATGTTTTGTATTATCGTGAAATATGGGAGAGGGTGTCACAGAAATGATACAAGATTTGGCTTCTACATCATTAAAAGAAAGGCGTTTTTCGTTGTGACGGAATCTTCTCACGAAATTCCAATCACCAACTTTCTCCTTCGAATGCGAAAATATTTTGTTGACACTGACCTACATAGGGAGAAACGACCACCACGATAAAATATGGGAAATCAGAGCTCGTACGGAAAGATATTCTTTCTGCGCGCTATACGAGATTGGAGCAATAGAGAATTCTGAAGGTGCTTCGATGAACCCTATGCCAGGCACTTCAATTTGATTTGCAGAGTATCCATGTAGATGTAGATGTAAAGTTCAGCATGTGCGACATCTAGTGACTTCGACCAACCGTGGCGTCGTGGTGGGTTACAGTGTCACACTGCGAAGGAGGAGATTCGTGTTCAAATCTCCCTCATACCCCACTTCTTCTTTTTCACAAAATTATGAACTGTCTGATCGGTCATTGACGTGTCTATTCGCTGTATTAAAATATGTATGTGCATTGTGGTGTAACGTCCGTTTGCAACAGCGACGTGCAACAAAGTGACTTCCAGACATACGTAACTCCTATTTGTTCCACACGAGTACCACATGTTATGCCTATTTCATTCCGTTTTGTAGGTTTTGACTCTTGAAATACCTTCGTTGTAACATAGTTCACACCAGTTTATTTGTTGTTTTCATTTCTGTGAGAGGTGTGTGAGGCATCTCACCTGCTCTCAGTATTCATCACATTTACTTGCGACGGTAATATGTTCTTACCACATGACTCATATTCTGGAACGAATGTATAGTATGACAATTGGCAAGACTACAGAAGCAGAACAGACACGGACAGTTCATAAATTTGTGAAAGAAACAAAAGACGGGGCACCAGGGAGGTTCGAACACGGATCTCTGACTCTGCAGTCCAACACCGCGTCTACACAACCACGACGCCTTGCTTATTGAAAGTCGCTCGATGTTGCACATTTTGAGGTTGGACTGTTTATAGTTTCTATTTTGTCTCTTCTTTTCACGGTTAGGTACAACTTCTTTCTGTTTTCATGCTTGATCTACGTTCAGTTTTGACTGGCTATCCACTCGGCCATTTCACCACTGCACCGAGGGGGCTGCCATGGGGAGTTTCCGTTGTCAGTGCTATTCAGAGACTTACAGTGCAATACGATGGAACAGTACAGTTACAGTTTCGCAGAACTCACTGACGTGTACCTTGTGTATGGGGAACTAAGTTACAATGCTGTCGGTGCTGAAAGGCTCCACGAAAAAAAATTATCACCCACAATGAGTCCATGCAATTTTTGTGACTGACTTTGCACCGAGGGTCGCATTGTGCCAGTGGCTGCTTCAAAAATGGAATGATCGACCGGACTTCCTCCGAATCGTGCTGTTTACTAACGAGGCCTCATTTGATAGCGATGGTATTTCGAACAGCAGGAATAGTCATGTGTGGGATGAACAAAACCCTCACGCTGTAGTAAGTCAAACCATCAACCGCCATTGTAGGCGACAATCTCATTGGGCCATATCTTCTACCTGGCCATCTGAATGGCCTCCTGTTCCGGAGTAACGACAAGGTGCGGCACGAAGATGAAGAACGCAAAAGCAGAGAAGGCTGTGAGATGGCGTCAGCCAATAGTTCGCTGACTAGGACAGCACCAAGGCAGGAGCGGCCTCTACAAGAAGAGAATATGAGAGCCGCTCCTTCCAGCATCAGCCAGACAGTAGAAAACGGACACTAGTAGACCCGCACTTGTTATCCATATCCAGTACTTGCACAGACATTGCCGCCAATGTCGCCAATTACTTGCGACGCGTTCTTGTAAGCCATAGTATTGTTAATCTACTTTGTTGTAATAAAAGCCATTAAAATGATTTGCTTCAATTGTTGCTCAGCTATCCGAGAAAGCAGCATCCCTTAGGCACCTTGTAAGAGACGAGTTGGAACGAACCCACACCTCCTGTAGTTCGGTTCGTTCAAAGAGTTCTATCTGAGTTGTTGGAGAACGTACTCTTGGCTTTTCGTGAGAGGATGTGAATACAAGATGACGGTGCACCGCCTCACTTTAGTGCAGATGCCCGCAGCCATCGCCGGCCGCTGTGGTCGAGCGGTTCTACGCGCTTCAGCCCGGAACCGCACTGCTACTACGGTCGTAGGTTCGAATCCTGCTTCGGGCATGGATGTGTGTGATTTCCTTAGGTTGGGTAGGTTTAAGTAGTTCTAAGTCTACGGAACTGATGACCTCAGATGTCAAGTCTCATAGTGCTTATAGCCATTTGAACCATTTGAATCCGGAACCATCTTAATGTTGTGTTTTCTGATCTCTGGGCTGGAAGGGAAGGTCCTATTGCACGGTCTACGAGGTCACCTGACCTGAATCGCCCTTTTTATATTCTATGGGTATATCGAAAGTTACTTGTGTATGAGACCCTAGTGGATACAGAGATGGAATTAGTTGCCAGAATTGTAGCTGCCTGTGATGTGATTCGAAATACACCAGGGATATTTGTCGAGGTGCGTCAAAATCTTGTTCGCCGATGTCGTGCTTGCATTGAGGGTGATGGCCGTGAGTTTCAGCACATTTTGTAAGATACGTTATAAATGGTACATTCATTACATCAGTGATGGTATTTGCAGTTAACTGTAACTCATGTAAATAAAAAAGTACACAGAAATGTGTTTTAATTCCTGTTATCTCCTTAAGCTGGCTTCTCCGACCGCAGGTTCCCTACCTCAAATTGTTCAGTGGAGCATACTGTGTGCCCTGTTAAATTTTTGGACGCTCTTACGGAAACACCCTGTATGTACACAAATTGTTATGTATTGAGGGCATTGCTACAGACGTTTTTAGCACAGAAAAAATACAAGCTTATTCTTATTGTAGGTTATGTCGGTTAATATCTCCTTCTGCAACTGTAATAAAAGTCTTATTAAGACCAGCGCGTTTCACTCTATTTTAAAGCATGTTCAGTGGTCACTGTAACAAAATGGCTTTTCTTAGAATTTTGTCGGCTAGGATCGTGACAGTTCTCATGCTCTCACTTACTACTGTAAACAGTATTAAACTGTCATCGTTACTCACGGTTTTTTAGAAATAAATTGTGATTACCCATGATAATTTAATATTGTTTGTGGTAGTAACTGAAAACATGAAAGATTTTCATAGTCCTAGCAAACAAAATTGTGAGAAAAGCCATATTGTACCAGGGCTCTTTGAAAAGTGTCCGCAGCTCGTGGTCGTGCGGTAGCGTGCTCGCTTCCCACGCCCGGGTTTCCGGGTTCGATTCCCGGCAGGGTCAGGGATTTTCTCTGCCTCGTGATGACTGGGTGTTGTGTGCTGTCCTTAGGTTAGTTAGGTTTAAGTAGTTCTAAGTTCCAGGGGACTGATGACCATAGAATTTAAGTCCCATAGTGCTCAGAGCCATTTTTTACTTCTGAAAGTAAGGTCCGATCGGTCGCAAAGTGAAAATCAATGTAAAAATCAAAAATGTTTTATTTGCAACAGTTTGCTACAACTTCCAGCTACTTATCTACACAGTCGTCGTTCCGACTTAGACATCTGTCGTAGTGTCGTACAAACTTTCCAGTACCATCGTCATAGAAGGCAGCCGCCTGTGCTTTCCGCCAATGCTCTAAGCTGGCCTACAGCTCGTTGTCTGTGCCAAAAGCTTGTCTTCATAGCCAGCGGTTCATGTGAGCAGAGGTGAACCTCAGGGGTAGCCAATTATGCGCTGTATTGTGGGTGATCAAACACTTCCCATTGAAAACGTTGCATGGGGCATTTTCATTACCCCTGCAGAGTGCGGACGAAAATGGTCGTGCAAAACGAAACACATGACAGTTACGTTATGTGTGTTGTACAGCTTCAGGCGAAATCTTTCATCAGGCACTCATACTTGGCGGGAGACATTACTTTCTAACCATCTTTACGTTCTCACTGTGAGCTCAGAACTGAAAAGAGCGACGTGATGCGATCGACGGGCATATTAGACACAGTGCCCAGCGCATCTGTGCAAAGCTTCATCAGATTTTCACTGTGTTTTCCATTTCGCACCGGATCGGACCCTACTTTCCGAATAGCCCTCGTATCAGTGAGCACTGAAACTGCTTTACAATTAAAAAAAAAGGCAACTGGTCTTAATAAGACCAAATCGTAAAAGACGGTAGGAATATATAACTGCAACTGCGGAAAAAGTGGTTTTAAACAAAGAAAACAACATTATGTTTTTCGGAAGGGGTGTAGCGTTTTATGTTATTCCTTACCATATCAGAACTAAGGAATGAATAACTCCGACCTGCTGAGAGTTATGGATGCATCTGTCGTTGGCCCAGTTCCTGGCTGTCATGCCGACACATAGGCGGTTGCGTTGCGCTAATGTCGTGCAAGCGAAACCGAGGGCAGACCGCAAGCGGGTAGGGACACAGAGGTCAAGCCCTGCTGTTAACAGTAGATGGAGTCAATTGCTGGCGAGAGTTAACAGAGGTGGCCGCAGGGGGTTGACATTCGGCCGTTGGCGTCTGTCGGCTGGCCTTCCGGACGTGCCTCGCTTGCCGCCACAAGAGCTTAGTGGCCCTGTGGTCCTTACAAACAGGGGCGCCACAGCTCCAATAACAGCACAGTAACGCCGATACAAGGCCGCCAACCGTATAAAATAAGACAGTGTTTTCGCTGTTATGCTGATTAGACTCTCTTCAGCCAATACTGAAAACACATACTACCACAAAATAGCCTAAAGTGGATGAACGGTTATCCTATTGGATTCTCGCACATAACCTGAAAATTCTAGTCTCAATAACATTATTAAAGGTTGACAATGTCAAAATTTTTTAAGTACGTCTGTACTCATTACGGAAATGCGGATCCGCGGAGTGGCCGCGTGGTTAGTGGCGCCATGTCACGAACTGCACGGCCCTCCCGCCGGAGGTTCGAGTCCTCCTTCGGGCATAGGTGTGTGTGTTGTCCTTAGCGCAAGTTAGTTTAGGTTAGTTTAGGTTAGTTTAAGTTAGTTTAAAGTAGTGTTTAAGTCTAGGGAGCGATGACCTCCTCAGTTTGGTCCCTTAGGAATTCACACATATTTGAACATACTGAACGGAAATGCGCGAACGTATGAAGGTAATGGTTACTGTAATGTGTTCTCAATTATACAAAGACAGGGAAAAATGCTTCGGACGATACTTGCTTACATGCATTATAATAGTCTGTATATCGTGTTCCAATCATTACATGAACTACTAGTTTGTGTAGGTACTGTGTGAAAAGCGGTTCCTCGATTTCCGCACCATATCAAGACATTGTGGACGTAGGATGACTTCACATCAAGATGCTCAAAAACTGTTGTAACACTTCAACATGAACGACAACCATGTGCCATGTAATGTTATAGGAGTGTGTACTTCTTTAGAAGACTGACAATTTTCCAGTTAAAGCTTCACGTAACAGGCATGAAAGCCAAGGATGATTAGACTTTAATGTCCAACAGAAAATGAGGTCGTTAGAGACGGAGCACATACTAGAATAATAAAGGGATGGAAGCTGCAGAATACTTTTCAAAGGAATCATCCCAGCATTGACCTAGGTGGGCTTTAGGCTACCGTACTGAAACTTAATCGGCATAGATGGGCTGGAATTTGGCTTCTTTCCTACTGGATTCGATTCCAGTGCCTTAACCACTGCACTTCGCTGGTCGATATTAATTTATACCTTAGACCATTGTTGTTATAGTTCTCGTGTAATATGATTGATTTCTTTTCTTATCCATTCATTACTTATGTAAAGACTATTTTAAAATTACTTAAGAGTGCAAAAATTCATTTAAAAGCAAGATGGAGCTTCGCGACAACTCAGCGGAAAGAATATCTTCTCACGACGGTGTAAATTATGCATCGGTGATGCCTCGGCAGTATGTCAGGAAAGTGACTTGTATAGTTTGTGTATCACAGATAAATGGGTGGATACAGTAACACATCACTGAAACCGTAGCATCATTCTCATGCTACAGTGCAACAGAACAAGCATGCAGGGTGTCTCAGAAGTAATGGTCAGTTTTCAAGGAAATGACGGGAACGATCGTTCGAAGAAAAATGTATAGCTAAGTTCTGAATGCATACATTAAGAGCTATGAGCAATTATTCATATTCGATACTCTGAAACAAATCTCTTCTACTGCTAGCACTTTCTTTCCCATATTTTGAGGGTTGGTTGTACTCCATTAAACATAAGCCCTAAAGTGCATACCTTAAGAGCTACAAGCACTTGTTCATCTTAGCTTCTGTGAAACACACATAGTCTGCTGAACAAATGCTGACAGCTCCTAC
This sequence comes from Schistocerca piceifrons, assembly GCF_021461385.2. Taxonomy (NCBI): domain Eukaryota; kingdom Metazoa; phylum Arthropoda; class Insecta; order Orthoptera; family Acrididae; genus Schistocerca; species Schistocerca piceifrons. The sequence continues at coordinate 177,272,292 of NC_060149.1, read as the reverse complement.
AGAATGCATCTTAGAGCCCATGTTCACTAGAGGTTTTTTGTCTTGGTTTTGTCCATAGTACCTCGTCCCAAAATATGTAAAACAAAGAACTTGCACTAGAAGAGTTTTGCTACACAGTTTCATATATGCAGAACTGCTCATAGCTCTTAAGATATGTATTTAAGAGCTCACGTTTAGCCATTTTTTCTTGTCTTGGTTTAAGGAACCTATCTTCGTGGTCTGTAAATGGAATTTAGTTACACCTTGTATACTAGCCTAATAAAATTAAGTCTGTGCATGATGCGACTTGTAATGAAAGTCTTAGCTAATCAATAGAGTTACGTTCTGGTTGTTGTCGTCTTCAATCTGAAGACTGGTTTGATACATTCTCCATGCTGCTCTATCCTGTGCAAGCGTCTTCTCCTCCGAATAACTGCTGGATCCTGCATCCTTCTGAATATGCTTGCTCTCTCTGTCTCCCTCTTCGATTTTCACTCCACACATTTCCCACAAACACTAAAATGGTAATGCCTTTATGTCTCAGAATGTGTCCTATCAATCGACCTATTCATTTAGTGAAGTTGTGCCACAAATTTCTTTACTTCTCAGTTCTCTTCAGTACCTCATTACATACACGATCTACCCATCAAATCGTCAGCATTCTTCTGTAGCATCACATTTCGAAAGCTTCTGTTCTTTTCTTGTCTAACCTGTTTATTGTCAATGTTTCACTTCCATACACAGCTACAATCGGTTCAAATACCTAAATAGCTCCAGAAAATGCTTCTTAAAATTTAAATATACATTCCGTGTTAACAATTTTCTCATCTTCTGAAACGCTTTTCATTCCATTGACAGTCTACATTTTACATTCTCTCTGCTTCGGCCATCATCAGTTATTTTGATGCAGAAACAGCAAAACTCATCTACTACTTTTAGCGTCTCATTTCCTAATCTGATCCCTGCAGCATCACCTGATTTAATTCGGTTACATTCCATTACCCTTACTTTGCTTTTTTTGACGTTCATCTTATATCCTCCTTTCAAGACAATGTCCACTCCGTTCAACTGGTCTTCCAAGTCCTTTGCTATCTCCGACAGAATTACAACGTCATCGACAAATCGCAAAGTTTTAATATTTCTCCCTGAACTTTAATTCCTACTCCAATTTTTCTTTGGTTTCTTTCACTACTTGCTCAATGTAAAGAGTGAACAACATCCAGAATAGGCTGCAAGCTTGTCTCATTCCTTTGTCAACCACTGCTTACCTTTCATGCTCCTCGACGCTTATAACTGCCGTCTGATTTCTGTATAAGTTGTATGTAGTCTTTCGCTCCCTCTGTTTTACCCCTGCTGCATTCAGAATTGCAAAGAGAATATTCCAGTCAACATAGTCAAAAGCTTTCTCCAAGTCTACAAATGCTGTACATTTACGTTTACCGTTCCTAGACGTATCTTCAAGGAGAAACCGTGAGATCAGTATCGCCTCGCGTGTTCCTATATTTGTCCGGAATCCAAACGATCTCCCCCGAGGTCGGCTTCAGGCAGTTCTTCCATTCTTCTGTAAGGAATTCGTCTTAGTATTTGGCAAACAATTCTTATTAAACTGATAGTTCGATAGTATTCACACATTTCAGCAGCTTCTTTTTCTGGAATTGGAATTACTACCTTCTTCTTGGAATCTGATGGTATTTACCTGTCACATACATCTTACACACCGCCGGGAAGAGTTTTGTCATGGCTGGCTCTCCAACGGTCATCAATAGTTCAGACGGACTGTCGTATACGCCGGAGGCCTTGTTTCGACATACTGTTGTGACAAATTCTTCTCGCACTATCATATCTCCTATCCCATCTTCATCTACCTCCTCTTATCTGTCTATGATATTGGCTTCAAGTTCATCTCCCTTGTATAGATCCTCTGTATACTCCTTCCACCTTTCTGATTTTCCTTCTTTGTTTATCACTGGTTTTCCGTCTGCGTTCTTGATATCCATAGAGCTGTTTCTATTTTCCCGAAAAGCCGCTTTAATTTTCCTGTAGGTGGTATCTATCTTTACCCCTTGTGAAATATGCTCCTAAATCTTTGTAACTGGCGTTCAGCAATTCCTGCTTAGCCATTTTGCATTTTGTGCCAGTCTAATTTTTTAGACGTTTGTATATGTCCTAGATTGCTTCATTTGCTGCATTTTTACTTTTTCTCCTTTCATTAATTGAATTCAATACCACCTGTGATATCCGTTTCTACTAGGCCTTATGTTTTTATCTACTTCATCATCTGCTGCCTCCACTATTTCATCTCTCAAAGCTACCCATTTGTCATCTACTGCATTCCTTTGCCCTGTTCTAGTCAGTCGTTGCCTAATTCTCCCTCTGAACTCTCAACAGCCTTTTGTTCTTTCAACTCATCGAGGGTACATTTCCTTAATTTCCTAAATTTTTGAAATTTTCTCATTCTTATTTCCAGTTCATAATCAATAAATTTTGACCAGAGTCCGCATTTGATAATATACAATTTTTAAGAAATACATAAGTTATTGACCAATTCATACCGTATAACAGGTGTTTCCATACAAGTGTTAAAACTAGTAAAATATGAAACTGAATTAACTCAAAATGTCTTAAAATTTAAAACCTGGCTCCGAAATTTCTTTCTTGCCGTTATATAATCAGTCTGAAACTTTCCGATGTCGCAAGTTCTCGTCCACAAATACAAACCTTCTTTTATGATTCTTAATCCAAGTGTTAGCTACGCAAAATTCCACCAGGCAGCTTCCCTTTTCTTTCCTTTCCTCCTGTCCATATTCACCTACTATTTTTTCTTCTCTTCCTTTTCGTACTATCGGTTTTCCTTTTTCCCATCACAATTAAAGTTTCGATTACGTTAACTATCTGAATAGTTTCTTTTTTCTCATCACACATATCTTCAATATCTTCATCAACTGCGGAGCTAGTTGGTATACAGGGTGTTACAAAAAGGTACGGCCAAACTTTCAGGAAACATTCCTCACACACAAATAAAGAAAAGATGTTATGTAGACATGTGTCCGGAAACGCTTAATTTCCATGTTAGAGCTCATTTTAGATTCGTCAGTATGTACTGTACTTCCCCGATTCACCGCCAGTTGGCCCAATTGAAGGAAGGTAATGTTGACTTCGGTGCCTGTGTTGAGATGCGACTCATTGCTCTACAGTAATAGCATCAAGCACATCAGTATGTAGCATCAACAGGTTAGTGTTCATCACGAACGTGGTTTTGCAGTCAGTGCAATGTTTACAAATGCGGAGTTGGCAGATGCCCATTTGATGTATGGATTAGCAAGGGGCAATAGCCGTGGCGCGGTACGTTTGTATCGAGACAGATTTCCAGAACGAAGGTGTTCCGACGGGAAGACGTTCGAAGCAATTGATCGGCGTCTTAGGGAGCACGGAACATTCCAGCCTATGACTCGCAACTGGGGAAGACCTAGAACGACGAGGGCACCTGCAATGGACGAGGCAATTCTTCGTGCAGTTGACGATAACCCTAGTGTCAGTGTCAGAGAAGTTCCTGCTGTACAAGGTAACGTTGAGCACGTCACTGTATGGAGAGTGCTACGGGAGAACCAGTTGTTTCCGTACCATGTACAGCGTGTGCAGGCACTATCAGCAGCTGATTGGCCTCCACGGGTACACTTCTGCGAATGGTTCATCAACAATGTGTCAATCCTCATTTCAGTGCAAATGTTCTCTTTACTGGTAAGGCTTCATTCCAACGTGATCATATTGTAAATTTTCACAATCAACATGTGTGGGCTGACGAGAATCCGCACGCAATTGTGCAATCACGTCATCAACACAGATTTTCTGTGAACGTTTGGGCAGGCATTGTTGGTGATGTCTTGATTGGGCCCCATGTTCTTCCACCTACGCTCAACGGAGCACGTTATCGTGATTTCATACGGGATACTCTACCTGTGCTGCTAGAACATGTGCCTTTACAAATACGACACAACATGTGGTTCATGCACGATGGAGCTCCTGCACATTTCGTACGCTTCTCATTAAGAGATTCGTTGACCGATGAATTGGTAGAGGCGGACCAATTCCATGGCCTTCACGCTCTCCTGACCTCAACCCTCTTGACTTTCATTTATGGGGGCATTTGAAAGCTCTTGTCTACGCAACCCCGGTACCAAATGTAGAGACTCTTCGTGCTCGTATTGTGGACGGCTGTGATACAATACGCCATTCTCCAGGGCTGCATCAGCGCATCAGGGACTCCATGCGACGGAGGGTGGATGCATGTATCCTCGCTAACGGAGGGCATTTTGAACATTTCCTGTAACAAAGTGTTTCCATTCCATGATTAATGTGATGTGAAGAGAAGTAATAAAATTAGCTCTAACATGGAAAGTAAGCGTTTCCGGACACATGTCCACATAACATATTTTCTTTCTTTGTGTGCGAGGAATGTTTCCTGAAAGTTTGGCCGTACCTTTTTGTAACACCCTGTATGAACTTGCACTGCTGTGGTGGGTGTGGGCTTCATGTTCATCTTAGCTACGTTAATGTGTTCACGATGCTGTTCGTAGTAGCTTACCCGCATTCATGTTTTCTTATACATTATTAAACCTACTCCGGCGTTACCTAGTGATAAAATATTTAGGCCTTACATATGTACAAATGTAGTTTCAAAGGTATGAAGAAACTATATCTGGTGAATCAATTTGTAACCCCGTCTCACCTACTTGATATCAAAAATCGATTAAATTTACACCCTAACGACATATAATTATATTAACAAAATTTATATTTCATAAGGCTGCACAGGATTCTGTGAGAGTCTTTGTGAGTAGTGGCATATAAACAACATGGCATTGTACGTGTTCATCTGGAATAGTGTCAGAAACATCTCATAAAACTGCCTTAAGAACCAAAATGGGACAATGAGCGATTCACCTACTGACGACACCGTAAACGCATTCAGAGCATGTTATTTTGAGGATGGGTTCGACGGGTTTCTGACAAATCTTCCAAGTATCGGTCCTTGTTAAGAGTACTCATAGACTGCAGTAGCGTATGTTGCCCAGTATAATCGACGCCACCCAAAACATGACATTCTTATTCGTTATAAGGTGGGCAGCGTACTATGAGAGATGTTTTCAATCTTTGTATTGCTTTACTAGTAAACCTGCACCGCTGCAGATCACTGTGATGCGACAATCATTGGAAAATAAGATTTGTTTAAAAAGGCTTAATCTGTTGGGGATTAGGGAATCTCCATCTGGGTATGAAGGGTTTTTAAAAAAGATACATAGAATACATACACACAGTACACGATGCAGCACATACTGGAATGCACTGCTACGAACAGTAACATAGCTTTATAACAATTTCCACGTCGCTACAGCAGTTGACTTGTATTTAGAGGAAGAGTGCGTAAAAGCTAGTGAGGGCGTAACAGCTATTTTAATTTTTGAGTCCGCACAGAGCATCGTACAACAACTGCATAATATCGTCACTTGAAACAGCTTCTGATACGCACAGTCACCTCCACTAACCAGGATAAGCTGCTGTCTTGCCATCACGTTTTGTATGATTTTGAGACCCAGTGATCTAAGGTAAGTTCTCACTTCAGGTAATTATTGCAAATTAATATAATAAGTTATGTTTTTCTAACATAGCTCTATTGAAAGCGTAAATATTTAGCAACAAATTTCCAAGTCGACCATTGCTTCATCGGAGCTCGTTGCAAGCTAAAATTAACTTGTGGTACAATGTCTACGAGGGCACAGTGGCTAGCCAGTGGTCACAATACTCACCCTGAACAAAAACCTTTTACTTCCGTTTTTACTGTTATTTATGTGAAGAAATATTGAAACTATCAACAAGAAGGCATTGCGAGGGTTTCAGTTACTCGTAACTCAAAACAGTGAAAGGATATTTGCGACCGTCTCCTGTTTTTGAAGGCAAGATCTTTCGGCATGACAGTTAAGGATCTCTGATTTACAGAATTTGAACAATATTAAGCCTAATTCTAATAAAGAGGCCAGACTAGCTGGAAAGGGCTGGATTTCTGGTTTCCAGAAAAGATTTCCATCACTGAGGTTGTGGTCAAGTAAAATTTTGGAAGTTTGTGGTAAGGTCTTATGGGACCAAACTGCTTAGGTCATCGGTCCCTAAGCTTACACATTACTTAATCAAACTTAACCTAACTTACGCTAAGGATGACACACACATCCATGCCGAGGGAGGACTCGAACCTCCGACGGGGGCAGCCGCGCGGACTGTGGTCAAGTGCCTGGTATATGCAACGTGGGCCTACGAACAGTACGCAGCATTATGCGAACGGAAACGACAATTTGTGCGAAAACTGTACCTGAGATTCTTTTAATGAGTTTACTGTTCTGGGTTGTAATGATTAATTTTTCTCGAAAAAATAAAAAAAGTAATATTATGTAATTAATTTTTTACTATCAGTACCGGTATATAATTCGTAGAGGAAATTAGTTCGGTTTTCTCTCAATACGCTTCCTGAAAGTTAAAACTGGTTTTCTCTATTTCTTTAGTTCTTTCTTTTAGCTATGTGGGAAAAATGCCCTTCCCGTTGGTCACAATGGCCACTCGAGCATTTTTCAGAATCATGGTTATTTAGGTGCTTTATCTTTGACCAACGAGAATGAAAAAAAAAAAAAAGATTTAGGTACGAGGATAGTCTGGCCGTACACTCTGTGATTTTTGAACTCCCAGATCAATTTAAACTTAGCTAAAAATTGTGTACAGCGTAGCCGTTATGTCTGCCCTTCCGCCTTACAGTCCGTCAAGGGTAGTTACATCTACTCTCCGTCAACACTCCGAAGGCCACCCAACGGTGTGGCGGAGGGTAGTTTTGGTACTACTAACTGATCCCCCTACGCTGTTCCATTAGCAAATGGAGCGAGGGGAGAGTGACTGTGGTTAACCTTTTGTATTAGCTATCAGTTTTCAAATCTCATCGTTGTGGTTGTTTCGCAAGACGTAAGTGAGAAGAAGTAATATGTTATCCGACTCGTCCCGGAAGGTATACTCCCAAAATTTCGGCAGTAGACCTCGCCGTTACACTCAACGCCTCTTTTGTACAGTCCGCCACCGGAATTTGTTGAATATCTCTGTAACATTCTAGTGACAGCTGAACGAGGCAAGAAGCTTACTTGTTTGTCATTACCTCCTAACGTCAGTTTTATTGGACCACTGCTTGATTTTCAAGTTGTCCAGTTCTGTTAGATTCACGACTCCCGCTATTTTACTGTGATGATATCGCTAAGCCACACATGGATGATAATTTCACGACGTGGAAAACCACGTCCACAAAGGAGACCTCTCATTATTCAAACCCCGGTACGTGGTAATGCTGCTTCATTCGGAGCAGAGAAAGCATAATGGTCCCTCACGGATCGTCCAACATTAGCGCTCAGTAATTCACGACGTTCAACGCTCCGTTCCGCTACGCGCCTGCATTAGTGTCAGTGGATGCTACTCAGCCGGCGCACGCACCATCGCTCAATAATTCTGATCACTTACATGCAATACTGAAACGCTACCGCTCTATATGATGTTCAATGGCCCGTGATCGTCCATGACTGGCGTTCCAGAGACATTGCAAATTAGTACTGTATGCAGTGACCGTAAACCATCAGCATAGATTCTTTTCGAAATCAATAGTGCAAACTCTCCCAAAGTTAACCATGTTGCACATCTACGAATACGTGGTACCTACAAACACTCATTCTAAGACTGGAAACATCTACCATTTCTTGCAACGCTTCCAATATTGTTTTTTTTTTTTTAGGAAATATGCTCTCATTTTTTGATCATCCGTAACTTGTAATGAGAACAATCAGAATATTTGGCCTAATTGCAGGGCCGGTAGAAAACCTGTATCATTCAACACATAATTTGTTACTGAGTTTCGCCGCATTTTAGCCATATCCTGAACAAGAACATCTCCCAGTAGTTAGAAGAAAGAACAGGCCATGGCCATCTAAAAGAACCGTTGCAGATGGGATCCACAAATCTGCAGTCGAATATCCTGGACAGCCACCCGTTGCACAAGCTTATGAAATATTCTGACTTCGTAATGAGGTACCGCGTCCATGCCAACGAAGATGGACTTGGAGAACACTGATCATACGTAAGCCAACTCAAGCTTTTCTCATATGAAATCTTGAAAACCACGACAAAAGGCAGTTAGGTAGATAGAGTGTTTCTTGTCACCTGTAAATTATTTCACACACTACCACACCTGCGCTTATTGTCGAAAGTACAGTTGTATGGACGACAAGTCAAAATTTGTGACTGAATTCCGGATTTCCTGCTATGGAAAACACGTCATATTTTCTAAAATGGATACAAAACAGTGTCAGGAACGTCCCAGAGAAATTGCTTTGGATCACCTTTTGTTCCTGTTGCATATTAATGATCCCACAGACAAACAGAAAAGGTTCTAAATGCCAAGTCTTCCATTTGTCATGAGAATCCAGGAACAATGTATCTCTCTTTGCACATAACTTTTTTGTATCTAAAAATATTCAGAAGGTACCTTGACACCAAAAAATCATGCTGCCCACCCCAAAAACGGAGACAAAATGGCTCTGAGCACTATGGGACTCAACTGCTGAGGTCATTAGTCCCCTAGAACTCAGAACTAGTTAAACCTAACTAACCTAAGGACATCACAAACATCCATGCCCGAGGCAGGATTCGAACGGAGACAAATTAGAAAATAAATAATCTATTACGAACGTTCTAAGTGCCATATCATGAATCTGGTTCTAAATGCCAAAGCGAAAATTTTTGTTTCATTTACCATTAATACAGGTGCAATAAGTTTCATTTGTGATAACACACAGAGAGAAACACAGTGGTAGTATATTAACTAGTAGAACTGCAGTCAACAAAGACATTTCTGATATATTTTAAATTTATTACAAGTGAATAGAAATATAAGAGAAGGCCGAATGGCCCTAAACGTGCCTCGACAAAAACGCCAATAAATAAGCAATTAAAAATTTCTATGAAGGATGTGTTCAGTAAGGGAGTAATGAGTGATCATACCGCCACCCTGAGGCCATGTAGGCCGTTTTTTCAAGTATTAAACATCTACGCTCGTACTCTATACGTCACTGTGTCGTACATGGCAGAGGGCACACGTTATTGTGTGTTAGGCTGCAGAAACCAGGATCACTTACCTAAGGCATATCCTGCGAAATGTACTAAGGACATCAACTCAATCATTTGGAAATGGCATAAAAGGCCGAAACTTGGGTCGTAATTAAATAAACAACAATACAGTCAAATGGCGGTGTGTTCATTTAAAAATTATTATATGACTTTTGCTCACCAACATAAAAAAACTGTTTACTTACCTAAGGCATAGGAGGATATTCTCGCTTGCCCAATTTATAAATCCCACGACAGTTATAACATATATATTAAATACAGAAATACCTCTCTGGTAAACAAGATAACAAAATATTAACTAATACACTGATAACGAAACTCAATCTGTACCAAATATACACTGATCAGCAGAACATTATAACCACCGACCTACTATCGATATAAACCCGTCCAGCAATACCAGCGTCACCTGGAGATGAATGACTGCTAGTCAGACACACGCACGGTGCATGTAGTATCAGTGGGCGTACTGTCGGTGCATAGACTAGGGAAGGCGCACGATCTATCTGGGTTTGACAGGGAAATTTGGAAACTGCACAACTCTTCGGGTGTTTCAGGAGTGCTGTGGTGAGTGTCTTCAACACGTGGCGAAACCAAGGTGAAACAGATTCCAGACGTCGTGGAGTTGGACAGCCACCCCTCTTTACAGATGTCGGACGTCATATACTGGGCAGACTGGTAAAACAAGACAGGCAGCGAACTGTGGCTGAACTAACATACTTTAATGCTGGCAGAGTACACGTGTGTGTGAGCGCACGGTGCAGCGAACACTCCTAACGATGGGCCTCCGTAGCCGACGACCCATGCATTTGCCAATGTTAACGACATGACGTCAGCAAGTACGACTTAAATGACCACGTGACTATCGGTATTGGACGTTGGCACAGCGGCAGGGCGTGGCAGGTGTGGTCTGATGAATCCCGATAGCCGGCCGGGTGGCCGAGCGGTTCTAGGCGCTACAATCTGGAACCGCGCGACCACTACGGTCACAGGTTCGAATCCTGCCTCGGGAATGGATGCGTGTGATGTCCTTAGGTTAGTTAGGTTTAAGTAGTTCTAAGTTCTAGGAGACTGATGACCTTAGAAGTTAAGTCCCATAGTGCTCAGAGCCATTTGAACCATTTTTTGAATCCCGATACATTCTTCATTACGCCGATGGGAGGGTGCGAATGCGTCGTCTACCAGGGAAACAATTCCTTTGCATCTGTAGTGCGGGATGGAGACAAGCTCGTGACGTCTCCATTATGCTCTGGGGAACATTCACGTGGGCATCCACGGGTCCAGTGGAGCTCTTGCAAGGCACCGTGACGGCCAAGGGGTATCGTACACAGGCTGCAGATCACATACACTCCTTCATGACGGTCATATTTCCCGACGGTAGTGGCATTTTTCAACAAGAAAATCTGCCATATCACAAGGCCAGGAATGTGATGGACTGGTTAGAGGAACACAGTGGCGAGTTCCAATTAATGTGCTGTCCGCCGACTGGCAAGATCTGAACCCGATCGAACAAATCTCGGATGTGATTGCACGTGACGTCAGAGCTCATCGTACTTCTCTCAGGAATTTACGGTAATTAAATCACTTGTGTGTGCAGATGCGGTGCCAACTCCTTCCAGCGACCCATCAAGGCCTCATTACGTCCAAGGCCAAGACGCGTCGCCTCTGTAATCCGTACCAAAGGTGGACATACCGACTGTTAGGAAGATGGTAATAATGTTCTATCAAATCAGTGTTTACTCAAAGATGTACGAGGAAACGAAAGGACAGATCAACCGTGCACCACATATTTACACTAATAATTTAGATTCGGAAGAAATACGCATATGGTATAGAAATATATGACTTCAAAAAAGCCTATGATGATGGTAATGGAAACTATTTGTGGCATACTATAATTCGGAAACCACAAACGCTTAGAGATCTTTCCACAGCTTTAAATTAAAAATTTCATTACAGACGGATTTAGTACCCACCCCAGTGCAAACAAGTACACTCCCTTTCCCCTATTCTCTTCCGCCTACCGATATAAAAAGTAAAATGTGTTGTGACTAGGTGCTCTCGTCCGGTAGACCGTTTGCCGGTTGCAAGTTAGTCCACCTGACGCCACTTCGGCGACTTGCGCGTCATTGGGGATGAAATGGTGATGATGAGGATAACACAACACCTAGGCCCTGAGCGGAGAAAATCTCCGACCCAGCCAGGAATCGAACCCGGGCCCTTAGAATTGACATTCTGTCGCGCTGACCACTCAGCTACAGTGGGGGGACATTTAAAAAGTGATCCGCCACGTCGGACACCTGAAAGAGGGCATAAGACTAAAAAAATGAAGTTCCAGTATTGGCTAACACCCAGGACATAGGTCTTTTAGGAAAGGAAAGAGGATTTTTCGCTCCCACAGTTAATCAAACCACTCAGAGAAGCTGATTTTTAATTAAATGTCAACAAAATAAAATAGTTTTTGTTCGCGCATATACCCAAAGGCAACGATAAAATGAAAGTCCCAAATAAAATATTTCAAAAATGGTTCAAATGGCTCTGAGCACTATGGGACTTAACATCTGAGGTCATCAGTCCCCTAGAACTTAGAACTCCTTAAACCTAACTAACCTAAGGACATCACACACATCCATGCTCGAGGCAGGATTCGAACCTGCGACCGTAGCGGTCGCGCTGTTCCTGACTGAGGCGCCTAGAACCGCTCCGCCACACCTAAAATATTTCAACAAGTAAAGCAAAAAAATCTCTGGGAATCCTTTCAGTGCAGCAAAAAACATGAAAGACGATATTAAAACTAGCATTGTAAACGCAAATACAACCATTGCTATCGCGTCAAATATATTACTGATATAAAATATCTCTAAGAAGAGAAAATCATGTCTGTCAAACGAGTGTTAATATGTGCATGTGTAACCCAGACTCTGACTAAAAGTATGAAAAAGCCCTCAGGATATTAGACAAGAAAATGCTACGCACAACTTTTGGAGTGGTGAAGTCCTGTGATATGCCAAAAACACATATACTACATGACTGTGGTAAAAGAATTCCAAAGAGAAGAAGAGCACCGGAACAGTGGAAAATCAGATATCTCGACCTGGAAATAAGCCTAAAATTTTTGTGACTTGCCATTAGGAGAGACCATTGTAAAAAGTTATTCGCCTCCGTAGCTGAATGGTTTGTGTGGTAGACTGCGGGAGACCAGGTTTCTTTACCCGGTACTGTCAGCGATTTTTCCCTTTATGGTGGGACTGGTACATATTGCACCTAGCATTGTGATGCCAAGCGACACCTCGATTGATTACTAGCGGTTCATGGTCAAGAAACCCGACAGCGACCGCGAGAGCACTGTGGTGAGCACATGCCCCTCCATACTGCATACGATGACGCCATTGGCAGAGGATGACACGGCGGTAGGTCAAACTCAATTGACCCGTCACGGCTTAATGCAAAAATAGGGGAAACTGTAGTGAAGTCATTTTGCATGCATTATAATTGCATCATAATAAGTCTATGCTCCTTAACAGACAACCTCTGTCGTAAACGAGAGGCAAACATCCCTACAAATTGTTTCTTCTCGGTATGAGTATGTCAGTACGTGCCTGGTTGTGACTAATTCACTATGTGGTCTTATGCTACAATGTTGCTATGTTATGTGCAGTTAGTATTTATTAAGTCGTCTATATTAACAGCTAGTTATGCATGTCTGAAACATTCTTACGTTTCGCTAGGTCCACACTAGAAACTGCTATAGATTTAAATCGGATAAATCCTCCATAAAGATCACCGCAACAATTGCGAAAAGCCTAGATTACAATGAACGATATATGTCACTCTGATAATTACAACACGTGGAGTTATAGCCCTTGTACCACTTCTTTGGGATATAACTGAAATTATTTCCGTATTTATGTGAGTTACGACCATGAATAACGCGTCAGGTCTGTTATCGGTATGTGCTGAACCTGCCGATACCACTATTGTGCTTCGACCCATGAACCCATTATAATGGTGGACATGAACCACTCATCTAAACCGAATGTGCGTGAAATGTTCGTCATAACAAGAATTATAGTTATTCTTTTGATATATTATACGTTCGCTTTGTCAGCTCATAACCATATTATAACGTTTTAACAACCGTAGACCTCGGGCTACCCTACAGATCAGTCTGTCATCACTTCACCAAGGGAGGCGGCATAATGTTGTGACATTGGAATCGCTTTCGGTGGGACCCATCGAGACATTCAAACCTACGCTCTTCCTGAAATGTATAAAACATCCTTGGACTTCTTGCTGCGTGATTTCAGGATAAAACGTCGCGCTTTCGACGATTTCCACTATTGTCATTGTCAGGAGCAACTGACTAACAAAATCGTATAGCCCTAAGACGGCTCCTGATTGGTCAGTAATCACGCCATGCTGTCTCTCCCGCCATAGGGTAAAGATTGCAACGATTATTTATGGCCCTTCTCTGCATCAAGAGCTCGCTTCCATGCACTGCTAAGTTTATATCCACCGACACGGTTGAAGGTATCCTCACAAATTCTTATTTCTGCAGCCCCATTAATGAAGAGTTCCAGTATGTGGGAGCCTAGGACAATACTTTCGTTTCGCCAAACAGTATTTTATGTTTGCTCGTGAGGCTGTGCTCAGCAATTGCAGATTTCTCTGGTTAACGGTTAGTATGGCGTTGATGTTCCGGAGAACGGTCGGAGACAAAAATAAAATACTGTTTGACGAAACGAAAGTATTGTACCAGGCTTCCACAAACTGGAACTGTATAATTAAAGAGGCTGTAGTAATAAGAATGTGTGAGAAAACCGTCGGCCATGACGGCGGATATAATCTTACCGGCGCATGGAAGCGAGCTGTCGATGCAGAGAAGAACCAGAGATATTCGTCGCAATCTTTATCCTACGGCGGGAGCGGTGGTGCCACCAGCGCAGACGTTGACACCGTTTGCGACGGCATGATGTACCTACCGACCAATCAGAAGCCGTGTTTTGTGTATATAAGGCCACAATAGCAACGATTGTGATACACCCCTCAGACATCAACACTCCCATCACCGCACACGACATCGCACTCGTCCTCCGCCCCTGGTCATGATGGCGTCACTTACCACCACCTCAAGGAATCTCCCTCATCCTTCCTGGCTGTCCTTGCTACCGTGCACAATGTCCTCCTCTCCACTGGATTTTACCCCGACCTGTGGACGACTTCCCGTGTCCTGCCGTTCCCTAAACCCAACAAACCCCAATCTGATACCTCTTCCTATTGTCTCATCTGCCTCACCTCCGTGTTCAGTAAGATCTTCGAGACCATCCACACTCACCGTATTCACCGCCTCCTTACCCAGCACCACCTCCTTTCCCTTACCCAGTGTGGCTTCCGATCTTCCTTCTCAGCTGACGACCAGCTCGTTAACCTTTCAACCATCTTTCCCTGCACCTTAACTACCGTCACTCTGCTATCTTTGTTTCCCTTGCCCTCCAGAACGCCTAAAACCGTGTCTGACATCCCGGGCTCCTCTTCAAACTTCAGACCTATGCTCTCCCCATCAACTTCGTCCGTCTCGTTGCTTCCTTCCTCTCCCGTCGTTCCTCCTATGTGACTATCCACAATTCCAACTCCTGTACTTTCCATCCCTCTGCCGGCGCGCCCCAATGCTCCGTCCTTTCCCCTCTCCTCTATCTCCTGTACACTGTTGATACGCCCAAACCTCCCCCACCTGTCCATCTCCTCCAGTTTTCTGATGACACCGCCTTCCTAGCCCTTTATCCTACCCTTCAACGGTCCCAACGTACCCTGCAAACCCACCTTGACCAATTCACGGCTTGGTGCAACCAGTGGTTCCTCCGTATCAATCCCTCCAAGACCCAGGCGATCATCATAGGCCGCACCACCCGCTCTTTCCATCTCCATGATTTCTAGCTCACCATTTATGGCCGTCTTATCCACCTCACTCCTACTCTCAAATACCTTGGCCTGGCCCTCGACCGCCACCTCACCTGGACTCTCCTTACCATCCAACACAAAGCTCACAACCGCCTCCGCCTCCTGAAACTCCTGTCCTGCCGGACATGAGGTCTGCATCCTACCACCATCCTTCACACCTAAAAATCCTTGCCTCGCCCCATCCTCTGTTATGCCAGCATTTCTTGGATTTGCGCCCCTCCCAGGTTCTATAAATCACTCCAAGTCCTCGAATGTCATGCCCTCCGCCTCGCCATTCGCATCCACCTTCCGTCCCCCACACGCATCCTCTACGCCATCGTCCCCTTCCCCCAACTTCTCCTTTTTCTTGAATACATTCGCATCTCATTTGTGAGATATCATTGAATACACAGTACGTCCTTTCGAATTTCTCTTTGCTGTTGTCGGTTTATGGCAGTGTATAATCAACAAATATCTAAATATTAATTTTTGTACCCAGACAGGCTCACCAAACAACCAAATTCGTTGTGAGGGAGGTGATGGGATAGAATATTTGTAATGTATGTGTTGTGTCTAGACAAGACAGCCTAGACACAATGAGAGGAATCCGAAAGGCACGTGCTTAAACTCACGCAGGCTGGCGTGAGGTCTGAAACAGGATACGTAATGAATGCTATAAAGAAAAGTACGTAGCTTCTGGAATACTTAACTTTAATCCACATTTGTAGAACATCGCTCTTGATGATACATTAATAGAATCTCAATATCAATTGAATACGGCGCCTTGCTAGGTCGTAGCAAATGTAGCTGAAGGCTATGCTAACTATCGTCTCGGCAAATGAGAGCGTATTTATCAGTGAACCGTTCCTTGCAAAGTCGGCTGTACAACTGGGGCGAGTGCCAGTACGTCTCTCTAGACCTGCCGTATGGTGGCGCTCGGTCTGCTATCACTGACAGTGGCGACACGCGGGTCCGGCGTATACTAATGGACCGCGGCCGATTTAAAAGCTACCACCTAGCAAGTGTGGTGTCTGGCGGTGACACCACAGAACGAATCGTGCGCTGCCCTGCTAATATTCAACAAATTAATTACTGTCTTTGCATGGTACTTGTTGTCCTATTGTTGCTTCTTAAGAAAGTTCCTGATATTGTTTGTAACCACTGGAGGAGACAACAATCTTTTATACTGTTAAGTAAGTACAGGGGATGGACAAAACTATGAAAACACCACAAACCCAACACATTATCATGCCTAATACGACGTAGCAATAATTTGGTATTCAAAGCAGCTTCCAATCCTCTCGGAACCGATACACATAAGTCCTGTATGTTTTCCAAGGCAATCTTATACCGTTCTTGTTGCAAAATAAAGAGAAGTTCAGGTTAGGATGTTGGAGGTGCATAGCGATCACCCAAATCCTGGACGGGGTGAGATGTGTTAACAGGGGTCCAGTTCGTCTTGGAACACAGCATCACCACTGGCATACAAACGCTGTGCCATGGTATTCACCTGATCAGCCAAAATGGTCACATAAAATTTGGCAGTAATGCGATCTTGTAGAATAACCTAAAGTCCCATGAAATACCACGACATCCCGCCCAAATCATCTGTGGACCCCCGCCATGTTTCACTCTTGGGACGTAGAGTCGGTCACAAGATGGAAAAGTGTGGTACAACACCCATTCGACAAAATGACTTTCTCTTATTGCTCCAGATTCCCGGTTTTATGGTTTCGGCACCATTTTTTCCTGTTACGGGCATTTGCATTACTGATGAGTGGTTGTGGAATTACAGAGTGCGACATTCAGTTCTGCAGCGAATTTTGCAGATGTCATCGTCTGATTTTTCGTCACGATCTTCTTCAGTCACCGACAGTCACGATCACTCATCACATACTTTCGTCCGGGTTGTGGCTTAGGGAAGGATGTTTTACCGCTTTACCTGCATGCGGTAAAAATCTTCAATACGGTGACTCTTCAAACACCAAGCGTTCGGCTACCTTGGTCACGGAAGCATCTCTCATAGGAGCACCAAAAATTTGCCCAAGTTCGAATTTAACTCCGACGTAACGCACTTAGAAGTAAACAGAATTATCGAACTATATGAAAAAAACGTAAATTAGTTACAAATTACGGCGCGCACACACTTTATTCAGCCGCGCGGGATTAGCCGAGCGGTCTAGGGCGCTGCAGTCATGGGCTGAGCGGCTGAAATGTCTATTTGGAACAGATGTATGTCTAAAAGAAACAAACAGAAACAGAAATATGAACGGAAAACTGAAACAGAAATTAACAGTTGAAATCTCCGCGTTATTGGAGATACGTTAACAAGGGATATAACATACACGAAAAATTTGTAAGGAAAACGCTTGAAATATCTGGTCCGCAAGTAGGAATTACCATAGAAAAGTAGAAAAATTATTTTCTTCTATTATGTAAGTAAATAGCGTCAAATGCAGAAATGGTCGAAATGCGTGGCTGTCTCGTAACACAAGCTAAAAGATATTATGAGAAAACTGTAGCTATTTCACACATTCTTAGAGTGCCATGAGACATTATCCGTGACGTTTTGACTGAGAGAATTGATTTTAAAATTGTTGGTGACCAGATTTAGAACGGTATAGTACAAACAGGCACATAGTGACAGATCTCTTAAAAATGAGCTATGTTACAAAATACTACGAATTACACTGTATTATAACGGCAATTATATGAATTGTAGCATGTTCTAACATCAAAGTTGTTCCACTGTTTTGCCTCTAAAACTCTTACGTGGAATGTAAGTACGTGGTCGTTCTAAGAATATACCAACGAAATGATACAACATTAAAACAAGAACACGGAATGAATGTAGGCCTAATTTTATGATTGTAGCTGTTAGGAAAATGAAACCTCGTTGACCAGAACGATCCCTTGGTTTCGCTCACTCTCGCTAATCACTAAGATAACGTCCTAGCTTATCTAAGGGTGGTCTCTTTGAAGTTAGGATTGCCTGTAACCCACAGTACAACTGCAGATCCGGCCACCCAGCTTACGAGTTCAAGCCGCACTCCACTCGAACGTAATCACAATAGAAAGCTAGATAGAGGGCATCCGTTTCTAGTCAGCTACAGACGCAATTACCTTAATATAATGGATTTCTGAGATTTCTAGGCAAGACAATAGCTTTTAGGTATAATGGAGTCGATAATTGTGTGGTTGTTGGCTATTGGAATTCTGTCAGTTGTGCCTGCTAATATAATCTGTCGCTGAGTTTCCCGTATCCACTTTCGAAAGAGCAGGACAGAAATATTTGCGCCCGCCACTACCATGTCTGGGGATATATTACGCATGCAGTGTAATACGTTATTATGGAAGATATTGTTTGAGCTAAAAAATGCAATAATGGTGGATGAAAACGCGCCGGCATTTTTCACGCCACACAGGTAAACCTTCTATCGTTCAAAGAAATGTCAAATTGAGAAGTGGAGGACGCTGAGTAGACTGCGCCTTGTAGGTCATTTAATCTTCAGGATTGGCCTAGGTCCTCATTTTCTTAAACTGCGAAGATAACTACTGCAGTGTCCAGTCCTGTTTATTATTATTTGAAATGTGTGCATGTGGAAATCTCCAGCAGATTTACCCCGCTTTTGGAGACTGAATGTACTCATGCAGTTCTGTAGTGCGTATGGATTCTGCATATAAACTGTCCTTGAATGTTGATTTTAACATTGTGTGTTTAGAGCAGTGTTGCTCATTTTGTGTGCTGTTACATCTATAGACAATACAAGAAAGTTTGTTGGTTATATAATACAAACATTTGAAAATGGCTTACAGCCGTAGCTGTGCAACAATGAAAGCAAAATAAAAGGATATCTTAATCCGCCGAATAGCCAGTGCTGTAGAATGTTATCATTAAGACAATATGAGATAGGGTTACCCGACGACGGACTTCGGGCTTTGTGTTTCACCCAGTTAATTAGCCTCAGAGTATCCACTTTGTTTGGCCACCGATGTGGCATGCAGTACAGCTTACAATATCAGGCCCTTTGTGTTCTGCTTCAGTGCCGTCAGACCTACGAAACTGAGAGGCCCCGACGTGTACTTCATTCTACATGTTATGACAGTGTGCGTTAATCTTTTTCTTAAGAAAATGTAGACTAATACTTTATATTTCGCAGTTTTGCATTAATGATGTGCTTTTCAAGGCCAATTGATTGTGTCATCATCGAATTACGAGGTAGAATATCGACTGTTGGTAGTTACGTGTTCAGCAGTACCAGTGTTAACATGAGTCCCTCATAATGCAATTATTGGATTGATTTAGTCACTGCCTGATAGGTAAACGTCTCATATTAACATACGCAATAGCAAGGGGGAGTTAGGGGGTGGGCTGGTACTCTATGTCCACCTTTTGAAAATACTGTAATCTAGTCACATACTTCATAATTTAAAAAATTTCGAAAAGAAATATTTATTATTTTTTTATGAATTCTTCTACCAGATTACATAAATATTTTGAATTTTTCAGCAAAACTTAACCCATAAATTTGAGTACACCCCCGCTGGTAGTCCATGTTATTGAAAGTGCGTTGATATTTTTAAGAGCGTGCTAAAAGATATTTTCAGGTTCTGTACCCTACTCACACGTCAGTATCACTTTAAAACGTATGTTGTTAACGTTAGTCAACAACAGTCAACGAATTTATTTTCTTTTTTAATTTTTTTGATGGGCATTAAGCACCATCCCCCAGCCCGTCGTAAATGCACTTTAGGGAATTTACGTTGGTCCTACTAAAGTTAACAGAGAGGGTACATAATCCTATAAATGTGCAACAAAGAATGGGAGTGGAATGCAAGTTTCCTTTGAAAGCACGTTAGCCAAGTTCTCGTTGGTTAAGTGTTTACTTCACAGGCGAGCAATGCCTTGCCTAGAAGGGGCTCGCCAGAAGGCATCAATAGCTCTCCTGTCCTCCTCGCCATACAACGAAAGTCTAGCCGGTAGTTAAAATGTTAACAAATCTCTGCACAACCGTGTTTCCTCATATAATTAGTGCAAAGATTTAGCGTCTAATAGCAGTGAAGGCCATTGTAGACGTAAAATGTACACACAAAAGAAGTTACTTTCCTTTAAACAAAGGGTCCCATTTACGTACAGGAGATCAGAAAAAAGTTCAAAAATGAATGTCAGGAAACAATTACTTGTTGAGATATGGGGCATTTTATTTGTCACGAGAAAGTCGGTATTCAGTAAAGCAGACTCCATTGCTGTTGATGTTCAATGCTCATTTCACGTTGACTGTGTCTGCATCAACCATTCCGTACGTTTCATGTTGAGGTGCACTGTGAACAATGTGAACAGTGGAATGCAGTCAAATTGTTCTATGTTGCAGCTTACTCATTTTGAGAAGTGAGGGGTGATCTGTGATAGTACCTTAGTGAGGATAAACTTCTTTGTGAAGATCGCTAATACTAACCTTTATTCTTGATAACCGGTTTCGGTAATCAAAGATACCATCTTCAGATCTGGAGGAGTTTACACAGGGTGACTACGTATAAAACAATTCTAATGTACAGTATCAGGTACAATATAAAATAAAAAACAGCATACCTCGACGTGTGTCTTAAAATAGCAGTAAAAGTACTTTTTCTCGTGAAATGACAGGTACGTAACAGACTAGGAGACTGGCGCATCGGCATGTCATAATTGAAACAGCTGTGCACACTGTCATTCACCACATACGTCTGTCTTATGTCACTCACAACAGAGTACATCATTCAGTTATGGCGCCGCTAGACTGGCAAGTGGCGATCAGTGAAGGATAGGCGTTGACAATTAGACCGACCGGTGTCCCTGGTGTAACATAATTTCTTACTTAAAATCTTTTATATGAATACATTACAGTGTGCTAGCTAAAACGTTTAAGAAAATAAATCCAAAAACATGTTTACAAAAATTGCTGTCAATAACTATCTACGGCAAGCTATCAGAATTATTCTTAAAGCGTTAATTACGCAATGTGCCATTGTACTTGTTATATCCTAGCCAGTAATGCCACCCGAGCCCGCTGCCAAAACGTTGGCAGCATCAAAGTCCGGACGCCGTCCGCATAAGCAGCGCCAGCGAGACACGAAATCGCCGCAAGTCTGCGCGCGCCACCGCTGGCTTCTGGCTTCTTAATCGCTGGAGTCGCGAGCGCTAGGACAGTTCTGTATTCGCCGCTCAGTTGTATACTCGCCACCGAATTGTGTACTTGCTAGTCAGTTGTGTGTTCATCGCAGCAGAGTTGTTGTTTGTCGTCAGCCGACGCTGACCTAGCCGCTCCGACTCGAACTAGACAGATTTCTGTAGACACGGAGTTCACTACTGTGTTTCTGTATCTTCGTTAATAAAGATAAGTACCGACTTTTATTTAATCAGAGTGTTTGGGTTTTCATCTTTCTGTTCACTGTTCCAACGGACCGGTCGGCCCGCTATTAAAAGTGTGGCGGTGACTTCGTAAGCCGTTTCTTCAGCGAATTGTTTGTCGCTACGAACACCGCCACAAAAGTACTCGTAGAAGCTGAATTTATGTTTAGTACAGTTACAGGAAATCATTCACAATATATTGCTTAACACAGGCTTTAACAGCTTACAAAAAGCCATAAAATATTTTTAAGAAATTTAACAATTTTTTTTCAAGTCTTCAAACTGTATGGGTAAAAATTACAATCTGGGCCTCAACAATGTCATTAAAGGTAGCAGCGTAAGTTGTGGTTACATCCAAAGTAATTATATTTTCTCATTTCAAATCAATTGGCTCTAAGCACAGTGGGACTTAACATCTGAGGTCATCAGTCCCCTAGACTTAGAATTACTTAAACCTAACTAACCTAAGGACACCGAGCGAGGTGGCGCGGTGGTTAGCACAATGGACTCGCATTCGGGAGGACGACGGTTCAATCCCGAGTCAGGCCATCCTGAGTTAGGTTTTCCCTGATTTCCCTAAATCGCTCCAGGCAAATGCCGGAATGGTTCCTTTGAAAGGGCACGGCCGACTTCCTTCCCTAATCCGATGCGACCGATGACCTCGCTGTTTGGTCTCTTCCCCCAAACAACCCAACCCAACCTAGGGACATCACACACATCCATGCCCGAGGCAGGATTCGAACCTGTGACCATAGGAGCAGCTCGGTTCCGGACTGAAGCGCCCAGAACCGCTCGGTCGCAGCGCCCGGCTTCCTCATTTCATAATGAATTTTTTTAGTATGTCATTTAAGTACACTGTCGTTACGTTTGATGTAACCACAGCTTATACTGAAACTGTAACGACACTGCAGAAGACCAGATCGTAATTTTTACCCTAAATCACGGATGTTGTACTCCTGCCAAGCATTCTTCGCATGCCCATACTCTACATCCGTTATAGAAGGAAGTGTGAGTTCAGTGGTGAATGAGGGTATACCGGAAAATGTAGTTTTGTTGAATCTCTCCATGGAATACGCCAAAGACGGAAGACTAGAGATAACTGAGGCTGCAGGAAACTGGCCAGTGTTATCAACTGTTGAGGGCCGTGTATCATATAATGCGTAATCGTTTGTCACATCTCAAAGGAAACTACATCACACAGCGTGATGAAGGTCTGCCGCAACGACCCGTACTTATAAACGTTACTACTTTCTTATGGAATCCTATATGGTGTCCAAGCTGTTAACGAGGATTAATAAATTTAACAGACTACACTGGTGTCCAAAATTAAAGCAACAAACCGCTATTTCCCCGTCCTGTGTTTAATTCACGATATAATCATTCAAACTGTTTACACATGTCCGTACGATCGTATTCTGCACAGGAGATGGCATTTCGGTCAACAGGAAACCACGACAACGATGACGTCAGGGCATCAGAGTAGTGTTTACCGGATAGTAAATGGCTCTGAGCACTATGGGACTTAACATCTGAGGTCATCAGTGCCCTAGAACGTAGAGCTACATATCCATGCCTGAGGTAGGATTCGAACCTGCGACCGTAACGGTCGCGCGGTTCGAGACTGAATCGCCTAGAACCGCTCGGCCACACCGGCCGGCTTACCGGATAGTACCAAATCCACAATCGCCTACCAGACTTGCTTTGCTGGAGGGCCATAGGAAGAATGGAAGCAGGACAGTCGCAAACCCATGTGACCCGATGGCTTAACGTGAATCGGTCTGTTGTCTCCCGGATGTCGCGACAGTTTATAGAGACCGAAACTGTATCCCGAAGACAAGCGCAGGGTCGACCACGTGAGACATCAGGCTATAAGGGCACAAGGGTACCGCCTTAGAACTGCACAACAACAGCCATCCGACCTCACATCATCCACTGGACGCAAACGGTGTAGAAGAGGCTTCGACAGAGTGGCCTTTATTGTCGAAGACCTGCTGTATGGGTGCCTCCGACGTGTGTTCACAGAAGGGAACGTCTAGAGTGGAGTCGTCAACATGCCACCTGGACAGTGACCCTATATTCTTTTCACGGATGAATTCCGGTTTGGTCTGGTGAGTGATTCTCGACAGATTCGTATTTGAAGGGAATGTGGAACACGATTTCGAGATCCGAACTTTGTGTAAAGAGATCGATATCGTGGAAGATCGCTAATGGTGTCGGCAGGGATTATGTTGACCACTCGAATACCCCTTCATGAAATTGTACGGATGAATCGGAAAGGTTTAACTGCTGTCAGGTACCGTGATGATGTCTTGGGACCACATGTACGATTGTTGCATACTGATAGCAGATAATGCGTGACCTCACAGAGCACGAGCGGTTGATTTTTCTTTGAAACGGAAGATATTGCACGCAGGGCGTGGCCTGCTTGCTCTCCCTATTTGAATCCCATAGAGCATGTCTGGGACGCATAAGGGAGACGGGTTGCATCACATCAAAACCCACGAACCATTCTCCAAGACTTTCGAACAGCTCCGCAGGAAGGATGGGCTTATTGCCTCAACGCGACATTGATGACATGCTCCGTCGTTGTCAGGCCTCTATTGCTGCCAGAAGTGGTCAGACGACATAGTAATCACATTAACCAATTGTTAGAATGTGCGTGCAAATCTATTAAGTTGGAAAAAAAGAAGAATATTTTCGTCTACTGTTCTGCATGTTGCAGCTGTTTACGTTCTGTATTCTTTACATTGTTTCTACTTTGCTATCATTTGTTTACAACTTTTTTGTGGCAAAATAAAGGCAAACTTGCAAAATCTCCGTTTGTTGCTTTAATTTAAGACAGCAGTGTATAATTACGAGGGGCGTTCAGAAAGTAAGCTCCGATCGGTCGCGAAATGGAAACGACTATGAAAATCCGATAAAGCTTTGCACAGATGTGTTGGGTAGTGTCTCTAGTATAACCCCAGTTAGCATCACGTCGCTCTTCTCATTTCTGAGCTCGCAGTGAGCGCGTAAAGATGTCTAGAAAATAGTGTCTGCCGCCAAGTACGAGGGCCTGGTGAGAAATTTCGCCTGAAGCTATGCAGCTAACATTACATAACTGTCGTGCTGTTTCTTCTTCAAGACAATTCTCAGCCGCATTCTGCAGGGGCAATGAAGATGCTCCTGCATCGTTTTCAAATGGAAATGTGAGATTACCCACAATACAGTCCGCAATTGTCTCCCCCTGAGTTTCATCTCTGGTCACATGAACCGCTGTCTTTGAAGACAACATTTTGACACAGACAACGAGGTGTAGGCCAGCGTGGAGAATTGGCGGAAAGCACTGGCGGCTGCCTTCTATGATGAGGCTATTGAAAAGTTGGTACAACGCTATGACAAAAGTCTAAGTCAGAACGGCGACTACGTAGAGAAGTAGCTGAAAGGTGTAGCTAATTGTTACAAGTAAAACATTTCTGATGTTCACTGTGGTTTCAATTTGGCAATCAATCGGAGCTTACTTTCTGAACAGGCCTCGTATTTTGTAACTGAGCTATCGCGTCATATGTAATTGATCCGAAACTTTATGATAGTATCATTCTGTTCATCATAATTCATGTACAACTTCAGTGCAAGCTAAGATATGACATCTTCCATAGATTTATGTGTTTAGAGAGATACTTCCCGTGAAACTTAGTTTTATGTGACGAAATATTAAGTTCACGAAAACCGATTAGCGAAAATTGCATTTAGGACATAAAGAGCAGAGAAGTAAATTAGTTAGAATAATTAGAAGTGGCAATATAGATATCATCATTTTTGAGAACGTGCAAATGATGTTCAGTACGCATTTCCTAGCAACACATTTTCTTTTTTTTTTTTGCAGGTGTGTTACTTAGACAAAAGGTCTTCATATCATTTCCAATCTCTCCTGATTTTGGGTTTCAACCGTTCTTTTGTGCCCTTGCTGAAGCAATGACCAGTGCAGAGATACACACAAAAAAATTTCTGGGTCACGTCACACTGTTAAATCTCTTCATCTACACACAATTCGCATTCCATTTCGCAGACACGGTTCCCATTCGAAATTCTTACAACATCAATAAGTTAATTAGAAATGAAATTGTTAGAAGAGTCATAGAGAATTATTATCACGTCATAGGAGGTAGGAACGGGAATCTTAAAATAAGTTGTATACTGAAGCCCCAAAGAAACTTGTATAGACATGCGTATTCAAATACAGGATATGTAAACAGGCAGAATAAGACGCTGCGGTCGGCAAAGCCTATATAAGACAACAAGTGTCTGACGCAGTTCTTAGATCAGTTACTGCTGCTACAATGGTATGTTACCAAGATTTCAAATGGTTCAAATGGCTCTGAGCGCTATGGGACTTAACTTCTGAGGTCATCAGTCCCCTATAACTTAGAACTACTTAAACCTAACTAATCTAAGGACATCACACACATCCATGCCCGAGGCAGGAGTCGAACCTGCGACCGTAGCAGTCGCGCGGTTCCAGACTGTAGCGCCTTTAACCGCATGGTCACCCCGGCCGGCACCAAGATTTAAGTGAGTTTGAAAGTAGTGCTATAGTCAACGCAAGAGCATCTCCAAGGTAGCGATGAAGTGGGGTTTTTCCCGTACAGCCATTTCACGAATGAACCGTGAATATCGGTGCTGCCGGAAAAGGATCCTGCAAGAACGGGACCAACTACGGCTGATGAGAATCGTTCAATATGACAGAAGTGCGTCCGCAGCTCGTGGTCGTGTGGTAGCGTTCTCGCTTCCCGCTCCCGGGTTCCCGGGTTCGATTCCCGTCGGGATCAGGGATTTTCTCTGCCTCGTGATGACTGGGTGTTGTGTGATGTCCTTAGGTTAGTTAGGTTTAAGTAGTTCTAAGTTCTAGGGGACTGATGACCATAGATGTTAAGTCCCATAGTGATCAGAGCCATTTGAACCATTTGACAGAAGTGCAACCCTTCCACAGATTGCTGCAGAATTCAGTACTAGGTTATCAACAAGTGTCAGCGTGCAAACCATTCAACGAAACATCATCGATATGGGC
Organism: Schistocerca piceifrons; assembly: GCF_021461385.2. Lineage (NCBI taxonomy): Eukaryota > Metazoa > Arthropoda > Insecta > Orthoptera > Acrididae > Schistocerca > Schistocerca piceifrons. Next base: position 177,245,740 of record NC_060149.1, on the reverse strand, counting down.
TTTCGAAGCCGGAGGCCGACTCTTGTACCCTTGGTGAATGCAAGACACTAAGTTTTACGTCTCACCTGGGCTTGTCAACAGCGACATTCGACAGCTGACGACTGAAAACATCTTACCTGGTCGGACGAGTCTTGTTTCAAATTGTATCCAGCGAATAAACGCATACGGGTATGGAGAAAACCTCATGAATCCATGGACCCTGTATGTCAGCAGGGGACTGTTGAAGCTGGTGGAGGCTTTTTTAATGGTATGGAGCGTGTTCATTTGAAGTGATATGGAACCACTGATACGTCTAGATACGACTCCGACAGGTGACATATACGTTAGCATCCTGTCTGATCAGCTGCATCCATTCCTGTCCATTGTGCATTCCGACGGATTTTGGCAATTACATCAGTACAATGCGACGCCCTACACGTCCAGAATTGCTACAGAGTGGCTCAGGAACACTCTTCTGAGCTTAACACTTCCGATGGCCACTAAACTCCCTAGACATGAACATTATTGAGCATATCTGGGATGCCTTGCAACGTGCTCTTCAGAAGAGATCTCCATACCCTAGTACTCTTTCGGATTTATGGACAGCCCTGCAGGATTCACGGTGTCAGTTTCCTCCAGCACTACTTCAGACATTAGTCGAGTCCATGGCACGTCGTGTTGTGGCACTTCTGCGTGCTCACGGGGACCCTACACGATATTAGGCAGACGTATCTGTTTCTTTAACTCTTCAGTGTAGATACGCAACAAATGTATCAAAATGGAAGAATGACTTTATTTTCCAGATCAGATGCGTAGTGGGGTCGTCAAGTTGTTGTTCATCCATAAACGGGATTTCAAGACTCCAGATCATGTAGAGTGTTTGAATTCGAAGAGATACACTTTTCGCCTTAAGAGGTAAATATCTGATATATGTAGGAAGCTGCGAATACGGTCAACCATCAGCTGTATAAGACAGTAACGACAATGAAAATTTGTGCTGGATCAGGACTTGAACCCGGATATCCCGCTATCCGAGCGTGACTCGCGGTCACAGTTCCACATGTCGTTTTTTTTGTGTCACAACCTGTTCTCCTACGCACATTATGTAGTTCTCTTACAGGGAAAGACATTTTATATTTTATGTTAAATATCTGTGCTGCACCAGTGTGGGGCTGATCTGGAACAAAGTACGCCAAAATTAATTATTATTGATGAACTACGTATCGGTTTCTCCCTTTGTACTGTGGGTTATATAACTGACAATAAAAAAATTGTTATTTACACGAAAATATTACACTGAATTTTATCGTTCCGAATAAGTGTCCGTTGTCAGTATCGTACAGACATGGCAACAGTATTCGTTTTAGCTTTATATTCTGTTTTTATTTGTCGATTGGATTCTGTCTTGTAATTAAATTACTCGCGCAATATTTGATACTGCTATATTTATTCAAACACTGCAAAACGATGATTTAATAGCACAATGTAAAGATACTTGCAACAAATAAATAAAAAGTTAAATATTGGTGACGCCACCATAAATATTTGCTTTACGAGTAGTCCAATCCGACGAAAATTTGCGAAACCTCAAAATGTCTGTTTCCTTAAAAAAAAACTCTATAGACGTTATATTTCTATCTCGGATTTCACGATTTCGACCTTATGTCCGTACTGGCAAAAATAAGACTTGCTGCTTTCTTCACATGTGCAAATGTCATTACCTGCGAAAAGTTATTTCTGAAGGATTTTATATAAATTACGTGAAAAATTCAATACTATAAATCAGGCGTAATTAGCTGTATAGAGCCGCATCACAGTTGCAAATGGTAAAGCCTATAATTAGCCGACTACTTGTCATTATGTCGTACCTTCCATCATTCCCCGGGCAACATGGGCTCCTTCACCCTACCGTGTGTCTGTAGATGAATTCCACTCAGTTTTCCACAAAAATCGTAACATGGCATCAACTTTAGTAAATGTAACCGATGACCTTCAGATAAACACAGACGGAAAAGAGAAAGCCACATTTGAGTATAGCCTTCGATACTACGGACTCTGACATTATACTTTGCATTGTGTGTGTGTATTGTGTATCGGGGACCTAGAAACGAAGGAGAGACTTCGTCCCGCCGTAGCCCTCAGTGGTTCACAGCCCTACAGCAGGCCACAGCAGTCCACTCACTCCTCCACCACCGCCCCCACACAGAACCCAGGGCTACTGTGCAGTTCGGCCCCCAGTGGACACCTGGCGGGAACGTCTCATGCCAGACGGGTGTTACCCCGAATGTTTGCGTGGTAGAGTAATTATGGCGTACGCGTACGTGAGAACAGTGTTCGCGCAGCAGTAGCCGACAAAGTGCAACTGAGGCGGAATAAGGGGAACCAGCCAGCATTCGCCGAGGCACCTTAAAAACCATCCAGAGGCTGGCCGGCACACCGGACCTCGACACTAATCCGCCGGGCGGATTTGTGCCGGGGACCGGCACGCCTTCCCGCTCAGGAAGCAGCGCGTTAAGACCGCGCGGCTAGCCAGGCGGGCTTTACTTTCCATACTTAGCTCCTAATTTTTTTCCGGATTTAATGCAATAGTTTCATTCGATAGCAACGTGCAGCCTATCAGTGTGTAATGTTCTGTATTAATATATCACAGTACAACCGTGTTCTATTAAGCATGCTGAAGGATTCCCTGTTAAGACCAATACTCTTCTCATTGTACGTTAATGACGTATCATAAGTTCTGTCTCCCTGGAAACACCAATTGCACCCTGAGGATCTCCTGTTGTATCTACGTGCAAAACCTATTTGTTTGAGGATTGCTATAGAGAAATTTATATCTCACCTGTTTGTGTTATAACAATGGACACAGAGAATAGCTCAGTACATGTAAAACCCAAGCGATTCTAGTTGTCCACTCCAAAATCACCAGTCGAAAATTTCGTAAGTCCCTCTCATGCTTAGTCCCAAGCGGTACACACATAAAAATCGTTCCGTTCTTTAACAGATACCAAATATAGCCTCTGGAATACAGCTCTGTTGGTTTCTTTAACCAGGTTCTGGAGCGTATTTGTTCACCTGCGTGGAATACTTCCTCAAAGTGAGGTAGATTTTACCTGGTACTGCAAACGCTTTAAATTATATTCATGCCACCGCAGAAGAACAGAAAGCGGCGTACATGTTCTTGAAACGCCGCGCGGGATTAGCCGAGCGGTCATGGGCGCTGCAGGCACGGACTGTGCGGCTCGTCCCGGCGGAGGTTCGAGTCCTCCCTCGAGCATGTGTGTGTGTGTTTGTCCTTAGGATAATTTAGGTTAAGTAGTGTGTAAGTTTAGGGACTAATGACCTTAGCAGCTAAGTCCCATCAGATTCACACACATTTCTTCTTGAAACAGAATGTGTGGCACGTATTTTGCTTCACATATTTTGCATTACAGTTATTGTTAATAAAAGTTGTCCTGGAAGTAAAAATTTTTGAAATATATAATATTTGGCTTGTAGTATTGGGATATTGGTAACAACAGATTTTGGTTATAGCCAACAGAGTTGTTACTGAAATATGCGTTTGGATATATTTTGCTTTCTCACTTCGTATCTTGCGGTGAGAGATTTCGACCGAAGAATTTTTTTCTGTGTGCGTTCTATTAAAACGTGGAGCATTTCTCAATCCTCCAGAAAAACTGACGAAAAGTTGAGACGCGATTTCAGATTTCAGCGGAATCGGCCGTTAATTCATAGCGATTTGACTCTGCTGCTTCAACAGTAACGAGGACCGTAAAATGGGAGTAGCTGCTCATTCTGAGCACTATCCCCTCTCCTGCGCTTCGGAAGGGCTAATGTGGCCTGAGGAGCGCTTAAAAGCTGATTGCGATCTCCGAGCTGTAGCAGGAGCTCTCGTCAGCCAAGGCTCACACCGGCGGCCGCTCGAACGGACGATTACAATTGAATGCGGTGGGATCGTGGCGAATTTCTACGTTTTTGCGAGGGAGCGAGTGACAAAAACCCGTTAACAAATATTCGGGAATGAAGAGATGCGCCTTAATGCTGATCTTCATCGCTCTCTCTACAAATTTCGATTTTTCTCTCTATGTCCGAAAGAAATCTTAATCACGACAAGGAAAATGTTGGTTATCGTTGGATGTATAGAGAAAAGAGTGTATTTTTCATTTTGTCTTATTTTTTGTTATGCCAAATCCACTGGTATTTGTGAAATATTGACACCACAGAATCATCAAGTTGCTGTCATTGTCATAGTTATAATTTGTATAATTCGAAGAGCTAAATGTAAAGTACAACACAAACGCTTGTGGAGCATGGGGACTACAGCAGTTATGCAGCGAAGCTATTCAGTGATCTCCTGCTGGTGTTAATCGTTTCATTATTTTGCTGCAATACTTGAGTCCACTGAAGCTTAAAAAAATGGTTCAAATGGCTCTGAGCACTATGGGACTTAACATCTGTGGTCATCAGTCCCCTAGAACTTAGAACTACTTAAACCCAACTAACCTAAGGACATCACACACATCCATGCCCGAGGCAGGATTCGAACCTGCGACCGTAGCAGTCCGCGGGTCCTGACTGAGCGCCTAGAACCGCTAGACCACCGCGGCCGGCCACTGAAGCTTAAATTTCGGTCTCTACAAAGTAATGTTATACAGACAGAAGTTTTGAGCTTTTGTCGTCCACCATTTGCGCTTTTACCCCTTGAAGTTCTCTTGTTTCCAGGACTATCTGATTCCTTTTGAAATGTGTACGGTTCCTGGATGTAGTGGACATCGATTTAGTGTCAACTGTTAGTAACACAGCCATATTTTCGTGACTGTTCTACGTTTCTGCGTCCAAGTAGACTTACCTCCAATGTTATTTAGATGCAATTCCTTTGTCGTATGACGAAATTCCATTTCGCTTTACAGTTTCTGCGCAGTCTGTTTCTAAGACAGCCAAACGAATTGTATGTCAAGTGCATTGAAATTTCTGAATTACAGCTGCGTAATACTGCGTTATGTGTAAAGTCCATCTTATGGTGCTAATTTCTCTCAGAAGAAGACCAGTAGAAAGCTCCTGAGATTTTCTAGTCACAGCTCTTTCAGTTCCCACTGCAGAGCACTCTAATTTTATTTTCTATTGTTCGCGAAGATACTTTACGTCATTCTCTGTGACGCGTCGACTCCCTATAAATGTTATTTTATTATCAAGTTTGTCGCATGTGATGGTACGTTATTGTCTTAGTCTCACGAAGATAATTTCATAACAGTCAGTTTTGAGTATGTTGCATATTCATTATAATTGCAACGTGGCTTTTCACGAACAGTTTTGCAAGATACGCAACTGTATACTCATGCCGGTACTCTATATTCAGCAGGTTAATTCATGAGAGATTACGAATATTACGTGGTAACATCCTTAAATAAAGCTAGTCTAATGCACGTATAACAGACGTTTCTCCATAACTCCGACATGTTACGTAATTACATCCGTAGCCGTTCTGGCCAACGCGCTTTAGGGCAATACTGTTCGAGTGAAAAGCGTTCTGAAAGAAACTTTCATCACAGGAATTTAAAGAGCTAAGAGAGTGGGGGAAGCAGGAATTGGGAAAAGAGATTAAAGGTGTTCACACACAGTTACTGATCACCATAGTTTTTCCTATTTCTTGAGATAAATCTCTCTTTATAGAATCTCGTGAAATCAGGACATAATACCTTTTTTTTATAATGATCCATCCATTCGACAAGGGTACTTCAAGCTTGACTCTCCCGTGATGGAATTCGAGAGCAGTAAACTATGTTATAGATTACATTCAAAATGCTACCATCAGGCTGTCACTCTCACCAGAAGCAGAATTACAAAATTCACTGCACATGCAACTATAACAGTCACCTACAAGAAGAAATCTTACACCAATTACTCAACGCTAACATTCCGCGATGGAAAGATGTCAACGCACACGGAAACGAGACACCATTAAGTTTTAATTAAGCATGTTGACATTTTGCTAATAATTTCAGGTATGGGTTCCCCATATGTATAAAAAAAAGAAAATCACTACAACATGTGTCAAGAAATATCTGGTTTGCGAGTTAACGTCTTCAAAACAACGATACTCACCAGAACGTTTTTCTTCAGACAGGTAATTGCCTGCTCAAAAGATGTTCAAAATGTCAGGCTCCTGCTTGAATACAGGCCTCACGTCCATGTCTCCTGCAAACAGGTTCCTAAAATCCGGGAGTATAGAACATTTTCTCTCAGCCTTAATATTTCGTCCATAAGGTACGGCACTATGAGGGCTGCGACTGTTGATAAACACTAATAAAGCAGTTTCAATGATTTATACATAGATATGTTTTTTTCATATATGAACGGGTTGCTGCAGAATATTGACGAGTGTACAACTCAGTTATTGTATTAGGTAGTTATAAATACCTTTTTAAAATATGAATGTGCTGGAACCTTGTATACAACAATATTGATTAATTGGTTGTGTAGATAAATACGTTTTCCTTTTGTTTTAAGAAAATGTGAATGGGCTGCACTTGAATAGAGATAAGTGCACACATCAGTTATTATACAAATTTCTTTTATATAAAAGATTACAAGAGATCATGCATATGTACTGTAGGTTGAACTTAATGAGGAATGAATGGAAGTGGTTGGTTACATTTAATTGCTGGGTATTGAAACTGTAAATTATAAGAATACTTTAAGCACTTTGTCAAAGCTTTTGAAAAAGTTGGTTGTGCCTGTTTCATTATTGTCGTTGAGTTGATGTCCCGAAAATTACTTTCTGTGTATATGGATTTCAAGTTCTTCAAACAGAGACATTCTATGTCCTTTGTTCAGTGTATGTAGTATTTCAGTGTTGTCTTCTGTATTCTAAAATGGATGTCCTGTATCTTATATATATGTGATGCTATTGCAAATTTGTGTGGTGTGTTGTATCGCAAATCGCTGATGTGTTCTTTGAATATGGCGTGTAAGTTAACGATCTGTTTGACCTATGTACAGAGCTGGGTATTTACTACATATAATAATATATAAACCAGCGGATTAAAATTTATTTGCAGTGCTTTTGAAATTATGAGGAAATCTTTCGAAAATTTTATTGTTTGTTTGGAATGCAGTTCTTATTTGGTATCGCTTAAAGATATTGACAATTTTTGGGGAGATGTTACCTAGGAAGGGATTCATGTTGTTAGTGTTCTTTCTTGGTTCTTGGTGGTTATTTTGTTCATTTCCCTTTTTCTTTTCTTAAATAAATTTTCGTTTGGTGTGGGTTTATACCCATAAGCTGCACCTATTTGTTGTATGAGCTTTGTTTCATTTTGGAGGCACTCATCACTCCTTGGGATTTTTAGATCTCTATGGGTCATTAAGTGGTAAGCTGTTAATGAGTGGATGCTTGGCTGGCAGAATAAACCATGTATGCTTATGTCCGCAGTGGTTGGTTTCACGTAAATTTGGATGACTTTTTAGTTACCTTCTTAGAAGCGGGTTAAATTGAAGAAGTTAATGGAATTATTTATTTCCTGTTCACAGGTGAATTTAATACTCTTGTGCATTTTGTTGTATGTTTGGAGGATGTCTTGGACTTCATCTTTGTTTTCCCCATCATCTACATATCTTCTGTAGAACTGAATTTTTTGGATGCATGTTGGTATTGTAAGTAGGCTGTTTATATTTTCTTATTGGCAAAGTTATGTAGCGCTCTATGTGAAAATGAAATCACTGGCTGTGCTGTGTGCAGTCTGTGGCTGCTTTACATTGTTGTAATACTCGCCATTGTAGTGTTGGGCAGCGGCAGCTGGATGTGAACAGCGCGTAGCGTTGCGCAGTTGGAGGTGAGCCGCCAGCAGTGGTGAATGTGGGGAGAGAGATGGCGGAGATTTGTAATTTGTCATGAACTGATATATATATTAAGACTTGTGATGATATTAAGGTAAATACATTGTTTGTTCTCTATTAATATCTTTCATTTGCTAACTATCCCTATCAGTAGTTAGTGCCTTCCATAGTTTGAATCTTTTATTTAGCTGGCAGTAGTGGCGCTCGCTGTATTGCAGTAGCTTGAGCAGCGAAGATTTTTGTGAGGTAAGTGATTTGTGAGAGGTATAGTTTAATGTTAGTCAGGGCCATTCTTTTGCAGGGATCTTTGGAGAGACAAACATTTATTTTTACTACATCAGTGATACATGTTTACGTAATTACACTGTTGGATAACTTCACACTTACGAAATTGTATTTTGTCTGTACTGTGTGAACTCTTCATATTTTTTTGGAACCATTGTGATACTATGAGAGCTTTGAATGATGTATTTGGTAAAGGGATTATGATTTTTAAAGTACGTTTGAGGCAGATGACACTTTTGACATGAGCAGAGAATTTTTTTAATTATTGGAGGAAGCTACGACGATTTTGAGATTTGACCGAGGTGTTATGATGTTATTTTTACGACGACGATGTGTATTATGCTGCTGAGGTATGTTTACGATTAATAGGCTGAGGCTATATGAGTTATTTGATTATGCTTCATATTTATAATGACGAAATATTGACGAGTGTCGATGGATACGTATATGTGTAATAAGGTAAGGAGTAATGAATAGTGGGTAGGGACTCTTGACTTGTGAAAAAGGATGTTGGAAACCAAGAATCGTACTTTAAGAGTTATGACATGTGTGAATCATGTGTGAATGTATCACAATGCCACTGAACATTTTTTGGACACTGTTATATTCATAGGATTTTGTTTCTACAGATTTGCAACGCTAATTCTTGACCTGTGAAATATTTCTATGTGAGGCTGTCACTGTAGCGGTAAATATTTCCGTAAGAAAGTTAAGTGACCACCTGCACGTAATGCGTCGCGGGCACCCAGCTGTGTCAGACGCCTGGAGAAAAAGCCATTATTGTGAGCCCTTTTCAGCGGCACAGGTAGAAAAAAAAAGGGGACGTGGGACGTGTCAAACACCTGGAGAACAAGCCATTAGGGTGTGCCTTTCATCGCTAATGCGACACCCTCGTTACTTGAAAACATATGATTACTCGCACTTTGTGCTAATTACTGAAATGCTTATGAATTGATGGGAAATATTCGTACATCTGCACACCTGATTACGACAAGCGTCTTTCTACGAGAGTTGAGAGAATTTCTACTAACTTATGAAATGTCACATGACTATTGAATGATATTTTTATGCTTTGGTTTGCGTAACTGCTTATTTCATTTGATACCTGTTTTTCAGCTGTGTTGCAGCATTGCTTTTATAAAATGAAATGCATTTGCTAATGTGAACACTTTCTGTCAACGGATCTATTAAATAATTATTTTATGATCCACATTCTTTAAAAAAAAAGGAGCACTTGGAAAGGAAAGAACAATAAGAAGGAACTAATAACAGTAACACATAATTTTCTTTTCAAGTACTTGGTAATTTCTTTTGTAGAATAAATTGTGATGCATCACTCTAATGTTAAGATGTGACATAGGTATTAAACATGGCCATTTTAGTGTAATATTTTTTCTGCTTACGCTATGTCATGTTTAGGTATAAGTTGCTGCTGTTTGCCAGGCATAGTGTTATTGAATTTGACTTTTGCTCATTTATGCTGCTAGCTTTGCCAATTTGCAGTTTTTGCATTGCTGTTTATAATAATTGTTTTACGTGCTGCTGCATTGCCTCGTCCCTTAGTTTAGCATCTGAGCTCAGTAGATTTAAGTTAGCTTAAGAGGGGGTAGACTATATGAGAAACTGACTATGGAGAATAGGTAAAGAATGCATTGCGAAGTCATATAAAAAGGATTTGGGCCCAAATGAGTATTGTACAATCAGAAATAATTATTTTGAAAGAAATATGAACAGAATACAGAAAGCATGCTTGGATAAGATTTTTTTGGGGGAAGCAAAGGTTGAAATAAGACGAAAGATCTATAGAATGAAGTTTTGGGTTGGACTGCAGTACCAAATGTTACACTGAAAACGAACCCTGTCCTTTCCTATTGGTGTTATCCCACTATGTGTTTGTGTACCCTTGTGTAGTTGTTTTCTTCCTGTCTCTGTGTAGTTTCATAGAATTTTTCCCTCTTTTAATATTAAGCTACATTCACTATGATGAGGAATACTGTTATCATCAAATATAATTGGCATTAATAATATGTTATTTACTTTGTAAAGATATTAGACATTATTCATTCTGTTTAAATGCTTATGTGTGAAGTTGATGTTTCGAAAGTTATTCTGATCTTTTATGTACGTACTCATGTCATAATTCCTGTAACACTGATGTCTATGTTAGTTCGATTCTTTTGTAAAGCCTGTACTACAAATGTTATCTGTATTGTTATGTTCTTTAATGATGTATTTTGTACCTTTGTTATTGTATTCTTCTGTTATAAAATTGTAATTGTCACCAGTTCATGATATTATTAACTTGTAAGTTACATTTCACTGCACACGTTTCTGTTGGTCATAGTATATGGACAATATGTGAGAAGTTGGGACTGTTAGTGTTTGCACATGTGTTAATAATTCCGCAAGGGACTGGATAACAGCATTGCTGGTTCTAAGGACATGTCAAACAAATTTTTTGTGAGTGGACAAGGGGTGGTTTATGGACTTGCTATATTCTCCGCAAGACTCTTCGATGGTGATTGTGCACCTGCACAGTCGCAACAGATGGCTGCTGGCCGTGTCTACAAGGACTACAGTAGGTCTACATCTTTGATGATTCATCAATACCATTATTTCTACAAGGACTGCAGTGGGGTCTGCACCTCTGGTGGCCCACCAATACCGTAATCTCTACCAGGACTACAGTGGGTCTGCTCTGTGATGACCTACCTACCAATATTCATCAAAACTTCGACTGACTCTGCAGTGGGTTTGCTCTGTTGTGGCCCATTACCTGTCAGCATGTCGAGAGTCAGCACTGACTTTCCGTTGGAAGGACAACACTACTTCTTCAAGACTGCATGGAAATCCACTACTTCCGTGTGCATTTTCTTCTACTGCTCAGACTTTGAGAAAAACACTATTTTACTGTGATGAACAATGTGGACTGTCTTTATGGACTGTGAGAAATTTTTAGCTTTTGACCAACGTAGTATCAATAAGTATGTGCATTGGATACCTTTGTTAGTGTAATTATGAAAAATTTTATCAAATCATTATTGGCCACTGGCCAAAAACATTTGTAAAATTTTTTGTGGGGAGCATGGGGGCTATGTAAGTAGGCTGTTTATATTTTCTTATTGGCAAAGTTATGTAGCGCTCTATGTGAAAATGAAATCACTGGCTGTGCTGTGTGCAGTCTGTGGCTGCTTTACATTGTTGTAATACTCGCCATTGTAGTGTTGGGCAGCGGCAGCTGGATGTGAACAGCGCGTAGCGTTGCGCAGTTGGAGGTGAGCCGCCAGCAGTGGTGAATGTGGGGAGAGAGATGGCGGAGATTTGTAATTTGTCATGAACTGATATATATATTAAGACTTGTGATGATATTAAGGTAAATACATTGTTTGTTCTCTATTAATATCTTTCATTTGCTAACTATCCCTATCAGTAGTTAGTGCCTTCCATAGTTTGAATCTTTTATTTAGCTGGCAGTAGTGGCGCTCGCTGTATTGCAGTAGCTTGAGCAGCGAAGATTTTTGTGAGGTAAGTGATTTGTGAGAGGTATAGTTTAATGTTAGTCAGGGCCATTCTTTTGCAGGGATCTTTGATAGTCAGATTGCGTTGCGCTAAAAATATTGTGTGTCAGTTTAAGCACAGTCATGCATAAATAGTACAAAAGGGGACGTTTCAGTATTTGTGAAAAGTTTGTGCTCTAGGTGATTGAAAAACATTTCGGCTGTTCTTCCTGATGTTCTGGCACCTACAGATAGCCCATTTGTTTGTTTGTAGATATTTCAATTGAAAGAGAAGTAATTATATTTCAGTACCAGTTCCAGAATCTTAGTCATTTCTGTAATTCCTGCAGGTGGAACTTCTTGTATTATATTAGGTTTTGTTTAACAGCAGCTAAAGCGTCATGAATGGCGATGTTAATATACAGATTTGTTATATCTAGAGAGATCATTTTTTAGCAGTGTGTATGACTCTCGGATCTGTGAGAAATGAGAAGCTATTTTTTATTGAGTAGTTATTTTCAAACACAAAGTTATCCTATAGACTCTGCTTCAGTTTCTGTAAACTTTTGTACCCAGAGTAATTTATTGAATATGAGACTGATCTTATAAAGCCATCTTTTTGTGGGGCTTTACTTGAGATCACAGACATGATGCTGTTTGATATTCATGCATATACATTGGTGCTTTTACCTTTCACTAAGCAGGAAGTTAGCATTTTTGAGGACATCCACAACTTAAGTTTGGAACTTGTTGGAGGGTCTTTGTCTAGCTGTATGAGATTATTTTCTTCAAAGAACTGTAAGGTTCTCTGGATGTATTCATTTTCGTATAAAATAACTGCTGAATTCCCTTTGTCTGCCTTTGTAACAATTGCTTTATAGTTTTTCACTTTAGTATTTAAAGTGTGGAGTGCTCTATTTTTGTTAATGGTGGCGGTGTTTCTAACTGTTTCCTTTGCGGTTTCTTTCTCAAGCAGATCATTGACCCATTTTTGCTACAACATGCGTTGTTGTCCAACTTAGCGACATCAACTGCATTCTTAGTAGCTACTGTTAACTCTTTAACATTTTTAATGTTGAGTGGTTGTTCTATGTCGTATTTCAGACCTTTGTTAAGTAGATCAAGTACTTTATCATTGAATTCGATTTCGCTGGTGATTATAGCTTTGCTACAGAATTTATGTTTCTCCCCTGAATCCTTATTAATTGTGGTAGTGATGTACTCCTCGTTAACGTTGTCACTGAGTTTGTGTCACACATAGTTGGAGGAAAAATTGGCATTTTATTCGCCAGTACTAGATGACTATCGTATAGTTGTCAATTTAGCAAGTCGTTCTTTCCCTGGAGTACACTTATTTCTCGACATTCTTCCGAACTATGTTACTGGATCATAAACGCCCCACTCAGGATGTAACTTCTACACCAGATTCAAAGAGCACATCAGTGCCTTCCGATACAACATACCACAAAAGTCTGCAATAGCATCTCATATAAAAGATACAGGACATCCATTTGACAATGTAGAAAGCAACCTTGTAATACTACGTACGCTGAACAAAGGACACAGAATGTCTCCATATGAGTAACTTGAAATCTACAGGGTGGGGAAAAATTGTGTTACGAAATTTTAACCCTGGACAGCTGATGCTACTAGGAACCAAAATTGCTAATGTTGAGTAGGTCGACAACGCACCATTTTTAAACTGCGGAAACATGGCGCCACGCTCTTCGGTTGGCCGCGGGATTGACCTGTTGCCAGATGCTCTGAACAATGCATGACCGTGAATGCGTTGTCTGCCAGAGATCGCACTGTATCCAAGGCGGACCGCACGCTCAGCGGTAGCACGCCAGCCCTCTACTTTGGGGGCCTGGGGGCCAATCCGCTGGGGTCCCAGCACATCAATTGTAAGACCGGGAACAAACCCGTCAACAGCTGTAAGTTCGCGTACAGAAAGTCTTTTACAAATTGTGTCGGCCCTGAGTAGGGACTTTTTTGTAGTTAGGACATTGTTTTCTTAAAGCAGGTGCTTGAACTGGCGACCCTCCGACACGACACAAGCTTGGTAACGTCGAACAGTGCTTTGCCAAACTTATTCAAAGAGTCCTGGCATTGCTCTGATGTGATTGGCGGCATGTAGATTGCGATTCGACAACCATAGCGCAGCCCCGTCAACTGACGAACGGCAACAGGGCAATCCCACGGCCAATCAGAGTGTGTGGTGCCAAGTTTCCCTAGTTTAAAAATGGTGCGTTATCGACCTACAAAACATTAGTAATTTTGATTCCTACTGGCATCGGCTATCCAGGGTTAAAATTTCGTGACATAATTTTTCCCCACCCTGTATATACACAGAAAGTTATTTCGGGAACACCAACTCAATGACAATAATGAAACACGCTCAACCAACATTTTCAAAAGCTTTGACAAAGTACTTAAAGCACTCTCATAATTTACAGTTTCAATACTCAGCAGTTAATATAACCACTTCCATCCATCCCTCAGTAAGCTCAACCTATAATACATATGCATGATCAGTTGTAATCTTTTACGCATAAGAACTTAATATAATAATTGATGTGTGCACGTGTCTATATTCAAGTGCAGACCATTTATATTTCTTTTAAAAAAAGAGAACGTATTTATGTAGATAAGCGTTTAATCAATATTTTTGTATACAGTGCTACAACACAAACACATTTAAAAAGCTATATATAATTACCTACTAAAACAACTGATTTGTACATGGGTCAGTATTCTGAAACAACCCATTCATATTAAAAAAAAAGTATTTATATAGAAACGATTCAATGTTTTGTATCTCCTGTAACATGTACAATATCTTTGAAGTGGCTACGTAATTGCTATATCCAGTGGAGAGGACATACATCAGGCAACAGACTGCAGACTTTTTAGGACTCTGTCATCCCTGTAGGTACAATTCACTGTCAGAAATTCATGTTTTCTAACCTCTAAAGTGCCTTTTCTGACTAAATAATTTATATCATTAGCAGAAGACGCGACTGTGAAAAGACGACTGCACTCTTCACCATCACCTGCCATGTAAATAAACAGTTCTCTACCTGAAGATAATGGCGTGAACCATCGAAATGCATAGTGGCAGAACAAACAAATGACTAACACACGAGCTGTTTTATTTGTATTATCTCAACCTGCCACAGTCCGACTCCGAAAGGATTCCATGTCAGGCACCGGAAACGATTAAACCAATGATATTAAATGACCCCACAAGCAGGAATCGATAGAATTAAAATCAGGTTACTGCGGAGACAAAGCAACTGGTCAACCTCTTTCTATCTATCGATCAGTAAACATTCAATCCATGTAAATCAGAGAAATAACACTGTTTATAAGGCCTAGACGCGGAAAGCAAGCTTTTCCCCCACACATGTTGCAACGAACTTTTTTAATGTCTACATACGGGGAATACATACCTGAAATTATGCCCTCTATTTCTGAAACACCCTGTAGATGACACGTGATCTATAATCCGACCTTTGTGAGCCAGACGAATTAAACGCTCTTATTTTCATAACCTGTCTGCAAAGCATCTGCTGATTTACGGGCCATGTTGTAGAGAGACAGGACATGAAAATAAATTTTTCCTTTGCACGGTATGATGTAGCGGAATCGCCGCATGATCTTTGTAGACATAAACTTCTACCTCTTCATCAGAAAATCTCTTTGCTTTCTGACTATTTTTGCTTTATCTTGAGTGAATCTGCCACGTCTTTAAAACATAAGAATTCAAATAGAATTAACAATTTCTGTTGGTCCTAAAAAGGCTGATAAAGTCCACTTTCTGACAGTCTAGTTGTGCTTATCTGCGACTCAGCAACGCCACTATATGATGCCCATCACGTTACATGCTGAATTTGTAATTTGTGTATTACATATGCACGTCTAATTAATTCTCTCTCTCTCTCTCTCTCTCTCTCTCTCTCTCTCTATCTCTCTCTCTCTCACACACACACACACACACACAAACACACACACACACTGTGTGTGTGTGTGTGTGTGTGTGTGTGTGTGTGTGTGTGTGTGGCAAGTATTGTTTTAGACTAAATCCCTCCGAAGAGCGCGGGCACTTGAAAGTTCATCGGAGCGCTTATGCTTAGTATGTTTCTCCAGGAGAATTTCTGCTACGGGCAGAGTGATAGGTACTTTCCGTTGTTTGTCTACCACTGCGAGAGAGCTTCATTAGACAGCTCAAAGCTGCAATTCGCCGATTTCAGCTGGCTGAATAACAAAACATGTGAAGGAAAGCTGAGGAGATAAACGTTCCAGCTCTGCCTCTGCAGTCTGTTCCTCTCGCGTAAGGATACTGACTACATAACAGAAAGGCAACCTGCATTTAACAGATCATTATTGTTTGCTTTGGGCGTTACGCAGTGCGGAATTAAACCCTGTCAGAGATATCCCATAAAGACCATTCAAATTCTACAATGTACATTGTGGAACTGCGTCAGAGAGTTATATAACCGCAAAAACGACTTAAACTACAGACGAGAAAGCTTTAGCGGTTGCTTTTAATGCTGGCCATAAAACAACATTTCGCTGAATTCTAGCTACGTGAAAAGGCACACATACTGCTCAGAATTTTGCTTTAATGATGTCTAGCAACAGTCGAATTAAAAACCGTCAAAAACCTTTAAAGTGTATTGCGGCAACCAAACTCGCTCACAGGTCCAGATTACACAAAAGTTAATTACCCAAAAAATATTAAAGTCTATGACAGCCTCCATTAGCATCAAAATAACTTCTGTGTATCTAATTTACTTGAATTTTCCAGGTCTTGAAATGTGTTGGCTCTTGCATACAGTATAGTAGCAGTCATAACGGAAAAAAATCCCTCGTCTACCTCCTACCGTCACCGAGGTTGCATACTTTATATCGGGCTCAGGAGATGTTTACAAAATTTGAGTAGAAATGCTCAGTAAAGGAGAATCGAATTGTGACTGTTGCATTGTAGAAATGGTTTCGTGGTGTGGTCGCAGAGATAAGCATAGCCAAGTGAGAAGTCCGGTGTCCTAACCAAGGGTTGGTTATAGCTGTGAATAGCGAATAGTGTCTGTGGCGGAAAGTTTGTAGCCCTATTTACTTACATATTTATTGCTGGCTTGCTGCGTTTCTGAAGAGGAGACATTTGCTAACATCGCGTATAGATTTAAGAGTACGGAAGTTTTTTCTGAAAGTATTTGTATGGAGTGTAGCCATGTACGGAAGCGAAACAAGTTCGATAAACAGTTTAGACAAGAAGAGAATAGAGGTTTTTTAAATGTGATGCCTTAGAAGAGTACTGAAGATTAGATAGATAGATCCCATAACTAATGAGAAGATACTGAATCGAACTGCGGAGAAGAGGAATTTGTGGCTCTATTTGACTAGAAGAAGGGATCGGTTGGTAGGAGACGTTCTGCGGCGTCAAGGGATCACTCGTTTAGTGTTGGAGGGGAGAGTGGAGGTAAAAACCGTAGAGGTAGACCAAGACATGAATGCGGCAAACAAATTCAGAAGGATAAAAGGTGCAGCAGTTACTCGGAGATGAAGAGGCTTGCACAGGACAGAGCAGCATTGACAGCTGCATCAAACCAGTCTTTGGACTGAAGACCATAACGATAACAACAACAAGGCTGCTGCCTTCAGATCTGTTGTTATTTATGCAAAAGGTTGTGTATCTAATTCTCTTTACAGCGTGTTGCATTTTGTAATTGATAGCAATGTTGTGTTTTTACGTAGTAATGATGACAATGATGATGGGATGATGATAATGATGATGATCACTTAATAGCACAATATCACGTATTAGTAGCGATATTAATTGTGAGAACATATGTGTATGTATAGTCTGTGAGCTGCTGAGATGTCGTATTAACTTCCGGCCAGTGGATCGAGAAGTCTCAGATGTGGATAGGAGTGAGTGTGTTTGGATGCGTGGGCCACTCACGAGGTGCGTATCCCACGTTTTTCGCTGCAGCTGACCCGTCTGATCCTGACGTCGATGGTGTCGCAGCGGCACTACTATCAGAGCGGATTGCATCGGCTCCTCCTCTTCCCGCCGCCCCCTTGACATGGGCATGTGGGATCGGACATTCCCACACTTGTGCATCTGGCGACGTGACCGGCTCCTCTGATTCCCGCTCTTCCCATTTTTGTTTGTGATGGTCGCCGTCGTGGTCTCAGTTGGCCAGCAATGCGGGGATTCACGTGGCTTGCTAGCGTCATGGCAAGATGCTCGTCATTAATGATTCTAAAGTTATTGATATCGATACCGCTGTGAAGTGCAGCACAATACCAATCATTCAACTCTGCTGGTCGCAAATTCGTAAGAAAGACGACAGCGGCCTGAGTAGTCATTAGACATCGTGAGGGAGCAAAAAATGGTTCAAATGGCTCTGAGCACGATGGGACTTAACATCGGAGGTCATCAGTCCCCTAGAACTTAGAACTACTTAAACCTAACTAACCTAAGGACATCACACACATCCATGCCCGAGGCAGGATTCGAACCTGCGACCGTAGCGGTCGCGCGCGTGAGGGAGCAGAGTGGGGCGTTCCGCAGAACACACGTACTTCGAACGTGGTCAGGTGACTGGATGTCACTTCTGTCATACGTCTGTACCCGAGATTTCCACACTCATAAACATTCCTAGGTCCACTGTTTCCGATGTGATAGAAAAGTGGAATCGTGAAGGGACACGTACAGCACAAAAGCGTAAAGGCCGACCTCGTCTGTTGACTGACAGAGACCACCGACAGATGAATAGGGTCGTAATGTCTAATAGGCAGTCGTCTATCCAGACCATCACACAGGAATTCCAAACTGCATCAGAATCCATTGCAAGTACTATGACAGTTAGGCGGGAGCTGAGAGAACTTGGATTTCATGGTCGAGCGGCTGCTCATGAGCCATACTTACGCAGGTAAATACCAAACGACACCTCACTTGGTGTTAGGAGTGTAAACATTGAGCGATTAAACGGTGGAAAAAGGTTGTGTGGAGTAAGGAATCACGGTACACAATGTGGCGATCCGATGGCAGGGTGTGGATATGGCGAATGCCCGGTGAACATCATCTGCCAGCGCGCCAACAGTAAAATTCGGAGGCGGTGGTGCTATAGTGTGGTCATGTTTCTCATGGAGGGGGTTTGCACCCCATATTGTTTTGCGTGGCACTATTTGAGCACAGGCCTACATTGATGTTTTAAGCACCGTCGTGCTTCCCACTGTTGAAGAGCAATTCGGGGATGTTGATTGCGTCTTTCAACACGATCGAGCACCTGTTCATAACGTATGGCCTGTGGTGGAGTGGTTACACGACAGTAACATCCCTGTAATGGACTGGCCTGCACAGAGTTCCGATCTGAATCCTATAGAACATCTTTGGGATGTTTTGGAACGCCGACTTCGTGCCGGACTTCACCGACCGACATCGATTCCTCAGCACTCCGTGAAGAATGGGCTGCCGTTCCCCAAGAAACCTTCCAGCACCTGACTGATCGTATGCCTGCGAGAGTGGAAGCTGTCATCAAAGCTAAGGGTGGGCCAACACCATATTGAATTCCAGAATTACCGTTGGAGGACGCCACAAGCTTGTAAGTCATTTTCAGCCAGGTGTCTGGATACTTTTGATTACATAGTGTATCAACCTCTTCAACCAGTTACGTGAAAGTGGTAGTGTAACGCCTAGGCAACGTAAGATAAGTTGGTTGGTTGGTTGGTTTGGGGAAGGAGACCAGACAGCGTGGTCATCGGTCTCATCGGATTAGGGAAGGACGGGGAAGGAAGTCGGCCGTGCCCTTTCAGAGGAACCATCCCGGCATTTGCCTGGAGTGATTTAGGGAAATCACGGAAAACCTAAATCAGGATGGCCGGACGCGTGATTAAACCGTCGTCCTTCCGAATGCGAGTCCAGAGTCTAACCACTGCGCCACCTCGCTCGGTAAGATAAGTAAACAAGTGGCGATAGAAGAGGGGGAAATTAAAGTTGTTGCTGTTGTTGCAGGTGATTTGCACATTAGCTCCCGCATAGTCTCACGGGGAAGTGGCGTCAGTCAGGCAAGTGTTTTGCAGCGACATAGGTTCCATCCTTACCACATCTCCCTTCATCAAGAGCTGAATGGAAACTATCATAAGAATCGTGTTAACTTCAGTACTTAGGCATTAAGACAAGACGCTCCAGATGATTCCACACAGTGGGAGTGGACGCAGAGGATCTGTACCTCGTCCCCCGATTTGATACCTGTAGACTTTTTTCTGTAGGGAAAGCTGAAAGACGCTGTCTATAAAGTACATACCAACGACAACCGATAATGTGCAAAGACTTATTACTTCAACCTGATACTACAGCTCCGCTGAAAGGCTAGGACGATCGTTGCATACCGGACTGGAAACGTGTATTGCTGCTGCCAGTAGTCATTTTGAACACAACCAGTGATGGTCAATTGTCTCGTTACTGGTCAGAATCTACATAACCAGAGTATGCACTTGCGTTGTATTTTAGCGTGTCCTTCAATAGGTATTGTACAAGTGTCGGTCTGGGAAATTCTCAAAATACGAGATCTCGTAAACAACTCGCTTTAGAATCCTGCAACAAACACCACTGACAGTCTAATATAACCTACTTTTAATCTGTTAGTGTCCAAAGGCATTGCTCCATTCAAAAAATTGTATGCCTGCACAAAAAATAAACTTTCTAAGAATTATTACAGTCTGTTGATTGACTAACAATGAGCCCGTGACTACCAGTCCATTCTGTGAAAACCGCACATCAGTATCACTTTTCGTTTTCGCGTTTCAAGTTTTAGGTGTGTGTGTGTGTGTGTGTATCTTCATCTTTATCTGCGTGACGGTTCCTAAAAGTATTTCTGTGCGGATGCACATTACGTCCGAACTGCTCTGGGAATCAGGGTGAGCTGCCAGCAGAAGGAGAATGGATGGGGACGCTACTTGCGTGCGATGGGATGGGAGTTTGGGTCGGATATGGAAAGCGTGCCAGGATAGCCGAGGTGGATGCCGGCATGCTGCCTCAGCGAGCCAGTATGTTCGGTCAGATGGATAGTGGCCCTCTGTAACAAAAATACTGAGTGAATGGATCAATGATGAATTTGAACGGGTGTCATGGGACGTTCGCCCCGAAGAATTGCAACGAACAATGACGAACAAAATTAGATAAAAAAAAAGCAAGTGGTCAAAGCGACAGCTCGCGTTAAGCGTGAAACCGGGTTCGAGCCCCGGTCCGGCACAAATTTTCATCCGTCACCTTTGGACTCACTTCAAAGGCCCAGTACGGCTAATATCGTTGGTTTCTCTTAATTTACATGTGTTATATGTGTCCTCATCTAGTGGAAAGTGTTGTACCTGGAACATAGTGTATTTAAGAATATATGATGTTTGTTGGTCGGTGTTTCAATCTACTGATTTTAGAATCACATGAAGGAATGCGCACAACGAACAACCATATGCAGTTTCCCGTGTTTTCTACTGTTCTCTTTGTAGTGAGACATGAGGCTCAGTTTTGTGCAGCGTTTGTAAATATTACGAGCTCTGTATATCTAAGTGCTGTATAATACGTTAAAGCTATTTGGAAGATGTTCTTAATTTTCATTTACAGAGTTTTATGGTGAGGAAAATTCTGCATTGTTTAAAACTATTTACATAACGTGTTGATGGCTAAGCGATACTTTAGCAGCCGTGAAGCATTGTGTACCTTAAAACGGAATGGAACACGTGATATTTGCTAATTGCTTCTGTTATGTCTCCATAATTTTCCCTGTCTCGAAAATGGAAATTTGTGTTAGTTGCCAATAGGTTCTACATTAGAGTGTTTTTAACTTGTGTATCGTTTTTGAAAATATTTCTAAATTTGATTACTTTTACTGATTATTGTTACGTAGTAGAGTAAATACTGTATTAGCAGTATTTTGTCATTACAACACTCTTAAATTTGAATAGAATATTTCTTTATTTCTTTCTAGGTAAATGACAATGTTGCACCTCGCAACATTTTCTAACTTTTGGAAGAACCTCATTTTTCGGGATTAATGTTTGCAACTTCAAAAAAAAAAATTACAGCGGGGATTAAGTGAATGCAAAAATTTCTGAATGGAATAAGAAAACATATAAAGTTCTGTTACAGGACTGCCTAGGGGTGCCAATCTGAAAAGTAGTCCAAGGTATTAGACTATCTCCTACTCTGAGTAGAATTTAAATTGATGTGGAGACCTTTTTCATGAAACGATTTTAACTGTAAAACATTTAATTTCAAGACCCCCTTCTTATCATAGTAGCGCACTCGGTTAGTTTTATTCAACAGTGGCAGTAGCAGACTGAGAGAACACGTGTAACATAGAGAACACAGTTGCAGAAGTCATGATACTGAAACATTTGGCTTGGGAGTACATTGTCCTGTAATTCTGTACACAAGTAGTTCGATGACGAGCCAGTACCACAGCACACAACAAGTCAAAAGTGCCAATGAGCATTTCATAAAACTGTCGAGTGATCGGGCGACGTACTAGATGTTGATGGGAGAGCTCGCCACTCTGGTTATCCCAGCTCGGTGAGGATGTCCGGCGACTCTGCTGCGCAATAGTATTCGCTGAGGCAAAGAGCAGTTTTGTGGGTGTAGGGTCGGGGTTCACGATGACGCGAACACTCCCAGTGCGGTTGCAGCCTGTTGGTGGCATCAGTGACGAGGACTGCTGTTGCGGTGGCAGTTAATTAGACCACCAAGGGCGTAGTCGACTCCGATGGGGCAGTAAGGTGCCGTGTCTGTCGGCCACTGTTGCATCTCCTTGCTTTGTGAAATCTGGAAAGTCGAGATCCGTCCAGGGCTCCTACCGGACGTTCTCTGCCGTAATACAGCGAGCACGACGAAAAGTGAGACGTGGTGCTGCCGTTTGGTCTTGTGCCGCCACCATTGGCCACTAACCTATCCTCACGATAAATCGGAACTTAGGATTTCGTTGTCATTGACGTCTGGTTTCAACCAGCTTTCTGTTCCCATTACTATCTCTGCATTATAACCTTCAGTAAGCGATACAAATTCTGGATCTTTCCTTTGATGCTCCTGCAGTTTACTAAAATCATAGCAATCTTTTCTATCTCTGATCTGCGTGGGTCAAGATTCTCTGAGCTCACTGTGGCTGATTTAACAGGTAAATCGTCTTTGATCCCAAGGGAGAGGTCTCTGACCTAAAAAAGCCCCATGTCCACGCCACACGTACTCCGCTACACTAGTAGCCGGTTCCTGTGTGTAGTGCACGCCTGGCCTATTAAAGGGAACCCTACAATTCTGCACCCCATAGCGGAGGTCGAGAAATTCACAACCGAAGCCGTCGCAGAGTCTTCGGAGCCTCTGGTTTAGACCTTCCACTCTGCTCCAAACCAGAGGACCGCGATCAGTCCTAGGTACAAATAGACAGCTTAGCCTGCTCTCCGCGTGCATTGCTAGTTGCCTTCACCAAATCAGACTGCCGCCGAAAAGAGCCGAGGATGGCCTCAGAACCCAAGCGGCAGGCGTCATTCGTACCGACATGTGCCACTATAAGCAGCCGGTTGCACCAATTCAACTCGATAGCCGTCGGCAGACCTCCTCCACATCACGGATGAGACCTCCCATCAATTCTTTCCCGCCTTGCCTGCTATCTCCCTGAGGGGCTCCATCACCCACCTAACATTGGAGCTCCCAATGACAAGCATACCCACCCTCTGTACTCGTCCGGACTGGGCAGGAAAATCGACCGCTGGCCCAACAGGAGAGGGATCCCGTGCTGGCTCAGAATTGGCATCAACACTGGCAGCACCTCGTACCTCTTTCTAAGAAGTAGGGAGCCAGCCGCACGGCTTGCTCCCACTTTCGCCTTCCGCCCAGTGACACTCGAACCCACGACTGTCTGCCACTCACTCTAGAGTGAATACGGACGGGTCAGATGTTGCGTATCAGAAGCCGCACCGACGACCGGATCACCCGGGGATTCCAGTGGCAGCAAAGGTGTCGCTGGTCTCGCCACTGGCGCCCCGACGTCACAGCAACTTTGAACATTAGCTAGAAGCTTGTCGACGGTAGCCAATGCAGCTTCCACCTGTTTACGGACAACAGCCAACTCTCCTTGTGTCCTCTCACAACAAGCACAGTCCCTAACCATATCGTACTGTGTATAAAATAGATATAAGGTCTCAAATGGCGCTGCTGAGTTTGAAATGTATACAAAATATACCAAAGGAGAATGAAGTAACACTAAAAATTAGTGTGCAGATTTCTCACTGTACTCGGAGACCTCAAGCTATTAAACAGAAATAAATTTCTTTACTGAAATTGATGTATTTACAGATACCTGTTATTAGAAACCTTGTTTACCGAAAAGTTACTGCACGAGATAAATATTGAAACTAGCATGCATTGACCTAAACTGTATGCTGTCTACTAGCACAAAATTAAAACTTAATTGCGTGACGGAGTTTCTGGCGGCGGGAAAATTTACACTAGGAAGCAGCCCTACACGAGGATATTCAGAAGACTTACGCGAAAACAAAAACTACGATTAATTTTCTAATTACTAGCCTACACAGTAAAGTATGCACGTATAGTTCACTTCTTTGCAGAAGAGCGTGAAAAAAAAACAAAGACTAAATTACTGACGAAGAAAGAAAGACTTCGTCTCTGGGTTTGGTGCTCAGGCCGTGCTCCCAATTGGAGGAGCCGACCGGGGTCCAATGTTCGAGTAAGCGGCAGAGCAATCCTAACGTCGAACTCCATGGCAGTGAGATACGGTGTCAAAGAAGATTACTGTGGGTGTAACTACCAGCTGCGGTATCTTAGAACAATGGGGAGTTTGAACTTCTAACTCATGGCAGATTTCACAGTCCCACGTTCGTCAGTGCATCCTCAGATCGATGAGTTTCTTAGTTTTTCTGTTCAGACAAACAGTCATGTAGCCGTTATAAAGTCAGGCTGAGAAACATTTTACGAAGTCAGATGCGAGAATTTTAAGTAATGCTGACGCCACCTATTAGCTTTGCTGACTGATGGTACCAGTTATGTAATTCTCATGCTTCATTCTGTGGTTGTAGCTTTAGTAATTTCATGATTATTACGTAAACTGGAAGTGGAGGGTTGATAAAGGAAAGGAACTCTTGATATCAGGTCCATCGGGACTGAATGCGGAATCTGCGGATGACGAATGAAAATGTACGTCGGACCGGGACTCCAACCCGGGATCGCCTGCTTACTAGGCAGTTGCGTTAACAACAACGCGCCACCAGATACAACGTTTATCGCAAACGCGAGGACTACCTCAGCACGCTTATCGGCTAACTCACACTCTCACGTAGTGTGACGTAACTGCGGTCACCGTCCATGTCCTTCATGCTCGCTAATTTTAGATTCCTGTTGGAGGTCCGAAGTAACTGTGGATCCACACTGAAGGTTGTGGATTCATTACAACGTTTTGCAACGTGTCATACAGAGAGTCAGGTACGTTCAGTTTTACATAGAGGGTGACCCAAAATTCAGCACTAATTTACGAAATAATGCAGGTAGAGAGGTAAAACTTGACACACATGACTAAAATGACACGTCGTTTAACTGAAACCGAAAACGAGGGCAAAAACCAGCGCTGGACAGCAGCTGTCTAGAAACGCCGCATGAGAATCGTCAGGGTAACGGATGCAACGTACGGTGGTATGATAAACAGTCGCATCATCCCTTGCCTGACTGATAAAAATCTGCTAGGAGGTACGACATTTATATATGATGGCCCTCGACTCCATATTGCTACAGGTGTGAAAGATCTCTTGCGCACATCGTTTGACAAGGCTCGCGTGCAGAATCGCAAATTCCGTCGTGTTTGACGTCCCAGATTCCCAGACGTCAATCCGTGTGATAACTGGTTGTGAGTATACCTGAAGTCGCAAGACTACCGCGATCATCTGACCTTATTAATTATGCTAAAAGACAACATCCGACGGCAATTTCTCACCGTACCTACTCATATGCTGTACAGCGCTGTTCACATTTTCCATCGACCACAGGTGTTGTTGATGAATGACGGCCGACATGCTGAGAATTTATTATAAAGGACACCGTCTTTAGAATGAAATTTTCACACTACAGCGGAGTGTGCGCTGATGTGAAACTTCCTGGCAGATTAAAACTGTGTGCTGGACCGAGACTCGAACTCGGGACCTTTGCCTTTCGCGGGCAAGTGCTCTACCAACTGAGCTATCCAAGAACGACTCACTCCCCGTCCTCACAGCTCTAATTCCGCCAGTACCTCGTCTCCTACATTCCAAAGTTCACAGAAGCTCTCCTGAGAACCTTGGTAGAGTACTTGACCGCGAAAGGCAAAGATCCCGAGTTCGAGTCTCGGTCCGGCACACATTTTTAATCTGCCAGGAAATTTCAACACCGCCTTTGCTAAAGATCAATTGCTATGCCAATTATTGCTTTTTTATGGCATGAAGCACCATTTGTTGGTCCTTTCGCGCATTTTTCCATTTGTTCTCCGTACAACACCATGTCATTGGAAGCATGTATATCAATTTTGTCCCTCAACCTACATCATTCCGTGAAGTGTTGAAGTTTCAAATGTTAACGTACTTTGTGGTCGCTCTGTATACTGGCGGTTTATTCTTCCTTCTTTTGGATAATATTATTAGCCTTGTAATCGGAAAATAAAAACGGTATGTCAAAACAGAGATCGAGTTGGCGGTAGTTTTCTGAATGAGCTGAGAGCCTAAAACAAGCTATTTGCATCTTGTCTGGGCAGTTCTATGCTACAAGGTCGGGGGGTGGGGGTTGGGGATGGGGGAGGAGGGGAAATCGCAAGTATCGACAGTTATGTAAAACGATTCACAAAGATTATTATAACTCTGCGTGTGTGTGTGTGTGTGTGTGTGTGTGTGTATTGTGAGTTTATGTATATGTGACTACGTGCATATAACTATTTCCAAATTAGAAAATGAAATTATGTAGCATAATAGCTGTGTGAACAATACAATACAGCTCTGTCAGATATTTTACGAGACGTGCTGATTAAGTAATGCAACACATTTTTTTCGCGGAAAATGTTGGTTGAAAAAATGCCTAATTTTTTGCGGGACATCGTGGAATACCCCCGCTTCAGCACCTATACGTCCATGAGGTTCCGATATGTGGCGGAGCTATACATAGCCTTCAAGATGTAGTCTTGAAAGGAGGTGTGTTCCAAGCAGAAGGTAGTCATTGAGTTTCTTTTGACTGAAAACCAGAGCATCACAGATATTGACAGGCACTTGCAGAATGTCTCCGAAGAACTGAAAGTGAAACAAAGCACGGTGAGCCGTTGGGAGAGGCGTCTGTCACTGTCGCAACATGAGTGCACAAGCCTGTCCTGTCTCCCACGTGCTGGCCGGTCGCACGCATTTGTAACTCCTGCCATGTTGGAGCGTGCGGACACTTTCATGCGAGGTGATCGACGGATCACAATCAAACATCTCGCTGCTCAACTGGACGTCTCTGTTAGTAGTGCTGACACACTCGTCCACCAGTTACGGTCCTCAAAGATGTGTGCCCGCTTGGTTCCTTGGCGCCTAACAGAAGACCGTAAAGACAAACAAATGGAAACGAGTGTTTGGCATCATTGGCCGGGAGGCCCTTGCGGGGCAGGTCCGGCTGCTTTGGTGCAGGTCTTATTACATTCGACACCACATAGGGCCACCTGCGCGCCAGATGGGGATGAAATGATGATGAAGACAACACAACACCCAGTCTCTGAGCGGAGAAAATCTCCGACCCAGCCGGGAATCGAACCCGGACTTGTAGGACAGCAATCCGTCACGCTGACCACTCAGCTATCGGGGCGCACAATATAAACAACAAAGCAACGAAGGACCATCTGCGCAAAATTGCTTGCACGTTACGAGGCTGATCGTGACAATTTTTTGTCGAACATCATCACAGGCGATGAAACATGGGCTCATCACTTCGAACCGGCCACAAAACGGCAACCGATGGTGGCCTCCACACGTCTCCGTCGAAGAAAAAGTTCAAAGTCGCACCCTCAGCCGCTAAAGCCATGGCAGCAGACTTCTGGGACTCTGAAGCGGTTATTCTGTGTTATGTCCTCTCTCATGGTACAACAGTAACCTCTGAAGTATGTTGTGCCACCCTCGGCAAACTGAAGAAACGACTTCAGTGGTAAGTTCCTAAGGGACCAAACTGTTGAGGTCATCCGTCCCTAGGCTTACACATTAGTTAATCTAACTTAAACTAACTTACGCTAGGGAGATCATACACACCCGTACCCGTGGGAGGACACGAACCTCCGACGGGGGAAGCCGCGCGAACCGTGGCAAGGTGGCTACCCCGCGTGGCGACTTCAGCGTGTTCGTCGTCATAAAAATGCAAACGGCCTTCTCCTTCTCCGTGACAACGCAAGACCTCACACACCGCAGAGGGGCTTACAAAACATCGTTGGACTGATCTTCCTCATCCACCCTACATCCTGGATCTCGCACCTTCCGACTTCTGTTTGGCCGAATGAAGGCTGCACTCCGGCGGAAGCAGTACGTTGGTGGTGGGGAGGTTACTGATGCAGCAACAAGTTGACTCCGAAGTCGCCAATAGAATAGTACCATGCAGGCAAACAGGCCCTCCAGTAAGCTGCCGAAAGGCCGGGGCATTGAACGGAGTTTATTTTGAAAAATAAGGTTCTGTAGGCAAACTTTTGGGTGATAGTATGGTGTAATGGAATACTTAATAAAACCAACCTGCTTTCAGAAAGAGTGTGTGTTCCATTACTTATCATTACTTATTTAACGCCCCTTGTATTTTAAGCATTGAGAATGTTATGTTTAAGTGCGTCTGTATTAGAGAGACTCCTCTGATCTGTTGTGGGGCTTAGGTAGGTGCGTGTAATTAGATACCCCAAAACAGGCTTTGATGGCGCAGCGAGTTGATTAGCAGAGCAGCAGTTTCATGGAGCCAGGTGGATGACCACTGGCAAATCATAGAAACAGTACACTGTAGGACATTTATTTAGTGCATTGTGTACAGCGGTTGTATGGTTGACTTGCTGTGTTCAGCAGCTGGGCGGAGACGCTGGCCCTGCAGTGTGGAAATAGTGCTGAACTCAGTAGGCGACCTTCGAAGATACGGTATGGCGAAGACACAGCGTTCCTGGCCAACCAGGCAGCAGTGGAGCGGAGCACACTGGCGACCAGAATTGCGCATCGTCAGGCCTCTGGGAGGCGACCGGCACACAGCTAAGCCAGTCGTTGCAGACAGCGATAACATCGGCTGGTGCAGATGCCCGGCTCGGTCTAGGAAGCGCCGAGCTCACATAGATGAACAAAAGGCCCTATCTTAGGATGCAATTGCAGTGACCTGCAGTTGGAGAGTGCGCCCGCACAGGATAGGCTGCTACTCGGCTATTAGTGACGTCCTGGTGTGTACCATGGACACCGGATAGGCAGTCTTGAGCCGGTAGAGGTCGGACATCAGATTGTCCCTGGCTGGAAGGCACCAGTTCAGCACCCAGCGGCATCAGGTCTAAATTTAGCCTGTAGTTTCACAGATATTGGGAGAGGCCTCTCTAGTAACAGCAGCTAGAAGACCAATTTCATGTCACCTGCAATAGTGCAGCATCTCTTGAAGATGGCTGCAGCCCGTGACAGCTGGGCGTAGCTGAAATGGGTGGTATTTACGATGGTTTGACACACCCCTGGTTTGCCAAGGCATCACTCTTCACTACATAGATCAAGAATGTAGCCTGGAGCCAGGCCCAGACGTGAGGTAACCAAATCATAATTCCTACAGCGTGGCAAATTGGAAATTGGATATTTGACATAAGTTCTTTGGGACCAAAATGCTAAGGTCATCGGTCCCTAAACTTACACACTACTTAATCTACCTAAACTAACTTACGCTAAAGACAACACACACACACACACACACACACACACACACACACACACACACACACATGCCCGAAGCAGGACTCGAACCTCCGACGGGGAGAGCCGTGCGAACCGTGGCAAGGCGACTCAGATCACACGAATACCCCGCGCGGCTACAGTGTGGCATCTGTACTTTTGCTGTGTAGGTGTTGCAACACTGACAACGGCGTCGAGGCTGATTATGTCAAAAATGGTTCAAATGGCTCTGAGCACTATGGGACTTAACATCTGTGGTCATCAGTCCCCTAGAACTTAGAACTACTTAAACCTAACTAACCTAAGGACATCACACACGTCCATGCCCGAGGCAGGATTCGAACCTGCGACCGTAGCAGTCGCGCGGCTCCGGAATGAGCACCTAGAACCGCTAGACCACCGCGGCCGGCGCTGATTATGTCGTATCGTGTTCTACTATTAGGCAAGCGTGGTGATTAAACATATAACACGTCAGCCTCAGTAGCAAATAGAAACCTATATTCACCTAGGTTTCAGCCAAAATAATTTGGCCTTCTTCAGAAGCTATTGACACTAAACTATTGCATGCCGAAGTCTGGCCATGTCAAGTATAAAACCATAACAAAATGGTTCAAATGGCTCTGAGCACTATGGAACTTAACATCTATGGTCATCAGTCCCCTAGAACTTAGAACTACTTAAACGTAACTAACCTAAGGACAGCACACAACACCCAGTCATCACGAAACCATAACACCATAGTACCCAGTCATAAATATACAGGGTGATTCAAAAAGAATACCACAACTTTAAAAATGTGTATTTAATGAAAGAAACATAATATAACCTTCTGTTATACATCATTACAAAGAGTATTTAAAAAGGTTTTTTTCACTCAAAAACAAGTTAAGATATGTTCAATATGGCCCCCTCCAGACACTCGAGCAATATCAACCCGATACTCCAACTCGTTCCACACTCTCTGTACCATATCAGGCGTAACAGTTGGGATAGCTGCTGTTGTTTCTCGTTTCGAATCATCAATGGTGGCTGGGAGAGGTGGACGAAACACCATATCCTTAACATAGCCCCATAAGAAAAAATCGCAGGGGGTAAGATCAGGGCTTCTTGGAGGCCAGTGATGAATTGCTCTGTCACGGGCTGCCTGGCGGCCGATCCATCGCCTCGGGTAGTTGACGTTCAGGTAGTTACGGACAGATAAGTGCCAATGTGGTGGCGCTCCATCCTGCTGAAATATGAATTGTTGTGCATCTTGTTCGAGCTGAGGGAACAGCCAATTCTCTAACATCTCCAGATACTGTAGTCCAGTTACAGTAGCACCTTCGAAGAAAAAGGGACCAAAAACTTTATTGGCTGAAATGGCACAGAAAACGTTTACCTTAGGCGAGTCACGTTCATACTGAGTTGTTTCCCGCGGATTCTCAGTGCCCCATATACAGACATTGTGACGGTTGACTTTCCCGTTAGTGTGGAAAGTTGCTTCATCACTAAACACAATCTTTGAAACGAAAGATTCATCTGTTTCCATTTGAGCAAGGATAAAATCACAGAAATCGATTCTTTTAATCTTATCAGCTGCAGACAGTGCTTGAACCAATTTCAGACAATAAGGTTTCATAACTAACCTTTTTCGTAGGACTCTCCATACAGTTGATTGTGGAATTTGCAGCTCTCTGCTAGATCTGCGAGTCGATTTTCCTGGGCTGCGAACAAATGCTTGCTGGATGCGTTCACGGCCGTCCAGAACTTTTCCCTTTGCACAAACACCCATCCTCTGTAAACTGTTTATACCAACGTTTAATACACCACCTATCAGGAGGTTTAACACCATACTTCGTTCGAAATGCACGCTGAACAACTGTCGTCGATTCACTTCTGCCGTACTCAATAACACAAAAAGCTTTCTGTTGAGCGGTCGCCATCTTAGCATTAACTGACGCTGACGCCTAGTCAACAGCGCCTCAAGCGAACAAATGTACAACTAAATGAAACTTTATAGCTCCCTTAATTCGCCGACAGATAGTACTTAGCTCTGCCTTTTGTCGTTGCAGAGTTTTAAATTCCGAAAGTTGTGGTATTCTTTTTGAATCACCCTTTATATTACTCAGCTGAAGAGAAACAGCGGTCACCGACGCCTGACTCCATTTTCTTTAGTCGAATACTAATGTATTCAAAACTGAGGAATTATTTTGACCGAGTAGTAGCTAGTCTTTCTTACAGGCTCCGAATCCGTTTAATGGTTCTCGTTCTCCTCAGAATTAGTTCGGTTACATATTACGCCATTAACGGTTTTAATGCTTATGTTAATCCAATTCCTATCGTAAAGGTAGCTACTGTTAAGCGTCTATATTTCCATTGTTGCTCGCTGCGATTAGTTTCGGCGCAGCTCTCGCGGCCTACCGACC
Source organism: Schistocerca piceifrons (assembly GCF_021461385.2). Lineage (NCBI taxonomy): Eukaryota > Metazoa > Arthropoda > Insecta > Orthoptera > Acrididae > Schistocerca > Schistocerca piceifrons. The sequence goes on along the minus strand of NC_060149.1, from coordinate 177,213,807 downwards.
TCGTCCGCGCAGTAGGCCCTGTTGTTTCTCTTCAGATGAGTAATATAGGTTTATGCCTGGGTACTACGGTGCTATAGTTTTATACTTGACATGGCCAAACTTCGGCATGCAATAGTTTAGTATCAATAGCTTCTGAAGAATGCCAAATTATTTTGACTGAAGCCTAGGTAAATATTGGTTTCTAATTGCAACTTAAGGCTGACGTGTTATATGTTTAACTGCTGACGGGATTGCAGGATGTTAAAAATTCTTAAGCGTGGTGATTCTTGCTTTGTCAGCGCAGCCCAACTATACCGTCTTCAAAAGAGCAGTTTGTCAGCTTCCGTCTGCTTCACCTTCCTAAAGCTTCTTGTGTCAGCTTGCAGTCACATTTTCTGTTAACGCAGCCATGAATTTCGACCCCCAAGTACAGTCGCAGCGGCGTAACAGATCTTTGGATACGAACTAGGTCTTCTCCTTGCGCTTGGTAAAATTTGTACTAGTATAAATTTCATTTTAAGTCTACTTCGTGCAGGTTTGAGAAGATGGTCGATAATAGTTGAATTAGTCTTGCTGCTCCACTTTTGCGGAAATGATGTCATCAATGTAGTTTGCACACTATGGTATGTTTTGAGTTACCAACTACAGTAACTTAGAAAGACTGCGGATAATCCAACTGTTCCAATCCTCTGTTGCAATACGCTGTATCTAAATACGTTGAAAGTAACATGAATGACTGCAGTGTGTTGAAAAACCTCGTCTAACGGCTGTTGCATATAAATATTTTCGACGTCAACATTCGAGTGATGTTTTCCATTAACTAATTTAGGGAAAAGCTCGTTGGGCCTAGAATAGGATACGAATCCGCTACTGACTGAAAGTTTCCATCCTTTTAAAACCACCGCATATGTTTCAACATTTATAAGGCGTTTTGACAGTTACAACTGGTGTTGTACAATTGAAGACATGCGTGGAAAAACGGGCTAACCCTCAAATAAAGAAAGTTAGAGATAATTGTTGCCATATGTTGCTGGGTACGGGACCTGTCAAAAGTGACGATGTCAGTGTCAGTTTTGATAGTTCCCGTACCCAGCAACAGATGGCAACACGTATCTCTAACCTTTAACATTTGAGGATTAGGCCGTTTTTCAGCGCATGTCTTCAGTTGCTTGTGGTCGCTGGACAGATTATCGTTTTTTTATTTTAATCTTCTTGGTTCCTTGTTTAGATATTTTCGAACTGATAACAGTATAGGTCGTGCGTTAACTGATTTAGGTGCAGCCTTTGGGGCTGGCCGGGGTGACCGAGCGGTTCTAGGCGCTACAGTCTGGAACCGCGCGACCGCTACGGTCGCAGGTTCGAATCCTGCCTCGGTCATGGATGTGTGTGATGTCCTTAGGTTAGTTACGTTTAAGTAGTTCTAAGTTCTAGGTGACTGATGACCTCTGAAGTTAAGTCCCATAGTGCTCAGAGCCATTTGAACCATTTGTAGCCTTTGGCCGCTGTGTTAAAACCGCTTTCAAGTGAATGGTCGCTTTGAAGTGAAATACTCAGCCTGTCATCCTAACATTGTAGCCTCTTCGTGGTGCAATATATCTAATCCAGTGAAAGGAAAGAAGGATCTGGCTATTTCAGTGCCTCGTGCCTCACTTCCCTGTCTGGTGCTTGCCCTTAGCATAATATCACGGAATATGAAGTCCCCATGTGACTGTAAGCAACCAATACAACCAAAATTGCATTTGCGACTTGTTCCATAGTCTTCGGCAATCCAGGAACGGCATCTTTATTAGGCTGCTTCTTACTATGGTGGAAATTCAAACGAGAGCTAAAACATAGATTCGACTGAAAAAATGAGTATAAATAACATCACATGTGTCGGTGAGAGACAGAGATACAGAATCCAATAAGGGAGAAAATTATACAAAACATCCGGTTCCGAGTCACCGAGAATATATGAATCTCATACTTCTGTAGCCTCATCAAAAAACTGAAACGCAGAACTACAGAAGGAAGAAGCTGCCGCTGAATTCGACGTAGATGGTTCTTTTACCTACGGCGAGAACCGTTGCTACAGCTGCACGTACGATTTTTGTAACTGCTTTACCTCCTCAGACACCTCAGCGGCAATGGGAAGAACTGGCCGTCGAAAGGAGGATATAAAACACCAACTTCCATGTAGAGCTGCAAACTGTATCGACGTCTTTCCGAGGCTGTTTGAAAGCATCCAAAAACTGTTTTGTACAACAGATATACAACGATAAGGAACTCTGAAGTCTTTCCAGAGCATACATGTTAAATTATGTTCAGTATTAGTTCTTTCTTATAAAATTTTCTTTATTTTTAGCCAATATACATCATTAATGTTATTGTTTGTTACCATTATTACTATTGTTACTATTATTATTGTTATTGTTCTTAGTAACCCTTCGCTGATATAGACAGTAGAGTTAGTCATCAATAAAAATATTTTTGTCATTATTTCATTTTAACTATACAGCTATGAACGAAGTTTATATATTTTACTATATATGAAAACAGTAACTGTTCCTGAAAGAACAGATACCATTGGTGACCGTGCAGCTTCTCTAGAATAAATGATAATTGATTGAAACCCTCAACTGCCGAAAGGTGTTGTTGATATACCTCAATGGGGACAGATGAAAATGTATGCCCCGACCGGGACTCGAACCCGTGATCTCCGGCTTACATGGCAGACGCTCTATCATTTTTTTTTTTTTTTTTTTTTTTTGATCGTTGTGTTTGATCGTTGCGGACGTCATATGACATCCGTTCAAGTTCGTTTGTTGATCCTTCCACAGAGGTTTTTTTTATTACAGAGGCCAACCAGCTCTCTGACCGAACACGCTGAGCTACCGTGCCGGCCTTTCCCAACTGTCCACAATGTACATACGTAATGTACCCTAATAGATATTTGCCCATCCACTCATTATGCGATCAAAATATCTATTAGGTACATTACGTATGTACATTGTGGACAGTTGGGAATGTGGGTCTCACGGGAAACGTGCAAGGGATAAGTCCCTGCAGTCTCCCTACTCATCTGTGTCCTCGGTGGCTCAGCCGGCACGATAGCTCAGCGTGTTCGGTCACAGGGCTTAGCTACCCTCTGTAATAAAAAACTGGGTGAACGGATCAACGAACAATCTGAACGAGTGTTATCGGACGTCCGCCACGAACAAAGTCAACGAGCAATATAGAACAAACTGAGATTAAAAAAAAGATGGATAGAGCGTCTGCCATGTAAGCAGGAGATCCCGGGTTCAAGTCCCGGTCGGGGCACACGTTTCCAGCTGTCCCCATCGAGGAATATCAACAACACCTTTCGGCAGCTGAGGGTTTCAATTAATTATCATTTATATATTTTGTTTAATCATTTTAGAACACGATAAATATTTTCAAAAATAACTACACTTAGGATCCAAATCATTAAGACCAGCTGCTCAGCGCCGTGTTATCCCACGTTGGGAACGCAATACAGCAGCGATTCTGCATGACATGGATTCGACAAGTCTTGGCCGGTTTACGGCGGTATACGGTACCAGATGTCTTCAGACAGGCCACGCAACTCTTGTAAATTACGGGTCAATGTGTCGTGAGTTCGAAGCTGGAGCCCAGCAGCATCTCAGATGTGATCCATCGGGTTGAGATAAGACCGATCTGGTGGCCAAGACAGTAACTTAAGCTCACTGTCATGCCCCCTAAACTATTGTAGTCCGATTCTGGCCCTGTGATATGAGCAGTTATCTTGCTGGAAGATGTCATCGTTGTCGGGGAAAACATCAAACACGATGAGGCGCAAGTGGTTGCCAACAATGTTCACAGGTGTCATGGTGCCTTTGACTACCACTGTACGTCCCATGGAAGCCAAGGTGAATGACTTCACCGGTCATTATCCGCTGTGCGTTGCCCCGTGTTCAACAACAAGCGCTGAACGGTGTGTTTCGAAACACTTGAGCCTCCACCAGCATCGTAATTTGTCGTCACATCTGTCACAGATCACCACCCCTCTTACTTTACAAAGCTGGAAAGCCACCGACCTCCACGTCCTGCGGTGATATGTGTGTGTCCAACAACTTTTCGTCTACGTGTGTTTTCGCCGCTCCTCAACCGTTTTACATAGAAGCTTACGACAGTATCACGCCAACAGCCGACCATCTTCGCCGTTTTCGATATTCTGGTACCCAGGCGCCGAGTTGGTTCAAATGGCTCTGAGCACTATGGGACTTAAATTCTGAGGTCATCAGCCCCCTAGAACTTAGAACTACTTAAACCTAACTAACCTAAAGACATCACACACGTCCATGCCCGATGCAGGAGTCGAACCTGCGACGGTAGCGGTCGCGCGGTTCCAGACTTTAGCGCCTAGAACCGCTCGGCCAACCCAGGCGCTGGATCGTTAGAGATTCTTATGTCAGTGGGCTTCCCCATATGCATTCCCTATCGTCGCAAGAATGATTCGCTGTTCTTCTCTGATCCGGTTATGTGCTTCCTACAACGTCAACATCCGTCATTAATTCTCTCAGGCTGCAGTAGTCATAATGTTTCGCGCATCAGTGAATATTATTCTGACACAGCGTGGAGAATAACTAGTGACTTTTCGATCTGATCATGAACTTAATCTTCAAATTTACCGTAATATCGTTCCCAAACATGTGTGTTGCTCAACCCTTGTCCATCATCGACGGAGGAATATGAAAGAAATACTGGCCAGAGAGCAACAGGTAGCTTGCAGTCGATGCCCTTATATCAGTGCACCCAGCGGTGAACCTGTTACGTTTCATACCGTGTATCGGATACTACAGTAATGTTTTGCAATGTATCTTGTGCTACAATACTACTTTTCACACTCGAATGTGGGTGAACAAGACCTGTAGATGAAGAAATAAAACACAGAATACTATGACATTTATACTCATAGAATTGTATATCCTTCAATTTCCTTTTTCGTGGATTGGTAAAGGAAATAAATGTTTCTGGCTTATAGCAACTTCAGTACCTAAAGCAAATAGCTTGAAAAGCAGCATAATTTTAAAAAAATGGCTCTGAGCACTATGGGACTCAACTGCTGAAGTCATTAGTCCCCTAGAACTACCGAGCGAGGTGGCGCAGTGGTTAGCACACTGGACTCGCATTCGGGAGGACGACGGTTCAATCCCGTCTCCAGCCATCCTGATTTAGGTTTTCCGTGATTTTCCTAAATCGGTTCAGGCAAATGCCGGGATGGTTCCTTTGAAAGGGCACGGCCGATTTCCTTCCCAATCCTTTCCTAACCCGAGCTTGCGCTCCGTCTCTAATGACCTCGTTGTCGATGGGACGTTAAACACTAACCACCACCACCACCACCACCCTAGAACTTAGAACTAGTTAAACCTAACTAACCTAAGGACATCACAAACATCCATGCTCGAGGCAGGATTCGAACCTGCGACCGTAGCGGTCTTGCGGTTCCAGACTGCAACGCCTTTAACCGCACGGCCACTTCGGCCGGTAGCATAATTTTGCCTAGCACTTGATTCACTTCAACAATGTCCACATCTTATGTAAAAACCTTAAGAGAAGTCAACCAAATTACTAAGAAATACAAATAAATATATCACCTGGTGAACAACTTCCGATTTTACTTTTTCAGATTTTACTTTTTCCTGATAATTTGTGTTTCACTGAAAGGATTAGTGAATGGAGTACACATATTGTATTTTGACTTATGTCAGAACTGATGAATTGGGATGATATTCAAGTGTTCATTACATAAATTGAGTCTCAAATCGAAATTACGGAACACACTTAATTCGCACAAATACTGGCGCTAACGTCGTACATGTATGTTCTTTAACACCGAAATGATATGTAAAACTTGAAAATCATGTTTAAAAAAAGGAAACATGGAACTGTAGTCTCGTGTTTACGAGTAGAACCACCGAGATCAAGGTCTTCGGGCTGTTGGAACCAGTAGCGCAAAAATTGTATTTCTATGTATTCTTATCATTGAATAGCGGAGAATATTTGTACTGTTCTCGGGTGTCCAGCCGGATGCAGTCCTCTTCGTAACACGACATTCGGATAGCGTGCCTCTCCATCATCTTGTGGTGATAGATGTAGAATGTTGCCACGCGGGGTAGCCGTGCTGTCTGCGTCGCCTTCCCAAGGTTCGAGCGGCTACCACCGTCGGAGGTTCGTGTCCTCCCTCGGGCATGGGTGAGTGTGTGTTGTCCTTAGCTTAAGTTAGTCTCAGTTAGATTCAGTAGTGTGTAAGCCTAGGAACCGAAGACCTCAGCAGTTTGGTCCCATAGGAACTTTCCACAGATTTCCAAACTTTCCATGTAGAATTAGGGTTTTTTTCATTCCCGCTTGAGTAACGCGAGCGAGCCACTGGGAGAACTCCTCTACTGGACCTAAGGCGATGCGCATTTATCATAGCGTCACGTACTGTTGCATAAGCCTCGACATAGTAGAGGTTGCCATTGTCGTGACTTAATTTGGCAGCTCGCGACCGCGCGTTCAGTGGTTCTCGCTGCTCGGCGAGCAGGCGTTGATTCGTTCGTGTTTCAGGGGCGAATGCTGCACAGCTTGCTCGCGGCTGCCCCTGTCGGAGTCGTCTACTGCACGGCTGGGCGCTTCCGTGCCTGCGGCGAGTCGTCTTTCAGGCAGCCACGCGGCGACTGTTGCTGCGTCCGCCTGTGGCTTCCCCCACCATTCTCACTGACGGGTTCCCCCACCCGCTCGCGCTGTAGATTCGGGGCTTGCGCGTCTTTGTCGGGCACGAACCGCTCGGCCGCATGCCGATTCTTTGCTGCGCTTGCCCCTCGCCGGCCACGTATTCTTTTGCCACATTTTTCTGGCTTTCCTGCTTCTCTCTTCTTGTTTATGGCGTGGGTGCGGTCTGAGAAGAACTTTCATCTCGCCACGTGTAGTCCTCCACAGCCGACACACACAGAAGGAGCAATTTTCTTGTCTCAGAAGCGCAAATCGTGGTTTCCAGCGCACCTAAATGGTTCAAATGGCTCTGAGCAATATGGGCCATAACTTCTGAGGTCATCAGTCCCCTAGAACTTAGAACTACTTAAACCTAACTAACCTAAGGCCATCACACACATCCATGCCCGAGGTAGGATTCGAACCTGCGACCGTAGTGGTCGCGCGGTTCCAGACTGCAGCGCCTAGAACCGCTCGGCCACTTAGGCCGGCCCGGCTCATATCTGCCACATCTTGGCGGAAGATGGCAGTATTTCGCAACGTGGCCAAGTTCCTGGCATATGAAGCACTATGGCTCCATGTTCAGATCCGAGGGGAGAGACTCTGCAGTTACTTGGGCTAAAAAAAAAAAAAAAAAAAAAAGAATTGAATGATGGTGTAGCATTGTTGGCCAGGAGGCCCCGTCCGGGGAAGTTCGGCCGCTGGGCCCAAGTCTCATTTCAGGTGACGCAACATTGGGCGACTTGCGCGTCGGTGATGATGAGGACAACACAACACCTAGTCCACAGACAGAGAAAATATCCTTCCAGGCTGGGAATCGATCCCGGGTCTACAACATATTAGGGAAGCACGTTATCATTTTTTTTCTTTTTGACCGAACACGCTGAGCCACCGTGCCGGCTATCACTCAGCTATGCAGGCAGACGGAAGCCTAACAGGTTCGCCACCTTGAACACCTCGCTACCGTCTTGAGTCCGGCGTCCGTTGTCGACTATTTTCACAGCCAAGATGGAAAGCAGCATTTTCTTTTTGATGGCGCGATTGTGAAAACGTACTGCTGTCTCCCGAAATCCGATGTTGACCACTTTCGCTTTCCGACATTAGTGGAATACTAACCGTTGGTAGGTCATTCGTGTCTTCGGTTGGCGCAGGGAACTCCCCGCCAGAGAAACCCCTGGACTTCTCGGAAGATTCTCTGTGTTTTCTTTTCCTCATACTGATTGGCACACAGGATAATTTCGCTTAGCGTAGTGAGAACAGCATACGAACATTCGTTTCGCCTAACAGTACAGGATCGGTCGCTACGCTCTCTCCCCTACAACAGTGTAGTGCTGAATAACAGGGATGCACTAAACACGCCTGCCCAACTGGCGAGCGTCTTCGCTTCATTCCGCCTGACTTTATACTTTTAACGCTCCCCACCGTTCCCCCACCACCCGGTAGCACGCCGCGTCACGTGGAGTATTGAGGGGACAAAATCGCCGAGGCCGAGACTGTGATTTTAGTTGGCTGAGATCTGGGTACCAAGCTTTGCTGAGGGTGCAGCCACTCGTATTTCAGTAGCCCTCTTCAGAATACAGTCGCAAAACGACAAGGTCTATCTTAAAACCTCCGCTCCTTCATATTTCATTGAGACTCCCACAGTCATGCAATATTCTGCAACCACCGATTTCGTTGGATGTTTAAGTTCGGTGCATCTTCTGCGTTCCTTGCATCTTTCTTCGATTGCCCGCTCAGTCTGGCCGCATATGCATTACCGTATGAAAATACGGCAAACGCCCGGTTTATAGAACCCAAGTCGTCTTTCACCATGCCTAATGGTCCACGCGTTTTTGGAGGTGGACGGAAATCGCGTTTAATATAGTACGTCGAGCCATAGTTGTTCCGATTTCGTTCGATACTTTGCCGGCGTACGGCAGATACGCCATTGTCTTACCCTCCTTGTCGTTTTCTATTTGCTGGGTCTGTACCTTCTGGAAGCACGTCGGATTTGTCTCCCGCCATATCCGTTCTTCTTGCATGCGTCCCTAACGTGATTGTGCTCCCTTGGTACACTTTCTTCGTACGATATTGCATGGGCCCTATGTACAGTCGTGCTCAAAAGTATTCGAACGACCTGAATTTCATTTCGCCTCATTCGGATGCAACCGGCATAACGCAGCTGTCTAGCAGGTCCTCTAATCGCTCCTTGGTACAGTCGTTTGACTATTGAAAATGGTTCCAACAAGTTTCCACTAGAAAACACTGCTCTGTGTCGCAATAACTCAAGATGTAAAGTAATACCACGATACTACAAATATCAGGGAACACTTTGTCATAGATAAGACTGTCCTTAAGGCTTGTAAGCTCACATTTATTACAATAAATGACATACCTGAAATGTTACCACTCTCATTATTAGGTTAGATAGGTAATGCACGTAGTAAGTTCGTCGTATACATGATTTACTCTTGGAAGTAACATACCGTTCTTATTATTTAACACAAAATGACATTAAAAATTTAAGTTATTCACGAGCAGCTAGTTGAGGATATTTATGAACTTCAAATGACACGACGAACCGTCTCGTTCTGTATATGTATTCAAACCCAGGTCATGCAGACTAAGCAAAGATCTCGTGACTGACGGAAACTGTTATTCCTGATTAGCCATACAGAGAGTGATATACCTCGATTTTAGACAGTATCAGTTAACAAATATCAACTTTAAATTACATAACGCAGACATTTTTAACGGACGCGAATTCCTACCCAGCATCTACTGTCCCTGTTAACGAACTACGAGAGATGTTAAATATTGCTTCTTCACATGTAACTTACTTGAAATGCCGTGAGGTAAAGCTTTGTGTTGGACAGGGATTCGAACCCAGATTCTAATCGGATTGATATCGAAGCACAATCAACTGTGACATATCGGATTTTCTCGGCAGTAGCTGGACGTTTTAACTGAAATGACGAGACGAAACATAAATTTTTCCTTCCCAGGACTCCAATCCGGCACCTACCGCTGTTATATTCTAGAGAAAAAGAACGTTAGATATGGGTTTGTTGCAACAGCAGCGACATGTGAGCATGTTTGAACTAGAAATAATATGACGAAGAGTTCAGTGCTGACTGGGAATAGAGCCCCACACACATATCATTGTTGACTACACACAAAGAGACGTCAGCTTGTAACGCCGGAAATGCATATCCTCCTATTTCCATCTATTGCACTGCAAATTTTTTTCCTTGTTTTGTTACCTGAAGATATAACATTTCTGTGTCTTTGTATATTGTAATTGTTTTACTATTTGTATATATATATATGCATTTATGTCGATGTATAATTGGTTTGTTTTGTGAATATTATTTGTATTTGTACGCTGGGCCTGGCCTAGGGAGAACTATGCTATCGAACGAATACATCGATAGGTCGTGTTGAGAACCAAAGTGTTTAGGATCTTTGGTAGTGTTAACTCTGCCGCGTGGAGCGCGGGAAGAGGGAGGGTCTGGCTGGGGTGGTGCAGTGGAGCAGGTGTGTTGTGTGAAGCTCCCGCGAGTTGCCGCGCTTTCGGGGTTTGGCAGCATGTAATTGCGCTCGACTTGCGATGATAGTTTCTGACATGGTGTCACGGACGCGAAGCATTAGCTGGCGCACATCAAGAGCCCGTTTCGTCTGGTGACCGTGTCGAGAAGAAGGCGCGCCAACATCCAGCTTCTGCAACAGCGACGGCCGACAATGTGTGACTGTCGCCACCTCCTCGATCGACGACTTCAAACCTTCAATCAGCCAACAAGGAAGACCGGAAGCACGTAAAGTTTTAGAACTGTATGGCAGACCTCAGCTTTTCAAACTTTTAATATTGTTGCATCACAAAGTTACAGCAACTTAGCATGAACCTTTGTTGCTCATTGTCCCAATTGCATTGCCAAGCAGGGTCCCTTCCTTTTCCGAAATGAACCCGAGTGTCGTTGAAATTCAAACGCCAGCATTAAAGTAATATAATTCGATTTCACTGCTTTAATTTCAGAGTTCAGTTAAGGCATTCATAGATGGCTACAATATTTAGATTACACAAGCACAAATTAAGAGTGCGAGTTTTGTTACCGTATTTTAGCTTACCTGTGACTGCAGCTCAGCTTGGTACGTACTAAATTTTATTATTGTTAATTGTTCAGAATCATTTAACTCAAGTTCAAAGTTAAATCTCTTATTTCTAAATTGCGTAGATTCAAGTAGCTTTTGAAATGATTGTTGAGGTAGTCCAAGACTAACCGTATTTTAATGAATTTCGATGTGCTTCAGAAAGAAAGCTCACTATTAACTTCAGTCACTAAATTAACTTTCGATTTTCCGGTTTTATTAATTCTTTTGCTAAATTAAGTCAGAGTGTAGCAAAATTTATTACTTCTGACAAACTTTCAGTTTTCACACTGCATGTGTCTACCTTCAGTTGCCACGGTTCTAGTGCTAATTATATGTGTAATAACCTTTCTTTTTCAGTTACTGTAGTAATTGTCCTTAGGACTGGCGACCTTAATTTCCTCCAAATCTCAAATATCTAATTACCGCTAGTTAATTGTTAGCGTAACGGCCGCACATTTACTTTCTTTATTAACTTACTCCTTTTCAAAATTAATTTCCACCAGTTCCATTTGCATTTTTCCTTTCATTTAGATGTAACCCTTTCCTCCCTCTTTACCGACAAATTGACTTCGGTGACGATTGCTTTTCCCAAATTTCCATTAGGTACACGCGGTTTAATTTTTCACTGTCATTAAGGTCGATAAGTGAGGGAGAGATTACAAGCTACCGAATTTTTCTCCACCAGCAGCTTGGAATAGCATCTAGAACTTACAGTGATCTCGCAAACAGTTCTGTGTCTCACTGGGAGTAAAAAGCGTCAAATATCGTTAGTGTTGACAACGAATGAAAATACATTAAACATCAAAATTATTATCCACCAGCAGATAGGTGTTCTTACGCTAGAGCTTGATAATACACAATGAAATCTTTAGTGCCGGACCAGGATTCGAACCCATTCACGCGCAACATGTGGAGATGTTGAGGAATCTGCAGTTTTGAACAAACAACAAATTGTAGGCGAACTGTATTGTCACGAAGGGATCAAATTCCGCGTTAAGGGCGGTCTGAGTTGCATTTCCAGTTCAGAACCAATTTTATCGACATACATAAGCTCAAATAAAAGATGGAATAAGTGTCCTGTAATACTACATAACGTTTGTTTCGCCACTAGAAATAAATAACTAGTATAAGAAAGGTTACTGGTGACAGAGTTTCTAAATGTCGCCACTCCAGACTTTATTGTGGTTCAAACTAACGTCTACTTGGTAGAGAAGGAATATCATTTTTAATGTGAATTTCAGACCACAGTGCCATTATATCTTCTTCACTTGGTGTAGCCAGAAGAGAATGGAATCTTTCTCTCCCTATATAAAATCATTGACACAAGTTGGACTCGAACCCAGACCGTAGGTATATGAACCTACCATCAGTCCAACAGACCACCAAATCCTCTTCTCTGTGACTCATTTTTCTATCGTAACGCCGTTGCTCCACACTGGATGAGAATTCTGACACACAGGCTCCCTGTAGTAATTTGCAGCATGTTCAGTAAATTCATTTACTTGGTTGACCGAATCACCATGAACTAGCTGCCTTGGCTACCCAGTGCATACATTCGACTCTATTTTGTAATCACCGAAATAAAATCACGTAACTGCCACCTACACAGAACAGCCAACAGTGTAGGATGCAGAAATTTATTTAGGAAGTGTTCCTTTCCACTTGAGATACTCTATTGCACTTTCTGATTGTTGAAAACGTCGTGCAGTGCAAAAGAAAATCAGTAACTCTTTGTCTCTCAGAAGTCTAGACCCAGCCATATGCATTATCTGAAAGGGCAGTTGAATGCTGAAGTTCTGGAGGAATTGTTGAGTTCATGGTAAGTGTCGCGCTCTGTAGATAAGATGTCGCGAGTCCGAATACGTTCACTGCTACGTTTTTTAAAACGCAGTTCTGCTGTCTGCTAAAGTTATCAATCTAATGGAACTTTGAACATAATTCCCTTCATTTCTCAACCCAAAATAGTCGCATGTCAAGAAACGGCTAACTTCTGCGACATTTTGTTCTTTTCAGCTTTAATAGACAGCCAGGCAGCAGATTCGTCTCGAAACTTTTGTATTATGTATGGGGAGAGCGCATCGTGTCAAAATACGTCAGAGAAGTATTTTCTACATTAGCTGTCGTGTGGTGGTGGCATTTTATTCTTCTTCAAACCTTGTTTGACAGCTTTAACTCAGAAAAAGTTTTCTACATGCATGTAATCAATAAACTGCATGTGCATTGTCAGACTGGTATAGATAACATCAGAGAATTCGCATATATCCTTGATGATTAATATCTCTCTCATGTTTACTAATGTTTTAACAACACTAAAGGAAAACTTACGAAAATTGTGCACTGTATTATAAGAAATGAAATAAAACTACCCACGATAAACTTACGACGGAGGTCCGTTGTAATAAAACTGAGTATCTGTACACAAGCGTGCCTCTATGGACACGAATTAGTAAAATACTACTCATTTACATTTTGATCGGGTCTGTGTTTAATGGGTATGCTGTGACATGCTCAAGGGGTATACAAATGTGGCATTTCATGAATAAAGTTACTTATTCCTAGAACCCAAAATTTTCTTGCCAGCAGCGGAAAGAGGCGTTGCCTGTTGTGCAGCATTGTAAGTTTGTAACCATTGTACTATGAGCCGAAAGTATTTTCTTGCGAATTCCTTACCGATATTTGATCTGACTGCTTGTAGCTCTTCCACAGAAGGGACAAAAACGTTACAGTTAGTGAGACTGGAACTGCGAACCATAACAGACGCTTTTTCACAGGTCAGTACGTTACCAAAGAGCTGGCGAAGAGGTATGGGTCTCTTACCAGGCCAATTGTTGCTAGAAGTCGTAAACCACTATTTAAAGGACGAGATTAGTTGCGATTTCCACGTGCAACGACTTTCCTGGGCTGAAAACCGTTAATTTTCAATCTTTTATTACACCTCAAGCGATAACAACTCAGATTATTCAATGGAAATGATAGGTAAAGTCAAGTGAACTTTGAGGCTTATTTCCGTGCACACCAGGAAGTAAATTGTCGATCACAGAGTTGCCAAACATACCCTGCCTTGTTGCCAAATCTCAGTTACAGTACCAGCAGTAAGAAAACGAACCGATGTGATCCTACAGCGGGCTGGGAAGTGACTATAGCTGGGGTCTCCAAGTCGCGGCTGCAACGGCCTGGAATACGTAATGCGTCTGATTCGCATTTCTGTAACTAGGTTTAGGGACTGGAGCGTAGTTACTAATAATACTCAGAACTCACTGCAAACTAAGCATTATAAATCAGTAACTCATAGTTATTTTTATATTTCTTTCGTAAGTGTACTCAAAACTAAGAACTCATTCACAGATATTTTCGTGCCTCGCTGATAGTCGAGCGCTACAAACAAATAAATATAAAAAGAGAATGTGTGTGTGTGTGTGTGTGTGTGTGTGTGTGTGTGTGACAGAGAGAGAGAGAGAGAGATAAAAATCGAAAAGAATGAGAGAGAGAGAGTAAAAAATTGTTGTAAAGAAATTGAATCATGGTATGTAAAGAAATCTTTCATTAAAATAACACGTTCCACATCATTACGAAATGTCGTATTCATGATCTATCGAACAAGAATTAATCTAATGTAATCTAATCTAATAATATCATATTGAGAAACAGCAATGAAGAGTCATGATTTACCTAAACTTTTGCCAATTCCAGTAACCAAATCTAAACTTGACAATAAAAGACGAAAATTTTTTTAATGAACAGGGACTCCAATCAAGACCCTTCGTCCCTGTTAACTAACCACGAAAGATGTCTGATATACCTCCATTCTGAGGTAACAAATAAACCGGGACTCCTATCAAGACCCTTCGTCCCTCTTAACTAACCACGAAAGATGTCTGATATACCTCCATTCTGAAGTAACAAAGTGCGCATGCATTTAAAGATGAAGTGCATGATGTGGAGTTCTGTGACGGAAGTTCGAACCCAACACATAATCGGATTGTTAACTAAGTAAAATCAAATGTTACGTATCGGTTTTTCTTACCAGCTGCTAGGTGTTTGAATCTAAAATAAGGATACAAACTTTCGTGCCTAAGCGAAAATCGAACTGCACACCTACCCAGCTTAAGTATCAGCTGCTTAATCACCAACAGTAAGATGTGTGCATGTTTGACCAGGATACGACACTTAATGCGATTGTTGTCAACACATGAACAGACATTAAAAATGCACGTTAATTTTCACTAGCAGGCCGGTAAGCACGTGACAGGGCTTGAAATGATATTCTGAATATTTTTTTATTGGATCAGTATTCGGACCCACATACTTACCTTTGGAGGAGACCTACAGAAGATTGCAGTCTTGGGAAAAAGAACGAAATGATTGAACTATACGGTTCCGAGAGATTCAGATCCTCGAAAGAGGAGATACTAATTCGAGTCACAGTCCACCACCAAATTTTCAACGTCTTTAGTTCAATCAAGTGTCAGTAAAATAAGAGTCCTGTTCCTTTAAATGACTATCGGTTCATCAGATAAAATAAAATTTTCTAATGTAAGTAAGTTTACTGGCGACTGTATTTCTGTTTACCATGACTTCCGCTATGTCATTTCCCAACGTAAACCGGCTATGCCCAGTTGGTAATGAAGGAAAGTGACGTTTAATGCAGATTCTGGATTATAACGTCTTTCTCTTGAGGTTACCAGAGGTAAAGCAAATCTGTTTGTGCCTCTTAAAAGTAAATGCATGAACCCACGTTTTGCACCTGTGATGGTTCGTTCCACCAGACCATTGTGGCCACATTTCCCAGCCCCAGGAGTGTGCTGTAACGGATGATGTGCTTAGCTTACAAAATTAGTCACGGTGTAAAAAATGCGAGTCTATACAATGGTTAAGTAGAAGCAAGCTTCTGTCGTGGAGATTAGGCTATTCTTATGTCAGCAGGATGTAAAGACACTTCTAGGCATCATAGGATAGCCATTTTGAAATTTTCACAAATTCAGCAAATTTCTTAGTTCGAGAAAATCAACTGTGAAGTGTGAAGTTACCGGATAATTCGATTATTACCGTCATTATTACTATCATTTTCTTCATACCGCTGCTGGAACACATCTGCTTGAAGATCATTTAATGCCTTTTGGTCGTTACAGAAGTAGTTTCCCAAGATCAGGTTCCTTCCGTGTCTGCGGAATCCTTTTCATGTTAATATCAAATATCAGCAATTACTCGAAGATTACATTAAAACTAAAGTAATTGTTGAACATGTTACTTGATAACAAAAACACGCTGCTTTTCTTCATTTACTTACGCCTAGAAATGGCTATCGAGTACTGCCAAACCAAAAGGCAAGAGATCTTACTGCCTTCCAATATTCGTCGCTGTCATTTCTTCCATATGATTTGGTCGACATGACCTGTTTCACGTTGTGTATGACAGACAATGCTTTAGAAAATCAATTGTTTTCCTTTGCAATAAACAGAAAGATTTTCATTCTAAGCTATCCAAGTACAAAATTTTCGCAATACGTAACATTTGATTTTACTTAGTTAACAATCCGATTATGTGTTGGGTTCGTATCTCCGTCACAGAACTCCTCATCATGCACTTCATCTTTAAATGCATGCACACTTTGTTACTTCAGAATGGAGGTATATCAGACGTCTTTCGTGGTCAGTTAACAGGGACGAAGGGTCTTGATAGGAGTCCCGGTTTATTAAAAAAATTGTCGTCTTTTATTGTCAAGTTTAGATCTGGTTACTGGAATTGGCAAAAGTTTAGGTAAATCATGACTCTTCATTGCTATTTCTCAATATGATATTATTAGATTAGATTACATTAGAATAATTCTTGTTCCATAGATCATGAATACGACATTTCGTAATGATGTGGAACGTGTTATTTTAATGAAAGATTTCTTTACATACCATGATTCAATTTCTTTACATCAATATTTTACTCTCTCTCTCATTCTTTTTGATTTTTATCTCTCTCTCTCTCTCTCTCTGTCACACACACACACACACACACACACACACACACACACACACACAAAATCTCTTTTTATTTTTATTTGTTTGTTGTGCTCGACTATCAGCGAGGCACGAAAATATCTGTGAATGATTTCTTAGCTTTTAGTACACTTACGAAAGAAATATAAAAATAACTGTATGAGTTACTGATTTATGATGCTTAGTTTGCAGTCAGTTCCGAGTATTATTAGTAACTACGCTCCAGTCCCTAAACCTAGTTACAGAAATGCGAATCAGACGCTTTACGTATTCCAGGCCGTTGCAGCCGCGACTTGGAGACCCCAGCTATGGTCACTTCCCAGCCCGCTGTACGATCACACCGGTTCGTCTTCTTACTGCTGGTACTGTAACTGAGATTTGCCAACAAGGCAGGGTATGTTTGGCAACTCTGTGATCGACGAGTTACTTCCTGGTGTGCATGGAAATAAGCCTCGAAGTTCACTTGATTTTACCTATCATTTCCATTGAATAATCTGAGTTATTATCGTTTGAGGTGTAATAAATGATTGAAAATTAACGGTTTTCAGCCCAGGAAAGTCGTTGCACGTGGAATTCGCAACTAATGTCGTCCTTTAAATAGCGGTTTACGACTTCTAGCAACAATTGACCTGGTAAGACGAAGATAAGACACATACCTCTTCGCCAGCTCTTTGGTAACGTGCTGACCTGTGAAAAAGCGTCTGTTATGGTTCGCAGTTCCAGTCTCACTAACTGTAACGTTTTTTGGGTTCTAGGAATATGTAACTTTATTTATGAAATTCCACATTTGTATACCCCTTGAGTATGTCACAGCATACCAATTAAACACAGACCCAATCAAAATCTAAATGAGTAGTATTTTACTAATTCGTGTCCATAGAGGCACACTTGTGTACAGATACTCAGTTTTATTACAACAGACCTCCGTCGTAAGGTTATCGTGGGTAGTTTTATTTCATTTCTTATAATACAGTGCACAATTTTCGTAAGTTTTCCTTTAGTGTTGTTAAAACATTAGTAAACATGAGAGAGATATTAATCATCAAGGATATATGCGAATTCTCTGATGTTATCTATACCAGTCTGACAATGCACATGCAGTTTATTGATTACATGGATGTAGAAAACTTTTTCTGAGTTAAAGCTATCAAACAAGGTTTGAAGAAGAATAAAATGCCACCACCACACGACAGCTACTGTAGAAAATACTTTTCTGGCGTATTTTGGCAAGATGCGCTTTCCCCATACATAATACAAAAGTTTCGAGATGTATCTGCTGCCTAGTTGTCTATTAAAGCTGAAAGGAACAAAATGTTGTAGAAGTTAGCCCTTTCTTGACATGCGACAATTTTGGGTTGAGAAATGAAGGGAATTATGTTCAAAGTTCCATTAGATTGACAACTTTAGCAGACAGCAGAATTGCGTTTTAAAAAACGTAGCAGTGAATGTATTCGGACTCGCGACATCTTATCTACAGAGCGCGACACTTACCATGAACTCAACAACTCCTCCAGAACTTCTGCATTCAACTGCGCTGTGAGAGAAAGAGTTACCGCTTTTCTTTTGCACTGCACGACGTTTTCAACAAACAGAAAGCGCAATAGAGCAGCTCAAGCGGAAAGGAACACTTCCTAATTAAAGTTCTGCATCCTACACTGTTGGCTGTTCTGTGTAGGTGGCAGTTACATGATTTCATTTCGGTGATTACAAAATAGAGTCGAATGTATGCACTGGATAGCCAAGGCAGCTAGTTCATTGTGATTCGGTCAACCAAGTAAATGAATTTACTGAACATGCTGCAGATTACTACAGGGAGCCTATGTGTCAGAATTCTCATCCAGTGTGGCCCAACGGCGTTACGATAGAAAAATGAGTCACAGAGAAGAGGATTTGGTGGTCTGTTGGACTGATGATAGGTTCATATACCTACGGTCTGGGTTCGAGTCCAACTTGTGTCAATGATTTTATATGGAGAGAGAAAGATTCCATTCTCTTCTGGCTACACCAAGTGAAGAAGATATAATGGTACTGTGGTCTGAAATTCGCATTAAAAATGATATTCCTTCTCTACCAAGTAGACGTTAGTTTGAACCACAATAAAGTCTGGATTGGCGACATTTAGAAACTCTATCACCAGTAACCTTTCTTATACTAGTTATTTAATTCTAGTGGCGAAACAAACGTTATGTAGGGTCACAGGACACTTATTCCATCTTTTATTTGAGCTTATGTATGTCGATAATATTGGTTCTGAACTGGGAATGCAACTCAGACCGCACTTAACGCGGAATTTGATCCCTTCGTGAGAATACAGTTCGCCTACAATTTGTTGTTTGTTCAAAACTGCAGATTCCTCAACATCTCCACATGTTGCGCGTGAATGGGTTCGAATCCTGGTCCGGCACTAAAGATTTCATTGTGTATTATCAAGCTCTAGCATAAGAACACCTATCTGCTGGTGGATAATAATTTTGATGTTTAATGTATTTTCATTCGTTGTCAACACTAACGATATTTGACGCTTTTGACTCCCAGTGAGACACAGAACTATTTGCGAGATCACTGTAAGTTCAAGATGTTATTCCGAGCTGCTGGTCGAGAAAAATTCGGTAGCTGACGTCTCTTTGTGTGTAGTCAACAACGATGTGTGGGGCTCTATTCCCAGTCAGCACTGAACTCTTCGTCATATTATTTCTAGTTCAAACATGCTCACATGTCGCTGCTGCTGCAACAAACCCATATTTATCGTTCTTTTTCTCTAGAATATAACAGCGGTAGGTGCCGTGTTGGAGTCCTGGGAAGGAAAAAATTAATGTTTCGTCTCTTCATTTCAATTAAAACATCGAACTATTGCCGAGAAAATCCGATATGTCACAGTTGATTGTGCTTCGATATCAATGCGATTAGGTTCTGAGTTCGAACCCCTGTCCAACACAAAGCTTTACCTCACGGCATTTCAAGTAAGTTGCATGTGAAGAAACAATATTTAACATCTCTCGTAGTTCGTTAACAGGGACAGTAGATACTGGGTAGGAATTCACGTCCGTTAAAAATGTCTGCGTTATGTAATTTAAAGTTGATATTTGTTAACTGATACTGTCTAAAATCGAGGTATATCACTCTCTGTATGCCTAATCAGAAATGACAGCTTCCGTCACTTACGAAATCTTTGCTTAGTCTGCATGACCTGGGTTTGATTCCATATGCAGAACGAGACGGTTTGTAGTGTCATTTGAAGTTCATAAATATTCTCAACTAGCTTCTCTTGAATAATTTAAATTTTTAATGTTATTTTGTGTTAAATAATAAGAACGGTATGTTACTTCCAAGAGTAAATCATGAATACGACGAACTTTCTACGTGCCTTACCTATCTGACGTAATAATGAGAGTGGTAACATTTCAGGTATGTCATTTATTGTAATAAATGTGAGCTTATAATCCTTAAGGACAGTCTTATATATGATAAGGTATTCCATGATATTTGTAGTATCGTGGTATTACTTTACAGCTTGAGTTATTGCGAAACAGCTTGAAGTGTGGAGATACAAATCAGCGTGGGTGACTTCCTGTACACAATGTGACCTATAGTACGCTCTGTTTTGCGCTTGACTAAGTTTTCCAAAACGGGGAATTCGCCTTTTTTCCACTCCATGCTGAATTTGATACTGGGGTACAGAGAGTTCAGGTATCGGAGGAACTACTGAAGTGTTTCACTCCCTTGTGGCCACACCAAGAATGTGACATCAACGCATTTGAAAAAGCCTTTAGACTTCAATACAGCTGTTTCCACAGCTTCTCTTCGAAATCCTCCAAAAAACGTTTGCCACATCGGCGACAGAGGGCACCCCATTGCGACGCCATTGAAGAGAAAAAGTGTGTCTGTGAGAACATATTCGAAGAGATCAGTCACTAGCCGAGCGGCTCTAGGCGCTTCAGTCTGGAACCGCGCGACCGCTACGGTCGCAAGTTCGACTCCTGGCTCGGGCATGGATGTGTGTGATGTCCTTAGTTAGTTAGGTTTAAGTAGTTCTAAGTTCTAGGGGACTGATGACCTCAGAAGTTAAGTCCCATAGTGCTCAGAACCATTTGAACCATTTTGAGATCAGTCATTGTCAGGTCGAATTTTTCCCTGATCTACTTTAGGGAATGACTAAGCAGCACTCAGGTAGAGGCCGTATCTAATCTCACCATTAGATTCTGGTGACGAATGCGTAGTTCTTGCAGCAGTTGAATGAAGTATACAAAGACGTGGTGCTGCAGTTAGATGTTTGGTCAGTTGGTATGTAGATGCACCTGTGTTGTTCACAATTGGACGTGGACGAACATCTTGTTTGTGAATCGTTAATTAACCGTAGAGACTTGGTCGTGCAGCTGCTCTGGGTGGAATCTTCTTGACGCTTTTCTTCGGTAGGGACTAGTGCAGAAGCTAAATGGTCTTCTTCTTCCCACTGTTAGTTGGGTCTCCCTTCATTTTTCTGTGTACGGGATCCTCGAATTTCACGATTCTACTCGGACAACGAAAATAGTACAGTGGCATTTCCCTTGTCCTCAGATAGAATGACTTCTTCAGGAACATTCCATGGT
Source organism: Schistocerca piceifrons (assembly GCF_021461385.2). Lineage (NCBI taxonomy): Eukaryota > Metazoa > Arthropoda > Insecta > Orthoptera > Acrididae > Schistocerca > Schistocerca piceifrons. Next base: position 177,192,413 of record NC_060149.1, on the reverse strand, counting down.
TGTAGACTGCTAGCCTTTTACGCTTTCACGATGATCGTCCTCGGTGGAACCGCTCTTTTGAGCACGCAGCAAGTTTCCACACGCATCTCTTCCGTCGCTGGCGAGGGTGGAAATAGTCGATCTACGTGCAGTTATCAGTGACCAGAATGGAGGACTTAATATGTCAGAACTGTGTTGACTTTGGAGAGGTGCGACATGCCTGACACGCAAAATGGCGAAGAGGTCGCTTGTGGTAGGAAACATACGTGTTTTATAATTCCTACATGCTACGTTATATTAATGCTCATCTTGTTATTTAATATGTTTCTTGTATATGTCGAGCCAGAAGAACCAATAAATTATGAAGATTACTGAAAGTTCCGGAAGACTTTTTTTTTACTTTTTACAATTAACAAAATCTATTATATAAAATTCTGCAAAACGGCGACTACGAACCTGTACAGACTACGCAGTTTCGACTTCTACGATATCAGTGAGAACAAAGCAAAGTGTATAGAGCTCCTTCATTTTCTTGTACAGAAACGGAGTTCATAGTGCTCAACTCAAATCAGCCGTGGAGGCACATGTTCATTCTCGCCGAGAATTCGAGGAAAGGTCACAAACTGAAAAGTCGAACGCTGCTCTAAATCACAGCGGCAGGCGACATGCGACTAACCCTGTAAGGGAAGTAAATTTAGTCCAATAAAAGTAGTCTCCCGTGGTTGTAGTCATTTAATTTTAAAGTTCCTAGGTATAAGCAGGATTCTGTTGTAAAACAAATGGTTCAAATGGTTCTGAGCACTATGGGACTTAACATCTGAGGTCATGAGTCCCCTAGAACTTAGAACTACTTAGAGCTAACTAACCTAAGGACATCACACACATCCATGCCCGAGGCAGGATTCGAACCTGCGACAGTAGCGGTCGCTCAGTTCCTGACTGAAGCGCCTAGAACCTCTCGGCCACACCGGGCCATCTGTTGTAAAATAGTTTAAGTGTAACTAAATGGGTGAGACCGACTTGCCGGTCACGAAAGCAGCCACCTTCTTCTAGATCTACTGCTGGAGGAACTGATATACTGTATTCGGTAGGATTGATTTATATTTCTTCATGGTCCAACTATAGATCATGACTTCATTTCAAAATTTTTAATAACAGTCTGTTGAACTGATTGGTTTCGCATTTTGCAAGTTGCAGGAAACCATTTGATGGGTTCCCTTGGTGGACCGAGTGGGAATCTGCACGAACGGTGACTGGCAGTGAAAGGTAAAACGGACTTATATTACTGTAACGACTGTTTCACTGATGCGGGGCACGGGATCAGAGCAGCGGTTTATAGCCGGAAGCGCTCCTATTTGAAGTTGACAATTTATTTATTTTATTTATTTATTTATTTATTGTTCCGTGGGACCACATTAAGGAAAAGTCTCCATGGTCATGGAACGAGTCAATACATGAAATTATAACACGATTGTAGAAACAGATGAAATGAAATATAAGAAACATATTCAGGCGACAAGTCGTTAGTTTAAATAAAGAAAATCAAGAATGTAACACTGGAATTTGCTTAATTTTTTAGCTCTTCCAGGAGCTCCTCGACAGAATAGAAGGAGTGAGCCATGAGGAAACTTTTCAGTTTAGACTTAAAAGTGTTTGGGCTACTGCTAAGATTTTTGAGTTCTTGTGGTAGCTTATTGAAAATGGATGCAGCAGAATACTGCACTCCTTTCTGCACAAGATTCAAGGAAGTGCATTCCACATGCAGATTTGATTTCTGCCTAGCATTAACTGAGTGAAAGCTGCTAACTCTTGGGAATAAGCTAATATTGCTAACAACAAACGACATTAAAGAAAATACATACTGTGAGGGCAATGTCAAAATTTCCAGACTATTGAATAGGGGTCGACAAGAGGTTTTCGAACTTACACCATACATAGCTCGAACAGCCCGTTTTTGAGCCAAAAATACCCTTTTTGAATCAGAAGAATTACCCAAAAAAATAATACCATATGACATAAGCGTATGAAAATATGTGAAGTATACTACTTTTCGTGTTGAAATGTCACTTATTTCAGATACTGTTCTAATGGTAAATAAAGCGGTATTTAGTTTCTGAACAAGATCCTGAACATGGGCTTTCCACAACAGCTTACTATCTATCCGTACGCCTAGGAACTTGAACTGTTCCGTCTCCCTTATAACATGCCCATTCTGTCTGATTAAAATATCAGTTCTTGTTGAATTGTGAGTTAGAAACTGTAAAAACTGAGTCTTACTGTGATTTAGCATCAAATTATTTTCCACAAGCCACGAACTTATATAATGAACTACATTATTTGATGTTTCAATATTACACACTAGATCCTTCACTACCAAGGTGGTGTCATCAGCAAACAGAAATATTTTTGAATCACCTGTAATACTAGAAGGCATATGATTTATATAAATAAGAAACAGCAGTGGCCCCAGCACCGACCCTTGGGGAACGCCCCATTTAACAGTGCCCCATTGGGACTGAACATCATTACCACTCTCAATATTGCGGAGGATTACCTTCTGCTTTCTGTTCTTAAAGTAGGAGGCGAACCATTTGTAAGCTACTCCCCTTACTCCATAATGTTCCAACTTCTGCAGTAATATTTTGTGGTCAACACAGTCAAAAGCCTTCGTTAAATCAATGAAAACACCTAATGTTCGCAACCTTTTATTTAATCCGTCCAAAACCTCACAGAGAAAAGAGATATAGCATTTTTAGTTGTTAAGCCACTTCTAAAACCAAACTGTACATTTGACAGCAAATTATGTGAATTTAAACGCTGCAGTAACCTTGTATATACAACCCTCTCGATAACTTTAGCAAACACCGATGGCATAGAAATAGGTCTATAATTGTCAACATTATCCCTGTCTCCCTTTTTATAAAGTGGCTTCACTACCGAGTACTTTAATCGGTCAGGAAACCGACCACTCCTAAAGGAAAAGTTACAGATATGGCTAAGTACTGAGCTAACATACATAGAACAATACTTCAGTATTCTGCTAGATACCCCGTCATATCCATGAGAGTCCTTGGTCTTTAGTGATTTAATTATTAACTCAATCTCCCTCTTGTCAGTATCATGGAGGAGTATTTCAGGTAACAGTCTCGGAACACTTTTTTCTAAGAGCGCTATATGATTCCCTGTTGGGACTAGGTTTCTATTTAGTTCACCTACTATATTCAGAAAGTGATTATTAAATACTGTACATATATGCGACTTATCAGTAACACGGACATCCCCACTACGCACTGATTCTATATTCTCGACCTGTCTCTGCAGACCAGCCACTTCCTTTACGACTGACCATATGGTTTTAATTTTATCCTGAGACTTAGCTATTCTATCTGCATACCACATGCTTTTTGCCTTCCTAATAACTTTTTTAAGCGCCTTACAATACTGTTTGTAATGGGCTGCTGCATTTAGATTGTGACTGTTTCTAACGTTTTGATATAATTGCCACTTTGTTCTACAAGATATTCTTATCCCTTTAGTCAGCCACCCAGGCTGCCTGTTTGTGCTAGTACCCTGTTTTGAACGTTCTAATGGAAAGCAACTTTCAAAGAGCACGAGAAAAGTCTTGAGGAAAGCATTATATTTATCGTCTACTGTATCAGCACTATAAACATCTTGCCACTCTTGTTCCTTGATAAGGTTTACAAAAGTCTGTACAGCAACTGGATCAGCTTTCCTAGAAAGTTGGTAACTATATTTAACATGTGTTGCAGCACAAAAATCTTTTAGAGTTAAAATTTGTGCATCATGATCTGAAAGGCCATTCACCTTTTTGCTAACAGAATGCCCTTCTAGTAATGACGAATGAACAAAAATATTATCTATGGTTGTTCTACTGTTCCCATGCACTCTCGTTGGAAAGAATACGGTTTGCATAAGATTATATGAATTAAGGAGGTCTAGCAGCATCCTTTTCCTTGCACAATCACTTATACAATTAATATTGAAGTCACCACATATAACAAACTTTTTGTGTTTCCTATAAAGTGAACCAAGAACCTCCTCTAGCTTTAGCAAAAATGTTGTGAAATCGGAGTCTGGGGATCTATAAATAACAGCAGTAAGAAGTTTAGCTGCACTAAATTTAACCACACCTGCACAACATTCAAACACCTTTTCAGTGCAGTACTTTGAAACATCAATTGACTCAAATGGGATACCGTTTTTCACATACATGGCTACTCCCCCACACCGCAAAGAGCTCCTAGAAAAGCTGCCAGCCAACCTGTATCCTGGTAAAGGAAGCCTCTGAATTATCTCCTTATTTAAGAAGTGTTCAGATATACCAATAATTTCAGAGTCAACATCTATAAGCAGTTCACTAACTTTATCTCTAATACCTTGTATATTTTGATGAAATATACTAATTCCCTCATTAATCGGATACCCAAGCTTTGTAGAAAGTGGTTTCTTTGTTAGAGAGACTTCCCTTAAGCAGGAATACCTATCAGCTGACTTCAATCTAAAAAAGGTACAGCTCTAACACCTACAACTACCGGAATTTTCCCATGAGTGATCCCACCACCCCCACCTATGCTGTCACCTATAAGCTTTGCCAACCTCCCCTTCCCATACCTGTTGAGGTGCAGGCCATGTCTAGTGAAACCCGTCCTGCTGATAGACTCCACCGACACCACTGAAATGTGACTCATGCCTTCTGTCATCAGCGCACCCCCAAGTCTCATGTTATTACGCCTGACGGCTGTATTAAGATGAGGCCGATCGTGACGCTGAAACAGTTCCACGAAATGCACATTCGTGTTGCCAGTCTGAGTGGCTATCTTTTCCAGGTCACCATCTATGTCATACTCCCCATCCCTATCAATACTATTACCAGCCCCACCCACAATCACTACCTGATCCTCTTTAGTAAAATCCCTACATAACCCCCCTATGTTAAACGTCACCTGAGCCAATCTTGCATTAGGCTTCACAATGCTGGTGACCTGGTACTCACTCCCCAATGCGACCTAGTTGGCTCTCATGGCTGCCAGTCAAGTTGTTTCAGGCATGTAGCCATATTTTCCACTAATGTTGTTCTTCTTCTTTAATATTGCATGGACCTCTTTAATCGTGTGGGATACTATCCCTTGCTACTTGACTCGTATGCAAGTCTTGTTAAATTTTATCTTATTACCGCAATCTTACTAGTGTTCGCCCTCTGATGATTTGTTATGCTGCCAAGCCGGCTCTAGCCTCACGAATAAGTTTTCTTATTCCGCCGCTGACACCCTTCACTCAAAGTAAGGGTGGTGCTGTCTGCTGTTGGTATGATTCCTGCCTGCTGTTTACATATTTCCTGCCTGCCTTTCTATTGCAGCCGGCCGCCGTAGCCGACAGTTCTAGGCGCTCCAGTCTGGAACCGCGTGACCGCTATGGTCGCAGGTTCGAATCCTGCTCGGGCATGGATGTGTGTGGTGTCCTTGGGTTAATTAGGTTTAAGGGGGGACTGATGACCTCAGACGTTATGTCCCATAGTGCTCAGAGCCATTTGAACCATTTTTTGAACCTTTCTATTGTATACGCCGGGCTGATACCTTGCGACGCGACCACCACTATTACAGATGTGTACCTTGGGTAAGGCACAGCCCATGCCGCTAGTATGTAACTCTACTAGGGGAGATCGCATGGAAACAGCGGACATCACCCTGCCTCGCCCGGCTGTTTTCAACCGAGCCTCACACATCGTGTGGAGCCAGTTTACCCGCCAAACGCCGCCGCAGTACTCATCTGTTAGCGGCTGTTTAGGTAGCCATTCGACCACTTTGCGGTCACATTTCTGGTGCATCGTTGCTGTGCATGGAGCTTCCGTCTTACGTAGTTTACGTGCACACAGAAGCATAGATATCGCGAGAGTCAGGAGAAAGCCATTTTGCTGCCGCCACGCTCGGTTAAGACCCTTGTAGGCTAGGTTTCCAGACTAGCTGGATTTAGGACCATTAGGGTTAGGTGACGAGCAGAGGCAGGGCCCCTGCGGCCTGATAAGACCAGGCCAGTGCGGGCACCACTCTACATGAATGAGGACATCCCCTTCTCCTGTCAAGGCGAACATGGACGACGGACAGCCAGTATCAGATGTCAACCTACGCCCGACGAAATACGCTCCTTCAATCTGTCAATAAGTCAAGAAACGTAGTCACACCGTGATGGAGGACGGCCGACAATGACGACGCAAATAAAAATGCGAAGAACTGCAACACGTCACGGGGAACGGAGAAGGCCAGGCATCAAATCCTTCTTCTTCGGAGGAGTGTGAATGCATCTCCGTAGGCAAAGGGCACGAACCGAGCCTTCCACGCCTATCAGAACGCCGCCCAAACATTTATCATCAAACAATTAATATTCTAAAACTTCCTGGCAGATTAAAACTGTGTGCCGGACCGAGACTCGAACTCGGGACCATAGCCTTTCGCGAGCAAATGCTCTACCATCTGAGCTACCCAAGCACGACTAACGCCCCGTCCTCACAGCTGCGCTTCTGCCAGTACCTCGTCTCCTACCTACCAGACTTTCTCATTCTGGAAACATCCCCCAGGCTGTGGCTAAGCCATGTCTCCGCAATATCCTTTCATTCAGGAGTGCTAGTTCTGCAAGGTTCGCAGGTGAGCTTCTGTAAAGTTTGGAAGGTAGGAGACGAGGTACTGGCAGAAGTAAAGCTGTGGGGACGGGGCGTGAGTCGTGCTTGGGTAGCTCAGATGGTAGAGCACTTGCCCGCGAAAGGTAAAGGTCCCGAGTTCGAGTCTCGGTCCGTTTTAATCCGACAGGAAGTTTTACATCAGCGCACACTCCGCTGCAGAGTGGAAATCTCATTCCAATTAATATTCTGGTTACCGGAAGTGGAACTGAAAGAGAAGCACATCCAGCGGGACACTCGGGCTCTTGACGTGTACTAATTCCAGCAGAGAAACAACGTCACAGTTGAGTTAATACCACGACGCCCAATGACGAAGCGGCTAACGTGATTTATGACGTCAAGTACATGAACCACATCAAAGTCCGCATCGAGGACTACGGGACAAACAGTGATCCGACGCATTTTCGGATGTGCCAGCGGTGGACACACACTATTAACTACTGTCGGCTCCTGTCCAGATTTTTCTGATGTAGAAAGCCTCACGCTTCTAAGGACTGTAGCGTACCGAAGTACAAGGCGGCCAACTGTGGAAAGTCGCACCCTCCATCTTGGAGGGGGTGCCAGTACCGTTAAACACCGCTGAAACGCTACAAACCGCCAGCTCCAAGCAAGATATACTCCGTACCGCACCTTCTACCGCACAGATAGTACCGTAAAAGATTGATTTCCCGACTTTACGGGGAAAGGGAACAGCTGCTCGACGCCCAGGAGGTAACAGATTTGCCCCCCCCCCCCCCCCCCCCCCCGCTCCTTTCCCGATGCCTCTATGCGTGACACGGGGAACAAGCGACGACCACAGTCGATTAGGTCTTCGGTGATATTAAACCGCTTACGCAGTCCATCAAGAAGGACAGTCTGTTGGAGAACTGGTGGAAACGGGGAAGAGGATGATAAAGCTAAGAACACCCTCACGAAGATCTTCATCCTCTTAGGTGGAATTTGCGGACTTCATCTCCAGAGTTAACGTTGATATCCTCCTACAAATAGAGACACACCAACTGAGACATTCAAGCTGTGGAATATGGCCAGCTATTGTTCCGATAGACTCAACAGACGATGACGAGGCACCGCCATCTTCGCCCCTCAAACCATCATCCACATGAATGAATCGTCACATCGTATGCACTCTTTGAAGACCAACCCAGCAGCGTTTCGACAGCGGTGGTCCGAATCATTGTTGTGGCACCATATAACCTCCCCCCATCCCCCCATCCCCCCGACCCCCACCCAACTCGTTCTTCATGGTTGGGGATATCAGCGCTGAGTATCAGGATCGTAAACCCTGAAGGGCAACATCAACTGGACTTAGAACATGATTTAGAAATTAACGTATGGGGGATCACGGACCCGACATACATTCAGAGACCCATGCACAGTATCTTGATATCACTATTGCTATGGATCTTCGTCACGTCCCAGAGTTACGGACAATTAATGATCTCAGTTCGGATCACCGCCTGGTGCACAGAAAGGTATGGAGCGTAGCACCGCCACCTTCTCCTAGAACAGGAAAGACACCAACTGGCACCAGTACTTCAGATATCTACGCAATAATGTACGGCCTACAATTGATATACGAACACGAGAACAAATCCATTCAGCCGTCACCATTCCGATGGGAAAAATTAAGAAGATTGATCACCGCGCCTCCATTACTGTCTTCAAAGATAAACTACAACAGATGTCGTTGCCACCCTTCCTCCAGCAGCTAAAAATGCAAGTGAATAGTTGCTGCGTCCCCAGGAGCGTCTCCAGACACATCGTCGGCCTGAAGTGTCATTGATTAAAACAGAATTATCTTCTGTGTTGAGTCCCCCTTCGAATTGAGCACCGATGACCAGCGAAGATGCCCCGAACAACAGTAAGATACTGACATGATTGCCGCTCACCATACGGCCCGACAACCAAGAGTGAAGGTCTGAGTTGCCGCTTAACTTCATAGCAGGACCCCTTTGGTTGTCTGCACATGTACATCACGTCTATCGATTACCGTCCCATTCGAATAATTACTTCGTGGTGCTTCGTTTCTCTCTCTCTCACTCTCTCTCTCTCTCTCTCACTCTTTCTTCTTTCTTCCTTTTTTTTTCGCTTGAATTTGCGTGCCCAATGTTCTGATGAGCTAACTTCAATGCTAAATGACTTGGAAATGGTGCAACGTATCGAATTTTTTTCTTAACAGTCATTTCTCAGCACAATCTACCCTGCAACACCGTACGAGCTTATGGTTGGACGGTTGGTTGTTTGGGGAAGGAGACCAGACAGCGTGGTCATCGGTCTCATCGAATTAGGGAAGGATGGGGAAGGAAGTCGGAGGTGCCCTTTCAGAGGAACCATCCCGGCATTTGCCTGGAGCGATTTAGGGAAATCACGGAAAACCTAAACCAGGATGGCCGGACGCGGGATGGAACCGTCGTCCTCCCGAATGCGAGTCCAGTGTCTAACCACTGCGCCACCTCGCGTTCGAGCTTTTCAGACGGTTTCTGACCACCCTGTACACCTGCATCGCAGTCGAGGTACGTTGCATATACGCTGCAGCAACGCGCTTAAACGGGAACTTTTTCATCGCCCGTTATAGTATGTCTGGCATTTTCTGTCTATGAGTTTAATTGCAGTGCTTGACAAGGGAAGATGATTTGCGACTGTATCGCCTAGGATACCAACGGAAGATACTGTTACTAACATCGAAAGTGGAATCCGCTTTCCGTATCAAATAGCATAGAAAACGTACCTATAGGATAGAAAAAAGGTCAGCATCGGTCGCAATGTCATCTGTCGTTCTCATTGGAGATACAGATTTCAGTTAACATCATTATGTTCTAAGTAGTCATGTACTCTTAGCGTAATGTTGGACTAACGCTTGTAAGCGCCGAAGCTACACTACTGGCCATTAAAATTGCTACAACACGAAGATGACGTGCTACAGACGCGAAATTTAACCAACAGGAAGAAGATGCTGTGATATTCAAATGATTAGTTTTTCAGAGCATTCACACGAGGCTGGCGCCGGTGGCGACACCTACAACGTGCTGACATGAGGAAAGATTCCAACCGATTTATCATACACAAACAGCAGTTGACCGGCGTTACCTGGTGAAACGTTGTTGTGATGCCTCGTGTAAGGAGGACAAATGCGTACCATAACGTTTCCGACTTTGACAAAGGTCGGATTGTAGCCTATCGCGATTGCGGTTTATCGTATCGCGATATTGCTGCTCGCGTTGTTCGAGATCCAGTGATTGTTAGCAGAATATGGAATCGGTGGGTTCAGGAGGGTAATACGGAACGCCGCACTGGATCCCAACGGCCTCGTCGAGGGCATCTTATCCGCATGGCTGTAACGGATAATGCAGCCACGTCTCGATCCCTGAGTCAACAGATGGGAACTTTTTCGACGACGTTTGCAGCAGCATGGACTATCAGCTCGGAGACCATGGCTACATCACAGACAGGGGGGGCTGAGATGGTGTACTCAACGACGAACCTGGGTGCACGAATGACAAAACGTCATTTTTTCGGATGAACCCAGGTTCTGTTTACAGCATCATGATGGTCGCATCAGTGTTTGGCGACATCGCGGTGAACGCATATTGGAAGCGTGTATTCGTCATCGCCATACTGCCGTATCACCCGGCCTGATGGTATGGGGTGCCATTGGTTACACGTTTCGGTCACCTCTTGTTTGCATTGACGGCACTTTGAACAGTGGACGTTACATTTCAGATGTGTTACGACGCGTGGCTCTACCCTTTATTCGATCCCTGCGACACCCTACATTTCAGTACGATAATGCATGACCGCATGTTGCAGGTCCTGCACAGGCCTTTCTGGATACAGAAAATGTTCGACTGCTGCCATGGCCAACACATTATCCATATCTCTCACCAATTGAAAACGTCTGGTCAATGGTGGCCGACCAACTGGCTCGTCACAATACGCCAGTCACTACTGTTGATAAATTGTGGTATCGTGTTGAAGCTGCATGGGCAGCTGTACCTGTGCACGCCATCCAAGCTCTGTTTGACTCAATGCCCAGGCGTATCAAGGCCGTTATTACGGCCAGAGGTGGTTGTTCTGGATACTGATTTCTCAGGATCTATGCACCCAAATTGCGTGAAAATGTAATCACATGTCAACTCTAGTATAATATATTTGTCCAATGAATACCCGTTTATCATTTGCATTTCTTCTTGGTGTAGCAGTTTTAATGGCCAGTTGTGTAGATTGGATATGTGTTGTTATAATACGTTGAGCCTACATGATTGCTTCTGCGCAGTGATAATAGCTACTCAGTTACCTGATATCTAGATCCGCAATCAAAAAAAGACGGATGACATTACGACCGATGCTGGCCTTTTTTCTATCCCGACGTAGATCACATTTGTGAGGAACAATCATTTCTATGGAATCGAACATGATGAAAGCGTTCTTCTGTTCACACATACTGTTGACACTAGTGCTTCATTTAGGATTCTGACGACCTCAAGTCTGAATCTCTGAAGTGAACAGAAGGAACGTAAGATAACAGTCACTTGCTGACTTCGTGGGGAGGCACTTTGCTCACTTGCCCATAAAAGGGACTATCTCCACTAAACTGCTCTGTCAGCTGCAGGGACTTCGAGCTATAAAACGGCAAAGCTGAATGTGTGCTTGGTCCTGAAAGTAACAGATAGAGCATTAATGTCTCTCCTGAACTGCTTAGCGATATCGGGCGAATGCAGAGGGGGTATCTCGTCATGATGCTGTACTCTCGTCATACATTAACTGCAGAATCACATTTTATCCCGCTAATTTTGTTACAAAGTAACAATAATAAATGCAAACAGCGTTTGCTCTAACGAAAGGAACAACTCCCTCCAATATATATTACAAATGGTTTGGTATTGTTTAGAAGAGAGCAGTAACGTGAAATAGTTGAATATCCCGCATTGTATTATCAGCAAAGTTACTGTGAGTTCTATCTAGTCTTTCCTCTCTGAAGTATTCTTTGACTGCTGCATTTTTACACGTTTCTGTCAGTTTCTCATTCTTGAGTCGAGTGCTAAATGGAACTTAAGCTGTCAGCAAATATTTCAGTTGCTCTGAAACAGTAAAAAAAAGTGTAAATCAAAAAACCACTTATTTCCCGAAAAAAATTCGAGAGACAAACTGGGCAGCAGAAGGAAAAGGTCTCAGCATCCCAAGCCAAGGCTGCATCTTTGAACATAAGAGCGTGAAGTCTCTCATTAAATGTCAATTGTCCAAGTTGAAACCTGCGAAAATTAGTGATGGCGTTTCTGACGGAATTACAGTAATATTGAGGGACTACAAGCTGAATTATATTTTATGATCTACGAAGTCAGAGCGAAATGGGATGACGGTGGTACAAAAGTCATGTTTATTATAACATTTTGACGTTATATCAAGCGTTGTACTGATGTCATGGTGACAGATCGCTCCCACCTAGGTTTTTTCTCGTTCTTATTTGCACAAGTTCACTCCAGATTGCTAGTTTCCATCATAAGCTGAGATCATCTTCATATCTACTAATAAAAGGGAAGGAAACATTAATGAATAATTACTTCTTTGGATGACATAGATAATAAAATATTTCAAATTAAACATGTTAAAATTGTAATAACTTTATCTTGGAACACTTTCATTTGGTCCGTGCTTGTATAGAAAAACTACAATATAGGAATTGCTAATCTCCCTTGATGCAAAACACTGTTTGTTACTTATTTACTTATTTTATTGCCCAAACTAGTTTCAGCTACAAATATCGTCATCAGTGCGTTCTTGCATTCCTTGTTTTTCAAACATTGTTTCCTGTGGATACTTTCATACTACTTTATTTATTGCACGTTACAACATGGTTTTAATAATTGTTGCCGCTGTTTGTAGCAAATTTTCAATACTTTTTCTGTTGCCGTTTTTCTCGGTATACATCATGCCATCTGCAACTGTGTGAGCGGCTGTTAGTAAAGAAAAACTAAAACGTGACCTTACGTATGTCAGCGTTATACACTACTGGCCATTAAAATTGCTACACCACGAAGATGACGTGCTACAGACGTGAAATTTAACCGACAGGAAGAAGATGCTGTGATATGCAAATGATTAGCTTTTCAGAGCATTCACACAAGTTTCGCGCCGGCGGCGACACCTACAACGTGCTGACATGAGGAAAGTTCGACGACGTTTGCAGCAGCATGGACTATCAGCTCGGAGACCATGGCTACGGTTACACTTGGCCTTGCATCTCAGACAGCGGGGCCTGAGATGGTGTACTCAACGACGAACCTGGGTGCACGAATGACAAAACGTCATTTTTTCGGATGAACCTAGGTTCTGTTTACAGCATCGTGGTGGTCGCATCAGTGTTTGGCGACATCGCGGTGAACGCACATTGGAAGCGTGTATTCGTCATCGCCATACTGCCGTATCACCCGGCCTGATGGCATAGTGTGCCATTTGTTACACGTTTCGGTCACCTCTTGTTCGCATTGACGGCACTTTGAACAGTGGACGTTACATTTCAGATGTGTTACGACCCGTTGCTCTACCCTTCATTCGATCCCTGCGAAACCCTACATTTCAGCAGGATAATGCACGACCGCATGTTGCAGGCACTGTACGGGTCTTTCTGGATACAGAAAATGTTCAACTGCTGCCCTGGCCAGCACATTATCCATATCTCTCACCAATTGAAAACGTCTGGTCAATGGTGGCCGACCAACTGGCTCTTCACAATACGCCAGTCACTACTGTTGATGAACTGTGGTATCGTGTTGATGCTGCATGTGCAGCTATACCTGTACACGCCATCCAAGCTCTGTTTGACTCAATGCCCAGGCGTATCAACGACGTTATTACGGCCAGAGGTGGTTGTTCTGGATACTGATTTCTCAGGATCTATGCACCCAAACTGCGTGAAAATGTAATCACATGTCAACTCTAGTATAATATATTTGTCCAATGAATACCCATTTATCATCTGCATTTCTTCTAGGTGTAGCAATTTTCATGGCCAGTAGTGTAAATTGGGATTGCGGTAGCGTTGTGGATCCAGTTTTGGTGTGTACTAGGCTGTTAGTTTTTCGTATACTCACATTCATTGGGCGACGGACAGCTAATTTTACACACAGGAAAACAAAACTTTTGCACTTCTTTTCTCGTGCAAAACATTACGCCATCTTGCTGTTCACGTGTGTTACGAGAAATACACTCCTGGAAATGGAAAAAAGAACACATTGACACCGGAGTGTCAGACCCACCATACTTGCTCCGGACACTGCGAGAGGGCTGTACAAGCAATGATCACACGCACGGCACAGCGGACACACCAGGAACCGCGGTGTTGGCCGTCGAATGGCGTTAGCTGCGCAGCATTTGTGCACCGCCGACGCCAGTGTCAGCCAGTTTGCCGTGGCATACAGGGCTCCATCGCAGTCTTTAACACTGGTAGCATGCCGCGACAGCGTGGACGTGAACCGTATGTGCAGTTGACGGACTTTGAGCGAGGGCGTATAGTGGGCATGCGGGAGGACGGGTGGACGTACCGCCGAATTGCTCAACACGTGGGGCGTGAGGTCTCCACAGTACATCGATGTTGTCGCCAGTGGTCGGCGGAAGGTGCACGTGCCCGTCGACCTGGGACCGGACCGCAGCGACGCACGGATGCACGCCAAGACCGTAGGATCCTAGGCAGTGCCGTAGGGGACCGCACCGCCACTTCCCAGCAAAATAGGGACACTGTTGCACCTGGGGTATCGGCGAGGACCATTCGCAACCGTCTCCACGAAGCTGGGCTACGGTCCCGCACACCGTTAGGCCGTCTTCCGCTCACGCCCCAACATCGTGCAGCCCGCCTCCAGTGGTGTCGCGACAGGCGTGAATGGAGGGACGAATGGAGACGTGTCGTCTTCAGCGATGAGAGTCGCTTCTGCCTTGGTGCCAATGATGGTCGTATGCGTGTTTGGCGCCGTGCAGGTGAGCGCCACAATCAGGACTGCATACGACCGAGGCACACAGGGCCAACACCCGGCATCATGGTGTGGGGAGCGATCTCCTACACTGGCCGTACACCACTGGTGATCGTCGAGGGGACACTGAATAGTGCACGGTACATCCAAACCGTCATCGAGCCCATCGTTCTACCATTCCTAGACCGGCAAGGGAACTTGCTGTTCCAACAGGACAATGCACGTCCGCATGTATCCCGTGCCACCCAACGTGCTCTAGAAAGTGTAAGTCAACTACCCTGGCCAGCAAGATCTCCAGATCTGTCCCCCATTGAGCATGTTTGGGACTGGATGAAGCGTCGTCTCACGCGGTCTGCACGTCCAGCACGAACGCTGGTCCAACTGAGGCGCCAGGTGGAAATGGCATGGCAAGCCGTTCCACAGGACTACATCCAGCATCTCTACGATCGTCTCCATGGGAGAATAGCAGCCTGCATTGCTGCGAAAGGTGGATATACACTGTACTAGTGCCGACATTGTGCATGCTCTGTTGCCTGTGTCTATGTGCCTGTGGTTCTGTCAGTGTGATCATGTGATGTATCTGACTCCAGGAATGTGTCAATAAAGTTTCCCCTTCCTGGGACAATGAATTCACGGTGTTCTTATTTCAATTTCCAGGAGTGTATATCGCATGCAGCGAGAAGGTTGTGAAAACTGTAGCGGGAGTTCTGACGACTCCTGTTCGTTATTTATGTCTGTGCATGGGGGGGGGGGGGGGGGGGGATGGTTCTTTCGCATGAGTGCGTTCTGTTGTGTCCTGGGTCAGTTCTCTCAGAGCGGTAAACAGTGTGTTGTTACAAAGTGTTGTATTTTCATGTATTACGTTTTCCCTTTCCACTATACCCTTTTGTATGTAGTAATTTTCTTCAGTGGCTAGTTGTCGTTATAAACCGTTCCTGTGTTTCAGGATGTGTAGATCGCTTTCGATATTAGCTGGGTTACGATTTTCGTTCTTCGTTCATTAAGTATTCTGCGAAAGCTGAATGTTCACTGTCACTCTTTAGAGCTCTCATGGGCTCTGTGTACCTCGTTCGAAAATATTTGCTTGTTTGTCCTATGTATTGGGCCTGACAGGAGTTACATGTGAGTTGGTATATTCCAGCATTGTTGAATTTGTCTGAGGTTCTTTTGTCTAGTCTCAGCCCATTTTGAACTGAGTTGTTTGTTCTGAATATTATTGGGATTCCTTGTTTTTTCAGTTACAGTTACGAAATCATCCGAACGTGTTGTTCTTTAAGTGGAGATTTGACACTTTAACGTGGCTGCATGAAACAACAGTGTACATGTTCTGTACCCGTTATTAATCTTTGGTTTTTTTACGGCAATGATATTGTGTAGTGTGTAATCTTATTTATGGGTTTATGTTCATGAAAATCATTTCTTGAGAGGTCTACGTGAACCAATAAAAGAAATGCACCAGCATTCTGAATAATAATTCATTATGGAACAAGAATATGTTGGTCTTCCTTTTCGTTTGGTTCAAAGAATTTTTAATCAGTCAAAGTTAAGTTGCGAAATAATTTTTCCGTTCAGATAAATGTCGTATCGTGTAAAATGAAAGTTATAAACTGGTGTAAATAGCGCTAATAAGAAGATGCCGTTTACATCGCCACAAAAATAATGAACCTTGTCCAGTCTCCAACGACAAACTCTGTTAGCATTTAACTCGGAAGAATACAACAGGGTGGTGTTGCCACAGCTCTGTCGCTTTTACTCATTCTCTCTCTCTCTCTCTCTCTCTCTCATACACACACACACACGCTTTCTCTCTCGGTCTCTGTCACGGAAACGATAATGCCGTCACACTATCTAGGATTCAAATTACCTTTTCAAATAACTAAAAGCTGTTTGTACAGCAGAACATTTTGAAGTACTGCAGCGAGTTGAGGTGCAGATCTACTCTCAATGTATCAATACCTCTAACATGCCATTGTAAGTTAATGTATAGAGAATCCATTACTATACATCAGAATACTCTCGTTCGTAATTCGACACATTTGTAAATGTAAAGATAAATGATACCACTAAGTGTCCAGAGTTACTAAACCGATAATCAGCTGACCCTCAACCATCACAATTACAAGTTGAAGCAATCAATTTCTGAAATAGAGAAGCTAGAAAGAAACCAAATATCAGCTTAAATGGAACAACACTATTAAACACAGAATCATAAATATACCTAAGTATCACCTTTGATTGGTTTTTCATCTCCAAAAAACGCAGTGAGAGCTTGAAAACATAAGAGTCTGGCAAGAACCAAATTGCTTCGTAAACTTGTTACATACCACTGGGGAGCGAATCCATAGCGGACTTCAACTCTTGAGCCGTTCTACTCTGTAGGTGAATATTCTTGCCCCATGTTGATTCGCTGAGACCATTGGAAGAACGCTGATAGTGCGCTAAACAACACCTACAGGATTATCACTGGCTCTGTTAAGTGGAATTTACTAAGCGCCTGAAAGATAGTAATTATTCCTATTGTGGGTACATTTCCTGCAGGACACAACTTCGATCAAGTAGGAGCGTAATGTACTACTTGCAGCGCTTCTTTTCCCCTGCCCGTTCTTCCCTCCACAGTCAACCTCCCCAGCCTTCTCTCAGTTCCCCACCGTCTATCCTCGCCTCCCTTCACCTGGCCACGTATGCCCCCCCACCCCTCAAACCCTTCTCGCCCATCGTTTCTAGCGCATGCTCCTTCCCCTCTTCTCCCTTTTCACAGTCACACACCTTTCTGGCAAACTGGCCAATCAAAAAGTTTCTAAGCCAGTTGTTCTACACATATTTAGCTCTCCCAATCATAGCTCAGTATTTTACTGCCATATCACACCGTCTAATCGCATTTCTCAACTCCTTCTTAGGTCACGTTATTTTTTTATGATAAAACGGCAAACAGACAAATTCCAGTAGCAAGAATGAGTGTGCCATAACTTCATTCTCATCCAGCAATCGTGGCAACAGTATATTGTCTGCATGGCACCGGAAATTTTTATGTCATTGTCAACATTTGTTCGTTTTCCATACTCTGGAGACCGACAACTATTAAACATTATAAAATGAGTAGTTTGAGAGGATATTACTGGCTTATTTTGATAGATGTTCTGCTTACGAAATACACTCCTGGAAATGGAAAAAAGAACACATTGACAACGGTGCGTCAGACCCACCATACTTGCCCCGGACACTGCGAGAGGGCTGTACAAGCAATGATCACACGCACGGCACAGCGGACACACCAGGAACCGCGGTGTTGGCCGTCGAATGGCGCTAGCTGCGCAGCATTTGTGCACCGCCGCCGTCAGTGTCAGCCAGTTTGCCGTGGCATACGGAGCTCCATCGCAGTCTTTAACACTGGTAGCATGCCGCGACAGCGTGGACGTGAACCGTATGTGCAGTTGACGGACTTTGAGCGAGGGCGTATAGTGGGCATGAGGGAGGCCGGGTGGACGTACCGCCGAATTGCTCAACACGTGGGGCGTGAGGTCTCCACAGTACATCGATGTTGTCGCCAGTGGTCGGCGGAAGGTGCACGTGCCCGTCGACCTGGGACCGGACCGCAGCGACGCACGGATGCACGCCAAGACCGTAGGATCCTACGCAGTGCCGTAGGGGACCGCACCGCCACTTCCCAGCAAATTAGAGACACTGTTGCTCCTGGGGTATCGGCGAGGACCATTCGCAACCGTCTCCATGAAGCTGGGCTACGGTCCCACACACCGTTAGGCCGTCTTCCGCTCACGCCCCAACATCGTGCAGCCCGCCTCCAGTGGTGTCGCGACAGGCGTGAATGGAGGGACGAATGGAGACGTGTCGTCTTCAGCGATGAGAGTCGCTTCTGCCTTGGTGCCTATGATGGTCGTATGCGTGTTTGGCGCCGTGCAGGTGAGCGCCCCAATCAGGACTTCATACGACCGAGGCACACAGGGCCAACACCCGGCATCATGGTGTGGGGAGCGATCTCCTACACTGGCCGTACACTTCTGGTGATCGTCGAGGGGACACTGAATAGTGCACGGTACATCCAAACCGTCATCGAACCCATCGTTCTACCATTCCTAGACCGGCAAGGGAACTTGCTGTTCCAACAGGACAATGCACGTCCGCATGTATCCCGTGCCACCCAACGTGCTCTAGAAGGTGTAAGTCAACTACCCTGGCCAGCAAGATCTCCGGATCTGTCCCCCATTGAGCATGTTTGGGACTGGATGAAGCGTCGTCTCACACGGTCTGCACGTCCAGCACGAACGCTGGTCCATCTGAGGCGCCAGGTGGAAATGGCATGGCAAGCCGTTCCACAGAACTACATCCAGCATCTCTACGATCGTCTCCATGGGAGAATAGCAGCCTGCATCGCTGCGAAAGGTGGATATACACTGTACTAGTGCCGACATTGTGCATGCTCTGTTGCCTGTGTCTATGTGCCTGTGGTTCTGTCAGTGTGATCATGTGATGTATCTGACCCCAGGAATGTGTCAATAAAGTTTCCCCTTCCTGGGACAATGAATTCACGGTGTTCTTATTTCAATTTCCAGGAGTGTAGCTATTGTGAGCAGTATGTATATTGATCTTCTGGAACTCGAAACCAATGGAACCGTTATTTATAAATTATAGAGCGCAGCAATCAGTCGTCCTTTTTTTGTGTGTTTTATTTGGAAAATCCACGAAGTTTGTATCTTTACAAAAGAGCCAAAGAAACCGATACACCTGCCTAATATCGTGTAGCACCTCCGTGAACATGTAGAAGTGTCGCAACACGATGCGGCATGGGCTCGACTAATGTCTGAAGTAGTGGTGTAGGGAATCGACACCTTGAATTCTGCTGGACTGTCCATATAGCGGTAAAATTATGACGGGGTGGAGATCTCTTCTGAGCAGCACCTTGCAAGGCATCCCAGATATGCGCAATAATGTTTATGTCTATGGAGTTTGTTGGGCACTGGAAGTGTTTAAACTCAGAAGTGTGTTTCTGGAGCCATTCTGTAGCAATTCTGGACGTGTGGGATGTCGCATTGCCCTGCTGAAATTGCCCACGTCTGTCGGAATGCACAATGAACACGAATGGGTGCAGATGATCAGACAGGATGCTTACGTACGTGTCACCTGTCAGAGTCATATCTAGATGTATCAGGGCTCCCATATAACCCCAACTGCACACGCCATTACAGAGCCTCCACCAACGTGAACAGTCCCCTGCTGAAATGCAGGGTCCATGGATTCATGAGGTTGTCTCCGTCTCCGTATACGTCCATCCGATCGATACAATTTGAAACGAGACTCGTCGACAAGGCAACATGTTTTCAGTAATCAACAGCCCCATGTCGGTGTTAACGGGTCCAGGCAAGGCGTAAAGCTTCGTGTCGTGCAGTCATCAAGGTACACGAGTGGGACTTCGGCTCCGAAAGCCCATATGGATGATATTTTGTTAAATGGTTCGTACACTGACACTTGTTGATGGCCCAACATTGAAATCTGCAGCAATTTTCACTTCTGTCACGTTGAGCGATTCTCTTCAGTCGTCGTTGCAGGATCTTTTTCCGGCAGGAGCGATGTTGGAGATTTGATATGTTACCAGATTCCTGATATTTGCAGTACAGTCGTGAAATGGTCTTACGGGAAAATCTCCACTTTATTGCTACCTTGGAGATGCTGTGTCTCATCGCTCGTGCGCTGACTATAACACCACGATCAGACTCATTTAAATCTTGATATCCTGCCATTGTAGCAGCAGTTACCGATATAATAACTGCGGAAGACACTTATTGTCTCATTTAGGCGTTGCCGACCGCAGCGCCTTATTCTGCCTGTTTACATATCTCTGTATTTTAATACGCATGCCTATGCCAGTTTCTTTGGCGCTTCAGTGTAGAATACTATCGCTTATAGCACCAGCTTAACAGGAACATCAACCAAAATGCCAAGTCGAACACTTGCTATAATGGACATAAATACACAAAATAAACACCTATAGTTGAGCAGCTCGGCCTCTGAGAAGTCGTGGCCGATAACTTTCCCCTGCCCGACATTGTGTTCCGTCTCTGGTGTCCTCGTAGTCGTAAAGATTCGTTTACGCCTGTGCACCTCACTTCTAGTAGCCGTGCAGCTGTGCTTTCCCCACACACATGTAGAGGCACGCGTGTGGATTGCATGCCAATTTCTCAACATCTACGTGCTATTCATTCCAGTCACAGCTTTGTTCACACAGGGGGCCTCTACTTCCGCGTGGGGCAAGCTACAGCCTCAGGGCGAATAGCCGCAAGACACACAGGTGTAAACGCACCTTACGCATGTTTAACCATAATCTTTCTTCGCTTTTCAAAATTACGGAGGATAGCTTTTAGACAGAAATATTGTTGTCGAGAGGGGGGAGAGAAATGGAGAGTGAGACAGAGAGAGAGAGAGAGAGAGAGAGAGAGAGAGAGAGAGAGAGACTGTGTTTTCGTCTGGGGAAAGATGACATAATGCAACCACAATGAAAACTGTTTACCAATAATTCGATCGAGAGACCATTGTGACGAGGGAGATGTATGCATGATCCCCAGGCATATGTGGCAGATTGTTAGGACAGAATCATTCACATGCCTTTGTATACAGGACATGTTACTGTTAGATATGATGTAAGGCACTTCAAATACTGCCTAGATGTCACCCATTATTTTCATTGTGAGTGAACTGGTAATCAGTTAGAATCACATGTTGTAGATACTTGCATAGAGTCAGCTCTAGCAGCAGCCATGCATACATAAACTGCTGCATTCGCACTAGCTTCCCGAAAATGCAGCTTGCCGACGCTCATACGTAGTGAACACCTCGTATACACAGACCGCCTCTTGATTATTACATGCACTAACGCACATGTAAAAGTTCAACTGCTAATATTAAGTAATAACTAACATCCTGGAAACTGATGCTGAGATAACTGTTAACACACTGGGTGTATTATTTGATGTTTTTATTTTATCGCGCGATGGAAAATTGTTGATGGTTTCAGAATTACTTTTGCAAACGGTAACTGAATTCTATTTAGATGTGGTCCAAATAAGGATAATTTCGTGACAATAAAAGTGATTCAGATGTACTCTATTACATTCTTGCAGCTGCTCCACGGTATTATTTAATATTGTATTTGTCGACAAATCCCACATTCAAGCACCAACTATTATGGTTAATAAATGTACATAAAATATTTTAACCTCTCAGGTTAAATAATCTAACAAATCCATAAATACTAATGAACTTCCAGACTGAGATTAACGATGATCTCTCTATTGCACAGTATCTGGGCTGCAGTATATTTGTAGTATGGCAGTAGACCGTTATTTTCGTAATGGAAATGAGTGTCATATCTGTAGTTAACCAGCTAGTGAGCGGTTCTAGGCGCTTCAGTCTCGAACCGCGCAACCGCTACGGTCGCAGGTTCAAATCCTGCCGCGGGCATGGATGTGTGTGATGTCCTTAGGTTAGTTCGGTTTAAGTAGTTCTAAGTTCTAGGGACTGATGACCTCAGATGTTAAGTCCCATAGTGCTCAGAGTTATTTGATTAACCAGTGAGTAGAGGTAGATACCAAAATGCCTTAGTGATGGAATCAAGTAACGCACAGCGAATATCGGTATGTGCTACCAACCCACTATGATGACCACTGAAATTTATTTCCATGTTCTCGGGAATGTGTTGTCTTGATCGCTAAGGACATGATTTAATTAATGAAAGTGCGGTTTGAATATGTTGGTGGCTACTTTCACAGTCGCTAGAAACAGATCAATCAGCGAGCGGAAGCCCCTCCGGACGTGACAGCGGTCGCAATTTCATTCATTAAGCCGGACGGCCGTGGATTCTGAGAAGCGCTCTCTCTTCATGTTTCCGTCTCATTAGAACTCTCATGAACAACAGTTTACTGTTTCCTTCCCAAGTTTCACGTCCAGTAAATTCACGACTAATGAGCTGAACTGATCGATAAAGACAAAAGAGTCACTGTTAAATGAACAAAAGCACTCCACAGCTAGTCGCTAAACTTTAGACTTGTTAATCACGATGCTCTGTGAATAATTAGCCTCATCCTCAGGTCTAAACCTTGGCTTTAGCTCTTCGGCGTAACTCTCATTGAGTCATGTTGTTATAAAAAGCAAAACAAAAAAGGTCTTTTCTGTCAATAAAATACAGTACGGTTTACTTACATAGAAATACGCTTGCTGATATGACTTTCGGGATTGTTGTAGAGATGTTATAATACGTTGGTGCTGTATATTCTTGTCGGCGAGAGGTACATCTGAACTTTACAGCGTTAGAAAACTGATGATGATTGATATACAAGGTTCTGTGATATGTTTACGCTCCTTAATTTCTAAAGGAATCGAACATCAAAGGGAAAACTAGAGTTCCACTATAATAGTAGCAGAACCAAGAAGATGATTTTAATTATCTAACTAGTGACGTAACAGTTCCAATAATTAGTCCCTACTGATTCGAATAATAGGAAAAAACATATTATCCGTAACATGTGAGAGCAAAAGAAATGTGTAAGGAAATATTATGTTTAATTTTATTTATTTTCTTACGTCGTTTAACCTTGTTCACAGGGGGCTTAGTAAAAGACAATTATCGATGGATCTAAATATTGAAAGCGATGGGGATGCTATTTGCGGTGCCGGAAATAGTAAGAAGGCAGGGCCTATTTACTTTAACAAGCATATCTAATGTGTAAATTACTTGTGGTACCGCTACATAGGCGTATGGTACATTCCGTTCAACAACTGCAGAAAAAAATAATTCGATAGCTTTCTTGTCTTGTTAAATCATTTTTAAGTTTCTCCCAACTCTGTAACAATATCAATTTATATATGATTAATTTCTTTGGTATTTCCGTAACTATTGAATATAAATGATTCCTTGAACATTTGTAACAAAAAGAAATTAATCCGTAACAGAATCCCAGACGGCAAAAGACCACAACTTTTTGAGAACACTGTCAACGTTGCAGTGAAAGCTCCATCTAAAAATGTCGTCTTAGGTACTAGCCATATGATCAAGGAACCAGAGGTTCTCTGTATCAACTGTAATAATACTGTAGTTGCCATGCACTAATTCTGTCGATAAACATTACCATCGTATAATAAAGTGGATAAAATTCCCAAATATATTAAAGTTGTTTACCGCCAGAAATTAGAACTATTGTTTGTGTCTTTCATACAATATATGACACTCCCTCTGCTGTCCGATCTCTACTCATGATAAATATATTCAGATGGAAAAATTGAGTAAAGCTACTTAATTTCCTATAGAATAATGGCTGAAAATTTAAAATCAACTTCTCTTTACCGAATAGTCGATGTCTAGATCAAAACCATTACAACATACGTCGTTCGTACCAACAAGATCCTGTCCGTGATCGATGAACTAGTATGAGGCAAATGCCTTCATTTCTTAATTGCATTTCTTTCTAGTTAGAAATGTGTGACAACTGTAGCCGTTGCATAAAATGTCTAATAATAATATTTCACAGTAGTTGTTCAAACATGTATTACTTAATCTTACCGCATTTATACCAATTTTAAATAATTATTTCAATGTTTGTAGCAGAAATAACCTTCCATAGCAGATAAAATCATCCCAGCCCGTAAAAAGACATAATCTTTCGAAAACATGGTTAACGTGGCAGGGAAACGCTCTGCCGGAAGATGTCGCTTTGGTTATTGCTTAGCACTGTACTTCGTGCCGTCGGGATAAAAGGGGGAAATACAGACAGATTAGCACTAGAACCTTTTATTTCTGCAATATGGAATTCAGTTTTTAACATATCACCACCAAATTTCGTGATTTCCCTCCTTTGTTTCGATTTTGAAAATATTGTGCAGCAGTTTGGTGTGTTTTGACGATTTCATGGAAATATCGTGAAATATACATAGAAAAAGAGAAAAAATCAATTGAACTGTGACTACATTCCTTTTTAGAATGTTTCTGTTCTCGTAATTGCAAAAGTACTTTCGTTGCAGTATGCTGTGGTCAACAATCACTGCCTTAAATAATGGTAGACGCACTGTCTGAAGTTCCTGCGCTTGATATTCTGACGTAACGTATCCATCGTTACTTAGAAGAAGAACTTCTTAGCCAAGGTCGCAATAAAATTGTTGGTAACCGGTTTCGGTAAAACTAATTTACCATCTTCAGATCTTCGTGAAGGTTATTCCAAACATCTTGTGCCAGCTACACACAAAATCATTCCATTGAATTTCCAGGTACACAAAACATGAAATGAACGAGGTGTTGACACGTCAGAACTAAAATTTGCTAATTTTGATGTGCCAACCTATCGCTCATTTCATGTTTTGTGTGCCTGGAAATTCAATGGAATGATTTTGTGTGTAACTGGCACAAGATGTTTCTAATAACCTTTATGAAAATTTGAAGATAGTAACTTTGTTTTACCGAAACTGGTTATCTGCAATAAAGTTATTACGTGGATCTCGGCCAAGAAGTTCTTATTCTCCTAAGTAATCACAACAGATCGCCCTTTAGAGCACAACATGAGTAAACTAACAACTTATCAGTCGTATTTCGTATGTCACTCGACTGTTAATCAGATAGTGATTTTTTGCCTGTAAGAGCGTTTTCAGTTATGTCGTGCCAGTTAGTTGGATGGTTGGTTTGGAGATTAGACGGATTAACTATAAGATTATCAGTCACTTTGTTGTGTCAGCATGATCTTACTAATGAAGAGTTTCGGCGTATTCTGGAGAACTCAGATATTTAATAAGAAAGTGTTCTCGGAGTCAGATGGTGATTTTACGCCAAAGACAACTGACGATGAACATAGTGAGACTGAGGAGGTGTCACTTTCAGTTAATATCTCCCCATATCGGTTCTTTCCACAAAGTTCTCGTTAGTCAAATGGCGCAACAGTGAAGATGGCAGCTAAAGATGGAACGGAATCGGAGACTGTTAATGATCCGTCGCCCTCCGACATCTTTTGGATGAATAGATGCTTGTATCATAGAAAACACACAGAATCAAATGCTCGAAGTGAAATAAAAAACAGCAAGTGGGCTTCTTCATCGGTGGATTCTCAGGTCAGAGGTGCATTATGTGCTAAAGGATGCTTGGATGCTTGGATGACCTTTGGCCGCCTACTTGGTAGGCCAATTCTGTCAGGGATAAAATGATAAGAGACAGTTCCCACCAAGTTATCAGATTCCTCTGTTTAGATGAGAAGCCATGCTGAGATCGAGGCATCCTTCCCGTCAAGTTTGCCCTTATTTGTAGAATATGGAACGTCGTGAACATAAATACCACTCACGGGGTAGGTATTTAGCCTGTTCCCGCTGGCCGAATGCTTTTACAAGGCAGTACAAAAGCGGTTTCTGATCGTGGTACATGTGATCAGCATTTCGCCAGTCCCTCCAGCCGTTATTGCTAGTAGATGGATGAGGACTGTGCCCTCTGATTCATTAATCAAGCAGCTCCTCATTTGACCTCGTGAAGCTGTTCCAGGCCCCCTACATCACAAAAAACTTGAGCAGGTAACAGGAATAGAGACCGAGCCTTTTCGCACCGAAAGAAGTGACACAAGGCATTCGGCTGTTGCCGTCCCAGTGGAAATATTAAAACTAATAAGTAATTTCTTCCAAGAAGACTAAGATGCAAGAGTACCCAGTTTATGCGAAACAACTTAAAGATAAACGCAGACACAATATTACGGTAGCTGCAGACATGGCATCCAAGTACGTTCGCAATGTCTGTCAGCACACTGGTGATGAGGGAAGCCGGCCAGACACCTGATCATTCGGAGAGTATATCGCTCTTGGCCATTTCTTGAACTGATGAAGGAATGTGACAACAGACAGCTTCTTCAAATCCCTTCAGTTTGCAAAGAAACATTAACAGAAGAAAACGTCGTTGATGGGAACAATGAACAAGATTCGCTGAGAAATTCCCAGCAACGTAAGAGCAGTTCTGACGTACATTCCACTACCATCTTTAAAAAGACTGGTAAGTGACGGTGCAGCCTCACAGTGTACAAAGGGAAGAAAAACACGAATCTCATTATTCTCAGGTTACTACGTTCTCAAGCTGTCGTGAACGAAGAAGGAAACAAGGAACCTGAAACTGTTACCTTCTATAACGCCAGGAAGTATGGCGTGGATGTCATTGATTACACGAATCGTAAATTTTAGACTACAGTTGCTTCAGGAGATGGGCAATGAATAATTATTTGTAATATCCAACAGGAAGCAATAAATACGTGGATCATCTGCACTCTAATTACAAAAAATAACCGGTGGAGGGACATGTTCATTTTTCAGCTGATAAATGAACTCACCAACTGGAAACCATGAAGAGCAGAACAGGAACAAGTAAGTAATAGAATGAAGAGGCAACTGTAGGATTGGACGAATAAAGAAATCCAAGCAGTGTCAATATGGAACGTGCAGAGGAAACAAGATCACGAACGTCACTCCAGCGCGTTTTGTACTTAAATGCAGTGTTGAAATAGGGTCAGCGGAGAATCCGAGTCACTGTCGGATACTGAGTCGATGGTCAAGACTAAGAGGTCGAAAGCTCGTGGTATTTTAACAGCTACACACGACTGGAAACCGGAAAACATTTTATTCAGTTGAACATTGTATTGCTTCGTCTCGTAAATAGTAACACAGTTGACTCCATGTTGACATGCTGTACAGAAATTGGTCAGGATGTTGCAGTTCACTCCGGTGGCACTCTTCCTGAGGTCGTCCAGTGTGTGTGGAGAGTTTCTGCAAAGACATATTACATGTCTCCAGTGCTTCGAGGAGCGATCTAACAGGTTCAACTCAATAAATACCGCAGGCTTTCCACTCTATAAACATCAGCATCTTGCACGAAGATATTCTGGCGCATTACCGCCTCGTAAGATAAACCTATGGCCAAAATATTGACTGTAGAGAAGAACAACTGGTTGGAGAATTCCGTTCCGATACTGCAAAGTCCTCACATTACCCTCGACAGCGACGAGAGGCATCCGACAGACGACAGTGGCTCCGAAAATAAATGACTCCGCTCCATGCCGAACCGACTGAACTGCATACCTGAGACGTGCATTCACATCTGGTCGCTTCCATACTGTTCTACAACAGAACCCTGTGTCGTTGAACCAGGTGTTCCCTTGCCCACCTTCTTCGCACAAGACATGGCTGTAGGTGTTTATACTGTTGTCCTTGATTGGCTCCGAATTGATCGTATGGAGATCGTTGCGTACCGTCAGAGTCAAAGCAGTTGTCTCCAGAAAGGTAGTGCATTCCTTTGTCACATTGTCCTCGGAGTGCCTTCCAGCCGTAATTTGTAGGCAGCGAACTTCAGCTGTTGTCCTTGATTGGCTCCGAATTGATCGTATGGAGATCGTTGCGTACCGTCAGAGTCAAAGCAGTTGTCTCCAGAAAGGTAGTGCATTCCTTTGTCACATTGTCCTCGGAGTGCCTTCCAGCCGTAATTTGTAGGCAGCGAACTTCAGCTGGTGTTAGTGCGCGCAGATGACCACTACGAGGCAGATATTAAACGTTTTCTGTCTCACAATAACGGGTGAACGTACAAATGAAGTCACTGTGGTGCACACTAGTATGTGGGCAGTTGCCGTGCTAACAAGGCATCTTGCCGTAAACTGGTTCAGGCACCATCTAAGCTTTGAATGACACAGTCAGTAATGTAAATGAGACGCACTGTCCCGTTCACAGAACTGCACTGAGAATGCAGGTTTACTTTTACCTCTGCAACACGGGTGACTCTACACACTGATTTCCTGAAGTCGGAATGGAATTGAAGAGTAGAAATAGAAAAGCTGTTAATGCCATTTCTTTCAGATACGTGTTCTCCGTGCTATTGTGTTCTCGGTACTCTGCCGCATGTCCCTATACTTGGTCGAGGTGACAAATAATACAGAAAGTCATTCAAACGTGCGTTACTAGACGGTGCGTGGTCTTTGTATCAAGCTGTACTTCCCTTTCGGATTCCAAACTTTAAAGCTATGAGAAGGGGTTTGTACTGACTAATGTTCAATTTGTTAAGAACCTAATGCTTATTCCTGTACCTGTATTATCACAAATAAAACGTAATGACTCAGTTTTAATGGCACTTGGAACAAAACTACTTTCCTGCCACTTTGCTGAAAACTGATATTTGCGAGACCATGGCTGTGTACAAAATACATGTTGTACTTGCAAAGAAGAAAACAGCAACTAGCCACTCTTAGTAATGATATTTATTTACGCAAATAGAAGTAGTACAGGTTTCGAACAGGCAGGGCTATTTTCTGAAGGCTGTTCACGTTTTTACTACTACGCTCTCTACGTTAGGTTTTGGCTGTTCTTTTTCAACAACTAATACAAACAACAACTAATGTAATATAGACGTGAACAGCCATCTGAAGATGGACTTGTCGGTTCCAAACCGATAGCGGCGCTCTGGTTTCCGTTTCCTTCTTTGCAATAATCAAAACTTTATTTGCAGCTAGATGGCACTTAGAACGTTCTTAATAAAGCATTTAATTTATAATTTGTTTCATTATTTTTGGCGATAATGCGGTGAGCAGCATAATTCCGAGGTCTCAGAATATCTTCTCAATTTTTTGGATACAAAGCTGTTGTATAAAAGGAGAGTAGCATTGCTTTTTCATTCTCTTTATAAATGTGAGATCAGGCGCCTGGGACCTTTACAGTCTCCACTATTCAATTGACAGATAGGTTTCAGATAAAATTCAGTGAAATAATCAAGTCAATGAAGAGACGTCAAACTTTTCTGAACAATTTCTTAACTTTCACAGTCATAAATAATGTGTAATATAGGCTATTAGGTACATTTTGATTAATTAATTGTTGGAAATGTGAATGTAATTATGTGCGGATGCGAGCCGAGTTGGTGTCGCTTCGCTCTCAGCTTCAGGCTGTGATGGCTTCGGTTACACAGCTTGAGGCTGCAGTGGATGGGCACCACTGTTGTGGGCCGGCCGTGGGGATCCAACGGACGCCCAGCACGACGGTGGACAGCCAGTTACTGCTTGCACTGAGGTTGACCGCTCACCTGTGGTCGAGTGGGAGATCGTTCCGGAGCGTAGCAGTTGGCGAAAGACTTCCCAGGTTGCCGCACGTAAGGCCTCCCCGGTTTGTCTGACAAACAGGTTCCTGGCGATGTCTGGGGCTGACGTTGTCGCTGAGCCAGATACTGTCGAGGAAGACTCTCAGCCTGCAAGATCCGGACAGTCACAGAGGGTGTGGTTATTGATAGCTGGGAGCTCCAACTTCAGGCGCGTTATGGGGCCCATTAGCGACATGGCTGCCAAGAAGGGAAAGAAAACCAATGTGTACTCCGTGTGCATTCCGGGTGGAGTCATTCCAAATGTGGAACGGGTCCTCCCGGATGCCATGAAGAGTACAGGGTGCAGCCAACTGCAGGTGATGGCTCACGTCGGTACCAATCATGTGTCACTTTGGATCAGAAGAGATTCTCTCTGGTTTAGAGCGGCTAACAGAAGTGGCAAAGGCTGCCAGTCTTGCTTGCAAGATGAAAGCAGAGCTGACCACTTGCAGCATAGTCGACAGGACCGATTGCGGACCTTTGATACAGAGCCGAGTGTAGGGTCTGAATCAGAGGATCAGACGGTTCTGCGACCGTGTGGGCGCCAAAGGGTGGTTGGGTTTCGGGTTCCGCTGAATAGATCAGGTGTCCACTATACGCAGGAGGCGGCTACACGGGTAGTAGAGGGTATGTGGCGTGGACTGGGCGATTCTTTTAGGATAAAGTATCTCGGGAAAACACAAGAAAGGCTTCAGCCACAAATGGTGCAGGCCGAACACAGGAAGAACGTAGATACAGGGACCATAGGTTAAACAGTTGTAAATTGCCGTAGCTGTATTGGGAAGGTACCAGAGCTCCAAGCGCTAATAGAAAGCACTGATGCGCAAATCATTATAGGCACTGACTGCTGACGAAGAACCTAACGGTGTTCAAAAAGGATAGGCTAAACATGGTTGGCAGTGGCGTGTTTGTTGCTGTTAGAAGTTGTTTATCTGGTCGCGAAATTGAAGTACATAGTTCATGAGAGGTAGTATGGGCAGAGGTCATTGTTGGCAAACGGCATAAAATAAATAATTGGATCCTTTTACCGACCTCCCAAATCCAGATGATGTTGTTGTTGTTGTGGTCTTCAGTCCTGAGACTGGTTTGATGCAGCTCTCCATGCTACTCTATCCTGTGCAAGCTTCTTCATCTCCCAGTAACTACTGCAACCTACATCCTACTGAACCTGCTTAGTGTATTCATCTCTTGGTCTCCCTCTACGATTTTTACCTTCCACGCTGCCCTCCAATACTAGATTGGTGATCCCTTGATGCCTCATAACATGTCCCACCAACCGATCCCTTCTTCTAGTCAAGTTGTGCAACAAACTTCTCTTCTCCCCAATCCTATTCAATACCTCCTCATTAGTTATGTGATCTACCCATCTAATCTTCAGCATTCATCTGTAGCACCACAGTTCAAAAGCTTCCATTCTCTTCTTGTCCAAACTATTTATCTTCCATGTTTCACTTCCATACATGGCTACACGCCATACAAATACTTTCAGAAACGACTTCCTGACACTTAAATCTGTACTCGATGTGTCCGCAGCTCGTGGTCGTGCGGTAGCGTTCTCGCTTCCCACGCTCGGGTTCCCGGGTTCGATTCCCGGCGGGGTCAGGGATTTTCTCTGCCTCGTGATGACTGGGTGTTGTGTGATGTCCTTAGGTTAGTTAGGTTTAAGTAGTTCTAAGTTCTAGGGGACTGATGACCATAGATGTTAAGTCCCATAGTGCTCAGATGTTAACAAATTTCTCTTCTTCAGAAACGCTTTCCTTGCCATTGCCAGTCTACGTTTTATATCCTCTCTACTTCGACCATCATCAGCTATTTTGCTCCCCGAATAGTAAATCTCATTTACTTCTTTAAGTGTCTCATTTCCTAATCTAATTCCCTCAGCATCGCCCGACGTAATTCGACTACATTCCATTATCCTCGTTTTGCTTTTGTTAATGTTCATCTTATATCTTCCTTTCAAGACACTATCCATTCCATTCAAGTGATCTTCCAAGTCCTTTGCTGTCTCTGACAGAATTACAATGTCATCGGTGAACCTCAAAGTTTTTATTTCTTCTCCATGGATTTTAATACCTACTCCAAATTTTTCTTTTGTTTCCTTCACTCCTTGCTCAATATAGAGATTCAATAACATCGGGGAGAGACTACAACCATGTCTCACTACCTTCCCAACCACTGCTTCCCTTTCATACCCCTTGTCTCCTATAACTGCCATCTACTTTCTGTACAAATTGTAAATAGCCTTTCGCTCCCTGTATTTTACCCCTGCCTCCTTCAGAATTTGAAAGAGAGTATGCCAGTCAACGTTGTCAAAAGCTTTCTCTAAGTCTACAAATGCTAGATACGTAGGTTTGCCTTTCCTTAATCTAGCTTCTAAGGTAAGTCGTAGGGTCACTATTGCCTCTCGTGTTCCAATATTTCTACGTAATCCAAACCGATCTTCCCCG
Organism: Schistocerca piceifrons; assembly: GCF_021461385.2. Taxonomy (NCBI): domain Eukaryota; kingdom Metazoa; phylum Arthropoda; class Insecta; order Orthoptera; family Acrididae; genus Schistocerca; species Schistocerca piceifrons. Next base: position 177,160,205 of record NC_060149.1, on the reverse strand, counting down.
AAGTAGGTTTCTACTAGTTTTTCCATTCGTCTGTAAAGAATTCGCGTTAATATTTTGCAGCCGTGACTTATTAAAGTGATAGTTCGGTAATTTTCGCATCTGTCAACACCTGCTTTCTTTGGGATTGGAATTATTATATTCTTCTTGAAGTCTGAGGGTATTTCGCCTGTCTCGTATATCTTGCTCACCAGATGGTAGATTTCTGTCAGGACTGGCTCTCCCTAGGCTGTCAGTAGTACTAATGGGATGTTGTCTACTCATGGAGCCTTGTTTCGACTCAGGTCTTCCAGTGCCCTGTCAAACTTTTCACGCAGTATCATATCTCTCATTTCATCTTCATCTACATCCTCTTCCATTTCCATAATACTGTCCTCAAGTACATCGCCCTTGTATAGACCCTCTATATACTCCTTCCACCATTCTGCTTTCCCTGCTTTGCTTAGAACTGGGTTTTCTCTGAGCTCTTGGTAATCATACAAGTGGTTCTCTTTTCTCCAAAGGTCTCTTTAATTTTCCTGTAGGCAGTATCTATCTTACCCCTGGTGAGATAAGCCTCTACATCCTTTCATTTGTCCTCTAGCCATCCCTGCTTAGCTATTTTGCACCTCCTGTCAATCTCATTTTTGAGACATTTGTATTCCTTTTTGCCTGCTTCATTTACTGCATTTTTATATTTTCTCCTTTCATCAATTAAGTTCAATATTTCTTCTATTACCCAAGGATTCCTAGTAGCCCTCGTCTTTTTACCTACTTTATCCTCTGCTGCCCTCACTACTTCATCCCTCAAAGCTACCCATTCTTTTTCAGCTGTATTTCTTTCCCCCATTTCTGTCAATTGTTCCCTTATGCTCTCCCTGAAACTCAGTACAACCTCTGGTTAATCTGTTTGTCCAGGTCCCATCTCCTTAAATTCCCACCTTTTTGCAGTTTCTTCAGTTTTCATCTACAGTTCATAACCAATAGATTTTGGTCAGAGTCTACATCTGCCCCTGGAAATGTCTTACAATTTAAAACCTATTTCCTAAATCTAATTCAGATGATACAGTTGCTGAAAGGTTCAAAGAAAACTTGAGTTTGATTTTAAACTCGTACCTGACTCATACGATTATAGTTGGTGGTGACTCTAATTTACCCTAGATATGTTGGCGAAAATATATGTCTAACTCCGAAGGTACGCTTAACATCATCCGAAATTGTGCTAAATGCAGTCTCAGAAAATTATTTCGAGCAGTTAGTTTATGAGCCGACGCGAATAGTAAACGGTTGTGAACACACACTTGACCTCTTAGCAACAAATAATCCTGAGTTAATAACGAATATCAAAAGGGATACAGCAGGGCTTCACAACATACGTGCTCGCGGAGCAAGCTGTGAGCAGCAAGGCGCGAGCACGGAGCAGCGCGAGCATGCTACCCCCACTACTGGACCAGAGCGGAGAGTGGGGAAAGTCACGTGGGGCACACAACAGCTGCCGCCAGTCAATGTAAGTCTGCGGCCACCTGCAGGGATATCACTCACGAATTATTACTGCGACAAATGAAACAAATAAAGGAGAATGTATACATGCCACATAATTTTATTAGCTTAGTGTATGTCTCTACATTCGCATTAATTTGTGAACTGTTACACAATAAAAGGTGTCACTGAAGTGTGGGATTCTCGGTTATCTTGTACTTCTTGCCCTTTACAATTGCGTCTATGTTCGGAGTAATTGTTCTTGTGCATTTTAGGCGCAGCGTGCAGTTTAAATTTCGATCAGACAATGCGTTTCTCAGGGGCGTCTTGTTACATTTCATTTCGGAGAACAGTTGTTCACAAACATACGTGGAACCGAACATTGATATTATTGTAGCCACCAGTTTGTGCAAACGAGGAAATCTATCCTGAGGGAAGTGTCTGTAGAATTCCAAAATATTTTTCTTGTTCTCAAATTTGTCTCTGTATTCTCTGTCACACTGCAGGTCAATAATTTCTTGCTGCAGCTCAGGACGAATCTCTTAAATATTCGCTGAATATGGAGAGAACAGATCAAAATCACTGTCTAGTGCTGTCAGATCTTGAAAGCGCTGATCAACTAAACTATGTGAATAACGTTCACCGTCTTTGTGAACATCTTGCATGGATGATAATTTAGGACAATGAGCTAGGTTTCCTGTTTCCAGCTGACTCACCCAAAGTGTCAATTTCATTTTAAAAGCTCGTATTCGATCTATAAAATGAGTAATTAGCAGATCTTTACCTTGTAGTAAAATGTCCAAAGCATTCAGATGGCTAGTTAAATCTGCTAAGAACGCGAGATCACATTCAAACGTGCGCGCGCATCATTTCCCCTCCCACCCCTCCCTCCCTACTCCGCGACCCTGCACCTGCTCGCGAGCACGTGCCTGAGCAGACGCGAGTACTCGCGCTCAAAATCGGCCAGTTGTTAAGCCCTGGGACACAGGGATTAGTGATCACAGGGTTGTCGTAGCGAGATTGAATATCCTCCAAAAATAGACGAAAAATATACCTATTAAAAAAAAGCAGATAAAAATTCACTTGACGCCTTCCTGAGAGACAATCTCCACTCCTTCGAAATTAATGATATAAGTGTAGACCAGATGTGGCTTAAATTCAGGGAAATAGTATCGGCAGCAATTGAGAGATTTATAACAAAAAAAATTAAGAAATGACGCAGCGAAAGAGAGTCTGGTCGTATGTGAAGTATGTTAGCGGCAATAAACAATCAATGCCATCTCTGCGGGATAGCCACGGAGATACTATAGAAGACAGCGCTACCAAAGCAGGGTTACTAAACACAGCCTTCCGAAGTGCCTTCACAAAAGAAGACGAAGTACACATTCCAGATTTCGAATCAAGAACAGCTGCCAATATGAGCAACGTAGAAGTAAATATCCTCGGAGTAGTGAACTTAAATCACTTAATAAAAGCAAGTTTTCTGGTCGAGACTGTATACCAATTAGGTTCCTTTCCGAGTATGCTGATGCATCAGCTCCATACTTGACAATCATATACAACCGTTCGCTCGACGAAAGATCCGTATCCAAAGACTGGAAAGTTGCACAGGTCAGACAAATATTGAAGAAAGGTAGTAGGAGTAATACACTTAATTACAAGCCCATAGCAATAATTTCAATATGTAGCAGGATTCTGGAACATATATTGTGTTAGAAAATTATGAATTACCTCAAAGAAAACGGTATATTGACACACAGTTAACACGGGTCTAGAAAACATCGTTCTTGTGAAGCACAACTAGCTCTTTGTTCGCATGAAGTGTTGAGTGCTACTGACAAGGGATTTCAGATCGATTCCGTATTTCTGGATTTCCAGAAGGATTTTGACACTGTACCACACAAACGGCTTATAGCGAATTGCGTGCTTATGGAATATCGTCTCAGTTATGTCACTGGATTGGTGATTTCCTGTCAGAGAGGTCACAGTTCTTAGTAACTGAGGAAAGTCATCGAGTAAGAAGTGATTTCTGGCGTTCCTAAAGGTAGTGGTATAGACCCTTTGCTGTTCCTTATCTATATAAACGATTTGGGAGACAACCTGAGCAGCTGTCTTCGGTTCTTTGCAGATGACGCTGTCGTTTATCGACCAGTAAAGTAATCAGAAGATCAAAACAAATTGCAAACGATTTAGAAAAGATATCTGAATGGTGCGAAAATTGGCAGTTGATCCTAAATAACGAAGAGTGTGAGGTCTTCCACATGAGTGCTACAAGGAATCCGTTAAACTTCGGGTACACTTTAAATCAGTCAAATATAAAGGAAGTAAATTCAACTAAATACCTAGCAATTACAATTACGAACAACTTAAATTGGAAAGAACACACAGAAAATGTTGTGGGGAAGGCTAACCAAAGACTTCGTTTTATTGTCAGGACACTTAGAAAATATAACAGATTTACTAAGGAGACTGCCTACACTACGCTTCTCCTTCCTCTTTTGGAATACTGCTGCGCGCTGTAGGATGCTTGCCAAATAGGACTGACAGAGTACATCGAAAAAGTTCAAAGAAGGGCAGCACGTTTTGTATTATCACGAAATATGGGAGAGAGTGTCACTGAAATGATACATGATTTGGGCTGGACGTCATTAAAAAAGGCCTTTTTCGTTGGGACGGAATCTTCTCACGAAATTCCAAACACCAACTTTTTCCTCCAAATGCGAAAATATTTTGTTGACATTGACCTAGATAGGAACAAACGACCACTACGATAAAATAAGGTAAATCAGAGCTCGTACAGAAAGATGTAGGTGTTCATCCTTTCCGTGCTCTATGCGAGATTTGAATAATAGAGAATTGTGAACGTGCTTCGGTGAACCCTTTGCCAGGCACTTAAATGTGATTTGCAGAGAATCCATGCAGATGTAGGTGTAGATGTAATAAGTCAGAAGCAAAGTTGTCGTTGTTACTGAACTGAAAGTTGATACTTGTTGAAACTTTTTTTTTTAAATCTTTATGGAGCGTGAGTGTCGCAGCATGGTTATTCAGTGAAATTGTTGAAGTTTACATACAGATGATAACTGCGTACTGTAGAAGGACTTGAACCCGTGCGCCACGCTTTTTCCGAAAGAGCCCTGCCGGCACCGTACACGACCCGCTGCATTCTGCAAGCGCGTCCCTCCACCCCTCAGGAATGTTCTCCTGCAAAACGTACTGGACCACACACTCCTCGAACAGATACTGATGATGATTTTTTCTGCAATAAGTACGTAGATCGTTCTGTGCCACAATTCATTGTACATAGTTAAATCTAATTTATGTTACGCAGTAAACTCCCAGTGGCTACTGAAAATTATGCATCATAACTAATTGGTGTCTATTTCTTATTAATAATTCTATGATATAAATGTTTATGGATTTCAGTTCCAAACAAATGTTTTGAATAATTTTAAAATGATTTCGTATTCGCCATTGCCTTTTTTTTTACCGGTACGGCCGGCGTTGCTCATATGTGCAATAGGCACGTATTTAGTTTCATATGTTTTTGTCCATCCATCACAAATCGTTGGATTGTGTGACAAAGGTTGACACGAGCCCTAAGGGCTCACGTCATTTTTATCATTTTTATTAACGTTGATTACCGCTGTGTTTATAGCACCTGTAACATCTTTAAATTATCTAAAGTTGAAGTTGTAACAATGGATATTGTAATAAATAGTACAATCAACGGTGAATGCGAGACTGTGATCCCACAGCAAATACAACTGCGTAAAAAAATATCAAACTGTATTAACGCAACCGACCTATTTCCCTTTGCTCGAAGACGTGTTACGGTTCAGCGACTGATGGAAAGAAATTTAAATGCAATCTCACTTTTCAAAGTCAAGCCAGAAGTATTCACATTCAGAAATGGAATGGTCTGTCATGTTTCTTTCTTACTGATACTGCATGAGCGGCTAGCCGAACGACATTTCTTGAGCAACTTTATCCCTTTCCTCTCGTGCACGATCCCGCTAAATACTACCGGCCCTAGTTATTCTGTGTGTTGGAATGACAAGCGCAAATTGAACACTGTGCTGTGGAAATACTCACCAAGAATTTTTTGAGGCTTTGGTATGGAGAACTATTTGGTGTGGTTAGTTATTGATAGACTGCGTTGCGCCTTTTTAATAGTGTTTACTTAGTTTTATCCTTTTCATTGGTGAATTCTGGATCTTGTTATGTTGCTCTGCTTTAGGCAGTTGTTCCACTCCACAGTTTATGTTTCAGATGCGTTCTTGATGGTCGTGTGTGTCACTCTTTTCTTTTCAACTGGCGGCCGCGAAATATGAAATAAGTTACGATCTCTCTCTCTCTCTCTCTCTCTCTCTGTCTCTCTCTCTCTCTCTCTCTCTCTCACACACACACACACACACACACACACACACACACACACACACACACGCACACATACGCGCGCACGAAATGAAAACAAATCGGAACGCATTTGAAATTTCGCAACTGACAATCGAAAATAAAACGATGAAGCAAACTACTGTCAAAAGCGCATCTGAAACATAAAGTGTGCTGTGAAACGTGTCTCTAAGCCACAAAAACATAACAGGATGCAGAATTCACGAGTGAGCAGGAGAAAACGTAAGAAAACGCTGTTAAAATACGCAGCACAATCTATGAATACCTAAGCTCATCAAATACTTCCACCTACCAATGCTCGAAAATATGTAACTGAGTGTCGACAAGCCAATCATACAAAATAAAAAACCAAAACTCACATTAGGCAGACCAATAAAAAGTGCAGCCCAGAACAAGTCAAACACAGCATTTGTGAGCGTGAAAAGGGGCGTATGCCACCAGTTTGCCGAAATATACAGTTTATAAGATTTTATCGTAGACAAAACTTCAATTCAGAAGTTGCTGTGGCACCTTTGTGTTGCAAATGACATAGTGTATTAATTTCGACTGGCGCTGATTTCTGTTGGTGTCCACATGGCGCTCATTACGTAAAAAAAGTAACTGTAGATATGCAGTTTAGAAACCTCAAAATCTCACGTAACATAGTTTTAACCTGCGCAACATTTGCATGTATATACTTCAGAAGCAATTAAAAAAAATAAGAAAAATACTGAGGATGCCACAGCTGTGGTGAAAATTTTTGGGTATTAAAATAAAAATTGTGTAAAATTTTTGGGTTTTAAAATAAAAATTGTGTTCTTGTAAAAAGTGGGTATCATTTTAACTTCATTATTGAAGCTTTAGTGCAACAACTGCTGTTATATGAACTTATGACCTCAAAATGATTGAACCTATATGTGAATATCTAAACCAGAAGCACAATCCGTCTGCTTTCCAGCTCGAAAACATTCCATAACTGCCATACCAAGCATAGTTGTAAGATTTTCCCAGCCCTCTGACATCACATTCCAAGATAATGGACCTAGGGATACTGTTGCTGCCTGCAATGTCACCTGTCAGAAATAGTTTCTCCAGTTCCTGCCTCACTGCAGTCATATACCTCATCACTTATTTACTTGACACTCGTGTTCAGTAGTCCCTCTGAATTGAGCTATGTGTAAATGGAAAGAAATCTGGCAACCATGAATGACGGTATTAGTGATGTCGTAGTCGATGGGGAAGAGGCAAATTTGCCAACAGTTTAAATCTACATCTACATCTACATGACTACTCTGCAATTCACATTTAAGTGCTTGGCAGAGGGTTCATCGAACCACAATCATATTATCTCTCTACCATTCCACTCCCGAACAGCGCACGGGAAAAACGAACACCTAAACCTTTCTGTTCGAGCTCTGATTTCTCTTATTTTATTTTGATGATCATTCCTACCTATGTAGGTAGGGCTCGACAAAATATTTTCGCATTCGGAAGAGAAAATTGGTGACTGAAATTTCATAAATAGATCTCGCCGCGACGAAAAACGCCTTCGCTGTAATGACTTCCATCCCAACTCGCGTATCATATCTGCCACACTCTCTCCCCTACTACGTGATAATACAAAACGAGCTACCCTTTTTTGCACCCTTTCGATGTCCTCCGTCAATCCCGCCTGGTAAGGATCCCACACCGCGCAGCAATATTCTAACAGAGGACGAACGAGTGTAGTGTAAGCTGTCTCTTTAGTGGACTTGTTGCATCTTCAAAGTGTCCTGCCAATGAAACGCAACCTTTGGCTCGCCTTCCCCATAATATTATCTATGTGGTCTTTCCAACTGAAGTTGTTCGTAATTTTAACACCCAGGTACTTGAGAATTGTACTATTTATCAAGTAATCGAATTCCAACGGATTTCTTTTGGAACTCATGTGGATCACCTCACACTTTTCGTTGTTTAGCGTCAAGTGCCACCTGCCACACCATACCACAATCTTTTCTAAATCGCTTTGCAACTGATACTGGTAGATATTACCAGAAGGCTCATTGCTACACAATTGTTAGATACCTTTGAATATCTGTGTTAAAGGTTGTGACCAATGACAGCGGATAAGTTGCATAGGAGGGAATGCGAGTGGACAACCCTAAAATCGATTCCCACCATGCGGGGCGGCGTCGCAGATTAACTAGACGGCCGAGAGGCGTATTACCGGCTGTCAACGGGGAGAAATATAACTTAATTACTGTCTCGAGCCCAAGAGGCGCAATTTGATTACTAGATGGCGTTAATTCGGAGCATTCGAGACACGCCAACACAGACTGTTACCTCACAGGTAAGTCACGCGGACAGGTTTCCACTATACCTTAATACTGGTAACAACTACAACTAAATAGCAAAATTCATACATTTGAAATTCTCGCAGGGAATGCGGTTTGAGCTATTACAGGTCTACTGCTTTCAGCGATTTCTGAAATTACTATGCCTCTATTTGGATTTTCAATCGGATTGAGGTCATAGGTATATCCATCAGTAATTGTTCCACATAGATTTTTATAGTGAAACTAGCTGGGATACCCAGCTTCTCTCAAGGAGTCGATATGAGATTGTGTGATAGCTGGAATAAAAGGATAAACGTTAAAGTACAAGAGGTAAAGAAATTTTATTGAAAACATATTCTAACTATTTACATTACTTGTTTATAAAGAACATTTTTCATTTATTATGCATAAGTTTTTCGAATTTCCTTCTCGAGAGAAAGCTACGTATAGTTGACGATGGGCGAAGCAGGAACCTTTAAGGTTGATGAAATATTTTAAAGTCTGTCCTTGCATTTTGTTAAATGTAGGCTAATTTGATCGGAAATTGCGGACTTTTAGACCGGAATGGCAGTTTAGTAGAGATCAGTGGTATTCTGGGGATAAATAGTGTGTGACCTTTGTACTTTCCAGTCATAATTTCGGCTTCTATGACGTTATTCGATAGCTATTTGACTTTCGTCCTTGTTCTATTACATAGTTTTAGTGAGTTGAGGTTTCTGAATAGCATTCTCAGAGATCTAGTTTTACGTCGGAGGCAGCGTAATGGCATTACTCGTACTTTCAAAGAGTTTAGAAGTTCTGTAGGGTAGTTCATATTTTCTTCAACGTTTACCGTCGAGTCGATCGATTTGTATATTGTCTCTTCACCGAGAATTTTCTTTTGAATATTAAAGTTGATGTCGTTCACACTATTATATTTAGTTTCCAAAATTTCCTTTTCAAATAGCCAGTCCGGATCGGTATAGTTGTGAACAATGTTTCCATAAATTTGGTGGCTGAGTTCGTTTACAGCAGTGGCTATGTTGCAGAAATCGCTGTTGAGTTTAATGAGGCCGGTCATGTAGTCAGTAGGATATGTGCCTCCACCTGTTTGCAAAAGTTGTGGAGCAAAATATGCTGTTGTTTCGTATTTCGATAGTTCTACTCTCAACTTTTTTGTTAGTAGCAGTATTTGTATGTGTGAATTTTTGAAGCATCCATTGAACTCGTCTGCTGGTGTTGACTTGCGGATAACTGGAAGTGTTTGTCGAAAATCTCCTGAGAGTATGAGTAGAGCCCCTCCCATCACTTCATAGTTTCCACACAAGTCTTGTAATGTTCTGTCCATGGCTGCGAGTGATTTGTTATGTGTCATTGCGCATTCGTCCTAGAGAATAATCTTAGCTCGCCTTAGAAGTTGACCCCTTCCAGATGCTCTAGAGATTTTACATACGGGGAATTGTTCTTCCACTATATTCAAATGTAGGTGTAGGACGGAATGAGCAGTTCGTTCTGCTTTCATAAGTGTGGCTACAGTACCGGATGATGTAGTGCAAGTTCGATGTGTCGTTTAGCACGTATTTCCGTCAGCAATAGATTTATTGGAAACGTTTTCCCGGTGCCACCCGGTGCGTCTAAGTAAGTAATTCCGCCAGTGTTATTGTCAATCCGATCTATGATAACGTTGTAAATTTCCTTTTGGTTTCCATTGAGGAGTTGTTTGTTGTGGGCCAGGTCGAAGTAGTTTGTTGATGTAGTTTTTGCCTTTCTTAATTTCGAAGTTTAGCACACGGATAGCATCCTTTCGTGGTGATTGCATCCCAAGTTGTACTAAAGCCTGGTTGGTTATCTTCTAGGCGAAAGACTGTTTCATTGAAAATGTCGTCGTTGAATTCGATGGTCAGTTCAGGATGAGTTTGTCGGATTTGGTACAGTACGTCATCACTCATACTCTCTTTGAAGGAGTCCCATAGGTGTTTTGGACTCGATGGGTTACACGTTGTTAGAATTAAGGCGAATAAGTCTCTCATGTGTTCAGCTGAGGCTGTGAGTGAGGTTTCTTGTAGTGTTAATTCCCTGTGGACGTTGTTTCCCAGTATTCCTAAGCTTAGACATGCTTCTCTTTACGTCTGACATAGGTAACCGTCCAGTCTTGAGATCTATGGAACTTTTTGGTCTCTCTATTTCGTGTAGCAACATCCGAAGATAGAAACATTCGGCGTTGTTCGGATGGTGGGTGTATACTCAGCCTAGTGTGTCACTTTTCATGATGTCAGGATGATCTTCACTGGAATTCATTGTTTTCGTCGTTGAAAGATTTTTCTTGTTGTATTCCACTCATCATAGGTGGGGACGTCGACATATAGTAGTGTTTTCACAAGTGGATCTGTCTGGCACAGTTGGTAGAAAACTGTTAAAGTTGTGTTGTGTTCTGAGGCGGTTCGCTTGCAGTTTTTCTGACGGTGTCTTTTGTGAAGTAAAATCTCTGTCCATTCCCCAAATGTACAGCTAGATATTCCACAGTTGGTTCCCTTTCGTGTATGGGAAAATCAAAAATCCACCACGCTGCTTCGTTACTGTTGATATATCTTCCCTTTTGGTACATGAGGACCTAGTACTTTCTGTTTTGTTGTTCGCTGTCTTCGGCTATTTGAAACACTTCGAGACATATTTGATGGATTTTACTAAATTGCAGTGCTCTACGTTTATTTTTGCTTGGAACACTTTGGAAAGTAGTGTGTTATATGGTACTACTCACTGATTATCTATTTCCAGTTAATGACTGCTTCGTATTTATATTTTTGCCTTGAAGGCGCCGTTTTCGGATGATCGTCTTCTGCCATCAACTACGGTTCGTGTATCGTCCAAGTATCGCTTTGGATATGTTATTGTACATATTTCATCACTCATACATGAGAATTGGGGTACAATGGCCCGAATGGTCGGTGAATCGTGTTCTTCACTACTATATCGTACAGTTGCGGATCTTTTTGTGGACTCGAAAACTAAGTTTGGGTGATTTTGTCGATATACGTGGGATAAACTCTGTCGTGTAGCCACATGGAATTGTGTGAGTGAGGCAGTCCCCTTTTTCCATTCTATCGTGTACATCCAGCAGCTAACGGTTCTAGATATACATTTTGTGATGACTTTATAAATCTCATTTCTTTTTGTTGGAAAACCCAGGCTGTTATGTCGTGTCGATGAATGGGGTCTTGTCTGTATCCTGGTTGTTCTGTGATTTCTGGCCACTACGAGTTGCATGGGAATGTTCTGAAGAGGTCAGGTCGTCCATATTTTCTTATGTTGCTCATGGCATCTTGAGTGTATTTGTGGATGTGTCTCGGACTTCTTATGTATGATAAGGGTAAGATTACCATTGTTCCAGTGTCGTCAATGTTTCCGTCATTTATAATTGCATCTCGAAGGTGGATGTATTCTTCTGTGTGTAGTTTCCTCTGATTCAGTCTTATGTAAAGCATCCATCCCGCTTCTTATGCTGATATTTTCAACGCTGCGTTCCAGTGTTTATTATAATATTGTGTCCCTATTCTTGATTCTTCAATTCGTTCATTTCGTTGTTCTTCGGTTTCTCTGCTTCTCATGCCTCTGGTTGTCGTTCGTTGGAAACTTAAACGTGCTTCGCACTCTTCGTCTGTTTCCTTTTTTCGCTATTCTTATTTTCGCTGTTTTGCTTCAGAATCGGCAAGATCTCTTCCCATTTTACCTTTGAGCATTGCATAAAATATTTAATCAAATCAACTTTTGCTCAACAAATACAGTAAGTACACTTTACTCATTTTCCACACTTTATTTCCGATTTATATTCAGTCACTGTATCACTTTGACTACTCAAAATCTCCACTGTTTGTTTTTATTTACTCACTGCACTACTTTTTCGGTTACTTACTTTGTCGCTGATAAGAAACTGACGTTCGAGCCCACAACAGGTCTTGCTTTATGTACTCCTACCATTGGGTAGCGCCACCAGTGACGAATTCAGAACTTACCAAAAAGGTTCGAATAGTCCACAATGTTCCAGAAAATTCCACAACATTCGAGAGCATTTCGAACTTTCCACAATGATCTTGGATGTTCCTGGACATTCTGTAATCTTTCCGAATGTTCCAGGCTATTCCCGAACATTTACTAATATCGTCGAGCATTGTGGAACATTCGGGTACGTTCTGGAATGTTGTCGAATGCTCTCGAATACTGTCGAATGGTGCTGTCGAATACTCTCGAATGTTCTGGAATGTTCTGTAAATTTCTAGAAGGGGGAACTTCCCAGACCTTATTTCTTCAAAAGCACGTCCTTAAAGTAAAAAAGGGAACTTCTTCATGGATGGGGGATACTGGGCTACAGCACTATATAACTCCCTTGCTTGTACCGGGACTCGTTTCCGAGTCTTAGCGGTACGGACACTGTACACTTACTTTTGTAAAATATATTAATTAAAGAGCGTCCCCCTGTTTACAAGAACTCAATTTTTATTTTGTTTAATACCCAAACTTGTTTCACCACATTTCTGGCATCCTCATTGGTTCTTTTATTGCTTCAGAAATATATCCACACAGATTGTATGTGGCTTAGGAATATCTTACATTGTTTTTTGACTGCATGTCTACAGTTACTTTTTTACGCAAAGTATACCCTGTTTCTGCCAACAGAAATGAGACAAAAGTCTCATTAATACAACATGTCATCTGCAACACAAAGATGTTACGCATTGCGTGAACTGCATTTTTTTAGAATAAAATTTTTAAAGCGTGTATTGCGGTATTTTAATGACAGCTCATTCTACTGTCATATTGCCCTTTTTATTCTTATCATTGCTGTATGTGGCTTGTCCTGGGCTGTACTTAGTTTTTATTTGCCTGATTTATGTGAATTTTTATTTTTATTTTATTTACCTGATTTATGTGAATTTTATTCTTAATTTTAAGGTGACCTGTGGACATCCCGTTAGACTTTTTTTAGGCTTTGTTCGGTATGGAGAAATATTTGGTGTGGATTGATATTAATAGATTGTGTTTCGTATTTTAACGGCATCTACTTACGATTTCTCTCACGTATTGTTGAATTATGTATCGTGTTATGTTTTTGTGGCTTAGAGACACGTTTGACAGCACAATTTACGTTTCAGATGCGTTCTTGACTGTCGTTTGTTTCACTGTTTTACTTCCGATTGTCAGTCGTCAAATTTCAGATTCGTTCCGATGTCTATTCATTTTGTCATCTTGTGTGTGTATGTGTGTGTGTGTGTGTGTGTGTGAGAGAGAGAGAGAGAGAGAGAAAGAGAGAGAGAGAGAGAGAGAGAGAGAGAGGGAGGTTGAGAGGGAGGGGAGAGGGAGGGACAGAGAGCGGAACTTGTTACGGATTTCAAGGCCGCCGATTGAAAAGAAAAAAGTGACATACCCGACCAACAAGAGCACATCTAAAATATGCACTGTGTCGTGAAACATCACAGCAAGAGCACAAGATACAGAATTCTCCATTGAGCAGGGGAAAGCGTAAGTAAACGTTGTTAAAATGTGCTACACAATGTATGAATAACTAACTACACTAAATAGAGCTCCACACCAAAGCCTCAAAAAGATTTTTCCGATATACCCAGGTCATCCCAAATTCATAAAAAAAGCAAGAAACACATTAAGCAGGAAAATAAAAACCAAATGCAGCTCTGGATATCTCCATACAACAAACGTAAAAAAATGGCACAATTTTAGCGGAATATATAATTAAAAGACCTGTATTCTGCACAAAAATTTAAATCAGACCTTTCTGTAACATCTCTGTATTAGAGATGACATAGTGTATTAATTTAAACTGGTGGCTAATTTCTCTTGTGAGCCACAGGGTACACATTATGTAGAAAAGGGTACTAGTAGATATGTAGCTTAAGGAATAACAGATCAGGTGTAACGCATTTCTAACCTACATAGTATTATATATAAATATTTCACGAATAATAAAAGAAAAAACAGCCACTGAAGATGCCACAACTTTATTGAGACATGTTTGGGTGTTAAACAAATCAAGAATGGTGTTCTTGTAAAAAGGGGATCCCCTTTAATTTAATTACTGTTTTCTACACTATGGGAACAATTAAAAATTCCATGATGGTGCAGGTTTGAGAATGTGCAGAACGCACATCATTACTTGCAGATCATTACTTGCCTATTAATGTGTTGCTCGTGCTTGAATATATACTGTAACATGTCCTGAACATAAAATATCCATATGAACAATATGTACGTGTATATACGTTTTACTTCACGACAGCATTGATACCGACTCAGCTGATATAGACATACCGTATTTTGTTTAAATTATAATCGAATCAGCAATTTTTTCAGGAAAAAATGATTGTTTTTGAAAAGGTTCTGTCTAGACAAAGGTTCCGGCATTTTTGCCTGGGATGTCAGTGAATATATCGTATCACCGATCCAGGAAACGGAGATGCACAATTTGTTCCTGTGCTTTTCTAATCGTGATACATATCAGTTTCTCATCAAGCTACTATGCGCTTTAGGACACAGCGGCACTGGAGGACCGAAAACACCACTATGTGCACCAAATACAGTCAGTACTGCTGGCCCTACTGTGTGCAGATGCAGTCCTGTTGAATGTCATGACGTTACACATTTCCAGTGAGCTTCGACTTTGTGTGATGAAATAGTAGCTGGATTAACAATTAGGCATTACAATTATTAAATTTTTTTGAGAAATTACTACATAATCTTCTCCAAATCTACTACATTCAGCATTATGATTCCAATGATTTCCCTCCCATATAACCAAATATTTCAACTAATCATGAACAGCTGAAAATGTAAACTTGCTGGGAGTGAACAAAGGAGTTACAGTAATTTTATCCCACAGCGTTTCGAATTTATCGAATATTTGGGAAGCTTCCATCTTTTCCGATGAGATTCTGTTAAAGGGAAAAGTGTTTTATCGAAAATTCGTTACACAGGATATGATATCAATACCACAGTCCTGATTTATTACCACTAATAATTACTTTATGTAAAGAAATACTCTACCTGACAAGAAAAATAAAGCACTCAGATGACGTGATCGGATGTCAATGTAATTAACATACACGTACACGCCGTCAGAGTGCATGTGAAAGATAATAGTTCTAATTCAGTGTTGGTTAGATGGCTGATTTTGGGGAGGGGGACCAAACAGCGAGGTCATTGGTCCCATCGGATGAGATAAGGATGAGGAAGAAAATCGGTCGTGTCCTTTCAAAGGAACCATTGCCTGAGAAACCTTTGCCTGAAGTGATTTAGGGAAATTACGGAAAACCTAAATCAGGATGGACTGACACAGGTGTGAACCGTCGTCCTCCCGAATGCGAGTCCCGTGTGCTAACCACTGCGCCACCTCACTCGTATGTAATTGCTTGTGACAGTAAGTACTGACACCAGAGAGCATTAATCTTGGCCTATTTTAGTGTCGGTACTAGGGCTGGCCGGCTGCATAAGAGGCCTGAACAGCTTTAGATGTTGAGTTATCACTTTGAAGTACCCGGAGATGTCGTGTACACGTGTGAGACAGTGTCACAGACAGAGTTTGGAAAGTGCCTCCTTATGAATCTCCATTTGGCCCGCTGGTAGATTAGTGCAATACCGAGATTTGTGGGGCACTCCTCAGTCGACCGATTTTGGACACCATAGGAACGTGAGGGCATAAATACTCGTCGTTAAATTTCCATTCAACAACATCCCACAACCACAATGCCTGGTCGCCGTATTGTGCACCAAATGCATAGTAACTCCTTCATGTCTGTGCCTGCCATCTGAGAACATGGAATGGACTTCCTGCAACATCCTGCGTAAACCCCTCCTTGACCCGAGACTAGCAGCAGTTGGACTAGGGAATTACCGTCCCGTGCGTATGCTCCCATTAACACCTTAACACCAACGACTGAATCTGGAGTGGTGCCATGAACGAGAAGCATGGAATGCTGATAAATGGCATCGCATTGTGTTTGGTGATGAATCTCGGCTCTGAACTACAGCGGATGACCAAAATCTGTGAGTATGACAGGGACCCCTGTAGACGTCCCATACTTCCAATGTGTTGGAGAGGGACAAAGTTGTTGCTCCTGGTGTCGTAGTGTGAGGAGCCATCGGATATGTTTTCAGGTGGCGGCTGGTAGCTTTTGAGGAACTCTGATGGCATAGCAGTCATCAAGATCTTCTTGCTCCTTAGTCTGTAAACTACCATGCGATAATACTCAGAAGCGCCAAGGAAACTGGGATAGGGATGCGTATTCAAATACAGAGATCAGTAAACATGCAGAAGACGGCGCTGCGGTCGGTAACGCCTATATAAGACAACAAATTTCAGGCGCAGTTGTTAGATCGGTTACTGGTGCTACAATGGCAGATTATGAAGACCTAATTGAGTTTGAACGTGGTGTTATAGTCGGCGCACGAGCGAAAGGACACAGCACCTGTGTAGCGATGAAGTGGGGATTTTCACGTACAATCATTTCACGAGTGTTCCCTGAATATCAGGAATCCGGTAAAACATAAAAATATCCGACCTCGCAGCGGCCATTAAAAGATCTTGCAAGAACGTGACCAACGACGACTGCAGAGAATCGTTCAGTGTGACAGAAATTGCTACAGATTTCAATGCTGGGCCATCAACGAGTGTCAGCGTATGAACCATTCAACGAAACATCATCGATATGGGCTTTCGGAGCCGAAGGCTCACTCTTGTAACCTTGTTGACTCCACGACACTAAGCTTTACGCCTCGCCAGAGCACGTCAACACCGACACTGAACTGTTGATGACTGGAAACATATTGCCTTGTCGGACGAGTCTCGTTTCGAATTGTGTCTAGAGGATGGACTTTTTTTGGTATGGAGACAACATCATGACTCCATAGACCCTGCATGTCAGCAGGGGACTGTTCAAGCTGGCGGAGGCTCAGTAATTGTACGGGGAGGGGGGGGGGGGGGTGAGCAGTTGGAATTTTATGGGGTCATTGATACGTCTAGATACGATTCTGACAGGTGACACGTACGTAAGCTTCCTGTCTGCCCACCTGCATATGTTCATGTCCATTGAGCAATCCGAACGGACTGTAGCAATTCCAGCAGGACAATGCAACACCCCACACGTCCAGAATTGCTACAGAGTGGCTCCAGAAACACTTTTCTGGGTTTAAACACTTCCACTGGGCACCAAACTCCCCAGACATGAACATTATTGAGCATATCTGGGATGGCAGTCCTGCAGGATTCACGGCGTCAATTCTCTCCAGCACTACTTAAGACATTAGTCGAGTCCATTCCATGTCGTGCTGCGGCACTTCTGCGTGCTCGCGGGACCCCTCACGATATTAGGCAGGTGTACCAGTTTCTTTGGGTTTGGCTATGCTGAGATACATCAATGACCAGGAAGATAACTAGATCTCTCTCAAATAGAACTCGCGTGTGAGAAGCTTGGACGTCAACTCCGTCCCAGTGTCAGCTTCGAAGATATCAAGGACCGGCAAGAACAGATGTGGATCACCTTACCTCACGATAGGATACAACGAATGCATGCAGCTCTCCGCAACTGAAACAGTGCATGCTTGCAGGTCAGAGAGGCTGTAACGTCATACTGATGAGTGGGCTGTTACTGCCAAGGTCTTTGTTGATTTGACCCGAGTTTGGAATCACTGAAACAACATCACATACCATCTCAACTCGTGAAGTTTCATTTCGTTTCCTGGATGGCTCAATTTCTTTTGGCAGATAGTGTCTCTTTTGAAATACGGCTTTGGTAACGAATTACATTTCAGATATTGTTTTACAGTGCCATCTTTTTAGTTGATGAGTTCCAGTCTCGTGGCAAACAGTAAGCATTTGTAACTTGTCTGTGGGTGTAATCTATTGAACCTAGGTTTGCTTGCTTAGAACTTGCTGTTGTGACAAGTGAAATAACTCTTGCATTACTTTGGTATCAAATTCAGTTATCGGGGATCCTCTTCTCGTATATCAAGCGCTATGCAACATCATGTATATGGTACCTCAAGATTGCACGAACTTCAACGAAGACCATTTCTTTTGAAGTCTTTCAAAAATGGTTCAAATGGCTCTGAGCAGTATGGGACTTAACTTCTGAGGTCATCAGTCCTCTAGAACGTAGAACTACTTAAACCTAACTAACCTAAGGACATCACACACATCCATGCCCGAGGCAGGATTCGAACCTGCGACCGTAGCGGTCACGCGGTTCCAAACTGAAGCGCTTAGAACTGCACGGCCACACCGGCCGGCTTTTGAAGTCTTTATATGGTGCGTAAATATACAAATAAGGAAAAAAACAATTTTAAACTTACCCGATAGATTCGGTTGCACCCATTGAGTCTTTCAGAAAATTTTACTTTCACTGTCTAAAATGGCGAGAAACACTAACCTTGCAAGTTCTGTGTAGTTTTATACATGAACTTTGACAATGATCGCCTCAATTACATTATATATAGAACCGTGAAACTGGTAAAGACCGACACAATAAAATTTGTACAAGGTAGAGAATGTCAAATCAAAACACCTTTCAGCCGTTTAAATGTTTAAATTGTTATTTTATTGGGCAACCAGTTAACAGCTTCGGCGATATATTACACCATCTTCAGTCTCCCTGACCGACGTGTAGGAAGATTCCCACCTCTGGTCTAGTCAGAGTAGAGGTCAGATTTCAATGACTGGTATCCGTAGATTTTTTAGGAGCGGTCAGTTCAGTCATCACCTGCCGAGTGTTCCAATGGAGAAATGTCAATATTCACAGATATAATAGGGACTATCATTTGATGGAAAAAAGTCTGATAAACATTGGCTCTAAGATGCATGCCTTAGGAGGGCAGCCCTACGATTTCGCACCCCACACAGCAGAAATCCGCAGCCAAGACCCTCACAGAATCGAAGGAGCCTTTGGTTGAGCCCCTCCACTCAGCTTCAAATCAAAGTTCCCGATGAATTCTGAGAACGATGCTTTAAGCTGTACGTTCTGCTAGCACCCCGCGCGCGAGGACAGCAGTCTTCATCACCTTCACCAGCCGCCTATACGAAATGAGGATGGGAGGAGACGGCGGGAAAAGTTAGGATTTGTAGTTTCCGAAATAATGGGCTGCGCAGTACACATGTATCGGAAAATTTTCTTTGGCGATTTCAGTGTTCGTGATACGCTACTTGAACTTCCCCAGAAAATTACCGAATATCTGATCACAGATTTTAAACTAAGATAAGTAATTTTTCATCTACTCAAGTCAGTGGAATATGCTAGTATTTGCATTGCAAATGCAAAACTGCTTACTTTATTTGATAGGGAGTCAATACGTGTATCCTAGCTTAAGTTCTTGTCCACATTTAGTCCCAGGAACTTCATTCATAGGTTGTTTGTCATGTTGAATCTTAAGTTCCACATATTTTAAATGTTTGTTTCTGAAACCCGTTTAACTGGAACCAGTTTTTTGAGGCATCCAATGTGCTTACGATGGAGCTCGGCATTTTTTCTGCATCGTCATCTTCAATTAAAACAGAAGTATCGTCTGAAAACACTACTGACGGGGAATTTAAATTAGTGGGTAAGTCATTTTCGTAGAATAGGAACAGGATTGGCCCCAAAATGGAGCCTTGAGGCACTTCTTGTGATACTGTACTCCATTTAGAATAATAATTCACTGCATCTAAAGTGATAGTTACCCTTTGTTTTCTGTTGGTAAGTATGATGTTAGCCAATTTCGAACATTGTCCTTAATCCCGTATTTGCCGAATTTGCAGATAAGCAAGTCATGATTCACGGAGTCAAATGCTTTTGTGAGATCGCGAATGATAACTGCAATTTACTCCTCTGATCTAACGATTTGCCTACCTCCAGATGCGGCATCAACGAAGGCTGAGGCCTTACTGTGGCCAACCGGGTTGCATACACTCTGGAACTGACTAAACATACTTGTAGCACACCCGTTGGGCTACTCTGGAATGTATAATTTTTTTTGCAATATTCCGATCACACAAGGAACCTTCACACACAACCATCATTCAGTAACAACCAAGATTATCCAACGTATCTAAAGCACTACTTCCCGAGTAGTAAGAATTGCACAGTTATTTTCTTTCGATACTTTTGTTGCATTCCCACAGTGTCATCTCTGATACGACTGAATCATGGAGCCAAGAAACAGGCGCGAGGACACTTGTGAAAAGTTCAGATTTGAACACTCGTAGAAAATCAAAATGTGCCAGGCTACATACCTTGAAAAAAGCGGTGTTGAAATATTTTCCTTACCTGTTATTTAATCAGTGTGACTGAGCAGTAAAGAAAAAATTAAGATTGCGTTACTAAACCATAACGTGGTTTTTGTAGGTGAATTTAAGTGATACTGTGAATTTAAGTAATAAATTTAATCTCAATAGGAGACTGAATTTCTCTTCTGCAACATATGTGCTGTAGAAACAGTACCAGTGTGGGCACATTTCACCTCTCTCAAGAGATATATGGGGGTTCAAGTATACAAGGGTTATAACTCAGAAACCGCGATGCCTATAAATATTTTTACGAGAAGATTCCAGAAGCAATTATTTTTATTTCGGTCCAATCCCCTTTCGAGATATCTTAGGAAACCCACTATTCATTATAGAGTTTCATGAAATATTTTCGCAGAGTGAAGTGTGTTATCTTGAAAAATATCTTACGAGTACGCAACGATAGATTTGTAGAAAGCTGCATTGTTTTATTTTACCTATTCAATAATTCTGTGCATTATTACTACCTTAGTAATGTATTTGATATTTTATAGCTTGGCTAATTTACACATTACTTTTTTAAAGGAAATATCCATATTCTAGTGCTCCATGCTATGTTTTTAGTAACACTTTTTAGCTTCAGGTTTCTGGAAATAGTGTATCAAAACAGCTTACGGTAACAATTACGTCTTTTTTGTATTTGTGGTATCAGTAACATTTCGGATCTATTTGTAGAGACAGGGATAGGGCTCTTCGACTATTGTATGGCAAGTGTTGCCCATCGCTATTTACTTGGTTTACCTGTGCATCTTTGGCATTCTGTGGTAACGCTATTATTTTCCTATTTGTTGGCTGTGACTTTATGGGATGTATATGTGTGCCGAAAGTAAACTCATGTCGAATGTTAAACACAAACAAAAAATACGAACCGGACGTTCATCTGTTTTACCGTTCTGTTTACTTAATGTTGGCCCGCGCATTAAATATTTGTCTGCTGTACGGGGCCGAAGGACACTATTGTGTGCACACTGTTCGCTAGTGCTTTTATTAATACACGTGTACCAGGGCATGAACACAC
Organism: Schistocerca piceifrons; assembly: GCF_021461385.2. NCBI lineage: Eukaryota > Metazoa > Arthropoda > Insecta > Orthoptera > Acrididae > Schistocerca > Schistocerca piceifrons. The sequence continues at coordinate 177,138,730 of NC_060149.1, read as the reverse complement.
AAACACACATACACAGCCGGCCGCGGTGGTCTCGCGGTTCTAGGCGCTCAGTCCGGAACCGCGCGACTGCTACGGTCGCAGGTTCGAATCCTGCCTCGGGCATGGATGTGTGTGATGTCCTTAGGTTAGTTAGGTTTAATTAGTTCTAAATTCTAGGGGACTGATGACCTAAGATGTTAAGTCCCATAGTGCTCAGAGCCATTTTTTGAACACATACACACACACACACACACATATATATATATATATATATATATATATATATATATATATATATATATATATATATACGAGAGTAGTCATTTGGAACAGTTTATGGCTGCACTTCGGTTTCAGAAATGTTTGAAATTCTTTGTTCGCTAACAAAACATGGCAGACATTCTGTAACAGTGAAAGTAATTTTCCGTTTTTGATCGATTTGGTTTCCGTAATGCATCCGACGATTTAAAGGTTCTGTCTCTTAGATTAAGTGTATACTTAAGTCTTTTCTACAGTAGCAGACGCTTGGTCGACCATCATACGTTGAACTACAGTAATTAATGTCACTCCCACTTCGTTAACGCATTATCTTGTCTGGTTAGTGCAATACAAGTATGTTCCTCCTATCATTTGTATGACATTAAGGATTTCTCTTGAGAATTGTGCAAGTAATTCTAACTCTAGTTGAGAAACTACATAAATGGGTAGGACTGTTGTGACACAGAGTAAAGAAATGCAGTATCTTAGTAATTAGTATTCTTCGTAACTACCAGCCACAAACTATGGATTTATCTGTCACTGGTTACGTCAAGCGGTTTGGTTGCGGTAATTTTGTGAGATTTATTTGGAAAACGTGTAGAGATTTAAAATGTTTGAGGGTTCATTGCACCACTTGGTAATAGTCCTAATAAGTCACTCATTAAAAGATGACCTAATAGAAGAATTTAGTAGCCATTGGGCTTAAGACTTGTCACAATAGATTGCTGCGAATTTCTTCATTTGAATGCCACATATTGACCCTATTATCTCTGTGCAGTTAAATCGAGGACGTATTGACACGTCTGTAGAACACTCATTAGATAGCTAGAGATGGTCATTTACAATAAACCTTCCCATCTCTAATTCAGTTTGCTTTAGACAGTCAAATATCAGCCATAGTTAATATCCATTCACTGTCAGCGGCTGATCTTAAGAACACTATAGCATAGTGTTAACCTCACTGCCCTATTAATTTTGTCTCCAGTCGCTTATGGTGTCATTTCGATAAGGTACTACGTACGTGTTTTCTCGTCGTTGTAGTGGGAGCTGCGTCGCTGCAGATATGCTTGAGAAAGGCAGGTGTTCCCATTCAGGGGCCATAATGTGCCGCATTATCCCCGCGTATCAGCCAATAATAGCCTGCTGATGGACGGACAACAGCTCTGCATTAACCACTGGAGCCGATAACTTTCATTACGCGAAAAGTAAGCGAATACCCGTATTGTACTTATAACCTTATAATTACCACATCAACACCGACACGCTGATAGAGTTTAGCCATTCACTACAGTTAATAACTTCAGTTCCGGCACTGAACAGGCGCCGGCCGCTGTGGCAGAGCGGTTCTGGGCGCTTCTGTCTGGAACCGCGCGACCGCTACGGTCGCAGGTTCGAATCCTGCCTCGGGCATGGATGTGTGTGATGACCTTAGGTTAGTTAGGTTTAAGTAGTTCTGAGTTCTAGGGGACTAATGACCTCAGATGTTAAGTCTCATAGTGCTCAGAGCCATTTGAACTGAACAGGCTTTATTATTACGAAATTTTTGTCCACTCATTACAATACTTGGGTTTCAATAATGCAACTATTCCAAAACAGGGTCAGGGAGAAAATGTGTCCAGTATAAGCCTTGCTACTCCTTCGTTTACTTTTGAACAGTATTTCGTAGGTCCACTTCGAAGAAACTTATGTCTAACAAGATTTTAGGTTTACTGAATATTTCCATTCTTACGAACGTTTTATCTCGAAAGACTTTTCTCGTACCGCATACGCTTTTTGTTTTCTTTGGTATATTTGTGGAGGCAGCATAATACAGGGTGACAATTATTGAACACTATGAAATAAAATTGTCATAACCTCTGAACGGTTTGCGGTAGGACGTTCAAGCGGCATGGTTTGCCGATGAGCATGATGGGAATTAATATGCGCATGAACACGCGCCTTGGCTTGTTGTTGTCGACCATTTTCATTCGGATGGGTTCGTCAATAAGCAAAATGGGCCATTTGGGGAACTGAGAATCCGCATTTAACGATCGAGGAGTCTTCAAAAATGGCTCAAATGGCTCTGAGCATTGTGGGACTTAACATCTGAGGTCATCAGTCCCCTAGACTTAGAACTACTTAAACCTAACTAACCTAGGGGCGTCACACACATCCATGCACGAGGCAGTAGTCGAACCTGTGACCGTAGCAGCAGCATGGTTCTACACTGAAGCGCCTAGAACCGCTCTGCCACACCGGCCGGCTCGAGAAGTCTCTTCATAATCAACACATAGTCAGCAGTAATTCAGAAAATATCGTTCTTTTGAAACACAACTAGCTGTTTATAATCATGATGTAATCAGTGTTGTCGACATAGGATGTCAAATTGATTCCATATTTTTAGATTTCCTGAAGGCTTTCGACACCGTTGCTCACAAGCGTCTTCTAACCAAACTGCGTGCCTATGTAATATCGCCTCAGTTGTGCGACTGAGTTCGTGATTTCCTGTCGGAAAGTTCACAGTTTGTAGTAATAGACGGAAGAAAGTCATCGCTTAAAACAGAAGTAATGTCCGGCGTTCCCCAAGGCCCTCTATTGTTCCTGATCTATATTAACGAAATAGGAGACAGTCTGAGTAGCCCTCTTAGATTGTTTGCAGATGATGTTGCAATTTACCGTCTTGTAAAGTCATCATATGACCAAAACGAATTGCAAAATGATTTAGATAAGTGGCAATTGTCCCTGAATAAAGAAAAGTGTGAAGCTATTTACATGAGTAATAGAAGAAATCCGCTGAATTTCGATTACGCGGTAAGCCACACAAACCTGAAGGCTGTAAATTCAACTGAATACTTAGGGATTACAATTACAAATAACCTAAAGTGGAACGATCACATAGATAATGTTGTGGGTAGAGGAAATCAAAGATTGCGATTCATTGGCAGAACACTTAGAAGGTGCAACAGGTCTATTAAAGAGACTGCTCACACCATGCTTGTCCGCCCTGTTCTGGAGTATTGCTGTGCGGTGAGGAATCCGCATCAGGTGGGACTGACGGATGACATCGATAACATTCAGAGAAGGGCAGCTCGTGTTGTATTATCCCGAAATAGGGGAGATAATGCCACAGACATGATACGTGAATTGGAGTGGCATCATTGGCAGAGTAATCACGTGGACGTAGAGGTAGACGAAACGGGTGACTGTGTCGTGTGCGATGTCCAGTCACGAACTAATCAGTGCTATATTCCTTGACGGACGGTGACTACCGAACGGTACGTTGGAAGATGGTTTCATCCCCATTATCCAAAGTGTCCCTGAATTCAATAGTATGCGGTTCATGCAAGACGGATCTCGACCCCATCGAAGCAGGAGAATGTTTGATGTCCTGGAGGAGCACTTTGAGGACTGTATTTTGGCTCTGTGGTATTGAGAAGCCGTTGGCATTGGCCTCGATTGGTCGCCATATTCTCCGGATCTGAACACTTGTGACTCCTTTTTGTTGGGCTGTATTAAAGACAAGGTGTACAGCAATAACCCAAAAACCATTGCTGAGCTGAAAACGGCCATTCAAAAGGTCATTGACAGCATCGATGTTCCGACACTTCAGCAGGTCATGCAGAACTTCGCTGTTCGTCTGCACCACGTCATCGCCAATGATGGCAGGCATATCTAACATGTCATAAACTAAATCTGAATCCGAGTATCTGTAGTAACGTTTAAATGTTGGATAAAGTGTGTCACGCTGTAGTTTGTAAATAATTTACGTTTACTTCCATATAGTTCATTAATTGTTGCCCCGTACGTTCTACAAATATACACGTGGTATTTGCTGAGAATGCAACGAGTTTACAAGTTTCCATCAATCAAGAAGAGAATACAAAACTGACAGTATCTGATAACGATGTGTGTCGAATAAGATTAAACTGAGCACGTCACTGGGGATAAGAAGTGTGGGCAGCTTAACGCCGTTTCATAGCTTACATAGTTCAGTTTTAGGTTCACGTGGTGATATTGAGCTAAACAGTAAGGACGCAAATTTTTTTTGTGTTGAATTAATTTCTCCAGGAGATGTGCCATGTGCGTTCTGCTGTCGCTGTCTTGTAGGATGAAAGCAAAACCAAATGGGCTGGCATAATGATGTACAGTTGCTGGCGCAATTCGCGAGGCAACTAACTTATCATTACGTCTGCTGCACTGCACAACATGTAAGGAGACCCAGTGCTGCCACCAGCCTTTCAGCTCACTAGCGTACTGTGGTGTGCGTACTGTAAGACCTTCAGTACACACAATCAGATTATTTGACTTGTCGCTCTAACGAAGTAGGCGAGTGTCAGGAATATGTCTCCTGGTCTTATCGTGGCGTGTTTATCTTCTGCTGTTAGGTCAGACGATAGAAATGCCACTTGCACGCTTAGAGTAGCAGATTGACGGTGACCCACTTTAAACAGAACTTGATTAATTTTCACACACATTTATTAAAACAATAACAAGCATAAAAATTACTTAACTTGGTTCTGGATGCTATTTACGATTGAAAATCTGAAGTTCCTTTGGTATTGGTACGTTAACCATATTCTCACATATATTTCTGATATTTGACAAAAGTGTCTATACATTTATCTTCATGGCTATGTACAGGAATATGGTAATCCTATTGGGCGCAGACTGAATTTTGACTATAGACTGGTACAGACAAATGTAGAACTCGTACAGACTGGTAACGACTAATGCAGACTGCCTAATCGGAGGTCTGTACACTCGTTATAATACCTCGCGCGTTCATGTATCACTGCCCGAGTATGATCCGCGAGGAGAAAAGGTTCTACGTTAGCAGCAATCTCATTGTCTGCGTTACATACAGCGTGTTTCAAAAATGACCGGTATATTTGAAACGGCAATAAAAACTAAACGAGCAGCGATAGAAATACACCGTTTGTTGCAATATGCTTGGGACAACAGTACATTTTCAGGCAGACAAACTTTCGAAATTACAGTAGTTACAATTTTCAACAACAGATGGCGCTGCGGTCTGGGAAACTCTATAGTACGATATTTTCCACATATCCACCATGCGTAGCAATAATATGGCGTAGTCTCTGAATGAAATTACCCGAAACCTTTGACAACGTGTCTGGCGGAATGGCTTCACATGCAGATGAGATGTACTGCTTCAGCTGTTCAATTATTTCTGGATTCTGGCGGTACACCTGGTCTTTCAAGTGTCCCCACAGAGAGAAGTCACGAGGGGTTCATGTCTGGCGAATAGGGAGGCCAATCCACGCCGCCTCCTGTATGTTTCGGATAGCCCAAAGCAATCACACGATCATCGAAATACACTCCTGGAAATGGAAGAAAGAACACATTGACACCGGTGTGTCAGACCCACCATACTTGCTCCGGACACTGCGAGAGGGCTGTACAAGCAATGATCACACGCACGGCACAGCGGACACACCAGGAACCGCGGTGTTGGCCGTCGAATGGCGCTAGCTGCGCAGCATTTGTGCACCGCCGCCGTCAGTGTCAGCCAGTTTGCCGTGGCATACGGAGCTCCATCGCAGTCTTTAACACTGGTAGCATGCCGCGACAGCGTGGACGTGAACCGTATGTGCAGTTGACGGACTTTGAGCGAGGGCGTATAGTGGGCATGCGGGAGGCCGGGTGGACGTACCGCCGAATTGCTCAACACGTGGGGCGTGAGGTCTCCACAGTACATCGATGTTGTCGCCAGTGGTCGGCGGAAGGTGCACGTACCCGTCGACCTGGGACCGGACCGCAGCGACGCACGGATGCACGCCAAGACCGTAGGATCCTACGCAGTGCCGTAGGGGACCGCACCGCCACTTCCCAGCAAATTAGGGACACTGTTGCTCCTGGGGTATCGGCGAGGACCATTCGCAACCGTCTCCATGAAGCTGGGCTACGGTCCCGCACACCGTTAGGCCGTCTTCCGCTCACGCCCCAACATCGTGCAGCCCGCCTCCAGTGGTGTCGCGTCAGGCGTGAATGGAGGGACGAATGGAGACGTGTCGTCTTCAGCGATGAGAGTCGCTTCTGCCTTGGTGCCAATGATGGTCGTATGCGTGTTTGGCGCCGTGCAGGTGAGCGCCACAATCAGGACTGCATACGACCGAGGCACACAGGGCCAACACCCGGCATCATGGTGTGGGGAGCGATCTCCTACACTGGCCGTACACCACTGGTGATCGTCGAGGGGACACTGAATAGTGCACGGTACATCCAAACCGTCATCGAACCCATCGTTCTACCATTCCTAGACCGGCAAGGGAACTTGCTGTTCCAACAGGACAATGCACGTCCGTATGTATCCCGTGCCACCCAACGTGCTCTAGAAGGTGTAAGTCAACTACCCTGGCCAACAAGATCTCCGGATCTGTCCCCCATTGAGCATGTTTGGGACTGGATGAAGCGTCGTCTCACGTGGTCTGCACGTCCAGCACGAACGCTGGTCCAACTGAGGCGCCAGGTGGAAATGACATGGCAAGCCGTTCCACAGGACTACATCCAGCATCTCTACGATCGTCTCCATGGGAGAATAGCAGCCTGCATTGCTGCGAAAGGTGGATATACACTGTACTAGTGCCGAAATTGTGCATGCTCTGTTGCCTGTGTCTATGTGCCTGTGGTTCTGTCAGTGTGATCATGTGATGTATCTGACCCCAGGAATGTGTCAATAAAGTTTCCCCTTCCTGAGACAATGAATTCACGGTGTTCTTATTTCAATTTCCAGGAGTGTATTCATTCAGGAAATTAAAGACGTCGGCCGTGCGATGTGGCCGGGCACCATCTTGCATAAACCACGAGGTGTTCGCAGTGTCGTCTAAGGCAGTTTGTACCGCCACAAATTCACGAGGAATGTCCAGATAGCGTGATGCAGTAATCGTTTCGGATCTGAAAAATGGGCCAATGATTCCTTTGGAAGAAATGGCGGCCCAGACCAGTACTTTTTGAGGATGCAGGGACGATGGGACTGCAACATGGGGCTTTTCGGTTCCCCATATGCGCCAGTTCTGTTTATTGACGAAGCCGTCCAGGTAAAAATAAGCTTCGTCAGTAAACCAAATGCTGCCCACATGCATATCGCCGTCATCAATCCTGTGCACTATATCGTTAGCGAATGTCTCTCGTGCAGCAATGGTAGCGGCGCTGAGGGGTTGCCGCGTTTGAATTTTGTATGGATAGAGGTGTAAACTCTGGCTCATGAGACGATACGTGGACGTTGGCGTCATTTGGACCGCAGCTGCAACACGGCGAACGGAAACCCGAGGCCACTGTTGGATCACCTGCTGCACTAGCTGCGCGTTGCCCTCTGTGGTTGCCATACGCGGTCGCCCTACGTTTCCAGCACGTTCATCCGTCACGTTCCCAGTCCGTTGAAATTTTTCAAACAGATCCTTTATTGTATCGCTTTTCGGTCCTTTGGTTACATTAATCCTCCGTTGAAAACTTCGTCTTGTTGCAACAACACTGTGTTCTAGGCGGTGGAATTCCAACACCAGAAAAATCCTCTGTTCTAAGGAATAAACCATGTTGTCTGCAGCACACTTGCACGTTGTGAACAGCACACACTTACAGCAGAAAGACGACGTACAGAATGGCGCACCCACAGACTGCGTTGTCTTCTGTATCTTTCACATCACTTGCAGCGCCATCTGTTGTTGAAAATTGTAACTACTGTAATTTCGAAAGTTTGTCCGCCTGAAAATGTACTGTTGTCCCAGGCATATTGCAACAAACGGTGTATTTCTATCGCTGCTCGTTTAGTTTTTATTGCTGTTTCAAATATACCGGTCATTTTTGAAACACCCTGTATTAATACGCGGATCGGCGGAAACAGAATCTGGTCCATCTCTGTGGCAGCGCCATCTTGTAGTGCGGAGACGGACGAGCGCTGCGCCTGCGCTGTTGTGCTTAGCGGGGCGCGCTCTAGTGGGAAAGTTGTGTACACAACAAGTACCTTCACAAAATCGAACATAAGCTGCCAAATGCGCCCAAGATAGGAAGAGCAAAATTTGAGTTTCAAACGAAAACGGTTTAACACCAAGGTCCATTTTCTTCAACCATAAAACTCGTGGGGAAGATAGTCATTTAAGAGCACCAAGGCCCATAACATCGAAGTTCCTTTTGATGACTGTTTCTTTGCATGACATGATGTGGAGCTCCTAAAACGTATTTACTAAGAGATACGTAATTTTATTTTTCTCTTGTTGTTTTAAGCACTTGACAACTGACACACGGTTGTCGACATTTCTGTCATAGTAGTGTCAGTGAATTGAGAGAACAATACGACTTGATTTGCTGGAGTTCAGGCACACTACTTGACATTTGTAACACATTGGAGTAAAACAATGCATGTATCATAATGTAATTCCGAGAATTAGACGTCGGGCAGCGAACTACTGCGTAGGCTGTACTTCGTGATTCTGTCTTCTCCAAGTGAAATGAAGCCCGTGCACTAACAACACCGGCGCGATTATTGCAAATACAGCATAAGACTTGAGGAATACCTGAAAAAATAGGTTGGTGCATTGGCGCGTGGCGTTCTCGTTTGTCACGTAGGTTGATATATGTGTACCTATTAACTGTCAATTTTCATTTGAGATTCTAGGTAATTTACTTGGTTAACATAAGATACACTGAAGAGCCAAAGAAACTGGTGCACCTGCCTAATATGGTGTAGGACCCCCGCAAGCACACAGAAGTGCCGCAACACTACTTGACATGGGTTGAACTAATGACTGAAGTAGTGTTGGAAGGAACTGACACCATGAATCCTACAGCGCTGTCCATAGATCCGTAAGGGTACGAGGAGGTGTATATCTGTTCTGAACAGCACCTTGCAAGGCATCCCAGATATGCTCAATAATGTTCATGTCTGGAGAGTCTGGTAAGCAGGAGAAGGGTTTAAGTTCAGAATACTGTTCCTGGAGCCACTATGTAGCTATTCGGACGCGTGGGGTGTCGTTCCGCCCTGCTGGAATTGCCCAAGACCGTCGGAATGCACAATGGACATGAATGGATGCAGGTGATCAGACAGAATGCTAACCTAAGTGTCTCCTGTCAGAGTCGTATCTAGACGTATCAGGGGTCCCATATCACTCCAACTGATCACGTCCCACACCATTACAGAGTCTCCACCAGCTTGAACAGTCCCCTGCTGACATGCAGGGCCCGTCTATTGAGTCATGATGTGGTCTCGATACCCATACACGTCCATCCGACCGACACAATTACAAATGAGAATCGTCCGGCCAGGTAATATGTTTCCGCGAGGCATAAAGCTTAGTGTCGTGGAGTCATCAAGAGTACACGACTCGGCCTTCGGCTCCGGAAGCCCATATCGATGATGTTTCATTGAATGGTTCTCACGCTGACACTTGTTAATGGCCCAGCATTGAAATCTACGGCAATTTGCGGAAGGGTTGCACTTCTGTCACCTTGAACGATTCTCTCCAGTCGTCGTTGATCCCGTTCTTGCAGGATTATTTTCCTGCCGCTGCGATGTCGGAGATTTGATATTTTACCGGATTCCAGATATTCACTGTAACTTGTGAAATGGTCGTACGGGAAAATCCCAACTTCACTGCTATCTCAGAGATGCTGTGCCTCATCGCTCATGCGCCGAATATAACATCACTTTCAAACTCACATAACTCTTGATAACCTGCCACTGTAGCAGACCCCTGTCGTCTTATGTAGGCGTTGCCGACCGCAGCGCTGTATTCTGCCTGTTTACGTATCTCTATATTTTGAATATGCATACCTGTACAAGTCCCTTTGGAGCTTCAGTGTAGTTCCTTGTTTATTGGTTGTAAAGAGTGTTTGTTAAGCGTTAGAAAATCGTGCGCCAAATCGCATAGTCAAATATATGTGACATATGTGTTTGCTTTGGATATCGATAAGGGAGGGAGTGGCGTGCGAGTCGTTTCAACAATAAACTTAAAGCGACACGACAAACAAAACTTCCACGAACGTACTGCACCGACCTATTTTTGTCAGATAACGTATGTTGGCAGTGATAGACTACATAAACCAATATTCGTCGCATCATATGCTACATTAACTGTGGTTACGTAGCTGTTGTTACTGCAGAGGGCTCACTCGTGTTGCAGAAGGTATTTAATGCGAGAAATCAAAGCGCCGCAGTAAATAATTTTATATGTACCAGTGCAAATGCTGAAAACGAGCGCTGTGGATCATAAGATCAAGGCGCAGAGCGTTGCGATCACTTACATTGATGCTGGCTGTCCTCAGAAGGCCGCTGACCGTCGTCTGCTGCATCTGGAGGAAACTCCTCGCCAGCACTTGTTCTGAGTGGGAGATGCAACTGCGATCTCTAACGCGGAACTAATCTGGAATGTTTTGCTATTGGAAAAGAAATAAGCGTTTGGCGTCATTTGCCGGGAGGCCCTTTGCGGGGCAGGTCCGGCCGCCTTGGTGCAGGTCTTATTACATTGGGCGCCCTGCGCGCCGGATGGGGATGAAATGATGATGAAGACAACACAACACCCAGTCCCTGAGCGGAGAAAATCTCCGACCCAGCCGGGAATCAAACCCGGGCCCATAGGACGGCAATCCGCCACTCAGCTATCGGGGCGGACGTTTTGCTATTGATTTCTGGTTATACCTGGAAGTAAACTATCTTTCCAGCAGCGCGATACTATTAGTAGACGAAATGTGGTTTAAAAAGTAAAGGAAGTTGTGAGCTATTTCAATATAAGTTGACAGTCGACGCATTTGTGTTTCTCAATCCCAGTTTTGTGGGTTCAGGTGATGTGGTAGACTGGCTCTTAGACATTACCTGAAGGTATCGTGATTGATTCTCACCTGAGCTACAAGTTTTAACACATACCGTAAGGCCTTCTTTACTTCCTTTAAAGCCAAGTGAAGAACGCTGGGCTAGACAGTTGTAAATATCCCAATGACACATGATGACTTCCGCCACTAATTGGGCTGAAGGCGGATATCACAGTTAATAAAACTCTTAGGCACACAATTTAGTTTTTGTGTGGATACTGAAGTATACGAAGTTTAAAAAATCGTTATCTGGTTGTGAACAGATAACTTCGCGAAATTCGTTTGGTGCTTTACAGTTCTATGTTCTGTTCTTAGTATCCACATTCTTTCAGCGCCATGAATAACCACAATAATTTCCGTATAGGTATTGTGAACCTTAAGTATCATAAAAATTAAAAGTAAGTATTGCTTTGTGATCGCAAAATCATTGAGAACAATATCCTGAATTGTATCACAAACATAATATGAGCAGGTGAAGAAAGATAGAAGTTTTTGTTTGTTGATAAATGTTACGTCAGCTTCTCATAATTCGTAAGCAAGCTTATCTTTCTAGCAAAGCTCGGTTCTTTGAGTTTTCATTTCAAATAATTGCGTGTGTTATTAGTAGGTCCCAATATGCTATCGAATAATTGTCAGTAATTATCCTAATAAAGTGGCGATTTTGGACGAATTTGGTGCTGCTGTGTAGGCTAGTAGACGTAACCATATACAATATTGTATTGGTATTGTGCCACACACACACATATATATATATATATATATATATATATATACAAAGAAGTAAGACATATTCCTGTCCACACGTAATAGCACCGTATTACAATGCAAAATGAAGCTGGAAGCTTAAGATACGTGCTTGAAAATTACCCAAGCTTGACATTGGCAAGTCGCACAGATAACAAAATGCCCACTGTACACTGGATCGGCAACAACTAAGGTTACAAGATAGGCTCTTCGGTAAATTTAAAAATTATTGTATGCAATAAAAGTGAAGATACCTGTTGGAAGTAATCATCACAGTACATGTTATACCAGAGAAGATGTTGTGCTGTTATGACATGGGCCTACAAGGTTCGAATATATGGCCTGATGATCGATCTGTAAAATAAAGGATTTCAGTATTTACGACCGATCCTGCCATTTATCCCAAATATGTTGATAAGAAAAATAATGTAGCCTACTTGGATTAGGTTTGCATTCTCATGGCAGAAAGGAGCTGCTGTCGATAGTTTGATGTCTGTCATCAATTTCACGAAATGTTGTGCGGTGTATACACCATTTTATTCCATTATGAGAGACATTTCAAGTAATGTGTCTGAAGTACGAAATCTCACGTTGTATTTCTTTTCCCATTCAGCGACACTACGACAACAGCGATGTGGAGAAGCGAGTGACAGTCGAGAAGAACATAAGAAATTGCGGGAAAAATAAAACTGTGAGTCAGCTAGTAAATCAATACGAGCTCCACTTCATGTCAGGGGAAAAAAAACACTTACCACGATGAGCGTCGTTATGCGATATGATTGGCTGTGGTGCTCATAGATGGCAAGGCAATCCCCCAACGAAGCTTTGTGCGAAACCGTATGTTTCTAAATTCGTTATTGTTAACTACTAAGTTGAGGCCAACTGGCGTCTTATTTTCCGTTTTCTAAACCGTATACTAAAGTCATAGACGAGTCGACAGTACGCTGGACGTAATACATCTCCTTCCATGTTACACAGTTTAACAGACAGTAGAGTTTTGTAGATCAGAATAACGAAAAGGCGAGGGTCCTCGCAAATAGTGTCATACATAAGATTCGGTGTTCCAGCCCTACAGTCCTGCACACTGACTATTCCACGTGTAAAAAGAGTTGCGAAAATATGCGCTCATGTACAGCTGCGCTGCATGAAGCACACACATTCCACATACGAAGGAACAATTTTCACGGGCGTTCTGGGAACTCGCTAACGCAACACAAACCTCCTTTCACCGTTCCAGATAAACTGCGACTCGTCCATCTCCTGCAGCCTTGCTACCATGTATCTGTCTGCAGACAGCTGCACTTAAACAGCCGCACACTTTACGACACTAAATGAGTGTGTAACAAATAGCCCTCTTACGGCACTAAATGCATGTATAACAAGTATTTGGAATGGTGCTACTTATCCATCGTTAGCCAGTTATACATGTATCAGTGATTTCCGTAGGAGGTGACTTGTCAGGAGAGTTTATCATTGCCGTCCGCTTGATACCAGCATTAAGAGCTTTTTTTTCTTCATTAAACTTATATGAAGAGAATAATACTCTTACTTACACTGTATTTCCCCTAACGTCGGTAGAATGTAGACATAATATGAAATACTTAGATACTACGTAGCACTCTACCTAACATTGATACACTAGTCTCCTCTAATCACCGACGAACAGGTGAACTTATAGCATCCCGATAAGGTTATCCAGAATCTTGATAAACCATGAAAAAAACTCCAGAGCCCCTCGGCAATAGTTTTCAACCAATAAACAACTTCAAGAGTCCCATCCGCAAATGTCTTAACCAATGAATCACCGACTCCGAAATTCCATATAATCAAACGTCAGATTACTTTACAAATGAGTTAATGGATGAAATACTTGAGGTTAAGCACGCAAGCGAGACAAATATTAAAAAAGTTTTGAAATTATGGTTAAAGTTTCTTGGAAGAGGCGTGTTTCTCTCATTTATGATACAGTGGATTAAGATAGTCTGGCTAATTTGCTCTCCATTTAAGCAAAAGCAAGTTTTCCACGCATCTCAATGATTATGACATATCTCCTGAACTATGTGTCTTACAGTGATATACTTTTGCAGGTAAATTCAATGGCATATTTAAATACTGTCTGCGAAGTGTGTTGCGAGAAGTCAGTAGTAAAAAAGTAATAAGTCGAAACGTCATTCCTGAAGCTGGAGTTTTAGTGCAGACCATTTTAAGGAAAAGCAAATTTTCCAGGCATCTAAATGTGTATGACATATCTCCTGAATTATGAGTCGTAAGATGATATAATTTTGCGAGTGCACGTAGTGATATGGGTAGTTACTGTCTGCAGACTGTGTCGCGAATAGAGTAGTAAAGATTAGAAAAGAAGTGTTTCTTCTTCTTCTTCTTCTTTCGCTTGTGCCTTTTCGCCACGGTTTGTCAGGGTCGGCATGGTTAGGCACGGATTTGGCAATGTTAATGTTAAGGGGTGGCCGGATGCCCTTCCTGCCGCCACCCTAAGCCCGCTGGGACAGAATTAGTGCACCCCAGCTGTCTGCGCCTAGTGCAATCAATGGAATAGTGTGAACGTGTTTAATGGTTGGTTGTTTCGGGGAAGGAGACCAGACAGCGAGGTCATCGGTCTCATTGGATTAGGGAAGGACGGGAAAGGAAGTCGGCCGTGCCCTTTGAAAGGAACCATCCCGGCATTTGACTGGAGCGATTTAGGGAAATCACGGAAAACCTAAATCAGGATGGCCGGACGCGGGATTGAACCATCGTCCTCCCGAATGCGAGTCCAGTGTCTAACCACTGCGCCACCTCGCTCGGTGAACGTGTTTAATGTCTGCGAGTAGTGTAACAAAGGTGGGACGTGGGGACCAGCCCCGTATTCACCTAGTGGGATGTGGAAAACCGCCTAAAACCCACATCGCCGAGCAGACTCGATTCGGGGCCGGCGCGCCTACCCGAGTCCAGAAAGTAGAACATTAGCGCTCTCGGCTAATCTGGCGAGTAAAGAGTAGTAAAGTAGTAACAAATCAAAATTTCATATCTGATGCTGAAGTCATATTGCATGCGCAACAAAAATGTACATTTTGTATAGTTTTGGAGGAGAGGGATGTGGACGGGTGTGTGTCAACGAGATACACTTTCGTAAAGGTTTGAAATTACACTTAAAGTTTGTTGGAAGTAGCTAAGTGCTCTCGTTCTCAAACACTGGGTGAATAAACTACGGGCATTGGCGCCATCAGTTACGCTGCCTCACGAAAAACACACCGATTATAACTCCAATACTTGTAATACTTTGTTAAACTTGTAACCTAAGTTTATACCTCTTAAATAACAGCCTTCGACTAAAATTTAAATTTTAAAACTCAGTCAAAAACTACGTGAAATATTGATAATAAATTTTTTTGTGGGCCCTGGAAGCCGCTAGATGGACAACTTGCAAAATGGTTCAAATGGTTCTGAGCACTGTGGGACTTAACATCTTAGGTCATCAGTCCGCTAGAACTTAAAACTACTTAAACCTAACTAACCTAAGGACATCACACACATCCATGCCTGAGGTAGGATTCGAACCTGCGACCGTAGCAGCAGCGCGGTTCCGGACTGAAGCGCCTAGAACCGCTCGGCCACAGCGGGCGGCTCAGTAGTGTCACTGGTCAGATCTAACGAGTGGTTTGGAATTCTTCACACCTTCCTTTGGCTAAGGACGTGCATCCTCGTAGATTCTTCGATAAGGCGCATCACGTAACACAAATGAAGCAACGTTTTAGGTGTTACATCTAACAGATAATAATAATAATAATAATAATAATTCATTGTCAAATACAACATTTATTGAAGCACACTCATATTTCATAGTCTCTTTCTAGCCATTTGAAGCATATTCATTGTCTTTCTGTAACAAAGTAATGTCTGTCGCATTCAGATAACCCCACATAAAAGATCCTACTAGCCTGTTTCTGCCATTTAGTAATTACGTACGAAATGGGATGGCACAATACCTTCTTTATCGCTTGAATTCGATGTGTGCCAGCCAGATTCTCAAACACTAGTATAGTGATCGTACTTAAGTATGTGAGAAACACAGCTAGATCTATTCACATATCATATCTTGTAAACAGTATATGCAGTTGGACAATAGGGTTGTGTGTTTATAGTTTTCCGAAAGGCATTTGACACTATCGCAAAGCCGACTAATAACCAAGATGTCACCAGGAGAAATATATTCGTAGATATATTTGCATCTACATCTACACTCCAGTCCGCAAGCGACCTTAAGGCGTGCAGCGAAGGTTCTCTGTTACCACTGTCAACACCTTTCTTGATCAAGTCGCGAATGGATCTTTGGAAGACCGATTGTTGGCAATCCTCAGCATGATCTCTAATATCTCTAAATTTTGGTTCATAGCCTATCTGTGACATATATGTACGAAGAAGCAATTTATTCGTTATCTCTTCCAGGAAAGCACGCTGTCAGAATTTTAGCAGTAAACTATATCATGATGCAAAACAACTCTCTTGCAGCGTCTGCCACTGCAGTTGGCTGAGCATTTCCGTAACGCTTTCGTGCTTACCAGACAAACCTGTGACGAAGCGTGCGGCATTTCTGTACATCTTCGTTCTTTTCTCTATCAATCTGTCTACACGGATTCCAGGATGACGACCAGTATTCAGGTATTGGTCGAACGAGAGTTTTGCAAGCGACCTCCTTTGTGGATATAATACACTTTTTGAGAACCCTTCATATGAATCTCAGGTTGCCATTTGTCTTACCTTGCGATTTGTTTCATTTGGTCGTTCCACTTCAAATCGTTTCGTCTTCGTGCACCTTGATATTTTAACTGCTCCTGTAACTCCTTCTGTTGATTGTTCGGTAGTCGCGTAATCGTAAAATACTGGGTCTTCCCGCTTATTATGAGCAATACATTGCATTTGTTTATGTTGAGGTGAACTACCAGTCGCCGCCCTGGGTGGCCGAGCGGTTCTAGGCACTACAGTCTGGAACCGCGCGACCGCTACGGTCGCAGGTTCGAATCCTGCCTCGGGCATGGATGTGTGAGATGTCCTTAGGTTAGTTAGGTTAAAGTGTTTCTAAGTTATAGGGGACTGATGAACTCAGAAGTTAAGTCCCATAGTGCTCAGAGCCATTTTTTGAACTACCAATGCCTACACTATCAGTCCTTGGCACGTCTTCTTGCATTTCACTACTATTTCCTAGGGTAGCGACTTCTCTGTTGGAAGCAGCACCATCTGCAAAAAGCCTCATGAGGATGCCTACGTTATCCACCGGATCATTTATACACACATTAAAAAAAGCTTTGCATCAATCCGGTTCCCAGAACTTCTGAAGATAGACGTTGACTACGGATATAGTATCACAGACACAGTCCATTTGACTGTTCAGAGATTTCACTAAATCCGCCCAAAGATGTATATCCATGCATGAGAAGCACCTATTAGACGGAGGGGGTTCGACAACCGATCAGTTCCAGTCATTCCACCAGAAAGGAGGAACACTGCTTGTGTTGCCTGTAGTTCAACCACGCCTATATGGCCAATACCGTGGTTCGATCGCGTCCGCATTGTTACTTTGTGCCAGGAAGGGCGCTCAACAAGGGAAGTGTCCAGGCGTGTCGGAGTGAACCAAAGCGACGTTCTTCAGACATGGAGGAGATACAGAGAAAGACAGGAATTGTTGATGACATGCCTCGCTCAGGCTGCCCAAGGGCTACTACTGCGGTGGATGATCGCTACCTACGGAGGAACCCTGACAGCAACGCTACCATGTTGAATAATGTTTTTCGTCCAACCTCAGGACGTTGTGTTACGACACAACCGTGCGCAGTAGGCTGCGTGATGCGCAACTTCACTCCCAACGTCCATGGGGAGGTCCATCTTTGCAACCACGACACCGTGCAGCGCGGTACAGATGGGCCCCACAACATGACGAATAGACCGCCCAGGATTGGCATCACGTTGTCTTCACCTATGAGTATCGCATATGCCTTCAACCAGATAATCGCCGGAGAAGTGTTTGGCGGCAACCCGGTCAGGCTGAACGCCTTAGACACACTGTCCAGTGAGTGCAGCAAGGTGAAGGTTCCCTGCTGTTTTGGGATGGCATTATGTGGTGCCGACGTACGCCGCTGGTGGTCATGGAAGGAGCCGTAACGGCTGTACGATACGTGAATTCCATCCTCCGACCGATAGTGCAACCGTATCGGCAGCATATTGGCGAGGCATCCGTCTTCATGGATGACAATTCGCGCCCCCATAGTGCAAATTTTTGAATGACTTCCTTCAGGATAGTGACATCGCTCGACTAGAGTGGCCAGCATGCTCTCCAGACATGAACCCTATTGAACATGCCTGGGATAGAGTGAAAAGGGCTATTTATGGACGACATGACCCACCAACGACTCCGAGGGATCATGTCGAATCACCGTTGAGGAGTGGGACAATCTGGACCAACAGTGCTTGATGAACGTATGGATAATATGCCACGACGAATAAAGGCATGCGTCAATGCAAGAGGACGTGCTACTGGGTGTTAGAGGTACCGGTATGTACAACAATCTGGACCACCACCTCTGAAGGTCTCGTTTTATCGTGGTACAACACGCAATGTGTGGTTTTCACGAGCAATAAAAAGGGCGGAAATGATGTTTATGTTGATCTCTATTCGAATTTTCTGCACAGGTTCCGGAACTCTCGGAACACAGATGATACAAAACTTTTTTTGATATATTTATATGTATATATATTGTGGAAAGTAATGGTTCTATGAGGCTCCCTCGTGGTACGCCCGAGGTATTTTGTTTATTAGGCAGGTACTTTGTTCATAAGGCGGCAGTGCAGAACCGTATCGAACGTCTTCCGGAAGTTACGAAACACGGCTTCAATCTGGGCGCCGGTAATCACCTGCTTTCTGGGTCTCTTGAACGAACAGAGCGAGGTGTATTCCACACGGTCGTTGTTTTTCCAAACTACCTTGATTCCTACAGTGGAGATTTTCGGCTTCCAGAAAGGTTATAAAACGCGAGCATAAAACATGTTCTTAAATAATACCATTTTACCGACATCAGAGAAATAGGACTTCATTTTTTCACTTCTGCTCGTTTTTCAAAGTGTACTCTACGGCATTGGCCCCTTACTTAGCTGAAATTTATCAAGAATTTCTAGCCGAGCGCAAAGACCCAGGCAACTAGAAAAAAGCGCTAATGACTCCTGCATATAATACGGGCGAAAGAACTGTACCGCAAAATTACAAGCCACTGTCCCTATCATCGGTTTGCTCCAGAATCCTGGAATATACTCTCAGTTATAATATCGTAAATTTTCTTGAGAACTAGAATCTTCTGTCCACGAAGCAGCATGGTTTTAGAAGGCATCGCTCGTGCGAAAGTCAGCTTGCCCTTTTCTCACATGCTGTACTGCGATTATGGATGAAGGGCAACAGGCAGATCCCCTATTTCTAGATCTCCGGAAATTCCTAGTTGGTGCGATAAATGGCTGCTAACACTCAATGTAGAATAATGTAAGGTAATGCTGACGAGTGGGAAAAACAAACTTGTAAAGTTCGGATACAGCATCAGTAGTGTGCTGCTTGACACAGTCATTTCCTTTAAATATCTAGGAATAACGTTTCAAAGTGACTTGAAATGGAATGAGCATGTGATATTTGTCGTAGGAAAGTCAAATGGTTGACTCCGGTTTATTGGGAGAATTGTAGGAAAGTGTGGTTCATCTGCAGAGAAGACCGCATATACGACACTAGTGTGACTTGTTCTTTAGTACTGCTCAAGTGTTTGGTACCCGTACCAGTTCGGATTAAAGGAAGACATCGAAGTAATTTACAGGCGACTGGTAGATTTGTTACTGGTAGGTTCGAAAAGCAGGCAAGTGTTACGGAAATGCTTCGGGAATTGAAATGGAAATCCCTTGTCGGAAGCCGGCCGCTGTGGCAGAGCGGTTCTAGGCGAATCCTGCCTCGGACATGGATGTGTGTGGTGTCCTTACGCTAGTTAGGCTTACATAGTTCTAAGTCTAGGGGACTGATGACCTCAGATATTAAGTCCCATAGTGCTTAGAGCCATTTGAACTTTTGTGTTAGCAGAAGAACCAACACCGTATTACGAGTGGAGGCCGAAATGCACGCGTTTTAGCTCACGCAGGCTGGCGTGAGGAAGGAAGAACCATACTGACGTGAGGTCTGGATCGTGACAAGGAATGAGAATTCAGAAAACGGACGTAATTTGTTTGATACTTAACTTTAATCCATTAATGATGAACGTCGCTCTTGACGGTATATGAGTCACAATCTTATCTGTTCAGAATACATTCTTGAAGTAATTATAGTAACTGAATAGGGCACCTTGCTAGGTCGTAGCAAATGAAGGCTATGCTAAACTGTCGTCTCGGCAAACGAGAGCGTATGTAGACAGTGAACCATCGCTAGCAAAGTCGGCTGTACAACTGGGGCGAGTACTAGGGAGTCTCTCTAGACTAGAACTGCCCTGTGGCGGCGCTCGGTCTGCAATCACTGATAGTGGCGACACGAAGGTCCGACATATGCTAACGGACCGCGGTCGATTTAAAGGCTACCACCTAGCAAGTGTGGTGTCTGGCGGTGACACCACATGAACCATTTGAACCTTGTCGGAAGATGAAATTCATTTCCAGGAATACTAATGAGAAAATTTAGAGAACCGGCATTTGAAGCTGACCAGATTCTGTTGCCTCCAAGATACATTGCGTGTATGGACCACTAAGATAAGATACGAGAAATTAGGGATCATACAGAGGCATATAGACAGTTGTTTTTTCCTCGTTCTATTCGCAAGTGGAACAGGCAAGGTTATGATTTGTAGCGTTACGGGATACCCTCCGCCACGTGACGTAAGATGAATTGCGATGTAACGATGTAAATGTAGATCCTTCCTGAAAACGGGAATGACCCGCTATTTCCTCCAACCACTAGTTCCGCTCCTCCAGCGGCCCATTGTAGACTGCTGTTAGAAAAGCGTTTTCTTTCGCACACTCTGAAAACGGCACGAGCGATTTCCATCTCCATGTTTTCGTAATCAGATCCTGTGCTTCGTTTCCGATGGCTCCGCTGCCGATGAGACGTTAAATTCTAATTTTCCTTCCTTCCCTCCTCTATCGAATCCAGTGTTATTGTGAACGGCAGATGCTTAACGGAAATAAAAGTAACTCCTGGCGTGTCTCAGGGAAGCATAATAGCACATCTGATGTTCCCATTACACGTAAGACATTAATTAGATGGAATCAGCAGCACTATAAGACTGTTCACTGACTATGCCTTTGTTTACATGAAAAATCGTATAGAAATGCCAAAAAAATTGTAACACATCTCATCGCGTAGGTATTTAGGGATATTAGTGCGCCCCGATAGCTGAATGGTGCCGGCACGGTAACTCAGCGTGTTCGGTCAGAGAGTTAGTTGCCTTCTGTAATAAAAAAAAAACTGAGTTAATGGATCAACAACGAACTGAAACGGGTGTCTTGCGACGTCCGCCCCGAGCAGATACAACGAACGAAAAACGAACAAAAGAGATTTAAAAAAAAAAGGAATGGTCAGCGTGACCGACTGCCGTCCTAAGAGACCCGGGTTCGATCCCCGGCTGGGTCGGAGATTTTCTCCGCTCAGGGACTGGGTGTTGTATTGTCTTCATCATCATTTAATCCCCATCCGGCGCTCAGATCGCCCAATGTGGCGTCGAATGTAATAGGACCTGCACCATGGCGGCCGAACCTGCCACGTAAAGGGCCTCCCGGCCAATGACGCCAAACGTTCATTTCCATTTTAGGGATATTACTCAGGAGAGAATTGAAATGAGATGAATATGTAAAATCAGAATTAGGGAAGTTGTACCACAGGCTTAGATTTGTTAGAAGGGTTCGGGGAAAGTGCAGTGCACTATTAAAAGAAATACGAGTGGCATTCAGTAGGTAATGTAATGATTTTCTTTTCTGAAAACATGCTGGTTTTTTTCAGGACTCCAATACACCGTATTGTTCCCCACTCTTTTTGGCTACAAAACACTGTTTTTGAACAAAATCTCCGTTCAATACGACGACTTTACGCCGCCTTACAGCGAGGGCCTTTATGCGCGCATGTTACTACTCTACTGTTCGACGTTGCTGGATCAGTAACCTCCCCATCATCCACGTACTCTATTCTTCATTGAGCCATACAGATGGAAGTCGAAAGGTGCGATATCCGGGCTGTAGGATGGATAAGAAAGAACAATCCAGTGAAGTTATGTGAGTCCTTTAGGCTGAGCAGACGTATGTGAGGCCTTGCGTTATTTAGTCAGAGAAGTTCGTTTCCATTTTTGTTGCGACCAACAGGCTGAAATTGTTTCTTCAATTTTATGAGTAAGGCACAATACACTTCAAAGTTTCGAGGGGGGACATAAAAGAGAATAACTCTTTCAGAGTCCCAGAAGACCATCGACATGACTTTACCGCATGAGGGTGCGGCTTTAAATTTTTTATTTCGGAGGAGAGCTGATGTCCATGAATTGCCGTTTACTTCCACCACGAAGTGATGAACTCTTGTTTTATCAACTGTGACGATGTTCTACAAACATTTATCACTATCAACGTCGTAACGCGTAAGCAATTCCGTACAGATGGTCCTTCCTTGCTTGTGTTATGCAGTGAGGAACGCAGTGTGCACACAGCTTTGAGTACCCCAGCTGTTAGACGAGTGTGTCAGCACTGCCAACTGACATGTCCTGCTGTACAGCGAGGCGTCTGATTGTGACCCGTCGATCACCTCGAATGAGTGTGTCCGCACGTTCCAACATTGCAGGAGTCACAGCTGCGTGCGGCTGGCCGGCACGCAGGAGATCGGAGAGGTTTGTGCAACCCTGTTGCTATGATTTCAGACGCCTCTCCCAACCACTCACCGTGCTTTTGTTCACTGCCAGGTCTCTGTAGACATTCTACAAGCGCCTATGAATATCTGCGACGCCCTGGTTTTCCGTCAAAAGAAACTCAATGACAGCTCTCTGCTTGGAACGCACCTCCGTTACGTGCAGCGTCGCCACATATCGGAACTTCATGAGGCTATAGGAGCTGCTGCGTGAATATTCCACGATGTCCACAACAAATTCTACAGTTTTTCCTACGGAAACTGGCTTGTTGAACGCCTCTTGTAACAAGCGCGCTGCTAGGATCATATTCGGCCGCCTAATAGCCCATAAATGCTGGGGGAACATAAATCGGAACGCTTAGATGAAGACGACATTGTTCTCGCGAGAAACCTGTTGGGTAAACGCAGAGCACCCATATTTCCGGAAGGCCATTCTGTTGCCACAAATCATGAGAACAAGGTAAGATATAAGAGGCGTATAGAGGCTCAATTCGCGAATGAAGCCTTAGAGAAGAATATTGGTACGGAATACCCACTGCCACGCACTGTGTAGAAGCTTGTGCAGTATTTATGTACATGTGAATGATATTAGACGTCAGCACAGGCGCTGCATACAACATGATCTTTAATTGTAGAAGGCTTAACAGTGTTTTTTGAACGTGCCTGCAAACCAAATTGATTCTAAAACTGAAAGTATAGTTTTCGTTGCACTTTTAGCAGACTTTTTTTACACATGTTTAGTTGTTCTCGCCTTTATTGGCTGTGTTGTAATTTTCAACAGTTTCAAAGAATGATACCTGAATTACTGCGAAGCGTGTAGTAATTGCCCTCCACAGTCTTAAGAAAACTCATGATGGTTTCACAAAACACGTGAGGCGTAGCGCCTTCGCATCGCTCCTGTCACATGTGTGGGACGATATCGTTATAGGCATGAGTCATCGACAGATGTCACCAGCTGACATGGAACTGAGTTACAGACCTGCACGTGGTTGTACTAGTAGGCGGCAGAGGTCAGCAGTTGACGGACAGTGCTAGCAGTCGTAGTCAAAACAATGTTGTAAAGTTATGTTTGATTAATATTTAATGTATTTGCATAATTATAATTTTTATATGTGTAGTAATGAGCAGTGTGAGTGTTGTATGAGTGAATAAAAACAGAAGTAAATGAAAATTGTTTTGTTTTTTCACCCCAGTTAAACTATACATGGGATTTACTATAATTAAATGTGCAGTCAGTTTATGGTACTAATAAATCGTGAATAGAACACAAATTAATCGGTAATTTCATAAGGAGTAATTTTATATTTGATACTTTTCTAAATTTATTTATTTAGCAATTGCCATAGAAAGAAATGTTTTACTATGATTGGTCATTGAAATAAAGCGCGGGTTAGCGCGGGATGATACTGCAACCTGATTTGCTGTTTATGATATCAGCCAATCAGAAAAATGCAGGCTCGCGCCAGTCTATGCTGGGAACAAAGCCTTTGGTGTGATCTAGTGAAGTCGCGGCTGAGGGTTCGAACTAGCAACATCTCATTGAAAGCAGCTCCGACGAAAGTACTGTAAAATCGCGGGCAAATGCTAATTGCGAGTTCGCGAAGTAGTACAAAGCGTATTTAAGTGAACGGTGTAGTGAAAGTCGTGTGGAATTTCGGACGGAATATCAAAATTATTGCTTTTGACTGTTAGTTAAAACCGCATGGCGTGTTGTGCGGTCTAAGACTGGAACAGGTATTACGTGTAGAGCAGAGTGCACAACATTTGAGCGAGCATTTTCATAACTAAACGATCCGGTGAGCTCTATTAACTTCGGTAACGGATGTAAATACCATAAACTGGCTACACGTGTGATTGTGGTGTGTGTGGGAACTTTACATTTTGTAGACACTTAGTACGGACTTGGCAGTATTAACTGTGATCTTTATCGTAAAAATACACCTGAAAATGTACATTGCCGAGTTAAAACTTTTATTTCAGTATTAGCCACATCCCGTTTACTGGACAATTCTATGTATGTTGCGACCTGCAATAGACAGTAGTGGTCTAGTATTTTCTACTACAGCTTAGCTAGACAAATGAACACTGCTGGACATTGGCAGGGCGGTAAAAAGTAACGTGCCGTGCCGCACACGGACAATGACATTATGTTATTTCAGCTTTATTTCTCTATTTATCGTGAGGAAATGAGAACAACTACCTTCTTCTTTTCTCTTAAATGTGCTCCACTGGCTAAAATCCAGTGAAGTGCGGTGTTTGTCACCTACTGAACTCGTGGCTGGTGAGAACACCTTCGATTCTGCTTTCCACTGTAGCACTTTGTCAGATTAAACAGGGACGTTTGAAGCAACTCGTGAGCTCGTGAAGCATACAATCCGAGCACTCGTCCAGAGGGATTTAGTCAAACGTAGAAACAATGAAGGTAGCTGCACTCGACTATAACAACATTTCATTCAAGTAGCGGTGCGGATATTTTAATCTCTGCCCCGGCGTCATCCGGAGATATCTGTTTAACAGACGCTGTCAGATACCTCCCCTTTAAATTTTGCTGACGTTGTATAGCTCCTCTGGCACAGATAACTGTTCCCCTTCCGTATTGTGTTACTTTTGGGGAGTAGGGACAAATATAAATGTAATTTATCTCCTGAAAGTTCTCCCTCCAAAACCGAGTTTATTCTTCATTAACCTTGACCTCGGCAACACGCAAGACAGTAAACGCGTGAACATTGTGTACGGTCTAAATGTTGCAGGAAAAAAAGAAAAATCAGGTAGCGCTTTCAGGTGGAGGGGGTAAGCTGTCGCTGTTGGCAGTGGGAGGTGAGAGACGTGGGCAAACATTGGCGCTCGCCTCGCTCCCCTCTCATTCCGCCCGTAATGAGCTCCACGTGGTTTGTGTTGCGTCTCCTAAACGAGCAAGAAATTAAACTCTCTGTAATGAACATGTTACAAGCGAGTTCTCTGTCTGGCTGTGGAACGGCTTATCGAATTCGCACTGTGAGACGGACTTAATGACCATCTCTTAACGCTCTTCGACTTCTAAAAGTCGTATACTGGTACGTCTCATTATTAAAGATCTATATGTTTCCTCCTAGCAAAAAGCGTCCCTAAGCCTCATCTCATACTCTAAACACATAAATGTATAATGCGTGTAGATAGAGAACATTGCAGAGAATGAAAACGTCAAGCTCCTGCATCTACAGGAGGAGGGCTTCATACATGGAAATGAAATAATATTGCTGGTTTTTTCAGGAAGGTAAAGAGTGTCCTAATTTAGTGTACTCGGAACTAAAGACAATAAATTTCACGTCCCTTTCTAATGTAACCATACCAGTACTCGTCTGAAGTGACAGAAAATCAAGATCCGTGTTACTGTGCGTTTTGTTTGTAGCCGGACACCAATTACGTAGGTCACTGCGAGAATCACGGAACGTACAGGTACCAAGATTGATGTAATGTCGATGGGCGGAAACGTGGTAGAAAGTGAACGATATGACTACAAGTAACGCGAGCTCAAATCAATACTGGTGAACAAACCCCAATCATCTTAAACAATAACATACGATGTCGAAGTCTAGATTCAGAAAGCGGTGTAATAATTGTATTCGTGAATCATGATAATCAAGGTTTCAAAGACTAAATACGAAATACCGATTCAGCCGCAGGGCTATTTATTCGTTTCTCGTGGTGGACCAACGCCTATACCTATGCAGCGTGTTTGCCAGGAACCCTGGCGTCGATGTAGCCGAAAGCAGAACACCCACACCAATAACATCACCTCAATCTACGAGCATGTCTCCATGTCGATGCAGTGACCGTATTTCAGTGATTTGAATCCCGTTTCTGTCGAATACCACTCCAAAGTCCTAGCCACCGTGTCGTAACTTATGATCTACCTGCGTTGTTTTAAATTCTCTGTGATTTTTCTATGAAATTTAGGGCAATTTCCATAATAGTTTCCTTAAGAAGGCCAAGATCGGCGGCTTATCCAACAAAAACTAAGGCAATATTATTTCTCGGCTTTACGAGAAGACCATCTTGCACACATGCACACAAAAAAGAAATGGATGTGGTACGATAAATTTCAAACCCATTGCTCGACGGAGACGTAATGCTGGCATGAAGGTAAAGCGGGATTTCGACTAAAGCTTGAAAGAGTCACTGAAACATACTGCCTGACAAAAACAGTGAAGCACTCAGCAGACGAAGCCGGTCTTTATTCACGTGCACGCCATCGGTGGGTATGAGAGCGACTGTCTGTGACAGGTAGGACAGCCACAAAGTGCATGGGAGTTGTTCGTATTTAGTGTTGTTACCAGGCGTGTTAGAGTATATTAGTGACGAGAACAGCGTCAGATGTTCATTTGTGACTGAGAAGGACACGGAGATGCTACCTTATGAACATCTGTCACAGTTTGAAAGGGGCCTTATTGTGGGTCACCATATGCGGGACTGCTCGAATCCTGCAATACCCACCGAGCGAGGTGGCGCAGTGGTTAGCTCGCTGGACTCGCATTCGGGAGGACGACGGATCAAACCCGCGTCCGGCCATCCAGATTTAGGTTTTCTGTGATTTCCTTAAATTTATTCAGGCAAATGCCTTTATGTTTCCTTTGAAAGGGCACGGCCGATTTCCTTCCCCATCCTTTCCTCATCCGATGGGACCGATGACCTCGTTGTTTGGTCCCCTCCCTCAAATCAGCCGGCCAGCCAGATTTTTGGGCCATCTGGATGTGATAGTAGCCCGATGTTGGTCTGCATGGCAATGTGGGGGCAGTCATACACCACGTCAAGTTTCCGGTCGACCACGTCTGACCACCTAAAGGAACGATCACTGAATTGTGCACAAAGCACATAGTAACCCCTTCAGAGCTGCACCTGCGTCCGAGACCAAGTAATGGACAGTCTGTGTCTTGCAGATCTGTTGGTCGGAGACTAGCATCAGTCGGACTAGGGAATTTCCGTCGCAAGCGAGCGCAATCTGTCGTTAACATTACAACACAGAACACATCGTTTAGAGTGATGCTATGACCGGGAGGGATGGCCTGCTGACGAATGGCGACACATTGTGTTCAACAACGAATTGCGGTTCTGCACTACCTGCAATGATCGTCACCAGCGGGTATGGCGGAGACCTGTGGAAAGGTCCGATTCTGCCATTATTTGGGAGGGACACAGTGCTGTTATTGCAGGCATCATAGTATGGGGCGCTGTCGGGTATGATTTCATGTCACGGTTGGTAGTGATTGACGGACGTCTGATGGCACATCGGCACATCACTGACATACTGGGTCCTCATTTGTTACCTCTCATGCAACAGTATTGTGGTGCCATTTTTCAACAGAACAGCACTCGTCCACACACGGTACGTGTCTCTGTGAACTGTCTGCGAGATGATGAGTACTCATATGGCCAGCAAGATCCCCGATCTGTCTCCGACAGAACATATGTGGGGCCAGTCCGGATGTGAACTCCGTCTCAGTGTTAGCATCCATGATGTCAAGGACCTGTTACAATATTTGTGCTCGAGCTTGCCTTAGGAGAGGATACAGCGGCCTTCCGACAGCCCTCCTAAGAGAATCGGGGCATGTAACCACATTAGAGGGGTGCAACATCATACTGGTAAGTGGCCTCATACTGCCAAGTTCTTTGTACGTTTAACTCGATATGGTAATCACTGATATAACAACACCATGTTCATTAATCGTGGCCATTCTGGCTAAATGGCTGTTGTTGTTGTTGTGGTCTTCAGTCCTGAGACTGGTTTGATGCAGCTCTCCATGCTACTCTATCCTGTGCAAGCTTCTTCATCTCCCAGTACCTACTGCAACCTACATCCTTCTGAATCTGCTTAGTCTTGGTCTCCCTCTACGATTTTTACCCTCCACGCTGCCCTCCAATACTAAATTGGTGATCCCTTGATGCCTCAGAACATGTCCTACCAACCGATCCCTTCTTCTCGTCAAGCTGTGCCACAAACTTCTCTTCTCCCCAATCCTGTTCAATACCTCCTCATTAGTTATGTGATCTACCCATCTAATCTTCAGCATTCCTCTGTAGCACCACATTTCGAAAGCTTCTATTCTCTTCTTGTCCAAACTATTTATCGTCCATGTTTCACTTCCATACATGGCTACACTCCATACAAGTACTTTCAGAAATGACTTGCTGACACTTAAATCTATGCTCGATGTTAACAAATTTCTCTTCTTCAGAAACGCTTTCCTTGCCATTGCCAGTCTACATTTTATATCCTCTCTACTTCGACCATCATCAGTTATTTTGCTCCCCAAATAGCAAACCTCATCTACTACTTTAAGTGTCTCATTTCCTAATCTAATTCCCTCAGCATCACCCGACTTAATTCGACTACATTCCATTATCCTTGTTTTGCTTTTGTTGATGTTCATCTTATACCCTCCTTTCAAGACGCTATCCATTCCATTCAACTGCTCTTCCAAGTCCTTTGCTGTCTCTGACAGAATTACAATGTCATCGGCGAACCTCAAAGTTTTTATTTCTTCTCCATGAATTTTAATACCTACTCCGAATTTTTCTTTTGTTTCCTTTACTGCTTGCTCAATATACAGATTGAATAGCATCGGGGAGAGGCTACAACCCTGTCTTACTCCCTTCCCAACAACTGCGGCCCTTTCATACCCCTCTACTCTTATAACTGCCATCTGGTTTCTGTACAAATTGTAAATAGCCTTTCGCTCCCTGTATTTTTACCCCTGCCACCTTTAGAATTTGAAAGAGAGTATTCCAGTCAACATTGTCAAAAGCTTTCTCTAAGTCTACAAATGTTAGAGACGTAGGTTTGCCTTTCCTTAATCTTTCTTCTAAAATAAGTCGTAAGGTCAGTATTGCCTCACGTGTTCCAGTATTTCTACGGAATCCGAACTGATCTTCCCCGAGGTCGGCTTCTACTAGTTTTTCCATTCGTCTGTAAAGAATTCGTGTTAGTATTTTGCAGCTGTGGCTTATTAAACTGATTGTTCGGTAACTTTCACATCTGTCAACACCTGCTTTCTTTGGGATTGGAATTATTATATTCTTCTTGAAGTCTGAGGGTATTTCGGCTGTCTCATACATCTTCCTCACCAGATGGTAGAGTTTTGTCAGGACTGGCTCTCCCAAGGCCGTCAGTAGTTCCAATGGAATGTTGTCTACTCCGGGGGCCTTGTTTCGACTCAGGTCTTTCAGTGCTCTGTCAAACTCTTCACGCAGTATCGTATCTCCCATTTCATCTTCATCTACATCTTCTTCCATTTCCATAATATTGTCCTCAAGTACATCGCCCTTGTATAGACCCTCTATCTACTCCTTCCACCGTTCTGCTTTCCCATCTTTGCTAAATGCCTATGCGGAATAAATATTTGTATTTTTCTGGTACCAGTCACATGGATTTAGCCTGTGTTTAATTTGACATACTCCAAAGCGTTTGAAGCATGTATTGCTCATCATCAGGAATACAGATAAATGTTACTTAAACATAAAAATGTGTTTTCTGCTGGCATGGAGTCGTGCCTGGTAATTTGTGGTGACTGACACCACAGGCTGTGTTAGATGCAGATAGTTTTGCTTTAATTGTTATGGTGCCAGAATCGCATGATACGCTTCTCATGTGTCAGGGTCCACTTAAATTTTGGCGTCCCAAAGCTTCAGTAGCATCGTTGGTGCACTGGCGAAGCTGTTGTGTAACATTACAGAATCACACTGTTTAATCTGACACTAATTTCAATGTGCGATTTGCACAAACGTTTCTACACAATTGTGAACAGTATATAATTAAGATAATATGGCGTCCCCTTAAATATGTGACACTGCCAAATTTTGGTATAACGTATGCTAAATTATCTAGGTTATTCGAAAACAAACATTAAAATATCAGTTTCAGCACCACCAACAACCTACTTAGGAGGAGTATTCACAAAAAAAAAGCCACACACAAATCTTTGACGCATCTGTATCATAAATTATTACCTGCAGCCTATGCAATAAATATTATGTAGTCCACACAGGTAGAAATGTCAGAACTTAATTTAAAGAATATATAGATTGCTACAGACTACTACTGCTACTGGTGAGTAGCAACACATATTAAAGAGACACAGTCCATTCTTTCAAAAATTATTCTATTTTAGCGCAAAATCAAAAAAGTTAAAGAATGGACGTTATAGAAGAAATGGAAATACATGAATTTGAGATAATATTCTTAATGAGTTAACTGAATTCAAGAACTCAAAATTCTTTGGTAGTCTTAAGCCAGTTTTAAAGCAATAGACTGTAGACGTGCTAGTATGAATTGAACGAAAAAATGGTTCAAATGGCTCTGAGCACTATGGGACTTAACATCTACGGTCATCAGTCCCATAGAACTTAGAACTACGTAAACCTAACTAACCTAAGGACGTCACACAACACCCAGTCATCACGAGGCAGAGAAAATCCCTGACCCCGGAAATGAACGGCTACCAAACTGTCAGTATCGCGAAAATCGCTGTAAAGAGCGATATTCAATACTCATTCACACGCTGTAAGGCCGCCATATAGCATTTAAGTGAATATTGTTTACAGTTGTGTAGAAACGTTTGTGCACTGAGATACGTCAAAATCAGTGTCAGAATAAACACTGCAATAATGTAATGTTTGGGACGCAAAATCGTAAGCGAACAACTGTCATATACAAAGTGAATCACATGAACATTGCACCATAGTAGCTGACGCAAAACAATTTGCATCCCACACAAGCTGTTGTGTCAATCACAACATTCTACAAGGGAAAGTTCGACTTCAGCAGAAGATGCAACTCGTAATCGATTTCTGTCCACCCATCGCCCTTCCCCCCCCCCCCCCCCCACCTCTTCCCCCAAATACGGCAATAGCTACTCCAGTATCAGAACAATTAGCCAACAGTCTATGTTACTTACATTTTATCCTTAAGTAACATTTATCTGTATACACAAACGACAGATGATGAGCAAAGAATACTTCAGCCGCGTTGCATTATGATAAAACATAAAATAAGTAAATGTTATTGGAAGCAAAAAAAAATATTTAACATCACATATACTCTCAATCCGTGAAGTTTCATTTATTTTCCGCCTTTCCTTCTGAGTGCTCGTCTTTATTGTCAGGCATGTATGTGTTTCACTATGATAAGGATAAAAGTATACTTAATAATTCAAGAAATCGCGTATCTGTGGTATCGCGACCATTATTAATATAATGAAAAAAAAACTGGATTATTCGCTCATTTTTGTAGGTAAGTTGTTTCGTCCCGGTATACAGGTCATCTTCACATCTAAAGTAAGACTGAAAAGTGCAGTGCACCACGAAGATGAGGATATAACATTAATCATTAGATGAAAATGTCTTAGTGGCGTATCGAACGGTCCCAAAAATAGCACTAAACAAACATACTCGGTATAATTTTTATGGCATCATTTATTGCCAGACCGACTGAAGAATTATAATGCAGAATCTTTCTCGTACAACTCTGCTATTCTGACTCAAGGAAACATAGTCCTATTTTTAAAAACGCACTAGCGACGGATATATTTATACACGAATAAACCAAAACACTAAGACTGTCTGCTTAAAAGTGTTGGTCCACCTTTGGAAACAGTAAAGTAACGCTTCTGCGAGGAATGGACTCGAAAAGTTTTTAGTGGGTTTCTGGAGGGGTGTGTGGCACCAGATGTGTAAGCACAGGTCACCCAAGTCTCGTAAATTACGGTATATTGACAATTTTTACTTTATGGACCGTCTGGCTACAACTTAATGAAACACAACTTTCGTATCATACGCGTTTCGCCTTTATGCTCTGCAGTGGCAGTGGCAGGTTGCGTGGACGATTTTATACATATTATGATCCCGTTCCATTTTTGGTGTCATTCCTCTTCTTATAAATGTCACTTGCGGTTTTTTTCACATCTCACAGAACTAGGAACTGAACTGTTTTGATGCAACTGAGGACGACAGGACTAGAAAACTCCTAAATAACGGGCAGGCGGTTTGTGAGCACGGAGCAGGTACCCGATAGAATTTCAGATGTTTTCCATCGGGTTCACATCAGGCGAATTTAGCTGTCAAGATATCAACCTGAGTTCGCTCTTATGCTCCTCCAAGCACTGCAGCACTATCTTGGCGCCGACCGAGGTGGCTGTGCGGTTCTAGGCGCTACAGTCCGGAACCGCGGGACTGCTACGGTAGCAGGTTCGAATCCTGCCTCGGGCATGGATGTGTGTGATGTCCTTAGGTTAGTTAGCTTTAGGTAGTTCTAAGTTCTAGGGGACTGATGACCGAAGATGTTAAGTCCCATAGTGCTCAGAGCCATTTGAACCATTTGAACCACTATCTTGGCCTCGTGGCACGGGCAGTTATCCTCCTGGAATATGTCTTCGCTGTTAGGGATTACAACAAGCACGGAGGGATGTAGGTGGTCCCGATAACGTTTACGTAGTCCACATATATCACGATGTCTTCGAGTACTACCAAAGGCCCCGTGGAGACCAGACTGAACGTCTCTGATTGCATATTGCTGTGCTCACCGACCTTCGGCAGAGGCGCAGAGCCCCATGTTCAACAATGTGCGCTGAACGGTGTGTTCCATAAGTTTTGTGTCTTTACCTGTCATCAGATCTACCACAGATTACTGTCTATCCTGCTTTACAGATTGAGCAAGCTTCCAACCTTCATATTTCATGAGGAGGCGTGGGCGTGCAATACCTCGTCACTTACTCGCGGTTTCACCGCCCTCCAACCTCGACAGTAGCACGAGAACAGCATACCAGGTTCGCCGCTACCGGTACGCTTGTTTCCAGGTTCCAGGCTTTAGCAGGCTTGCCTTTGTCAAAGCCACTTACGTCTGTATATTTCTCCCATTTTCGGTCCATATATTCTCTAGAATGAGACTCTACACGCATCACATCTTCTCATTCCATGAGTTATTTTGTAACATTTGCCTTTAAGCATTTACTACTGTATTCATTTGGTAGGAGACGATCTGGAACATCGAATTGCTTTGTGTTACCTTTATTGCGGTGTAATACTTAACCAAAGCTACCTTCGCTTATAGCTACTATCTACTGTGTAGAGCTATGGGCCGTTTATAGCGGTATTGCTCCAAGAGCCCTTATGAGCGGATTGTTTGATGATGCTGCTTTTTGATATTGCGTCCTTTCTCGAATCTCTGTAGAAGTACTTGTTCTTCTGCTGCCTCGCGGAGGTGTTTCGACGGGAAGCTTACCGCTAAATGGAAGATCTTTCTCAGTGCCTTATTCTGAGCAATCCACAGCCTCTACCGATGCGTCGTCTCTACATTTGTCCATGCTGAATTGCCGCAGTCCTTAAGGGGCATGATAAAAAATAATGGTTCAAATGGCTCTGAGCGCTATGGGACTTAACTTCTTAGGTCATCAGTCCCCTAGAACTTAGAACTACTTAAACCTAACTAACCTAAGGACATCACACACATCCATGACCGAGGCAGGATTCGAACCTGCGACCGAAGCGTTCGCGCGGTTCCAAACTGAAGCGCCTAGAACCCTCGGCCAAACTGGCAGGCGGCATGATAAAAAGTCCTGAGAAAGCTAGTCCGTTCCTAAAGGAAAGTTGTGAATTTTTAGTTACGATTAGATATAGTGCCACCTATCGCTGGTTGAGTTTGTCTCTTACTTCCACTGTTTGCTTTGCCATGCCAACATTCTGTCCACTATAACACCTAGACGTTTGGCGGAGGCTGTCCACATGATTTCTTAGGCAAGTAGTAGCAGC
This sequence comes from Schistocerca piceifrons, assembly GCF_021461385.2. Taxonomy (NCBI): domain Eukaryota; kingdom Metazoa; phylum Arthropoda; class Insecta; order Orthoptera; family Acrididae; genus Schistocerca; species Schistocerca piceifrons. The sequence goes on along the minus strand of NC_060149.1, from coordinate 177,104,286 downwards.
TGTGGAACGTGAAGTTTTCGTCTACTGGTGAAGAAGACTATTTAGTTCATGACATTGAAAGCTATTCCCTATTTGCATGACCAGATTTTTAAGTTCTCGACGTGCCTTTTGTAGTCTCTTGTGCATATACGGCGGCCATCTCCGGCGTCAGCTACGCAGCTACACGTATAGCTTGTTCTATTCTTGTTGTCTTCGGGTGGTAGGGTGTGTAGATCGATTACAATGTCAGCGCAAGACCTGTACGCTGCTCCACCCTTCTTACATTCCTCTGGTTCTTGATGCTGCCTTTGTAGTGTGGACTGCAAAGATTTTCTGCTGAAGATATGAAGTACTAGTTAAATGTAGGTTTTTGGGAAACCAAATTCTCGTTAACTCGTCCTTTGTGTGGCCATTGTATCCATAGTTTCTTTAAAATTCTTGAGGGTACTCTTGTTCTGTCGTTGCAACTACAACTTGGAAGTACAATAACGAACAGAATACAGTGTTTTGCATAAACGTGTGTTGTGAAAAACATAAGAGATGAATAGTGCTACAGAACAACTAATAATTAGACTAAAATTATCAGTGTCTAACGCAGAAAAACAACGATGTTCTAGCAGACGGCATTTCCCGATGTAAGCGAGAAATCAGGCGAAAATCACCGTACGTACAAATCAACATATTCTTAACGAATTGTTTTTCGATCAAAAATCAAATCAAAATGCCAAAACTTAATTACAGACCAGATGCTTTACCTCAATAAAGCGAAACGATGGTTCAAATGGCTCTGAGCACTATGGGACTTAACATCTGAGGTCATCAGTCCCCTAGAACATAGAACTACTTAAACCTAACTAACCTAAGGACATCACACACATCCATGCCCGAGGCAGGATTCGAACCTGCGACCGTAGCGGTCGTGCGGCTCCAGACTGTAGCGCCTAGAACCGCTCGGCCACTACGGCCGGCTAAAGCGAAACGAATCTGGTGAAAAGCTCACTTATTTTTGTAGTTGCAACGACAGAACAAACATACCCTCAGAAATTCTCGTAGCTTCCATAGTAGTCCTCTGTACCAGATTCTGCCGAATGCCTTCGTAATGCGTAGCAAGACAGCGCAGCAGAATTTTCATTTATTGATGGCGAGAGTAATTTAGTTAACTGGTCTTCATAAATGGTGAGTGGTTGAATGTTCTTTCTGAAAACTAAACTGCTCCTGAGGTAATATTCCGCTTTCCTCGAATATTCTTCCATATTCTTCTTAGTACTAGCCTTTCAAAGACCTTACTAAAACGCGGTAGCAGACGTATCCGTCTAGGGTTATTTGTATCCTTTCTGCACTTCACGGGATTTGGAACTGATAGTATAACAGCATGTTCCCATTTCATTGGATATTTCTTTTTTCGTAATATCTAGCGGGAGGTCTTAGCCAGGCGAAGAAAAGGTACATAGAGCAATTCCATAGTTCTCTGCTAATGGTTTCGTCCAACCATAGTGTCTTAATGTTCGGTGATGCAATGTCTTCAGATTCAAATGTGTGTGAAATCTTTTGGGACTTAACTGTTAGGGTCATCAGTCCCTAAGCTTACACACTACTAAACCTAAATTATCCTAAGGACAAACATACACACCCATGCCCAAGGGAAGACTCGAACCTCCGCCGGGACCAGCCGCGCAGTCCATGATTGCAGTGCCCCAGACCGCTCGGCTAATCTCGAGCGGCTAATGTTCGGTGATGTTTTGATGGAATTTTCTGATCTCTTTGGAAGTAATGGGAGAGGCCTCCCTCTCACCCATCTCGTCATGTACATCGAAATAGATGGTGATGTTCTCTTCGGTCATCCTTACATGCAAAAAGTCCACTGGATCACGAACCGGGTTGACATCGTCCTGGGAGAGCTTTGCCGCTAACTGTTGATGTGTAGTCTGTTCCAGCTCACGTTTCGAGTGCAAGTATTCTTGCCCTTGTCTTCGTGAATGTCCTGACAACGTGTCACACAGATGCGCCTGGTCGATGTGACGAAAGTTTGTCTGCCCATCACTGATTACTGTGGTTTATGAGGATGGCCTTAATTTCTCTTCGAAGTATAGGTATCCTCCTCTTAAGGTGCAGTCTCATGTGATTCGCCAGTCCTTTCAAAATTGATTTAACTGTTGCACTGAATCTAGTATCTCCCTCGGTAATCCAGAGGCCGGACGGTTTAATCTTCTCAGTGTTGATGTGGAAGTCGCCACTTCTTGATTCGCTGCGTTATAGTAGTCTTCCATCCCTTCAACGACGTTGATTTTCCCCTCTTCGCAGTCCTGCAACAGGGAATGGGTGGTGTGTTCCCTGCCCACGGTTCACCTTGTTCTCTTCAGGTTCATCATGGTATTCCTTTGGGCTTCAATATAACAGTTAGATGATCCGACGTATGCGGATGGGAAACTTGGGTTGTCATGAACTGGTTTACCTCCTTAGTGACAGCAATGTCCAGGATGTCAAGCTGTCCTCTGTTTGGGTAGCAAGTTCGTTTTGCATCTACATGTACAGTCGGCAAACCACAATCAAGTGCTTGGCACTTAGTACGTTCCTTTGTACCACTTACTAGGACTTCTTCCCGTTCCATCCACGTATGGGGCGTGGGAGGAATGATTGTTTAAATATCTCAGTGCACGCTGTAATTTGTCCTCTGGCCACCACCATGTACATGTGGTCGCTCAAAGGCTTGCAGGTATCCCTGTCGTTTGTGGTGGCTTGTCATTGAATTCCACGTTCCACGCTTAAGATTTAGTATCCTGCAGCAAAGAGCTGCCCCCGCTGTTGCTCTTGCATCATGAAGGTCCAAGTGTCTTTGTGGCGGATAATATGAAGCAATGAATGCGATGACTTCTGTTATCGTCTCCACTGCTTTTGCAGAGGTTGTAATGGTGCTGAGAGCTGTTGTTGGCACTGTACATCGCCTGAGAGAACTTTTTATGTAAATTGTGGTGCACCTCCAGCTGAAAAGTACTTCGAGTAGTTAGTTCACGAGCCCACTCGCATAGTAAACTGTTGTCAAAACGCACCAGACCTCTTAGCAACAAATAAGTTTGAGGTAATAACCAGCAGGAAAACGGATACAGGGATTAGTGAACACAGGGTTGTCGTAGCGAGACTGAATACCGTAACTCCCAAATCCTCCAAGAATCAACTCCAAATATATTTGTTAAAAATGCAGATAAAAATCCCTTGAAGTCTTCCTCACAATCTCCATGGCTTCAATTCAAAGAAACAGTGTCGACAGGAACTGAGAGATTTATGCGAAATAAGTTAACAAACGACGGAGCTGATCCCCCATGGTCCACAAAAAATATCAGAACACTATTGCAGAAACAACGAAAAAACCATGCACAATTTTAAACTAACGCAGAATCCCCATGATCGGCGATTTTTTACAGAAGCTCGAAATTTAGCACGGACTTCAATTCGAATTCCTTGTAATAGTTTCCACAGCGGAACTTTGTCTCGAAACCAGGTAGAACATCCGAAGAGATTCTGGTTTTATGTAAAGTAAACTAGCGGAAAGATGTAATCAATGCCTTCTCTGAGCGATAGCAATGAAAATAGTGTCGTGACAGACCCACCAAAGGAGAGTTACTAACCACAGCCTTCCGAAATTCCTTCACCAAAGAAGACGAAATAAGCATTCCAGAATTCGAATCAAGAACAGCTGCCAACATGAGTAACTTAGAGGTAGATATCCTCGGACTAGTGAAGCAACTGAAATCATTTAATAAAAGCAAGTCTTCCGGTCCATACTGTATACCACTTAGCTTCTTTTCAGTGTATGCTGATGCAGTAACTCCATACTCAACAATCATATACAACCGCTCGCTCGACGTAGAATCCGTACCCAAAGACTAGAAAGTTGCACAGGTCACACCAGTATCCAAGTACGGTAGTGGGAATAATCCAATAAATTACAGGCCCATATCATTGCATTGCTTTGCAGCAGGATTTTGGAAAATATAGTATGATCGAACATTATGTATTACCACAAAGAGAACAATCTATTGACACACAGTCAACACAGTTTTAGAAAACGTTCTTGTGAAATACACCTAGCTCTTTACTCACACAAACTTTTGAGTGTTACAGACACGGGATTTCAAATGATTCCGTATTTCTGGATTTATAGAAGGTTCTTGACATCGTACCTCACGAGCGGCTTGTAATCTAATTGCATGCTTACGGAATATTGTCTCCGTTATGCGACTGGATTCCTGATTTTCTGTAAGAGAGGTTACTGCCCTTAGTAAGGGCATCTGTTGTTCCCCAAGGTAATGTTATAGGACCTCTGCTGTTCCTCTATTATATAAGCGATTTGGAGTCAATCTGAGCAGCTGTCTTAGGTTGTTTGCAGATGATGCTGTCGTTTGTCGTCTAGTGAAGGCATCAGAAGATCAAAACAAATGACCAATCGATTTAGAAAAGATGTCTGTACGGTGAAAAAATTGGCAGATGACCCTAAATAATGAAAAGTGTGAGGTCATCCACACAAGTGTTAAAGGGAATCGGCTTAACTTCGGTTACACGATAAATCAATCAAATCTAAATACCGTTAATTCAACTAAATACATAGGAGCTACAATTACGATCAACTTAAATTGGAAAAAAACACATAGAAAATGTTGTCGGAAGGCGACTCAAAGACTGCGTTTTATCGGCAGAGCACTGAGAAGATGCAACAGATCTACTGAAGAGTCTGTTACTCCTGTCCGTCCTCTTTTGGAGTACTGCTGCACATTGTAGGATCCTTACCAGATAGGATAAACGAAGTATACCGAGCCGCGCGGTATTAGCCGAGCGGTCTGGGACGCTGCAGTCATGGACTGCGCGGTTGGTCCCGGCGGAGGTTCAAGTGCTCCCTAGGGCATGGGTGTGTGTGCTTGTCCTTAGGATAATTTAGGTTAAGTAGTGTGTAAGCTTAGGGACTGATGACGTTAGTGGTTAAGTCCCATAAAATTTCACACACATTTGGACACTTTTGGAGTATACCGGAGAAGTTCAGAGATGGGTAGCATGTTTTGTATTATTGAGAAATAGGGGAGATAGTGTCACTGACATAATACGGGATTTGGAGTGTACATCATTAGGATAAAGCCGTTTCTAGTTGCGGTGGGATCTTCTTACGAAATTTCAGTCACCAACTTTCTCTTCCGAATACGAAAATATTTTGTTGACGCCAGCCTACGTAGCGAGAAACTATCATGATAATAAAATAAGAGAAATCGGAGCTCGCTAGAATAGATACAGGTGTTCGTTTTTTTTTTTCGCGCGCTGTTCGAGAGTGGAATAATAGAGAAGTATTGTGAAGATACTTCGATGAACCCTCTGCCACGCACTAAATTGTGATTTGCTGAGTATCGATGTAGATGTAGATGTATATGTTAATCTGCAGTTTGCTACGATAGCCATCAGGTCAGGTTTTTAATGGGTCTCTCTCACCAGATAGAGCTCTACGTTTGCATTCGTCACCAAATTTTGGACCTCTGGTAGTCTTTTGCACACGAGCGGCTTCTAAAAGGCGAGATGGTGGTAAAATACTCCTGTTTTCATTGTTTTTCACACTGTGCCTCTTCGTGCCCTGTAGTGGTAGGCATCTGATTAGTCTTTACCATTCTTTGTGTTTATGACAGCCTCCATAGTTAACAGGTTGATTCAGTCCACGTAGTCCACAGTCGGCAGATGCTTCCTTGGGCAGTGTGCTTTGTGTTGTCATGTGGTCCGCTGCACTTGACGCTCGTGACCGACATAGCGCAGTAACGTGTCACATAGCTAAACTCTTCACATCGACATCACTGAGTTGGTCTTCTTGTCACTGTAAGCTCCTCAATAGAAACGACCAACCATCCAAGCCCTGAAAGTGGAAAACGTTCCCTGTGCTGAGGCGTAGCTTGAGGTATAACAACGCCCAACGGCATTACCCTCTGAGTCCCTGCCATTCTGTGGTGGTCCACCACAGTGGCAGCAAGATCTAGCCTCTTCAGTTTTCCCCTGACGTCTTCTCGTGGCATGATTCCCTATATCCCGGAATCAAGACCTTGGGCATCTGCAGATTCACACCTGTAAATATACAGTAAGTAATTCTATGGACTCCCACCACTTCCATTACTTTAACATAATCATGTGTAGCTTATTTTGATATTAAGTTTATCTCTGCTGGCTTTCAAGTATAGATGGCTGCTGGCAGTTTCTCTTTAGCCAGTCATAGAGCTTCTTGAGCGTTCCAGGGTACATGAACACAATTGGAGGTGATTTCTGCTGTCGTTGTTGTTGTTGCACTGGAATGACTTCCGTCGCTCGTTCATCGTTTTGCACAGCTTCATGTGTGTTACTGGTCTGTAGAATCGACGCTTCGCCCGTTTTCTTCTGTTTGACTTGACTTTTCTTCAGAGGTTTCGTAAAGCCATCTTCACAGGCCGTAGAGGGTTGCTAGCTGATAAATGGATCGCTTCGTTTGAGCCTGTAGCTTGATGCAGGCTTGCTGACAAATGACAGGATATGTTTAAACATTAATCCTCTCGTAGTCAATATACGAAGGTGAGTCAAATAAAAACCTTAAATATTTTTTAAAATATTATTTATTGTGCAGAAGTGGTACAAAGCTGTATCACTTTTCAACATAATCTCCCCCACGCTCAATGCAAGTCCTCTAGTGCTTACAAAGTGCATAAATTCCTTTAGAAAAAAATTCTTTTGGTACTCCGCGTAACCACTGATGCACCGCGTGGCGTACCTCTTCATCGGAACGGAACTTCTTTCCTCCCGTTGCGTCTTTGAGTGGTCCAAACGTATGGAAATCACTTTGGGCAAGGTCTGGTGAGTATGGTGCATGAGGAAGACACTCAAAATGCAGGTCTGTGATTGTTGCAACTGTTGTATGGGCAATGTGGGGCCTTGCATTGTCATGTTGCAAAAGGACACCTGCTGACAGCAATCGACGTCGCTTTGATTTGACTGCAGGCCGCAGATGATTTTTTAGGAGATCTGTGCAGGATGCACTGGTGACAGTGGTCCCTCTAGGCTAGTAATGCTCCAAAATGACGCCTTCTTCGTCCCAAAAGAGAGTCAGTATAACCTTCCCTGCTGATGGTTCTGTTCGAAACGTCTTTGGTTTTGGTGATGAGGAATGGCACCACTCCTTGCTCGCTCTCTTCGTTTCCCGTTGGTGGAAGTGAACCCAGGTTTCGTCCCCAGTAACAGTTTTTCAAAGGAAGCCATCACCTTCTTCAAAGCGCCGAAGACGTTCTTCACAAGCATCAACACGTCGTTCTCTCATTTCAGAAGTCATCTGCCATGGCATTCATTTTGTAGACACTTTGTGAAACTGGAGCACATCATGCACAATGTGGTGTGCTGACCCATGACTAATCTGTAAACATGCTGCAGTGTCATTCAGTGTCACTCGGCGGTTTTCCTTCACTATGGCTTCAACTGCTGCAATGTTCTGTGGAGACACAACTCTTTGTGCCTGACCTGGACGAGGAGCATCTGCCACCGAGGTCACGCCATTTGCGAACTTCCTACTCCATTCGTAGACTTGCTGCAGTGACAAACATGCACCACCGTACTGAACCTTCATTCGTCGATGAATTTCAATAGGTTTCACACCTTCACTACGCAAAAACCGAATAACAGAACGCTATTGTTCCCTGGTGCAAGTCGCAAGTGGGGCGGCCATCTTTACACTTATACTGCGACGGTATGTGTGCATCAGCACTATGCTGCCACCTACAGGCCATTCTGCACGCTGTTTGTAGCACGCTTACCAATTTACAGGATAACGGCGTGAAATTTCGATTTGTTATTACAAATTTAAGGTTTTCATTTCACTCACCCTCGTACATAGATTGGTCCGACCTACTCGAAGTCTGGGGTACCCTAGCCCTGGTAGTCTGAGGTGGAGCTACCGATGGGGCCACCAGCGAGGGTAGACACGCCGTATGGCGATCGGCTAACTTCGAAATGGACGATACGCGTACAACACTCCGACTTTCTCGACACTGAGAGCTCCCGTGATGCCCAGTCCACTTCTGCACCGCTTATACAGGGTGGTCCATTGATAGTGACCGGGTCAAATATCTCACGAAATAAGCGTCAAACGAAAAAACTACAAAGAACGAAACTTGTCTAGCTTGAAGGGGGAAACCAGATGGAGGTATGGTGGCCCGCTAGATGGCGCTGCCATAGATCAAACGGATATCAGCTGGGTTTTTTTAAATGGGAACCCCCCATTTGTTATTACATATTCGTGTAGTACGTAAAGAAATATGAATGTTTTAGTTGAACCACTTTTTCACTTTGTGATAGATGGCTTTGTAATAGTCACAGACGTATAAGTACGTGGTATCACGTAACATTACGCCAGTGCGGACGGTATTTGCTTCGTGATACATTATCCGTGTTAAAATAGACCATTTACCAATTGCGGAAAAGGTCGATATCGTGTTGATGTATGGCTATTGGATCAAAATGCCCAACGGGCGTGTGCTATGTATGCTGTTCGGTCCAGCCGGGGTGGCCGAGCGGTTCTAGGCGCTACAGTCTAGAACAGCGAGACCGCTATGGTTGCAGGTTTGAATCCTGCCTCCGGAATGGATGTGTGTGATGTCTTTAGAGTTCTAAGTTCTAGGGGACTGATGACCTCAGAAGTCCCATAGTGCTCAAAGCCATTTGAACCCCCCCCCCCCCCCACTTTTCTTCTGCTCGGTATCCTGGACGACATCATCCAAGTGTCCAGACAGTTCGCCGGATAGTTACGTTATTTAAGGAAACAGGTAGTGTTCAGCCACATGTGAAACGTCAACCACGACCTGCAACAAACGATGATGCCCAATTAGGTGTTTTAGCTGCTGTCGCGGCTAATCCACACATCAGTAGCAGACAAACTGCGCGAGAATCGGGAATCTCAAAAACGTCGGTGTTGAAAATGCTACATCAACATCGAGTGCACCCGTACCATATTTCAATGCACCTGGAATTGCATGGCGACGACTTTGAACGTCGTGTACAGTTCTGCCACTGGGCACAAGAGAAATTACGGGACGACGACAGATTTTTTGCACGCGTTCTATTTAGCGACGAGGCGTCATTCACCAACAGCGGTAACGTAAACCGGCATAATATGCACTATTGGGCAACGAAAAATCCACGATGGCTGCGACAAGTTGAACATCAGTGACCTTGGCGGGTTAATGTATGGTGCATCATTATGGGAGGAATGATAATTGGCCCCCATTTTATCGATGGCAATCTAAATGGTGCAATGTATGCTGGTTTCCTACGTAATGTTCTACCGATGTTACTACAAGATGTTTCACTGCATGACAGATTGGCGATGTACTTCCAACATCATGGATGTCCGGCACATAGCTCGCGTGCGGTTGAAGCGGTATTGAATAGCATATTTCATGACAGGTGGATTGGTCGTCGAAGCACCATACCATGCCCCGCACGTTCACCAGATCTGACGTCCCCGGATTTCTTTCTGCGGGGAAAGATGAAGGATATTTGCTATCGTGATCCACCGACAACGCCTGACAACATGCGTCAGCGCATTGTCAATGCATGTGCGAACTTTGCGGAAGGCGAACTACTCGCTGTTGAGAAGAATGTCGTTACACGTATTGCCAAATGCATTGAGATTGACAGACATCATTTTGAGCATTTATTGCATTAATGTGATATTTAGAGGTAATTATGCTATAAAAGCAAGCGTTCTCAGAAGTGATAAGTTTACAAAGGTACATGTTTCACATTGGAACAACCGAAATAAAATGTTCAAACGTACCTACGTTCTGTATTTTAATTTAAAAAACCTACTTGTTACCAACTCTTCGTCTAAAATTGTGAGCCATATGTTTGTGACTATTACAGTGCCATCTATCACAAAGCGAAAAAAGTGGTCCAACTGAAACATTCATATTTATTTAGGTACTACACGAATATACAATAAAAATGGGGGTTCCTATTTTAAAAAACGCAGTTGATATCCGTTTAAGCTATGGTAGCACCATCTAGCGGGCCAACCATAGTGCCATCTGGTTTCCCCCTTCAAGCTAGACAAGTTTCATTCTTTGTAGTTTTTCCGTTTGACGCTTATTTCCTGAGATATTTGGCCCGGTCACGATCAATGGACCACCCTGTATACTAGCCTCACCGCTTCACGTGCCCATAACGGCACCAGGGAGCATTCAGTCTTGCAGCTGACCGTGGTTGTAATGTTTTGGTTCATCAGTGTATGTAAGTAAAGATACATTTCGATAACCAGCACAGTGGGCCTTTGGAATCAAGCAAGCATTGTCTGAGCCGTATTCTTCTCACATCAAAATAAACAAAGTTCATGTAAATGTGAAAGTTAGGAGGGACATCCTGCACAAACAGTATTATTCCTACTATTAGTCCGTGACTGAGGTGAAATGGTTCAATACAAAAAACCTTTCGCTGTGTAGTTGATTGTCAATTTTAGAGAGGGACGCAGATTCAAGGCATATACAGAAGATACTGAATTCATGTTCGTAGTTCTGTAATGACAAAAGCTTCCACAGCATCAACTGGAAAGTAGTGGGAGTTCACGTAGGGTACCCCAGCTTAGCTGCGCAGGTACAGGGGAAGCCCAAGTCTCAAGAGGCGTGTTGCAAACTTTGGGCAGCAGCTTGCAGACTTTGCATTACGTCCAGTACGAGTGCGAAACCAGCCAAGTAGTCCAGAGCCCCCCGCAGAGAACAGATGCTGCTTTTGCAGCTAGCAGGCTTGCAGTTACTTTACAAATCCTTCGGTACTGACAGGAAAAATATTCTGCTATCAAACTGATTTATTTAAGTTCTTCCTATAATGTACTTAGCATCTGGTGAAATATAGAGTAACGAAGCTCTTTCGTAAGTCGGTGCTATTTTGTATAATATCGACAGTTTTGGAGAACTGCGGCTGACACATTGTACAGCATATTTTCAACATACCTTATGAGTAGGTTATAACTTAATTTTTGTTCACGTTATTTAAATGTGGATTACTGTGCATGACTTCATAACTCACGAACAACGTGAATGCTTCTCGCTGGAGAAACACCGTAGGTTAAAAACAAATACTCCACGCGGCCGCCGGCCTCTGTGACCCAGCGGTTCTAGGCGCTTCAGTCAGGAACCGCGCTGCAGCTACGGTCGCAGGTTCGAATCTTGCCTCGGGCATGGATGTGTGTGATGGCCTTAGGTTAGTTAGGTTTAAGTAGTTCTAAGTCTAGGGGACTGATGACCTCAGATATTAATTCCCATAGTGCTTAGAGCCATTTGAACCATTTTGATCGACGCGGCCATTTCTCGGCAACGCGCCCGTAAAACAAAACCTTTAAATGTATGTAAGCTCTCTGAAGAAAAAGTCTATGTTTCCGAAACCGGTAACCGTGTTTTAAATAAAGCGAAGGAAACCAGATTTTAGCAGATTACACGTTCAATGCTTATCAGATGTATCCAAGCGATTCACATGTACCGCGACCGGTAAAATATTATTTTACTTTCGGAGAGATCGCTTTCGTACTTGTAAGATAAGGACATTTTTTCAGTCTGCAAGAAATAGTAATCTAAACACAGGCAATTTAACTGTTGTTGTGGTCCAGGAAATTATTCTCGTTTAAAGATATCTCCACTGTCAGATAGCTTTATCTGTGTCAATTACAGTATGAGGCAAGACAGAATCATCACTACCTATTAATTAACACATCAGAGAATTGTAGACGTAGAGTATAGTGCACAGGTTAAGTACACCAAAATTGAGAGATAAAGAGAAAACGGAGGGATATCACTTGGGTATTACAAAATCGACTAAACTGTACTTTCTGCAGCTTTGTTTCATGTCTTCTACTTGGTTTCTTGACGTTGCCCTCTAGTGAATGGCATTAATGTGCTTCCATTAAACTAGTCTTACTGGCACAGAAAATGTAACGGCATATCAAGTGAATTAGCATAGTTCTTTCACTTATGAAACACTTGTAATTGGGCTGGATAACACGTCCTTCATTAGTTTTACGGTGTTTCCACAGCCCTAGTAGCTAACAAAAATCCAGATACTAAAAAAATCTTTTCTGAAAATAGTTGCACTTAAGAGAGCAGTACGACAGCAATGTTCCAACGTGAATGGAACTCACTATCCCTACTCGAAAAACAGTCTGAGCAGCTTATATGTTCATGTAAGTGCCGAAAATCATCAAGTTTCGCACTGTGAAATATTATAACCAGGAAACTGGTGCTCATAGTACTAATGTACTTTATCTGCAGTCTAATTTACCGAGTTTACACCGTTGGAGTAAAAGCGGCGAGTAAAAGGCAGGCGACCGGTATCAAAATCTGATAATTGTCGGAGTGTGGGAGGAGGAACCAGCTCTTTCAATACATTTGCTTTACCGACTGCAATGTGCTAACTTAGCGAGTGAAATACGCAGAACTATTCACTCGTCGCTTGCTAGACTTTAATATTTGTAGGTTGACGTTCTTTCGTCTTTGCGGGAAGAAGAGAAAAAAACATGACATTTGAGGTAATGCGCCTCATCGACAAGTGAATCAAAGAGCCCGAAAACAGAAAAAAGTGGACCAGTTCCTTAAAATAAATGTGTTGTCATTTTATTCTTGTACCTTTTCTCCTTATTTTTCTGTGTAACATAGCACGACACAGAGGCTTTATCCGAATTTAACAATGTCACGTATTACATACTATGCTCTCTTCTAAGTAGTGTAATCACAATACATTTTTAACAAATTTTTCTTAAGAGAAAGAAAAGAAAGGAACAACTGCAGATATTTTGTCAGAATAAATAAATGTTTCACCTTCGACCTGAAATGTTAAGGTCGTGGTCGTCACAGAAGCAACACGAAATATGAAGGGAAAGTTTTGATTCATCTACGGGTACTCCTATTTATTTAATGGAAAAGTTGATATTTTTCCTATAACAGCTGTGGCTAGATATTATTTATTCTGTTTCCGACTGGAAGGTAGAGAAAGTATCTGGCTGAATCGATCAAACTAATCTCTCGCTCTATCGTTTTGATATAAAAACAGAAGTAATAGTTTCAGATTTTATATTAATCGACGCCTTCAGAAATTTTCCAATTAATGGCATCGTCTTCTACCATAATTCATGAAATAACGTTTCTAAGCATCTACATTACGATACTTTACTGGCTAAATTTTCGGATGACAAATATATAAGTGATTTTTCATTTCGTCCAATCTTCTGCTTCAGAATGAGTTCTTAAGACTACAAAAATTTGGAGCATCTGCAGTTTTTTTTCCGAACCCCCGTCTCTCATATAATTCATCCTCTAACGTTAGTATGGCACCTCGCATTCGCTCTGTAATCGATCTTCATCGTCCTGTACTTAGCCCACCATAGATTCTCAGGTGAAAGGCGCATTGCTGATAGGATATTCAGAATTTTAGAGGTGTTCTTGCATACTAAGCTTCCTTTTATTGGACTTTGCTACCTCTGGATCACGGGGTCCCGGGTTCGATTCCTGGCCGGGTTGGGGATTTTCTCTGCTAGGGGACTGAGTGTTTGTGTTGTTCTCATCATTCCGTCATAGTTCATGAAAGTGGCTAGACTGGACTGTGTACAGATTGGTAATGTGTACGAGCGTTGATGACCGCACATTTGAGCGCCCCACAAACCAAACATCATCATCATCATCTTTTATTGGAACTGGGGTGAGCTATCATTTACAACAATAACTGAAAATTATTTCAAGAACCGTGTGGGCTTTCTTCCATACCTACAGATACAGCGCTTTTGTGTAACAAACTAAATTCTCAACTAACGAAATGCGCGCGTGCCTGAAGCTGACAGACGCAACAGTATCAGAGAATTTGGTTCTCCCAGTGTTGCACCTAGAGGATAAATAGCCCGTAGTCAAAATACTGTGTTCTATCCGTCGAACGGTATCAGTGTATCGGTCGTCAAGTGTGGTGCTGTATACGGACGTCCCTATATATCGCTCCGAAACTTAGACAACAAACGTCCCTCCTCCCCTCCCACTGTTCTTAGCATCTTGACAAAAGGTCAGATGGCACGACCGCCATGTTAGTTCCTGAAGATGATACAATCGGTGATACGACACGCAAACTGCTACGGTTTATTATTATTATTATTATTATTATTATTATTATTATTATTATATAACTTCCTTTTGGGGGAAGGGAGGTGAGGGAGGCAGGTGAGCGTGGAGGGGGTATCATCACAGTCTTTAGATTGGTTTGATGCAGCCCACCAGAACTACATGTCCATTGTGAACTTGTTCATCTCTGAGTAGCACTTACACACCACGTCCTCGATTATTTCTTGGAAATATTCCAATCTCTGATTTGCTCTACAGTTTTTTCTCTCGACGACTTCATGTAGTATCATGGAAGTTATTTCCTGAAGTCTTAATGTGTGTGCCATCACCACAGCTCATCTTCCAGTCAGTGTTTTTCACACATTCCTCCCTTCACCCATTCTGCAGATAACCTTCTTATTTCTTATATTGTCAATCCACTGAACTTTCAGCATCTTTCTACAACATCACATTTCATATGCTGCTGCTCTTCTTCGATTATTCAACTACAAGTAATTTGTGCGTTTTTTAAATTTCCATGCAATAATTAGTTTTGTTAACTCTGCAATTGTTGAAGTGAATATTCGAGGTACGTTTGTTTTTTAATGGTGATGACATTTCTAACGTTGTTGGTGGGATTATTTTATCACCACATATTACGGAACCGTGTATATATGTCCTGCAGTATACTGTATATTGTCCTGTAAGCTGCGGCTTTATTGATGGTGAAGCAATTATTGACATCTCGCCAGATTTGTTTCGTAAGCTGGACAAGGTGGGGTGCCCGTACCGTGCTGCGTAGGTTGAAAGAGTTACACCAACAGAAACAAATGTCGATGTTTTGGACTCAGTGCGTCGCCTCTCCGTTTACTTCACGAGGGGAGTCCAGCAGCAAAAGGAAGCAATGAAAACAAAAAAGAAACATAGATAAAAGAAAGAGTCGGAACTGGACTTCCAAGACTGCGTGAAATACACACAGATAGCTTTTAATTTCTCAAATGCTTGCAACTGCATAACAGTTCAGTGATGTAATTCGGAGTATATTTCCTTATAATCAAAGAATCCCCTTTTGTTCTTTTCTGTTTCTTATTAATTTGGGATTTACATTATTGTTATTTTCTAGTGGTTTTAACGAAGCTATATAAAATTCGAGTTCGTTTTCCGAAGGAGCCACATCGACACAGACTTACGACATTCAGAAAACTTAACTAAAATACGAAGTAGAAGGCTGGTATTCGTTCTCTAACCTATATGATCAGATCTGAGGACTTAAAATATTATTTATCCACTTGAAACTTTTGCGATTGCTCTTCAATCCACGTGAATCTCTCACAAAGGTCAGTCTATGTTTATTCGCGAAGTGCCGCTGTTGGTTACAGGGAGCAAACTCTACAACCTTTAAAAAATGCTGCAATGACTCCTTTCTTGTAGGGGTAGTAAACAATGTTGTGAGCTGCGTTATCATTCTCCCTGGCGGTTATCGGTTTTCTGGTGAACACAGCTCGCTGTGACACCGCCCGCTTATTCATAACTTGACTCTTGATGGATTGCTCTGAATGAATAAACTCAACGTAATAAAAACGATTTATCACTTTCTCGGCTCGCCGTTTGTTTAGAAGAATAATGTACGGTACATGGATGAGAAGAGTTCTGATATGTGGTAGACCACAGAAAATGAAAAAATAAATAGTTGTTGAAAACATCTTCTAATTTTGTAAATGCTAACATTCTGAAGAGAAAGTTGCTCCAATCCCAGTATCGAGTAGAAAATCTCGACCATCCTATATGACATTTACTTGAATCACTCAGATTAACGAAAAGGAAAATAAATCCGATAACTAATGAGATCACTCCCTAATGTATCAAATTATATAGGAAAAGTGCAAAATTGGAAAAATATTTTGCGTTTCCACACAGCTATCTTGAAGAGTAGTGTACCGTATATGTTTTGGCGCACCCTAACCTTCAGGCATCTGCTGAAGGTCATGAAGGTGATCACATGATCGTCACATGTAAACCCATCCAACATGGCAGAACTAACTCAGTTGTGGAAGTGGGATGTTTAAAATGATCCCTCTCTCCAGCCAACCACAGCCTAGTATTATAATGAAACAGCCAGTCGAAATCCAAGGTAGTGGAATTCGCCCAATTGTGCAAGTAGGAAAACTGAAAAACTCCAGATGGCGGAACTAGCCAAGTTGTGCTTTGTTCCCTATGCACCTCTCCCTCTCTTCTGAAGGTAATAAGAGGGTAGTATTAAAATGATATGTGAAAATGGCACCAAGTTACATTATTCCTGTGAAAATCAAAGCTCTATATGTAGTCAGCATAATATTAAAATGACGTGTAAAAATGGTATCAAGTTACATCATTTCAGTGAAGACATGAGGTAATTGTATACACATACATGCTTCTGTGCTTAATCAGCATAATATTAAAGTGATGCTCAGAAGTTGTGTAAAGCTACATTATTTCCATAAAGTCAAACTAAAATGGCAAAAAGCTATGGTAGTTATGTATACATAACCCTATATAAACTCAGTATAAAATTAAAAAATATGTGAAGTGATGCCATGTTCAAAGTTATGTATTCAGGACCAGTTTGAGAAGGTTTCTTCATAAAAGACGCTCATCGTTGGACACCCCACTCTCCCCTTTGGTACATTTTCTCCCCTGTCAGTTTTTTCTAATTATTATGGTACACGTTCTTTACAAATCTTAACCTTGCCTAGCGCCCATGTGAACTAAGTGCCCAGGCGGCTGCTACTAATTTTTATATCTCCCACACAGACGTCTTACAGTTGTGAAACCTCTGGAATCCCCTCGCATTGGTGTTCCAAGCAGCTGTTTGTGTCATCTGGCCTTAGAAAAGCCATGTATACATTATTCATATAAACGGTGTAAGATAGTTGCCTCTGAATACATACACACGTAAAATGGTTTACAGTTAGATGTTAAACGGCTAAATGGTGGGTGATAAATGGTTAAATACTTAAATGTTCAATGGAGAATGATGGTCAGTGGAGAATGATAGTCAATGGATCCTGATAGTTACTGGAGAATGATTGTCAATTGAGAATGACAGTCACTGGGAAATGATAGTCAATGGAGAATGATGATCAGTGGAGAATGATGGTAAACAGAGAATGATGATCGATGGAGAACGACAATCAATGGATAATGATGATCCACAGAGAATGATGATTGATAGAGATAATGATTTATGCAGACTGATGTCAATGCAGAATGATGGTCAGTGCAGAATAACAGTCTGTAGAAAATGAGGGTCAGTATAGAATGGTGGTCGGTAGAGAATGATGGTCAGCAGAGGAGCATAGTCAATGCAGAAAATGACAGTCAATTGAAAATGATGGTCAATGAAGAATGGTGATCGGGGGAGTACAACGGTCAGCAAAACTGCAACAATTTGCCCCAAAGTGGTAACAAATTATACTGAAACTGTATCAACTTTTCTTTCCACAAACAGTAACTAGTTACCCTTCAAACTGGATCAACTTGCCAACAAACTATATCAACTTGCCTCCAAAATATATCAACCTGCCAAATACTGTATCTGTCTTCCCTCAAACTGTAACAATCTGCCCCTCAAACTGTATTGACCTGCCCTTGGCCTGCATAAAATTGCTCCCAAACTGTATGAACTTGCCTAGACTGCATCAACTGGCCTGGTGAACTGTATCAAATGGCTCCAAAACAGTATCAACCCGCTCCAAAACTGTATCAGTTTGCCCACAACCAGTGTCAACTTGGCCCCAGACTGCAAAAAATTGTTCCTCGAACTGTATCAGCTTTCCGCAAAACTGAATGAGCAGGTCTCAAAGTGTATCAGCTTGCCTCCAGCTGTAACAAACTGCCTTGAAACTATGTCAACTTGTCCTCAAACTGCATCAGCTTTTCCGCAAACTGTATCAACTTATTTCCAAGCTGTACGAAATTACCCAAAAATAATAACAAATTACTGCACAATTGTGACAAACTGTCTCAAAACTATAACAAATTGCTTGAAAACTGTAAGAAATACCACAAAATTGTAACAAATTAACCTTTACTGTAACAAATTTTCCTGAAATTCTGACAAATAACGCCTGTACTGTAACAAATTGCCTCAAAACTGTAACAAATTGCCCAGCAATATAGTAACAAATTGCCCTCTATATTGTCTCATCATTTAAATTTCATCTCACAATTTTTTTGTGTTCCCTTGTCATTATGCACATTGTATTTCTATAGAACACAGTAATTGTAACACCTCTCTGCCTTTCTCATCATTAAATACATATCATCTCTTGTTTTTCTCTGTGGCCATGCAGCATATAAAAGTACTTCAATTTTTGTGCCACATTCCGAAAAGGTATGGATACCTGACGTCTCGAACTTTCCCGTTATTAGTACACTCACATACCCATAATGGGTGTCACTGCAAGCCCACTTGCTGTGAGAGACTAAGAGCAATGTGGAGAGTTAGCTTCACGCATCTCTGCTGCAGAGAGAGAGGGAGAGAGAGAGAGAGAGAGAGAGAATGATATGTCAACTTTCTAACCTTATGTTGCGTGAAACAAAAACTACAGAGGCAATGGAAGTAAAAAATATTATTAAGACATAAAATTTACCAAAAGATAATTTTTCATGAGAAGTTTTTGCATACAGTGCATTTGTATTCAGTGTTTCTTACTGTCCGCCCAATTACGATGGATCACTAAATATCTATCGAAGATTGGCATCAGAAAAATGGTATTCACCTAAACTTACAATCTAAAATTACGACTCGTAATTCACAATTTTCATGTATTTACTTTTTCAAGTATTTACGTTTTTAAAGGTATTTGTATTACTTACATTTTTCAGATATTTAAATTTTATTCAAATTTTTCGGACATTTACATTAGTTAAATTTTTAAAATAAAATCAATCATCATCGATCCTCAGGTGCTCATTTGAACATTCAGTATCACCTTTACCCTAAGGAGTTAATTTTCATTGCTTTATTGTTGAAACTCTGAGCAGATTTGACGTAATCTATTTTTCATTATCAGTTAATAAGCATTCCCGGTAATCATGAATACTGAATTCTTTTGGTGATGAACACTTCACATCCATTGATGTATGCATTACACGTTGTATCTCAGTTTCAAGAGTATACGTTTTTGTTCTCAGTTCTGTGTGTCCAGTAATAATCTCTCCTGTCAATTCATATTTCAGTAACTAAACCTCCTTTTTATTGACATGTAGGACGTAATCACTTATATCATAGTTCTTATCAGTGATGGTCTGATTGGGTAAAGAGGATGAGGAGAGAGTGTAAGGTACATAGCACAACTTGGCTAGTTCCACAATTTTGTGTATTTTCTAATGTTTCTACTTGTGCAATTATGCCAGTTCTTGTGCCTTCGCTTTTGATTAGCTATTTCAATTTAACACTATGTTGTTATTTTCTGGAGAGGGGGAAAGGGGGAATGTTTCGATGGCATCACTGATCATGATGATGCTTTGACTGATTAGAATGATGAAGTCCCAATTAACATCCTATGTGGCAATAAAAAAGAGGTTTGCCAGGAGAGGTCATTATAGAATTCATAGGACTGAGAAAAAAGTGTATACTCTTGAAGAAGCACAATCTGTAATGGACAAGATGTAAGGTACTAAATGCACCGTGTAAGCTGAAGTGTCAAACCACCTACGCACATCGCATTAGTAATTTCGTAAATATTGTCTATACTTAAAAGATAGATGGGACCACCAGTGCCTCTGTAGCACAGTTGGCGAAAATTTCTTTACTATAAATCCAATATGAAAATCGAAAAAAGCCATTTCTAGTGCAACGGCTTTTTCGAAGACTACTTAACGTCTTCTCAGTTCAATGACAACTAAATTTTCGGTAAAATTTTGGTTTGGCAATTATAATAGCTATCCCATATTTACTTTCTGAGGATGTTGCTAGTCTGATGGCCGGCTTCTTCCGCAAATTATGCATGGTTTCTCTAAACACACTATTATTCATCGATTTGATACAAATCTTATCGAACTCATTACGTGCACTCACGAGTTTTTTCGCGTTAATATGAATGTATGGCTTCATCAGGAAGCTTGACTAAATGATTAAATTCGATTAATATTTTTTAAACCAATTTATTTTGTATATGCTATTTTCAGATCCCTGCAGTAAATAAAATCGTTTTTCTTGTTATATATGGTCAAAAATAATTTCTTTTCTTTCTTACTATTGGATAGAGGCTTCATTTTATCCAGCACTAAGGAATGTAAAAAAATGTAAAAAAGCACCAATAATCTCGGAGTATCCAAATCCAGTTGTAAAATATACCCTATGTAGGAATCGTCTGGTTCGTTTTCCACCATAAAACATTTTATTCTCTGGACGAAGCAATTAATTACGGGACACTGGAAGATGCTACAAATCACCGCTCCTGGCAAACCTCTTTTTTATTGCCACATAGGATGTTAATTGGGACTTCATCATTCTAATCAGTCAAAGCATCATCATTATCAGTGATGCCATCGAAACATTCCCCCTTTCCCCCTCTCCAGAAAATAACAGCATAGTGTTAAAATGAAATAGCTAATCAAAAGCGAAGGCACAAGAACTGGTATAGTTGCACAAGTAGAAACATTAGAAAATATACAAAATTGTGGAACTAGCCAAGTTGTACTATGTACCTTACACTCTCTCCTCATGCTCTTTACCCAATCAGACCATCACTGATAAGAACTATGATATAAGTGATTACGTCCTACATGTCAATAAAAAGGAGGTTTAGTTACTGAAATATGAATTGACAGGAGAGATTATTACTGGACACACAGAACTGAGAACAAAAACGTATACTCTTGAAACCGAGATACAACGTGTAATGCATACAGCAATGGATGTGAAGTGTTCATCACCAAAAGAATTTAGTATTCATGATTATCGGGAATGCTTATTAACTGATAATGAAAAATAGATTACGTCAAATCTGCTCAGAGTTTCAACAATAAAGCAATGAAAATTAACTCCTTAGGGTAAAGGTGATAATGAATGATCAAATGAGCACAGTTGTGTGCAGTCAATAGCACCTGAGGATCGATGATGATTGACTTTATTTTAAAAATTTAAATAATGTAAATATCTGAAAAATTTGAATAAAATTTAAATATCTGAAAAATGTAAGTAATACAAATACCTTTAAAAACGTAAATACTTGAAAAAGTAAATACATGAAAATTGTGAATTACGAGTCGTAATTGTAAGTTTAGGGGAATACCAACTTTCAGATGCCAATCTTCGATAGATTTTTAGTGATCCATCGTAATTGGGCGGACAGTAAGAAACACTGAATACAAATACACTGTATGCAAAAATAAAGTATTGGCATTAAGATACACTCCTGGAAATGGAAAAAAGAACACATTGACACCGGTGTGTCAGACCCACCATACTTGCTCCAGACACTGCGAGAGGGCTGTACAAGCAATGATCACACGCACGGCACAGCGGACACACCAGGAACCGCGGTGTTGGCCGTCGAATGGCGCTAGCTGCGCAGCATTTGTGCACCGCCGCCGTCAGTGTCAGCCAGTTTGCCGTGGCATACGGAGCTCCATCGCAGTCTTTAACACTGGTAGCATGCCGCGACAGCGTGGACGTGAACCGTATGTGCAGTTGACGGACTTTGAGCGAGGGCGTATAGTGGGCATGCGGGAGGCCGGGTGGACGTACCGCCGAATTGCTCAACACGTGGGGCGTGAGGTCTCCACAGTACATCGATGTTGTCGCCAGTGGTCGGCGGAAGGTGCACGTGCCCGTCGACCTGGGACCGGACCGCAGCGACGCACGGATGCACGCCAAGACCGTAGGATCCTACGCAGTGCCGTAGGGGACCGCACCGCCACTTCCCAGCAAATTAGGGACACTGTTGCTCCTGGGGTATCGGCGAGGACCATTCGCAACCGTCTCCATGAAGCTGGGCTACGGTCCCGTACACCGTTAGGCCGTCTTCCGCTCACGCCCCAACATCGTGCAGCCCGCCTCCAGTGGTGTCGCGACAGGCGTGAATGGAGGGACGAATGGAGACGTGTCGTCTTCAGCGATGAGAGTCGCTTCTGCCTTGGTGCCAATGATGGTCGTATGCGTGTTTGGCGCCGTGCAGGTGAGCGCCACAATCGGGACTGCATACGACCGAGGCACACAGGGCCAACACCCGGCATCATGGTGTGGGGAGCGATCTCCTACACTGGCCGTACACCACTGGTGATCGTCGAGGGGACACTGAATAGTGCACGGTACATCCAAACCGTCATCGAACCCATCGTTCTACCATTCCTAGACCGGCAAGGGAACTTGCTGTTCCAACAGGACAATGCACGTCCGCATGTATCCCGTGCCACCCAACGTGCTCTAGAAGGTGTAAGTCAACTACCCTGGCCATCAAGATCTCCGGATCTGTCCCCCATTGAGCATGTTTGGGACTGGATGAAGCGTCGTCTCACGCGGTCTGCACGTCCAGCACGAACGCTGGTCCAACTGAGGCGCCAGTTGGAAATGGCATGGCAAGCCGTTCCACAGGACTACATCCAGCATCTCTACGATCGTCTCCATGGGAGAATAGCAGCCTGCATTGCTGCGAAAGGTGGATATATACTGTACTAGTGCCGACATTGTGCATGCTCTGTTGCCTGTGTCTATGTGCCTGTGGTTCTGTCAGTGTGATCATGTGATGTATCTGACCCCAGGAATGTGTCAATAAAGTTTCCCCTTCCTGGGACAATGAATTCACGGTGTTCTTATTTCAATTTCCAGGAGTGTATTTGATGTAAGAGTCGACAGTTTCCTTATCATAAACAGCCATGAATCTGTTGTTTGCAACTTCGTGTCAACAAGGACAATGGCCAATTCTACCTCTGATACCATGCCAAACTAATTGGAGTTGTTTGATGTCGGTTATCAGCTGCATTTCCGCTTTATTAATTTTCAGTAGAGCAACCAACACCAAACCAGGCACAGAACGTAACGTGCAAGATCTAACCCGTATGTCCTAAGGTAGCGACTGTAAAAGTTTTCGAGCACTTCGGCAAGGAGTAAGATGCCAATTTTCAAATATAAATTTGATCTTTCTTCAATGAATATAACCATATATTCCAAATTCTTTCGTGCTCAGCCTCTGCTCTTATTTCACCTATTAATATAGTATTAAAACTTTTCAACTGCGGGCAGGCAACCTCCCAGTAAAACTGATTCGTTGCTCACATACTCGTATGGAAAAACTCACTTATGATTTACTTTCTATCTTGACCTAAATATGTCCTTACCTTCTGTTTATACGTTTTTAGATAAGACACACAAATTCCTGTGATTAGGCCAAAATCTTTATCAATTCAATAGACTGGAGCTTTTTGTTGCATTGCCATGCTTGGTGCTACATAGCAATACTTTTCATAAAGGATTTATATTTATATATTCGGTGGCAGACCAGAAATGCGATTTTGATTTAATTTAATTCCTTCATCACCATCTCTTTCTCTTGTTCACAAACGTTGATGATAAAGAAACCTCTCGTAATTGCTTAGATTGTGGGCGACAACAGAGATCACATAGTGAGGCCTGTAGTTCGCATTGTCACTGGGATGTGCAGAAACCTCGGTATGAACCAATGAAATGACAGTGGCCCCTGTGATTTACATCGCCTTCATCAAATGGTCACTGGCAAATATGGCAAGTCTCTGTCAATCTAAAAGGCGTTTCTTCTTCTGGGCTTGTTACCGTCTTTTAGTTTGTGATAAAAATACACTCATATTCTCAGTGACTGCATTAAAATGTTCATTTAACCGTTCCAAGCCAATCGCTGCTTGTGTACAATTATCACGGAATATTTTTCGTCATACACGAAGGGTATGTAGTAGTAAATTCTGAATGGTTTAAGAAAATATACCTGATTGGAATACGAACCAGAGTGAGAGCTGTGAATGGAAAAAGCAACTGGTTCCCGTACATCTTACATATCAGCATAAATTGCAAAAGACAGTTTCAGCTTGCTACTAAACGCCGTAAATTTTAGAGACTCGTTTACGCCACTAAGCAATGTACTGGTAACCAGTTTAAACTGTGCACAGTCAACTAAATGTGACTCTACTTTTTCGACGAGATAAAATAACTCAGACGTCGGTCATGGACTACAGTATATTAATGAGAAGGGATAATGCTTTTCTGTGCTAGCCTCTACAAGCTTTCCATGTAATAGGAATGACATATACCTGTTTTAGTAGTCTGCAACAATAATGTATTTACATGTCTCTTGTAACATTGTTTTGTGATATGCAGCGATAAAACTTGGAATTCTTTGTCATCTCTGTCTTCCACGACCATTCATTTATAATCTGAATACTGAAAACTGTAGACATTTACAGAGACGTCTTTGTTCTGTTATTCAAAACTGTAAAAAGTTGTAGCTCGTCTGGGAGCAGTATGTTGACAGGTTACAATTTATCTGTGTATGTAAAATATTTGAATACATATTCTGCGTCGTTATTTACGTTATATAAATCCGCTAGAATTGACTACTTACTATAGACATTATCATGTGACTGGAAATTTATTACTGTGTGTATATCTGCAGGCACCTTGGAGTTTAGTGTATACTCCTACAACAAATCCCTTATTCTCATTGATTTTAAAGTGCAGTTAAACTATCTACTTCAATGCCCAGCCGTAATCTCTCATTTGAAAAATATCGGGTTTCGTTCACAGATTATCAGTGACATTACTCCAGTATAAATCATCACTAATTTCAGACTTCATTACTTTCGCATTCTTTGTACTGAGATACATCTGGCTTTTCCTCGGAGAAACTTGTAGACTAGCAGAACTCTAATTTTAAGTGATTGTTTAATTAAGGAAACTTTGTTCTCGAAAACGAGAAATTAGGCATCAGAATAAGTTCTAAGCTCCTTAAATCAAAGCCTATTATCTGTCACGCTATTACATATTCGTTTTCTAAATACTGACTCGAAAGCAAGCCATTGGAGATAATCTAATTTAATTCATTTTGCTCTCAATTCATTCTGTACAGTAATATTATTAGGTTAGTTTTCTTCTTCTTCTGATTATTCACTGCTTCTGTTGCTTCTTGTGACTGCTTAATCAGGAGCAGGGTACCAAACCGTAGATTCTCTTCTCCTGCTTGCAGAGTTTGTAAAACTGATGGAGGAAACTTGTCTCAGTTGTATTCACATTTATGAAACATGTGTAACAAATGTCTGAATGACAGACTGCATAAAGAGAAGAAGAATTAAAATTTTTGTAGAGAGTCACCACACGTGTCGAATTTCCAGGGGAAAGACTGCACTCTCTGATCGCCATTGCTCGCAATATTGACAACTGGGATGATGAGACATCAGTGCGAGGTTATGAGGGCTGTGTTACTGTTTTAGTCTGACGAAGATAATCAGCACATGGTATAGTCAGAGCCACAAAGTAAAACTTCGATGGATTATTTTATACTGCACTGTTTCTGACGAAATAAGCAAAATTGACAAGAATTTAGGTGTCTAGATTCGTACGTAGGCGTGAAAGGCGTAAATGAAGCGCACTTAACACTGAATTGCAGCTCCAGCTTTACTTAACATTAGCCTCAAGCTTTACCTAACATTAGCCTCAAACTTTGAACATACAATGTCTGAAGCTTCTTATTACACTTTTAAATCAGAACACTAGAATATAGACTCTGCCTAGATTCATTTTAGTTATTTCAGTACTTAGAGACAGTGCCTGATACAGCACTACAAGGATTTTACGTCTAAGGAAGATGATTTCTACTTAATGAAATTTGCGAAATATAAATACGACCTGTCACACGGGATACCTGATAAAATCTGTTATTTAATTTATTTATCATCAGAAAATCTCAGCTATGTGATCACAGCTAGCACAAACGAAAAATGGTCAAGTATTTTGTGTATTTCTAACCCAAAAAACAGATACATATTCGTACCTTGTCTACTTTCAAGGCAAATTCTTAATAAACAGAAATACAGAACTTGCGCTTTCTCCTACGCCTCCATTTGGAACTTTTGAGTGCTTCCCCAATTTTCTATCAGTAACATTACATTTTATCCAACTCATGTTAACAACTTCAAAAACAGAAGTAGAAAACATAGCAGGCGAAAGCTCTCTGTACTGCTAAGGACGTGAAATTTCTGACAACCAGCTAACCGAATACGACCGAATGCAGTTTGTTTGGGCTCGCCCGCTGAGAGAATTATTCGCTCATTTGCCCTGGCTCTTCTTAGAACCCGGACTCCAAGTAAGCCCAAGCCCTTCCTTCGGGAATTCTTTGTGGGTGCCGGATTTCGTGTGACAATAAAATAAATGACGGATGACCTTTATTAATTTTAAAATTTAATGCACAATCCCTTCTCCTTGTCCGGCTGAAGTAACTTTAGGTTTCATGTTTCTTAGAAATGAAGAAGAGAAAGATGAAGCAAGAGCAGGATCATTTCTTTATTTCTTTCCTTCTGCTTGAGAAACATGACGCAGGACGTGGACTCGCTGTCGGAACACGCCAGGTGGGAAACTTTCAGTAATACTGATCTAACAACGCGCGACACTACACAAATTTTAATTAACTGTCGGTTCACTTGCCATGGACCGATGACAAGATATTCAGATTTTATCTACATGTACACATAAAGTGCGCAAGACACTGTACAATAAGCATGAAGATACTTCACGGCACAATTAGCCATTTTCTTTCGTAACCCATTCATAAGTGAAGCGAGGAAGAAAGATTGTGTGAAAGCCTCTGTTCGCGATCCAATCTCTCTCTTACTCCATGACCTCTGTACTGAATATAGAACTGCGGAATATAAATGTTGCATAATCTCCTTCGAAGACTTGCTCCCTTAATTTTGTCCAATAGGGTTTGTGAAAATGACGTTACCTTTTCCCAGCAGTTCCCAATTAATTTCCTTGAAAATGTCGCTTAAATTTTCACATAGACTATACTGAATGTATGTGCTCCCCTACCGACGCGACGCTTGATAACGATACCAAACACAGAATTCCTTCAGTAAATATGCCCCTATTTTACTTTAGCTACTAATATTATCACCTTTTAGTTCCATTTCATATCGATTTGTTATATTATCAAATTTTTCAAATGGCTCTGAACACTATGGGACTTAACTTCTCAGGTCATCAGTCCGCTAGAACTTAGAACTACTTAAACCTAACTAACCTAAGGATATCATACACATCCATGCCCGAGGCAGGATTCGAACCTGCGACCGTAGCGGTCGCGCGGTTCCAGACTGTAGCTCCTAGAACCGCTCGTCCATCCCGGCCGGCGTTATATTATCCATAGGTATTTAAGGAAAGTGGCAGAACCTGAAAATTTACTGTTGATGCTATACCTTAATCTTATTTCGCTCTTGTCATTCTTCGTTGGCACACACTTGCTTTCATCCACATTTAAAAGGAGCTGCATTTTACTATCCCAAGCAGTCACAATGTCAAAAATTTTAAGCATTTCTTCCCACTCATAAACGGGGTCGTTTATGTAAGAGTCTTTTGTAGGGGTAACCAGCATGTTTCAAAATTTAAAAGGCCAAAAAAAGTTGTTGTGCTCTCGTCCGAAGAATGAGGCCCATGGCAAAGTTGGTACCTCCTAACGGAACCACGAACATAGTCGCAGCCAGACGCAACGACGAACGAGGAACGTCGGCGTAAATACGCCCTCGAGAGTTCGATTTGCCACCGCTGAGAGCGAAGTGCCGCTCAGCCCGCTTTACACTCATCGCCGAAGACGACACCATCGTCTCACTACAACCAGCAGCCTAAGAGTTGTATTAGTTAGGATCTACTAAGTAAAAGCTATAATCAAATGTACATTGAGACAGGCGACTAATACCTTGTACTGTACCAAGTGATACGTTAGTGTTCAGTAGCAGTAATACAAAGTTAAGTATTTCGTCTTGTTGAAGTCATAATAAAGTGATCTAATACTTTGATTCTTTTGTGTCAAGAACCCACCGCTGTGCCCACGAGTGTTGTTTCGTCCGGCGCAGCAGTTATAATATATCTACACTGGTGTCCAAAATTAAAGCAACAAACCGCTATTTCTCCTTCCTGTATCTAATTCACGATATAATCATACAAACTGCCAACGGATGTCCATACGATCGCGTTCTGCACGAAACATGGCATTCCAGTCAACGGACAACCACGCCAGCGATGACGTCAGGGCACCTATTAAACGGGGTGGTTTTTGCCGGATAGTCTCACAGTCACAATCGCTGTGTTCACAGTCACAGATGGTGCAGTATAGCACAGAGAAGACGTCTACTAGACTCTCTAAAGTGGGGAGCCATAGGAAGAATGGAAGTAGGACGGTCGCAAACTGATGTGGCCCAATGAGTTCCTGTGAATCGTTCTGTTGTTTCTCGAATGTGGCGGCGTTTTGTAGAGACCGAAACTGTATCCTAAAGACCAGAGCAGGGCCGACCATGTGTGACATCAGAAAGAGAGGACCGTTATTTGGCTGTAAGGCCACAACGGTACCGCCTTAGTACTCCACGGTGGACGTGTTGTATCGAGGCAAACGGTGTACAGAATGCTTCGCCGGAGTAGTCTTTATTGTCGGAGACTTCCTGCGTATGTACCTCTGACGCGTCTTCACAGAAGGGAACGTCTAGAGTGGAGTCGCCAGCATGCAACCTGGACAGTCGAGCAGATGAGTCTAGATTTGGTCTGGAGAGTGATTCTCGACAGATTCTATCTTGGAGGGGAAGTGGAACACGATTTCGTGACCCAAACATTGTGGAGAGAGACCGGTAACGATGAGGATCCCTAATGGTGTGGGGAGGGATTATACTGAACAGCCGATCTGTTCTTCATGAAATTGTACAGGTGAATCAGTAGGGTTTAACTGCTGTCTGGTATCGTGACGAGATCTTGGGACATCGTATAGTGTTGTTGCGAGGCGCTGTTCGCCCAGACTTTGTATTAATGGACAATAATGTTCGACCTCATAGAGAATGGGTGGTTGATGTTTTCTTTGAAACGGAAGATACTGCATGTATGGCATGGCCTGCTCGCTCTTCCGATTTGAATTTCACAGAGCATGTCTGGGATGCATTGCGGAGACAGTTTTCATCACGTCAGCATCCATCTACCACTCCCCAAGACTTTCGAGCAGCTCTGCAGAAAGAATGGGCGTTATTGCCTCAACATGAGATTGATAACATCATTCATTGGATGTCCCGTCACTGTCAGGCCTATGTTGTTGCCAGAGATGGTGACACCCCATGCTGAGTACATTAATCAGTTGTCTGAATGTGTGTGCAATTCCATTGAGTGTGAAAAAATAAAGAATATTTTCGTCTGCCGTTATGGATGTTGCAGTTGTTGACGTCCTGTATTCTTTACATTGTTTCTACTTTATTATCACCCGCTTATACTGTTTTGTGGCAAAATAAATGCAACCTTGCAAAATTTCTCTTTGTTGCTTTAATTTTGGACACCAGTGTATTTCCACTATATTTCTCGAAACGATGGTTCACGGACTTAAAAAAAGTTCTAAATCTGATACATTACTTTTATTGTTATCAAACAAGCTTTAAAGAAGCTTTCATGGGACTATATTAACTAGTTTATTAGCGCATGAAGAAAATGAATGCATATTACTGAATGCTACAGCATTTTGTAAGCACAGATACAAAGGTCACCTGTTTAATGTTACTGTCACATTAATCAGGACGTTCTGAAAATTTGATGTGTTCGAGCGGTGGGAGAATACTGAAGGCCTGTACAGGAGTGGAGCGGAAAGCAGACTACATAACAGGCTCTAAAAGCAGCTCGCTTATTATATCAAAGTGGTGGCATCCAGTAAAGAAGTGACGCCAGAGGCTGCTCACTAACACATTTAGGTATGCTAGCAGTCGCCTCCGGGCATCACTGCCCGATAAAGAATTCCTAGGTTCTAGCAGAAACAATCTCATAACGGCACTTTCAGATAATCCCTGTGCGATGCAGTACAGCGTACTAGCGTACGCCTTACTTTAGTAGAAATGACAATTTACAGAGGGGTCTGTTGCTAAAGTTAAACCTCTGTTAAATCTCCATTTAGTATATTCCCAATAAATGTAAAATGCACATGTATAATAGCTTTCCCCATCCTGTAGAGATATTGTCAGTAAAATGCAGTAAACAGCAATGTTTCATTCAAAAAGAATGTTCTCATGAATGGAGCTGGGGTGATCTAAAAACTCCATTAATTTTTCTTCTCCATGAGGCCACACTACGAAAGTGTCATCCACGTACATCCAAAAAACAGTTGGTTTGAGGGCTACTGATTCAAGTGCTCTCTCCTCAAAATCCTCCCTTTCTTGGATGTGCTAGTTAGACGGAAGAGTGATGGCTCTCTGGGGCATTCCGTTTATCGTAAGCCCACACATACTGACTTGTATTTAAATTCGTCCAGCTGCTATCACCCATCGCAAACAATGAGTGTACTTAAAACACTTGTGCATCGAGCTCATGCAGAGTCCGATGCAGATAGTTTGCCTGAAGAGCTTGCCCATCTGAAGAGGGTTTTCAAAGAGAATGGATATTCTACCCGGCAAATTAGCAAGGCACTTACAATTAAGCCAAAGAAACAGGGAGTGGAGAAAGAAGAGAGCACGTCTACTAAATCTTTAGCTTTTCTTCCCTTTGTTGGCAACATTTCCTTCAAAATTGCAAGAATCCTCCTCGGTTTCGAAGTGAAAGTAATTTTCCGTCCACCATCGAAGATTTCCGACCTGCTGGGATCAGTGAAAGACGATCTGGTATTGCGGAAGGCGGGAATTTATAAAATACCTTGTCAGTGTGGCATGTCACATATAGGACAAACATTGCGAACAGTAGAAGTACGTTGCACTGAACATCAGCGCTATACTCGCCTTTTGCAACCTAGCAAGTCTGCAATTGCTGAGCACTGCATTTCCACTGGACACTCAATGGAGTATGCCAAGACAACAATTTTGGCCACAGCAACATCCTTTTGGGACTCCGTCATAAAAGAATCAGTGGAAATTCGCATGACAGACAATCTTATCAACCGTGACAATGGCTACCAGCTAGATAATGCGTGGAACCCCGTCATCTCTAAGATCTGCTCCAGACGAAGACGTCAGAGTACTCCGATGGCCGCGGCAATTGACAACACCGAAGACAGCTGAGTTCTGCAGTTCCACCAGCGAGGGCGCTGCTGGCGGGCGGTGTGGTTCGTCTCTCCATATGATTTTGACGCATGTGCGGAATACTCGATGCACGCTATATATTACGGAACGGAGGGCGTCTTCGTCAGTTCGATGGCTCACCTGCGGATGGCTGGCAGTTGTCCAGTCGAAATATCGTCGATGGAAGCTAACGACGACAGGCTGCAAGCCTGAAATCTTTTTGAATATTCAGTTCGCCGGGAAAATTTTAAATTTCATAGCAATGTTTTAGTTGAATTAATTTCGAACAACAACATTCTTTCGAGGAAGAGTAACATATGGGTCCGCTTCTCACAGTATGAAAAACCATAGACTTTTGACAAGCCAAGTTCACTAACAAAAATATTGTAAAATTTTGATGAAGATAACGCTTCCCAGATTCATTTACGAGGGAGTGCTGAAAATTAATTCATATTACTTTTTTATTATTTTCTTAATATCGGTTGAGGTCGTAACACCGAAAATGCAGATAAAATACCGTCTGCACCATCCAAAATATTCGTTGATAACTTGCACTGTACTTTTGATTCTGAAGCTGTAAGCTGTATTACAGAAACTATATTTAATACGTAATCGATGTTCTTGTGTATTTAATATTGGCTGTATATAATTGATTGTAATTATAATGCAAATATTGCAAATTGCTGGGTAATAATTAGCTGTGTCGATGTTTATCTTTGCGTATGGAAAGTCTGTGTCGCGTTGTGAGCAGAGAGGAAGCAGAGCAGCTTGAGTTATGAAAGAGTGTGGAAGTGTTTGTTGGGCGCTCCCGCCGACGTGGTGTGTAGCTATGCTCTTGCCAGTGTATACGCGTTTGATTCGTTATTCTGCGATTATTGAGAGCACGGAAGGAGCGGACAGGCGGAGAAAACTGCAGTTCCAACTACTGCTTGTCCCATAATTATCCGTGGTTCTGGAGACGACTCGGGGTTCTCATCGAACAGCAGCAGCAGCAACAACGGCTGCTCAGCATTGTTGTCGGCTATATTCTTCGTCGTCCGCAGAGCCACATCGTGAGACTATTAACTGGCAAATATAGTAATGTAGAGGCTTTACCCAGCAACATATATTTCACAAATAGTTAATACCTTGAATAATAACTTGCAATAGTTAAAACCTGTGTTGCCGGCCGGGGTGACCGAGCGGTTATAGGCACTACAGTCTGGAACCGCGCGACCACTACGGTCGCAGGTTCGAATCCTGCCTCGGGCATGGATGTGTGTGATGTCCTTAGGTTACTTGGGTTTAAATAGTTCTAAATTCTAGGGGACTGATGACCTTAGAAGTTAAGTCCCATAGCGCTCAGAGCCATTTTTATTTGAACCTGTGTTATCATTGTCCTGAGACATTATTAGGCTCCCTTTCCTTTCCATGCAATCACCGAGTGTCGTAAGCATACGAAAAGTTAACTATTTACTACCAGTTAATGTGTTTGGTAAAGTCCAGTTTCAGTCTAATTTTTCTGCCAAAGTAACTTTTCGTTCTTGCATTGCTAACAGAGGCTACTTAAAGTAAATTTCACAGGCAAAACTAATAACTAAATCTCAAATTAAGAGTGCGCAATTTCATTTGTTCTGTATCTAGCTTAGCGAGTTATTTCTGCTGGCTTGATATGTATTTTGTTGTTGTCATTTTAAAAGTAAAACCAGTTGCTCATTTGCTTTAAGTAAATTCAGTTCAATCTTTCAATAATCAAAAGTAAATTGCTTGCCTTTTTCTAAATTTTGCATTCCGCTACACTGAGCTTACAGAAAGTTAATTTTTTTACGTAACAAAGTTTAAGTTAACCCAGTCATTTATTTAACCAGTAATTTCATTTGTTACTTTCAAAATTTATTATTTCAGAGTGAATAGCTGCAAACGCAGTGCTTTCTGATTCATTTATTTTCTCATGAACTGTTTTGCTGTGGAAATGCGTGACAACCTTCTGTTGCCACTCCAGTGATTATTTGCTTAAAATTCTTTGCGTTTACCTTTCTCGAGATTCTGGAGACTCATTTCCCTAGCGAGCTGGCGACCGTTTAATTATCCCTTTTTTAGGTTCTCAGTGTTTTCTTCGTGTTATCTGTGATTTTTTTAAGTAAATATTACGTAGTACGCTCCCCCCCCGCCCCCCCCCCCCCTGTTCCCTGTGCGGTTGCATTATATTCCACCCATTTCAAAATTATCATCAGTATTTAGCTTCAATTTGGAACAGATTCTTCCTTCAGAAGAGTCTGTTATACACTTTCCTCCAACTAACCTGTGTTATTTTCCTTTGGTAGCTATAGCTTTACTCACTGTAAAATCTCATTAGGCATATGCGATCACGATCAGTTATAGCGCAGATGCCTATGCATTTGAATGAAGAAACGCAAAATCACTTACTTTTGGTCATTTTGTGTTACTAGATACACAGGACTGCAGTCTAGTTATTTAAATTCGCCTGGCTCGGAGAAATGGATTAACGTTTCGCCCATTCAGTATAAGAATACTGCAAAATTAGGGGCTCGTGTGGAATGCGACCGACTAACCGAATTAAACATATCTACTCCAGTACTCATTTGTACCAAACTCTTATGATCCCAAAATACGTAAATATAAAACAAAATATTTTGATGTCGCCTTAGATGTGTCTGAACGTGAATTCAACGCTCAGATAAGTAAAATAAATGACGTAATTTGAAATGGATGGTCACTGTATGTAATCGTTATTCATTTTGTTTGCTACACTTAATATATTTCTTGTAATATATACAATATACAGGGAATCCCAGAAATGTTGCGACAAACTTCGATGGATTATAGAGGATGTCTTGAGGAACAAATCGAGGCTGGGAACCCGTGGCCAGAAACGTCATCCAGCGACGCTACAGAGCGTTGAAGTTACAGGCGTTTGCCACTAGGCGACACCTTCAGCAGCGAACTTAACTTTGTATGCTGACAGACAGTAGCGGAACATCTCGCAATGTTATTTGCTATTCAACGATCGCAACTGATTGCCACGATCGCCAGTAGAGAAGATGCAGCTAGCTGCTGCGTAGAAAGCCGTTGTCTCCTATGAATGCAATGCTCTCCTGCTTCTGACATGGGTTTCCATCTGCATTTTATTTTTCTCCTGGAACCCTCTAAAATCTCAACGTTTTTCTTCTTCCTCAACACACTCTCAACAACATCTCGAAGTTTATCCCAACATTTCCGGGACGCCCTTTGTATAGTAGACAAGGAATTCTGTACTTCAAGTTTCCCCTTAAGCATCTCCCTGAGTAAATGTAGATATGAAAACAATGCAAAACACAAGTCTTTCAAAACCGTCATCTAGGAAAATGTAACGTTTAGGTTATGAGTTGAATTACGTTAATAACAGGAAGGCGAAGGCAGAGAAAAACCATCGATACTTGATTTGAAGGTTCTTTGAAAATTTGTCTGATGAAATAGTTCGTCAACGAATAAAAGGCAGTGTACGGTCATGAACAGTGATGTAAAAACGACACTGGTGACTGTGCCTACAAAGAAAAACTCATATACACAGTAAATTGAGGAGTTAAGCCATTACTAAAACCATCAGATTTACGTTTAATTAAAGCCAACATAATGTGGTTGGGTTGGGTTGTTTGGGGGGAAGAGACCAAACAGTGAGGTCATCGGTCTCATCGAATTAGGGAAGGATGGGAAAGGAAGTCGGCTGTGCCCTTTCAAAGGAACCATCCCGGCATTTGCCTGGAGCGATTTAGGGAAATCACGGAAAACCTAAATCAGGATGGCCGGACGCGGGATTCAACCGTCGTCCTTCCGAATGCTAGTCCAGTGTGTTAACCAACATAATGAAAGACAATTTCTTAACAGCTGTATTTCTTATGTTATTTTGGTATTTTTCTCATGTATGTATAATTGATTTGAAGATAATACTGTCTCATCTTTACGTACCTGTTAGACGGGTCAATATTGCCTTTAAAAAAATGGCTCTGAGCACTATGGGACTTGTCGTCTGAGGTCATCAGTCCCCTAGAACTTAGAACTACTTAAACCCAACTAACCTAAGGACATCACACACATCCATGCCCGAGGCAGGATTCGAACCTGCCATCGTAGTGGTCGCGCGGTTGCAGACTGAAGCGCCTAGAACCGCTCGGTCACTCCGGCCGGCAATATGGCTTTAAATCGATTGTACGGCATATACGTGAGATAAACATCGATATAAAATAACAAAGTGAAGAAATTGCCTTTTTTTGTTAGAACTAATTGAAAGCTTAAAGTACAATGGATATTCCGTACGTAGCCGTCTCGACGAAATGAGAAAAAAAACTGTTTATAAATACCTTGTATGTCGAATTGATATAGTACATATTGGAAAACAAAAAAATTGTATTTCAAAACCAAAATAGCGCAGTCGACATCGAACAGAAAATACGGTTTCTTTCGTAACACGGTATGTAATAACCGGGAATTTATTTAGTAATCGGTTTAGACCAGACAACGCTGCAGTTGCGTATAGATCTTTTTTTTTTTTTGTTAAGATTTCTGTGTTATTACCACGAAACATTATATGCATAACGTCACTAAAATTTAAAATTCATCAGAACCGGTGTTTGCGCTACACAGCATAATGGAGCAGAATTTTATCGACTGAACTGTTGACGACTTCGTGCACTTGATCGTAGGTGTGTACGACGCAGCCGGCAAGGTACTAACTTTTGTGAAACCTGTATCTCCATGACAGAATGGTCAGAGTGAATCCACATTCGCAGAATCTGTAGAAATGCGATCAATACTGACCCGACATGGGCTACACGTAGGCCCAGCAGAAGCATCTCATACATGATACATAAGAGCAGTGCCAGGCCACCCTCGTCAGTGCTGTCGTAAAGAATGGAATCTGCTGACGTGAGAAGGTCACAAAACGACTGTAAGAGTGAATGGGAAGGAACAGTTGGTCTCCGAACCTCACAGAGCACATTATGACTACAGTAACCTGAGTGTGAAACCAGTGAACTTGAGACAGCCATACGAGGAGGTGAACCGACACTATACTCGTACTATAGAATCAGTTCACCCCGCGTGATGTGAACCGTCCCGTCCGCATGGCTGTAAAGCTCTCTGCAGACTCGACCATAATGGTGGATCAATGCTGCATCTCTGTGAACTAGCTTGAGTCTATTTTTCAACGTTGTCTGCTGTGGACTTGACTGTGGGACACATGTGTTATGTAGATGTTACGGTTCACAATTTATGCACTGGCGAGCAAAGAACCTGGTACACCTGTTTAATATCGTGTAGAGCCCCCGCGAACACGCAGAAGCGTCGCAGCACGATATGGCATGGACTCCGTTAATGTATGAAGTAGTGCTGGAGGGAACTGACACCATGGATTGTGGAGGGCTGTCCATAAATTCGTAAGAGTACGAGGGTGTGGAGATCTTTCCTGAACAGCACGTTACAATGCATCCCAGATATCCTCAATAATGTTCATGTCTGGGGAGTTTGGTGGCCAGCGGAAGTGTTTAAATTTAGAAGGGTGTTCCTGGAGCCACTCTGTTGCAATTCTGGACATGTGGGGTGTCGCATTGTCCTGCTGGAATTGCCCAAGTCCGTCTGAATGCACAATGGACTCGAATGGATGCAAGTGATCAGACAGGATGCTTGCGGACATGTCACTTCTCAGAGTCGAATCTAGACTATCAGGGGTCTCATATCACTCCAACTGCACACGCCTGACATCATTACAGAGCCTCTGCCAACTTGAATATTCCCCTGCTGATATGTGCGGTCCATGGATTCAAGAAATTGCTTCCATAACTGTACACGTCAATTCGCACGATATAATTTGAAATGAGACGCGTCCGGTCAGGCAACATGTTACCAGTCACCAACAATCCAGTGTCGTGTTGACGGTCCCAGTTGCGTCGTGCAGTCGTCAAGGGTACACGAGTTGGCCTTCTGCTCCGAAAGCTCGTATCAATGATGTTTCGTTGAATGGTTCGCACACTGACACTTGTTGACGGCTCCGCACTGAAATCTGCAGCAATCTGCGGAAGGGTTGCACTTCTGTCACGTTGAACGATTCTCTTCAGTTGTCGTTGGTCCCGTTCTTGTAGTATATTTTTCCGGCCGCAGCTATATCGGAGATTTGATGTTTTACCGGGCTCCTGATATTCACGCTACACCCGTGATACGGCCAGCCGGAGTGGCCATGCGGTTCTAGGCGCTACAGTCTGGAGCCGAGCAACCGCTACGGTCGCAGGTTCGAATCCTGCCTCGGGCATGGATGTGTGTGATGTCCTTAGGTTAGTTAGGTTTAATTAGTTCTAAGTTCTAGGCGACTGATGACCTCAGAAGTTAAGTCGTGTAGTGCTCAGAGCCATTTGAACCATTTTGAACCCGTGATACGGTCGTACGGGAAAATCCCCACTTCATCGCTGCCTCGGATATGCTATGTCCCACCGCTTGAGTGCCAACACCACTTTCATACTCACTTAAATCTTGACAACCTGTCACCGTAGCAGCAGTAACCTACAGGGTGTTTCAAAAATGACCGGTATATTTGAAACGGCAATAAAAACTAAACGAGCAGCGATAGAAATACACCGTTTGTTGCAATATGCTTGGGACAACAGTACATTTTCAGGCCTGAAAATGTACTGTTGTCCCAAGCATATTGCAACAAACGGTGTATTTCTATCGCTGCTCGTTTAGTTTTTATTGCCGTTTCAAATATACCGGTCATTTTTGAAACACCCTGTATCTAACAACTGTGCCGGACACTTGTTGTCTTATATAGGCGTTGCCGACCGCAGCGCCGTTCTGCCTGTTTACTTGTCTCTGTATTTGAATACGCATGCCTGTACTAGTTTCCTTGGCGCTTCAGTTTATTAATGACCTAGTTGTTAACATTGGAGGTAACGTGCGGCTATTCGCAGAAGATGCTGTTGTGAATAGAAATGATGTAATGCCAGAAGACTGTAGTGAAATGCCGAAAGACCAGCAGAAGACAACGACTGGTACAGAAAGCGGCAATTGACAGCTAACGAATATTAATGAAACGTAGTGCAGGGAATAGGCCAACGGAATCGCTAATGTTGGATTACACCGGGGCAGGTCATGATGTGCCAAACTTCATGAGCGGCGAGTGTGTGGGCCATGGGGGGAGGGGTGGGGGGGGGGGCAAGACTCGGCTTCTCTGGGTTTTGTTTGTCCGTTCCCGGAAGTTTCCGGTACAGCGCGACATTTCGTTCAACACTGTGGTGTGTTATATTTGGATTGATAAAACTCTCTTTAGTTCGTCAGAGCCGTGGTGGGTAGTGAAAATTTGCTGTTAAACGATATTAGAATACCATAAGGAAAGGACATAAAAACTTAGTTGACTATGAAAAAGAAAAAAATTGCAACGATCGACAGACGGGACTCATTATTTAGTACATCAAGAATCATTTTCTGCTAAGTTAGCAGGTATGCAGACCATGAAGGTATTGGTGGTATGAGTAGTTAAATGTCTGAATCGCAAGTGTTGTTGCACTACGAGCTGCAACAGTTTTCGTGGAACAGAACGAACAATGTGGAGACTTTATATATTACTGCAGAGTACGTAGGATAAGTCAAGAGGTATGCCTGGAACGGTTTTTGATTAAAAACCCACCCGTTTTTGGATTTATGAAAGAAAAAGTAGTGCAGGAACGAAAATCAGAACATCCTGAATTGATTTTAGACCTCGTATTTTAAGTGGACTTGACAGCACGCTACCTACAGTACGACACCGCAGAGCGATGAACAACTTCTTTTCTATGTGATGAAGATGCATTAAAAATAAAATCGTGTCATGGAAGGGACACATTGTGACCAACAAGCTTACTGCCGTTAAACAAAACGCAAATTTTGAAGAATTCATTGTGGCCTTGATGTTTTTGAGACCTTCTGCAGTTTCAGCCGGAAGCGCCCCTATGCATGTGCGCATGTAACTGATTGACCTGCAGAGTAATCCTTTTACATCAAAATTTTCCAGGACGTCAACATTGGTTTTCTCAGGTATATTTTCCGCGTCTCCATAACGAGGTTGCAAAAGTGCTACAATATTTTGATCGACATACTTGTGTGAAACACCTTTCTTCGATTATGAAACTAAAGAAGTCGCGATTACGTAGCAACTTGAACGCGAAAATCAGTGAGATTGCCTGCATCGCTCTGTATGTCGTCAGTTTGTACAACATAAAAGTTATGTTTTCAGTCCGCCAAAAAATAATTAGATAATACTGAAAATTTGTTTTCTTTGTCATCTATGTTACTGAGATATGTGCAATACAAAACCAGATCTTATGCAATGCAACCGCACCGCCACTTAAATGTGGCTCGTTTGTAGTTTCCCCCTCTCCCCCGTTCTCCCGCTCAGACAGTGTGGAGTGGCGCTGAGGGAAGCGTGCGGCGAAGCTGAGTGCTGTGACGCACGTGCCACCTTTGATTACACTATTGATGATAAATCACTAGGAACAGTAACTGCCGTAAACTGTCTAACGAAAATCTTTCGGAGTGGCCTAAAGTAGAATGATTATATAAAATGGAAGGTAGGAAAGACAGATGCCAGGTCGAGATTCATTGGGAGAGTCTTAATCAAATGTAAGAACGTATTTACGAAACATTTGCTCGTCTGATTCCTGAGTATTGCTCATCAGTGTTGGACACCAAACAGGCTGGATTAATAGAAGAAATAGCGAAGATTCATCGAAGAACGGCGCGTTTTGTCAGGGGATCGTTTTGCACACACGGTAGCGTATCGGACATGCTCAACAAACGTCAGTGGACGATGCTACAAGAGAGTCGTTGTGCATCATAAGAAGTTTACTGTTGAAACTCTGAGGGCATATGTTACGTGAAGAGTCAGAAAAACACATTTCATCCTCCCAGATAGGACTCCCGAAATGATCTCGACTAGAAGAATCAGATAAATAAGAAAAGTGCTTATATCCACATTGAGAATGAGGACGTCAGGTGTTGTGGGCTGAGTGTCAAAATGTGACATTTTGCGGACGAGTCCCTCTTCAACCAGTTTCGCATAGTGACCGGATATGCGTTAAACGATATCTGGGTGTCCACAAACTGGCATCCTGCATTCTTAAACAGCGTGGTGAATAACTGCTAAGTGTGTTGCTTCGAAGTGCCACTTCAGTTCACGATGCTGAAGCCACCTGAACTCTAATAGTTACGTCACGGAGTTACTGGGGATGGAGATCCTGACCCCAGTTCCACCTATAATGATGCAGTTCCACCAGATGATGTTACGACCGCGCAAGCTTATTCGAAAACTTTCCTAGTCTGTACATTCTCCAGATACGTTTCCAAAAGTAACATCTACATCTTGATATATACTCCGCTAGCCACCAAGCGGTGTGTGGCGGAGGGCATGTATGACAGTCTCGATCAGTTGCGAACTCTCACACAAAATATAGGAACAGATTCATCAGAAACTTAAAGAGACTTCAATTTGATCAAACATTAATGTGTATCCATCAGCTCTGTAGACAGTCCGAGTCGATTGTAACAGGAATCAACAATTAGCGAGAACTATTTGACGTTTCGTCGTTATGCTAAATTCGTAATTGAATTTATTGTAACAAGAATCTTTGTGGTTGACCTTCAATTGATATGAGGCCTTTGAGACTAAATCTGTTACGCATAATGGTGAACACACAGCTGTATATAAACGCAGCACAGGGCACGTCGCGTAAACACATTGGTTTGGGGACGAATTTCGACATGTTGACAAATCGAATATATTTATGTCGCGTTTTGATTTGTTTAATTGTTCCAAATCGTAGGAAAAATTAAAAATAAAAGTGTACACATTGTGAGCTCGGTGCGTGCGTCACAATATGGATTTACGGCCGCAGACAATATTCGCACGAAACAATTCATATCCAGTGAGAAGTGTCAACAAACAGCTCTGGGTGATGAATGAGACGGTAAAATTGCGCTGAAGTAGATAGGCGAAAACGGGATCCGGACGGCTGCTCGTGGGCATTACCACAGGGAAATTGGACGATGCTATTAATAAAGCATTCATGGAAATTTTATAGAATAGCATTTTTACGGTATTTGTAAAAATGTTCCTGATAGTGATAGTGTCTATAGTGCTCAATTACAGTTATCAATGCATTAATCTTTCTTCCGCATGTTGC
The DNA here is from genome assembly GCF_021461385.2 of Schistocerca piceifrons. Lineage (NCBI taxonomy): Eukaryota > Metazoa > Arthropoda > Insecta > Orthoptera > Acrididae > Schistocerca > Schistocerca piceifrons. The sequence goes on along the minus strand of NC_060149.1, from coordinate 177,062,795 downwards.
AAATTAAATTATAGAAGAGCTTTTTAAGTTTAATTCTATGATCCCAAACGACCAATATTGTGATCAGCGGTAAACATGTAGGGATTAAATTTTATTCCCCGCAGAGAATTTTGCATTTGCTGTTACTGATGTCTTTACGTAACTCCAGTCGTTAGTCTGCTACTGTTTCATTCTTATATGGAAGGCATTTAAATAATTCTCTTTCCAGATAAGATTAAACTTCCTCATCAGTCTTAGGAATTTACACATTTCATTTATCCAGTAGAAAAGAGAGTCTGTGAAGGATTAATTTTAACCAAAACGGAACAAGACATGGCATAAAGTGTTTTTCATGTATCTAACCTGTAATGTATCAGCCTTTACATTTCTCTGGAATTTACCTACCGCCAGCTCTCCCATACATTTGCTCAACTGACTGTCCTGGGAATCGGGATATGCTGCATCCTAAGAATAGCTTCCAGCAAGACACACTTTCTTTGCAGAGTAGTGAACGCTTTGTGAAATTTCAAACTTTATGTCGACTACAAGGAGAACATGGAAAATTGTCCTAATATAGAGTAACTTTTGATTTTGTCTCATATCGCTAACGCCTTAAGAATCAAGCATTACTTTTACGCTTATACTGAAATTAAGGATTCTAAGATTAGGTTTATTTGGCTTTTAGCTCATTAAAGTAAAATATTCCCTGTGTGATTTCTCTTTAGAAAATCCCTAAAACGGTTCCCAATATGGGGTTGGCTCTTATTATCGGGTACCAGCTTTTCTTACAATTTTCAGTTAGAAATATGACAATAAAATCAGTATTACTAGAAAGAGTTTAACGTAGTTTCCGTAAATAGATAATGTACTGTTTACGTTTTACAGACACAAAGAGAAAACACTTAAACGAAAATGCTTCTCTTGCGTTAAATCAGAAATCCCAAAAAACGCTCCCAATATGGGGCGGCTTCTATTATGGGGTACCACATTCCTTACAATTTTCAATTAGAAATATAACAAAAATTCGATATTACTAGAGTAGTTCCATAAAGAGATAACGCACTGTCTTAAGTTCTTCAGTCATAAAAAGGAAGCACATAAATCAAAATTATTTTTTTAATTTAAATCACCTAATGTTAATGAGAGGAAAACAACTAAAATGATCGCATTAGATTTATTATTCAGCTATTTGCACTTCAAGCACATGTAATTATTTTTCGTATTACCTGCACGGCTTATGTGAGACTATTCCAGACATTTTTGACAACGGATCCACTCACCTCACCGATTATCTGAGAACAACCCTGCACAATACAAACATTCAGCATCAGCTTCATCTTCACTTTCATTTCCCCAATCATCATCCTCTTAGAGAGAAGAAAATTCTGAATCTACTGTAGAAGATGAAGTTGGAAGGCGATGAAGTTCTGATCATCACAGAACCAGCTCTAGAGCTTCTTTGAGCAGCGGAATTAGAATAGACTCAAGTCTGCAGATGGCACCAACCAACTTGACGAAAGAATTTTTGATCTCGAAGAGGGTGAGTTTTGTTCAGAAAAACCCGCCAAGCCATCAGTAGTGACATTACAACATTAGGATCAGATGGCGGGAAACACACGTCTGCAGCACTCACGATGTCCGTTGTTGAAGTTACAGGCCTATCATCAGTTGTTTGAAGCCCATTGACAGGTGACTGTTGATCTTGGCCCTCGGTAAGTGCTTCATTTCCAGAGTGTGCAGCAAATTCATGGCTTCTGAACACATTTCGGTTCAGCAGATGGAGTCTACTTTTTGTAAAACAGTTAACTGCTGTTGTAACAGTTGCAGCGCGGAGATAGGCATTGCTAAATAACCCTCCCACCTGGCGTATTGTAACTTTGCGAGGGAAATTATTTTTTAACCACGACTCAGTTTCCTGTCAGTAGAAAGTCTTGAGCTGTTTCATAAATGCCAGATCTAAGGGGCTGCATCTTAAGGGATTGTGGGGTGGAGGACATACTACTGAAACCTCAGTTTCGCTTCCCGGCACAATGACATCCATATTTCTGGTGTGGGAGTAATGTCAGTCAAGTACAAGGACGATTTTGTCGGTTTTACCACTGCGATAAAGTGTCTGAACCACTGTGTGAAAATATTTGCCGGTATCCTCCCTGAAACATGACAGGCATGAACTGACGCTGGTAGAGTTGCATCCATCGGCTGTACTTGCATGTTTTTGCAAGGATGTGCAATTAAAAGCGGAACATATTGTCCAGAAGGAGTCATACAAGCTACAACAGTAATGAGGCAGCCACGCTCAGCAGATACCAATGACGCCACTGATATTTTTCCTTTTAAGGCAATGACTTTAGTATTTTTGTGTTGCAGTACACTGATCCATGTTATACCCGATTAGGATTGAAACTAATTTTCTGCATTTCCGATTCCAATATGTTGGAAGGAATATTCACGTTCTCCTGAGAAAAGGATTTCACACGAGCTATCAAAATTCCCTGTGGCCTTCTAACAGACAGTGTTGATGAATTGTCTTTTAGAAATCCCTGCAACTACCTTTTTCCGGCAGATTCGATTTCTTCATTGAACTTACTTGGGATATTATCTGTCACGGCGAACAGGTAAGCCAATCGTCTTAAATCAGTCCTAGTTACTCATCAACTAACAGGCAATGCCTTACCAGGTCAGATTCAAGACCCGGTGGAAATACAGGCATTCTTCCTAACTTTGCAGTAATATCTTCATTATCAAATTCTCGCCTTTCCTTTACATGCGTTTCTAACTTTGTTTGTTGTATACAGAAATGTCCAGCTGGTTTTAAGTAGCCCATCTTTGCTTAAAACGTCTTCCACAGCTCCGTTAATTTCTTCTTTATCCTAATCCTTTCTTTTCTTCAGTGAAGCCATCTAATAATAAAAAATTAAATAATGTAATATAATATAATATATCTTCTTCATTTCAAAAATATGATAAAGTATGTATTCCCCCATAAAACTAAATTCCTCAATAAGCTCCTCCAAATCTGGGGTACCCATATTACATGTCACTACCGCATATTAAGCTCCCCGCCTTCTTCACCTTTCCTCTTAACCACATGCTGTACCGATGCACGAAAGTGAATAAATACTGAAAGAACATGTAACTGTAACTATAACTCCTCCCGAAGAGCCGGCCGCAGTGGCCGTGCGGTTCTAGGCGCTACAGTCTTGAGCCGAGCGACCGCTACGGTCGCAGGTTCGAATTCTGCCTCGGGCATGGATGTGTGTGATGTCCTTAGGTGAGTTGGGTTTAATTAGTTCTAAGTTCTAGGCGACTGATGACCTCAGAAGTTAAGTCGCATAGTGCTCAGAGCCATTTGAACCATTTGAACCTCCCGAAGAGACCATGAAGGCGTAACGGTACAGACCGGCCGCCGTGTCATCCTCTGCCCATAGGCGTCACTGGATTCTCATACGGAGGGGCACGTGGTCAGCATACCGCCCTACCGGCCGTATGTCAGCTTCCGTGACCGGAAAAATAACATGTACTTACCATTAGGACGAAATAAATGAAGCACTTATGAAGACGAAACCCTAGCTTTCAACAACGATGCAGCCTGATTACCGTAGCACAACAAAAAATTTTCAGATGGCTGATACAAACAAACTTATGCAGCCACAACGAGCTACAGCTCACCAACTGCTTCCGGTCATAAGATAGAGTACTGACGCATATAGAACAAGTTCTGATATTTGCCAGTAGAAATCAGGTGTCGCCAGGAATAATAACTAGGTATTCCACATTAGGCGGTACCGTCATATTATGAGCCTCTACCCTACTGGCTGGTGATTGTGGTCGTGAGGTATGTTGCTATAGCTATATAGCTATATTTATAGATCGTGGCAGTCAATGGCGTAGAGAGTGAATATCTCAGTCTGTAACGCTACCTCCGCGACTTCCACTTTCGATGTATTCAGTACAAACAATTAAACGATAAATAAACAGAATACTACGTAATTTGAAATATACACTCTAGGACAGTAACACGAGGCAGCACAAAGGAGTTACGCAAATTTGTCACAAACTGATATACGTGCAGGTATCGACGAAAATTGCAAAATTGTAAACTTTAGCGGCCGAAGCATGAGTGTGTGACGCTGCAGTGCAATTTCACCACGCAGCTGACAAGCCTAGTAAACAGAGGTCATGTCGATACCAGGTCAAAAAGTCTTTGCAAATTTAATTCCGTGTACTCACTTGAAAAGTAATTATCCATCGCAGACAGGCGCGTGATCAACAAACGCAGATGTCAGCATTTGAGAGAGGACATGTAACTGGGCTCATAGAAGCCGTTTGGAGTAATCTGCAAATCTATCAACATTTCAAAAGTAGTGATGCCACTCGACGATGTTGGCTGGAATAGGTGAATGATGTGGAAGACAGGGTCAAGACAGAACCGGTCGACCAAGAGAGACGAAAGAACGTGAGGACTGAAAAATCGTCAGAGAGACACTCAGAGCCACGGATTTATCATTATCATCGATCAGACGTGCCTCTGGTGCTTCGATGACCACAAGGATTATTAACAGGTGGCTCACCGAAAAAGGGTTGAGCTCACGGCACACCTTGCGCTGATTACCTTTGACCTCTATTCACCGACAAGCCCGTTTGCAATGGTGTCGGACACATTTCGGCCTGGAACATCGTGGACTGGTGTAGAAATGTCTTCAGTGATGAATCACTGAGTCCCAGTGACCAGCGAAGACTTGTCTGGAGATGCCGTGGACAGCTTTTGGATACCAACCTTACTGCCGCCCGCCATATGGCCAGACAACCAGGTATGGTGGTCTGGGGTGCCAATTCATTTCATGGCAGGACCCCTTTGGTTGTCACCGGCGGCGCGCTTACGTCTACGATACTCAGCACCCCGTTTTGTTGCCCTTCCTGTCAAGCTACCCTGGGCTTACATTTCGGCAAGGCCATGTCCGCCCCCACACGACGAGAGTTTCTTGCCAAACCCTACCTTGGCCAGCAGGGTCACCGGGTCTTTCCCCAATAGAGAACTTTTGGACTATTATGGGCCTGACGCTCCAACAAGCTCGGGAGTTTGACGATCTAAAGCACTAATTGGAAAGATTTTGGCACGATATCCCTCAAGAGGTCATCCAACAACTCTGTCGATCAATACCAAGGCGAATAACTGTTTCCATAAGGGTCACAGGTGGGCCAATGCGTTATTGACTTGCTCTATCTGTGAAGCTCTTTCTTTTGAATAAGTCATCCAGTTTTTCTGGAATGGTATTCATTTGTTTGTGTGTACATGTAAATCACATCTATCGATTTCCGTCGCATTTGGATAATTCCTTCGTGGTGTGTAATCGTATTTCTTTTTTCTTTGCCTTATGCACATGGCTGTTCGAGCTACGTAGCTTAGGGCGACGCCGAATCCTACTAGATTCCACAAAAATGCTAAAACTGCTTTAGTAAACTGGCGAAGGGCAGAGAAGGGTGCAACACCACTATACTTGTCAACAGCGCTGTACTGCCCAGCCACCCACAACTTTCCCACTCAATAGGTGGGAGCACAGATATGCTTTAAAAAAGGACGCGTTTGGCAGTGTTTGATAACAGATTGGTATTTCAGACTGGCGCGGTTGGTGCTTCGATTTCTCAGACAACACAGTGTCTGGAGTGTTCTTGTGCTGCCGTATGTATATCATTGATCATAAAACAGAGAAATGAGCTGTTTACATAGCTGTTGACGACAAATAAAGATAAACGACTGAGACAATTATGAGATGCAGATGTACAGTGTAGGTGATAGCCCACTGCAGCCTTGCATGGAATTACTTACAATTGGCTACAGTTTTCGTTCGGCGAGATAATTCCTTGAGTATCAAGATTTGATGGCTACTAAGACAGAGCTAGGTACTGACCTGAGGAAAGGGAAAATGTCTTTTCGCTGTTGAGATAAGGTTTTTACGTGAAAGCATGGGTTTCTGCTTGAGTCCTCATTTACGTGGTACAGATCACAAATGGGCCGATAGTGGTTTCCTTACAGCAGCTGGTCGGCATCAGGAAACATCTTTGTCACTCTATAATTCTAGCTCAATATTTTTGCGTTAAAAGGAGTGACGAAACAGTTCGTGGGAAAATACAGGCACCACCAACTTCTCCTCCTCCTCAGAAGCAGAATCCATCAATTATAAACAGTCTCATCAATCTTTTTCCTTCGCTACAGTAGGGAGGTGCGTCTTACATGCTCCAGGTTGCTCTTCTTCCCGCGCCAGGCTGTCTGCGGGGCAGACTTCCTTCCTGCACTTCCCACACTTCTCCAAACTGGTTCAAAAACCCCGTGGACATTGCACGTATTTCACACCACGCACATGACCCTATGAATCCTTCGCTCGTTGGTATCACTGGTGCCGAGCTGTGGCTACGGATATAACTATATGGTACCTTTAGTATGGTTATGAGAGTTCTGACCCAGTTATTTATGACCTGTCACCTTTATCTCCCTCTTATGAATGTTTTATGTGTTACAGCGTGGTAGGCAGATTGCATACAATCGAGTGCTGTTCTGTGTACGCCACTGCACTAGTCCGCTTGTCACCTTATCTCGTTATAGTGCATTTGCACATTAGGAGAATAGACATTATGTTTACACTTTATTTAAAGACAATATGGTCTGTAGCAGTTGCTGCAGAAGATTAGGTTTTGCAACCAATGGACGCACAGGTCTAATCTTTCCTCATATTTTATGCCCAGGTCAAAACAGATTTTTCAGCTGCAATAATATTGTAACTTATATTGCGTCCACCTGCCAACACCAGAAATGAGCTACCAAATGGGATGATAATGCGTAACACAGATTTCTTCCGTTCCGTTAAAGAGTCTACCTTGTCATCTATTGTGAACTGTATAGTTACAGTATTTTTACGTAAGTAATAATTATACGTTGCTTAGTATCACATTTGCAGGTCGGTGTTTGATGCATAACATCCGCCCGCATAGTGACAGCGCAGTGCAGAGCTGCTTCAATAGTATGAAAGGAATTAGGTGTTTAATAAACGCGTTGTTCATTTTTCCCACGTGCTATTCGAGAGTATTCAAAGAAGATGGCATGAAGTGTATCATATTCAGCCCTGACCAATCGAAACTCACACTATATATAAAAATAAAATCATAACTGACAACAGAAAAAGTTATTCTGTAAGCAAGACCATTACTCTCATTTCCTCCCGAAGAAAGAGCGAAGTCTCACTATTTCACAAATGGTAGGATAGAGTCTACACGATAAAGCTAGTTTCTCATCTCTGCATTACAAATGGTATTCTGTGTGTTTTAAATGTTTCATTTCGAGGAAATGTGGCATAAAATTCTTGTTGATTCTCTTGGAATACTGTAGTGATGCAACGGTACCATTCCAGTACATACAAAACTGTCTCGGCCGCAACCAGTCGCCGTCAACGTATGCCCTTACCAAAACGAAAATATAAACTGCTAAAACGACGTACAAGCTTCACAGTCAGGTGAGATTTCCTCTCACATCTCCATAAACACGACACGACAGAAATGCGCATGGCGACAGACAACCAATACAAAAACAAAGGTTAATACATTAGGAAACCAACGCCCATACCTCGATCACGACAGATGATGCTTAAGAAAACCAATTACGAAGTATTACGATAATTATTCATTTTACAGTTTCTGTACCTTAGTACCTCGCAGAACAGAAGATTTTATGCATGATTTAGGTGTAATTTGTGCCACTGTAATGGTAACAACACAGCCACGAGAAAATTGCCCCAAAATATACTTATCAAAAGTTACAAACTAAATAAATGCGTAAAGGGAGTGGCGCTTCCTACTGGTGACACGTTTGAAATGTAGTTACAAGAGTTTTGTAAACCATTCTCATTTTATTATTTATGGACCATTGCTGCCAGCAACTGATTCAATGCTTATAAAAGCGGTAATGACCTCATATTTCTGAAAAAGAAAGAGGGCGATATTGACATATTATTTAAAAAATCATGCGTCTACCATTATCACATTGTTTCCATGCCACATACAGCGAACCAGTTGTGACTTGAAAAGGTTGTACACTCCTGGAAATGGAAAAAAGAACACATTGACACCGGTGTGTCAGACCCACCATACTTGCTCCGGACACTGCGAGAGGGCTGTACAAGCAATGATCACACGCACGGCACAGCGGACACACCAGGAACCGCGGTGTTGGCCGTCGAATGGCGCTAGCTGCGCAGCATTTGTGCACCGCCGCCGTCAGTGTCAGCCAGTTTGCCGTGGCATACGGAGCTCCATCGCAGTCTTTAACACTGGTAGCATGCCGCGACAGCGTGGACGTGAACCGTATGTGCAGTTGACGGACTTTGAGCGAGGGCGTATAGTGGGCATGCGGGAGGCCGGGTGGACGTACCGCCGAATTGCTCAACACGTGGGGCGTGAGGTCTCCACAGTACATCGATGTCGTCGCCAGTGGTCGGCGGAAGGTGCACGTGCCCGTCGACCTGGGACCGGACCGCAGCGACGCACGGATGCACGCCAAGACCGTAGGATCCTACGCAGTGCCGTAGGGGACCGCACCGCCACTTCCCAGCAAATTAGGGACACTGTTGCTCCTGGGGTATCGGCGAGGACCGTTCGCAACCGTCTCCATGAAGGTGGGCTACGGTCCCGCACACCGTTAGGTCGTCTTCCGCTCACGCCCCAACATCGTGCAGCCCGCCTCCAGTGGTGTCGCGACAGGCGTGAATGGAGGGACGAATGGAGACGTGTCGTCTTCAGCGATGAGAGTCGCTTCTGCCTTGGTGCCAATGATGGTCGTATGCGTGTTTGGCGCCGTGCACGTGAGCGCCACAATCAGGACTGCATACGACCGAGGCACACAGGGCCAACACCCGGCATCATGGTGTGGGGAGCGATCTCCTACACTGGCCGTACACCACTGGTGATCGTCGAGGGGACACTGAATAGTGCACGGTACATCCAAACCGTCATCGAACCCATCGTTCTACCATTCCTAGACCGGCAAGGGAACTTGCTGTTCCAACAGGACAATGCACGTCCGCATGTATCCCGTGCCACCCAACGTGCTCTAGAAAGTGTAAGTCAACTACCCTGGCCAGCAAGATCTCCGGATCTGTCCCCCATTGAGCATGTTTGGGACTGGATGAAGCGTCGTCTCACGCGGTCTGCACGTCCAGCACGAACGCTGGTCCAACTGAGGCGCCAGGTGGAAATGGCATGGCAAGCCGCTCCACAGGACTACATCCAGCATCTCTACGATCGTCTCCATGGGAGAATAGCAGCCTGCATTGCTGCGAAAGGTGGATATACACTGTAGTAGTGCCGACATTGTGCATGCTCTGTTGCCTGTGTCTATGTGCCTGTGGTTCTGTCAGTGTGATCATGTGATGTATCTGACCCCAGGAATGTGTCAATAAAGTTTCCCCTTCCTGGGACAATGAATTCACGGTGTTCTTATTTCAATTTCCAGGAGTGTAATATTCTACTACAAATCATTAAGGTGTATCAACCAAGATTTTGTTTGCAAAACGAATAAAAGTATTTGTTTGCAAAACTTATAAGAGTATTATAGAGTTGTCAGACATGAGATGGCTAGTGTCAGCGGAGGTACCTCATCAGAATACCACTGTTTGTAGGCATTTAATAAGTGTGGATAGTCTTTCACAGGGTTATAATAATACCATTTATCTGCACTTTAGTATTCCCTGCAAAGCAATATTGTTAAAACATTTAGACCAGTAACACACAGTTCAATATCACGTGTACATAGGCGCCTTGTGATTTGACATACATCAATACATACTAATCACAGCTCGCTGTCATTGAGGAAGAATACTACTGCATTCAGAACCCAATTAAAGCTTATCTGAAAGACCCAGCTTGTACACAACAAATCACCCTACACTGACGAGAGTAATAAAACGACTAGAGGGAACAGGTTGCGGGACAGTTTGTTATAATTTTGCTGTGAAATGGTGATGCAGTGTGCGAAGTGTCCTGTAGTCTCTATTGTGTGATAGAGTAAGTTAGCAGAAGATGATAGACACCATGTACTGCAAGATAAATTTTTACCCTAACACGGAGGTCACAATATTAAGTGGATGAGATTTTACCGGTTGTAGCTGGACTATGATGATTGTTTCGTAGATAATACAGAAAATTTACACTAGGGAATGACATAGCTTACTTTGATACAAGTATCTAACTTGGTGCAGCTAGCTGATTAACATGACTAACGTAAAAAGCCAGAGAAACAGCTCAAGACAGACGGCTGGGCAGAAGGTTTTCCAGGGCTACCTGCCGATGTTGCGAGCACATATGCCGAAGCGTCAGAGTGGGTACCTAATGTCATCAAGCGTAGAGGCCAGGCCTTTAAATAATATCGACCTAGCAGAAAGGCAAAAACACCTTTGTCTACTCGGCCCAATTACTTCACGCCAGAGCTCCAGGCTTATTTTGGCCTATGTGACCAGATCCGATACAGTAGAAAAGCTATAAACGACCGAGCCAGTATCAATACCCCTCATTTTTGGTCAAAGGGATCGCAGTCTGGCAGACACCATCTGCGAGGAGAGGTCATAACTGAATGCAGGCCTACTTCTGGCTCTAAGTCTGGTGCCATGGACTTAGCAACTTTTAGCTGGTGGGTCACTTGAAGGTCTACTTCCAACCACTGTCAGACATGCCCAGGAGGGCAGATGTTAGAGGCCAAGACGGTAAAGCCACCCAGCTGCATCTGGACATGCGCGCTTATTGTCGCTGTTCACCTCCGCTCACAAAGGCGAGCACTTCCTCCCAGGGTTTATTCCTCAAAAAGTACAACGATGAGATTCCACACCTCCCGGTACGTCCTGCTCTGCGCTGCAAAGCTATACCCAGACGGCATATGCACTGCCACATACACCACATGTCAGCGTTGCATCACAGCAGGCTGTACGCCACCGCCTTCTTCAGCACCTTCCGACCCACTGCCCGTAACACATGCCCTGGAGGGTACTGCCATGGCAGAGCGTCACTGTGAGTGTTGTAGTTTGTCCTTCAGTAAAAACTACTGATGTTGTTGCTCATAATCCTTAAAATAACCACAACCTCGACTCAGCACAGTCACCACTGAAACGAATATTTGCAGCTGGATCCAGCATCACGTCGCAGCCACAGTGGTTAGCATAGGGTGTTACAGTGTAGTGAGTTGCCGAACTGTTTTTTTTTTCTCTTCTCCTAGTTTCGTCTGCAGATGAGATAGGTACACGATGCAACTGCCATAAGGACCTAGTACTAGATTCGTGAAGCCAGAGGAAGGTTGCTCGTTTGTCACAATTCTGTGGCAATATTGAGGGACATTATTTGCTGCTAGTGATTTGCGAACAGTGCAACCTGTTATGTCACAACACAGCATGTACTGTCTCAGCACCAATGTAGTGTTTGACACTCCTCCATTAAGGCAATGTACCAAGTTGAGGTGGCTTATGATTAGGTATAAGATTTCAGTTAGTGTTTTATGACTGCAGTTGCGTTATTTTTGACCTGAATTGTTGTTCATCATTGCACTTCTTTTTATGTGTTGTGGTTTAGTGGATAAAGGTTCCACAATGGTAGAGTCCTAGATGCATTGTGTTTCTGGGCAGGAACTGATCTAAGTTATTACTGAATCAAATAGCACAACTGTAGGCAGGTAATACAGAGATCCAAATGGTTGCTATGAGGGAGGGTGGGGCATCGTCCAGTTTGGCCACCCTTTTCTTGAATTCAGTCGCCACTAGTTTGGTTACCCCGTTTTCTGGTAAGTCAATTGAGAATGTGTTATTTTTCCTGGATGATTTGGTAGCACCGGTGAGTGTTCCGTTTAGATTCTGGATGAACTACAAACTGTTCCAAATGGCTAAGTTACGTCTGACAGACGAAGTAAAAGCGTTTGTTAGATAGCATGAGGGTTTGAGAAACGCTCTTACATTTTAGCAATTAAGGGAGGGTCTCCTGAAGAAGAAGAGCTCGAGATTTTTTTCGTAAGTAATTCAGTAGGATATCACAGAAACAGAATGAATCAACACAGAGGTTAATCTGTAGAGTAAGGAAAATCAATCTGCATACTTTTGAACTGATGGACAGGGATGAGGCAAAGCAGATAAGCACTGTACGCTTTCTTCTGGGGTCTGTTGCCTGACATTTCAAGGGAAGGTGCAGTCATGTATGTCAAAACACATAAACACTGCCATCAGGGTAGCTACAGGGCTGGAACAAGTAGACATACCGACAAGGATGCGTGATAGGCAAAACATCTTGTCTACTGGCAGAAGATATTATAGATGTAGACGTTATGGTCACGTCCAGAGGCAATGCCGTTAGCCCCAATGTGGGAAGTGTTTGTAGAAATAAAAGTAGGAATGGGCAGGGGCGATACAGTGATAAGTTAAACTCAAATTCGAACTCCAAGTCCGCCTGCGATATTCCCAATTACTTTCAATACTGTGAAGAAGTATGCGGAGGTGGAGTGTTGCTTTATTAGGGTTGTGGAGGGTAGAAAGCAGTATGGAGTTCCCAGGTTGAGATGGAGCTATTTCAAGAGTGTGAAGTTGTCCCTCATGTATGTGAAGTATACTAGATAATCCTAGGGCTAGACCTTCTGTTCAATCAGTTACTGAAGAAGGATACAAAATTCGTGTGGGCAGCGAAGTGCGTAGCCACATTTGAAACTCTGAAAGAGGTTCTGATGTCAAATGCAATGTTGATCTTTCCACCTTATGAAAAGAAGTTTGTACTATCAAGTGTCATTCCAACTATGCATTGGGATCTGTTCTGAGTCAAGTAATACATGATGAGGAACATCCGGTAACTTGCACTTCATGACAGTTGAAAAAAACAGAAGAAATACGGCGCAACAGAGCAGGAGATGTTGAGCTTGATATATGGGTTTACATGTTTCAGGTGCTATCCTTATGGCAAAAAGTTCAGGGTATTAACTGATCATGAAGTGTTAAAATGGATGTTGGGGTTTAAGGATCCATCAAGACGATTCACGAGGTGAACATTAAAACTGAGTGAGCTGGACTTTTAAATGATTCATAAACCACAAAAGAAGCATTGGACCACAGATGGTCTTAGTTAGAATAAAGGTTACAGTAGTGCAAGCACTATATCACAGCCTTGTGGAGTGCTACAAAGCTCAAGCAGCTGATACAGACATCAAACTGTTTGTAACACAATCATATTCATTGTGCATGACAGTTTGTTATATAAGTCAAATACGTTGCGGCTTAGTATCTGTTGAGCTGAAAGAGAACGTACTGAAGGAAGCACAGAATCTTGTGTTACCTGGAGGTTGCAGGGCGACGAATGGGAGTGTGGTGGAGCGTTACTAGCGGAGCATGAGGGAAAATGATGCACACCAGTACGTAAGGCATTGTTTACTGTGTGCATAATCGTCCAGTCTAAGCCATCAGCAAGTACTGCTACAAAGGTTAATAGAGACAATCAAACCTTTTGTGATGAAAAGAATGGTTACTTTAGGACCTTTTTGCCAGAGGCCAGTGGGAAATGACTACGTTCTGACCATTGTTGATCGTTTCACTGCAACGAACTGCAGTGATCACCATTCTGAATTAGTTTCCTGTAGTCGTTTTATTACTGATAATAGTTGAGTGTAATTTCTTGCGTACAAATTGTCTCTTTCAGATATTCTTTAATTGGATTATAAATGCTGTACTATTTTTTTCCAGTACATTGTGCTGTGACTCCCATGTATTTGGAAAATCTCACATTACACGCCCCCTGTTGACATATCATGTTGATCTCTGTAGTACATGTCTATTACGTTAAAAATATTACTCTGCAGAGAATAAAAAATGCTGATAGATATATATTTTTTTTTGGCTGTGAGGAAAACTGTAAACTTATATTAAACACCTACAAGTGATGGTATTATGTTGAGGTACTTCCACTGGCATGTGTCATCATCTATCTGACAATTCTATATTGCTCATATGTTGTGGCAGTAAAATCTTCACCGAAACATTTTAGGGTTTTCTATTTGATTATTATAGTCTTTCCAGATTAGAACTGCTTTGCTATATGCGGCATGGAAGCTACATAGTAAAGGGAAATGCGTGAGCTTTTAAAAAATAAGTAAAATAAGTCAGCATTGCCCTCTTTCATGTTTTACAAAAATTGAGTCCGTACTGCTTTTATAAGCATTGGAATCAATTGCGGGCAGCAATGCTCCATAACTAATAAATTAGGACTGATTTACAAAGATCGATGTAACAGCATTTCAGATCTGTTATATGGTCCTCAACACAGGTCGCAGGCCGCAAGGCACGACACTGCATACATTCAGTAACAACTGCACTGCTTATGGGCTCTTCACCAGTCAATTCATCGAGAGACTTGAATAAGTGACACTTGAACCCTGTGCTTGCGCTACTCCCTCCACACATTTGGTTAGTTCCTAACTGTTGCTAAGTATATGTTACGGGAATTCTCGTGCGGCTGTGTCCTTACTATTATAGCACCAGCAATTGGGTGGTAGAATGAAAGGTGGAGCGAACACACTAATTGTTAAGAAGTGTGATATTGGCATATTTAGATACTACTATTATATAATTATTACCTCGCGGTATATAAATAATTAGTATCCACCTTTGCCCTCCCACTGTACAAAAGAAAGATTTTGCTATATTTCTGAATCACAGTAAAAGTCAAAATAACTGAGTTCCATGTCTGCGTGGGTTACCTCAATCTACATGACTACTACGCTTTCCGCACTTATGTGCCTAACAGAGGGTTCTTCGAACCACCTTCAGATTCTTTCTTTACCATTCCACTCCCTAACAGCACTTGGGAAAAGTGAACCCTTAAATCTTTTTGTACGAGCTCCGATCTCTTATTTTACTATGATGATCATTTTTACATATGTTGGGTGGCGACAGTAAAATATTTCCACATTCAGAGGGGAACGTTTGTGACTGAAATTTCGTGAAAAGATCTCGCCGAAACGAAAACGCCTTTGTCTTAATGATTACCATCTTAACTCGCTTATCACATCCATGGCACTCCCCCCCCCCCCCCCCCAATTTCTCGGTAATACAAAACTAGCCATCCTCTCGCATTTTAGTGGTCAGTTTCAGCTAAACAGTATACAAAATCCTTTTCTTCTGAGTGTTTTTGAGATACAGGAACTGTAAAATGAATATGCTCTGTAATACTTCGTAATTAGACCTGGTTTTCTTCAGCATTATCTGTCGTTCTCGAGATATCGGTGTTAGTTTCCTAATTGTTTAACTTCTGTTTTTGTGTTGTTGTCTGTCGGCATGCCCGTATGTGCCATGTCGTGTTTATGTGACAGGAAATCCCACATACAAGACTTTATCTTGCTAAATTCCATCTTAATATCTCATTTGTGATCAGCTAGTTGTTAAGATACACAAGCAAATAAAATAGGACTAGGAAAAGAATTGAGCACATACCATTTGCCACATAACTACATCTCTCAGCTTCTTCTCCATGCAGTTGCCTTGATCGTAGATAAGATCGTGGAAGCATGACCTACTACTTCCTGCTGTACTTCCTCCCAGCAAGTTACCAAAGCTGTAACGTACAGATCGTTAACCACCGAGACGTTGTTCCATATTTCGGTGAAATATAAGTAATGGGTTTGTGGGCAAAACAACTTATTTATACGGCCAGTCACTATTTTGTTTTGAAATACAGTATGCGTTTCCTCAGGTCAGCGGTGATTTTGATATACTGCCTCTTCTTCTTGAAATACGACAATTCCACTCTGGAATAGCTTCTAAAAAGAAATGAACGAAGCATGTATGACAAGCGAAAACCTTTATATACTCTTAAAGGAGCACTGAATTCTGCCGTCACGTTATCGGAGGCTCTGGCTCTGAGCACTATGGGACTTAACATCTGAGGTCATCAGTCCCCTAGAACTTAGAACTACTTAAACCTAACTAACCTAAGGACATCACACACATCCATGCCCGAGGCAGGATTCGAACCTGGGACAGTAGCGGTCGCGCCACATCGGCCGGCTCACGTTATCAGAGGAAATTATACAAAATAAGGTGATACTAGCACTCCGTCTTCAGCCCACGAGTGGCCTACCGGGACGATCCGACCGCCGTGTCATCCTCAGTGGAGGATGCAGATAGGAGGGGCGTGGGATCAGCACACCGCTCTCCCGGTGGTTATGATGGTATTCTTGACCGAAGCCACTACTATTCGGTTGAGTAGCTCCTCAATTGGCATCACGAGGCTGAGTGCACCCCGAAAAATGGCAACAGCGCATGGCGGCCTGGATGGTCACCCATCCACGCCCGACAGCGCTTAACTTCGGTGATCTCACGGGAACCGGTGTAGCCACTACGGCAAGGCCGTTGCCAAGGTGATACTAGGCAATGCTTAATTATTACTAACGCAAAAGGAGGGTAGTTACAGTGCAATTCAC
This sequence comes from Schistocerca piceifrons, assembly GCF_021461385.2. Lineage (NCBI taxonomy): Eukaryota > Metazoa > Arthropoda > Insecta > Orthoptera > Acrididae > Schistocerca > Schistocerca piceifrons. The sequence continues at coordinate 177,046,339 of NC_060149.1, read as the reverse complement.
AACTGACATCAGGAAATCCTCTTAATGGGACGGAAGTAATCTTATTACGTATCGGATCCCATTTGGTAGCCCAAGGCTGGTGCTACTGTTGAATGTAGTAAAAATTAAAATATAATTACTGCTGAAAAACCTGTCTGTCCCTGTGCATAAAAACGAAGCAAGACTGATGCAGTGCAAATATTAGCTTTAATAAATAGATCAATCATATCAGTCATTACGGCTGCTACATCAAAATGGTGTCTGTTCTTGGTTCAAACGGCTCTGAGCACTATGGGACTCAACTGCTGTGGTCATAAGTCCCCTAGAACTTAGAACTACTTAAACATAACTAACCTAAGGACATCACACACATCCATGCCCGAGGCAGGATTCGAACCTGCGACCGTAGCGGTCGTGAGGTTCCAGACTGTAGCGCCTTTAACCGCTCGGCCACTCCGGCCGGCGTGTCTGTTCTTCCGTACATGTTCGAAAGGACAGACACCACACACATGTACCTATATACATGCAAAATAAAAGGTTATGTGTCAACGGCCTCCGAGCATAGTATGTTTAAATGAAATGTAAAGATAATACCTATTCTCCTCAGCAAGAGAAGGCGACTCATAGACCGGCGCAGTTGTGTACACAGCAGAGTGCGTGGCTGCATGCGAATTTCCCATTGCCCCATACCTCTCCCATCCAGATGGCGCAATGGCTGGAAAGCACTAGCTGTTCCTACATGTTTCCGGCATTTCACACGCACCACTGTGATATGAAAACGCAACAGATGCGAATGGAAATCCCAGCGTTCACAACGACTCAGAAAATTGTGGTTTTAGAAGCATTTTTTGGGTGAGATAAACGTATGTGCTATTAGACATCTGTGGACTTAGTGGGAAATGCTTGTAATCGAGGTCCTGTGTTACGACTGAGAAAAAAATGCAGTCCTAGCACGAAGTGCAGAGTGAGATGGGATCATCAGCCTACGGCCAAGATGGTGTGATGGGAGAGAGAGATGTGCCTACCAGTGGTGCGTCCCTCGCGCTGCACATCGTCCAGACTCCAGAGCATCGCGGAAGATGGCGTGGCTGGCGCTTGCGCTGGCTGACCGCTGGTGGCATTCAGGAGGCTGTGAATATTATAATAAAGCATTGTAATGGTTACCTTCCTTCCTTCTACACTGGGCGGTACAGTTTGTTTGCACAGAGAAAGACCTGTGGTAATTTTTAAACATGGAACCACGTGCTATCAGTGTAATCTGTTTAAGAAATGAATTATGCAGCTTCACACAGTAATTATTACGTAGCAAGAGTGTACCTTACTTTAAAAATGAACCCTAACATGTCCACATTGCAATTTTTATGGAACAAGAGTGTAATTTAATTTCTAAGACTTAGCGATTTGCTGTCATCTCGTAGAATCGGATGTACTGCCGGTAGTCCGCGTCTTCCCAACACGATATTTCGACGTCGTAACTCGGCGTCTTCATGATGAAGACGCCAAGATATGACGTCGAAATATCGTGTTCGGAAGACGCGGTCTACCGGCAGTACAATCGATTCTACGAGATAACAAGAGTGTAATTTGTTTAAAAGAGTCTTTCACATATGCAAGTGGACTGTATCATATATATTTTTCATCTTTGTTAAAAAAAGAAACTGTTATACGACAGCCATCTGGGATCCACCATATTGGGCCATAAATTATCATTATTAACCGATTGATAAGAATAATGTTAATGACAGCCACCTTGCACCGCTATAATGGGTTATAAATTGTCCTAATTAATCCAGTAAGAGTCACAAACTGTCGTAATTAGTAAATAATTTATAGATACACTGTGTGATCAAAAGCATCCGGACGCCACCAAAAACATATGTTTTTCGTATTAGGTGAATTGTGCTGCCACCTACTGCCAGGTACTCCATATCAGCGACCTCAGGAGTCATTAGACATCGTGAGAGAACAGAAGGGGCGCTTCGTGGAACTCACGGACTTCGAACGTGGTCATGTGATTGGGTGTCACTTGTGTCGTACGTCTGTCCACTGTTTCCGATGTGATAGTGAAGTGGAAACGCGAAGAGATACGTACAGCATAAAAGCGCACGGGCCGACCTCGTCTGTTGACTGACAGAGACCGCCGACAGTTAAAGAGGGTCGTAATGTGTAATAGGCAGACATCTATTCAGACCATCACACAGGAATTCCAAACTGCATCAGGATCCACCGCAAGTACTGTGACAGTTAGGTAGGAGGTGAGAATACTTTGATTTCATAGTCGAGTGACTGCTCACAAGCCACACATCACGCCGGTAAATGCCAGACGACGGCTCCCTTGGTGTAAGGAACGTAAACATTATACGATTGAATAGTGGTAAAACGTTGTGTGGAATGACGAATCACGGTACACAATGTGGCGATTCGATGGCAGGGTGTGGGTATGGCGAATGCCCGGTGACCATCTGACAGCGTGTGTAGTGCCAACAGTAAGATTCGGAGGCGGTGGTGTTATGGTGTAGTGTTTTTCATTGATGGGTCTTGCACCCATTGCGGTTTTGCGTGTCATTATCATAGTACAGGTCTACATTGATGTTTTATGCATCTTCTTGCTTCCCACTGTTGAAGAGCAATTCGGGGATAAGGACTGCATATTTCAAAACGATCGAGCACTTGCTCATAATGCACGTGCCTGTGGCGGAGTGGTTACACGACAATAACATGCCTGTAATGGACTGGCCTGCGCAGAGTCCTGACCTAATCCTGTAGAGCACGTTTGGGATGTTTTGTAACGCCGAATTCGTGCCAGGCCTCACCGACCGACATCGATACCTCTCCTCAGTGCAGCGCTCTAAGAAGAATGGTCTGCCAGCACCTGATTGAACGTATGCCTGCGAGAGTGGAAGCTGTGATCACGGCTAAGGGTCGGCCAACACCATACTGAATTCCAGCATTATCGATGGAGGGCGCCACGAACTTGTGAGTCATTTTCAGTGAGGTGTCCGGATACTTTTGATCACATAGGGTATCAATAGTAATAGTAATCCGTTCGTGGGGTGTGCAGATAAACTCGGCAGCCTCCCCTGTGCTATTCGTAATAGACAATAATAGCACAAACACAGCATTACAACGCACAAGCACACATTGCAGTCATCCAGACGATGCAGTAAAAGTCACTATACTTCATAGCATGTTGGGTGGAGCTATGTAATATGTTCACGTCAGCAATGTAAGATCAAGCAGTGTTCCCACTGCTTACTCTCAGACCGTGGAACTTCGTTATCGGTAGCTCCTCCACCTCTCCTAGGCAACTCTAAATATCGAAGGTGTTCGCACAGTTACACCTAACAAGAACGTATGACGCTTTCCTCTACACGCCGTAAATAATCTCGGGTGTTGGCGCTCACGCGTTCCCATTATGCACGGAGAAGCACTAACTTCAATTAAACTACAGTTTTTTGAAAGTCCCTGTCTAAGGGAGCTGCCGTAAGCGGCTTCGTGATTACTACCCGTAGCAAACGTTTGGTGACAGTCGCTGGAGCCGCAGCCTCGCACAGAAACAAAACCTGGGCCGAGTTTAGGATCGATAGCAACCGTGGAAAGCGCGGCGACGCGGAAGCGCTCCCGGTGTGACGCGGGGCCTGCAACTTGGAACGACTCTGTCACGAGTCTTGGACACGGCGTCCCCTGCTGCCCCACGCCGCTGCAGACGCCGCGCCACCCAACCAGCGCTGCCCACGTCACCTGCCCAATGAATTCAGCGGTCAGCGAGACACTAATCATCTTTGTACCTACAAACACATGCTAAAAGAAACTCACCAGACCTAGATTTTTGGGTCGTTGTCGTTTTCTAACAAAAAATCTCTTCCATCTTCAGAAAAGTGTATGCCCATCGTTTCCTTGGTCGACCTGTTTCCCGCCTTCTTTTCGATTTGTAGTCCAGTATTTTCTGCAATAATCCTCCACAGCCAATTCTAAACACGTTTCGTTACACATATCTCTTTAATCAACTATTTCCTCATTAACAGCACGTACATTCGACTTAATAACAACGTTTCGTTTTTCTTGTGGAACCCTTCAGTTTTCTCAGTTACCTCATCCCTACTCCTTGTATTTTTCTGTCACCCTTCTTCTCATTTATGTAATTTTCGTTTCCGTACAACAGTAATGACATCATCATAGTTTTATAAAATTTTATTTTTGTGTCATTTCCGGTTGTGTAGTCAAATGTTTGGTCTATCGTTCCAGAAATTATTTGAAATTTTTTTCAGTTTTTGATCTGTGACATTATCATAATTATAACTTAAGTCGCACCCCAGATATTTAAAATGTATCTGCCGTTCAATTATTGAATTCTTAAATATTATCTTCGCAAACGACCTTGCCTCAGTGGTTACACCGGTTCCAGTCGGATCACCGAAGTTAAGCGCTGTCGGGCTGGGCAGCACTTGGATGGGTGATCATCCGGTCTGCCGAGCGCTGTTGGCAAGCGGGGTGCACTCAGCCCTTGTAAAGCAAACTAAGGGAGCTAATTGATTGAGAAGTAGCGGCTCCGGTCTCGGAAACTGACATACGGCCGGGAGAGCGGTGTGCTGACCACATGCCCCTCCATATCCCCTTCCAGTGACGCCTGTTGGTTGAGGATGACACGGCGGCCGGTCGGTACCTTTGAGCCTTCATGACCTGTTCGGGAGGAGTCATATTATCTTCGGGTCTTTTCGGCATTTACCTTGAGATACCATAACTTTCGTCTTATATAGTGAGATTTGTAAATTGTTCGATTAATAGCATGTAATGAATTTTCAGCTCGTTCCTCACAATGGATGACGAATCAAAATTTTTCGGTCCGCTAGCAGTGAGCATCAGAGTTACAAGGTGTGGCGGGGCGTGATGCTCTCTCATTATCCTTTAAACAATCTGTCCACCTACCTGGACAGGCTCCAGGTTGTCTGCCCCATCACTCTGCGATAGTAGACACTGGTTTAGTCGATAAAAGCAAAATTCAGCTAAATACCCACCACGCAAAGACCACATAACTCCAGTCAATGGGCAGCATCTGAAAGTTAAACTCTCAAACGTTCGGGATTCGAGCATGTGTCGTTGAAAAAAAACTGTCAAGGATTTCCTTTAAGTAGGTTTATTGTCTTCAAAACAAACAAAACGCCTATCATGTTCGTATTTAACATCCCGACATCAATTATGAAATGTTACGGATTGCCTCTATTCCAAGTTCACACCCGAAAGGAGCCTGAAGATTAAGTCCGGCCGATTTTTTAACGTCCTGAACAGTCACTGACCCACGACTACTTGCGAGTTAACACATTCAGTCGTTCAGTATGCTTCTTATACAGAAGTGCTCGCCATAATGACTCGTCATCTGCACGAAACATGCCACGCGGAGTTTGTATAGGACATGAAAGGTTCGCACGCAAATAATTCATTAAATAAACCATTCACAAGGCTCAAACTTTCACGAAATAATGCTGGTGTCTCTTTTTATCAACTACAGCCGGCCGAAGTGGCCGAGCAGTTCTAGGCGCTTCAGTCTGGAACCGCGCGACCGCTACGGTAGTAGGTTCGAATCCTGCCTCGGGCATGGATGTGTGTGATGTCCTTAGGTTAGTTAGGTTTAATTAGTTCTAAGTTCGAAGGACTGATGACCTCAGAAGTTAAGTCCTATAGTGCTCAGAGCCATTTGAACCATTTTATCAACTACACGAGAACCTATCAAACGGACCGATTTCTTCATTTTGGTACAAATTTGATTAGCGCGATTTAACATAGGTGTTTACTAGAAGATGGCTCCCGAGTGACTATATCGATTCATAGATCCGGAAACTGGAAATTTATGGTAATTCCTATGGGACCAAACGGCTGAGGTCATCGGTCCCTAGGCTTATACACTACTTAATCTAATTTAAACTAAGTTACACTAAGGACAACACACACCCATGCCCGAGGGAGGACTCGAACCACCGACGGTGGGGCGGGGGGGGGGGGGGGGGCAGAGAGGATCCGCAGCCGTGCGAGCCGTGACAAGGCGCCCAAGACCCCAGGGCTACCTTGCGCGGCCATAGATCTAAGGCACAAAGCCATCAACGAGCGGAAAACGTTGAATTCCTATTGGCTAGTAGGTTAAGCAGCCAATCAGATTATATCGAGCACTTCTATACTCGCTGTATTTTTAATGTCACCCGCAATTTAAACTAGAAATCCCTTAATTCCGAAACTAAATACAATTCAATAAAAAAATGATTCCCTTCCACAAAATAAACTACTAACAAATTTAATACTCAACGCCCCTTCTGGCTGCCTTTTACAAAATCAAGCTCACTCGGACATACGCCACAAGTTCCCCTACTGCACAACAACTTTCTCACGCTTATATTTACATAGTTTTAACAAAATATCGCATTCTTACTTTACGTATGTGCCTCATTCACTCTCTCATCTCTCCAAAACACTCACACAACCAAAACACAATGAAATAATACTTTTCCTGGTACTGTTAATTGCGTCAGAAACCTGTGGCAATTAAACTAAAGAAAATTCCAGGAAATAAGGTTTTATGAACGCATTCTCCTGGCTGTAGTTTCAATTGATACTGTAGACGAATACATTACACTCCATACTCAGTATCACAATGCCAGCTTGGTTATTATGTATTTCAGGTAAAAATTTATATCTCTGAAAGTAGTGAAGTTACTGGTCTGAAATTTTAGCAGTATGGTTCTATTATCATAGAAGTTTGTAAACAAAGTATGAAAAAGATCAATTAATATTTAACAGTACCTCCTCACATTCATGTGTAACGTACGGCACGCAGCGCTAAACATGTACAACGGCTCGCTCGGCCCAGTAGCAGGCACCAGCTGTACGAGCGTGAGAACCAAAATCCGCGCTTCTTCTGGCTTCACGTTAAGCTAAGCTACACTTTCAATGCAAGATGAAGACTGGTAATTGTCACTTGGCCTGGGAGGTCATATGCGTTCTCAACATTCTTCCACAAATCATTCCTGTTCACGGCTTTTGTGGTCTATTATCCTTTTTTCAGGCCACTCGCCTCCGTATCCCTGTTGATATCATCGTTTCATCCTCTCTGCGGCCTTCCTCGGACCCTTTGCCCTCCAAATATCCCGAGAATGCTACTCGTGGTAGTCTTCCCTCTTCCATCCTAATTAGGCATCCTGCCCACATCAATCTTCTTTTCTTCATCCTTCGGACAATAGCAACGTGTGAGTATAGGTTTCCCGGTTTCCCAGTTGCGTTTCCTTTTTTTTTTTTTTTCTTAATATTTTCCATTCCTGTGAATGGGTGTCCCTTGTGAGACGAAATATTTCTTTTAGTATAATTCTCTCGAAGGCTAGCAGTTCATGTCCATCTCTTTTCCTTGAACTAAATATTACAGAGCCAGATAAAGCTACCTCGAGAATTACACTCGGCTATCGTCTGATTTTAAAACGTCTCGAAATTTCTCTATTCCAAACCACGTCTCGTAATCCGTAATATCCTTTATTTTCCGCGGCAATCATTGCCTAAATCTCAATTTCCATTCTATTCTGCTCACTAAAAATGCTTATCAAATATTTAAATATGTCTACTTCATCAACTTTCATTTGGGTACCATCATTGGGAGCATTGCTCACGACCTTGTACTCAGTTTTCTCCTCATTAATTTCTGAACCTGCTTCCCTTGCAATATTTCTGTTCGCTCGAAGGTTTATTACAATATCGTGTAAAAAGTTGAAGTAAATCGATGGGAACTTTTAGAGGTTTGTGCTAACAACGTTGAAGATCAAACCTATTTTTGTATAGTAGTACAGAATTTGTATAAATATTTGTACATCATATCCAGCCTTTGTCTGTCTGAACTTTTATTAGAGTATCATGTAAATATATGAGGTAAATAGGTCAAGAACTTCCTGAGATTTTCGGTAACAATATTAAAGAACAACTTCCCGTAGTATAGGTCATGAACCAAGCATACCGAATATTTATTGTTTTATTTGATAGAGGATATATGTACTTGCTATCGGCATTATCTATCACTTAAGATTCTCGGTATGAAACCACACTACATAAATGAAGACAATATTTTTGTTAGCTTTAAATGCTGTCCATGTCTTTTTTACAAGCACATATCAGTACGAACATTTATTGGTGATTCTCACTAGCGCCACCGCACAGCTGTAACTTTTACCTGCACAAACTGGTAGGCCAAATCGGTTTCAGTGTACGATGAATTTTATTTCGAAAGTTGGTAAGGTTTTGAGACCAGAAGAACTGTGCAATCTGTAAATATTTTTTTATTTAATGTTGCAACCTTATCACAGAAATACATGCATTTACACAGCTTACAATGTGACAATATTCTGACAGTTGTCAAACGAATGCATCTCTTCCTCAGAAAGTGAAATAATCCTAAACACAACAATAGTAAATTTTATTCTTTACAAAATTATTCTTACAACTACGTCATGCTGTTGGCCAGTACTAAGATAAATCATCCGATTCCTGTTCAACGTTCAGTACTATTTAGGGTGACAATCAAGTCTATGGAGGATGGTTAGTTTTGTGACATGTTGAGCAAAATATTACCCAAGGTCGCTCGAGTTTACAGTGGAAGCAAGCTGGTGAACCAACAAGTTTACACCTCTGCCCGCGGTATTTACCTTACCTGCGATGAGCTGTCATCTACATGGCTGCTCTCGTTATCTGAAATTCCTATAAAAACTAATTAAGCCTTTGCCGATTTTTCCAGCAGAAACTCTCCCTCTGATTCTCGTTATGCGAGAAAACACAAACTCTTCCCAAGTCTTGGAATATAGCGATATGCACGCGCATGGCTGGAGCAGCGTGCACATTAAAATTCCCTCTCAGTCCTCACAAGAACAGTTAACTAACTGGCTGGTTCGTTTCTCCACAGTTGTAGCTCAACGACACTACAACTAATATCCGACTGAATGTCAGCCGCAGTGAACGCAGTGTTCACACAAATTTTTCCTCTGCGTCGTACAGAGCGTTATGCGCCCCATTCTGCACTTGACGCCAGTTCAGAGAAAAGTCCCCGAAAATTTTGCTTTTTTCTTTCTCGTAGCCGAACTCTCCCCACCTGGATTCTTTCGTTCTCCACGTCACTACATTTTTCTACCAATAGGAGCGTTTCTCTTATTTTTTGTGGAAAATCTCTATGCCAATCGCAAGCGCCCTTGTGCCCACTCCAGACGCCTAAAAGTTACATGCATACATCACATGTGCACAACTCGCTGTTCAACTGTGTCACTGGTTTTGTTTGTATCCATTTCGAATTCCGAATCGCAGTTCTTTAAAGCTTCTTTCTGTCCTACTTCTGGTGGCCCATTACTTGCTCTCCAGTATGCGTCACCTGTCCGGTCGCTGAATCCCGTCGTTGGACGCCCCTAAGAGGTTTTCGTGGTGCCTCCCATGGTGCAGCCTCTGCTTCTGCCCGTGCCTGCTTACACAAAACGTTTCCTCTCGCTGCTTGTTTCACTTTCTGCTCACTGACATGCATTATATAGGAGCGGTGTGTTAATACAGTCAATTGAGTGTCATCCCTATGCATTACATACTTAATAGGCAAATCTGCTCATTACCGCTGAAGTACGTTAGGTGTCATATTCACTTTTCTGTTACGATGTATAAAACTCTTATGCATTGGGCGAAATTGACCTTCATTTATTCTATCTGCCACCTTACAAGTTCTAATGTTGATGAACCACCGTTTTTACCCTTATTCTTAGTTACTGTGTCAAAGACGGCAAGAAGTGAAACATGTGACATGAAATAATACAAGAAAAAATCGTTATCCAGTATTGATGGAGTTGTTTATAAAGCCCATTCTCATCGCAGACTCATCTCAGAAATTTATTACCTTCATTATTAAGTATTATAAGTATTTACGTCTTGTGTTGATAACGTTACACTCACCAGTCACTTCTCCAGCGTTTTTACACGTTCCAGCAAATAATTGTAATCATGTGCAGTATTAGACATTTGTAGAGCATCAGACATTCAGACACAATTATGATTCAACTCCTGCATCCGAATGCGGAACTGAATTCGGCCTTAATAAATTATAAGAAAATGCTGTATGTGTCAAGAGAAGGGCAGCTACCTTTCTATTATCGCGAAATAGGTGAGAGAATGTCAGGGATACCACAGGCCAGTTGGGGTGGCAATAAGTAAAACCTAGGTGTTTATCATTGGGGCTGGATCTTTTCTCACAATTTCAAACACCAACTCTCTCGTCCGAATGCGAAAACATTTTCTCAGCAGCATCTTACATAGGTTGGAAAGTCTATCATAATAAAATAAGAGACATCAGAGATTGCACATAATTGTTTAACTGTCTGCTTTTCCTGTGCACTATTCAAGAATAGAACAGTAGACAGCTAGTCTGAATGGTGGTATGATGAACCCTTTGGCAGTCGCTTAACTATGAACTGCAGAATAGTCATACAGATAAACATGTATAAGGGAAACAAGACAGGGTGTGGATTACACAAAAGAAAGTCTCAAGCTCAATGAAGCTAGAACCTGCGAGCACCGCTCGCAGCATTTGCATGGATCTTGGAAACAGAAGACTGCATGTTGTTGAAATATTTGTCATCATACTCGGGAGATGTTGAAGCGTTTATAACTCAAATACCGCTAGCTTGATCTCACAATTCACCGTCCAAAGACTGTCGCCGCGCGGGGTAGCCGCGTGGTCTAGAGCGTCTTGTCACAGTCTGTGCGGCAACCTCGCTCAGAGTTTCGAGTCCTCCCTTGGGCATGGGAATAAGTGTTGTCTTTAGTGTAAGTTAGGTTAAGTAGTGTGTAAGCTTAGGGACTGAAGTCCTTAGCAGTTTGGTCCCATAAGGTCTTATCACAAATTTCCAAAAAAAAAAAAAGACTTTCAAATGTTGCAAAAAAGTATCCCCAATAATCGGGAATAATGTATCATGGCCAACTTCGTATTTCGCTATACACACAGAGCACAGACCAGTGGTATACGCTGCCTCAGTCAATGCGTAACGTTTCAGTGCAGTAATGAATGACACAACTTACCATCTTCTGATGCAATCATGCGGCTATCCCGTAACAAGGCCTGCAGCGAAGAGATGCTTCATTTTGAATAGGCTGAGGGTTCTTGTTATTGTGCATGGTAAACCCACACCTGATGGTAAGAATGTTTTAGTTAACTTTCTGTAGCCTGTGGTATAAGATAAGCTCCAGGACGACCCTTTCGTGTTTCACCATGAAACAGCACTCACCAAATTTGTATTGGATCATACTGAAGATACACTATGTGATCAAAAGTCAACAACCACTAAAATGTACATGGAAAGCATTGGCATGTTAGAATACCGAACAAAATATTTGTGGCTCTCAAATACATCACTTGCAGAACAGCCTCTAGCCTTGATAATAACCTCAGTTTGGTGGGGGACAGGGAACACAAGGTTTTTGAAGTGTACCGTATCGCCGGCCTTTGTGGCCGAGTGGTTCTAGGCGCTTCAATCTGGAACCGCGCGACAGCTACGGTCACAGGTTCGAATCCTGCCTTGGGCATGGATGTGTGTGATGTCGTTAGGTTAGTTAGGTTTAAGTAGTTCTGAGTTCTAGGGGACTGATGACCTCAGATGTTAAGTCCCATGGTGGTCAGAGCCATTTTGTACCGTATCCAGGTGACATTGTTTATTCATAATCAGATCACACATATTTACCAAACATCAGGGGTGTCGACTGTTACACTATGTGTTCGAAAGTATCCAGACACGTAGCTGAAAATGACTTACAAGTTCGTGCCGCCCTCCATCGGTAATGCTGGAATTGAATATGGTGTTGGCCCACCATTAGCCTTGATGACAGCTTCCGCTCTCGTAGGCATACGTTCAATCAGGTGCTGGAACGTTTCTTGGGGAATGGCAGCCCATTCTTCACGGAGTGCTGCACTGAGGAGAGTTACCGATGTCGGTTGGTGCGACCTGGCACAAAGTCGACGTTCCAAAACACACCAAAGATGTTCATAGGATTCAGTTCAGGACTCTGGTTCAAATGGTTCAAATGGCTCTGAGCACTATGGGACTTAACATCTATGGTCATCAGTCCCCTAGAACTTAGAACTACTTAAACCTAACTAACCTAAGGACATCACACAACACCCAGTCATCAGGACTCTGCCCAGGCCATTCCATTACAGGGATGTTATTGTCGTGTAAAGACTCCGCCACAGGCCGTGCATTATAAACAGGTGCTCGATCGTGTTGAAAGATGCATTCACCATCCCCGAATTGCTCTTCGACAGTGGGAAGCAAGAAAGTTCTTAAAACTTCAATGTATGCCTGTGCTGTGATAGAACCACGCAAAACAACAAGGGGTACAAGCCCCCTCCTTGAAAACCACTGGTCCCGGTGGAGGTTCAAGTTCTCCCTCGGGCATGGGTGTGTGTGTTTGTCCTTAGGATAATTTAGGTTAAGTAGTGTGTAAGCTTAGGGACTGATGACCTTAGCATTTAAGTCCCATAAGATTTCACACACATTTGAATTTGGGAAACACGACCTCACCATAACACCGACGCCTCCAAATTTTACTGTTGGCACTGAACACGCTGCCAGATGACATTCACTGGGCATTCGCCATACCCACATCCTGCCATCGGATCGCCACATCGTGTATCGTGATTCATCACTCCACAAAACGTTTTTCCACTGTTCAATCGCCCAATAATTACGGTCCTTACACCAAGGGAGGCGTCGTGTAGCATTTACCGGCGTGATGTGTGGCTTTGAGCAGCCGCTCGAACATGAAATCCAAGTTTTCTCACCACCCGCGTAACTGTCATCGTACTTGCAGTGGATCGTGATGCAGTTTGGAATTCCTGTGTGATGGTCTGGATAGATGTCTGCCTATCACACATCACGACCCTCTTCAACTGTCGGCGGTCTCTGTCAGTCAACAGACGAGGTCGGTCTGTACGCTTTTGTGCTATATATCTCCCTTCACCTTTCCATTTCTCTATCACATCGGAAACAGTGGACCTAGGGATGTTTAGGAGTGTGTAAATCTCGCGTACAGATGTATGGCACAAATGACACCCAATCAGCTGACCATGTTCGAAGTCCGTGAGTTCCGCGGAGCACCCCATTCCGCTCTCTCACGATGTCTAATGACTGCTGAGATTGCTGATATGGAGTACCTTGCCGTAGGTGGCTGCATAATGCACCTAATACGAAAATGAATGTTTTTGTGGGTGTACGGATATTTTGATTACATAGCGTATTTCACTACGTGAGACGTATCAGATAATAACTTATCTGATGTTATTTACTATATAGCTCTAAATTTCTGTTCTTCATTCATTACGTTATCGACACTTTGTAAATTTTTGTAAAAGTTTGATTTGTATACTGTATTTGTTACACAAAAGATTTGTTTCATCTTTTGTTGCTATGTGGCTCTACTTTTGTTCATCGCCGCCCCCTGGTGGCTTAAATTGTATTCCTGGTTATCACGTTATAGCTAGTCATTTAGCCTCGCATAACAGCTTTGTTTGTAACCTGCTGTCTTTAAATATCTTATCGCCAACATGTTCACGATGTGTGTTGCACCTGTTAAATTTTGACGACACTTGTCGTTTCATACATCTGTATGGTCCTTGTATAGCCACATTTGCTGTTATTTACGATGTATTTCTGGTTTCAAGACAATCTAAGTTGGGTTCTGCGTGAACCGCGTCAAATAAAGTCATTCGTTTATTCGCTGGTGGTTTCTTGTTTAGTGACCAACACAGCAGTTGTGCAGTACTCCTACTGACTTGCGATATGAACGCAATCTTCCTGCTTAACGTCAGCCGACAGTTACAAAAAAATGTTATAGATTTTTTTTAATAAAGAAATCGACATATGTGAATGACACCTGCATGTAGCTCTTTTTCATAGAGAAAACGTATCTTATTTGCAAACTCACTGACATGTTCTACATCATAGCAGTTTTTTACGAACATAATCCACGGAAAATACATGAAAGTAAGCTAACCTAAAATGAAGAATTGAACTGAATCAGCTATGTCTTCTCTGAACAACACCTCTTAAAGTTAATACTGAATTTCGCTAACAGCTGTACATAATTTTTTATGTATAAATTAACAAAGCTTATGTTCAATAGAATAATCACGAAGTTAGAAAGGTGATCTCCAAATCACGTTACTAACAATTTGATACCGGTTAACTCAACCATTTCTTCAAAGTTACTTCAGTACTCCACCAGTATAATTTTCTGTTACGTTTTTGTAAAACGCTTTCCACTAACGTCAAAATTCTTGGTCTGGTGATAGAGGTTCATTCATCGGTTATGGTGGAACCTGAAGTATCTGTACTCCGAATGCATGTGCTCACGGTGATATGAATTATTAAAACTTTCTCGGGCTTCTAACCGCGTCAACTGGTTAGATTCCCACGGGCTTCTCGCCGTTACCCCTCAGCCATTGTGAAGGGGCAACTGTCTGGCGTAACGTCTATGTACTTTTTCTTACAAATTCGTTCTCCCTACTGGAACCACACTGTTACTCAGCCAAAAAGCAGATAAAGTGAGTAATAAAAGGAATATTGCATCATTAGGAGATCTGTTACGCAGAAAGAAATTCATCTCACATATGTTGTCAAAATCATAACTGAGGTGATGCTTGAAACCACTGTCTCATTTTTTTATATTTGATGTTAATGTCACATAAAAACGAAACCTAAATAAAGTATAAAAAGAAATGGAACTGAGGTGCTAATTTTTTTTCTTTTGTAAAAGAAAAAAATGTCTGTTTCCTGACAGTATCACGACATTTGTTTTTATCTGGTTGAAGAAACCTCGAAAAAATTAAAAAGACAGGAAACAATGAAACATTAATTAAACTGCGTTATGAGATATTTGAGCTATATTGATCTCTATTTACATTTGTAATCGAACAAATGAACCATTGCTACGTAGTTAGCCGTCACAGGGCGACAGCGCAGTGGTTGACACACATTGCTGACATTAAAGACAAGCGCACTTCAAATCCCCGTCGACCGTGCTAATTTAAGGCCTCCACAGTTACTAGAAAATGTCGGTCTCATTCCGTTAAAAAAGTACGTACGATTTCCTTTCACATAGTTTCTCTACTACACTACTAGCCATTAAAATAGCTACATCAAGAAGAAATGCAGATGGTAAACGGGTATTCATTGGACAAATATATTATACTTGAACTGACATATGATTACATTTTCACGCAATTTCGGTGCATAGATCCTGAGATATCAGTACCCAGAACAACCTCCTCTGGCCGTAATAACGGCCTTGATACGCCTGGGCATTGAGTCAAACATGGCTTAGATGGCGTGTACAGGTACAGCTGCCAATGCACCTTCAACACGATAACACAGTTCATCAAGAGTAGTGACTGGCGTATTGTGACGAGCCAGTTGCTCGGCCACCATTGACCAGACGTTTTCAATTCGGTGAGAGATCTGGAGAATGTGCTGGCCAGGGCAGCAGTAGAACATTTTCTGTATCCAGAAACGCCTTTCGCAGGGATCGAATGAAGGGTAGAGCCACGGGTAGTAGCACATCTGAAATGTAACGTCCACTGCTCAAAGTGCCGTCAGTGCGAACGAGTGTTGACCGAGACGTGTAACCAATGGTACCCCATACCATCACGCCGGGTGATACGCCAGTATGGTGATGAGGAATACACGCTTCCAATGTGCGTTCACCGCGATGTCGCCAAACACGGATGCGACCATCATGATGCTGTAACCAGAAAATGGATTCATCCGAAAAAACGACGTTTCGCCATTCGTGCACCCAGTTTCGTCGTTGAGTACACCATCGCAGGCGCTCCTGTCTCTGATGCAGCGTCAAGGGTAACCGCAGCCACGGTCTCCAAGCTGATAGTCCGTGCTGCTGCAAACATCGTCGAACTGTTTGTGCAGATGGTTGTTGTCTTGCAAACGTCCCCATTTGTTGACACAGGGATCTAGATGTGGCTGCACGATCGGTTAAGCCATGCGGATAAGATGCCTGCCATCTCGACTGCTAGTGATATGAGGCCGCTGGGACGGCGTTCCGTATTAGCCTCCTGAACCTACCGATTCCATATTCTGCTAACAGTCATTGGATCTCGACCAACGGCAGCAGCAATGTCGCGATACGATAAACCTCAATCGCGATTGGCTACAATCCGAACTTTGCAAAATTGGGAAACGTGATGTACGCATTTCTCCTCCTTACACGAGGCATCACAACAACGTTTCACCAGGCAACGCTGGTCAACTGCTGTTTGTGTATGAGAAATCGGTTGGAAACTTTCCTCATGTCAGCACGTTGTAGGTGGCGCCACCCGCGCCAACCTTGTGTGAATGCTCTGAAAAGCTAATCATTTGCGTATCACAGCATCTTCTTCCTTCCGGTTAAATTTCTCGTTAGTAACACGTCATCTTCGTGGTGTAGCAATTTTAATGGCCAGTAGTGTATAACTCAAGCTCTATGTCAGATAAGCCCGTCGTCCACGTTTCGTTAAATCAGACCCTTTCTCTCGTAATTCTTCTTCATATTATCAGATCTGACATGTGACGAATCGCACGTCTACCTCAAAAAATTACATATTGACATAATGGAGAAAATGAATCTGACACGAAAGTTGTTCGTATAATATATAGGGTAACAGTCAGGTTGGTATCCCACCACTGTCCGTGGCGTACCCAACACATCTTCACTGGTCATCGGGCTGAGTTAGAATCTGTAAATGACCAGAATACAGGAATACGCTAGGGTTGTTGATATTTTTAATAATATCGGAATCTGATATATCGATACTTAAGAAGTATCATTATCGGCCGTCAATAAAATGTTATCGACATATCGAAATATCTCCTGAAAGAAAATCGACGTAACGGCCTATAAAAACGTCAGCTGCACATTGTAAATAGACTGCCGGTTTTAGTGCTGTACAGGGTTATTACAAATGATTGAAGCGATTTCACAGCTCTACAATAACTCTATTATTTGAGATATTTTCACCTTGCTTTGCACACACATACAAAAACTCAAAAAGTTTTTTTAGGCATTCACAAATGTTCGATATGTGCCCCTTTAGTGATTCGGCAGACATCAAGCCGATAATCAAGTTCCTCCCACACTCGGCGCAGTATGTCCCCATCAATGAGTTCCAAAGCATCGTTGATGCGAGCTCGCAGTTCTGGAACGTTTCTTGGTAGAGGAGGTTAAAACACTGAATCTTTCACATAACCCCACAGAAAGAAATCGCATGGGGTTAAGTCGGGAGAGTGTGGAGGCCATGACATGAATTGCTGATCATGATCTCCACCACGACCGATCCATCGGTTTTCCAATCTCCTGTTTAAGAAATGCCGAACATCATGATGGAAGTGCGGTGGAGCGCCATCCTGTTGAAAGATAAAGTCGGCGCTGTCGGTCTCCAGTTGTGGCATGAGCCAATTTTCCAGCATGTCCAGATACACGTGTCCTGTAAAGTTTTTTTTTCGCAGAAGAAAAAGGGGCCGTAAACTTTAAACCGTGAGATTGCACAAAACACGTTAACTTTTGGTGAATTGCGAATTTGCTGCACGATTGCGTGAGGATTCTCTACCGCCCAGATTCGCACATTGTATCTGTTCACTTCACCATTAAGAAAAAATGTTGCTTCATCACTGAAAACAAGTTTCGCACTGAACGCATCCTCTTCCATGAGCTGTTGCAACCGCGCCGAAAATTCAAAGCGTTTGACTTTGTCATCGGGTGTCAGGGCTTGTAGCAATTGTAAACGGTAAGGCTTCTGCTTTAGCCTTTTCCGTAAGATTTTCCAAACTGTCGGCTGTGGTATGTATAGCTCCCTGCTTGCTTTATTCGTCGACTTCCGCGGACTACGCGTGAAACTTGCCCGCACGCGTTCAACCGTTTCTTCGCTCACTGCAGGCCGACCCGTTGATTTCCCCTTACAGAGGCATCCAGAAGCTTTAAACTGCGCATACCATCGCCGAATGGAGTTAGCAGTTGGTGGATCTTTGTTGAACGACGTCCGGAAGTGTCGTTGCACTGTTATGACTGACTGATGTGAGTGCATTTCAAGCACGACATACGCTTTCTAGGCTCCTGTCGCCATTTTGTCTCACTGCGCTCTCGAGCGCTCTGGCGGCAGAAACCTGAAGTGCGGCTTCAGCCAAACAAAACTTTATGAGCTTTTCTACGTATCTGTAGTGTGTCGTGACCATATGTCAATGAATGGAGCTACAGTGAATTTATGAATTCGCTTCAATCACTTGTAATAGCCCTGTATATTTAAGTACTTATTTATTATTAGATGTTCTGTACCGCAAAAAGTTATCAGCATGTTGGACCCCCCTAAGAGCATGAATTGCAAATGGTTCAAATGGCTCTGAGCACTATGGGACTTAACATCTGAGGTCATCAGTCCCCTAGACTTAGAACTACTTAAACCTAACTAACCATAGGACATCACACACATCCATGCCCGAGGCAGGATTCGAACCTGTGACAGTAGCAGCAGCGTGGTTCCAGACTGAAGCGCCTAGAACCGCTCGGTCACAACGGCCGGCATGAATTGCAAGGAAAACGATACACGTTCACCCTTGGCGATAACCATTTTGCTAGCAATGGCAAATGCATGTAAGCGGTGCAATAAAAGGTGTCCGATGGCTCCGTCGTCCGGTTTCGTCACATACTGGATTTTTCCGGAATACTTCATGTCAACTTATCTGTTTTCTTTTTTTTTCTTTTTTTTCATTTCTGCAAACGCCAGCGACCTAGCGGCTGTAGTGTCAAAATTATGTGGTGAAGTTAAGCGTAGCAGTTCGTGTTGCCAATGCCGAGAGTGGATTACGTCAGCGTTGCCCCTCACACGTCTCCATCCACTGCAAAGACCAATCTTATCATTTATGTTTTTTTTCATCATTTCCAGCAACAGTTTCTGAAGAATACCAATGTGAAGAAATAGCACACTAGTTATGTTCAATTTTTTTTTTTTTAACGCAGCTGCTGTGCCGTTTCTTCACGTGGGAAATCCGGAAATCTTGTTACTCTGCCACGCGAAGCAGCCGTGCGGTATGAGGCTCCTAGCCACGGTTCGCGCGGATCCCCCCATCAGAGGTTCGACTCTTCTCTCGGGCATGGGTGTGTGTGTGTTGTCGTTGGCGTAAGTTAGTTTAAGTTAGATTAAGTAGTGTGTAAGCGCCGGGACCGGTGACCTCAGCAGTTGGTCCCATAGGAACTTACCACAAATTTCCAAAAATTTTCTTGTTAATCCATTCATCCCCCCCCCCCACCCTCCTCAGTGCAATAGGACTTCTTCTTTGTGCCACCTACACTTGCTTCACACAGTCAAAGAGAAAGACTGGACGTGATGAAAGCTGAAACAGTAGTAATACTCCTTCATACAGTGAAAGTGAAATTATGTTCCACTGCAATTTCAAATATTTACTGAAAATTGCAAAAAAATATATTATAAAATATAATTATCGGCACTCGGTATTGCCATTTCGATATCGATATATCGGTGAAAAGAAAACACCGTTATATATCGATACCTCGTAGAAAAAATATCGATACCTTATTATCATTCCTACCAAAAATGTGTGTTCCTGTGCATGAATCACAGGAATATGTGCGAGCGTAGGACGTAGACACTGAGAAAAATTTATGTTTGGGCGAGTCCGGGTCTTGGTTTAGCTGTGAATCTTCTTTCGCATTTAAATTTCACGATCACAGCACTTGAACAGGTTAAGAAGCCTTGAAATGTTCCTGATGGATCTCCTACTCACGTGACACCCAATGATTAGTCCCCGTTCGAAGTCACTGACCGATCCATTCTGCTGTTACTGTTTCTCAGCTGGTAACGCAATAAATCGTGCAAAGGTTACAGGTATCTTTAATGCCATAAGATATAGATACTGAGCTTCTTAATTAATCGCTGGTTTCTGGAACATTCGAAGCCGAGCTCGTCTTTTCTCCGTGAAAGTATTTTATTTCTGTATAATGAAAAAATTGCCCAGCGCTAGTCGTGGCGTGGGGAAAGTAGTCGAGTAGTCGGTTTTGAGCTTATGTACGAAGCGGTCGCATGGCGTCGCGCCACGGATAAGTAATGTGCAGAATTTAGAAGAAAGTGGAATAATAATTGTATGTGTTAAGTCGGCAGTAGAAAAAAAATATTTCAGTTGTTCTACTAAAGATGAGAGGTATTAATTAAGAGATTTATGGTTGATACAGTGTCGTGTTTGAGAGTCGGTAATTGTCGTGAAGAAACACACTGTTAGTAAAACATAAAATGAAAATGCTTCTGTGATCAATGCTTACGTGTTTCGTTAATGGGGATACGCAACGTAGCAATCATTACTTCAGTGTGAATGTAAAACAAACATAACAATGAGACTGGATGAATATAGGTATTCTTAGGAAAGTGTGCTACGTGCAAAAGAAACAATAAACCAACAATAATTTGAATGGTGCTATCATTATTACTTCTTTCATTCATTAAATAAATAACTTTGGTGTTTGCAACGAATAAGGGACACGTATACTGAGGTGACAAAAGTCATGGGATACCCCCTAATATCTTGTTGGAGCTCCTTTTGTCCGGTGTAGTGTAGCAACTCGACATGACATAGAGTCAACAAGTCGTTGGCACTCACCTGCGGGAAGGCTGACCCACTCTACCTCTACAGCAGCCCATAATTGCGGAAATGTTGCCGCTGCAGGATTATGTGCAAGCCGGCCGAAGTGGCCGTGCGGTTAAAGGCGCTGCAGTCTGGAACCGCAAGATCGCTACGGTCGCAGGTTCGAATCCTGCCTCAGGCATGGATGTTTTTAATGTCCTTAGGTTAGTTAGGTTTAACTAGTTCTAAGTTCTAGGGGACTAATGACCTCAGCAGTTGAGTCCCATAGTGCCCAGAGCCATTTGAACCATTTGATTCTGTGCACGAACTGACCCATCCATTATGTTCCATAATCCTTCGATGGAATCCATGTCGGGTGATCAGGCTAGCGAAATCATTCACTCGATATGTCCAGAACAGTTGTGGCCCTGTGACACGGCGTATTGTCATCCACAAAAAATCGATCGTCGTTTGGGAACATGAAATTCATGAATGGCTGCAAATTTTCACCATGTAGCTGAACACAACCATTTCCGGTTAATGATTGGTTCAGTTTGACCAGAGGACCCAATCCATTTCAGCTGCAAGCGATGTCGTAGTGTTGGCAAAGGCACTCTCGTAGGTTGTCTGCTGCCAGAGCACATTAACGCCAAATTTAACCGCTCTGTCCTAACGAATACGTTCGTCGTACGTTCCACTTTGATTTCTGCGGTTATTTCACACAATGTTGTCAGTCTATTATAACTTACAACTCTACGTGGACGCCGGCCGCGGTGGCCGTGCGGTTCTGGCGCTGCAGTCCGGAACCGCGGGACTGCTACGGTCGCAGGTTCGAATCCTGCCTCGGGCATGGGTGTGTGTGATGTCCTTAGGTTAGTTAGGTTTAAGTAGTTCTAAGTTCTAGGGGACTTTTGACCTAAGATGTTGAGTCCCATAGTGCTCAGAGCCATTTGAACCATCTACGTAGACGCCACTGCTCTCGGTCATTAAGTAAAGTCCGTCGGCCACTGCGTTGTCCGCGGTGAGAGCTAATGCCTGAAATGTGATAGTCTCGCCACACTCTTGACACTGTGGATCTCTGAGTACTGAATTCCCTAACGACTTCTGAAGTAGAATGTCCCATGGGTGTAGCTCAAGCTACCATTTCGTGTTCAAAGTCTTTTGATTCCCGTCGTGCGCCCATAATGAAGTTGGAAATCTTTTCACTTGAATCATCTGAGTACAAACAACAGCTTCGCCAATGCACCTTCCCTTTATACCTTGTGTATGTTATCATACCGCTATCTGTATGCATATCGCTATCCCATGTCTTTTGTCGCCTCGGTGCATTCGTATTCTACAGTCTGGAACCGAGCGACCGCTACGGCCGCAGATTCGAATCCTGCCTCGGGCATGGATGTGTGTGATGTCCTTAGGTTAATTAGGTTTAAGTAGTTCTAAGTTCTAGGCGACTGATGACCTCAGAAGTTAAGTCTCATAGTGCTCAGAGCCATTTGAACCATTTGTATTCGTATCAGGCACACGCACAGGTTATTTTCCTAACGAAACGTGATATCTGTGTGAATCTCCGATAATTCAGTTCGATAGTAAGTTTACAGCCCCACCTCCTTTTATACTAGCGGGTATCCTTCTCGCATAACCTACTGACCAGTTCTCGTGTAGCTTGTGGTGTTCTGATACTATGCAATGGCGACGTTTCAATACCTTTGTCCTCTGTAATGTGATGAGGTTGACACACGAAGCAGTCCTTAGCGAGAAGGTGACAATGGATTGCGTGGGTGTTCACCAGTTCATGTCGTAGAACTTTGAATATGCGAGTGATAAGCTGTAGTCTGATCTATCAGTCCGCGTTTATACAATACACAGTTGTGCTTGCAATTGACTCTGTTAATAGGAACATGTCAAAAATCGAGTTCCTCACTGCACAGACAAGGCGGTTGCACCTATTACACTCAGTGGCTAGAAGTGTTATTTGCCATGCATCGTGCATCCACGATGTAGTCCGCGCATCTTGACCATCCTGAATTTGACCATAACGCGACCACCAATACAGATTCTAATGACAATCCGGTTTCCTGAGCCGCCGAACCTTTTCATTGCAATGGTGAGAAAAACGCCGAATATTAAACACAGCTATCTTTAATTCACAGTTGCTAAGGACAATTTCAGTCTAACTGTGCAGATTTAAAGCAGAACCACCAACAAGTAGCAGCAGGACGAATAGATTACCCTGGAATATCAAGGAGATATCGCCAACTGGAAGAACTGTACTTGAAGGGTTAGCAAGTGCGACGTCTGAAATTCCGTGGTCTCCCGTCAGACAACTGGATCGGTGGCTTAATAACTCTGAAGCATGCATCTCCTTACAGTTTTAAATTAAGTGATTATTCGCTCCCAATTCCTCAGGAGATAGAGCATTCCGTCTTAATACTGGCGTGCATTAAAACTTATTATAAATTAGCCGACGCAGTTTCTTTCATCTCCTTCCCAAATGTCGTATCTATCATGAGCAATTGCGCACCTGTTGATCGTCGAGTGTGACAGAACAAGAAAACACGGACTTCGGACTCGTTTATGCTAGACTTTTCTCTCTTTACCCCTCCCCACATCACTCTTTCTTTCACTCTGTCTCTCCTTTCTCTCTCTCTCTCTCTCTCTCTCTCTCTCTCTCTCTCTCTCTTTCTTGCTCTCTTTCTGCCTGTCTGTCTGTCTTTCTATCTACTAACTACCTACCTACCTACAAACAGTCCACCCCCAGTAGCTCAGAAGTGTACAAAATGTATGTCAGCAAAGGTTGGAAGTCTGACCTTGTAAAACAATTATCCTGTGTAATATATATAAAAAAAGATAATAAATAAAAAAGTAAAAAAAGAAAAAAACAAAAAAGTGAAAAAAATGATCAGCGCGACAGAATGTCAATCGTAAGGGCCCGGGTTCGATTCCCGGCTGGGTCGGTGATGTTCTCCGCTCATGGACTGGATTTTGTGTTGTCCTAATCATCATCATTTCATCCCCATCGAGGTGCAAGTCGCCGAAGTGGCGTCAAATCGAAAGACTTGCACCCGGCGAACTGTCTACCCGACGGGAGGCCCTAATCACACGACGTTTACATTTTATTTACCTACCTACTTATCTCTCTATCTGTACCTCGTACAGCCTGTGATTTACACGAATACTTTATTTCATTCACGTCAATAGTACAAGACTCCCGCTATTATTCTCTTGTATACATTATATGACTACCATCATTCAGGCGTCCTCAGCCATCCTTAAAAAGGGGAGGTAGCTCATCTAAAATGAATAAAATCGAATAAAAATGATTTTTAAATGTGGCTGATCTACCACCCGTCAAAGTCGTTTACCTGTAAAACTCTAAATATGTGTCCAATCGACGTTTGAAGCTTAAAGCATGTCAAAATTAAAGAAGTATAATTTGCTGAATAAGCAATACCGTGTAGCGAGCAAGTACGATCATCATATTACAAGTTTCATAAATGGGTTATTATTCGACGAGAAGCTAAACATTTGTTTCAAACAATAAGTTAGATGTTAGTATTCGTCCTCCGCAGTCTGTTTGATAATTTGGCTTCTTGAACCTCTTTGCCAGCCGCGAGTGTAGTGATATGTCTGGACTATTGTTATAGTCTCCAAAGGCATACACGAAATGGAAAGAAACTTTAAAATTCTCCAGAACTGCTGCTCTAACAGCTTTCAGATCTAAAGCAAGGATTTACGCATTATCTCTATCTTTGTCAAACTGCGTTATCGCAAATTCTTTAGAAACCTTCAGTTCTGATATTAGTTTCTCTTGAAGTGGCCTAGGTTTCGCTTTTTGTAAGACTGACTTTACTGACAGAGACGGAGCAGTGGTTAACACACTAAACTTCGGAGGACAGCGGTTCACATTTCTTGCGTTTAATATCGACTGCAGTTGGATTTCGAACAAATGCCGTTATAACGGCTCAATCCTTCCTTATACGGCTCTGAGCATTATGGGACTTAACATCTGTGGTCATCAGTCCACTAGAACTTAGAACTACTTAAACCTAACTAACCTAAGGACATCACACACATCCATTCCCGAGGCAGGATTCGAACCTGCGACCGTAGCGGTCACGCAGTTCCAGACTGAAGAGCCTAGAACCGCACGGCCACACCGGCCGGCTTCCTTATAAGGTTCGTATCTGTAATAATAACAACCGTTATAAATACTGCCCAATATTCGGCCATCAATACGCCGTGGCATACTTGTTCCTGATGTTTCTGGAGGTGAAGATTCACTTTGACTTACAATTCCATCAGTTGCCGAATATGATACTTCAGATATTTTGGAACTGTCATACACACACTGTTCCTGCTAATAACTGTGTGCTCATTTCATACTTGTCAGCTACAGTTCCCATATATCGAAGAGGCACGTTAAACTTCACTTGGTATCGCATGCCAATAAATCTGCAGTCACAGCTGTCACAGTAATGTGAAGGCATTTTAATTAAAATTTTCATTTAGAATCAGTTCATGCTCTCCACAGAGTCAAATATTTCTGCTGCTCAGTCACTAGTTCATTCGACAGCAGTGTTCTTAATTTCGATAACACAACTGAATGTTTCATACATCTATTTGATATTCCCGGGCAGTTACTTATGCCAGACTTAATTCCTTAGAGCAGTTAAGGTGCTTTAGCCGGCTACCACTGACTTTGGCTCGTTATTGAAAGCAGTATTAGCTGCATAGAAGCTGAAATATACGTACTTACTCCTTGTGCTACTAACATATAGGTTGCATATACTTTTCTCATATACACAGAAGTACAATTCGAATTAATATCGATCTGGAGTACCTTTTCCATCTTTCAATAATAAACTGAAAATGCTCGTATATTTTTTCCACACTAGAAGCGTTTCAGAACTAAGTGAAGTAGCACTATCAAAAACGTGGAATGAGTATTACGGAATTTAACATTTATTACCAACATAAACCTTGTAATTGAGGATTTACCTTATGTTGATACCGTGTAAGAGCTATTATTTTGCTGTTATCAAAGTCAAATGATATTTAGTTCCTGTTTAGGGATACAGATGGCGGTCTGTACCAAATTTTTCATTAAACTGTGTAATCAAATTACTTATTTGTATTTAGTGACGCATGAGATTTAATTATGATGAGTTATAAAACCCGTATACCGTGATTTAGATTTCATTTTATGAATTAATTTAACGCAAAATCAGAATCTTGATGAAAATATTCAAAATTTGGATTTAACGAAACAAATATAACCGAAAACGTGAGCAGAATAGACAAGCTTCGAGCTGGTTACATTTTTGCCAAGTATTCGCGTCATTAACAGTTATTCCACCAAGGAAAGGGGATGTCAAATTGATTCCATGTTTTTAGTTTTCCAGAAGGCTTTCGACACCGTTCTTCACAAGCGTCTTCTAACCAAACTGCGTGCCTACGGAGTATCGCCTCAGTTGTGCGCCTGAATTTGTGATTTTCTGTCAGAAAGGTCATAGTTCGTAGTAACAGACGGGAAGTCATAGAGTAAAATAGAAGTAATATCCAGCGTTCCCCAAGGATGTGTTATAGGTCCTCTATTGTTCCTGATCTATATTAACGACATAGGAGACAATCTGAGTAGCCGTCTTAGATTGTTTGCAGATGATGCTGTCATTTACCGTCTTGTAAAATGATCAGATGATCAAAACGACTTGCAAAATGACTTAGATAAGATATCTGTATGGTGCGAAAAGTGGAAATTGACCCTTAATAACGAAAAGTGTGAAGTTATTCACATGAGTACTAAAAGAAATCAGCTAAATTTCGATTACGCGATAGGTCACACAAATGTGAAGGCTGTAAATTCAACTACATACTTAGGGATTACAGTTACAAATAACCTAAAT
Organism: Schistocerca piceifrons; assembly: GCF_021461385.2. Lineage (NCBI taxonomy): Eukaryota > Metazoa > Arthropoda > Insecta > Orthoptera > Acrididae > Schistocerca > Schistocerca piceifrons. Next base: position 177,019,797 of record NC_060149.1, on the reverse strand, counting down.
TGGAATGATCACATAGATAATATTATGGGTAGAGCAAACCAAAGACTGCGATTCATTGGCAGAACACTTAGAAGGTGCACCAGGTCTACTAAAGAGACTGCTTACACCATGCTTGTCAGCCGTATTCTGGAGTATTGCTGTGCGGTGTGGAATCCGCATCAGGTGGGACTGACGGATGGCATCGAAAAAGTACAAAGAAGGTCAGCTCGTTCTGTATTATCGCGAAATAGACGTGATACGTGAATTGGAGTGGCAAGCATTAGAACAAAGGCGTTTTTCGTTGCGACGGGATGTTCTCATGAAATTTTCTCCTCCGATTGCGAAAACGTTCTGTTGGCACCCACCTACATAGGGAGAAATGATCATCACGATAAAATAAGAGCCGGCCGGAGTGGCCGTGCGGATCTAGGCGCTGCAGTCTGGAACCGAGCGACCGCTACGGTCGCAGGTTCGAATCCTGCCTCGGGCATGGATGTGTGTGATGTCTTTAGGTTAGTTAGGTTTAATTAGTTCTAAGTTCTAGGTGACTGATGACCTCAGAAGTTAAGTCGTATAGTGCTCAGAGCCATTTGAACCATTTTTTGATAAAATAAGAGAAATCAGGGCTCATACCGAAAAATTTAAGTGCTCGTTTTTCCCGTGTGCCGTTCGAGAGTGGACGGTAGAGAGACAACTTGAATGTGGTTCATTGAACCCTCTGCCAGGCACTTTATTGTGAACAGCAGAGAAATCACGAGAATTTGGATGTAGGAAGGCTACAGAGTTATCCATCTGCCTCTTGCCATATAGTTTTATGTAACACATAGTTTTCGGAACAGTTCTGGTAAACATGGCACCCTCTTCTTAATTCAGAAGAAAGTATGCGTTTACTGGTTTAAAACAGAGCACAAATCGCTAGCGTCTCTATTAGTCCTATTTTGCACATTCGTCATCAGGTGCGAATGACGTATTTTTTACAACAGGTGGTGCATACAAAGAGCAGGGACGCTTGCTGCATTCCCTTGGAAAAAATTTGAAGCTTTTTGTGTTACCAACGTGGGCAGGACATTCGTAGTTAATTTCGAGACCGATACGATTACTCTTTATCAAGGGTTTTTTCTCTTTTTTTTTTAAAAAAAAAACTACATCTGAAGGATCAAATATGCCCTCGTACGAACGATAGCAGGTATTGACTTCACTTAGGAGCTTAGATGCGTGAACCTCATTCGTTGACTCAGCTCACAACACAAAGCTCATTCATTACCTTGTAACATATTCCAGCGACGAGTACGTGCATACTCCGAACGAGACTACACAGTGGTAAAACAGTGAATTCATATTCCGGCGAACATCGATTTCGATTCTGATTTTCTTCGATGTTTCTAAAGTAATTAAGGCGAAAGACGGGATGATTCCTTTGAATAATCACGACCGATTTCCTTCCCCATCGTGACCGAATTCAGGCTTGTGCTCTGTCTTTAATGACTTCGTAGTCGAGACGTTAAAGTCATAAATAGTTCAAATGGCTCTAAGCACTATGGGACTTAACATCTGAGGTCATCAGTCCCCTAGACTTGGAACTAATAAACCTAACTAACCTAAGGACAGCACACACAACCATGCCCGAGGCAGGATTCGAACCTGCGACCGTAGCAGCTGTTCCGGGCTGAAGCGCCTATAACCGCTCGACTACAGCGGCTGGACGTTAAAGTCAAATCTTCTCTTCTTTTTTAGTTTGTAGGTGTATTACTGCACTATGCGGTAAGAGTAGCCGCTTTGTTTAAGATTGCGATAACATTTCTGCGTGAAAGTTATTCTTTATTTTATTTACTGATTTATTCATCCAGGCAAGAGTGGGGCTATAAGGCTCTCTCTTAAATCTGGCCATGTATTCTAAGTATTTGACATTACGCTCATTACGATAGTTTGGTTCTAAAACTCTCACAATTAATATGGGGTGAACATAAGTGTAACACACTAATGGACCAAACTATTACGATCACAGCATATTGATAGGTTGAATATGTTAAGGTAGCATTGTGATGCACCTGCTGCTTAAGGAAGGAGTATAAGCGGAGCAGAGACGAATGGGGAATCATTCTAGATACTATAGGGCTTGCAAAATGAGGAAGTTTACTGACAGAAGGCTATTTGACAAAGGGCATATGATAGTACACGGTGCCTCGGAACGAGCATCCCTGAAAAGGCGAATCTTGTCCGCCGTTCGCGTTCTGATGTCCTGAGGTTCTATGAGTAGTAGTTGAAGACGGAGAAACCACGAGTAGGCGACTAGGCGTTGTGTGACAACTCCGTATCGCAGAACATGGAGGTCGAAGGCTTGCCCGCATTGTAAAACGGGATAGGTGGCAATCTGTGGAGGATCTACATCTACATCCACACTCCGCAAGCCACCAGACGGTGTGTGGCAGAGGGTACTTTGAGTGCCTCTATCGGTTCTCCCTTGTATTCCATTCTCGTATTGAAACTTCCTGGCGGATTAAAACTGTGTGCCGGACCGAGACTCGAACTCGGGACCTTTGCCTTTAGCGGGCAAGTGCTCTACTGATGGAATTAAAGCTGTGAGGACGGAGCGTGAGTCGTGCTCGGGTAGCTCAGTCGGTAGAGCACTTGCCGCGAAAGGCAAAGGTCCAGAGTTCAAGTCTCGGTCCGGCACACAGTTTTAATCTGCCAGGAAGTTTCATAACAGCGCACACTCCGCTGTAGAGTGAAAATGTCATTCTACATTCTCGTATTGTTCGTGGAAAGAAAGATTGTCGGTATGCCTATGAGCTGGCTCTATTCTCTCTGATTTTATCCTCTTGGTATCTTCGCGAGATATACATAGGAGGGAGCAATATACTGCTTGACTCCTCAGAGAAGGTATGTTCTCGAAACTTCAACAAAAGCCCGTACCGAGCTACTGAGCGTCTCTCTTCAAGAGTCTTTCACCAGAGCTTATCTGTCATCTGCGTAACGCTTTCGCGATTAGTAAATGATCCTACGTTGGATTTCTGTGTCTCTTCTATCAACCCTATTTGGTACGGATCCCACACCGGTGAGCAGTATTCATGCAGTGGGCGAACAGGTGTACTGTAACCCACTTCCTTTGTTTTCGGACTGCATTTCTTTAGAATTCTTCCAATGAATCTCAGTCTGGCATCTGCTTTACCGAAGATTAGTTTTATATGGTCATTCCATTTTAAATCACTCCTAATGCCTACTCCCAGATAATTTATAGAATTTACTGCTCCAGTTGCTGACCTGCTTTATTGTAGCTAAATGATAAAGGATCTTTCTTCCTATGTACTCGCAGCACATTACACTTGTGTACATTGAGATTCAATTGCCATTCCCTGCACCATGCGTCAATTCGTTGCAGATCCTCCTGCATTTCAGTACAATTTTCCGTTGTTACAACCTCTCGATATACTATAGCATCATCCGCAAAAAGCCTCAGTGAACTTCCGATGTTATCCACAAGGTCATTAATATATACTGTGAATAGCAACGGTCCAACGACACTCCCCTGCGGCACACCTGAAATCACTCTTACTTCGGAAGACTTCTCTCCATTTAGAATTACATGCTGCGTTCTGTTATCTAGGACCTCTTCAATCCAATCACACAATTGGTCTGATAGTCCATATGCTCTTACTTTGTTCATTAAACAACTGTGGAGAAGATCTGACTACAGCGTAAAATGCTGTGCAGGCACAATAGTTAGATAACATGCTGTTCAGCAAACATAGGACTCCGCAGCTCACGACCCCTGCGTGTTCCATTGTTGACCCAACGACATCGGCAATTACGACTGCAGGGACACGGGGTCATCCATACTCGGCCGTGTATCAATGCAAATGTGTTGCGTGATCGTTTGTTGTTCACCAAGCTGGTGGTCGTGTCCGGATAATCTGCCATCTGGGAGACCTGTTGCTCGTAACATGCAACGCGCCACTGGTATAGGTCGGTGGAGCCACTATTACGTTATGGGGCCATCCATGGAATATTACGTACTAATCTAAGGCACAATAATAGCTGTGAACTAGGTGAATTTTACTGTTGCCCAAGTGTATCCTTTCACGCATGATGTATTCCACGACGGCGATTGCATATTCCAGCAGGATACGTTGCCACATGACAAGGCTAGAATAGTATTACAATGGTTTAACGAGAATGGTAGTGAATTCATGCTGATGTCTTGGCCATCCAATTCGACTAATATGAACCCGATGGAACACACTTCTGACGCTATCGGGCGACAGTTTTGTCGCCACAAACCACCGGCCCGTGAATTTTGGGAATTGTGTGACATGTGCGAAGACATAGAATCAGTTCCACGGATAATCTCTACTGTATTTGCGTTTCGAAAGTGGGCGAACGCTTTATTAAGCAGGTGGTCATACTGTTTTGGGTCATTGGCGTAACTATTGGAAACACTAGTAACTACGGCAGAAAAAACACAGTTTGTACTACTTAATGGCAAGTGAAACGCGAAAGAAAAGTCATGCAGGTAGACAGATTTAAACTGGAAGTTTTGACACCATTGGACGTGAGATGAGGTGTGGGAGTACGAGAGAAAGAGTATTGCGAACACCCGTAGTTAGGAAAAGTGGAGAGAAAATGGCGTGACTGAGTGAGGAACGAAAAGACAGGGAAACATAATTAGGAGAAGATGGTAGCATTTGATTCATTGTTTTACAGAAATAAACTGGCCATACCTGATGGCTGTTAGGGAAGTGTTATGAAATTGACAAAATGAACTGCTTCAGCTTCTTCATAAATGCAATACGACACTGAAATGTACGCAGAGGGCAGGGCACTTTGTTCCAGAAGCGGATAGATACATAAGGTCTGATTCCATGAACAGGTGTACAAGCACACATAGGAGCCGATGAAGTAGATATAGCATATGGCAACTTGTTGGTCACTGAAAGAACAGGGCCTGCTACAGATTATGCAGATATGTCCATAGCTTAGGAGTTGTGATGGCCACTACCCAACAGAAATATCACACTAGCACATAGACATTGACGAAAGACCAAAATCAACTGTATAAGTACTGGTTCAACTAAACCAACATTAATTACACCAGGACATCATGAGGCATGATTTTTATGTGCAGGTAACGTCTACTGTAGTATCTAATACAATATGCACAAAAGTGCTGCTTTGTTAGCATATAGACGAGGCCAATGGATTTATCGATTGGCAGACAGCTTTTCAGAGACTGAGGGGTATACGGCTCTGATCTAGCATAGTGGGTAATCACTAATAGTGGTGCAGTTACAGTTATGAACCATTGCACATTGCTGCTAGATTTCCATTTGTTCCGTTAGTCACACGATGTTAACACTACTGGCCATTAAAATTGCTACACCCCGAAAATGATGTGCTACAGACGCGAAATTTAACCGACAGGAAGAAGATGTTGTGATATCCAAATTATAAGCTTTTCAGAGCATTTACACAAGGTTGGCGCCGGTGGCGAAACCTACAACGTGCTGACATGAGGAAAGTTTCCAACCGATTTCTCATACACAAACAGCAGTTGACCGGCGTTGCCTGGTGAAACGTTGTTGTGATGCCTCGTGTAAGGAGGGGAAATGCGTACCATCACGTTTCCGACTTTGATAAAGGTCGGATTGTATTCTTTCGCGATTGCGGTTTATCGTATCGCGACACTGCTGCTCGCGTTGGTCGAGATCCAATGACTGTTAGCAGAATATGGAAATGTGGGTTCAGGAGGGTAATACGGAACGCCGTGCTGGATCACAACGGTCTCGTATCACTAGCAGTCGACATGACAGGCATCTTACCCGCAAGGCTGTACCGGATCGTGCAGACCCGTCTCGATCCCTGAGTCAACAGATGGGGACGTCTGCAAGACAACAACCATCTGCACAAACAGTTCGACAACGTTTGCAGCAGCATGGACTATCAGCTCGGAGACCGTGGCTGCGGTTACCCTTGACGTTGCATCACAGACAGGAGCACCTGCGATGGTGTACTCAGCGATGAACCTGGGTGCACGAATGGCAAAAGGTCATTTTTTCGTATGAATCCAGGTTCTGTTTACAGCATCATGATGGTCGCATCCGTATTTGGCGACATCGTGGTGAACGCACATTGGAACCGTGTATTCGTCATCGCCATACTGGCGTATCACTCGGTGTGATGGTATTGGGTGCCACTGGTTACACGTCTCGGTCACCTATTGTTCGCATTGACGGCACTTTGAACAGTGGACGTTACATTTCAGATGTGTTACGACCGTGGCTCTTCCCTTCACTCGATCCCTGCGAAACCCTTCATTTCAGCAGGATAATGCACGACCGCATGTTGCAGGTCCTGTACGGGCCTGTCTGGATACAGAAAATGTTCGACTGCTGCCCTGGCCAGCACATTCTCCACCAACTGAAAACGTCTAGTCAATGGTGGCCGAGCAACTGGCTCGTCACAATACGCCAGTCACTACTCATGATGAACTGTGGTATCGTGCTGAAGCTGCATGGGCAGCTGTACCTGTACACGCCATCCATGCTCTGTTTGAGTCAACGCCCAGGCGTATCAAGGTTGTTATTACGGCCAGAGGTGGTTGTTATGGGTACTGATTTCTCAGGATATATGCACCCAAATTGCGTGAAAATGTAATCACATGCCAGTATTAGAATAAAATATTTGTCCAATTAATACCCGTTTATCATCTGCATTTCTTCTTGGTGTAGCAATTTTAATGGCCAGTAATGTGATTGCTACATGGAACAAAAATAGCAGTATCTTCTTCTATCTCTGACTTCTCACTGTGTCAACTGTGGTACCCACACATTTGAATGTTATTATACATTCTGCTCTTCCCAACACCAATCCTCATGATCTAAAGAATAACATAGGAATTTGTGTCTATTCTTTGACTTGCGTGTATATTTCTATAATGCTCTTACAGAGCCCTTCCTACTCTGCAGCTGTGGCTACTGACTTCCAAGAATCCTCCCGGTAGTGGCGTTTTTGTGACGATCTCCTTTAGAATAAATAGTTCAACTCCAATATATCTCTCTTCTTATGCATTCTCGATGTGTTATTTTCACTCAAATATGTTTGAACTGCTACGTGTTGCTTCTCCGAGATATTTCAGTGATACGACTGAGTTCTAGGCGCTCAGTCCGGAGCCGCGCAACTGCTACGGTCGCAGGTTCGAATCCTGCCTCGGGCATGGATGTGTGTGATGTCCTTAGGTTAGTTAGGTTTAAGTAGTTCTAAGTTCTAGGCGTCTGATGACCTCAGAAGTTAAGTTCCATAGTGCTCAGAGCCATTTTTGAAACATACTTTGTTTGGTAGATATTGATGTGATACAGAAAATTCAAATTTCAACCGACATGTGTCAAGCGGTTTTCGTGGATTATCGGTGTGCTACAGAGAAATTAGACCCCTAGCCAAATGAGTTACAAAAAGAGCACTGTCTTCCGTACTAATTAGTTGCAGTGCAACAGGCATGGCGTCAAGACCTGACAGTCATGTTTATTTCATTATACCGAACCACCTGGTAATACTGTAAATGACTTTTTAGAGTATAAAGCGTCGGAATTTTACACACATGACGTCTGAAGCGTTAGAGCAGTAAAGAATGAGATACATACGGAACTGCCTGACGTCCCAAGCCCATGCGTTTGCTTTATTACGTTGAGAGTGAAAACTGTCAGTCGTGTAGCGCCCAAGGGTTGCGCTTCTCCGCAGGTTTTACCTTTGCGAATGTCAGGTCGTTCGCAGGCTATGTTGTACACCAGAGCTTCCCAACCTGTCTGAAAGAGCCAAAGAAATAACCAGCAGCTCCGCAAGATCCTACATAGACTGCAATAAACTTTACGAGTCCATCCCACGCGTTTACGCATTGTTAATGACAATGCAATAGTAATGGATAGGAACGTAGCATATTACACTGTGGTGGGTGCTACTGAATTTCCGACTCGGACTTAAATTAAAAAGGAGAAGTTATGAGATGCTATGTCGCACCTCTTCACGACTATAGACTCTGATTAAATACACATATGAGGTGTACAGTAGCTGTGTTAGTGTTACAGCAGAGAAAAATGAACATCTGTAACGAAGTTGTAAGAACTATAGTAAACCTATAGTTTTCTTATGAAAGGGAATATCCAGTTTAGTGAGAGCAAATGGCTTCCTTGTACCAAGAAGTGGAAAATCGAAGAGGGGCAAAAGATAAGGCATTATCAGAAAACATTCTACCGGGAGGAATAACACTGGATTGTTAGTAACTGCCGAAGGTGGTGGGTCAGTTCTGAAAGACAACATGGAAAAAAACTGCGTTATATTGAGACACCAAATACATTATAGGGGTTGTAGTGGGAACCGTACCGTTATGTTAATGTAGACAAAGATTAGTCTCCAAAGAAAAAAGTAAATGAAAAGTTGTATCGGACTGTGAGCTTAGTTTAAACAAGATATAGCCATGTAAGTGGAAGAGGATACCGAAAGTATGTAGCCGTGAAAAGGGAAGTGGATAACCAAATTCGGTAGCGCAGTTGTTAGCGCACTGCACTCTCATTTCGGAGGACGACGGTTCGAACCCTCGTCCGGGCATCCTGATCTATGTTTTCCGTGATTTCCCCGAGCCGCTTTAGCAATGGTTCCTTCGAAAAGGGCATGGCCGCTTTCCTTCTTCGTCCTTCCCTAATTCGAGCTTGTGCTCCATCTCTAATGACCTTGTTGTCGACGAGACGTTAAACACTAATCTCTTCCACCTCCTCCTCAGGACGTGGGTGATGGAAAGACCACAATGAAATGAAACAGTTTAGATAAAGCTGAAGTGAAAAGAGTGACTTTATGAAACATGAATTGTGGTCTTTTATATCTGAAATAGTTTTATAGTTATAGTCACTATCAGTTTTTAATCCTACCTGTATTCATAGTTCAAAAGCAACTGCACAGCATACAGTATATCGGTTACACGAAAAATCAGTCTAATCTAAAAGCTGTAAATTCAACCAAATACCTAGGTATTACTATCACGAACAACTTAAATTGGATGGAACACATAGAAAATGTGGGGAAGCCTAATCAAAGACTGCGTTTTATTGGCAGGACACTTAAAAAATTTAACAGGCCTACTAAGGAGACTGCCTACACTACGCTTGTCCGTCCTCTTTTAGAATACTGCTGCGCGGTGTGGCATCCTTACCAGATGGGACTTACGGAGTACATCGAAAAAGTTCAAAGAAAGGCAGCACGTTTTGTATTATGCGTTTTAGACAGGTACGTGCCGAGTAAAACTTTGAGGGACGGGAAAAACCCACCGTGGTACAACAACAAAGTTAGGAAACTACTGCGAAAGCAAAGAGAGTTCCACTCCAAGTTTAAACGCAGCCAAAACCTCTCAGACAAACAGAAGCTAAACGATTTCAAAGTTAGCGTAAGGAGGGCTATGCGTGAAGCGTTCATTGAATTCGAAAGTAAAATTCTATGTACCGACTTGACAGAAAATCCTAGGAAGTTCTGGTCTTACGTTAAATCAGTAAGTGGCTCGAAACAGCATATCCAGACACTACGGGATGATGATGGCATTGAAACAGAGGATGACTCGCGTAAAGCTGAAATACTAAACACCTTTTTCCAAAGCTGTTTCACAGAGGAAGACCGCACTGCAGTTCCTTCTCTAAATCCTCGCACAAACGAAAAAATGGCTGACATCGAAATAAGTGTCCAAGGAATAGAAAAGCAACTGGAATCACTCAATAGAGGAAAGTCCACTGGACCTGACGGGATACCAATTCGATTCTACACAGAGTACGCGAAAGAACTTGCCCCCCTTCTAACAGCCGTGCACCGCAAGTCTCTAGAGGAACGGAGGGTTCCAAACGATTGGAAAAGAGCGCAAATAGTCCCAGTCTTCAAGAAGGGTCGTCGAGCAGATGCGCAAAACTATAGACCTATATCTCTTACGTCGATCTCTTGTAGAATTTTAGAACATGTTTTTTGCTCGCGTATCATGTCATTTCTGGAAACCCAGAATCTACTATGTAGGAATCAACATGGATTCCGGAAACAGCGATCGTGTGAGACCCAACTCGCCTTATTTGTTCATGAGACCCAGAAAATATTAGATACAGGCTCCCAGGTAGATGCTATTTATCTTGACTTCCGGAAGGCGTTCGATACAGTTCCGCACTGTCGCCTGATAAACAAAGTAAGAGCCTACGGAATATCAGACCAGCTGTGTGGCGGGATTGAAGAGTTTTTAGCAAACAGAACACAGCATGTTGTTATCAATGGAGAGACGTCTACAGACGTTAAAGTAACCTCTGGCGTGCCACAGGGGAGTGTTATGGGACCATTGCTTTTCACAATATATGTAAATGACTTAGTAGATAGTGTCGGAAGTTCCATGCGGCTTTTCGCGGATGATGCTGTAGTATACAGAGAAGTTGCAGCATTAGAAAATTGTAGCGAAATGCAGGAAGATCTGCAGCGGATAGGCACTTGGTGCAGGGAGTGGTAACTGACCCTTAACATAGACAAATGTAATGTATTGCGAATACATAGAAAGAAGGATCCTTTATTGTATGATTATATGATAGCGGAACAAACACTGGTAGCAGTTACTTCTGTAAAATATCTGGGAGTATGCGTGCGGAACGATTTGAAGTGGAATGATCATATAAAATTAATTGTTGGTAAGGCGGGTACCAGGTTGAGATTCATTGGGAGAGTGCTTAGAAAATGTAGTCCATCAACAGAGGAGGTGGCTTACAAAACACTCGTTCGACCTATACTTGAGTATTGCTCATCAGTGTGGGATCCGTACCAGATCGGTCTGACGGAGGAGATAGAGAAGATCAAAAGAAGAGCGGCGCGTTTCGTCACAGGGTTATTTGGTAACCGTGATAGCGTTACGGAGATGTTTAATAAACTCAAGTGGCAGACTCTGCAAGAGAGGCGCTCTGCATCGCGGTGTAGCTTGCTCGCCAGGTTTCGAAAGGGTGCGTTTCTGGATGAGGTATCGAATATATTGCTTCCCCCTACTTATACCTCCCGAGGAGATCACGAATGTAAAATTAGAGAGATTAGAGCACGCACGGAGGCTTCCAGACAGTCGTTTTTCCCGCGAACCATACGCGACTGGAACAGGAAAGGGAGGTAATGACAGTGGCACGTAAAGTGCCCTCCGCCACACACCGTTGGGTGGCTTGCGGAGTATCAATGTAGATGTAGTAGATGTAGAAATATGGGAGAGAGTGTCACAGAAATGATATAGGATTTGGGTTGGAAATCGTTAAAAGAAAGGCGTTTTTTGTTACGACGGAATCTTCTCACGAAATTCCAGTCACCAAATTTCTCCTCCAAATGCGAAAATATTTTGTTGACACCGACATACATAGGGAGGAACGATCACCACGATAAAATAAGGGAAATCACAGCTCGTACGGAAAGATACAGGTGTTCATTCCTTCCGCGCGCTATACGAGATTGGAATAATAGAGAATTGTGAAGGTGGTTTGATGAACACTCGTCCAGGCACTTAAATGTGATTTGCAGAGTATCCATATAGATGTAGATGCAGATGAAAAATATCCAGACACCCCCACGTAACGCGGAATTGACCACTATATGTCACGAGGGGCAGAGCCGCTAATATAAAAGTAGGCAGAGAGTACTGTCTTGTCAATAGAAATTCAGTAACAGCGGAATGAGTCGGTCAGGTGACTTCAATGACTTCGAACGTGGACTAGTCATTGGATGTCAACCTGAGTAATAGAGCCATCAGGGACATATCAACCCTTCTAAAGCTTCCCACGTCCACTGGTGGTGACGTGATTGTGAAGTGGGAACGCGAGTGAATAGGCACAGCTAGACAAATACAAGGTAGAAACTAGGAAATTTGTGGCAAGTTCCTGTGGGACCAAACTGCTGAGATCATCCTTCCCTCGACTTACACACTACTTAGTCTAACGTAACCTAACTTACGCTAAGGACAACACACACACCCATGCCCGAGGGAGGACTCGAACCTCCGACGAGGGGAGCCGCCCGAACCGTGGCAAGGCGCCCTTAGACCGCGCTGCTACCCCGCGCGGCAGGTAGATGGTTCAAATGGCTCTGAGCACTATGGGACTTAACAGCTATGGTCATCAGTCCCCTAGAACTTAGAACTACTTAAACCTAACTAACCTAAGGACATCACACAACACCCAGTCATCACGAGGCAGAGAAAATCTCTGACCCCGCCGGGAATCGAACCCGGGAACCCGGGCGTGGGAAGCGAGAACGCTACCGCACGACCACGAGCTACGGACACGCGGCAGGTAGACCTCACGTACTGACGGAGAGGGACCGTCGAGTATTGCGTAGGGTGGTTGTAGAAAATCACATGCAATTAGTGGAAGGAATCAATCGTGAGTTCCAAAGTCCTACCAACAGTCCATTTGCGCTGTGAGTGTGCGAAGGTAGTTAAAAAGAATGGGATACATTGGGAGAGCCGTCCCCTCTGTATTAGCCTCACATTCCCGTGATCAGTGCCCAGCGGCACTTCCGGCGGTGAAAGAGTGACGTCACTGGAAAATGGATGACTAGATTTGAGTGATTTATACTGAGAAATCAAGCCATACACTGTGGCAATGTGATGGAAGGATTAGGGTTTGGCAAATGCCTGGACAATGTTACCTGCGACCAAGTGTAGTGTCAACAGTGAAATTTTGGGGAGGTAGTAGTATGGTGCACTGTCCTGACGTAGGTTAGATGAGGCGTATAAGAGGTTCAGGTCAGACCGCCATTTCCAAGCGGTCAAGAGAAAATGCCGGAAGTTAAACTTCCAGTGATGGCAAGTGATTCCTCAGATCAGCACCAATCACATTTACACGGCACCTACTTAAAGGTAGGGATTTTGGGACTCGATAACGATACTTACAGGACACTCAAGGAACTCAAGAGTCAGAATAGTACATGTTTACTGCATTCAGACGAAACCACTGTACCGAAGGGTGTTTCAAGGTATGAGAAAAATCAAAAAGTTCGACTGTTGACTCAGTAGAAGTCAGTGTCCGAGTTCAAGGGGTGAGAACCAGCTAAATTTAGCTGTCTCTAGTAGCATATTAAAATTCAAACATCTGAGAAAACAGATGGCAGCAGATGACACACAAACAGGCACGCTTCATGTTCGTGCTCTACAGATCGAACAGAACACACTTGAGCCAACAGAGTTACACAGAGGAGCTAAACACAATAAAAAATAGCAGAGGAAAATAGTTAAAAGTTCCATATGATAGAGAAATTAAACCAACAAACTTGTAAACGGAAAAAGAACGAACACTCCAAACACACACAAAACCTTACACAACACAGAACAATACAATACACAAAAACAACGACCACATACAAGACACAACAGTGCAACAACACACACACCACTCAAAATTGCACATACTCACATACATTAACAAAATCGTCCACAGAATAGGCAACATAAGAAGAAAGAGGGACTTCAAATAGGATACAGAACAGACAACACAACACAGAAAAAACTCAGAACACAGGAGACACCCACACACAAATTCAGCACATAAGAAATATACGAAGTCACATGCAGCACTTGCCAATTACTATACGAGGTGCATTCAAGTTCTAAGGCCTCCGATTTTTTTTCTAATTAACTGTTCACCCGAAATCGATGAAACTTGCGTTACTTCTCGACGTAATTGCCGTGCAGACGTACACATTTTTCACAACGCTGACGCCATGATTCCATGGCAGCGGTGAGGGCTTCTTTAGGAGTCTGTTTTGACCACTGGAAAATCGCTGAGGCAATAGCAGCACGGCTGGTGAATGTGCGGCCATGGAGAGTGTCTTTCATTGTTGGAAAAAGCCAAAAGTCACTAGGAGCCAGGTCAGGTGAGTAGGGAGCATGAGGAATCACTTCAAAGTTGTTATCACGAAGAAACTGTTGCGTAACGTTAGCTTGATGTGCGGGTACGTTGTCTTGGTGAAACAGCACATGCGCAGCCCTTCCCGGACGTTTCTGTTGGAGTGCAGGAAGGAATTTGTTCTTCAAAACATTTTCGTAGGATGCACCTGTTACCGTAGTGCCCTTTGGAACGCAATGGGTAAAGATTACGCCATCGCTGTCCCAGAACATGGACACCATCATTTTTTCAGCACTGGCAGTTCCCCGAAATATTTTTGGTGGCGGTGAATCTGTGCGCATCCATTGAGCTGACTGGCGCTTTGTTTCTGGATTGAAAAATGGCATCCACGTCTCATCCATTGTCACAACCAACGAAAAGAAAGTCCCATTCATGCAGTCGTTGCGCGTCAACATTGCTTGGCAACATGCCACACGGGCAGCCGTGTGGTCGTCCATCGGCATTCGTGGCACCCACCTGGATGACACTTTTCGCATTTTCAGGTCGTCATGCAGGATTGTGTGCACAGAACCCACAGAAATGCCAACTCTGGAGGCGATCTGTTCAACAGTCATTCGGCGATCCCCCAAAACAATTGTCTCCACTTTCTCGATCACGTCGTCAGACTGGCTTGTGCGAGCCCGAGGTTGTTTCGGTTTGTTGTCACACGATGTTCTGCTTTCATTAAACTGTCGCACCCACGAATGCACTTTCGACACATCCGTAACTCCATCACCACATGTCTTCTTCAACTGTCAATGAATTTCAATTGGTTTCACACCACGCAAATTCAGAAAACGAGTGATTGCACGCTGTTCAAGTAAGGAAAACGTCGCCATTTTAAGTATTTAAAACAGTTCTCATTCTCGCCACTGGCGGTAAAATTCCATCTGCCGTACGGTGCTGCCATCTCTGGGACGTATTGACAATGAACGCGGCCTCATTTTAAAACAATGCGCATGTTTCTATCTCTTTCCAGTCCAGAGAAAAAAAATCGGAGGCCTTAGAACTTGAATGCACCTCGTACATAGGACAAACATGCAGGAGCTTTAAAACAAGATGTTCACAACACTGCAGAGCCCCAAAAAATAACAGCACCCATAGCACATTTTCTGACCACCTAATAGCCCACAACCACCATCAAACTACAATAGCAATAAACTTAAAAATACTGCAGTCCAGCTACAGCCTATACCACATACTAACAATAGAAGAAAACTTCCACATACGAGTACATAAGGTAATAGCAGAAGGCAAACAATTTTTAAATGAATACAATGCGCTCTGTCAAGGCACATTACTGAAAACATTAAAGGAACTTTGCAGAAAAGGCAACACAAACAGCTAAAGGAGCTTATACACACACGCATAAAAGCGCTCGCACACGGACACGCATACACACACACACACACACACACACACACACACACACACACACAGAAAAAGAGAAAAAAAAGTAAACAAAATTTAAATTCCGTGTCAAACTCACTCGCGAACAAATCAACGCCGACGGGTTCAGGACACACAACATACACCGTCTTTTGCGAAGTAAAAAGACGATTGCAAAACCGAAAATACGCAAAGTACATTTAATATGTGTGAACAGTGCCCTCTGAACAAGAAAGAAGAAAGATCAGTCACAGCAAAACGTGAGTAATAACAACTATACACACAAAACATGTTGCCAAACAAAAATCACGTTTTATAAAAATCAAGGTGTAGGTTAACTCGCTGATAAATTTCACATTTACATCGTTGGTTTGCGGATGACAGGTTATCAGTGCAGGACACCATGCAGATGATCCTGCAAAACCATGTAATGTAACATCAAGGTAAGAACAAAAACGAACAAATCCTTTCTTTATACCACATTTTGTTAGATCAGCTAAAACCTAAATTATTTCACTTTTACAGTTGTCCAATAAACCAAACTCACTAATGATGGCACAGAGGTGCTGAAACATGTTTGAGTAACAAGAAGAAACAATGCTTTGCATAAAAAGCGGAACCTATATCCAATAATGTGTCCAGATAGTTTTGATCAGATGACGTATAGCAGATGCAAAATAAGTGTCGCCGGAAAATGAGATACGCGGGAGAAAATGTTTGGATGAGTACAGAAGTATTTAAGGATGGACAGTAAAAGATACTTCACTTAATGGACGCTAGATTTAGGAAATGGCCTAAAAAATTATATAAAATATTTGCGAGAAAAAACCTTTTGCGAAGTATTTTATCGTTTCAGACATTTGTTTTCCATGGCGTTCCTCTTTCAACTAAACTGTGTTGTAATTTGCGCCCAGCAATCAATGAATGCGCTGTCTGAATCGGATACGCCGCTGTTACGGAAAAAGAAAACATTACTAGTGCTCTATTCAGATAGCCGGCCAACATAGACACTCACGTGTAATTTCTCCACACTCCTATCGGATGACTGAACGAAACAATTACCGGTATGGACTCCGCAACTTCCTCGACAACAGTTTTCTAGTTCTCAACAGCACAGCTATCTTGCCATTAAGGGGAGTTGGAATGCCCTATCTCGCCAATGTTAAATTTGCTAACTTTGTGTACCTTTTTCTTTGGAACTATTATCTTCAGAACTTTGAAATTCTGGCAGAGGTTTTCAGCATATATTGTGAGCCCACTGAACTAGAACCAATGTTTTCTTTTTGTTGGTATAGTATTTATGAATTTTTTACCATTAAGCCATTTTTTATTGGAAAAAGTATAACATAAACTTCCCTAGTTCAGAGAATAAGCCAGTTCTTGTCATGATTCTAGTTCAGTGGCCTCTTTGAACTGTTTTGCAGCATTTCTGAAAATTTGAATGTTGTTGGTTGAGTGGTTTATGAGATAAAGGTACATGTAACACTAAAAATGTCAAATGCCAGAAAATGCGATTAAAGTAATTTATTATGAAAATTCACAAATACCTTTTATTCTATTATCAAAAGTGTCCAGCAGAGTAATCAGGGTCATCTTCTAGTTCTTCTTCTTCACCTAGAAGCTTTCTTCTCCTTGCTGCCCTTGCTTTTTTTGTATTAAATTCAGCTGCATACTGAGCCTTCCTTACTCGCACGCTGTCCAGAAGCTGAAGACCTCTGATGGTGTTGATACCAGGAGCAATGCCGAGCCTTGCCATGACCTTTAGCCTACCCATATGACCATCATTGAATGAAATAACAGCATCACTGACTCCCCATTTCAATGTTTTTATCCCAACAAATACATTCTTAGGTACACGAGTCCAAATGAGGTTGTTGAACGACTCGTTTTGATTCTGGGTACAACCATGAAGACATTTTCGCAGAAGATCAGGATGCCCCAAGTCTCTATATATTGGTTTAATTACTTCCATAACAGCCAATGGAATATAATTTTTATGGTGATAAGGATCCCCAGTAGCTTGAGATTTTCTATAATTGCACCATGACTGAGGACCATCTGGACAAGCAAAATGTTGAGGATTATCATCAGTTGATGATCGATGTAAATATGTGGCCCATACAGCTTGTCTCATTTCCTGCAAATTATTTGCATTATTTCTTATTGCCATACCATAGTATTGTTGTAATTCATTTATAATTTTATCTGACAGGCGACCTCTAATGGTTTTACCATCTGACAAAATTTTGTCCTTCAGATTCTGTTTCAGTTTCCTTAGACGAGTGCCCATTCGTTTCTGAACATGACCGACACATTCTAGTTTAGTTATTGTCTTATTGACATATGGCATGGATTCTGTAACACTTTTGTATGCCTTGGAGTCCCCATCTCCAAGGAATTTTGTGTAAAATACTCCCCGTTCTTTTTCTGATCTGCTAAACATTTTCACAGCAGCGGCAGCCTCCATGCCTCCACTCGTACCTTCATAATTCTTGCTACATATGTGAGCTGCTTCTATCTTACCAGATGCACAATGGTAACAATGTTTAGTGAGCACTTCATAGTCCAAAACTTTACCGCTGTCCACACTAGTAACAGTAGCAACAGCATTTTTGGATGTGTGACCCCTTTTCTGCCAGGTTCCATCAAAAGCAACAGGGATATCTGGGTTTCCTTCATTTATATATTTTGCTTCACTGGCAGCAGCTTTCATTGATAAATCTGCTACAGACTGAACAGCATCTCCTATCACTTCAGTGTAATTGTCAATTTTAGCAGGTGGAGGTGGAAGATTCATTATGGCACAAAATGTTTGAGCAGCAGTATGTCCTTTACCAATTGCTCTCATTGCATACATTAGCCTGATATTACTCTCAAACAAATTGCTACTGCATGTTTTAGAGCTCCAAAAACAGGTCTCATTTTCACAACTGGCACAAACTATAGCAATTTTGCAGGAAAGTCCTATAGATTTTGTTATGTTCATATCAAAAGAACCTCCACAAAGATTACAACACAAACATTTCTTCATAAACTCAGTAAAAACAGGAAAGTCGACTAAAACATATTGTTCATTAGAAGCTTCATCTGTAATTTCACTTGCACAGTTTGATAACTTCTTTTTTGATGCACTGGTGGGCGTGTCTCCTTCACACATCTCAGCTGTACAAACGTCAGAACTTTCACCAGCATCAACAGGTGCTGAAGCAGAATCACTTGAACAAACGTTATTTGTAAATCTATTACCGCGAAACTTTCGCTTTTTAAATAATGATGCACTCCTAGGCATCGTAGAAACTACGCACTCACCACTGAAAGTCAAAACAAGACAGATAACAAACTCCAAATGAGCGACAAACTAAACTCGAGGCTCAAAACAAACACTCACAGATCAAAAACTGAACAATAAACACAGCTAGTCGTAAAAACAATGGTACCTATGGAAGGATCAAAGATTCTACAACTGAAGAGTGAAATCCACAGCCTTCTATATGTAATGTTTTCGGAAATGCGAAGATTTAAATGTGTACAAATCACAAGATGGGTAACTTTGCTGGGCGCACATGTAATTTTGAAAAATTAAATAAAAATACTTCCAATTGGAATTTCTTAACAAATTTTGCACCATTTTAAGCAGAAAATTTCAAATTAAGTTATAAGGTTAAAAACTGAAAATGTGAATTTTTTCCATTTTCCGGCATTCCAACTCCCCTTAAAGACTTCTATACTCTTATATTTGAATCCTACGGTTATGTCGCTTAACTGGACCTGTATTTTGATTTCAAACTCTTTGTGAATGGATGTTTTTATTTAAGACAACTGTGGATTTGTTCAGCGGTATTAATTTGAGGTCACGTTGCTGGCAGTCGTAATGTTTGCTCTTGACTGCGTTTCTGGCCATCGACTTAGCTTCAATATTGGTTTCCACGCGATACATGGTTCACGGCAGTGATGTACCTACTCTGTATCTGTACCCAAATCTTGCAGCTCGCTGAAGACAGCAGAGCTCCTCTGATTGCCCCACTGCTTGGCGCATTCAGTACAGCAGTCGCAGACAGGTCTAGATCATTACGTGACGATGAAGTGAGCAGCTACCTGGGGTTCTGGCGAAAGCACCAGATCTAAGATGTTGCTGCTGGTCTGACTACTCCTTGTCCAGCGCAGTGAGCATTGCTGCCTTCCATACTGCAGGTTGTAGCACTTCGGAAGCGACTGGCTGTGTGCCATGGCCTGCTCAAGGCAACGATAGATGTCTCTGCGGTCAGGATATTGCGGTCGTACACTGTGGTAGCCTTTCTAGCTGACGAAGTAAAACAGCTCAGCTCGATGTATCTTCAGGTGGCACGTTCATTGTAATTTTGGAGCTATTACTTCCTGTACACCCTTCGTAACTGAAAACCTGTCAACTTCGTTCTCGCAACCTGCGTGAATTTTATAGAAAATAATAAGATCCCCACCGGTAAACAAATATCTGTGTATGTATAGTACCTGAGAGATTCGGTAGCTCAGGTCTTTGAGGCCATCCTCTCTCACCGTATTCATCGCCACCTTAACCAACACCACCTCCTTCCCCTTACCCAATGTGACTCCCGGCCTTCCTTCTCCGCCCACAACCAGCTCCGTAACCTTACCAATATTCTTTCCCTCTAACTTAACTCCCGTCGCTTCGCTATCTTTGTTTCCCTTGATCTTCAGAACGCCTATGACCGTGTCTGGCATCCCGGGCTCCTCTTCAAACTCCAGACCTATGCTCTCCTCATCAACTTAGTCCGTCTCGTTGCTTCCTCCCTCTCCCGTCGTCCCTCCTATGTGACTATCCACAATTCCAACTCCCGTACTTTCTATCCCTCTGCCGGCTTGCCCCAGGGTTCTGTCCTTTCCCGTCTCCTCTATCTCGTGTGCACTACTGATATACCCAAAGCTCCACCACCTGTTCATCTTCTCCAGTTTGATGATGACACCGCCTTCCTAGCCCTTTATCCTACCCTTCAACGGTCCCAACGTAACCTCCAAATCCAGCTTGGCCAATTCACTGCTTGGTGCAACCAGTGGTTCCTCCGTATTAACCCCACCATGACCCAGGCGATCATCATAGGCCGCACCACCCGCTCCTTCCGCCTCCGTGATTTCTACTTCACCATTTATGGCTGTCCTATCCACCTCACTCCTACCCTCAAATACCTTGGCCTCATCCTCGACCGCCACCTCACCTGGACTCCCCATCTCATTACCATCCAACACAAAGCTCACAACCAACTCCGCCTCCTGAAACTCCTGTCCGGCTGGACGTGGGGTCTGCATCCTTCCACCATCCTTCACACCTACAAATCCTTGATCCATCCCATCCTCTGTTACGCCAGCGTAGCTAGGATTTCCGCCCCTCCCTGGTTCTATAAAGCCCTCCAAATCCTCGAACGCCATGCGCTCCGCCTCGCCTTCCGCATCTGCCTTCAATCCCCCACGCACATCCTCTATGACCTCATCCCCTTGCCCCACCTTCTCCTTTTCCTTGAACACATCCGCACACTATATATTGTCCGCTGCCTTGATCCCCTTCAACCCCTGGTGTCTCCCTTCATCTCCACCCCCAACCCATTGCCGCGCCTTTACCGCTGTGTCCCACCCTCTCTCCATCTTCACACCCTCCATCTCCTTTCCCAACGCAACTTCCACCATCTACCCCTCTGGACGGTGAGCTTCGCCCTGACATCTACCCTTCCTTCCAACTCTAACCCCATCTTCCTGCCTCCTCGTGAAGGCTCCCTCTCCTCCCTCTCCCTTCTCCTGAGTGGATTCCCCCTCCTACTCCCCCTTCCACTCTTGTGCTCCCTTTCAGTGCCTCTGCACTCCCTCCTGCCTTGTTTTCCCTCTTCATCACCTGCCTCACCAGTCTCCTGCCCTTTAGTGTACCTGCTGACACCCCTACTCTCTTCATCCCGCCTCCTCCCCTGCTGCCCCTTGCTCTCCCCTCCTTTTCCATCCTCTCTAACCTTTCCCTCAGCAGGTCCCACCTGTCAGTTTTATTCTTCATCATGTGTGCTCCAAGTGGGTTTTAAGTGTGCTGTTCTGGAGTGTTTTTTAATACTGTGGCCAACTTTTAACCTGTGCATGTGCATTCAGTGTTTTCTTTGTGTTTTACGAATTGCCACTTGAGTTTTTTAACTTTCTGGTGACTTTTTTAATTGTCCCCCATGAACGTCTCCATATGGGGCAGGGGAATGAAATCATAATAAAGAAAAAAAATCGGTAGCTCGATCAGGAAATACTAGACTACTAACCTTATGCTCTGGTTTATATCCCACACTGATACTACGTGTTTCTTTTTTTTCGTTTATCGCTTATTACACATTTGGTCACGATTTCTTAACGTCAAAAATTCGAAGTTGCACCATGGTACGGAGCCAACATTAAAATGGATCAGCCATTTCTAAGGTTAGGCTAATATTCCAATTTGGTATTGGTTCCACACACTTGACAAGTAGTCAAAGAGAACGGGAAGGGGGGGGGGGCACGAATGTTCTTTAAGCAGTTCTATTTATAGACAACGTCTTTAATAGTTCTTGGAGTACGCTGCTTTGAAAAACTTTAATTAGTCTCAAATCTCCTTTTCAAAATGTATCTTCCATTTTCTAGAAAGCTGCACTGTCTAATCCAAAACTCTCTATTTCCATAATGATCACATGTTAGTGGCAACGTTACGGAGTATTTTACTGATCTGATTTGTATCCGCAATTGGACACAATTAAGTTCTTTGACAGTCAATGTCCTCCTCATGCACCAAATAAATCAAATGCATCCCGGAAACGTTTACGACAAACGATGCTCTGGTATCTAGGAGAAGTTTCGTGGATTCATTTCATTTCTGACGCACGTTTTTGAAAACTCGCGGAACTCTCTCAGCAGTTCGCAAGAAAATCTGTTTTGAACATTACAGCTATGGAGAGTCACATTGTTGTCACCAGACTGCAAAGTCTGCAGACCCATCTATCGGTTCGTACTGAACGACCAAGCTGATCGTTAAGACGCGATCAACTTGTAGCCAGTCAGCACCATATTTACAGGACACGGTGTCTAGCCGCGCGGGGTAGCCACGTGGTCTAAGGGCGTCTTGTCCCGGCCCGCACGGCTTCTCCCGTCGGAGGTTCGAATCCTCCCTCGGGCATAGGTGTGTGTGGTGTCCACAGCGTAAGTTATTAAATTAAGTAGTGTTTAGGCTTAGGGACCGATGACCTCAGCAGTTTAGTCCCGTAAGACCTTACCATAAATTTAAAAAACAGCGTGTCCCATCCAATGGACAGGTGTGCTGGGCGCTATCTGTGTACCAGCTAAGTGGGCTGTGTGTCGGTAGGATGTGGTTGCACTTCATGAGTGCCGTTCCCGTACCTTGGTCTAGTTACTGCAGCGCAGCGAAGCGGCACATTACTTCGCTTCGACAACGAGCGAATGTCTCTCCAAGCACTGGCCGGTTACAGTGTTGCTTATTGGAAAGCTAGGGTCACGTCTACATACCCACTGGAACAGAGCGTTTCCGATCAGTTAAATCCTGCCTAGTCGTCAAATTTTAATCCTGCCTAATCGTCGAATATGGGGTATCTTGGAAACCTGCTTCCTCGGATCGAGAGACAAACAATTCAAACAAATCGTATTAATGAGTTTTATTACTAAAAGTAAATGACAATACTTAACTTTGAGAATTACATAGATGTGTCGCAAACAAAGGGTGACATCCGCAACAAACAAGCTTCTTCAGTATAACAATTCTAATACAAGCGAAGTAATGAGCTTCGACCCTTCTACTCAGGTCGCTAGTCTTGAAGCTTCTCTTTGACTGGCCAGCGACCAGTCGGGCGTGACGCTTATGTCCTCTTCGCGTAGAGGTCACTGCTGTCGCATCGTCGTCCTGGAGAGGGGTCGGTCAGCATGCTGTTTGCTGACGTCTTGTCACAGCCCTCTCTGCTCTATCGTTCCCGGCTAGCGTGCCGGCGCTTGACGTCACGCCGTAACACGGTCCCTTACTGGTTGTTGGTGATAACAGGGACTTATAATTAGAAGGTCGTGTCAATATCGGAAATTAGTCTGATCTTACCAATCAGCTCTGTCAAGAGAGAAAAATTGCTGATTTTGTCTTTAGTGGCAAACAAATAGAAAACTAGGCACAAAGGAGAAAGCAAAAAGACGATATGTACTGCCTTCTAAATATTTTTGACCATTTGTGTTTATATTTTCTCCAACAAATAAATGTTGACGTTTTGAAATATTTATTCATCATGTATCCTATTCTTCCTGCAGTGTGTAGAATTTACCATACGGCATCTGACAAGAATGTCAATTACGAATTTTGTTTTGTTATTACGGCACGAGTCTACCATTTTGTTAGACAGCACTCTTTCACCGTTCAGTACTTCGCTGAGCGACGCGCTCTTTACTGACTATGTACCATGAACAACAAAGGAATACAATCGTTGCTGACACTGTCCTAAAATCTGGCATGTGGCCTGTCCGTGGAGTGGAGCAACACCGACTCAAAGGAAGGCCTCGGCGCTTGTGCGTGACGTCACGTCAGATAGGCACGGCGAACGCCAGGTCTGTTTAAGGCATACTCATAATGGTGGTGTCTCCCTCTCTGACACTGGAAAATGTGAAACTATTGGCGGTAGTTGACCAACACACATTATTCTCAGAGATTTCTGCAGTCAATTAATTGTGCAATTCATTACACTTCTTAACAAATAGTGTACTACTGAACTTAAATTTCCACCTGTTTTAAGGATTGGCATACAAAAACAACTTCATGGTCCAGCAGCAACAGAATTCGTAATTCTTTACCTTATTTGTAAATCTGAGGAAGTTACGTTTGTACTGGGTTGCTTTTACAAGAAACTGTGAACATATTTGTGTTCTTCTTTAGGTATCTTGGTTGGCTATGGGGTGAGGAGCACTGAATGTTAATGAAATATCTTGCGATTGTACACGTTGGGGGAGGGGGTGGGGGACAGAAGAAGAGGCAAAAGAGAGATACTTGTTTTATCAAATAAAAATTTTTTATCTTATAAAGTTTCTCCTTTCAGTTGCAAGAGGGGAATATTTATCTTTTCTAATGTGCATGTTTAAATGGTTCAAATGGCTCTGAGCACTATGGGACTTAACATCTATGGTCATCAGTCCCCTAGAACGTAGAACTACTTAAACTTATCTAACCTAAGGACATCACACAACACCTAGTCATCACGAGGCAGAGAAAATCCCCGACCCCGCCGGGATTCGAACGCGGGAACGTGCATGTTTAAAAAAGTTTAAGCTCAGCAGTATTTTCGATGTATGAAACTATTTTGTTTCCTGTTTAGAATTCCTTTCGTTGAAAACGACTGTAATCTAATGACTAGCAACAGTTGAACATTTACACATGTAAATTAGTTCACATTTACAGTGACGATGTCAAACGAAAATAAATAAATACATAAATAAAAGAAACGAGTTAATTGTAAGGGTGTTGGGGTAAGTTTCGATAACTAAATGGATCAAGTAAATACAGTTACTTGAATGTAAAATTTCCGAAGCTTGCAATGGGGCAAAGCATCTTCTCATATTGATCTACGTTTGTTTCGACAGGATTCAGTGATACAGAACTATGATCTTCATTTGTAGCTTTACGATAGTAAGAAAATCTTTCATCTAAATTAAACTGCAGAATCCAAAACAACACCAAACATTTTGTCCACAAATAAGAGATTTATAGTGATAAGCACTCCCAGGCGTTTCTGCCTGCAGCAGACCTGGCGTTCGCCGTGCCTAGCTGACGTGACGTCACCAACAAGCGCCGAGGCCTTCCTTTGAGTCGGTGTTGAGTGGAGCCTGTCCGGGGCGGTTGCCGATCGAGGACTGAAGTGTTGGTGTGCAGCGCAGCGATGCGGCTCAGTAGAAGCTTCTCTCTGCTGGCCGCGTTCTGTGTGACAGCTGCAGTTGGTGTGAGTGAGGATCGTTGCCCTAGTTGGCCCCTGAAGCCGCAGTAGAGCGTCGGCGGTGGAGCGCAAGGACATGGCTTATACTCGTACTTCTACAGGTTCCCAATGACAGCGTCCTCATCGCTCCTGCCCAGCTGTAAGCATTCTGTGCAGCAGCTGCAGCAATATTTGTGTCTGCAGATGTGGGTCACCTGTGGCTATATCGACAGCCTCCGACAGCGCTATAGGATGTCGATGCTGAAGCTCAGTGATATGGCTCATTAATTACTTCTGCTGTCCTGGCTTGCGAGTCCTCAGTAAATACTATCGTGTCTGTCTCTCGCAGCTGTAGTGATTTGTGTGTGTTTGCAGGTCTGGGTCACGTGTGTGGCTTCCCCGGGAGACCAGTGGATGGCGGCTTCTACTTAGACTTGAAGGTTGCGCGGCCGGGCGACACTGTGGAGTACTTCTGCTGGCCCGGATTCTCGCTGTTCGGAAAGAAGGAGCGCGTCTGCCTGACCGAGGGCTTTTGGTCCGACCACATGCCCGTCTGCAGTAAGTACCATCATCCATTCCACAAAGTTTTCCTTGTATGTACTTCCCAACACCGTATCCATCAGGAAGGCCAGGGTATGCAGGGAGGATAACTTATGTCAGTTCCGTGTGACTGAGAGGGCACCCATAGAGTAAATATCTCTGGAGTGAGCATTGCGTTCTGCGCATGTTGTCAACATTAAACCAGGATTGTCACGTGTTTTCGGGACTTCGCTGTGCGTGTGTGCTTTCTGCAGGGTTTGAAGTTTATAGTCTCGAGAGGTTTTGTTGTGTTTCGCCGTTTGGTGATAGTGTAATAGCGATGGTGAGTTACTGTTGTTGCTACGGATGCAAAGAAAAATATGAGAAAGGAGGGATACGTGATCACTGGGTGTTGTGTGATGTCCTTAGGTTAGTTAGGTTTGAGTAGTTCTAAGTTCTAGGGGACTGATGACCATAGATGTTAAGTCCCATAGTGCTCAGAGCCATTTGAACCATTTGAAAGGAGCGATAGTAACTTTTCATGGGTACATACCATGTAGCTCTAATTATAGTTTTCATATTATTAAGAGACACTGCATATGTTTAAAAATTTCGAGACGCATTATAATTAAGGCTTGATTCTGTAGACCTATTTTTCTACGATTTTATGACTATATAATAGATATTACGGCTCGTAAAAAAGCTTACAAACAATCACTTCCTCTCGTAAATTTGTTAGTGGAACAGGAAAGGGAATGGTTAGTTGTTTCAGCAAATACTATCCTCCATGCATTTATCAGTGACTTGTCGATTATGTATATATATTACGCAGTCTATTATTTATTTAATAAACTGGGAGCAAGTACGTAAAATGCGTTAAATAATTACTTCAGAGTGTCACTAGTAAGAAAAATTGTGCATTAGGTCGCAAAAACGAGAAAATAAATACACAGAAATAGCAGAAAAAAGGACGAATTAGCAGGGATATAATCGCTAATGTGTGACAAATTCGGTGTTCTTCGGACTCTTGCAAAAGTACTAGCATACTGTCAAGTCGTTTTTCAAGACTATCACTGCAAAAATGTACGTCAGGCTCTATAATACTATATAGTACCGTATTGTTGTCTACATAGTACCGCGCAGTCAGCGCGTACAAAACTTTCCCACTAGAGCGCGCCCCGCTAAGCACAACAGCGCAGGCGCAGCGCTCGTCCGTTTCCGCACTACGAGATGGCGCTGCCATAGAGACGGATCAAATTCTGCTTCCGCCGATCCGCGTATTAATATGTAACACAGCCAATGAGATTGATGCTAACGTAGAACCTTTCCTCCTCGCGGATCACACTCGCGCAGTGATACATGAACGCGCGAGGTATTATAACGTGTGTACAGACCTCCGATTAGTCAGTCTGCATTTGTCTTCACCAGTCTGTACCGGTCTACATTTGTCTGTACCAGTCTATAGTCAAGTTTCAGTCTGCGCCTAATAAGATTACCATATTCCTGTACATAGCCCTGAAGATAAATATATAGACACTTTTGTCAAGTATCAGAGATATATGTGAGAATAAGATTAACGTACCAGTACCAAAGGAACTTCAGATTGTCAATTGTAATTAGCATCCAGAACCAAGTTAAGTAATTTTTATGCTTGTTATTATTTTAATAAATGTGTGTGAAAATTAATCAAGTTCTGTTTAAAGTTGGTCACCGTCAATCTGCTACTCTAAGCGTGCAAGTGGCATTTCTATCGTCTGACCTAACTGCAGAAGATAAACACGCCACGATAAGACCACGAGACATATTGCTGACACTCGCCTACTTCGTTAGAGCGACAAGACAAATAATCTGCTGGTGTGTGTACTGAAGGTCTTGCAGTACGCACACCACACGTATCATACCGAAAACTACCAAAAATCGAGTGCATCTGAACTGTGACACCTATCGCAAAGAAGCAGGATGTAATATCACTTGCCCTTAAAAGTTACGTAGCTGGATTATTCCCGGTATCAAATGGATACTGTTAAAATGTCTGCGCCACATATATAAATAATCCACGACACGTTCGAAAAGAATCCGTCTGTACTAGGGATGTAGTGACATTGTAAATATGCAGGGCCCTATACGGACAAACACACGACGTCCCGAGAACACGTGACCAGGCCGGCAATGTATGTTGACAACACAAAATCTGTTCTGCGCATGTGAATGCTCACTCCAGAGATATTTAGTCTATGAGGGCACCATGAGATATAACACAATGTCTTACAAAATTGGACTCAGTGCTGTTGAAAACTGTCAGCATCAGTCACCAAATAGCCTATTCTTACCCTCCTATAACAGGCACCTGCTACCTACAACATACTTAATTGAGAGTATTCCTTGTGAGACTTGGGCCGATTGTTTGTCTGTCAGACAGTTACCGTTCTGATAACTTCACCAGATAAACTATTACTCACGCCATGAAAACAAAATACTGATGGTTTTCGAGCGCCGGAGATTGGGTAGAACTGGCATTAGGCGATCATGTCACCATACATCGCTGACGTAATTAACGGAAATGAAGTTATGTGACTCTGACAGGTCGTGTGGTACGGAATCAACACTGTAACACAGATCGTCGTGGAGACGTGACAATGTCAGAGCCGAAGTATAGTGTTTGAATGTGCCTATGGCCTCACTGTGAATTAAGTTGCCCGATTTGTTGGTACACTGAGGTAATACACTACTGGCCAATAAAATTGCTACACCACGAAGATGACGTGCTACAGACGCGAAATTTAACCGCCAGGAAGAAGATGCTGTGATATGCAAATGATTAGCTTTTCAGAGCATTCACACAACGTTGGCGCGGGTGGCGTCACTTACAACGTGCTGACATGAGGAAAGGTTCCAACCGATTTCTCATACACAAACAGCAGTGGACCGGCGTTGCCTGGTGAAACGTTGTTGTGATGCCTCGTGTAAGGAAGAGAAATGCTGCTAACGTTGGTCGAGATCCAATGACTGTTAGCAGAATATGGAATCGGTGGGTTGAGGAGGGCAATACGGAACGC
The DNA here is from genome assembly GCF_021461385.2 of Schistocerca piceifrons. Classification (NCBI taxonomy): domain Eukaryota; kingdom Metazoa; phylum Arthropoda; class Insecta; order Orthoptera; family Acrididae; genus Schistocerca; species Schistocerca piceifrons. Next base: position 176,991,009 of record NC_060149.1, on the reverse strand, counting down.
TGTGCTGGATCCCGACGGCCTCATATCACTAGCAGTCGAGATGACAGGCATCTTACCCGCAAGGCTGTAACCGATCGTGCAGCCACGTCTCGATCCCTGAGTCAACAGATAGGGACGTTTGCAAGACAACAACCATCTGCTCGAACAGTTCGGCGACGTTTGCAGCAGCATGGACTATCAGCTCGGAGACCGTGGCTGCGGTTACCCTTGACGCTGCATCACAGACAGGAGCGCCTGCGATGGTGTACTCAACGACGAACCTGGGTGCACGAATGGCAAAACGTCATTTTTTCGGATGAATCCAGGTTCTGTTGACAGCATGATGATGGTCGCATCCGTATGTGGCAACATCGCGGTGAACGCACATTGGAATCTTGTATTCGTCATCGCCATACTGGCGTATCACCCGGCGTGATGGTATGGGTGCCATTGGTTATAAGTCTCGGTCACCTCTTGTTCGCATTGACGGCAATTTGAACAGTGGACGTTACATTTCAGATGTGTTACGACCCGTGGCTCTACCCTTCATTCGACCCCAGCGAAACTCTTCATTTCAGCAGGATAATGCATGACCGCATGTTGCAGGTCCTGTACGGGCCTTTCTGGATACTGAAAATGTTCGACTGCTGCCCTGGCCAGCACATTCTCCAGATCTCCAACCAACTGAAAACGTCTGGTCAATGGTGGCCGAGCAACTGGCTAGTGACAATACGCCAGTCACTACTCTTTATGAACTGTGGTATCGTGTTGAAGCTGCATGGGCAGCTGTACCTGTACACACCATCCATCTCTGTTTGACTCAATGCCCAGGCGTATTAAGGCCGTTATTATGGCCAGAGGTGGTCATTCTGGCTATTGATTTCTCAGGATATGTGCACCCAAATTGCGTGAAAATGTAATCACATGTGAGTTCTAGTATAATATATTTGTCCAACAAATACCCGTTTATCATCTGCATTTCTTCTAGGTGTAGCAATTTTAAAGACCAGTACTGTAAAAATAATGGGATAGCGATATAGACACATACAGGTGCCGACAGTATGGCGTGCATAGGATACAGAGAAAGGCAGTGCAGTGGTGGAGCTGGTGTTTGTACTCAGGTAATACGTGTGAAATGGTGTCCGATGTGATTATGGCTCCACGACAGAAATTAACAGACTCTGAACGCGGAGTGGTAGTTGGAGCTAGACGCATGGGATATTCCATTTCGGAAATCGTTAGGGAATTCAATATCCCGAAATCCAGACAACCAAGATTGTGCGAGAATACGACATTTCCGGCCACGGACAATGCAGTGCCAGACGGATTTCACTTAACGACCGAGAGCAGCTGCGTTTGCGTAGAGTTGTCATTGCTAACAGACAAGCGTGAAATAACCCCAGAAATGAATGTGGGACGTACGACGAACGTATCCGTTAGGACAGTGTTGCGAAATTTGGTGTTAATGTGCTACTTTAGCAGATAATCGACGCGAGTTCCTTTGCAAACAGGATTGCAGCGCCTCTCCTGGGCTCGTGACCATATGGGTTGGACCCAAGACTGTGACGTGGTTCCTGATTTCTACATTTGCATAATATACACTCCGCTATCCACCTAGCGGCGTGTGGTGGTGGGTACTATTCGCACCAAAGTCTCATTCCCCCCCCCCCCCCCCCCCTCTGTTCCACTCGCGAATCGCGCGAGGGAAAAACGATTGTCTGAACGCCTCAGTACGAGCTCTAGTCTCCCTTATCTTTGAATGGTGATCATTGCGCGATTTGAAAGTTGGTGGTAATAATATGTGATCTACAGCCTCGGCGAAGATCGAATTTTGAAATTTGGTGAGCAGTCCCTTCTGTTTAGCGCGTCGTCTATCTGCAAGTGTGTCCAACTTCAAACTTTCTATAAGATTTGTAACGCTCTCGCGATGGTTTAAAGTACCAGTCACGAATCTTGCCACTCTTCTTTGGACCTTCTCAATATCTTGAATCAGACCCAACTGGTAAGGGTCCCATACAGACGGACAATACTCTAAGACTCGACGATCTAAAGTATTGTAAGCAATTTCCTTTGTTGAAGGACTGCATCGCTTCAGCATTCTGCCAATAAACCGCAGTCTAGAGTTCGCCTTACGCGTTAGTTGTGTAATCTGGTTGTTCCATTTGAGATCATTTCGAATAGTCACACCCAGATACTTGACGGATGTTACGGCTTCCAAAGACTGGCAGTTTATTTTGTACTCGTACATTAGTGGGATTTTCGCTTTGTTATACGCAGTACGTTACACTTACTATTATTGAGAGATAACTGCCAGTCATTACAGCACGCACTTATTTTTTGCAAATTCTCATTGATTTTTTCACAACTTTCGTGTGATACTACTTTCCTATAGACTACAGGAATATCGGCACACAGTCTAATTCCGCTGTCAATGCCATCAGCCAGATCGTTTATGTAAATCGAAAAATGCAGCGGACCTATTACACTGCCCTGTGGCACACCTGAAGTTACGCTTGTTTCTGTTGAAGTCAGCCCGTTCAGGCCGACATACTGCTCCCTGTCTGTTACAAAACATTCTATCCATTCGCATGTGTCATCGGATAGACCGCAAGCGCGCACTTTTTGGAGCAAGCGACAATGCGGAACCAACTCGAACTCCTTTCGAAAGTCGAGGAATATGGCATCAACCTGGGAGCCGGTAATTATGTGCATCCGATTTTCTACCCTTTCTATAGATTGCTATGACCTGGGCCTTCTTCCAGTCCCGTGGAACTTTCAGCACTTACAATGATCCCTGATGGATGATAAATAAGAATGGTGCAATACTTGTAGCATATCTCAGACAATTCCCCCCTGGCAAGCACACCGAGTGAACGTTGGACTTCTTCCCCGTCCTAGCCGCTATGTTCCTGAGGGGCTCCATGACCTGCCTAATGTTGGAGCTCCCAATAGCTAACAAACCCCAATCCCCACGTGCTTGTCCGGACCTTGCTGAAGGAGTGGCCACTATCTTGGCTGAAGGTGCATTCTAATCCGGCTCAGCCTCCCCCCACCCCCACCCCCCACCCCACAGCATCAGATATCACACTGAATCTATTAGCAAAGTGCGTGGGATTTGGCAGGAGCCTGGATACCCCTTGCAGCACAAATTCGAACTCTGCTTTATAGGAACCGATGGGCTTACAGTACACGATCACAAAATCCCACAATAAGATAAGGAATTTAAGCAGACGGCGAGCTGAGTCTTAGCTTTCTGCTAACTAAACCGTTTGTAAGAAGGCCTGAGATGTTGTATTATAACACTGATTTACTCAGATATTGAAGTGTACCACTAATTTATCACGTATTTTACGTTTGCTTAACTGCTAAAGCTCGCAGGTTGCGCTAGTCAAACGTATACAAGTGAGGTTATAATTCACTGTCAGTATCACGTTTCCTAATAAAACGTATAAAAACTGCTACCTTCAATGTATCGAGTCCAAACGACACTAATGAACGTGAATACTGAGTATTGTACCCTAACTTAAAATGATTAACCCTGGTATTTATAATGTAAACATACGTTTACGTACACGCGATAAATGACACAATAAAACGTATAAAAACGGCTACCTTCAAAGTATCAAGTCTAAATGACACTAATAACTGTAAATACTGAGTATTGTACACTGACTTAATTGATAATCACGCTTATTTAACGTCAGTTAAGAATGTAAACAAAGGTTTGCGTACACGCGAAACTGTCCTAAACAGAAACTTCGCTTTTCCTATTCAGACACAAATAAAAACTGAAACCTTGAATTCAACAAGTCTATCTGACTCTAATGCACGTAAATACTATAGAATATACAGCAAAATGAATTAATTACTAGCTAAATTACTTATCTCGTAACACAGCAAGCGAAAACCGCTAGCAGCCGGTGTCGGGGCTCTGTCTGTTGGTGAGAGCTGATGGTGGGGTTCGAGTGTGGTGCAGAACTCATGAAATCATGGACCCAGATTGTCAACAAAGCACTGTGAAAGCTGTTGGTTCCTCCATAGTGGTGTGGGGTGTGTTTACATGGAATGGACTGGGTCATTTTGTTCGAAACAACCGATCATTGACTAGAAAGGGTTATGTTCCACTTCTTGGTGACCATCTGCAGCCATTCATTGACTTTATGTTACCGAAAAACGTTAAAATTTTTATGCTTGACAACTTGCCATGTCACGCGACCACACTTGTTCGCGAATTGTTTGAAGAGCATTCTGGATAATTTGAGCGAATGATTTGGCGACACATATCACCCGGCATGAATCCCATCGAACACTTATGGAACATAATAGAGAATACAGTTCGTGCACAGAATACGGCACCGGCAAGGCTTTCGATATTATAGACGGCCATACAGGCAGCGTTGTTCAGTATTTTTGCAGGGGACTTTCAACGACTTATTGAGTCCATGCTACCTCAAGTTGTTGCCCTACGACGGGTAAATGAAGGTCCGACACGATATCAGGAGGTATCCCATGATTTTTGTCACCTCAGTGTCTATCAAAGAAGACTGTCTAATGTGTCGCATCCATGTAAGCTGGCGTAAGAACAGTTATCATAACAAGATGGTAAACGGTGGGAACCGAACCCCAGAAACACGAAACTGCTATTGCCAATTTAATGCTGGTAGATCTCAGAGCAAAAATTACGAAAAGAACTGAACGGAATGGTCATTTGGAGTCGCGTACCTTTCAAAATCCATTTCTCACAAAGGCACATAAAGTTGCTCGTATTCATTGGGCCAAACAACATAGAATCTAGGCAGTAGCTCACCATACACTTCCAGTGTGGCTCGACGAGTTGCAGTTTCGCGTCCTTTCGAATCCTGCAAAGCATAGGACCAATGAGGCGTTTAACCAGAAGTGTATGGAGGGTGCAGTTCAGGCCGTAAGCGGTCCTGTGATTTTTGAGTGATTATGACTTGGACCTACTCATTTAGGTTACTGTGAGCATGAACCAGGACTTTATTGCAACATTCTCGGTATCCTTGACTTTCCCTTTATGCTAAGTCTTCATGATGAGTATGTTGTGGACACTCCCATCTTCCAAAGTGACAGTATCCGAGTTCACAGGGCTGCAGCGTATTCATATGTATCTTGTTTGAGATATACTCACCTTAACTGGGTGGCTAAATCACCCGATCATAATAACTGTAGAAAATGTCTGGGATTATTTGTAACAGAGAGTGCAACATACACTATGTGATCAAAAGTATCAGGACACCCTCAAAAACATACGTTTTTCGAATTAGGCAAATTGTGCTGCCACCTACTGCCAGGTACTCCCTATCAACGACCTCAGTTGTCATTAGACATCGTGAGAGAGAGGAATGGGATGCTCCGTGGAACTCACGGACTTCGAACGTGGTCAGGTGATTGGGTGTCATTTGTGTCATACGTCTGTACGCGAGATTTACACACTCCTAAACATTCCTAGGTCCACTGTTTCCTATGTGATATTGAAATGGAAAGATGAAGGGAGATGTACCGCACAAAAGCGTGCAGGCCGACCTCGTCTGTTGACTGACAGAGACCGCCAACAGTGGGAGAGGGTCGTAATGTGTAATAGGCAGACATCTATCCAGACCACCACACAGGAATTCCAAACTATATCAGGATTCACTGCAAGTACTATGAAAGTTAGGCGGGAGATGAGAAAACTTGGATTTCACGGTCAAACGGCTGCCAAACATCACGCCGGTAAATGCCAAACGACTCCTCGCTTAGTGTAAGGAGCGTAAACACTGAACGATTGAACAGCGCAAAAACGTTGTGTGGAGTAACGAATCACGGTACACAATGTGGCGATCCGATGGCAGGGTGTGGGTATGGCGAATGCCCGGTGAACATCATCTGCCAGCGTGTGTAGTGCCAACAGCAAAATTCGGAGGCGCTAGTGTTATTGTGTGATCGTGTTTTTCATGGAGGGAGCTTCCACCCCTTGTTGCTTTGCGTGGCACTATTCGCAGCACAGGCCAACATTGACGTTTTGAGCATCTTCTTGCTTCCCACTGTTGAAGAGCAATTCGGGCATGCCGACTGCATCTTGCAACACGATCGAGCATCTGTTCATAATGCACGGTCTGTGGCGGAGTGGTTACAGGGAAATAACGTCCCTGTAATGTACTGGCCTGGAAGTGGAGTGAAAGCTGTCATCAAGGCACCATATTGAATTCCAGCATTACCGACGGAGGGCGTACGAACTTGTAAGTCATTTTCGGCCAGGTGTCAGGATACTTTTGCTGCAGTCGACAACCCTGATGTTTGGTAAATATGTGTGATCTGATCATTAATGAGCAATGTTACCTGGATACGGTACACTTGAAAAAACTTGTAGTCTCTGTATCCCACAAAACTGAGGTTATTGTCAAGGCTAGAGGTTGTGCTACACGTGATGTCTTTTGGAGCTACAAATATTTTGTTCGGTGTTCTAATATGCGAATGTTTTGCATTATTACATTTTAGTAGTTGTTGACATTTTCTAAGGAGAACTGTATTGAACATACTGCGCTACTGGAAGCCTGTAGAACCGACAGCATCTGGTCTTGTAACCGGAATCCGACATGACCGAGGGTCGCAGGCCGACCGGCCGAGGGCGTCGACTGTGACTTACCAAAACCACAGAAAGACAATAGCTATGGCCAACAATGAAGTCGACGACAACAACGGCAAGTCCGAACAGTGAACCAAATCGAGAACCTAGATGTAGTAAGATCCGAAACCAAACAACAATGGTTACGAAGTATGATTCGAGAGCACAGTCAGAACACGACTGACCACTGACCCTTTCCTTTTTATTTATTGTGACTGCATTTCCCACATGGGCAGGGGAGGGCAGGTAGCAGCATAATCTGCCACTCTTCAACTGGGTAACATTACAGTTAAAAAAAGAGGAAACTATACAAAAATGGAGGACATAAAAACATAATAAGTGGAGACAATGGGGATTAAAACATACACTGACATGGAGACGTTCATTGTGGGACAGTTAAAAAGTCAACATCAAGTTAAAAAAAACAGTTGGCGATACTTTGACCACATAAAATACACTTAAGTCACACACACAAGTTAAAAGCTGGCCACAGTATATAAACACTGCAGAATTAAGACACAAAAAACTACTGTAAGAGACAGAACACACACGATGAAGAATAAAAACTGCATGGAGGGAGCTGCTGTGGGAGAGGAGGCCCCGTGCGGTTAAAGGCGCTGCGGTCTGGAACCGCACGACCGCTACGGTCGCAGGTTCGAATCCTGGCTCGGGCATGGATGTTTGTGATGTCCTTAGGTTAGTTAGGTTTAACTAGTTCTAAGTTCTAGGGGACTAATGACCTCAGCAGTTGAGTCCCATAGTGCTCAGAGCCATTTGAGAGGAGGCCTGAGAGGAGGGGAAAAAAGGGGAGAGGAAGTTCAGCAGGGGAGGTTGGCTGGAGAGGGTGGGATGAAAAGGGAAAAGGGGTTGGGGGCGCACCATGGGACAGGAGATGGGCGGGTGGGAGATGGAGAGAGAAGGCAAGTCAGGAGGGAGCGCAGAGACACAGAAAGAATGCACAGGAAAGGGAGTGGGGTGGAGGAGGGAGGAAAACCACTCAGGGGAAGGGAAAAGTGAGAAGAGGGAACCCTGAGGAGTAGGAGGGGGAAGGTATGGTTGGAGTTGGTAAGAGTGGTAGAGATCAGGGCGAAGCTCATCATCTGGGTGTTGTGTTGGCAAATGAGGTGGAGGGTGTGGAGATGGAGAGAGGATGGGAAACAACGGTAAAATGGCAGCAACGGGAAGGGGTACAGAAGATAGAAGACACCAAGGGGTGTTGGAGATCGAGTGTGGGAGCGATGTACAGAGTGCGTATGTGTTCCAGAAAAAGAAGAAGATATGGGAAGGTGATGAGGTCGTAGAGGATTCGCGTGAGGGACGGAAGATGGATATGGAGGGCGAGGCGAAGTACATGGTGTTCAAAGATTTGGATGGCTTTATAGAATGTGAGAGAGGTGGAAATCCAGGCGACGCTCGCATAAAAAAGGATGGGGCTTATCAAGGATTGGTAGGTGTGAAGGTTGGCGTCCCCCTGTCCGGCCAGACAGGAGTTTCAGGAGGCGGAATCTATTGTGGGCTTCCTGTTGGATCAAGAGAGATGGGGAGTCAAGGTGAGGAAACGGTCGAGGGTGAGGCTAAGGTATTTCAGGGTAAGTGTGACGTGGTGGGGACGACCATAAATTGTAAGGTAAAAATCGTGGAGCCGGAAGGGGTGGGTGGTACGACCTGTGATGATTGCTTGACTGCTGATGACCTGTGCTGCTGGCTTTATAAGGCCATCACGAGCACGAATAGGCTGGCGCAGTGGGCATGGCCCACGAATAGGTCTGTGGCGGCGAACGCAGCGCTCACAGATTATAGGAGCGCCACCTAGTGGCTGTCGTCGACGTCCATGCGTTCTGACGGACTGTCCAAAATGTCGGACTGGAATACCACATCTGGCATCTTCAGTTGCAAGGAGAACAGCGGCGAATCGCGAGATTTTACGACACATGGATCTGGATGCACTTCCTACTAGCTAATATTCGTTATACATTGTGGCTTTCTTCAGACATACATATGTCTGCATGGCAAACAAGGACTGAACCTCGGTTTTGGAACACATCAGGCCGAATTAATTAAAATATGATGAGTAAATGGTGACGAGTTCTTCTTGCTAATTATGGCGGATAAATAATTGTCTGATGGTGAAGTTAAACACTATTGTTTCCACCAGACAACGACTCGCGATGACCCATGTGCATCAGAACGAATAAAGGGTTTAAAAGCAAGAACACTATTGTTTGCATGACTCCCATGATGCGTGGTTGTATTTCAGAATGTTGGCTACATTTCTAACCGGGGAACAAGCAAAGCATCTGTCACATTAACCCTAAATAAAATCAATCAAAAGTTAATACGTGCAGGTAGGCAGTTGCGGTGGAATAATGTTCACTTCTCGCAGAGTTTTAATTTTCAACAATTCACAATCGTTTATTATGAAAGTAATATCTGTCTCTGCGAGAGATTAAGCAGGCTCACCAGCACAAGCACTCCTTGGCCATTGTCAAGTGCTATGACTGCCAGTGGGCTATTGGTGTGCCCTTATATACGCTAGCTGCCGGCTGTGAAGTCACTGGTGCCCGTGACATTGCCATATATGGGCATGTTTTGAGTCGGCGTTCGATGTGCCCTCTTCAACCGCGCGATTGCTGGATCCCACGCAGCGCTGAGCTGCAAGCCACCGTCTCTATTCAGGGTGTTTGTGGTAATTTTTATTTCAATAGCTTCCTTTATTAAACTGTCCCAGAAGCCGTTAGTGTGAGCCACGACAGAGGTATCGCCAAATTTTATGTGGTGACCGTTTTCTAACGCATGCTCAGCTAACACAGATTTTTCTGGATAGCGCAGGCGTAAATACCTCTCATGTTCTTTCCTGCGTTGTTCCACAGTGCGCACTGTTTGTCCGATGTACTTCTGGCCACACTCACAAGGTTATCGCCGCGAGACTGCACTCATACATCACGTAGTTATTGATTTTAGATTGAACTGAAGCAACATACAAATTTTTACATTTCTAAGTCTAATATTTAGCGCCTTCAATTTTTATTAAAAATGTGGATTCTAAACACAATTTTTATTTAATCAAGTTTAGACTCACACCAAATAAATTTGACATACATTGGCACGTTATGGCGAATTTATGGCTTTCTAGCTTTATTATTTAGCGCCACTTATTTTTTTTTAAACTATGTATTTATGAAAACCACTTATTTAATCATTCAAAGACTTGATATTTAAAACATTATTACATTAACGTATATGCTGACAAAGTTTAAAAATGCAATTTTTATCTTTTAATTTTATTCGTAATTATGATGCAATACTTGTGCGCCATGCGCAGACGCGTTATCGTGACGTGGCGCTATTAGTAGTGAACTGGGGTAAGTCCCGGCTCACTCGCTCGCCTCTGTATCTCGCAAAGTATCTAGTTCGTCCGACACAGATTTTTCCGCGTCCAGACAAGTTAAAATCTTTCAGAGCCTCGTCTTCGACACAAGTGCATTACCAAATAGTTGGAAATATTTCTGATGCGCACACGACACGACTTATAGCCGCACATATATCCTGTTTGTTCCTGACCTCCACTCAGACAGCAGGACGAATGTTTAGTGTCCCGCGAAAATGGCTGCCTATACTTATAGCTTCGCACTTACGTGAGTCAAAAACTGCACACTTCCAACTTCCGGGAGAACGTGTAAAATATAAATTTAAAGTTGCACATATATATTAAACATGAATTTGGACGCAAATTTTATCAGCTTTCCAAGGCTGTTCGTATATTTCGCGTTATGCACACAGATAGTATGTTTGTCCATATGGACGCTATCTTGCATCGGTATGTCGTCAACAAATATAAAACTGTTATAACTTCCTTGCCCGCTGTGTGGTTCTTTAGCGGATACAGAGCGAGGAACAGATGCCGCTCATGAACAGAGATTTCGGATATTAATTTATTCTACCTCTGACGTCAAATAATACAAATAATATTTAACTTTGTTGCTTTAGTTGCAGCGTCATTTGTTAACAGAAAAAAAAGGCGCTGACCACTATGGGACTTAACTTCTGAGGTCATCAGTCCCCTAGAACTTAGAACTACTTAAACCTAACTAACCTAAGGACATCACACACATCCATGCCCGAGGCAGGATTCGAACCTGCGACCGTAGCGGTCGCGCGGTTCCAGACTGTAGCGCTCGGCCACTTCGGCCGGCTGTTAACAACAGATTTGAATGTTGAAACATATACAGCTACTGCAGATTTACAAATCAATCAGTCTTCACTACAATAACTATTCAGTAGATCATGAGTCCAGATTATAATGAAAGTCTGTAAATGTTATTCAACTGGCAAACACACATATAGGGGTCAGTTCATGAATTTTCGAACCTAAGTATACCAACCGCTGGATCTCCGGATAGAAGATGCTTGCATCTCGTTGCCAGTGGCGTAACCGTAGTTTAAAAATGCATAATACTCGCAAATAATCTCCCATAACAAGTCGACAGTACTCTCTGAGACCTATCCATGGGCACTCTGATTTTATAAATCGCTTAAGACGTTAGTGAGTTAGCAATTGTCAAGGATCACTCTATATATAAAACATTTCAAATTAAATAACTTGAAAATTAAGTCTAGTAGCCAGGGCACAACCTTACGCACTGGTCTAAATTTCGTCTTTAAAACCATATCACTGGCTTCTGTGTCATTGGTTTGGTTCGGTTTTTATTTAGAGTTTTCTCATTGTGACCTGCACTCAGGATTTCTCATGCTATGAGATCTGCCAGTCATCGCACCTCAAAGGTCCCGCCACCTACTGATACCGCCTCAAAGATCGTATCCGGCCCAGTATAGCCCCAGCAGCTTTTTTGGCTGTTTACAACACTCGCCGATTTGGCTGAGAGCGTTACAACGAGAAGTGCGCACGGCCGCGTCTGTTCTTAAAGTGTTTCGTAGTCATTTCCGGTATGTATCGTCTCAGTCTGTGGACAGATATTCACCCTTCCACTAGAGGGGAAAAAGGACCAACGGCATTACCACAGTGGTAACATCGGTTCCTGTCACATAGCCTATGTTAAGCACCGTCGGATTGTGCTAGCACTTGGATTGGCGACCGTCCGAGCCTGCCAACCACTGTTCGGAACAGGAGCACACTCAACCCTCGTGAAACCAACTGAGGAGCTATTTGAGTGAGATGTAGCAGCTCCGGTCACGAAAACTGATAACGACCGGGAGAGCGGTGTGCTGATCACACGCTCCTCCTTGCATGTATCCAGGGAGGCCTATCGATGAGGATGAGTTGGCGGTCAGTCGGTACCATTGGACCTTCCGAGGCCTGTTTGGACGGAGAGGGGGAAGAGGGGCAGTAGTCTTAATTTGGTCTCCGCTGTGTAGCCCTTATATTCTTGAAAGTTCTTTCTTTACGAGTCTCTATTTGCTATCTATGTAAGAAATTTTCTACACGGTTTGTAACTTGTAGTACATTCAGAATACTTTTTGGTGTAAGTTGTACGATCCAATGACCCATTCTTGACAACGAACCGCTAGAGACTGTGGCAAAATTAACGGAAAAGGAAAAAGAAGATCTATCCTGAGGCAAGCTTTAAATGCAAAAATTGTAATATGCCTATGTTGAGGACATGTGACAACTCTCCAACAGGCTCTTCATCACATAACTAAAAAATGGTTCAAATGGCTCTTAACTTCCGAGGTCATCAGTCGCTTAGAACTTAGAACTAATTAAACCTAACTAACCTAAGTACATCACACACATCCATGCCCGAAGCAGGATTCGAACCTGCGACCGTAGCGGTCGCTCGGTTCCAGACTGTAACGCCTAGAACTGCATGGCCACACCGGCCGGCCTCACATAACTCGATGGATGGGTAGGTGTCAGACTATAACAAAATGTTTCTGAGTTCAAGTCTCAACAGGTCCTAGGATCTGTTATTGCTTGTTTCTCTCTGGCAATGAATAACGTATGTTAGATATTCCAAGTTGCACCGTTGTTCAGTTAAAAGCCGCCCAATGTTTATCGACTTTCCAGAACTACTACTTGTTGATAATCGATTCTTCGATGGAACGCGCTTTTGCCGTGCAACATGGACTTCCCGTAGCCGTGAGCTGCCAATTCAACAAATCGTGCTTTACATTTTCTATCTTTCACTGAATGTCAAGTCGTCGGAACTCTCAGAAATAACTGCATTTAGACCTAGCACAAAGTAAATGCGCAATAAATTTCTAACTACCAGACTTTAGAATGACCGGTCAATGACTGAACTTTACTAAATGCTTGCTAGTATGTTAAATGAGCTTAGTGATCACAGGAGGAGGGAAGCTGTGCTGCTATGCACATTGGGGACAGGTTTAACGAATTAAACTGATGCGAAAAGGGTATTTATTCACAAAATGGAACGTACTCCCGAACTTCATTAAACATGCGACACGTATAAAATCCCTAACACTATGGCTCTGTAAGAATAATTGTATTAATTATCATTATTCTGGGAGGATTAAGTTGACTCAGGCAACAAAATTGACGCTCATGTGCTCACACACAAAGAGGCAAAATCGCACGAAATTGTAAAGGTAATGTTTATCATTTTCTAGCTAAAACTGAATCGTCAAAATTGGCGACAGCTAATCTAAATCACGATACATAAAACAAATTATGACCGGTTAAAGTGCACTTTCGGCCCGAACCGAATCTAGTTAAATGATAGCAAAATTATCACTCGTGAGAAACACACAATTTTTCTGACGCATGACTTTAACATTACAGAAATTTTCTAACTTGAAAAATATGATGTTAATCCTAAACAAAACCACGGTGTAAGTGCAGACAGAAGCAGCACATCTTATTCACTGCGTACCAACACGGCGACTCTTCTGCGACTGACTAAACTCTGTACAAAAATCCAGTCTACCTCTTCTCCGTGCATATAAACCAAAATACTCGAAGGAGCGAACTGCCCAGTCAGCAAGACGAATTTGGCAGAGGTAACAGGGTCCTCTTCCTGTCAGAAGAGAAGAGAGACAACACCGGTTTTCTCTTGTCCAAAATTTTCTGTGAGTTCACCGAATAAAATCTTAATGAACGAGCCGATTGCACGGAGGTCTGAAGGAAGCAATCGTGGAGCCGCGCTTCAAGAAAGCCCCCACAGTTAAGGTCCCGCAAGAACAGCGCCCAAAGCCAGCTTCGAAAATTAATTGGCGTTCTTTGGCCTTTGATACGAACTTGAACCAATAACATCCACCTAAAGTCTCCAAGTTTCATGTTTTTACAGTTACACCTACGTTCATACAATCTGACGGTCACCAGCGTTCAGGAAATGTGGTTAAAGGCACATGACGTACTGAATATCAAACGTGATAAAAAATGAAAATAAAACAAACTCAATTTCGTTTCCCACCGTCATGTTGTTCTCTGATATGCCAGAAATATGCCGGCCGCGGTGGTCTAGCGGTTCTAGGCGCTCAGTCCGGAACCGCGCGACTGCTACGTCGCAGGTTCGAATCCTGCCTCGGGCATGGATGTGTGTGATGTCCTTAGGTTAGTTAGGTTTAAGTAGTTCTAAGTTCTAGGGGACTGATGACCACAGATGTTAAGTCCCATAGTGCTCAGAGCCATTTGAACCATTTCGAACCAGAAATATGACAAAATACAGGCAGAGACACGACACCCTGCAGTACGAGATAAAGCTACAAAATTATTTGAAAGGTAGGTTGATTGCCACTTTTCACAGTGTTCTAGTCAAACTATGGAGACGCTGTAATGACTCAGGTAAGTCAGATCAAAGGTCTGAGGAAGGCAAGGGTACACCACCTCAAATACAATCAGTTCCATCAAGAAAGTGTACGCCGTTATCTGTATGAAATAAAAGTCACTATTATAAATGTATACTTACATAAAAATACATGTTATTACTAATTGCTCACTTACCTAATAGTTAATCGAATCGCCGCCATTATCGATTATAGCTTGGCATCTTAGCACTCTCTTCGGTAAATCATCCATGTTTACAACCTCTAAATATCGTTTGACCCACTTCGGAACGAATGTCTTTGACTTTCTGAGAATTTTAGCAGCAGCTCCATATGAAAGCTTTAGTCCCTTTGGATGATTCACAAGGAATGTTTCCTTCTGACGCTTCACATACATTGCACTCATTTTGAACTGCAACAGACAAAACAAAACATTCAGCTCTCACACCGTTTATCTACACACTGTGCAAAAGCGCATTGATTACAGATTGGAGACCTCTACCAGAGATGTCGCTCCGGACGTTACACTTAAAATTATGGCGTACACTTTCTTGTATTGTGGAACTGACTGTACATTCACGTCTAGTAAAGCACAGCGTTGTTCTAACCAGTCTTTTGCATAGGGAAACTTAACATACTCAAAAAATGGTTCAAATGGCTCTGAGCACTATGGAACTTAACTGCTGTGGTCATCAGTCCCCTAGAACGAAGAACTACTTAAAACTAAGGACATCACACACATCTATGCCCGAGGCAGGATTCGAACCTGCGACCGTAGCGATCGCGCGGTTCACGACTGTAGCGTCTAGAACCGCTCGGCCACTCCAGCCGGCTTACATACTTAGGCTTTTAAGCAAGCCTACAAAAAGCAGAAAGTGCAACATTCGAATTTACATCTACATCTACATGGATACTCAGCAAACCACATTGTAGTGCCTGGCAGGGGATTCATCGAACCACTTTCACAATTCTCTATCATCCCAATCTCGTATAGCGCGCGGAAAGAATGAACACCTATATCTTTCCGTACGAGATCTGATTTCCCTTATTTTATCGTTATGATCGTTCTTCCCTATGTAGGTCGGTGTCAACAAAATATTTTCGCATTCGGAGGAGAAAGTTGGTGATCGGAATTTCGTGAGAAGAGTCCGTCGCAACGAAAAACGACTTTCTTTTAATGATGTCCAGCCCAAATCCTGTATCATTTCTGTGACACTCTCTCCCATATTTCGCGATAATACAAAACGTGCTGCCTTTCTTTGAACTTTTTCGATGTACTCCGTCAGTCCTTTCTGTTAAGGACCCCACACCGTGCAGCAGTATTCTAAAAGAGGACGGACAAGCGTAGTGTAGACAGTCTCCTTAGTAGGTCTGTTACATTTTGTAAGTGTCCTGCCAATTAAACGCAGTCTTTGGTTAGCCTTCCCCGCAACATTTTCTGTGTGTTCCTTCCAATTTAAGTTGTTCGTAATTGCAATACCTAGGTATTTAGTTGAATTTACGGCTTTTAGATAACACTGATTTATCGTGTAACCGAAGTTTAACGAGTTTCTTTTAGCACTCATGTGGATGATCTCACACTATTCGTTATTTAGGATCAACTGCCACTTTTCGCACCATTCTGATATCTTTTATAAATTGTTTTGCTGTTTGTTTTGATCTTCTGATGACTGTATTAGTCGATAAACGACAGCGTCATCTGCAAACAACCGAAGACGGCTGCTCAGATTGTTTCCCAAATAGTTTATATAGAAAAGGAACAGCAAAAGGTCTATAACATTACCTTGGGGAACGCCAGAAATCACTTCTGTTTTACTCGATGACTTTCCGTCAATTACTACGAACTGTGACCTCTCCGACAGGACATCACAAATCCAGTCACATAACTGAGACGATATTCCATAAGCACGCAATTTCACTACAAACCGCGTGTGTGGTACAGTGTCAAAAGCCTTCCGGAAATCCAGAAATACGGAATCGATCTGAAATCCCTTGTCAATAGCACTCAAAACTTCATGTGAATAAAGAGCTAGTTGTGTTTCGCAGGAACGATGTTTTTTAAACCCACGTTGACTTTGTGTCAATATACCGTTTTCTTCGAGGTAATTCATAATGTTCGAACACAATATTTGTTCCAGAATCCTGCTTCATATCGACGTTAACGATATGTGCCTGTAATTTCGTGGATTACTCATACTACCTTTCTTGAATATTGGTGTGACCTGTGCAACTTTCCAGTCTTTGGGTACGGATCTTTCGTCGAGCGAACGGTTGTATATGATTGTTAAGTTTGGAGCTAATGCATCAGCTTACTCGGAAAGGAACCTAATTGGTATACAGTCTGGACGGGAAGACTTGCTTTTATTAAGTGATTTAAGTTGCTTCACTACTCCGAGGACATTTACTTTTACGTTACTCATGTTGGCAGCTGTTCTCGATTCGAATTCTGGAATGTTTACTTCGTCTTCTTTTGTGAAGCCATTTCGGGAGGCTGTGTTTAATAGTTCTGCTTTGGCGGCACTGTTTTCGATAGTATCTCCATTGGTATCGCGCAGAGAATGTTTGTGAATTTCTAAGAGACCAAAGTGCTGAGGCCATCGGTCCCTAGATTTACACACTACTTAAACTAACGTTAACTAACTTATGCTAACAACAACACACACACCAATGCCCGAGGTAGGACTCGAACCTCCGGCGGGAGGCGCCGCGCAGTCCGTGACATGGCGCCTAGACTGCTCGCCTCGCCAACTCCGCGCCGCCCAGCATTCGACTATGGGTGTAATTTGGTACTGAGAGCATTCTGCATCCCAACCAACATATACATGACTAGTCTGCAATTTACATTTACCAAATTGACGGAAGTTTCACAGAATCACTTTCAGGCTATTCCATGGACGTTGCCCTCTCGAATAGCACGTAGGAAAAATGAACACTCATACCTTTCCGTGCGAGATGTAATTTCTCTTTCTTTATTAAGATTGTCATTTTATCTCATACAGTTGGGAGAGAACAAAATATTTTCTCATTCGGAGGAGAAAGTCGCTGATTGAAACTTCTCGAAAATATCTCATCACAACGAAAAACGCCTGTGTTTTACTGCCGGACACTCCAAATAAGTGTCACACTCTTCCCTGCTTCGCAACAGCAAATAACGAGTGTGCCCTTTTCTGAAATAGCACTGTCATTAAACTTATCTTAGATTTATGCACCTATGCTTTTAAAATATTGAAACTGAGAAACGCAACAGATACAGTTTTAATAAAAGCCCAATCTCTCTGTCCACTTCTACTCATATTGAATCGTCCAATTAGACTTGTGCCTGTGTATTCTTCCGTGGCCATTATTATCTTAAATATAAGTTTCCCGGTTATATGATCGCGTCGTCATGCTATTGTATAGAACAACATTGGAACCGTTGTTGCAAATGGCCGAAGTGTTGCCTGCACAACAACATGACGGCTCGATTAAATTTTATTTAAAGTGATACCCAGTGAAACGTTATAGTACAATGAAAGACACTATGTCGTAGATACATCAATAGATTTTTTTTTTTTTTTTTTTTTTTGGTAATCAATCTACTGACTGGTTTGATGCGGCCCGCCACGAATTCCTTTCCTGTGCTAACCTCTTCATCTCAGAGTAGCACTTGCAACCTACGTCCTCAATTATTTGCTTGACGTATTCCAGTCTCTGTCTTCCTCTACAGTTTTTGCCATCTACAGCTCCCTCTAGTACCATGGAAGTCATTCCCTCATGTCTTAGCAGATGTCCTATCATCCTGTCCCTTCTCCTTATCAGTGTTTTCCACATATTCCTTTCCTCTCCGATTCTGCGTAGAACCTCCTCATTCCTTACCTTATCAGTCCACCTAATTTTCAACATTCGTCTATAGCACCACATCTCAAATGCTTCGATTCTCTTCTGTTCCGGTTTTCCCACAGTCCATGTTTCACTACCATACAATGCTGTACTCCAGACGTACATCCTCAGAAATTTCTTCCTCAAATTAAGGCCGGTATTTGATATTAGTAGACTTCTCTTGGCCAGAAATGCCTTTTTTGCCATAGCGAGTCTGCTTTTGATGTCCTCCTTGCTCCGTCCGTCATTGGTTATTTTACTGCCTAGGTAGCAGAATTCCTTAACTTCATTGACTTCGTGACCATCAATCCTGATGTTAAGTTTCTCGCTGTTCTCATTTCTCAATAGATTAAAGGTTAAAATAACAGACCATACAAAAAATGTGAATTCAGTAAACGTGATAGGGTATAAATAATGATGACGATGTTTGGTTTACAGGGCGTTCAACTGCGCGGTTATCAGCGCCCGTACAAAGTCCCAATTTTTGCACAGTCCAATGTTTTACGCAGTCCAATCGAGCCACTGTCACGAATAAGGATGAGGACGATGAACAGATGAGGACACCACAAACATCCCGGGCAGAGAAAATCCCCAACCCGGCCAGAAATCGAACCCGGGATCCGTGATCCAGAGGCAGCAAAACTAGCCAATATACCACGAGCTGCGGACGATAGCGTATAGAGGCCTCCTCCGTAATACAATACTGGAATAAGAGGGAAAAGAAACGAACACGTGTAACCAAATCGCACTGAAACGCCGTACTGAGAGAGAGTGATGCAGATATAATTCGATCCATCGTTTTGTGTACAGTGAACGAACTTCGTCCTGAACATGAAAATCATTGAATTGTATTTGCTAGTCTAACATTCTTCCGCTTGGAGCATCGTTCTGTGATAGAAAACCCTTTAGAAGTGTGCAGTGACAAAGTACCTAGATAAAAATAAACGATTTGTACGTTACTGCTGGGAACCGCGTAACGTGTGTGAAGCCAAGGTCGGTGCTCAGCCAATGGCGTAAACACTATAGAAAACAGATGTTACCACTACAAGCAACGTGACCTTCAGTGAGGATGAAAGAAACCAGGAACAGCGTAAAGGCACACACATACAATCAAAATTCCAAAATCAGAGTTGATGTCTTAAAAGCGATGTAAATCGTTATACTTGAAGATAAGTGTGTGGAGGGTACAACGACAAGGCTCGAAATCACGATCCAGCGGCATGGCCACGTATTAATATCGCTACGAAGACCAGAGGTCATCCTCACGTGACTTTTTTTGCCGCGATCGCTGAAGTGGCGACAAGCTCATGTGGAACTGCAATGACGGAAAGAAAACGCAACACCAAAAAATGAATGAAATTTTGAGACTAAATTTTTCTAGGTAACATATTTAAGTGATTAACATTGTAACATCATAGACTAATGAAAGAGCGAGATAAGCCATTGAAAATGTGAAAGGCTGGTAAATTAATAACTGGCGTAACCACCAGACGGTTGAATGCAACCATGCATTGTGTTAGACAGGTGCCGGGTGTCAGTTTGTGGGATGGAGTTTCATGCCTGTTGCATTTTCTCGGTCAATACAGGGAAAGTTAGTGCTGCTTCTGGATGACGCTGGAGTTTTCGTTCGATGATGCCCCCTATATGCTCGATTGAGGAAACATATCGACAATCTGTAGAGCATATGGGGTTACAACAGTGGTATGTGGGTCAGCGTTATCCTGTTAGAAAACGCCTCCTGGTTCAAAAAATGGTTCAAATGGCTCTGAGCAGTATGGGACTTAACTTCTAAGGTCATCAGTCCCCTAGAACTTAGAACTACTGAAACCTAACTGACCTAAGGACATCACACACATCAATTCCCGAGGAAGGACCCGAATCTGCGACCATAGCGGTCGCGCGGTTCCAGACTGTAGCGCCTAGAACCGCTAGGCCACACCGGCCGGCACGACTCCTGGAATGTAGTTCATGAACGGAAACGCAACGGGTCGAATCACCAGTTTCACGTACAGTTTTGTAATGCACCCCACTCCATAACTCCAGTGCAGGTCCAGTGTGCCTAGCAATCAGACAGGTTGGTTGCAGGTCCTCAGCTGGGCTCTTACTAACCAACACACGCTCGTCACTTGCACGGAGCCAGAACCAGCTTTCATAAGAAAACAATAGAACGCCACCCTGCCCTCCAATGAGATCTCGCTTGACACTACTGATGTCGCAAATGGCGGTGGTTTATGGTCACTGGAATGCAGGCGTGTAACTGTTCTGCCAACTGCTGCTCAAATTGCTGCTGCAGATGCCGTGCGATGGGCCAGAGCCATACACTGTTCACGATGACCTTATCTCTCGGTAGTGCCACGTGGCCGTCCAGAGTCCGGTCTTCTTGCAGCCGTGCATTTTTGTGAAGACTGTTGCCAGCAATCACACACAGGGGCTAGATTCCTGCCAAGGCTTTCTGTATTAGCACAGAAGGAAAATCCAACTCCTCGTACACCTATTTCACGACCTCGTTCAAACTCAGTGAGGTGCTGATAATGGCGTCTTTGTCGCCTTAAAGGCATTTCTGACTAACATCAGCTCACAACGTCCAATCTCAAACGTAACTAACGCTAACGACATTTACAGCGTGTATTTAAGGCAAACCTGATTTGTATTCTCATAGTGGCGCTACTAACTCTACTCTGATGCGAATGATACAAAATTTGAGTAGACATCATCTTTCATATGTAGAAACACGCCTGTCAGCTTTCGTTTATGTCGCACAATTCCTTATTGGTGCTGCGATATTTTTTCCCTCGGTGTATTTACGTGTACCAACATTCTGAGTTGGCCTCCATATCATTAAAGAGTGGCAGGTTATTGGAATTTTTGTATTAAAAGTCAATTGCTCAAAGTCTTCAGTCACCATGAGAATAAGGCTGCAGGTATTTTACAAACTGATCAGCTATCTGTTTCAGATTATGTGATTCTTCAATTTCCCACGGCTTAACAGATCATGGCAACGTTATCCCTCACCGAAATAGTGTGTCCGATGGACATGGACATACGGCCATTTCACCCGTGCACTATTAAGTCATTTTTTAGACGACGTTGAGATGTATATGGTAAATTGTTAAAAATTCTCGGTTTGCATTTACTTTCACCTTAAAGCAAAAGGTAGATGATTGTAGTGTGTACATAAGGAACTAGCTGATCCACTTATTATGAAAGAGATCATTCAGCCACTATTTCCTGATTTGTTTTAGTATTCTGTTCGATTTTTTAAATTTATATTTAATTATATATAGAGTATATGTGTTGTAGACACTGTAGCTGTACGAACGGAACAACTCGAAAATCAAGGAAATGGGGTCGTGTCCTCCTCTAAGGATTCATCGCTGCGATAAGTACGATGTTCTGTATCTTCGCTTGAGTTTATTCTTTCCAAGGAGACTAGTGTGCTGCTACGTTAGCTTTTCTTGAGTCGACCTTGAACATTCAATTAGACGTGATATACAGGGTGAGTCACCTAACGTTACCGCTGGATATATATCGTAAACCACATCAAATACTGACGAACCGATTCCACAGACCGAACGTGAGGAGAGGGGCTAGTGTAATTGGATAATACAAACCATACAAAAATGCACCGAAGTATGTTTTTTTAACACAAACCTAAGTTTTTTTAAATGGAACCACGTTAGTTTTCTTAGCACATCTGAACATATAAACAAACACGTAATCAGTGCCGTTTGTTGCATTGTAAAATATTAATTACACCCGGAGATATTGTAACCTAAAGTTGACGCTTGAAACCTCCGACGTTCAGTTGCGTGTTGTAACAAACAGCTGCAACATACATCGGGTTTCTACAGAATGATCTCCCAACGTTGCTAGAAAATGTCCCACTGGAAACGCGTCGACGTATGTGGTATCAGCATGATGGTGCACCTGCATATTCCGCAATTAACACTAGGCTGAGCCTTGACAGGATGCTCGACGGGCGTTTTATAGGACGTGGAGGACGCATAAATTGGCCAGCCCGTTCTCCTGATCTTACACCTCTGGACTTCTTTCTGTGGGGTACGTTAAAGGAGAATGTGTACCGTGATGTGCCTACAACCCCAGAGGATATGAAACAACGTATTGTGGCAGCCTGCGGTGACATTACACCAGATGTACTGCGGCGTGTACGACATTCATTACGCCAGAGATTGCGATTGTGTGCAGCAAATGATGGCCGCCACATTGAACATCTATTTGCCTGACATGTCGGGACACACTCTATTCCACTTCGTAATTGAAAACGGAAACCACGTGTGTACGTGTACCTCACCCCTCATGCTAATGTACATGTGCGTCAGTGTAAAAGACCAATAAAAAGGTGTTAGCATATGGACGTAATGTGCTGTTCCAGTCTCTTCTGTACCTAAGGTCCATCACCGTTCCCTTTGGATCCCTACGTAATTCGGTGCTCTCCGATACACACGATCGAACAGCGGAGGAGTGGTACTCAAGCGTCAACTTTAGGTTACAATATATCCGGATGTAATTAACATTTTACAATGCAACAAACGGCACTGATTACGTATTTGTTTATATGATCAGATGTGCTAACAAAACTAACGGGGTTCCATTTAAAAAACGTAGGTTTGTGTAAAAAAACATACTTCCGTGCATTTTTTATGGTTTGTATTAACCAATTACATTAGCCCCTCCCCTCACGTTCGGTCTGTGGAATCAATTCGTCAGTATTTGATTTGGTTTACGAAATATATCCAGCGGTAATGTTAGGTGACTCACCCTGTATAACTAGCTTCCACGGAAAACAATAATTTTTTCTTGCTGTGTGGGACAATAAACAATAGAAATCATCAAAAATGTATAAAAAGAGACTGATAGGTGAATAAATAATCTTATGTTCATCGCGTGCTTTGGGATCATTCCTTCATTACACATTATTTCTGTAAAGGAGTGAAACTTCACTCTCACGTTGCACTAATCGGTTCGAATAACAGCCTTACTCCTGGGTTTACTGCCCGTGTGGGCAGCTTCCTAGTGCATTATGATGACTCAAGGCCAACATATCAATGTATCTATTGTAATTATATTGAACTGTTTCAACAATTTCAGCCTCGGTGATGATATTAAGAGATAATATGTTGTTGTGATACCTTACTTCGTGATTTTACCCCAATGATCTTGTGTGAATGACTTCTCATTCTCGTGGAAAATATGCACGATCAGTTATCCAACAAATTGTGCCACCATGTTTCATTTACAACACATTTCTGCCAAATGACTTCTGTAACTACCAAGAAAAAATTTGTGCTCTGATGAAAAATTGCCGGCCGGGTGGCCGAGCGGTTCTAAGGACTTCAGTCTCGAATCGCGCAACCTCTACGGTCGCAGGTTCGAATCCTGCCACGGGCATGGATGTGTGTGATGTCCTTAGGTTAGTTCGGTTTAAGTAGTTCCAAGTTCTAGGGGGCTGATGACCTCAGATGTTAAGTCCCATAGTGTTCAGAGCCATTTGAACCATTTTTTTATAGGATAAGATAAGCGTTTTTACACCTTTAGAAATACCGAGAACTATCAATTGTTGGAAACCACGAAATCCCTAGATCAAATTACACAACGAAACTTCCAGATATTACAATAAATCGAGAACAATATTAAAACATTACACATCTGCCTCTGCATTTATTCATTTCTTACGCTATATGTTTCGGCACTTATCTTCCATCTTTGCGTGCCACTTCATAAAAATGCATACCAAGTAACTATTTGGCACTCAACAGAGACTGAGATAGAATGTAAAATATAAAATAAATTACTTCAGGTGAGGTTCCATATTTAGAACACTTTGCCGATATGTGGCATCATTGATAGTGCTCACCTCTCACAAATATATTTGCTTTACGACAGCGCTGAATGGAAAACTTTTTAAGGAACTTGAATTTATATTATTTAGTTATTAAACTTTGAGATAATGAAGCGAAAATTGAATTCTTAATTTAAGAGCTTATAATCTAAAACAGTATATATTGTAAGTAATTGGAATAATGTTTGCGTAAATATTAAAAATTCTAAGGGAAAAAAGCTATAATTTGCAATAATGTTATTAATACACATCTCATGGAGGCAAAAACTTCCTAAAGCCCATTGTTAAAAAGATAATAAGGCATGTCAATTGCCAGACAATACATTTAAAGGAAATTTGTGTCTGAACCATATAATGATGAATCGAAAACCATAAAAGCATTTCATAAATTCTTACTGAACTTCGGTTTCAGTATTTAATTCACGAAAGAGTGATTTCTGATTCCTACGTACAGTGTACGAGAAATATGCCTTTTCCAGTGGTCTCGCGAATAAACAAATTCATTGGTGAAGGTTGAAGGATTTATTACAGCTTAGCCATCTTCCCGCGCGAGTCACCGTTCTATCTGCTGACACATACAAGTGGACAATCAAAATAAAGATTCACGGACATTCACAAATAAGAAATGAATCTCTAGATAGATGATGTGCTACAAGCCATTCATCTTGAAAATGAGAATCCGCTAAAACTGTTAGTTACTAAGGTCAGCATCTAACTAGTCTTGAGAAGGCACTTTTTCCGATGCCAATGTTGTTCAGCTTTCACGATAAGAGGCGGACTGTCATAGATGACAGGGACCGACTTTATCGAATGGTATATGTCTATGCACTCTGTAAACATCTGCCTCGCTCATTTTGTATCTACGCTTGCCTTTTCTATGAATTTCCTGATCAGTGAAGTATAGCAGGATATTAAGTTGCTAAGACTAATGAAGGAAACAGATTCACGGTGTAAACATGACGAAAAAATAATTCGCTCGTTAGGAATTAACTCCTGTGATATTTACAAATGCTGTTACCTTAGGTCACAAGGACTAATGCAGTCGCCGACCGGAGTGGCCGTGCGGTTCTAGGCGCTGCAGTCTGGAACCGCGGGACCGCTACGGTCGCAGCTTCGAATCCTGCCTCGGGCATGGATGTGTGTGATGTCTTTAGGTTAGTTAGGTTTAAGTGGCTCTAAGTTCTAGGGGACTGATGACCACAACAGTTAAGTCCCATAGTGCTCAGAGCTATTTGAACCATTTTCTTTGACTAATGGAGACACATTAACGAAAGGAGTATAAATACATTTACGTGATGTATTAATGTTAAGGCTATGTCAGAGGTCGGTTTCCAGCTCCTTACGAGACGGTGAACTGCAACCCAGAGTAATTGTAAATTGCAAGAGATGAAATTTGTGGTTAAGATATTGAAAATCCGAAAATGTACATTACACAAATAGACACAGTGTTCTCTTAGTTGTGTAGTGCAAGAGGAGATACGGTTGAACTTACTCCGATAACAGAGTTCACAGACGCACTCCAGTGCGATGGGATGTTGGTTTGTTTGGCCTGCAAGATACACGCTGATGAAACACAGTTCCTGATTAAAATACAATGTTTTAGTGTCCTTTTCTTTCTCTCTAGGTATTGGCCTTCGGGACGAGCCCCTACAACCGAATGCCATTTCTGACGATACTAGCGTAAGGACAACAGCATACCGAGTATCTGAGCGGAGAATATCTCCCTCGCGGCAGGTAATCGAACCCAGGCCCCTGCGGTTAGTAATTCCCCGCCTACGGCTGGTTGTGAGTACTTGATGAGGACTTGTTTAGGGTTTATGAAACGAGTTGAGTTGTTTGGGGGAGAGACCAAACTGCGAGGTCATCGGTCTCATCGGATTAGGGAAGGAAGTCGGCCGTGCCCTTTCAAAGGAACTATCCCGGCATTTGCCTGGAAATGACGGAAAACCTAAATCAGGATGGCCGGACGCGGGATTGAACAGTCGTCCTCCCGAATGCGCGTCCAGTGTGCTAACCACTGCGCCACCTCGCTCGGTTTATGAAACGTGGAATAATGTAAGACTAGTAATACATGTAATTATTACAATACATATCTGAAGGTGATAGTTTATAGCTTAAACTGGTCATTAAAACGCAACATTACGAGCTAGGTAGGCAATTGCAACATCGATATGCATAACGTCCAAGCCCACATTCTGACAAAAAGTATCAGAAATCACTATTTACTCCTTTGTGTCTTCTTGCAACAAATACGGCGAAAAGGAGCAGAACTTTTCATTAGAAATCCTACGCAATGGAATGATGCGAATGCTAGTAAAAGAGTCCTCGAACGGTACTGTTTTACTATACAGGTAGGTTATGATTTTGAAGCGTGAGAGGCAATAGGACGCAAGTTTTACGCATTTGGCCGCGAGGGGAACCACAAACTGCTCACGTCACATAACAGCACGCTATCGAACAATGGAGAGTGGTTATCCGCCACGCAGAATAGAAATAACACCGCTGCAAAATTTCTTCATTCAGTGGTGTACCACGGTCGGTTAGAATAAATATGCTATGTGTAATCAACACGTGGCCATACATATTTTCCACGTGAAAGAGGCTTTGGCCACTTGACGTTAAGGGAAAAAGAACTGATACACAATGTATAATGTAGAACAGTGGTTTAATGAACTTAAAGCTGCATTATGTTGCCTTTGAGGTCACAGAATTTATCATTGTAAATCAGGAATGGTTTCGGATTACGAATCATACCTCTGCAGAATGAAGATCACTCTATAATCAGCAATGGCCTACGTATGAAGAAGCAAAAATGAAGCTTAGTACTGTACAAGATACTAGCGTTCACAAGTAACATAGTGGCTGCAGCAACATAATCACAACAGCATACTAAGAGCAGTATTTCACATCAAATGCAGCGACCGAACGAGGTAGCCCCTGCACTCGCATGCGAGACGGCGGCGGTTGAAAACTTTGTTCGGCCATCCAGAGTTAGGTTTTCCGTGGTTTCCCTAAAGCGGATAAGGTAACTGCTGGAGTGGTTCCTTTGACAAGTACACTGCCGAAACCATTCCCCAACCTTCCACACTTGAGTTGGTGCTACGTCTATAACGACCTCGTTGTAGATGGGAAGTTAAAATCTAGTCTTTCTTCCTTAAAAAGCGAGGCACGCGGTATGGATGGGGCCACATCTGGTCTATCATAAATAAATATAACTGTAGTGGAGAGTGTGAGAAATACAAACAGTACACACATTAATCCCGCAGCAAACTGAAAGTAACTAGAAAACGTGCACTTGACAGTAAACAAAAAGCAAGATTTTTCCCATATAATTTTGAGGAACGTGGAAAGGTATTTCGCTATGTAAGGAATATAACATATACATATAACAGTCGGATCTTTCATATATGAGGCTGTGCGTGGCTATTACCTTACAGAAAATCACTGTTTACCCTGGCCTGCAATGAAAAAGTTGTGTTTAAAGCAATACATTATTCCTAAAGATTTTTTATGCTAATTTCAGTAAGAAGACAGAAAAATTCTATCACCCGTTAGTTTCACACAAAATAGCATTTTGATTGAACATGTACAGAAATAGTGCATAATACGCTCACCGAAATAAATGTTTCAGTACTTAGTGATATTAGTCACCATCCTTTAAAGAACATACTTAAAGCTTCAGAGAGATGGAGATAATGTAGAGCTGATAATGTGTACTGGTGTTAGGGGCTAGTCGGTTGTATGGAAGTGAAATATGGACGATGAACAATTTAGACAAGAAGAGAATAGAAACTTTAGAAATGTGGTGCTACAGAAGAATGCTGAATATTAGATGAGTAGATAAAATAACTAATGATCAGGTAGTGAATAGGGCTGGGGAGAAAAAAAATTTATGGTTCAACCTGGTAAGAGGAAGGGACTGGTTGGTAGGACACTTTCTGCGACATCAAGGGATCACCGGTTTCGTATTGGAGGGAAGTGCGGAGGGGGGGGGGGGGGGCGGATAAAATCGTTGACGGAGACAAAGAGATGAATACAGTAAGCAGATTCGGAAGAATGTAGGTAGCAGTAATTATTCGGAGATGAAGAGGCTAGCACAGGTTAGAGTTACGTGGAGAGCTGCATCAAACCAATCTTCGGATTGAACACCACAACAACAACAACAACAACAACAACAATGGTTGTACGTAATCAGCTTTGCAAGATGTGTCGACATGTCGACGTGACAGAAAGGCAGAATGGAGGTATCGTGTTGGAAGTGCGCATGGTCCCTCCGTGAAGGATGATGTCCGACAGGTTTGTTTATCACTGTAGGCTATCCGACATGTCTACAAGGACTGGTGTACCACCTATAGTCGTATAACAGGGCGTAAGAACAGTAGCCATAAGGAGAATCTTAACCGATAAGGAACAGAGACCACCGTCGCGGCCTGCCAATGGGCGTTGGTTTCATACTAACAGTTACTACTGCTATTGGTGAATGCAAATCCATCTCAACTGTTTTCCGTACGGACACAGCAACCAAAGCATCATGCATGGGACATTTGGAATCGGGCACCTCTCTAAATGCCATTGCTCACAGTAGCGTTGTAACGCTACAAGTCTGTGGACCAATGAGGCTTTTAGCGCGCAGGGTGTAGAAGGTAAGATTCAGGTCGCAGGTGATTCTGCGACATTTTCAGGCCAAAGAGGTGCGGGGCGTCGGGTGGGGTAGGGGAGGGCAGCACTTATTTGGCTGGCCGAGAAAGTAAACCAGGATTTGAGTGTAAAATCCTTTAGGGCGTTAGGCCGCGTCATTTTGAAACTGAAGTCACTTTTAAAACAGACGTTTCAAAGTCTTTGCAGCAGACTTCGTCAGTTACCCTGAAGAAGAACGCTGTTAAAACGGTAGAAATATCGATTTTAATTGCAGTTTTAATTTAAAAATTACGCAGCTTATTACCCGAAGGTATCGTATTCAAATTGCACTGCACCGCTTACAGTCACATTACTGCAGTGTGAGATACCAGTATATAATTGTATAAATATGAACTACCATGATAAACAAATGTGTCACTCCCATCACACCCTGCAGCTTTTCAATCTTGTGTTTCCTACAATTAACTTATGAAATTTAGTGATATCCAAATATCTGTATACAGAAATTTGTGTACATATATCTACTTAATAATATGCAATGGGTTTCCTTTGAAGTATCTCGACAATGATTACCACTGACAGTACAAAATGAATTGCAAGTAAAAACAATTAATCCAACTGACATTGAATAATAAGTTTGCGCTTAAGGTGAAAATAGTTTCCTGTTATTAACATATATTATCCACATCTCACACATCATCTTTGCTGTGTTTACATCCTTAGTCGCTATTTAAAGAAAGATATCTTTGTACATTTCCTTGATGATAATCTCAGTTTTGTAAAGATAAACATCAAGTGTATAACACATGTACGGTGCTCAACACGTAATTTGAGAATATTATGAAGTGCACCACAGTAACTTACACTACTGGCCATTAAAATTGCTACACCACGAAGATCACGTGCTACAGACGCAAAATTTAACCGACAGGAAGAAGATGCTGTGATATGCAAATGATTAGCTTTTCAGAGAATTCACACAAGGTTGGCGCCGGTGGCGACACCTACAACATGCTGACATGAGGAAAGTTTCCAACCCATTTCTCATACACAAACAGCAGTTGACCGGTGTTGCCTGGTGAAACGGTGTTGTGATAAATCGTGTAAGGAGGAGAAACGCGTACCATCACGTTTCCGACTTTGATAAAGGTCGGATTGTAGCCTATTGCGATTGCGGTTTATCGTATCGCAACATTGCTGCTCACGTTGGTCGAGATCCAATGACTGTTAGCAGAATATGGAGTCGGTGGGTTCAGGAGGGTAATACGGAACGCCGTGCTGGATCCCAACGGCTTCGTATCACTAGCAGTCGAGATGACAGGCATCTTATCCGCATGGCTGTAACGGATCGTGCAGCCACGTCTCGATCCTTGGGTCAATAGATGGGGGCGTTTGCAAGACAACAACCATCTGCACGAACAGTTGGACGATGTTTTCTTGCAGCAGCATGGGCTATCAGCTCGGAGACCACGGCTGCGGTTACCCTTGACGCTGCATCAGAGACAGGAGCGCCTGCGATGGTGTACTCAACGACGAACATGGGTGCACGAATGGCAAAACGTCATTTTTTCGGATGAATCCAGGTTCTGTTTGCAGCATCATGATGCTCGCATCCGTGTTTGGCGACATCGCGGTGAACGCACATTGGAAGCGTGCATTCGTCATCGCCATACTGGCGTATCACCCGGCGTGATGGTATGGGGTGCCATTGGTTACACGTCTCGGTCACCTCTTGTTTGACGACCCGTAGCCCTACCCTTTATTCGATTCCTCCGAAACCCTACATTTCAGCAGGATAATGCACGACCGCATGTTGCAGGTCCTGTACGTGCCTTTCCGGATACAGAAAATGTTCGACTGCTGCCCTGGCCAGCACATTCTCCTGATCTCTCACCAACTGAAAACGTCTGGTCAATGGTGGCTGAGCAACTGGATCGCCACAATACGCCAGTCACTACTCTTGATGAACTGTGGTATCGCGTTGAAGCTGCATGGGCAGCTGTAACTGTACACGCCATCCAAGTTCTGTTTGACTCAATGGCCAGGCGTATCAAGGCCGTTATTACGGCCAGAGGTGGTTGTTGTAGGTACTGGTTTCTCAGGATCTATGCACCCAAATTGCGTGAAAATGTAATCACATGTCAGTTCTAGTATAATATATTTGTCCAATGAATACCCGTTTATCATCTGCATTTCTTCTTGGTGTAGCAATTTTAATGGCCTATAGTGTATTTACAATATGTGTATTGCGGTGGAATTCAAGAACGTATACATCCAGCTATAAAACCATATGGACCACAACAAAAAACGAACCACTATCTACTGGAACGTACGTAGTAAGTATATATATATAATGCAAAATAGTTGTGTTCAACTGTATACATATACTATACAAATTTTAAAAAAACTACACTTTAATGTATTTTCAGTAAAGAAACAACTTATAAAGTGGTACTAAATACTCAAATAAATATTCTTGTGCAGTGTGGAGTAGACGACATCCTGTTGACCAAAACATCTATGTCACGAAAAATAGTGGCCATTTGAAGATGGGCATGGTAGCCCGAAAAGGGTTATGGCAGTAAAATAAAACATTCCAAAAGTATTTGTGGCTGGTTGCGTCATTCACCGACAATATACGACGCATATATAGGTAAAGAAACAGACGACAGAATTCGTTCCTATTGTCAAAATGTGGGTAGAGCTTTAACAATGGTTCAGATCTAAGACAATGTCTCCCATGTTTGGGATTCCTCTTAATTGGAATGATTCCTGGAGTCAAAGTGGTGTCTGTTAATTTTTTCTGTGATGTATGTGGCTTCAGTCTTACAGCTAAGGAGGTGAGTTTTATCCGATCTCCCCATCATTTGTAAGTCTAATGTCTGTACCTACGGGAACATTAGATTTTATTAATATCTCTGGCAACAATGTCTCGGATTCCTAAGAAATATTCGCAGGTTTCGAATGCATTACAAAGCCCAGGAATTCATAGAAGCTGAATATAACAGTTCATAGAGAACCTTGATTATTCAAAGAATTTCTCAAAACTAATAGTCTCAAGGTTAAAGGAAAAAAGCATTGGCTCTTGCAGCGTCTTTTTCATTACACAGAAGGAGAAAACAAAGGTTCATCCTATTATGTTCCACAAAACGCAACCTAGTTTATTGTAAGGACATACCTAGAATGTTGGAGATTTTTAGCGTACATTCCTACGTAAACGACAGATGACAGTTCTTCGTCTGGTCAAACAGAAATCTCACAGCAGTGGTTCATCAAAATGTCAAAAAATTCGTAGTAATACCTCTAGACTTTCTGTGCAGCTGAAAGATTGCTATGAGCATTTAGCTATTGTTTGTTCTCACAAAACTAAAATATAGCGACCATGGGTGCATCATATACGGTGGCTATTTCCATAAGTATGGAATAATAAGATTACACGAAATAACCCTGTTTTTTGTTTGAATGGTACAGCCGTGGTTTGGCGCGACACTGGATCAGAAAGGAATGCCCTTCGACAATGAACTTAGAAACTGGAAGCAAAAATATGGGTCACAATAACTGATGAGAATAAAGTTATCCTGCCTCCATTTAAATATAAGTTGGGATTAAATTAAGAATTTGTGGTGGCTCTGTCAAATGACGCTGAATGTTTTAGATGTCATTGCGCAAAACTTTTGGCAATGTTAGAAGCAAAACTGAAAACTGTTTTTGCTGCCATAGACTTTCTTAAAATTTTCAGAAATGAAAAGATTAGTAAAACGGTTACGGAAATTCATAAACAGCTTTCAAGGAAATCGTTCCTTTAAATAGTGGGAACTATATTTATTACATTTAAAATATTCAGTTGTTCAATAAGAATGAAAGGCCACTTCCTCTACTCACATTTCATATACTTTCCTTAAAACATTGATGCGATGTGCGTGCGGTTAGAGCCACTCGGCTGGTAGACCAGTCGTCTAGTGTAAGTTTTTTTAGTTAACGTTACTCCGGTGACCTGCTTGTCGAAAAGCATTGATGAGGAACAGACAGAAAGTTTCCATCAGGATGTTAACAACGTCGAACGTTGACGCCAGAGTAGATGTTTCGTCAACGTGATTGCTGAAAGTTGTTGGATACTACATAAAGGTCAACTGCATGTTGTCCACAACAGTAGCTCCAAAACAAGCTTTGAAGATAAACGAGAAAGGAAATTTAGAAAAACTTTGTGAGGTAGGGCAAGTATTTTGAGATTTATTTCTTGGGTAGTGGTATTGCATACGTTCATTTTAATTTCCTGTTTGAGGTAGCTACGTGGCATAAGTACAGCTCAACAGCCACTTTCTGTATATTCCTTGAGTGATTTGTGGGTGCCGGCCGCGGTGGTCTCGCGGTTCTAGGCGCGCAGTCCGGAACCGTGCGACTGCTACGGTCGCAGGTTCGAATCCTGCCTCGGGCATGGATGTGTGTGGTGTCCTTAGGTTAGTTAGGTTTAAGTAGTTCTAAGTTCTAGGGGACTGATGACCACAGCAGTTGAGTCCCATAGTGCTCAGAGCCATTTTTTTGATTTGTGGGTGGCTCTTGCATACTAGAAGCTAAATGCGCTCCCTTTTAAACCCGTATATATAACTGCAATAGCCGGCCGCTGTGGCTGAGCGGTTCTAGGCGCTTCAGTCCGGAACCGCGCGACTGCTACGGTCGCAGGTTCGAATCCTGCCTCGGGCATGGATGTGTGTGATGTCCTTAGGTTAGTTAGGTTTAAGTAGTTCTAAGTTCTAGGGGACTGATGACCTCAGATGTTAAGTCCCATAGTGCTGAGAGCCATTTGAACCATTTTTATAATTGCAATAGATTCACATGAAATTTAGAAGCAAAAAACAATTTTCAGTGATCCACATTTCACAGGTTCAAAAATGGCTCTGAGCACTATGGGACTTAACTTCTGTGGTCAGCAGTCCCCTAGAACTTAGAACTACTTAAACCTAACTAACCTAAGAACATCACACACATCCATGCCCGAGGCAGGATTCGAGCCTGCGACCGCAGCAGTCCCGCGGTTCCGGACGGCGCGCCTAGAACCACTAGACCACCGCGGCCGGCTTTCACAGGTTGCTCATTATTTACATTACGTTGTGTATATTTGGAACATTCCCAGTGCTGCATTTGCCAGCCTGTATCTAGTAGCAGAACTGCATTAACATACTAGGAATCTAAGTTGGCTAAAAACTAACTTGTTCCCACTCACAACGAAGAGAAATTAGGTGACGCCGAACTCTGTAGTGTACACGATAGGCGCGATCTCGTGTATGATAGGGCCACTGTTGCCTGGTGCGGGTCACGTTGGCATCGAGCAACGTGACAAGCACTGCAATTCATACGAGAGCTCGCACGCGCGTCCAGTCCATTATTCGGTCTGCCGCACGAGTGGGCAGCGGCCAATTGTGTAACCCCGCGAAGAGCGTGGCTTCTGTTAAATCAACCTGATTTACGCAGTTAGATTAGCGGCCTTCGCGTCTCGGTGAATGTCACTTGTAAGCAGATCACCCAACAATTGATACAAAGTGTGCAACCGTGGACTGTACACAAAATACTCGCAATTGTTCTGTAAAAGCGTAGCTTACGTAACCATACACGGACAGTAAGAGAACGAGCGAGGTAGCGTTGTGGTAACAGACTCGGTTCAGATTCGGAAGGACGACCGTTGTAATCCCCATTTGGCCATCGAAATTTAGATTTTCTGAGATGTAAGTAAATAGAGTAAATACTTGTAAGGTTCCTTTCAGAAGAAGAAGGCTGACTGCTTTTCCCATTATCTCCTAATCTGAGCTAGTATTCCATCATCGAGGACAAAACGCAATTGTCATCCTGCGACTTACGATGGTTCAAATTTCATTTAAACCACAGTTAAAATCGTTGTACAGGTCGTTAACGACTGCCACACTACTAAGGCTATGTTAATAGTTCTAGAGAACAGCAGATATTGTATACACTTCCTTATTCGACCTAGACGCTTCTTTTCAGTTGCCTGTTGAACTGTTTAACAGCACGAAGATTCTCCCACTGCTAATCTTCTTTCGTCATTACATTTGCAAAATGCTGGCTCATAAAATCTGTTTTGTGTAGGTCACATTTTATATCATTACCTGTTATTTCTGACCGTCTCCATGGCATTGGCTATCATATTACAGTACACGGATGAATGCTGGCAGTAAAATAATTTCATGGACTTGTGTGAGGTCTGGTTTGTGAACATTTGTCATACAGCTCCAGGACTGAGCGTTAGTAATAGAGCAGTGGTATTCTGCCACAGTGAGCCCCTTGTTCTCCTTACGTAAACAAACCAGCCACAAACCTAGCGTCCTTTCGTAAAGCAACAGCTCACTTGTTATTTTTATGCTGGAGTAATTAATGACCCTACTGAAAACAAACTGGGTACGTTTGCTCTTAGTTACGTTTACTTAAGTGTAATTTATGACAACATACCTTTAGCCTAATCTTAATTACCATTATTTATGAACCAAGATTGTCGCCTCCACCTCTCCGAGTAACCTATTTTCGCTCTTATCCTATTGTAAACAACCGACTCACTTGTGCTCTGAACTTATGCTTATGAAAATCTACATTTTGACCCGATGCTTGTAGCCTAATTTTAATTACCACAATAAATGACCCAAAATGGCCGCCGTCAAGATCCCCCTCTGCATTAGCTCAATAGTAGGATAGGAAAGTTGGCCCATTGGTGGGTTTTTACCACCACTGCCACTAGTTTCCTCCCCAGAATTCATCGATATATAGTAGCCACCGTCATGAGAGAGATTCATCATTCATGTTCTGTACATCGATCGATCACTATGACATGTTAGCAGGAGCAGCAGCAGCAGAGTTTAGCCGTGGAGTATGTCATCACCATTGATGGAGACATCAAGCATGAATGAAAGCAAGTGGCCTGCAATAATGTTCACATGGTCCACAGCAAAAATGTTGCATTCGATTACTACGACAGGTGACATGGAACCCCAGATATATGTCTCCATAACATAATACTGCCCCGACTGGCCAGCATCCGTGGTGTGGTACATTTTTTGAGCAGCCGTTCAACTGGATGACGGGGTATTCAGACAGTAGCACCGACAAGGTGTAACGAGAATCGTGATTCATTCCACCAGGTGATACGTTTACATTTATCCAAGATCCAGTTTCGATAGTCCCATGCGCAGTTCAGTCGTAATTGACGATGTCTTTGGTTCAACATGAGAACAAGTATACATCATATGCAGCGGAGCCCCATGTTCAACAATTTGCTCTAAACGATGTTCACTGCCCACTTTTGCCTGCACTAGATTTGTACTCTGGAGTCATATCTGCCTCAGATCTTGTGCGAAGCAGGTAAACCTCCGACTTCCACTTTCTTTGATGATGCATGGGCGTCCAATACCCTGTTGCCTACTTTTACACTGTCCAGTCACATTAATGTGGACACAGGTCAAAAGCCTGAATAACCACCTTTTACAGCGCGGACCGCGAGACATGCAGGAAGAGGTACAGACAGGGATGTAGAGGTTTTCTGACCCCAGCGCCACGGCGAGCTACGCTGGGTTTGTCAGTAGAGGATCCATAGTGTGAAAAGCCCAATCGAGGTGTCCCACAGGTTCTCGACTTCTCAGAAGTTTGCTGGTAAGGATAGTACAGTAAAGTCTAAACCTAACTAACCTAAGGACATAACACATATCTATTCCCGAGGTAGGATTCGAACCTGCGATCGTAGCAAAAGCACAGTTCCGGACTGAAGCATCTAGAACCGCTCGGTCACATCGGCCTGCTCATGAAGAGGGAATACTAACATCTGGTAGCGGTGGACATGTTCCCCAAGGATAGATGCATACTAGTGTCTATCCATCGTGTCTTCCAGAATAATGATATTACCCAGGGAATGCAACGAAAATATTTCGCAGGCCGTAACGCTCCTTCCTGTTTTCAGGATGTTTGGTTTCATACGTCTCACGCCGTACACGTCAACGGACGTCTGTACGATGGAGCATAAAATGTGATTCATCTTAGGAGGTCACCTGTCTCCACTCAGTGGACGTCTAGTTGCGGTATTATTGTGCAAAATTTCAGCCTTCGTCGCCGACGAACAGCAGTCAGCATGTGCGCATGAACCAGGCGCCTGCTCCAGTGGCACATATGCAGCAATTTTCGCTGAACCGCCATTGGGAAGACACTTTTGGTAGCCCCTCTGTTCATCTGGGAGTCAGCTGCTCAAAAGTTGCACGTATATTCGCCCGTATACATCTCAGAGGCCGTCGTTGACCCTTGTCGTCTATGGTTCGAGGTTCATAACTATTGCCTTGGGGCTGGGTTTGGATAGCGCTATTTTGCTGTGCACGGTATACTTTAACCACTGTGGCACGCGAACATTTTACAAACATAGCCATTTTCGAAACACTTCCACCCTCGGCCCGAAATCCATCGATCATGCCATTTTGGGTGTCAGGTAAATTGCTCCGTTTCCGCACAACGACAACAACTATGATGTTCTCCACGTCACCCTGAAAAATTTTGTAAATTTGTGGTAAGGTCTTATGGGACCAAACTGCAGAGGCTATCGGTCCCTAAGCCTACATACTACTTAATCTAACTTACGCTATGGACAACACACACACCCATGCACGAGGGAGGACTCGAACCTCCGACGGGGGGAGCCGCACAGACCGTGACAAGGCACCTGAGACAGCGAGGCTACCCCGCGGTCTGTCTTTTTTTTTTTCCTTTATTGAATTTCAAGTCCCCCCCAAAGTGGGCGGGCTGACAGCAAACAAATGGTTCAAATGGCTCTGAGCACTATGGGACTTAACATCTGAGGTCATCAATCCCCTAGAACGTAGAACTACTTAAACCTAACTAACCTAAGGACATCACACACATCCATGCCCGAAGCAGGATTCGAACCTGCGACCGTAGCAGTCGCGCGGTTCCAGACTGAAGCGCCTAGAACAGCTCGGCCACACCGTCCGGCGGCTGGCAGCAGCTTAGTACGCTGCTCTACAGCCTACAGACTTGTTAAAAACGTAAGAAGAAAAGAAACAAGAAAAACAGGCGATAAAACGGTGACTTAAATTGTAACACGGCGGAAAATTGTGGAAAGTTAAAACAGAAAGCAAAGGAGTTGGCAATGTTAATAAAACACACAGGAATCAGATAAGTAATATAGTAGACACACAATTAAAAAAACATGGCGACAGTCTGGTTTCTGTTCACAAGAGATAAAAAAATCACACCCAGCGACAGTATGATGGCCGTTCGCAACACTTCCCAAAAGACACACAACACGGAACACTCACTGTGAAACACTCACAGTAAAACACTGCTCGAAAATGTTGGCACAAAGATGACACTCCCTAGCCAAGGGCAGATGGGGGGGGGGTCCTGGATGAGGGGGAAAACAAGGAGGGAGGACAGGAAGAAACGAAAAAAGGGGGGGGACCAAAGGAGGGAGAGGACTCATAAGGGGGGGAGAGGGGCAGGGCAGATGCGAGAGGGAATGGGAAAAGGCAGAGGACGGTAGGTGGGGAAAAAAGAGGAAGGAAGGGGGGGGAGAGGGAGCCCAGGAAAAGGACAGAGGAAAGGAGGGGGAGTGAGGATCTGAGTTGTTAGGAGGGATAAATGGAGGGAGAGAGGGCATCAACCGGGAGGGGGAGCTGATGGAAGCCACCTTGGGAAAGGAGATGAAGGGTATAGAGATGGAGGGTAGGGGGGGGGGGGGCACAACAATGAAGACATGGCAGGGGGGCGGGGATGGGAGCGCGGCTGTCCCCCTGACACGCTTTATATACCCTCCACTGCTAGTGCTGCCGTCTGCCGCCTGTGAGAGGTTATTGGACACTGACGTCGTGCATAGGCCGTGGTCACATTAAAGTGACACGGCCGTGTAGTTTCACTAACTAATCACTCTCTATAGACGCTCACAATAGCAGCACACGAACAGCCCAGTATCTGTTCTGTTTCTGAAATGCTCATCACCAGGTGCCAAGCCACAACCGTCTTGCTATCGTCTCAAGAATCATTACAGCATCGTCTCTGCGCCGCTTGTATTCACTGAAGGGCAAAAGAAACTGGTACAGGTGCCTAATAACGTGTAAGGCCCCCATGAGCATGCAGAAGGGTGCTGAAGGGAATTGCCACCATGAATACTCCAGAGCTGTCCATAAATCCGTAAGAATACGAGGGGATGGAGATCTCTTCTAAACAGCACGTTGCAAGGCATCCCAGATATCCTTAATGATGTTCATGTCTGGGGAGTTTGGCGGCCAGCGGAAGTGTTTTAGGTCGGCCGCGGTGGTCTAGTGGTTCTAGGCGCACAGTCCGGAACCGCGCGACTGCTACGGTCGCAGGTTCGAATCCTGCCTCGAGCATGGATGTGTGTGATGTCCTTAGGTTAGGTAGGTTTAAGTAGTTCTAAGTTCTAGGGGACTGATGACCACAGATGTTAAGTCCCATAGTGCTCAGAGCCATTTGAACCATTTTTTTTTGGAAGTGTTTTAACTCAGAAGATTATTCTAGGAGCCACTCTGTAGCAGTCATGGATGTGTGGAGTGTCGCATTGTCCTGCTGGAATTGCACAAGTCCGTCGGAATGCACTTTCTCCGATTCTGTCTTTTGTCAAACACATCTATGTATCGATTACAAAATACAGTTAGCTATTTGTGTTCGCGTTAAGAATTGAGGTAATAATAACGTCTCTTTTAAGACGAATAACGGCTTATTCGGTTCAAAGCATAAGTATATGTCGAAGAACATTTACAGTTTACATTTTAAAATGAAATTTTCTACCAAGTAGTGACGAAAGAATTCATAAACGTCCATTGTGTTACAAGGAACGCTTGTTTCGAAAGTTTGTGTTATTTTGTGATACGTTCCACTGAATTTAATTTCAACTAAGGAAGTTGTAATCGTTGTTCAGTAGAGCCTAACAGACTCCCATCGATCGCAGTACGCAGGCGGCCACGCTAAATGATTTTTCCACACACTTATAGAAGTCAAGCTTCAGTTTAATTGTATGTAACTGCTCGTTTTTATAACATTATTCAATGTCGAATATTTTGTTTTTGAATTAGAAGTGGTAACAGTAACGTACTCTCTATTTTCGCTGGTTAGTGGACTGTCGATAATTAATATAACTTGTAACGTATTATCGTAGTACCTTGATGTACATCAGTCTAATATTTCTTATGCTTTTAATACTTTTTACACTGAGACAACAATTTTTTTGCACATTGCTGTTATTTAAACGATGTAAGACAAAACACAATATGTACATATAACTGGGACCTAAGAGTAGCGGTAGGGAAAATTTTAGTATAAAATTATTTGCCGCATCTGTTTTTTACATAAATTTGTTGACCCGTAGTGTTACATTGTCTCTCGCTCCATCTTATATCGTCTTATAACAGGAATTTAGTGCTTTACTTAGGAGACCTGCCTGGACAAACGAGCACGTTAAGGCGTTGCTACCACGATATAAGGAAGCGGTCCCACCTCGAATCGAGTCCACCTCGTGGACTGACGACGAGGACTGGTGAGCCAGTCTGGATTATGTTTTTAGGCTGTTCCAGACAACCAGCTAAGTAAATCTTGAGTTGGTTCCTACTTTCCACCTTAGATACACGCTATGCAATCATTTAAAAAAAGTTCTCACATATGAACAGAGATTACTCTAGATGCAGACAGGGGGTACAGAGATTCCGTCCAGGCGGAATCGTGGCGTCATGAAGTGCATTCGTTCATTACGCACCCCCAACATTGCTTCAACAAATTTAATAATCTGATCCTGTAGAGGAAACGGGTAAACGAGAAAGAAGAATAATATTTTACCTAGGAGTGTGCGTTTCCACGTGCAAACTAATATTCGTAACCCTTAGATTTAGATAACATAGTTTAAAACTATTAAATTCGTAATAAGTAGAATTAAAAATTAACAGTCGGGTCCTGTCATAGACGTCATACAGCAAGTACAGTAACTGCCACCGACTTCATTAGGATCATATTTTACTGTACTTCATCATTCTGAAAATCAGTCGTCACTCATTACAATCTTCTCAGACTTACCACAGGACGCTAGTGACAGCGAGAACTGGGTTAATAAAGTGCAAAATGACTACCTAACATTCAGTAATTAAAAATATTACAATGTATGTTAATCAAAATTTAGATAATCCTAGGCCATAACAAATAGACGGTAGCTTACATTCAGAACAGTGAGTACATTCTGTGGTACCTTGGAAATGAAGGTTCCTCCACAGGTTATACGTAGCATACACTTAGGCTCCTCCTTGACCACTCAAATACTATAGAGTGTTTTTGAGTTTGATGTAAAAAGAGCCAAAGTTGCAAGATTCGGTTATTTTCATTTAATTGATGACTGGTTTTGGGTTACCTGAAACTATTTCCAAATCATCGAGACAAATATAATATTTTCCGTAATAGCACGCAAACTATGTGAAGACTGTACATATTCGTATAACAATGTTAAGTTTTCCTATGAAATGCTGTATGTTTATCCTGCCGTTGTTCATCGGAAAACTTGACTTTGAATTAGGTGTACGCACAGTCTTAACATTTATTGGCATGATATAACGGAAAATACTGTTTTGTCTATCTGAATGGTTTGGAAATGGATTAAGATAAACCTAAACCAGTCATCAGTTCAATTAAAAACCAGAATCTTGCAACTTTGACTTTTTTTACATCAAACTGGTTAACACAAGTTGCCTTCCCGTAACTAACCCACCACGCTGGAAATCACAACATACAACTCATACACTGCTCATCTGCCAAATAAATAACACTACAGTTGTGGTAACGCATATGGTTGCAGTCCCTATACATGTGGCAATTAAATTCCTTCTACCCATATTATTAAGACAGTTCATCTTTCAATAACACACTTGCAGTTCTGAATTTAAAAGCTTAACAGGACGCTATTGAGTGACAGATAATACCTCACGAAATAACTAGCATGGGAGGGATAACACAGCTTTA
This sequence comes from Schistocerca piceifrons, assembly GCF_021461385.2. Classification (NCBI taxonomy): domain Eukaryota; kingdom Metazoa; phylum Arthropoda; class Insecta; order Orthoptera; family Acrididae; genus Schistocerca; species Schistocerca piceifrons. The sequence continues at coordinate 176,949,292 of NC_060149.1, read as the reverse complement.
AAAATACCATCCCAGCTCGGAGTTTGAGATTTGATAGGCACGTTGATAAACAATTGAAAAAAAATCTGAAGGAACTAACTAGCATGTGGAGCTCCGCTTAACTTTAAAAAACCCATTACAACATCATATATCATGTAAACTGTGACTTATACTTATTGTGGTGTCACCGCCAGACACCACACTTGCTAGGTGGTAACCTTTAAATCGGCCGCGGTCCGTTAGTATACGTCGGACCCGCGTGTCACCACTATCAGTGATTGCAGACCGAGCGTCGCCACACGGCAGGTCTAGAGAGACTTCCTAGCACTCGCCCCAGTTGTACAGCCGACTTTGCTAGCGATGGTTCACTGACAAAATACGCTCTCATTTTCCGTGACGACAGTTAGCATAGCCTTCTGCTACGTCATTTGCTACGACCTAGCAAGGCGCCATTACCAGTTACTATTGATGCTGTAAGACATGTACCGTCAAGAGCGATGTTCACCAATTATGGATTAAAGTTAAGTATTCCAGCAGCTACGTACGTTTGTTGTTAGTCTCATTTCCTTGACCTGTTCCAGACCTCACGCCAGCCTGCGTGAGCTAAAACGTGTGCCTTTCGGCTTTCTCTCATAGTGGGTTGGCTGTCTTGCCAATCCACAACACTTATTAACAACAACAACAAAGTACGGTACTCGTTTAAATTAAAGAGTTGAAAGAGCTATAATAACACATCCTGGCTGCCCCTGTGATCGAGAATTTTATGTAAATCGAATACAGCAAGTACCAGGGTAAAACCTGGGCCGATATACCATTTCTTACAGATGGTCCACGTAAAATTCACACACCACACCCACAGTGGCAACAAGCTCAATCAACACTGGCTGCGTCCGTAATGACTATACAAATTCCGGACTGATGTGGCCTGCGAGCCCTGGTCTAATTCATTTACACAAGCAAAATGCCGTGAGACTGGTAACGAACCCTCGGCCCAAACTGGCAGTTCCAAGTCCATAAGCTATGGAGAGGAGAGACACACCAGAAACACGGTCCTAAGCAGCCCTCTGTATGTAACAGAAAGCACCGCATGCGTTCTATATCTGGGTGAGTGGGGTGCATTTATCCACAATTCTTACCTTCCTGAATATTCGACTGTTCCCAAATAGATGCGCCAGAGTTTCGTTGAAAAGTTTGGTTTCGTACATCCACAGCGTCTGGGATTAATCCGAAGTCGAGGACAGATGGCAAGCAACAGAGTTCTGCAGATACCGTGGCAAAGAGTAACACCGCTACGCCGCCCCACTTCATCTACGAGGTCTGCCCAGAAAGTAATACACCGCATTTTTTTTCTTCACGCGAAAACAATACTACGAATGCGAAACGTTACGTATGTATTATCTGAAGTCGAGCGCCAAATTTCCGTCACTTCCTACAGATAACGTAGCTGCAGGACATTTTCACAGTGGCGTCCGTAGGTGATGTACGTTACAAGCAACGTGCCGACATTGAATTTCTCACTGCACAGAAAGAAATTTTGTTATATTCACAAACGCTTGTGCAAAATCTATGGAGCGTCTGCTGTCGACAGAAGTACGGTTAGTCGCTAGGCACGGAGGGACAGGTCATCTGAAGGTGGTTTGCCGGAGCTCCACGATTTCTAACTGTCGTGGACACCATCCACGTCTGTCACAACTGACATGTTGCAGCGAGCTGGTGTCGTCATTCCCGAGGACAGACGCAATACGACTCGGCAGCTGGCGCTGCATGTGTCAACCAGATAGATTTTGCATGGTTAATGGAAAGAGTGTAAACCATGAAATGGTGCGAACGTGTTGCAAATGTCTGCGAGTCGCGCATCTGAGGCGGGACATGAGGACCAGCTCGGTATTCACCTAGTGGGATGTGGAAAACCGCCAAAAAATCACATCCAGGCTGGCCAGCACACAGACCCTCGTCGTCGCCGGCCGCGGTGGTCGTGCGGTTCTAGGAGCTGCAGTCCGGAACCGTGGGACTGCTACGGTCGCAGGTTCGAATCCTGCCTCGGGCATGGATGTGTGTGATGTCCTTAGGTTAGTTAGGTTTAAGTAGTTCTAAGTTCTAGGGGACTGATGACCTAAGATGTTAAGTCCCATAGTTCTCAGAGCCATTTGAAGACCCTCGTCGTTAATCCGCTGGGTTCATCCGATCCGTGGCCGGTGAGCCTACCCGAGTACAGGAAGTGGAGCATTAGCACTTTTTTTTGTAATCTCATTTTGTTCGTTATAGTTTGTTGCAATTGTTCGTGGCGGACGTCCCCTGACGCCCGTTGAAGTTCATTATTGATGCATTCACTCAGTTTTTTTTTTTTTTATTACAGAGGGCTGCTGATCCTCTGACCGAACACGCTGAGCTACTGTGCCAGTGTCATCCGTTCAAGTTCCTTGTTGATCCTTTCACTCAGTTATTTAATTACAGATGCCAAACAGCACTCTGACCGAACACGCTGAGTTACCGTGCCGGCATCCGGCGGGTGTCACGATGTTGAAAATAAAATGTTAAATGTGACGTGACAGCAGTTTGACAGTTCCACTCTTACGGCGCTACATGTTTTCAACACGATCATCATTTTTTTTTTAGTGATACGGAGTGACTGGAAATCCACTAATCAAGCTGTACCAATAATCCCAGGCTTATTATGAACTGTAATCACCATACGAAAATCTACCCGTCGCTCGTCAGCGTCAAATGGTGTGTAATGGCTGTGATTCGCAGAGAACTTAAGAAGAAAAAATTTCTCCAATAAAATCCAAAATCATGTAAAAATTTGCACAAGTGCCTGATATATTGCTAAATTAATCCTTCGAATTATGTTGACAAACTGAGCAGCCGCACTGTCTCTCCTGAACTGCCCTGAGAATGTACGTTTTCTGCTTCCTCCATTACACAGACGGCTGCTTGTAACTGATTTACTTTGATCAAAATGGGACTGATAAAACAGTTTAGGATCATAAAATAAAAACTGCTCAAGTGTGGTTCAAAATCTGTTTTGAGCAGTTTGTAACTCATATTTTAAAACGTTTACTAAGATTGGACTTTTACATTTGCCTTCACGTGAGGCCTAATAAAAGAAAATTGTCCCCATGGCTATAGATAGCTCTCTCTCGAGTTTTCTCGAATTCACTCGGATTCAAGACCGAATGAGTAATTTGACATTTGTCGATGGAAATTACAGAAATATTACATTAGCGCAACTGCATAGATAGTAGTGATGGACAACACGAAACTGGCAAAGAATCGACGACGAGAATCTCTATTGACCCATTTCAGTACAGCTTTCTACAGTGTTGATTACTGTATAATAACTGAAAAGTGGGAAGGCTAATTGCTTTAGCCCTCCTTGTGAGTTCATTCTAATCTATGCTCCACGCGAGTAATATGAAGGAGGCAGCAGGTTATTCATTGTTCACTCACTGAAAGCAGAATCTGGAAATTTTCTGAGTAACTTTTTGTGAGACAAACGGTATCTTTCTTCGTATCGCTGTTGGTTGAGATTTCAAACCTTGTTTTATACTCTGTCGGCAGTCAGACTAGCCAACAACTATTCACACTTGCCTTCTTTGTATACTATGGATGTCAGCTTTCAGTCTGATACAATATTCAATCTAAGATCCTGAGCGATATTCCGTGCAGGCACTCAGATGTTTGTAAAGACCTTTTTTAACCACAAGATGCAGTTTTCTGCCATAATACCAATAAATCTCAGCCTCACATTTGTTCTTACCTACAACTGAGCATACATGACTGTCCATCGTTGTATCTCCTCAAAGGTGTTTGTGTGACATGTATGAGTGTAGTTGTCCCTCATTGAGTCAGTTGTGAAAGAAAATTACATATTTTTGTGTTTCTTGAAGAGCACACAGTTATATTTCTCTTAATTAATAACCGTTCTCAAGGCTTCGTTCAGTTTCTTTCGAGTGTAACTAAATATTTGTATTTTTTCTGTGTCCATTTACACTTCTGTGTATTAAGATCTTACAGCTCTCGAAGAATGAAATTACAGTGAAATCAGAACTTCAGTTGCTTACAGGCATTGACAAATATCAACACGACAGGTGAAAATGCGTACCCCGACCGGGACTCGAACGTGGTAGCTCCTGCTTACATGGCAGACGCACTATCCGACTGAGTCACCCGACCGGGACTCGAACGTGGGAGCTCCTGCTTACATGGCAGACGCATTATCCTACTGAGTCACCGAGAACACAGAGGATAGTGCGACTGACGGGACTTATCCCTAGTACGCTCCCCGTGAGACCCACATTTCCAACTTATTGTCCACACACTACGTTAGTAGTGCCCTGCTCATTATACTCATTACTTGCGGCTGTCAATCTACCGATTCCCGTAAGAGTTTGAGCAATGTGAGTGCATCCGCACTGAAGAAGATCATTGTCCAGTAAGCCTTATCTATATGAAGATGGTATCTGTTCTTTCGGACATAACATTGGTGATCTTGCAGCTCTCGAAGAATGAAATTACAATGAAATTACATTTCACAAACTCGCACGGGAATCGGTAGATTGACTGTCGCAAGTAATGAGTACAGTGGGCAGGGGCACTACAAATGTAGAGTGTGGACAGTAATTTGGAAATGTGGGTCTCACAAGGACCATGCTAGGATAACTCCCTGCAGTCGCACTATCCTCTGTGTCCACGGTGGCTCACAACCAGTTGGACAGAGCGTCTGTCAGGAACACGAGATTCTAGGTTATAGCTGGCTGATTCCGGCGGGGGTTCTAGTCCTCCCTCGGGCATGGGTGTGTGTGTTTGTCCTTAGGATAATTTAGGTTAAGTAGTGCGTAAGCTTAGGGACTGATGACCTTAGCAGTTAAGTCCCACAAGATTTCACACACATTTGAACATTTTCAACTGTCCCCGTTCATATCTGTCAACGCCTGTAAGCAGCTAAAGGTCTGATTAAATTGTAATTTCATTCACTTCTGTGTGTTGCTTTTGCAGTGCAGAACTTCCAACCTCATCCTACTAAAAATTCGCTACGCAGGTTAGGGTAGCTCACTGCTGACAGCTGATTCTTCTCTTACGAAGATGTCGGGGTTCTCCTGTTCGATGCACCATCTTTCCGCTTAGGAAACATCTCCTAGAACGCAAGCATGTTCCGACGGGTTACGGTTTGGTGATAGGGTAATACTGACGAATATACACTCCTGGAAATGGAAAAAAGAACAAATTGACACCGGTGTGTCAGACCCACCATACTTGCTCCGGACACTGCGACAGGGCTGTACAAGCAATGATCACACACACGGCACAGCGGACACACCAGGAACCGTGGTGTTGGCAGTCGAATGGCGCTAGCTGCGCAGCATTTGTGCACCGCCGCCGTCAGTGTCAGCCAGTTTGCCGTGGCATACGGAGCTCCATCGCAGTCTTTAACACTGGTAGCATGCCGCGACAGCGTGGACGTGAACCGTATGTGCAGTTGACGGACTTTGAGCGAGGGCGTATAGTGGGCATGCGGGAGGCCGGGTGGACGTACCGCCGAATTGCTCAACACGTGGGGCGTGAGGTCTCCACAGTACATCGATGTTGTCGCCAGTGGTCGGCGGAAGGTGCACGTGCCCGTCGACCTGGGACCGGACCGCAGCGACGCACGGATGCACGCCAAGACCGTAGGATCCTACGCAGTGCCGTAGGGGACCGCACCGCCACTTCCCAGCAAATTAGGGACACTGTTGCTCCTGGGGTATCGGCGAGGACCATTCGCAACCGTCTCCATGAAGCTGGGCTACGGTCCCGCACACCGTTAGGCCGTCTTTCGCTCACGCCCCAACATCGTGCAGCCCGCCTCCAGTGGTGTCGCGACAGGCGTGAATGGAGGGACGAATGGAGACGTGTCGTCTTCAGCGATGAGAGTCGCTTCTGCCTTGGTGCCAATGATGGTCGTATGCGTGTTTGGCGCCGTGCAGGTGAGCGCCACAATCAGGACTGCATACGACCGAGGCACACAGGGCCAACACCCGGCATCATGGTGTGGGGAGCGATCTCCTACACTGGCCGTACACCACTGGTGATCGTCGAGGGGACACTGAATAGTGCACGGTACATCCAAACCGTCATCGAACCCATCGTTCTACCATTCCTAGACCAGCAAGGGAACTTGGTGTTCCAACAGGACAATGCACGTCCGCATGTATCCCGTGCCACCCAACGTGCTCTAGAAGGTGTAAGTCAACTACCCTGGCCAGCAAGATCTCCGGATCTGTCCCCCATTGAGCATGTTTGGGACTGGATGAAGCGTCGTCTCACACGGTCTGCACGTCCAGCACGAACGCTGGTCCAACTGAGGCGCCAGGTGGAAATGGCATGGCAAGCCGTTCCACAGGACTTCATCCAGCATCTCTACGATCGTCTCCATGGGAGAATAGTAGCCTGCATTGCTGCGAAAGGTGGATATACACTGTACTAGTGCCGACATTGTGCATGCTCTGTTGCCTGTGTCTATGTGCCTGTGGTTCTGTCAGTGTGATCATGTGATGTATCTGACCCCAGGAATGTGTTAATAAAGTTTCCCCTTCCTGGGACAATGAATTCACGGTGTTCTTATTTCAATTTCCAGGAGTGTATAAACTAGAGAGAAGAGAATGTGCCTACATTCAGGACGGTATATGCAGCTCTTCATAGGGTTCATCCAGTATATTTGCCCACCTTCGACTACTGTGATATCGGACAACAACATCCAAACAATGACGATCGCGGAGCGCTGACTTCATGACTAATTAATGCGACAGATTCTCAAAAACTTCATGTAGGTAATTATGCTCGATGAGAAGTTGCCACTACCACACTTTATTTACAAAAACCAGCTCCTCAATAATCTCATCCCAAATATCAGTCCATAATACTGGGTCACTAGGTCAAAAATATTTATGAGGTTTCGGTTCTGTGCATCTAAATTACTGTTATCCTGCCCTCATACCACAGATGTTCACGTGCTGTGCTGCAAGAATGCGTTTATGTAATAACCTACCTCGTGATATCAGAGAAGTTATACACATCCTTAATTTTCAGAACTTATGGATTATCTCTTGTATAACACTATTTGAGCCTTTGTAGCTCACCGTGAGCTTGAACATCACAATGTACAAACTCAAGATTGTTACTGAAAATATTTGACGTGCTATAACTCCCTGCCTCCATTTTCTTTCTCACTTTCTGTTTTATGTCGTTATTGCAGCATTGTGAATTTTGATTTTGTTTCGAAAACTTACCTGATCTGATTACATTCTTTGGTAATTACTTAAATTTGATGTCTCTGTACAAATGACGACGAATCAGAGAAGTTTAAAATAGCACGGTGTCACAATATGTGGTTCTATAACGAAGGAAGCCATTATTTCTGCTAAAAGTGGAAATTTGTACTCCAAATGGGAGATGTTTCAAGCGAGTATAATTTAGGTTGCTTCAAGCAGGATTGTGTGAGACACATTTGTCCTTAAAATATTAATTTAAATTTGAATAATATGAGGTGTAGTAAGTCCTACTCTTCTAGAAGTAGTTCTTAATGACAATGCTTGATGGTTTTGTTGCTCGTTTTTCGCATTTATTGCCTAAGAAAAGGCACATCTCTTGTCCACTGTTTAGGAATACATAAGAATCAAGTCATATAGTATGCAGCAAAACTGAAATAATTTGTGTCATGTGAAATCATATATAATCCAGTTTGAATCTGTAGTTCGATAAGATCACAATTTCACAAATAATACAAGTAACTGATTGTAGATGTTTCCTCAAATGTGCTTAGTGGGACCACTATACCATCTCTAAGACTTTATAGCAACTTTCATCGGCACTAATTCCAGCCTGATTAATTTCTTTTACGTAAAAATTATAGCAATTTAACACAAAGTGTCGCGACTGTGAAATTTCTATTTATATTAAAAAGTGCGTTTAAAAATAAAAACATATCTTGCTCAAATACTGTCCAGGTTTGTAGGTTTGCCTCGAGCATAAATAACATTTGTCTGTGCCTTCAAAATACTATTTTCGGTGCTAACGAAGTTCTAAGACTCTTTAGAATTCCCACTCTCTTACAGTTGTTTGTATTGCAATAATTAAAATTTTTCGAGAGTCTACATAACAGGCAGGATAACAAAATACCAGTTAAAAAAGTAGTATCAGTTATAGCAGTCGCAGTAGCAGTAGTAGTAGTAGTTCTTATTTATTCTTGGATCAGTTTAAACACTGTTGGTAGGTACATCGAGCCATATATAGTCGTATTAACATATTACAAACAGAATTCCACTACAGTTATATTACAGTAGTATTCTAACTTAGGCATGTGAGGCAGAAAATGTCAGTTATAAAAGAGCAGTTATGCATTGTGTTGCAGTTTGCTTTAATATAAGTACTGGGTCATCAGATTACTAACACAACAATTAGATAACGTATAAATTTTATTTATACATAATAGAAATGTATTATGCTATTGATGTATAGAACAAAATAAGTATCAGAAGGTCCTACTCGAGGAAATGTTTTGCGATAAAAATTACTATATTTCTACATCTACATCTACATCTACATGCATATTCCGCAATCCACCATACGGTGCGTGGCGGAGGGTACCTCGTACTAAAACTAGCATCTTCTCTCCCGGTTCCACTCCCAAACAGATCGAGGGAAAAACGACTGCCTATATGCCTCTGTACCAGCCCTAATCTCCCTTATCTTATCTTTGTGGTCTTTCCGCGAAATGTAAGTTAGCGGCAGTAAAATTGTACTGCAGTCAGCCCCAAATGCTGGTTCTCTAAATTTCCGCAGTAGCAATTTACGAAAAGAACGCCTCCTTTCCTCTAGAGACTCCCACCCGAGTTCCTGAAGCATTTCCGTGACACTCGCGTGATGATCAGACCTACCAGTAACAAATCTAGCAGCCCGCCTCTGAATTGCTTCTATGTCCTCCCTCAATCCGACCTGATAGGGATCCCAAATGCTGGAGCAGTACTCAATAATAGGTCGTATTAATGATTTATAAGAGGTCTCCTTTACAGATAAACCACATCTTCCCAAAATTCTACCAATGAACCGAAGACGACTATCCGCCTTCCCCACAACTCCCATTATATGCTTGTCCCACTTCATATCGCTCTGCAGTGTTACGCCCAAATATTTAATCGACGTGACTGTGTCAAGCGCTACACTACTAATGGAGTATTCAAACATTACAAGATACTTTTACCTATTCATCTGCATTAATTTACATTTATCTGTATTTAGAGTTAGCTGCCATTCTTTACACCAATCACAAATCCTGTCCAAGTCATCTTGTATCCTCCTACAGTCACTCAACGACGACACATTCCCGTACACCGCAGCATCACCAGCAAACAGCCGCACATTGCTATCCACCCTATCCAAAAGATCATTTATGTAGATAGAAAACAACAGCGGACCTACCACACTTCCCTGGGGTATTCCAAATGATACCCTCATCTCCGATTAACACTCACCATCGAGGACAACCTACTGGGTTCTATTACTTAAGAAGTCTTCGAGCCACTCACATGTTTGGGAACCAATCCCATATGGTCGAAACTTAGTTAGGAGTCTGCAGTGGGGCACCGAGTCAAACGCTTTCCGGAAGTCAAGGAATATGGCATCCGTCTGATACCCTTCATCCATGCTTCGCAAGATATCATGTGAAAAAAGGGCGAGTTGCGTTTCGCAGGAGCGATGCTTTCTAAAGCCGTGCTGATGCATGGACAGCAACCTCTCTGTCTCAAGTAAATTCATTATATTCGAACTGAGAATATGTTAGAGAATCCTGCAACAAACCGATATTAAGGATATTGGTCTGTAATTTTGAGGATCCGTTCTTCTAGCCTTCTTATATACAGGCGTCACCTGCGCTTTTTTCCAGTCGCTCGGGACTTACGTTGAGCAAGAGATTCGCGATAAATGCAAGCTAAGTAAGGAGCCAATGCAGTAGAGTACTCTCTGTAAAATCGACCTGGAATCCCATCAGGATCTGGCGATTTATTTATTTTCAACCCATTCAGCTGATTCACAACTTCAGGTATGTCTATCACTATGTCCTCCATACGGGAATCTGTACGAGACTCAAACGGCGGTATGTTTGCACGACCCTCCTGCGTGAAAGATTTCTTAAATGCTGAATTTAAAATTTCAGCTTTCGTTTTGCTGTCTTCCGTTGCCAGGCTAGAATGATCAGTGAGTGACTGGATGGAAGGCATCGACCCGCTTACCGATTTTGCGTAAGACCAAAATTTCCTGGGTTTTCAGCAAGATCTTTTGCTAAGGTATGATGGTGGTAGTGGTTGAATGCTTCGCGCATCGCTCTTTTTACAGCAGCATGAATCTCTACTAACATTTGCCTGTCCTCATTCTCCCGATCTTTATTGTACCGCGAGTGCAACTGCCTTTGCTTCCTGAGCATTCTCCGAATTGCGCTGTTAAACCACGGTGGGTCTTTTCCGACCGTAACCCACTTTCCTCAGTCATACAGAAAATTATTGATGAGTGTGATAATCAATAATTTTAATACACTATGTGACTTAAAGTATTAGGACACCTGGCTGAAAATCACTTACAAGTTTGCGGCGCCCTCCATCGGTAATGATGGAATTCAATATGGTGTGGTCCATCCTTAGCCTTGATGACAGCTCCCACTCTCGCAGGCACACGTTCAGTCAGGTGCTGGAAGGTTTGTTGGGGAACCGCAGCCCATTCGTCAAGGAGTCCCGCACTGAGAAGAGTTATCGATGTCGGTCGGTGAGACCTGGCACGAAGTCGGCGTTCCAAACATCCCAAAGGTGTTCATAGGATGCAGGTCAGGACTCTGTGCAGACCAGTCCATTACAGGGATGTTATTGTCGTGTAACCACTCCGCCACAGGCCGTGTATTATGAACAGGTGCTCGATCGTGTTGAAAGATTCAATCGCCATCCTCGAATTGCTCTTCAACAGTGGGAAGCAAGAAGGTGCTTAAAACTTCAATGTAAGCCTGTGCTGTGATAGTGCCACACAAAACAACAAGGGGTGCAAGCCCCCTCCATCAGAAACACGACCACACCATAACACCACCGCCTCCAAGTTTTACTGTTGGCACTACACACGTTGACAGATAACGTTCACCGGGCATTCGCCATACCCACACACTACCATCGGATCGCCAGATTGTGTACCGTGATTCGTCACTCCACAAAACCATTTTCCACTGTTCAATCGTCAAATGTTTACCCTCCTTACACTAAGCGAGGCGTCGTTTGGCATTTAGCGGCGTGATGTGTGGCTTATGAGCAGCCGCTCGACCATGAAATCCAGGTTTTCTCACCTCCCGTCTAACTGCCATAGTTCTTGCAGTGGAGCCCGATGCAGTTTGGAATTCCTGTGTAATTCTCTGGATAGTAGTCCGTCTATTACACATTACTATCCTCTTCAACTGTCGGCTGTCTCTGTCAGTCAACAGACGAGGTGGGCCTGTACGCTCTTCTGCTGTACGTGTTCCTTCACGTTTCCACTTCGCTATCACATCGGAAGCAGTTGACGTAGGGATGTTTAGGAGTGTGGATATCTCGCGTACAAACGTGTGACGCAAGTGACAACCTATCACCTGACCACGTCCGCGGTCCGTGAGTTCTGCTCAGCGACCCATTCTGCTCTCTCACGATGTCTAATGACTACTGAGGACGCTGATATGGAGTACCTGGAAGTAGGTGGCAGCACAATGTGCCTAATATGAAAAACTTAAGTTTTTGGGGGTGTCCATGTACTTTTGATCGCACAGTGTACACGGCCTGTACTTCTCAGGGACACTTACCATGAGACAGTTTCGAATTTTCACGCCGGCCGGTGTGGCCGTGCGGTTCTAAGCGCTTCAGTCTGGAACCACGTGACCGCTACGGTCGCAGGTTCGAATCCTGCCTCGGGCATGGATGTGTGTGATGTCCTTAGGTTAGTTAGGTTTAAGTAGTTTTAAGTTCTAGGGGACTGATGACCACAGATGTTAAGTCCCATAGTGCTCAGAGCCATTTGAACCATTTGAACCTCGAATTTTCTGTACATACATGTGAATGGAATTTACTGGCTTCAAACATTCCAAGGTGCTGCCATTGTGCTCTAGACACAATGGAGTATGGGTTTCCGAATCGGAGTGCGTTGAGGACACTATGCCCACATGAAGTCGCCACAGTTCAGCAACATGGGCAGGTCTACAGAGACGGCGCTGTCGTTCATGAGAATGAACACCTTGAGCACAGGACAATTCAATATACGAATAAAATGATCGGCAACTACGGTATATCGACAACCGCAGGTGAGTAGTTGGTGCTGCTGACTGCCATGCAGCCGAGCCAGGTTCGATTCCCGCTACTGCAAAGGATTTATGCTTCGTGTAAGGACTGGAACGGGCGAACGCAGACTCGTGATGTCAGTTGAGCACGTACTTGACCGAGCAGTAGCTGCGCCCCCTCCACGAGAACTGACAACGGCTGTGAGAGCGGTGTGCAGACCCCACACTCCTTCATACCGCATTCAGTGACGCCATTGGAAGGGGATGAAACAGCGTTCTTTCGGTACCGATGGTCCCACCAGTGCGGAGTTTACCTTTACCATCAACATGCACTGAAGCGCCAAAGAAACTTGTATAGGTTTGCGTATTCAAATACAGAGATCTGTAAACAAGCAGAATACGACTCTGCGGTCGGCAACGCCTATATAAGACAACAAGTGTTTGGTGCAATTGTCAGATTGGTAACTGTTGCTACAATGGCAGGTTATCAAGATTTAAGTGAGTTTGAACATGGTGTTATAGTCGGCGGACGAGCGAGGGGGCTCATAATCTCTGAGGTAGCTATGAAGCACGACCATTTCGCAAATGTACCGTGAATATCAGAAATCCTGTAAATCATCAAATTTCCAGCATCGCCGCAGCCGGAAGAAGATCCTGCAAAAACGGGACCAACGACGACTGAAGCGAATCGTTCAACGTGACAGAACTGCAAGCCTTCCGCAGATTGCTGCAGATTTCATTGCTGAGCCATCAACAAGTGTCAGCGTCCGAACCATTCAACAAAACAACGTCGATATGGGCTTTCGGTGGTGGTGGTGATTAGTGTTTAACGTCCCGTCGACAACGAGGTCATTAGAGACGGAAGAGCTTTCGGAGACGAAGGCCCACTGGTGTACCCTTGATGACTGCACGACACAAAGATTTACGCCTCGCCTGGGCTCGTCAACACCGACATTGGATTGTTGATGACTGGAAACACGTTGCCTGTTCGAACCAGTCTCGTTTCAAATTGTATCGAGCGGATGGACGTATACGGCTATGGAGACAACCTCACGAATCCATGGGCCCTGCATGTCAGCAGGGGACTGTTGAAGCTGTTGGAAGCTCTGTATTGGTGTGGGGCGTGTGCACTTTGAGTGATAAGGGACCCCTGATACGTCTACATACGACTCTGGTGGCAAGTGACACGTACGTAAGCATCCTGTCTGAGCATCTGCGTTCATTCATGTCCATTGTGCATTCCGACTGATCTGGGCAATTCCAGCAGGACAATGCGTCGCCCCAGACGTCCATAATTGCTACATAGTGGCTCCAGGAACAGTCGTCTGAGTTTAAATACTTCCGCTGGCCACGAGACTCCTAAGACATGAACTTTATTGAGCATATCTTCGATGCCTTGCAACGTGGTGTTTAGAAGAGATCTTCAGCCCCTCGTACTGTCACGGATTTATGGACGGCACTGTAGGACTCATGGTGTTAATTCCCTCTAGCACTACCTCAGACATTAGCCGAATCCATGTTACGTCGTGTTGCGGCACTTCTGCGTGTTTTCTGGTGACCTACACTACAGGTGTACCAGTTTCTTTATCTCTTCACTGTGTATCTCCGCCCGGTAACAGATTCTCCATTGAAGATGCACACCGGAATTCTAGCACCAGTGGTAATACGTGATAGACTATTACCATTGTCACGTTCCTGTAAGTCTATGACACGGTAACGTGCTTTATGATATCTAATAGCCATTTGTCTAAGTCTCTTGTTGTTTTAAAACTGTATTTATATTAAGTTGTCCAACCGCTGCCTGAGAAACCCATTCGCGGTTTCATCACAATTTCAATCTAGTTCATCGGTAGACTGGATCCTGTGGGACGCAGAGACGAATTCGCCACCATAAAATCTGAATGTGGGTACCTGTTGAATAATTGAAGTATTTGCAATTTATGATGCAGTATTGAGCCCTTCATTTAAATTTGCTATGAACCTATCATTTCGTTATGTTGAATAGTTGACGCTACGTCCATTGAACACACGGACAGATGACGTATCTAATACTTCCTCCTGTCGTAAGATTATATTATTGCAATTCACAACTCGCAGATGTTGTGACACTACACCTACTCTTCACTGAAAACCTGTACTATCACGATTAGTATCACTTAAATGATTCATTTTAGCCATCTTCAGACAGAGCTGTATACTGTTCGAAGCGTTATTACACTACAATGTATTCCGTCTGTCTTCGATACCTCCTGTGATCGTGGCCGACAGGTTAGGTAGAAGATTTCCCTGGCGAGTGACACAGATTGTCGGTCCACGTAATTTACTAGTAACTCCATAACCATAAGCCACTGAAACGAAGCGTTAATATAAAAATACCATTGTTCCCTCAAATTTGTCAAATAGTGTATTTGTACTTGTTGTTGTGGTCTTCAGTCCTGAGACTGGTTTGATGCAGCTCTCCATGCTACTCTATCCTGTGCAAGCTTCTTCATCTCCCAGTACTTACTGCAACCTACGTCCTTCTGAATCTGCTTAGTGTATTCATCTCTTGGTCTCCCTCTACGATTTTTACCCTCCACACTGCCCTCCAGTGCTATATTTGTGATCCCTTGATGCCTCAGAACATGTCCTACCAACCGGTCCCTTCTTCTTGTGAAGTTGTGCCACAAGCTCCTCTTCTCCCCAATTCTATTCAATACCTCCTCATTAGTTATGTGATCTACCCATCTAATCTTCAGCATTCTTCTGTACTTACTGTGCTCAGTATGGGGCGTCACCTCTCTGGTAACAATACAGCCTGACAACGACGGGACATGCTGTGAACGATTCCATCAGTTCCATGTTGAGGCAACATCTACAGCTACGTGATTACTCTGCTATTCATAGTAAAGTACCTGGCAGAGGGTTCAATGAACCACCATCAAGCTGTCTCTCTACCGTTCCACTCTCGAACGGCGTGCGGGAAACACGAGCATTTAAAGTTTTCTGTGTGAGCTCTGATTTGTCTTATTTTATCGTAATGATCATTTCTCCCTATGTAGGTGGGTGTCAACAGAATGTTTTCGCAATCGGAGGAGAAAACCGGTGATTGAATTTTCATGAGAAGATTCCGTCCAAACGAAAAACGCCTTTCTCTTAATGATTGCCACTCCAATTCACGTATCATGTCTGTGACACTATCTCCCCTATTTCGCTATAATACAAAACGAGCATCCCTTCTTTTTCGATGTCATCCGTCAGTCCCACCTGATGCGGATCCCACACCGTACAGCAATACTCCAGAATATGGCGGACAAGCTTGGTGTAAGCAGTCTCTTCAGTAGACCTGTTGCACCTTCTAAGTGTTCTAAAAATGAACCGCAGTCTCAGGTTTGCTCTACCCAAAACATTATCTGTGTGATCGTTACAATTTAGGTTATTTGTAATTATAATACCTAAGTACTTAGTTGAATTTGCAGCCTTCAGATTTGTGTGACTTATCGTGTAATTGAAATTTAGCGAATTTCTTTTAGTACTCATGTGAATAACTTCACACTTTTCTTTATTCAGGGTCAATTACAACTTTTCGCACCATAAAGATATCTTATCTAATCATTTTACAATTGGTTTTGGTCATCTGATGACTTTACAAGACGGTAAAAGACAGTATCATCTGCAAACACTCTAATAGTGCTACTCAGATTGTCTCCTATGTAGTTAATATAGATCAGGAGCAATAGAGGGATTATAACACTTCCTTGCGGAACGCCGTATATTACTTCTGGTTTACTCTATGACTTTCCGTCTATTACCGTGATCTTTCTGACAGGAAATCACGAATCCAGTCGCACGACTGAGGCGATATTCCATAAGCACGCAGTTTGGTTAGAAGAGGCTTATAAGGAACGGTGTCTAAAGCCTTCTGTAAATCTAAAACTATGGGATCAATTTCACATACCCCGTGGATATCACTCATTACTTTGTGAGTGTAAAGAGCTAGTTGTGTTCCTGAATAAGGGCTGACTATGTGTCAATAAATCGTTTTCTTCGAGGTAATTCATAATGTTCGAACACAGTATATGTTCCAAAACCCTTCTGATAATCGACGTTAGTGATATGGGTCTGTAATTCAGCGGATTATAATTATTTCCCTTTTTGGGTATTGGTGTGACTTGAGCAATTTTCTAGTCTTTACGTACGGAACTTTCTGTGAGCGAGCGTCCATTTTTCCTGTAGAGCTGCTTGCAAGTCTTGGAGTGTGGTTAGTGGATGTTGACGTGATGCAACCAGTCTCCCTAGTGCATGCCAGACATGCACTATGGGATCCAAATCGAGAGGGCAAGTCAGCCACGCCGTGTGTGCAATATCTTCCGTTTTTCATTAAAACATCAGCCACCCTTGCTCTAGGAGGCGACGCATTATCGTCCATCAATACGAAGTTTGGGTCAAGAGCACATAACAACAAACGCCCATGAGGCCTCAAGCTATTTTCACGATATCTGACAACACTTAAACCTTGCTGATTCACCCGACCAGTTACCTGACGAAGTGTTTGAGTTGTCAACATAGTCCCTATGCACACCATTGGGGATCCTCCTCGATATAGGTCTCTTTCCAGAACGTTTGGGTCCCGACATCGTGTCCGACATTCCCTCCAGGTGCATATCTGATGAGAATCATTCTCCAAACCATATCCGAAAACAGCTACAAATAGCTCATTGGCCACGTCTTCGACTGTCCAGGTGGCATGTTGACGACTCCACTCTAGACGTTTCCTTCTGTGAAGAAGCGTCACAGGCACACATACAGCAGGTCTGCGACAATAAAGGCCACTCCGCCGAAGCCTTCTGTACACCGTTTGCCACGATATAAAACATCCAGTGGATGCCAGGTCAGACGCTAGTTGGCGTGCAGTAGTAAGGCAGTACCGCAGTGCCCTTACAGTCAAATAACGGTCTTCTCCTTCTGACATCACATGTGGTCGGCCCTGCCCTGGTCTTCCGGATACAGTTTCGGTCTCTATAAACTGTCACCACGTGCGATAAACAACAGAACGATTCACATTAAGCCATCGGATTACATCATTTTGCGACTCTTCTGCTTCCATTCTTCCTATAGCCCTTCACCGCAGAGATTCTGTTAGGTGTCTTCTCTGTGTCATATTGAATTGTCTGTGACTCTGCACTCAGCGACTGTGGATGCGGGACTATTCGCTAAACACTGCTCCGCTTGGTTCGTTGACCGGAATGTCATCTTCGGTGTAGAACACGATTGCACGGACATCTGTTGACAATTTGTATGATTATATCATGAATTAGATGCAGGACAGGGAAATAACGGTTTGTTGCTTTAATTTTGGACAGCAATGTAATTAATTCTAGACAATATAGAGCATAAAGTTACAGGACTCTTCAAGCCCATTAGAAGAAACGAGAAGAGGAATTTTCGAACAAATATATTTGGCTCGGTAAGTTATTAAAATCGAGAAAGGGAACGGGATAGAAATAAGCAGCAGCACTGCTATATCACGTAGAGGTATTCGGACAGCCGCAAAACTATGCTGTATTGAGTTTCACTTTGAGACAGTGTACTGTATATCCGGGATAACAACAAACGCCCGTAGTCAAATTTACAGCGCGGGGCATAAGTAAACGGGTCGGCCGGGAACGACTAATTACAGGAGCCGCAACCAATTAAACACATCAAATACGCATTTCGGAATCGGAACTGCAATTAAGGCCCATTACTACACAGAAACGAGAAAACTGGAAACTCGTTGTTAGCAGGTACCGCCGTGAGTGCTATTTGCGCGGTTTTCCTGCCCCTTCTTTTGGAATGCTGGTAAGGGTCACGGTTATTGTTTTCATACAGCTTCTAAACGACAGTCAAATTATCCTCTTTGTATTATATGAAGTAGAATGGAATAAATACGAGTGGTGATCCATATTAGCTGAAACATTTGTGAAGGAAGTTTTAATTGCAATAAACGTGAAAATCACATTCCTACGATTATTTTCTGGATGTTATCCGAGAAAGCATTATAAATCTAATTATGTGAATAATTGCCTGTACACATCGGTGTTATAACTCTCTCTAAATGCGTACAGTTGCAATAATATCAGCAGTAAAATAAGAGAAGAATAATTTTGGGTTTCACGCTACTTCAGTATGTAAGTACGTTTCTGCGAAGACACTTGAAATGGAATACGCAAGAGCCAAGCAAAGCAATACCAACAAACAGACAATTTTTCTTTTTTCAAATAGTAATGAACAGATGACTTCAAATACTGACATTCTGTCAGATTTAAATACGAAATTTGTCCTTGCATTCCAAAATAATGTAACCATGTCGTCGATGCTATGAATTTTGTTGTTATATTTTCATTACGAAGAGGAATGGTGGAATATTTCATGTGGCTGCACACGGTCCTTAGCTCCAAAGCAAGGATATCCCCGTTATAGTGGCTTTTACAGATTGAAACTTCTCAATGTGAGTCGCTTCATTGTGTCTATTGAGCTGCTTTCAGCCTTTCTATACTTATTTGCACCTCTGCGGGTCGGTACATCCGTGCTTTCCATTCTGAGGAGAAAAATGAGCAGTACAGTGTTCCATGAAACAGCCACGGTGATACATCAGTAGAAAAATATTGTCATTTCTCAATGTAAGCTTTACATTTCGTACACCTATATGTATACTAAGTATACATATAGTCCTGTATTTGGTTTTTCCATTTACTTACTACTTTCCATTCCATGTCTTGCCTGCTAGAGAGAGTGTGTGAGACTGTCCTTATTTAATGCTTCCATATACTTTGATTCTTGGACAGGGATTCCTTGAGTGGTAGTGGTAGTTTAGAAGCTGTTGTATAGAGACTATGTAACTTCCGCTGGGCCTAATACACGTTAGGGCAGACTGGTCAGCAGCTCTTTCATAAGCTGGCACGGGTAGCCGGAAAGTATTTTCTCTTTCCATTTCCGCAACTTCTTGGGGACCTCTGTCTGGACTCTGGACTGTTCTAACACTACATGTAGTGCCAGTCAAGAAACGGCTAATAGGATGCCCTAAAAAAAGGAAACACGGAACTTATGAAATGAATTTAAAATTGAGAATGGAAAAAGGGTTCTAACCCGACGAACAAACATACACACACATAATGCATTCATACATAAAAGATTCACAGTAACTAAAGCGAGAAATAGGTCGTACAAATCATTCTCTCATCGCCAAGTAGCGGCAGGGGCTCAGATTCGCGTTAGACAACTAAAATATTAATAAGGATACTCGCACTCCCTAATTGTAGTCAGTCCACCGTGCGGGCTTTCAATACTAAAATAATAAAATGGTGGTAGTTATGGCCCTCAACTACGTACCCTCCGACTCAAGAGTTGCAATATTAAACGTTTTGGCTGGTTTCGTTGTCTAGGGGCTGGAATTCGTAGTTGCCACATTACAGGCCAAATACTGCTGAGTCTATAGTATAAGATAAGAATACACGCATTAATCGAATGGTCGAAGGTTTCTATCACTCGGCAAATTGCGAATTATGAATATAACATATAAATTTATAAATGAAAGATTGCAATTAAATAAAATGGTAGGTACTATCTTAACGACTTTAAATGATGAGTACGATAGTAAAAGTACTTTTGAGAATGCGGTATATGTCTGCAGAACACTTATTGGTGTCGATGGTCCAGCAATTAAATAAAATACAAGTTGAATAACAGAGAAACAATAGATTCCTACTGCACGTAATTAGTTATGAACAACAACATAGCTTGCGAGATATTCACTTCTAAATGCACACTATGTCTTCACTATAGAGGCCACGGAAATATCACAAGTGCACAAATCAGCACTACGAAATGTTTCTATCTGCCGCGACCACGCGCAAACCGCTCCACACTCTCCAAGTCCCTCTCGCTACTCGGCGTCCGTCGCGCCGTCGCGTCCAGCACTTCCCGTGTCGTGTACCGTATCGCCCGTGTCCTGTGCCGTCCTGCCCAGAACTCCCTCGTGTCCTCTCCGGAAACCATGCTCTTCCCCCACTTCCATCCAGTCTCCCCATTCACGAGCGCTGTGATTGGCTGGAGCGCTCCGGCCGTAGAACAAAGGGTAGGCCAGTAGTCTAATGTCTCTGTGCTTTCTAAAACACAGTAAATATTTAAACAATTTCTTCATGAATAGTATACATCGAATATAAACAAATACATGGATAAATAAATATACAGAGGGGTCCAAAAAATGTATCCACTGTTTAAAAGTCCATAACTTGAAAACTAATTGACGGAATTGTCTCATTTATGGTGAAAGTGTAGCTGAAAGTCCAACTTGAAAATATCACTGTAGGTGTTCGAAATGTTCACCATTAACATCCACACACAAACGATGCCGCCGAACTGCAGCACGAACTACTGACTGCAACGTGTTCAGTTGGATATTTGCACATGAATGTACGAGGGATTCTCGAAGTTCATCCAATGTGCGTGGTTTTTGTGTATAAACGACGTCCTTTAGTGTTTACCACAGGTAAAAGTCCAAAAGAGTTAGGTCTGGGGAACGTGGTGGATACTCCACAGCACCTCTGCGGCCTATCCATCTTCCTGGTAGATTTTCGTCGTCGTCGTCGTCGTCGTCGTCGTCGTCGAGATACGCCCTAACACGATTTTGGTTGTGGGCTGGAGCACCATCTTGTTGAAAGTAAACTCTTCCGTCTCCATACAAGTCTCGGATGGCAGGTAAAATGGGTGTCTGAAGCTTCTGAAGGTATACCTCACCGGTAACAGTGCCGTCAAAGAAGAATGGCCCAATGAAGCCCCGGTAAGACAACCCACACCACTCATTTACTCCTGGCAAATTCACGGCTTTTTCTACATGGACGTTCGGATTTTCGGCGGCCCAGTAGATGTAATTGTGGCGGTTTACTGTACCATTGAGTTAGAACTGTGCCTCATCAGACCACACAATCACCTTTGAAAACTCTTCATCGTTGCGCACCATGTTAGTAAACCACTCGCAGTACTCCATTCTACGATCTGGGTCGTCCTCGTTCTTTGCTGTCTTCAAAATTCGCCGAACACTTGAGCGACTCACTCCAGTTTCACGGGCACACTGTCTCACAGACTTCTGTGGTGAGCGAGTGAATTGTTGTAACACACGACGGGAGTTAGCTGGACTTGCTACTGTTACAGGTCGTCCAGATCGTTGTTTGTGTACATCTCTAACACAGCCTTCGGCTTGAAATTTGTCTCGAATACGACGAATCGTTAAACGTGTCGGTGGCTCTGTTTGATACTCATTTCACCATTGCCGTTGAACCTCATTAATGTTTTCGTACTTAAAATACCACTTCAAAACTGTCTTCCTTTCATCGAATGTAAGCCTTGCGCCAGTCATGTTTACTCGAGTAATTAGGTGCAACTAGGAACAAAACACTGACTATCTGGCGACTGTAATCTGACAAAACAAAACATCGCAAAACAACGCTTGTGTGGCGATTTCCGGAACTAAAAACTATTACACTACCAAAGATGAGACAACTCCATCAATTAGTTTGCCACTTATGTACTTTTAAACAGTGGATACATTTTTTTGGACCCCTCTGTATTTATAAGCATGGTGCTACCGTGTTTTCGTGTAACTGTGGAGTACTTATGGCCTGACGCGATCGATAGTAATCGGACACTTTGACCTCCAATAACTCATGTACTACTCAAGTTTCATGCCTGTAATTCATACCAATTTAGGTTTACACTAAAGACGCGTAGATCGACGAAATCGGATAAACCGTTTAGATCAAAAAATGGTTCAAATGGCTCTGAGCACTATGGGACTTAACATCTGTGGTCATCAGTCCCCTAGAACTTAGAACTACTTAAATCTAACTAACCTGAGGACATCATACACATCCACGCCCGAGGCAGGATTCGAACCTGCGACCGTAGTAGTCACGCGGTTCCGGACTGAGCGCCTGAACAGCTAGACCACCGCGGCCGGCTAAACCGGTTAGATTTTGGAAATTAGTTACTGGGTGTTACTTGTATAATTTATCGTCAGATACTAAACTTTAAACTAATAAAGATATTGGAAATCTGATTACACCATCAGAATTGTCGTGCAAATAATGGTAATATACATTTTTCTTTTTGGGGCATCATGATTCATCTGGCCACTATTAATTTCTATACGAACTGTGAAATGTTTGCCATGATGGTTTCACAGAGTCCGCCATCTTTGGCACTCTCGACATACAAGTCTGTTTCATTGAAACAGCGTCACCTTGGAATTCCCAGCCACGTGGCTGGACCATGCGCTAGGGCTACCCCTCTTGTCCGGCTAACGTTCGCCACCACGTGTTTGTTGCCACGCCCCGGCTGGCCGAGCGGCCCGTGTGGCCACGCCAACTTAGCTTTCACGGCGCCACAATTCGCCCATTACCTTACATTCGGTACGATTTACCACAGCTGTATTGCTAAGAAACGTATTAGCATATCAACCTCGGCCAATCCTTACACATTCCCATTACCAAAGCTTACATAACAAGAGATGACCAGAACAGACAACCTCACTTTCGGGCGACCCAGCGCACAGTGCTGTTTCATACTGGTGGACAGAGGTCCCCAGACAGTAGCGGAAATGGGCAGATAAATACGTTCCGGCTATCTGCAGCAAATTATGCCATAGCCGCTGACCAGTCTCCCGTAATGTCTCTCTGACCCAAAAGCAGCCACATAATCTCTACACAAAAGTTGGCTGAACTCCTACTACCACTCAAAGTATCCCTGCACAAGCACCAAAGGACATGTAGGCACCACAGAATGGATTGCGGGCTTTCTCGGCGAATTTCATATATGAATTCTTCAAGGGTTGTCAGCCGAATAGCGCCGTCGTCTCGTAGCAACGTTTCGATGGAATGCATTTCCATCATCTTCAGGTGAAGTCTTCGACGACGCTACCCGACTGACAACCCGTGAATTTATTTAATTCATGAAAAATTAATGAGCTGTTACATTTTAAAATTCATGTACAGAAAAAAAATCAAATGTTATAGTTCATTGTATCAATTTTTACTACAGTTTTTAATATATTTGGAAAATTCTAGAGTTTCATGCACCTGTAAGTATGGTTAGTATGCTGTGCAAAATTCATGGAAGAATCTCTTTTACTCATGAAGAAAAGCGAACCTATAGCAACAAATGCAGCCAATAGTAAATGAAAAAAAGGATGAAATTTGAGATGTAAAAACATATTTTGTTATGTTTTTGAACTTCCACTGCTATGAGTGCGAATCCTGAACCTTTCCTGGTCATGCAGACAAAGTTTTATCAATTTATTTGTAAAAGTATAGACAGTGGATATTAAAATGTCCTGTGATGCCTCTCCAAGTCGGCCCGTTTGACGTTATACCCCGTCAGCATGATCTCCTCCATTATTTTCAGAGGAGGAATGTATTTGCCGGTCTGTAGCTGATAAATCAGTTCCTTTGGAAAAGAATTTCACAACGACTCCCTCGTTTCTAATTTTGCTTTTTAAATTTGCGTTTGACCAACTAGAACCCATTCAGTTCAATTCCTTTATTTTATTTGTTGTTGTTTCCTATTTTTCCAGTATTCCCACAGTTTCTCCTCATGTTATCTTTTTCTTTCTTCTGCCTATGTTGTTTCTGATTTTTTTAGTTTTTCTGCTTTGAAAGCATTTTAAATTTAGTATTGTATTCCTAAAAAGGTTTCTTTCATCCAGCTCATTTTCTTCTTTCTGTAATCCACACTTTTCTCGATTTCTGCTTCCAGAAATCTTCTTTTTTTGTTGTTGTTGTTGCATTAGCCTGTTCCCATTCATTCGGAAGAGGTGTCTAAAAAAGATTAGTGTTAACTTAACCATTACTTCTGATACTTTTCTTACATTTTTATAAATCTCCTCATTACTGCCCATTTTCCAAACATCTAGAGTTTGTATTGCACATTTACCTCTCTCATAATACGTCTTTCAAATACTTCTGTTCTCTCCAGCTTATAGTTCATCGCTAGACATTCATATCCATATAAACGCACAAATCGTACCACGATGTTATAGCGTCTTAGTTTTGTTTTTCTACGTAAGAATTTCTTGTTTCAAATATTCTTTGCCAAAACGCGTTTGTTCCACTTCGTTAACTCTACACCTGTTTAAAATTTCTCATGTCCATTCCGTTTTATAGTTTCTCCAAGATATATGTATTTAATTACTCGCTCTGTTTTACCTGTTTGTGTTCCTATGAATTTTGCAGCCTGTTTTGTATTTGTCATGAATTTTATTTTTCAGGACCCTGCTATTTGCTATCAAGAAAATTTATTTGGACAACTACTCCTGTCAGATTTTCTGAAAGTAGTGCAAAATATTCTCGAAACGTCAGGTAGAATTTGGTTTGTTTTTGTTTCCAAAATTATTGGCTAAATTTTGAGATTTTAGCTCAAAATTTGGCAGACTTACAGTTTTTTCTAGAACGCTGTTAAAGACTAAACACTATAAACCATTCCCTTTGTCTAACACCAGTTTTTATTTCAAATGGCTGAGATACTTCTCCCTATAACACCAAATTCTCTAAGGATCTTATGTATTGTTTCTCTGTCTACCGAACCGTATGCTTTCTAGAAATGAATAAATGGCAGTTTTATAGATTTTATGGTTAACAGTTCTGTGGCGAACTAGTGATTTTAAGTGCAGGATCTTCCTTTTCGATAGCCAACCTGATATTCTCACAGTTGTTTGTCTCAAGTGTCTACAACTCTGTCTAGAAGAATTTTCGATAATACTCGTATTTTGGATGCCAATGGCAGAAGTGACACTCCTTTGTAATTATTGACATTTCTATTTTATTTATTTATATATAGTTGTATAACGACTGTTTTTCGAGTCACAGCTCCATTCTCAAGCTGTCAATATGTTTATATCAAAGCCGTAGAGCTGGAAACTGGCATGATGACCTTAAAGCTAGTCAGAAATAATTAAATATACGCTGCCTACCTAAAATGCACCCAGAAGACATGGTCGGATGTCAAAGTAATTTTTTCATACACATACACCATCAGTGAATACGTAAATGATTACGCCGGCCGGAGTGGCCGAGCGGTTCTGGGCGCTACAGTCTGGAACCGCGCCACCGCTACGGTCGCAGGTTCGAATCCTGCCTCGGGCATGGATGTGTGTGATGTCCTTATGTTAGTTAGGTTTAAGTAGTTCTAAGTTCTAGGGGACTAATGACCTCGGAAGTTAAGTCCCATAGTGCTCAGAGCCATTTGAACCATATAAATGATTACAGTTGTAATTCACTGTAAGAGGTAGAATGGTCACCAGAATGCATTAGTGTTGCTCGTGTTTAGCATTGTTAGCAGTTTTGGCAGGGTATATAACAGGCGTGAATAGCGTCAGATGTTGAGTTATTACTGTGAAAGACAAGCAGATGCCTGTGTACGCGTAGGGGCCGTAGGTAACTAGTCGGCCGGCTGGTCTACTCGTAAGGCTTTTGCTTGTGAGAGTACCCCAATGTTGGGACGACCACCGCAAGGAAAGATAGCAGTATTTTGCACCGAAAAGCGCATCGTAATCCCTCAAATCTACCCCTACCATCCGATAAAAAGTAATGGGCTCCCTGTAACATGTTGCGTTATGTGTTAACTCTCACGTGACAGTACTGTGGTGCCATTTTACAACAGGACAATGTTCTCCCGCTTATATCACGTACCTCTATGAACTATTTGCTTGATTATGAGGGACTCCCGTGTCCAGCAATATACCCAGATTGGTCCTCGATAGAACATTTGTGGGATCAGCTCGGACGTCAATACGTCCCTGTACCAGTATTCAGGTTATCGAGGACGAGTTACAACTTTATCAAACCCTCCCGAACAAATTAAGTGCGGTTATCCGGATCGGATGCCGTACAATTTCATGCTGATAAGTAGATCGTACTGCCAATTCATTTGATTCTGTAATCACTGAAATAACATCATATAATCTCTCTAACCCTTGAAGTTTCATTCCGTTTCCTCCTTCCCTTGTGGGTGCTTCACTTATTTTTGTCAGGTAGTGTAAATAAATTAAATACTATAAAGTCGTACGTGTATTCTTTTCCCGAAAAAAAGGTTACCTTGAACACGTTTCTACCGCATCCTGAAATAGCGATTACTTTCGAAACCTTAGTGTCATATATTGACAATATAATTACTTGTAAGTTGTTACGCCTAAGGCTGTTGGGAGGCATCAAGGGCACTCCAAGATAGGAACGTAGGCCAAAGTGGTAGTGTTTAGGTTACCGGTGCTAAACAGTAACACTAGAGTCCTGCAAATTGCAGACGCTCAAGGCAACTGCCTCAGGGTAGAAACTTCACTTTAGAGAATTAACTGGTAACTCCATCCACCGTCTAGACGATGTTGTAAGGCGTCACAGTATAAGATGGCCACGAAAACCCACGCAGCAAGTTTGATACTTGCTCCTGAGAACTGCACGTATGTAGGTTTCCATAGGCCAGAGTGCTACTACAGCAGTCCCCTCTCATAAAATGACTGGGGGTGCTTCCAAGTGACGGAAAACATTATTGTGCTGACCACAATAGGAGTGGCAGTGACGTTTAGCTTTCAGCTGAACGCAGTTGCTACCAAACTTGGAGTTTCTTAATGTGAAGTCCACAAGCATCCCTACCTACCGAGTAGGAGGATGGGAGGAATCTAAATGTGGTTGGCCAGAGCCGTCCTGGAAGTGCAGAGTGTCTCGTCAAATTGGCCGAAGCCTGGTAAGTGCCAGTGGATTGACGGGTCGAATACAGGAAAGGAGAAATAGTGCGCCACCACGATTCTTTAAAATCCCTTGTTTTTGTATTCAGAGGGAGTTATCAGTCAGATCATCGAGGCACTGACTCCATGTTGCTAGTGGCCACACTCAGTAAGCTCCGACATGTCCTTTTCCTCACTTGGAGTGCTGTTCTCAAGTTTGTACTTAACATGCTGCTACCGTTAGTGCTCACGTCCGTGGATTCAGAGACTGACTTCTGTTCTGCAACGTATTGCGTCCTTTGCCTTTTCTACTGTTTAAAATTAGCCTTCAGTATAGTACTTAGTCTGATTGTTAATAAATAGTGTTAACCAGACTCCGGACTTCCATGAGACTCCGCTGTAAGCATCCAGTCGAGTCTCAGAATCCGCGCCTCTCGTAGGTGCCCTGTGACAGGTCATCAACATGCCTTCTCTGGGAATTTGTCTTTCTTCATTTGCTCCTCACCACTCGGAAATTGCAGACTAACCTCAAAAACCCTGTCTTCTCTCTATCTTGTGATAGGACACAGCCGGAGGTACTCTTTAAATCTGCAA
Organism: Schistocerca piceifrons; assembly: GCF_021461385.2. Lineage (NCBI taxonomy): Eukaryota > Metazoa > Arthropoda > Insecta > Orthoptera > Acrididae > Schistocerca > Schistocerca piceifrons. The sequence goes on along the minus strand of NC_060149.1, from coordinate 176,921,681 downwards.
CATACCAGTATATTCAGACATGTGTTTCTCTTTGCAGGTGAATTTCACTATTCATTACATACTTTCGCACGCTCATTAATAGATGATGTAAATCTGACAGGAACTGAGGACGGGTATATAAGTGGCGGTAAACAAATGGTTCAAATGGCTCTGAGCACTATGGGATTTAACATATGTGGTCATCAGTCCCCTAGAACTTGAACTACTTAAACATAACTAACCTAAGGACACCACACACATCCATGTCCGAGGCAGGATTCGAACCTGCGACCGTAGCGGTCACGCGGTTCCAGACTGAAGCGCCTAGAACCGCAAACCACACCGGCCGGCAGTGGCGGTAAACCCCATGCCTTCAAGTAAACACTACTACAATATTGGAGTAACGTAAGCTACCAGTGCTACGTCTGCGAAGTGTGGAGTACGTCTAAGGGAAAGTTCAGCTTATTTTCTAAATATTACCACAAAGGTTAGCTTATCTCTAGTCCAAAGTACACAAATAACAATTTCCATGACAAACAAAAGTATGCATGAAAGTTTTTGTTCCTAATGAGTGAATCACATTTGTTCTTGTGGTCTTCAGTTCAGAGACTGGTTAGATGCAGCTCTCCATGCTACTCTATCCTGTGCAAGCTTCTTCACCTCGGAGTAACTACTGCAGACTACATCCTTCTGAATCTGTTTAGTGTATTTATCTCTTGGTCTTCATCTACGATTTTTACCCTCCACGCTGCCCTCCAATACTAAATTGGTGATCCCTTGATGCCTCAGAATATGTACTACATACCGATCCCTTCTTCAAGTCAAGTTGTGCCACAAATTTCTCTTCTCCCCAATTCTATTCATTACCCCCTAATTATTTATGCGATCACCCATCTAATCTTCAGCATTCTTCTGTAGTACCACATTTCGAAAACTTCTATTCTCTTCTTGTCTAAACTATTTATCGTCCACGTTTCACTTAAATACATGGGTACACTCCATACAAATACTTTCAGAAACGACTTCCTGACACTTAAATCTATACTCGATGTTCTCTTCTTCAAAAACGATTTCCTTGCCATTGCCAGTCTACATTTTATATCCTCTCTACTTCGACCATCATCAGTTATTTTGCTCCCCAAATAGCAAAACTCATTTACTACTTTAAGCGTCTCATTTGCTAATCTAATTCCCTCAGCATCACCCGATTAAATTCGACTACATTCTATTATTCTCGTTTTGCTTTTGTTGATGTTCGTCTTATATCCTCCTTTCAAGACACTGTCCATTCCGTTCAACTGCTCTTCCAGGTCCTTTGCTGTCTCTGATAGAATTAAAATGTCATCGGCGAAGCTCAAAGTTTTTATTTCTTCTCCATGGACTTTAATTCCTACTCCGAATTTTTCTTTTATTTTCTTTACTGCTTGCTCAACATACAGATCGAATAACATCGGAGATAGGCTACAACACTGTCTCACTCCCTTCCCAACCACTGCTTCCCTTTCATGCCCCTCGACTCTTATAACTGCCATCCGGTTTCTGTACAAATTGTAAATAGCCTTTCGCTCCCTGTATTTTACCCCTGCCACCATCAGAATTTGAAGAAGAATATTCCAGTCAACATTGTCAAAAGCTTTCTCTAAGTCTACAAAAGCTAGAAACGTAGGTTTGCCTTTCCTTAATCTATTTTCTAAGATAAGTTGTAAGGTCAGTATTACCTCACGAGTTCCAATATTTCTACGGAATCCAAACTGATCTTTACGGAGGTCGGCTTCTACCAGTTTTTCCATTCATCTGCAAAGAATTCGTGTTAGTATTTTGCAGCAGTGGCTTATTAAACTGATAGTTCGGTAATTTTCACATCTGTCAACATCTGCTTTCTTTGGGATTGGAATTATTAAGCCGGCCGCGGTGCTCTCGCGGTTCTAGGCGCGCAGTCCGGAACCGTGCGACTGCTACGGTCGCAGGTTCGAATCCTGCCTCGGGCATGGATGTGTGTGATGTCCTTAAGTTAGTTAGGTTTAAGTAGTTCTAAGTTCTAGGGGACTGATGACCACAGATGTTAAGTCCCATAGTGCTCAGAGCCATTTGAACCATTTTTTTGGAATTATTGTATACTTCTCGAAGTATGAGGGTATTTCGACTGTCTCATACATCTTGCTCACCAGATGGTAGAGTTTTGTCAGGGCTGGCTCTCCCAAGGCTATCAGTAGTTCTAATGGAATGTTGTCTACTCCCGGGGCCTTGTTTCGACTTAGGTCTTTCAGTGTTCAGTCAAACTCTTCGCGCAGTATCATATCTCCCATTTCGTCTTCATCTACATCCTCTTCCATTTCCATAATATTGTCCACAAGAACGTCGCCCTTGTATACGCCCTCTATATACTCCTTCAAACTTTCTGCATTCCCTTCTTTGCTTAGAACTGGGTTTCCATCTGAGCTCTTGATATTCATACAAGTGGTTCTCTTTTCTCAAAAGGTCTCTTTAATTTTCCTGTGGGCAGTATCTATCTTACCCCTAGTGATATACGCCTTACATACTTACTTTTGTCCTCTAGTCAACCATGCTTAGCCATTTTGCACTTCCTGTCGATCTCATTTTTGAGACGTTTGTATTCCTTTTTGCCTGCTTTATGTACTGCATTTTTGTATTTTCTCGTTTCATCAATTAAAAGAAGAGATCTTTTGTTACCCAAGGATTTCTATTAGCCCTCGTCTTTTCACCTACTTGATTCTCTGCTGCCTTCACTATTCCATCTCTCAAAGCTACCCATTCTTCTTCTCCTGTATTTCTTTCCCTCATTCTTGTCAATCGTTCCCTAATGCTCTCCCCGAAACTCTCTACAACCTTTGGTTCTGTCAGTTTATCCAGGTCCCATCTCCTTAAATCCCCACCTTTTTGCAGTGTCTTCAGGTTTAAGCTACAGTTCATAACTAACAGATTGTGGTCAGAGTCCACATCTGCCCCTGGAAATTTATTACAATTTAATACCTGGTTCCTAAATTTCCGTCTTACTATTATATAATAAATCTGAAACCTTCCAGTATCTCCAGGCCTCTTCCACGTACACAGCACTCTTTCATGGTTCTTGAACCAAGTGTTAGCTATGATTAAGCTATGCTCTGTGCAAAATTCTACCACGTGGCTTCCTCTTTCATTCCTTACCCCCATTCCATATTCATCTACTACGTTTCCTTCTCTTCATTTTCCTACTACCGAATTCCAGTCACCTATGACTATTAAATTTTCGTCTCCCTCCACTATGTGAATAATTTCTTTTATCTCATCATACATTTCATCAATCTCTTCGACAACTGCGGAGCTAGTTGGCCTATAAACATGTACTGCTGTGGTAGGCGTGGGCTTCGTATCTGTCTTAGCAACAATAATGCGTTCACTATGCTGTTTATAGTAGCTTAACCGCATTCCTATTTTTTATTCATTATGAAACCTACTCCTGCATTTCCCCTATTTGATACTATATTTATAACCCTGTATTCACCTGACCAGAAGTCTTGTTCCTCCTGCCACCGAACTTCATTAATTCCATCTGTATCTAACTTTAACCTGTCCATTTCCCTTTTTAAGTTTTCTAACCTACCTCCGACCCGTAGAACGCCAGTTTTCTCTCTCCTGATAGCAACGTCCTCCTGAGTTGTTCCCTCCCGGTGATCCGAATGGGGGACTATTTTACCTCCGGAATATTTTACCCAAGAGGACGCCATCAATCATCATTTAACCACACAGTAAAGCTGCATGCCCTCGGGAAAAATTACGGCTGTAGTTTCCCCTTGCTTTCAGCCGTTCGCAGTACCAGCACAGCAAGGCCGTTTTGGTTAGTGTTCCAAGGCCAGATCAGTCAGTCATCTAGACTGTTGCCCCTGCAACTACTAGAAAGGCTGCTGCCCAAGCTATCCTGTCCTCAAAGTCTTCTGCCAGTTAGGTACCTGGATTTCTATTATACTCATATATGTCTTGGTTGATGTGAGCCAATATTTGGCATCACGTCGTGCTTCTCCAAAAAAAAAAAAATGGTTCAAATGGCTCTGAGCACTATGGGACTTAACAGCTGAGGTCATCAGTCCCCTAGAACTTAGAACTACTTAAACCTAACTAACCTAAGGACATCACACACATCCATGCCCGAGGCAGGATTCGAACCTGCGACCGTAGCGGTCGCGCGGTTCCAGACTGAAGCGAAGCGTGTGGCGCGCAAATTTTTCTCGGGACTGAGACCTGGCTGAACCCTGAGATAGGAAGTTCTGAAATACTTAGTGAGGGTTGGAACGTGTATCGGAAAGACAGATTGAACACCGTAGGAGGTGGTGTCTTCATTGCAGTTGACAAAAATATTGTGTCTACTGAGGTCGAAGTAGAGTGTGATTGTGAAGTTACCTGGACACGTTTAACAGGGCTAGGAGAAATAAAGTTAATTGTTGGGTGTTATTACCGGCCCCCAGGTTCCACCGTGACAGTTCTAGAATCATTCAAAGGGAGTCTACTCTCTGTATCGCAGAAGTACCCGGATCGTGCTATATTAGTCGTAGGCTACTTCAACCTACCTAGTATAGACTGGGATGTCTATGGATTCATTACGGGTGGTACAGACAAGCCGTACTTTTGAACACATTATCCGAAAACTGTCTTGAGCAGCTAAATCGACAGCCAACACGTAATGGAAATATTTTACATCTGGTAGCCACGAACAGACCAGACCTCATCGACGGCGTCAGTGTTGACAAAGGGATTAGTGGTTCAAATGGTTCAAATGGCTCTGAGCACTATGGGACTTAACTACTGTGGTCATCAGTCCCCTAGAACTTAGAACTACTTAAACCTAACTAACCTAAGGACATCACAAACATCCATGCCCGAGGCAGGATTCGAACCTGCGACCGTAGTGGTCTTGCGGTTCCAGACTGCAGCGCCTTTAACCGCACGGCCACTTCGGCCGGCAAGGGATTAGTAATCATGACGTTGTCATTACGACTATGATTACGAAAGTTAAAAAGTCGGTCAAGAAGGCTAGGAGAGTATTCTAACATACCGCCGTTTGAGTCTCGTACAGATTCCCGTATGGAGGACATAGTGATAGACATACCTGAAGTTGTGAAGCAGCTGAATGGGTTGAAAATAAATAAATCGCCAGGTCCTGATGGGATTCCAATTCGGTTTTTCAGAGAGTACTCTACTGCATTGGCTCCTTACTTAGCTTGCATTTATCGCGAATCTCTTGCTCAACGTAAAGTCCCGAGCGACTGGAAAAAAGCGCAGGTGACGCCTGTGTATAAGAAGGGTAGAAGGACGGATCCTCAAAATAACAGACCAGTATCCTTAACATCGGTTTGTTCCAGGATTCTGTAACATATTCTCAGTTCGAACATAATGAATTTCCTTGAGACAGAGAAGTTGCTGTCCATGCATCAGCAAGACTTTAGAAAGCATCGCTCCTGCGTAACGCAACTCGCCCTTTTTTCACATGATATCTTGCGAAGCATAGATGAAGGGTATCAGACGGATGCCATATTCCTTGACTTCCGGAAAGCGTTTGACTCTGTGCCCCACTGCAGACTCCTAACTAAGGTACGAGCATATGGGATTGGTTCCCAAATATGTGAGTGGCCCGAAGACTTCTTAAGTAATAGAACCCAGTACGTTGTCCGCGATGGTGAGTGTTAATCGGAGATGAGGGTCTCGTCTGGAGTGCCCCAGGGAAGTGTGGTAGGTCCGCTGTTGTTTTCTATCTACATAAATGATCTTTTGGATAGGGTGGATAGCAATGTGTGGCTGTTTGCTGATGATGCTGTGGTGTACGGGAATGTGTCGTCGTTGAGTGACTGTAGGAGGATACAAGATGACTTGGACAGGATTTGTGATTGGTGTAAAGAATGGCAGCTAACTCTAAATATAGATAAATGTAAATTAATGCAGATGAATAGGTAAAAGTATCTTGTAATGTTTGAATACTCCATTAGTAGTGTAGCGCTTGACACATTCACGTCGATTAAATATTTGGGCGTAACATTGCAGAGCGATATGAAGTGGGACAAGCATGTAATGGCAGTTGTGGGGAAGTCGGATAGTCGTCTTCGGTTCTTTGGTAGAATTTTGGGAAGATGTGGTTCATCTGTAAAGGAGACCGCTTATAAAACACTAATACAACCTATTCTTGAGTACTGCTCCAGCGTTTGGGATCCCTATCAGGTCGGATTGAGGGAGGACATAGAAGCAATGCAGTGGCGGGCTGCTAGATTTGCTACTGGTAGGTTCGATCATCACGTGAGTGTTACGGAAATGCTTCAGGAACTCGGGTGGGAGTCTCTGGAGGAAAGGTTGCGTTCTTTTCGTGAATCGCTACAGAGGAAATTAAGAGAAGCAGCATTTGAGGCTGACTGTAGTACAATTTTACTGCCGCCAACTTATATTTCGCGGAAAGACCACAAAGATAAGAAAAGATAGATTAGGACTCGTACACAGACATATAGGCAGTCACTTTTCCCTCGTTCTGTTTGGGAGTGGAACCGGGAGAGAAGATGCTAGTTGTGGTGCGAGGTACCCTCCGCCACGCACCGTATGGTGGATTGCGGAGTATGTATGTAAATGTAGATGTAGACCTTACAGTTACACACCATTGGATTCGTCTCGATAGTCGCTATCAGAAAATAAGTACCTAACTATAGCATCCCATTAAAAAAAAAAAAAAAAAAAAAAGTTGACCGTCATATTTCTGAAGCGACCCCACCTAGCAAAAAAAAAAACACATCATATTATGGCCCCCGTTGACCCATGTAACTTTTGCCCACAAACGTTTCAGCTCCTATCATACTTTCGGAATTATTCTTGGTGGCAATAGTTAATGACTCACCCTGTATGACAGTCACTGATGGGCAGAGTAAGTAAAATGCAGTTTGAGGATACAAGGAAAATGCCACCTCTTCACAAGCAGCACCTCGACTTTATACTGCATTTTATAGCATAAAATGCCAGGCCTCACGGTTATTTCCTGGCATAAAGTAAGACATACGCAGCTCCTTCAATCACTTGAATTTACACCAAAATTTCGAATAATCAAGATTCACAAATACTACGCATCGTGGCGATGAAAAATCAAACCGAACTAATTATAAAACGAAATTATAAAACGAAATTACAAAACGCTTTGTCCGTAATCTAAAACCAGAGCAAGCTAATCCAACCCATACTTACCAACACAGATTGAACAATGAGCCAAACACTTTGTCTCCCAGTGGGCCGCTACCCCAGGCGGCTGGTGTGAGGAAGAAAGAAGCACTTTTGAGAATGCCTCCACCCTGCACCAGAGTGAAGCCTTCACTTCCTGGCACTGAGTTATGTCTCTGGTCATATCCCAAGGAGCTGAAAATTTGGCACTACATGCCAATAACAGTACGATACTCTCTGATTATAACCAACGGCCTTGCCGCAGTGGTAACACTGGTTCCCGTCAGATCACCGAAGTTAAGCACTGTCGGGCTGTGCTAGCTCTTGGATCGGTGACCATCCGGTCTGCCGAGCACTGTTGGCAAGCGGGGTGCACTCAGCCCTTGTGAGGCAAACTGAGTAGCTACTTGATTGAGGAGTAGCGGCTTCGGTCTCCGAAACTGACATACGGCCGCTACCTCAGTGTGCCGACCACATGTCCCTCCATATCCGCATCCAATGACGCCTGTGGGCTGAGGATGACACGGCGGCCGGTCGGAAGCGCTGGGCCTTCATGGCCTGTTCGGGAGGAGTTTAGTTTACTTTACTCTCTGATTATAGGGGAGTGTGCTTCAAAACATACGAATATTACCAATTATAAAAAACAGACACACACACACACACACACACACACACACACACACACACACACAGGGAAGAAAGGAAGGGAAAGCATACTGCATCAGGGAAAAAAAGTATACGAATGTCCATTTTTCCTTACTAAAAGCTAGACGATTAAGGCTGCAACAAAGTGAAAGAGAAAAATTAAAATCGAAGTAACGAGTCACTGACAACGAGTTGAGGCACACCCTTTCAGTGTCCGTTGTGCCAATGATTCGATCATTATCAAAGTCCGAAACATGGCGTTACGTTGCATGTGGACGCCTTCTGAGCATGCTGTCTCTTTCTGTAATAATGGCACTTTTCTGGACTGCAAACATTGAAAAAGTTTCATGTAAGAATGAAATTTTAGTCGACGCGTCCCACTGGAATGGAACTATTTGGCAGCATTCGGTCAAGGTATTTTTGGTGTAACATTTTCTAGTTGTACAAGTGCAAATTATTAAATTTCAATTATTATAATTTCAGTACATTCACCAAACATTTTGAAAAAAAAATTTTTCAAAATATTTCTCATTTCCTGCATTCGGACATGTTTGCTGTTGAGATACGTTAAAGTTCATCACATAGTGCGTTGGCTCTCCCTGTCTTTATTATGGATGTAGCTGAACATCTTCTATGAGACTTAGCTTCTGATGGTATGTCAAGCTGAAGAATAGCTTTCGCCACTGGACTGTAGAAATTCCTCCTCGACAACGACGGCATTCTCCGCAACTTGTTTTATCAGACGGATACGCATGGCAATATTGATCGAAAGGATATACACAATTTTTAGTAGATCAAGATGTGTGCGCCGGCCGTGGTGGCCAAGCGGTTAAAGGCGCTACAGTCTGGAACTGCGCGACCGCTACGGTCGCAGGTTCGAATCCTGCCTCGGACGTGGATGTTTGTGATGTCCTTAGGTTAGTTAGGTTTAAGTAGTTCTAAGTTCTAGGGGACTGATGACCTTAGAAGTTAAGTCCCATAGTGCTCAGAGCCATTTGAGCCATTTTTGAAGATGTGTGCCTGGAAGCTGTGTTTCTCGTACAAGGAGGATAGTAGATAAAACAATACGATCTTCTTTTCTTAGGCAGCGTCTGAAACTCGCTGTTTAAGGTCATTTCTCTTCTTTTATTTTCTTTTATTCCCTACTCCGATTATCAATGGAATGATCTTTTTTAGAGACGCGTTGGCGGAAGCGTCTAAAGCTCGCTGCTAGAGGCCGTTGCTCTTCTCGTATTTCCGTTCCTTCACCACTGTCATTATAACTGGAATTTCGTTTCAATTGTAACCCAGTATAAGAAGAACAGTTATTCTCTACTCGTTTAACGTTTTTCTCATTCTTAGCACCAAAGTGAAACAAAGAGACTTCACCAGAAACATAAATAACCGAGTTGTCATCAGACAGAAGCTCCTTTTTCGTGCGATTTTTCTCAGGTGTCCAACGATCAACATTCACGTGGACAATGCCCTGAGGATATATCATAAAATCCACTTTTACTGTACTGTGATTATGCGTGTAGTTCATAACTGGTCTCTATAAAATAACCACAGCAGTTCATGAAATAGAGTCACAAAATCTTTCTCTCTTCTTAAGAGACGGTCTTTCTTTTTCTTGTAACATTTCAAGGGTAACCCATCATTTATCGCTCTCTGCCTCAATCGAAACGTATAAGGAAGAAAGAATGGTGAATATAAAGGGATACATATTTTGGATGAAGTAGGTGCCTGCACTCACTGGTTTCGTAGAGCATGACGGTAAAAATTTCGACGCCACTTTATCATTCCACTCGCACGGCGTATATTCAAGTTGGTTACAGATGATGAGGACGAGTCCCAACCGGCCTAGGTTTCGGGGCCTCCACGGAAAAAGGATACTGACCATGTGTCTGTAGTAGGAACGTCACAAACAGTTTCGCAAAGTGAAACTGTAGGAAGAGAAACCGTTCATAATGATCTGGAGGTATGTGAAAGTGCGAGCCTGAGAAAACGAAGCGATAACCCGTGGGGTGTGCTATTGCATGTTACTTTTGGAAAAAATGAACATAATAAACAAAACGCTAGCAACATGCAGTGACACCTAACCGGTCCAGGATAATGGCTCAAGAAAAGGCCAACGACATCATTAACTTTATACCTGATGGACACTTCGTTGAAGTTAGGGGCATGTTGCGTGCAACGGAAACATGTGGTGCAGACACTGCACATGCTGCGCAAGAGTTAAAACGCACCCAAACGGAATTCGATTATACAGTTTTCAAGAACGGTAATTATATATCAACTTTTATATGGAAAACATTTTTGGTGTATCATCGTTTCAAAGATATTCCCTCTAAATCTAATATGCCAAGTTACATTTTGCGGTGTATTTTGTCAGTTAAAATTGAAATTCAGGACCAACAAAAACAATACGATTTGCATTATTTTGCCCATCTACACACCCATCAAGTTTCATCAAGAGCGTTTATTTCCTCTTGGGATTGTTCCCCTTAAAGTTATCAACATTCTCTTCAGACGAATACCATGGCAAGTTTCAAACACCTTTTGTACGCATTGGGTACATCATAAATACCTCATAATGTGAAAGACAAGTTTTGTAGTTGACTTTCTATGTATTTCTCGTTCTTTGTCACAAGAACTTGAGAAAGGACCAATTTTCAAAAGTTTAGTTACTTGCACAAATTTTGTAGAACTGACAACTGGTATTTTCCCAATCTGTGGCGCTAGAGACGTACACACTCACCCAGCAGTTGCTGATATTCAAGTATACCAAGTGAAAATGTTTTACCATGTAATTATTATCGCACACATGGTACAATGTGAGTAACCAGTACCTGCTGTTTACTTGAATTAAACTTTTAAAGTTACTATTCCATAAGCCTTTTATTGAAGTATCAACTTGACTTACTTATGAACAATCCCTTTTTTCACAATACTGTATCTCAAGCAACATTCAACAAAATTATTTTTGCAAGTAATTGCCTAAAATTGTGCCTCAGGAAAAAAATATGTGGGTGTATACATGCATATAGAAGTCTTGTGTATTAAATATATTAGTTAAAACCAACCAGTTTCAATGTCCATAAATAGAAGCTACTAAAAGAAACTTAAGTTACAAAAATTTTACTAATTCCATAGTGGAAATTGTTGGCTACTTTAAATGATGTCTTCCTAAACGTGGCTGATATTTAGTGTCAATCTATTTTTAAGGAATTTTGTTCGTTGTTGTTGAGGCTGATACAGGTTTTATTAATAACTCAATTACAATATTTCTTCTCACTCCAATTTATATGACTAGTGCTTTGAAGGATTTTCGTTGGAGGCTTCTATGTTCCTTTTACGCCTGGTGGAAATTAGTAGGCATAAACTGTTGATTATCGCCATGACATAATGCTTGGCGTGCTGCTACCCTGACATATGCAGGGTTGCAGTGTTCTAGTTGCTTATAGTGGATGACGTTATTGATATTTTTTTATTGCACAGCAAGTTCAGATCAGTTTTTCAGTAAGATTTTCATAATTAACTACATTTGATTGGAACATGGAAATAGTTCTGAATTTTGTGAAAAGATTGAAATGTTAAATTAAATCTGAAATTGCGATAGTTTCTACTACATTCATTTTTAAATATCTTAATGTGTGTGTTAGTTTAGGTGTTTGTCTCGATAGCTTATGAAATATCAGGAGCTGTGATAAGCGAACAATACTTTCAGTTGTTTTGTGGCTCTATCATCAAGTGTAGGAGAGTCTGAGTCTTATCTTAGACTTTTAATATGCTTTCTGTAAATGTAATTAATATGTTGAATGTAGTTCCTCCCACAGTTAAACACAAAGGATTTACATATTAAAAATGCACCATGTTTACGGAATTTCTTCTTCATCATAAAATTCTGGCTGACATGTTGATATTCAAGACTAGTTGCGTGTAGATCCACACTTTGGTGTAATCCACAGATGGCAGTTCGACATTTCACTGTAGAGTTGTCAGGTAGAGCACAAAAACTTTCCATCTGATCTCAGCGTGTAGCATGTGAGTTTCTCCATCTGATAAACTTCCATACATGTATGTGAGGTACACTAATACTCTAATGATTCCCAGAGTTTCTACGTTTTGCTAAACCAAAGATTTATATAAGCTAATGTATATCATTTACCCTGCAAGTGTCGAATTATCCAGAAACTGAAACACACATTTGACAACAAAATTACCTTTGAGAATGTAAGTGCCATGAGACCTCTGAAGGAAATCCCAACTGCTTAAGAAGTTGACGGTAATATGTATATTCATGGTCCTTTGGATTAGGGGGAGCTAATAGGCAACATGTAGTAACGCTCTTCACCCTGATGGCAACGAGAACGCTTCGTGTAGTAGATTTCTAAGACACAGAGAATGTTATGGGAGGTTCTGAAGCGTGACCATTCAGTCGTCGTTCTATGTAAAATATCTCCCTTTGAACTAACATTATTTTAAATAATAATCGTGTAGTAAAGTAGTAAGTCTAATGTGCCTAATAATAGCTACCATAACCTTTCGCTAAGATATTTTTGTGGCTCAGTGAATAATGGTAACTACTCCTTTCAATAAATTGAGTAAATTATTGTCACAGTATTTTAATTATAATCGAATTTGACTCGATGGTTAATAAACAGTCTTTTATTCATTGCTAATCAGTAGCACTTTGCAATTCGCTCTGTACCGTATAGGCAATACTCAACTCGAATGTTACAGCGAAGTAAGTAACGCTGATATGCCAAATCGTCTCCGAATACAATTTCTGTAACTATTGACCATGAGACACCAAAAATTACCAAAAATCAATTAAGGGAGATGATCTGATGCGCTCAAAAAACTAAGAAGGCCGAAAATACGTTAAATTGTCTCATCCAGTACAAGGTATTCTTCATAGTGCCACACATAATTTATGATCTTCGTTTCACGTCAGACATCGAACAACGAACAATATCAGAGAGTAAATCCGTGATCAGGTGAAGCACGAGATTGCTCCTGCATCGATTATATCATCACTGGCATATGAGATTTCCTTATTTTATTTCACGATATACAATAAAACTCATGGAAATCGGTCGGAGCTGTGCCAGGGTCCGCGCGCCACGCTCAGAGACGTCTTCTTCGTGAACAGCAGCAATGAAGTTGTGTGATATGAATAGGGCGGAATTGCAGAACCTTACCATCACTGGAGTTTCTTCATATCGCTATAGCGCCATTGGAAAGTGACGTTGGTGGTACACCGTCTTATAAACATTGGTCAGCTCCTTTCCTTGCTTGCTAATCTACTAGGGTGTTTCAGCAAGTAACAAGAGCTCTCACCGATGTGTAAATACACTCCTGGAAATTGAAATAAGAACACCGTGAATTCATTGTCCCAGGAAGGGGAAACTTTATTGACACATTCCTGGGGTCAGGTACATCACATGATCACACTGACAGAACCACAGGCACATAGACACAGGCAACAGAGCATGCACAATGTCGGCACTAGTACAGTGTATATCCACCTTTCGCAGCAATGCAGGCTGCTATTCTCCCATGGAGACGATCGTAGAGATGCTGGATGTAGTCCTGTGGAACGGCTTGCCATGCCATTTCCACCTGGCGCCTCAGTTGGACCAGCGTTCGTTCTGGACGTGCAGACCGCGTGAGACGACGCTTCATCCAGTCCCAAACATGCTCAATGGGGGACAGATCCGGAGATCTTGCTGGCCAGGGTAGTTGACTTACACCTTCTAGAGCACGTTGGGTGGCACGGGATACATGTGGACGTGCATTGTCCTGTTGGAACAGCAAGTTCCCTTGCCGGTCTAGGAATGGTAGAACGATGGGTTCGATGACGGTTTGGATTTACCGTGCACTATTCAGTGCCCCTCGACGATCACCAGTGGTGTACGGCCAGTGTAGGAGATCGCTCCCCACACCATGATGCCGGGTGTTGGCCCTGTGTGCCTCGGTCGTATGCAGTCCTGATTGTGGCGCTCACCTGCACGGCGCCAAACACGCATACGACCATCATTGACACCAAGGCAGAAGCGACTCTCATCGCTGAAGACGACACGTCTCCATTCGTCCCTCCATTCACGCCTGTCGCGACACCACTGGAGGCGGGCTGCACGATGTTGGGGCGTGAGCGGAAGACGGCCTAACGGTGTGCGGGACCGTAGCCCAGCTTCATGGAGACGGTTGCGAGTGGTCCTCGCCGATACCCCAGGAGCAACAGTGTCCCTAATTTGCTGGGAAGTGGCGGTGCGGTCCCCTACGGCACTGCGTAGGATCCTACGGTCTTGGCGTGCATCCGTGCGTCGCTGCGGTCCGGTCCCAGGTCGACGGGCACGTGCACCTTCCGCCGACCACTGGCGACAACATCGATGTACTGTGGAGACCTCACGCCCCACGTGTTGAGCAATTCGGCGGTACGTCCACCCGGCCTCCCGCATGCCCACTATACGCCCTCGCTCAAAGTCCGTCAACTGCACATACGGTTCACGTCCACGCTGTCGCGGCATGCTACCAGTGTTAAAGACTGCGATGGAGCTCCGTATGCCACGGCAAACTGGCTGACACTGACGGCGGCGGTGCACAAATGCTGCGCAGCTAGCGCCATTCGACGGCCAACACCGCGGTACCTGGTGTGTCCGCTGTGCCGTGCGTGTGATCATTGCTTGTACAGCCTTCTCGCAGTGTCCGGAGCAAGTATGGTGGGTCTGACACACCGGTGTCAATGTGTTCTTTTTTCCATTTCCAGGAGTGTATATCCATGTATAGATAGAAGAGACGGACACAGTTTCAAATCCCCCGGTAGATGGAGGCAGCTGTACCATGCCGCTTCTAATTACAGTTTGATAATGGCGGCACTGACGGATACGTGGCCAGAACCTGAAGTGAGAAGCTTAAAAACAATTTTTTTTTGTTTAAAGTAGTCATACCCAAACGAAATTCATTACCAACTAGTGGAAATTCATGGAGTTAGTGTAATGAAACGAAAACAGGTATGGGTTTGTTGCCCGCAGTTTGAAAAAGGCAAACGTGTGGCGCGTCGAAGGGTTTATTCAAACCGATCGTCACATTAAACTGAGACAGACTGCACACGAACTCAACATCTGCTTTGGCATTGTAGTGGGTTTCGTGCACAGTGAATTGGTACACGTGTTCTAGCCAGGTACCGTGAGAATTCGGAGACAATAATGAAACACAGAGAATGAGATTATCTCTCCAGCACAAAATATTTCACATGGAAAGTGACAAGCAAAGGATCTCGGAGCATCATGTGACACCTAAGGTGAAGAAAGCATCAATTTTGTGGATAAAGCCTTCATATCCCACGATAAGAGGTTCAAAACAAAGAGCTATCCGCGAAGAAAGCTATGGCGTCGGTCTTTGGGGACACGCAGCGTGATATGCTTGCGATTTTCCACACCCACGTTGACGGTGAATTATGCCTATTTTTGTACAATGCTGAAACAGTTGGAGAAATCGATTCAAGGGAAATAACGACTGCTTTACAAATGCCGTTTTGTCGCACGATAACGCACGACCGCGTAAGGCTACTTTTGTGTGTGATTAGAGTAAATGGAAGGATGGATGTAAAAATTATTGGCCGCTAAACAGTGTGATAATCAGCACCCTTTCACAAGAACTCCATACTGATGAATGAGAAGTACTCTTGCGAAACGGAAAGTAAATGTCTTATATCGATAGCTATAGCAATATATAATGTCACATACAACTTCCAGTAGATCTAGACATAGCGTTGTCACATGTTAAAAGAATTAATGGAAGTCAGTAAGAAGGCTGATTTATCGCGGAACTAAGAGGATGAGCGAACCACTAGAAAGCCCATTAAAAACACCGTCGAGTTAGCTTGAGCAGGAATCCTGACACCACACAAAATAACAGCACTTGGCCTGCAATTATTTCGTCATTATCTAAAATTTAGGGTAAGTCGTCGATAGGCCAAATGCTTGCCTCCTCTGAGTATACAACACGGAAGACGTTAAAATATGATTCACTTTGAATGATACACCGCAAACACTGCATACCGGTGGGTTTTATTGGAGCAAGAGGTATGAGTGCGTCATCGGGTAATGTCCTATACGAAGACGAGTGAGGATCACTTCGTCCCTACGTGAAGCACGAAACGAGATGCGCCATAGGTGAATAGTCGGTTTGACCGGGCGCACGTTATTGTTAGCCACTACCGGCCACCGTCTTTCCCACTCAGCCAACACTCTTTTTGTCATCTATGATGCGAGAGCCTGGAGGGGAACTTGAAATTGAAGTGTGTATTTTCCTAGCAGACTTCATTCCGTGTTCTCTCAGTTTCCACATTACCATCGATTCCTATGTGTCCAGGGACCCAGCGGAAGATCGCCTCTTTCTTCCGCCAGTGCAGGAGGAGGACACTGTTCTGTACCATCTGAAATATTCTGTCTGTTAAGAACTTTTCCTGAATAGCCTGCAGAAATCAAGAGAACCTGTTCAGATAAGTAACACACCTCCACCTAAAAGTATTACGTGCTCCATGCCTTCTTGACTTCCCACAGCTCTGCACAGTACACCGGGAAGTGGCGCCGGCCGCTGTGGCCGAGCAGTTCTACGCACTGCAGTCAGGAATCGCGCTGCTGCTACGGTCGCAGGTTCGAATCCTGCCTCGGGCATGGATGTGTGTGATGTCCCTAGGTTAGTTAGGTTTAAGTAGTTCTAAGTCTAGGGGACTGATGACCTCAGATCTTAAGTCCCATAGTGCTTAGAGCCATTTGAACCATTTGAAAAAACACGCAACGTTCTTGCTTTGATCCATCGGCAAAAACCTCCATTTGCCCGCGATAATCAGACAAAATACCCTTAAAAAGTCGTTTTAAAAATAAAGGCAGAATGGTGAGCTTATTGTACTCCGTCACGTCCAGCTTAAGAGAGGGCCAGTCTTATACGGAGGGTATTTGCTCCACCCCTTTGTAAAAGTTGTTATGTCTGCTACACCAGGTTTCCCGAGATAATCCTTCACATGGACAGAGAAATGCTTAGTAGACCGATGATCAGTAAACCTTCGTTGCAGGAATTTATCAGCCCCAATATCGAGAACGCGGTGGGCAGAAATGGACCTCATCTTGAATATTCATCGCACCAAGGGGAGTTCTCGCTGGATGGTAAAGGTGGCCCACCAGCCAGCCTCTGCACAGATGCTAGAAATGGGACTGCTTCGGTAGGCTCCTGTGGACCGTCTAATGCCTCATGGTGGACAGCAACCAATATATTTAAGTAGGAAGGCCTAGTTGATCCATACAATATCCAGGCAGAGTCATCCAGTGTGCGGACGAAGGTTCTACAGAACGTGAGAAAACTGGACCGATCTACTCCCCAGTTCTGACAGGTAGGACATCTTTAGATGTCTGGTACCTTCAGGTCATGGAGGTATTGTATGGCACCCATGTTAACCTCTGATCAAGGATCAGGCCCAAAAACCACTGAGGTCTTAAAATCCAAGCTAGTTCCCCTCAACCAGCCTTCTGGGTAGGGAAAGGATTGCCGCAGACCTTATCCCCCATCTGCAGAGATCACCGGCTGCGAGTAGTGTAAACAGTGGAAAGTGATATGATGGGTGGTTCCGAGCACTATGGGACTTAACTGCTGAGGTCATCAGTCCCCTAGAACTTAGAACTACTTAAACCCAACTAACCTAAGGACATCACACACATCCATGCCCGAGGCAGGATTCGAACCTGCGACCGTAGCGGATGCGCGACTCCAGACTGTAGCGCCTAGAACCGCTCGGCCAGTCCGGCGGGCAAAATGATATGATACACATACGTTATGTAAATAGTGAAATTTCAATAGAGACTGGTCGCTTCGGTAGTTCGTCATTTTATTCGTATGTAACCAGATTCGCTCTTATTCGTGCGTAAACGGATTGCCTCGTATGACATAAGCACTGACAGAAGCTGCATTCGTCGGAAACGCTAATACACAATGGCTGTAGGATGAGGCTTAACCACTAGAATAATTGCGAATGTATTGATTGTGATTTTACTTTAGTATGTATTAAAACACACACACGCACAAAGAATCGTGCGTGCTCGTTCTACACGAAAATTTATGTCTATATACCCAACACTTTTCTGTATCCTACTAAAAAAAAGATAATTAGGAGCGAAATAAACCAAAAGACTAATGATTATGTGGCACGACAACCATATTTTCGGAAGTGCAAAGCTGTTCCTTTTCCCGGCAGAAAGGTGGCAGCAACCTGCGGCCGGAACCGTGGCTGCTACTGTAAGAGCGTGGCGTCCCCATTGTATTATTACTTACGAGCGCTACCCGGAATTACGCAGTACCGTGCACAATAGCCATCTTGGTGTGTTATAATGCGGCGCGCTTCTGTTAACCTGGTGCCGCTGTGTGCGCAAACGGGTGTTTCAGGGCAAGCACATACGCGTCAGCCAAGTGGTGCAATGTTTTAAGACACTGTGCAACCTCACATTTACGGCCAGCATACGCGCCCTGTGTGCGGTACTGTACTTGGCTCCTAACTACGTCTCATACACTGGAGCACAACCTACTCAATCCACACACTTGGCCCAGTGCTTGTTAGACGGGCTACGGCAAATATACCAAGCTTCTTATTAACATACACTCAATCTTTAAAAAGAAAATAGTGGTTATTGACTGACGAAGTACACTGCCATGGCAGTGAAAACCATTTCATTCCTTATGTCAGCGACTACCAGACTTCTTGATCATGGGACCTGCTTATAAAATTTGAAAGTAATCGATCAGCTACTGTGATTCCTCCAGGCAAAATGCACCTGCGGGAGGGGAGTGAGTATTCTGAATCTTGAGGGGGTATGTACTGTGTAAATCAGTCATATAATTATTTTCATAAGACATTGAGGTCATTCGCATCACTGTGGGGGTAAAACGACCTGGGTCACAACTCTGAAACAAACATTATTTGGCACACAGTGGTTCATGAGTGAAACAAAAAATTGAGAAATTAGCTGAAACAAGTATTTATACAACATTTTCGTGTGTTACATAAAAAAATGTAAATATTCATGCAGTGAGAAGAAACATATTTTGTTGCTATTTTCCGCTTTCAATCAATCGTTGCAAAGCCTTATACTGGGGGTGAAGTTAGTCACAATAAGTTTGAATGTGTCACTACCCTGAACAAACACATCTTTTATCATTCCACCGTTCTCATATCAGTGATTCTTTCGATCGATGACCCTGGGGACGTGGTGTGAATCTTCATGAGTAGCTTTATTTATTTATTTTCCCTTAGGCACGCGACATTATAGATGTCTTGTAATGACATAATAAAATAAAAGACTGTAATGTATCAGAATGCTGCTATAATTGTTAATTATTAGACATTTTACATTATCAGTAGGACTATTTCGGCATTATCGCCATTTTCAGGCTATATCCATATTGCATTGTGGCGCTGTCGCTGTCTTATAATTTTATTGCTGCACAGAGCGTTCCGAACTGCAGCCAAGTTTTTAAATACCTATCTTAATCTCTCTTAATTGCTGCTTTCCGAAAATGTAAGCGAGGTCTTTTATCCCTTGTATGTACTGTGGTTTTGACAGCTACAATTGACAGCTAATCGTAGCTGTCAAAACCACAACGTATATACAATCGATAAAGACCTAGCTTACATATGCGGACAGAAGCAATTAATAGAGATTAAGGTAAATACTTAAAAACTTGGCTGCAGTTGGGAAGGCTCTGTGCAGCAATAAGATTATAAGACAGCGACAGCGCCACAATGCAATACGGATATAGCCTGAAGATGGCGACAATGCTGAAATAGTCCTATTGTCAATGTAAATCGTCTAGCAATTAACCATTATAGCGGCATTCTGGTACGCTACAGTCTTTTATTTTAGCTTTATTTATGTTTGGTGTTTTACGATATTAAGAGTACGATTGATGTGCGACAGATTAACGTTTCTTCTGTCTCACTTTTTCTTTTCTAGGAGCTGAGTGTACAGGAAAAGGCTCTTCAGGTCATTAACGAACAGTTTTACACTGCTGTTCTGTATCCCCTTTCTTTCCGATGCCAAAATTGCATCGCACAACAAACACACACGTTTACCAGTAGCTTCTTTGAAGAGAGAGTCTTTTTCTCACTCCGAACGCAAATGATAAGTAATTTGTTTCTTACTTTTACCGAAAAATCTTGAACAATTCACTCGTAAACACTTGTGAAGGAATTACAGAGCTATTCATTACTAGCTCCAGTATTACAGAAGACTTCTGCTTGCAAACTACAGAACGAACAGAAAATATACATGTATCAGTGAATAGAGCATATCTCAAAGCTTTTGACCCTAATTACAGGTGCTCAATCACTGGCAAGAATGGCCCGCGAACGCTCAACAGTAAACCTCTTAGGAAATTTGTTCATTGACTTCCAATTATTTTTGGTTCTACAGTCTTCATTTGTTGACTACCATAAAGATCTATACTTGTATTATCATGATTAAAATAATAAGGAATAAACAGATGAATGTATTTCTAAAATTATCATTATTGATATTAGCGTTGTTGTGGAACTTAGTCAGACATATTTGAAACATCGTTTAGACGTATACTGAAAGGTTTTTCAGGCTTCTGGAACAAAACTATTTCCTCTGAGACTGCCTTTCCACATAGGCCAAAGATGAGGGCTCTTGGGATTCTAGCTAGACGTTTTGATGTGTAACAGATAAACGCTGCAAAGGTTGACAGGTAGGATCCGTCAGTCTGCTATCTTCTGCACTTCCATACTATGTCAGTAAATGAGCCCCACTGGTTGTAAATATCACTGAATTCGATATCCCAGCTTCTCTGTCATTGGTGTATAAGAGCACTAAGTTGACTGACTAGTAAACCGGATTACACAGAATTAGTTAAACCCGACATTATTTTATTGGTAGTGTTGCAGAAAATTTTCAGAGTGTATGCAAATTTCTTGGTAACCCTCTGGAGTTTATTTGTAGTCGTTTCTATACCGTGTATTGCTCACATTCATACTCTGTATTCGCTTTGTGCGAGAAATGAATCTGCAACCTGTTTCGAGTGTTGGTAAATTCCTCTATTCCTATATTTCGTCTGTTATTGTGTTACCTTAGACCTTTGTTTGCTGTGAACGGCCGGTATATTTTACTTTAAATACTGATGGGTTGAATGAAGCTACGAGGAAGATCTCGCTTAAGATAAAAAATTGCACGTCGTTCCGTCTTACACGGCGTTCCGTCAAAAAGCTCTATTGAGTTAACTCAGAACAATGGACGCGAAACAGTGAAGAGCTGATGAACAAAAAATAGTGTCCTTGGTTACTCTGATCAATATCTAATATAATAGAACGACCAAGTCAACAAACTCTTTTCACTTGGACAACAAATCTAATCAATCGTTCGACAATAAAGAACAACATTTCAACGGTTAGCGGACATTTCATGACCAAATTTGTAAACTGTTTGGTGTCACCATTAGTAAATCAGCTTATCGGATGAGCTATTGAAGCTCACAGTCCTACTTCAGGTGGAAAGTACACAACTGTATTTAATTTCTGTGTATGACCGATGGTGTTTTTATAGCACATCACCTGAAGATTGCTGTCACGTCAATTTTAAATGCCACACAACCCTAGATGGAACTAGCGAATCGACCTCGCCCGACTTAGTAAGAGCGTGAAAGAACAGCCTTAATCCCCAAACTCAGCAAGCTCATACGTCAATGAGATGAATCTACATTTATAGGACGGAAAGAAACTGGCCCGGATGCTTGTACCGAGAGGTGTAGCACAGTGGTTAAAATGGCTCGAAGCACTATGGGACTTAACATCTGGGCCGGCCGAAGTGGCCGAGCGGTTCTAGGCGCTTCAGTCTGGAACCGCGCGACCGCTACGGTCGCAGGTTCGAATCCTGCCTCGGGCATGGATGTGTGAGATGCCCTTAGGTTAGTTAGGTTTAAGTAGTTCTAAGTTCTAGGGGACTGATGACCTTAGAAGTTTAGTCCCATAGTGCTCAGAGCCATTTGAACCATTTTGAACTTAACATCTGAGGTCATCAATCCCCTAGAATCAGAATTACTTAAACCTAACTAACCTAAGAACATCACACACATCCATGCCCGAGGTAGGATTTGAACCTGCGACTCTAGCAGCAGCGCGGATCCGGACTGAAGGGCCTAGAACCGCTCGACCACAGCGGCCGGCTCACATTCTGGAGGACGACGGTTCAAACCCGCATCCGGCCATCCTGATTTAGGTTTTCCGTGATTCCCCTAATTCGTTTAAGGCGAATGCTGAGATGGTTCAGTCATAAGGACACAGCTGCTTCCCTTCTTCATCCTTACCTAATCCGAGCTTGTGCTCCGTCTCTAATGACCTCGTTGTCGACGGGACGTTGGACACTAATCTCCTCCTTTAAATGCTTGTGTGTGGTTGTCTTTAAAACTCGAACAAAAACCCAAAACTAATATCATCAACAGCTGCAGAGCTAGTAGAAGACGCGTAGAGTAGAGAAAGTGTACGACATTTCTTACGAGGTGCATTCAAGTTCTAAGGCCTCCGATTTTTTTTCTCCGGACTGGAAAGAGATAGAAACATGCGCATTGTTTTAAAATGAGGCTGCGTTCATTGTCAATACGTCCTAGAGATAGCAGCACCGTACGGCAGATGGAATTTTACCGCCAGCGGCGAAAATGAGAACTGTTTTAAATACTTAAAATGGCGACGATTTTCCTTATTTGAACAGCGTGCAATCATTCGTTTTCTGAATTTGCGTGGTGTGAAACCAATTGAAATTCATCGACAGTTGAAGGAGACATGTGGTGATGGAGTTATGGATGTGTCGAAAGTGCGTTCGTGGGTGCGACAGCTTAATGAAGGCAGAACATCGTGTGACAACAAACCGAAACAACCTCGGGCTCGCACGAGCCAGTCTGACGACTGGATCGAGAAAGTGGAGACAATTGTTTTGGGGGATGGCCGAATGACTGTTGAACAGATCGCCTCCAGAGTTGGCATTTCTGTGGGTTCTGTGCACACAATCCTGCATGACGACCTGAAAATGCGAAAAGTGTCATCCAGGTGGGTGCCACGAATGCTGACGGACGACCACATGGCTGCCCATGTGGCATGTTGCCAAGCAATGTTGACGCGCAACGACAGCATGAATGGGACTTTCTTTTCGTCGGTTGTGACAATGGATGAGACGTGGATGCCATTTTTCAATCCAGAAACAAAGCGCCAGTCAGCTCAATGGAAGAACACAGATTCACCGCCACCAAAAAAATTTCGGGTAACCGCCAGTGCTGAAAAAATGGTGGTGTCCATGTTCTGGGACAGCGAGGGCGTAATCCTTACCCATTGCGTTCAGAAAGGGCACTACGGTAACAGGTGCATCCTACGAAAATGTTTTGAAGAACAAATTCCTTCCTGCACTGCAACAAAAACGTCCAGGAAGTGCTGCGCGTGTGCTGCTTCACCAAGACAACGCACCCTCACATCGAGCTAACGTTACGCAACAGTTTCTTCGTGATAACAACTTTGAAGCGATTCCTCATGCTCCCTACTCACCTGACCTGGATCCTAGTGACTTTTGGCTTTTTCCAACAATGAAAGACACTCTCCATGGCCGCACATTCACCAGCCGTGCTGCTATTGCCTCAGCGATTTTCCAGTGGTCAAAACAGACTCCTAAAGAAGCCTTCGCCGCTGCCATGGAATCATGGCGTCAGCGTTTTGAAAAATGTGTACGTCTGCATGGCGATTACGTCGAGAAGTAACGCCAGTTTCATCGATTTCGGGTGAGTAGTTAGAAAAAAAATCGGAGGCCTTAGAACTTGAATGCACCTCGTATTTGCAGATGTCAAATCACTTTGCAACAGTTAAAACTATAGATTCAACGTCACTATACATCCACGATTCCTAATTTCTGATCTTGGGTTTATGGTCAATACTCTATCGTTTAACACCGAATACAGATCCGTGAATTTGTGAGACATTATTTCATTATATCCTCTAGAGACCCTTAATATACGTAAATACAAGTACAAAAACTGCGACGGACCACTTTTGAAATATTTGTTTGCTCCCATAACTAATTTTCAACCCTTTTCGCACTCATCTTCAGATAGGCATACAAAATTTATCTCTTTAGTCTCGTAATCTAATTCTGAGTTCTGGCTCTGTGACAAAAAGGTAGGAAGCGGAAACACTTTAAAATATCGCGATGAGTGACAGTTACTAGGGGATTTCAAAAAGTAAATTACATGTTGTTTTAGCAGGGCAATTAACCTTTATTGAACGCTGGGCTGAAATTGAAAAGAACACACATACACGATTTTACGAGGGATGGAACTGTAATAGTGGCAACTATTTATTAACAGCTCGTGCAAAATAGATATTTGTTTCAATGTTTTACAAACCATCAAAATAGTCACCAGCATTGTGTATAACCCGTTGCCAGCGATGTGGAAATCGTAGGGTACTCTTAGCAGTGCCAGTTGTGTTGACAGTTGGAGCGACGCGGTCTATTGGCCGACGAATTCGTAGCAGTTCTGAAGCAAATGCCGTGAAGTGTTTCCTTCAGTTTGGAAATCGAATTGAACTTACGAGGGCTTACGTCAGGGGAGTGCGGTTGGTGGTGTAGCAATTAGCAGCCCCATCAGTCAAACAAATCAGTAACAGATTGCACTGTACGTGCTTGAGCATTGTCCTGAAAAATGATAGTCAGGTCGTGCAGAATGTGTCATCACTTCTGTCTCTAAGCTAGTCGGAGGTTGTGTTCCAAAAATGAATAGCATAGAGAGAGAAGTGATGATAGTTTCTGCAGGACCTGACCATTATTTTTCAGGACAGTGTTCAAGCACGTACAGTGCAATCTGTTACTGATTTGTTTGACTAATGGGGCTGCTAAACGCTATACCACCGACTGCACTCCCCTGACTTAAGCCCTCGTAAGTTCAATTCGATTTCTGAACTGAAGGAAACACTTCACGGCATTCGTTTCAGAACTGCTACAAATGCGTCGGGCAATAGACCGCGTCGCTCGAATTGTCGACACAATTGGCACTACTTACAAGGGGAAGGCCTCAGACACGGCCAACCGATTCGGCTCAGATTTGGCAGGTCGCTTGTTTACAACCTAAAACGAAGAAATGTGAGATATTTTGGGTCAACACCCCCGCGGTTTTGAGAAAATCACCCCTAAAGGTTATGACGAACGATCGACTCAAAGTTGGCGGGATCGATAGATAATTGTAAATAGAGCATTTTTCGTCACCAGATATGGGGTCCGAAAACGCATACTTTTCCAGAAATCGAGGTAAGAAACTTTTACAACTACCGCTTCTGTACCCACATGGTCAACGCTTTTCGCTGACAGCACCGATAACGCCGGCACGGTAGCTCAGCGTGTTCGGTCAGAGGGTTTAGCTATCCTCTGCAATAAAAAAACTGAGTGAACGGTTCAGCGAACAACCTGAACGGGTGTCCTGAGACGTCCGCGCCTGATGATGAAAAGTGCTCTATTTACAATTATCTATCGATCCCGCCAATTTTGAGTCGATCGCTCTTCATAACCTTTAGGGGTGATTTTCTCAGAAACGTGGGGGTGTTGACCCAAAATATCTGAGCCGAATCGGTTGGCCGTCTCTGAGGCCTTCCCCTTGTTAAGAGTATCCTAAGACTTCTACATCGCTGGCAACGGGTTATGCACGATGCTGGTGACTACTTTGAAGATCAGTAAAACTTTGAAACACGTATCTATTTTGTAAGAGCTGTAAATAAATAGTTGCCACTATTAAAGTTCCAACCCTCATGGTTTTCAACGTACTTAGTAAGTATCTGTAAACGACAGTTGGAACTTTGTACGAGTCGTTCAGTTTCTCAACTATAAAAGTCCGCTCCTTGGTCACGGAGCCATTCGAGAACAGCTGTGTACACGTTCTCATCGTTCGAAAAACTCTTTCCCTCCGGATGTTATTTCAGTTTCCCGCAACGATGGAAGTTGGATGGCGCAAAATCTTCCTTCCTTCCGAATCAGCTTCATCCACGGCTCTGGGGCGTTCGTCAGATTGTTGGCGCCATTTCACTGCCGCTAGACCACACACTGCTTTTGTTCCATACATCGACGGAAATTCACTGTGAACCTAACTGAAGTTAAGGCGATTTTTTTCCGTAAGAATCGTATTGTATCGCGCACCTCAACTTTGGAGTAGATTTCCAGTTGCCGCGCCATTTATATCGCACATTGTTGCACGTGATATCCGATCCGCAACAAAGCTGTCTTTCAAGGAAACCAGAAACTCTCATCTGGCAGTGTGCCACTTTTCTTGCGCAGTGGCCTAGCTTGGCTCTCTTGCTGTGCAGTGCCCTTAGTGTGGGACGACATGTGTAACAAAGGCTGAACAAACAAAACGTTTTGCAGCTGCAGAAATCTACGTCTCCACATAAATGTTCCACCTAGAGGCACCAATAAAATAAGGAAGAATTATTAAACTGTTTCTTATGTGAAAAAGTTAGGGCCATACCGAAGGGTCAGGCCAACCGCAACTTCTTATTGTTTAACTATATACCACCCACATACACTTCTCTCTCTCTCTCTCTCTCTCTCTCTCTCTGTCTCCCTCACACACACACACACACACACACACACACACACGTGCGCCCGCACGCGCATACAATACACCCGTTAAAGCTTTCAAAACCGGTCACAAATGCATTTGTAATACGGACGACGAGTCATATTTAAAAAGGTAATTCTTTTACTGATTATGGAATTTTCATTTAATATCGCCCTTTGCTTCAGTCGATCTAAAACTAATCCTCATTTTATGAAGCTTTCTCACCTGAATAACTAGAGATATTATATTTTAAGTAGCTCTCGATTCGGGAAAAGATGTACTTTTTTGCACACATTGTTGGTCTCTTACGCCTTATCCATGCCACCTTCGCCGCCAGTAATATCAGTGTTGGAAATGACAGTTCTAGTTAATGGGTTGTAATCCTCTTCTTGTGTGTCCGACTTCGTGCAGCGAGCTATTACCACAACCCTGCAGAGGGTAATGTTCGCGCCGTTTGATTGGGAGTAACTTCAAACAGATGCCGCTCTAATTAGGGCGCACTAATGCATCAGTTGTGAGAGGGTAGTGAATTATTACCAATATCTCCATCCTGGCCTTTGTCCTACTGCATCGCATTACGCCTGCCATTACTGACTCCACGTCACTCCCCAACCAGTCTACGTGTGCATTGCTCACATTGATTACGTGCACGCTTTTTAGAAAATTCGCAGTACATTTTTATCAGTGTGCGCCTTCTTCATCGCTCTAGACTCAATAAAGATAATTAACATATTACAGTTGTCTATTTTGCATTTTTAGCTGTGGGAAACAGAAATGGAAACAAAGAAAAGGGTATGGCGGGTGTTACTGTAAGCTGATTGCTGTCCAAAATGTGATAAATGCATCGTACAGTCTAGCCGAAAAAAATTGATGTTGTTATTTTAGAGGTGAGGAACACAAATTAAAAGATGTTAATGATGCATAAAGCAGTTTATTTGTCGTCGAGATCTGTCCGAATAGTGGAACAATGTTTCGTTCGAACTTACATTTCGATAGTTACAGTGTAAGGAAGTAAATGAAGGTAATGCCCGGTTGATTTTACAGAGAGTACTCTACGGCACTGGCCCCATACCTTCTTAAATTTATTTTGAATCTCTCGCCCAGCACAAAGTCCCAAGCGACTGGAAAAAGGAGCAGGTGACTCCAGTATATAAGAAGGGTAAAAGAACGGATCCGCAAAATTACAGACCAATATCTCTAACTTCTGTCTGCAGCATCCTTGAACATATTCTCATTTCGAATATAATATATTGTCTTAAGACTGAGAAGCTTATGTCCACGAATCAACATGGTTTTAGAAAGCATCGCTCGCGCGAAGCTCAACTTGCCTTTTTATCACATGATATACTGCGAACTATTGATGAAGGGCAACAGGCAGGTTCCATATTTCTAGATTTCCGGAAAGCATATGACGCGGCGTCCCATTGCAGGCTGTTAACGAAGGTACGAGCGTATGGAATAAGTTTTCAGATACGTGAGTAGCTTGAAGACTTCTTAAATAGTAGAAGCCACTGTGTTGTCCTCGACGGCAAGTGTTCAGGGTATCGTCAGGAGTGGCCCAGGGAGGTGTGACAGATGACGTTGTTGTTCTCTATAAACATAAAAGATTATGCAGACAGGGTGGGCAACAATTTGCGGCTGTTTGCTGATAATGTCATGGTGTACGGTAAGGTGTCGTGGTTGTGTGCCTGTAGGAAGATACAAGACAACTTAGACAAAATTTCCAGTTTGTGTGATGAATGGCAGCTAGCCCTAAATGTGGAAAAATGTAAGTTAATACGGATGAGTTGGGAGAACAAACCTGTAATGTTCGGATACGCCATTAGAAGCAGCGTCCTGCTTGACGCAGTCACATCGTTTAAATATCTGGGCGTAACGTTGCAAAGCTACGTGAAATGGAACGAGCATGTGAGGACTGTGGTATGGAAGGCGAATGGTTGACTTTGGGAGAATTTTAGGAAACAGCTGTTCACCTGTAAAGGAGAAGGCATGTAGGACGCTGTTACTACCTATTCTTGAGTACTGCTCGACTGTTTGGAATCCGTACCATGTCGGATTGAAGGAAGACATCGAAGAAATTCAGAGACGCGCTGCTAGATTTTTTACCAGTAAGTTCGAACAACACGTAAGTGATACGGAGATGCTTCGGGAACTCAAATGGGAATCCCTGGAGAGAAAGCGATGTTCTTTTCGAGAAACTCTACTGAGAAAATATGGAGAACCGGCATTTGAAGCTGATTGCCGAACGATTCTACTGCCGGCAACCTACATTGTGCGTAAGGATCACGAAGACGAGAAACGAGAAATTGGGGCTCATACGGAGGCATATAGATAGTCGTTTTTCCCTCGCTCTATTTGCGAGTGGAACAGGAATGCAAATTACTAGTAGTGGTACAGGTTACCCTCCGCCACGCACCGTGCGGTGGCTTGCGGAGTATCTATGTACATCTACATCTGCATCTACATGATTACTCTGCAATTCACATTTAAGTGCTTGGCAGAGGGTTCATCGAACCACAATCATACTATCTCTCTACCATTCCACTCCCGAACACCGTGCGGGAAAAACGAACACCTAAACCGGTCTGTTAGAGCTCTGATTTCTCCTATTTTATTTTGATGGTCATTCCTATCTATGTAGGTTGGACTCGACAAAATATTTTCACATTCGGAAGAGAAAGTTTGTGACTGGAATTTCGTAAATAGATCTCGCCGCGACGAAAAACGTCTTTGCTTTAATGACTTCCATCCCAACTCGCGTATCATATCTGCCACACTCTCTCCCCTATTACGTGATAATACAAAACGAGCTGCCCTTTTTTGCATCCTTTCGATGTCCTCCGTCAATCCCACCTGCTAAGGATCCCACACCGCGCAGCAATATACTAATAGAGGACGAACGAGTGTAGTGTAAGGTGTCTCTTTAGTGGACTTGTTGCATCTTCTAAGTGTCCTGCCGATGAAACGCAACCTTTGGCTTGCCTTCCCCACAATATTATCTATGTGGTCTTTCCAACTGAAGTTGTTCGTAATTTTAACACCCAGGTACCTAGTTGAATTGACAGCCTTGACAATTGTACGATTTATCGAGTAATCGAATTCCAACGGATTTCTTTTGGAACTCATGTGGTTCACCTCACACTTTTCGTTATTTAGCGTCAACTGCCACCTGCCACACCATACAGAAATCTTTTCTAAATCGCTTTGCAACTGATACTGGTCTTCGGATGACTTTACTAGACGGTAAATTACAGCATCATCTGCGAACAACCTAAGAGAACTGCTCAGATTGTCACCCAGGTCATTTATATAGATCAGGAACAGCAGAGGTCCCAGGACGCTTCCCTGGGGAACACCTGATATCACTTCAGTTTTATGTAGATGTAGATGTAGATGTAGATGTAGACGGTATTACAGAAATGCACGGACCGTATTCGCTATCTCGGTGCCAAGAGGACACGTTTTCCACGGAAACACTAATCTATCATTCCAAACAAACCGATACGATCTAAAATTTGTTTCCTTGCTCCTTTAGTTAGTGTTAAACACATCTTGGACAAGTGAATTTCATATGCAGCTGTTTTACTTCGAATTACCGACACCCATGACCTCACTTCTTCTACGACAATAACAAGCTAACTAAATTTATTTGGTAAAAATTAAGTACTAAACAGGAGCTAACAGAAGATTCAAATATTCCTCAATTTACTGATGACGTACCTACATCTTCAATTTGAGGGCTATCATGATCAGTGCATTGCTAATTATTTGCGTATTATTCACAAGAGCCTTGAACAGTGTCACATCTTCAACGTAAAAAGGCCATTGTTGAGACTCTACCTGGTACTAAAGAACGCTGTCATTATGGGTCTTTCACAACTCATACTTAATAGATAACAATTATTGTGTTGCCACAGTAGTTTATATTTATTCATTCAATTATGCTTATTTAAAATGTCAAAGACAAATCAAAAGCGTTATGAACATACGCAGAGGATTTCGTCTACGGTCATAGTTTTTTCTGTTATCATACAGGGAGGCATATTTGTGCGGAGTGAGGATATAAAATAACTGGTTTATGAAGCACAGTGACAGATTCTCTACTGCGCCTCCAGCTTTTCCAACACAACTGTACTGTTATACATCTCACCCTACCACACATATCCGTTGCCTGTCGCACTCATTTGGTTGACAGCTAAGTCAAATTATTGCGTTATTTTCCTCTTTATTTTGATTTAAAACGCATTTACTTGCCAAATAAATCTGGTACATGTAATAAAACTCTGAAAGTTTGTTATATGTAAAAATGAGCAAGGTTGCATTTCAGTAGGTTTTTTTCCGTTTAACAAATTCGTGGAGATTGCACGCCCTCGGCAGTTTAAAAATAATGATCTCTAAGGACCAATGCTATTTGACATAGATTAGGATTTACTAGCGGAAGGGGTGACAAGACAAATTTTCTTACAGGAAAGGTAAGAGGAACAGACAAATAATATCTATTTGTCCGGCCCTAATACAATGAATAAACACACTTGCATTACTAAGGAGCGATCGTTTATTCTGAAAGCAGCTACATCAGTATGCCTCATAACAAGATCACAGAAAATAGTGAACCATTTAATAGCTGAAACTTCCTGCCAGATTTAAATTATGTGCTTCACAAGGACCCTAACCGGGCATCATGCCTTGCCTGTTTAATAGTTGATATTTTGCTAAAATCTTTCACAGATCAGATGTTCAGACGAAAATATGATACCGAAATTTCGCACATGATTAACATTAACACGATCACAAACGCAGAGTACGCGATTGCAACCATTTCCTCAACGGGTTCTTCCTCACCCTCCATATGCTATTGGGCTGACATGTGAGATCAATAACTGAATAGCGATGGTTCCTCACAGATATCGTACGGTCCGATAACTCACTTACATTAATTCCTCTTCTTTCAGTTAGACGCGTGTAGTCTGCAAATTAATGACCATACAATCTATCCTATAAATAACAGCCCATAATTTGCATGTGCAAAGGACACAGAGTGAAATTTTTGACTGAAAAATGTAATTTGTTTCTTAATTGTACAGCTACAAACAATACTCGCCAGATAAATGTTATTAATTACAACCTACTACAAGTCCTCAGGTATTAGTTTGGTCGGATTGTGTGTTCCAGTAACGCAAACTGATTTTAAAATAACTAGCGAGCACAGATTTTGTACCACTATATTAGGGAATGTAGTTACGGACCAGCCCTCAATGTAATGTTCAAAAATGTTCAAATGTGTGTGGAATCTTATGGGACTTAACTGCTAAGGTCATCAGTCCCTAAGCTTACACATGACTTAGCCTAAATTATCCTATGGACAAACACGCACACCCATGGCCGAGGGAGGACTCGAACCTCCGCCGAGACCAGCCTCACAGTCCATGACTGCAGCGCCCTAGACCGCTCGGCTAATAAGGCGCGGCTCAATGTATTGTATCATAAAAGTTAACACGCACCGGTATTCGTAGAACGCAGTATTCTAACACCTATAAAGCAACGTCATCCCGATACGCAAGATGTTTAATTACCGGAAGCAAATAAAGTTAAGGCATTTACCGTGCCTACAAACGTGACTCAGTCAAACTCCCTCAATCAAGAAACGAAATCTAGCAAAACATTAGTCTGGTCCTACGTGAAGTCTATTTCTAGAGAAGATTTCAGTTCCGCGTCCAACAGCGACAGTCGATACAATTTCTAAGCTGGACTACGCAACGATCTGCTCAAAACCAGAGTTCTTCTCCCTGTCCCACACTCCAATTTTACTACGTTAGGAGCATGAACATCTGCTGCCAGCGACACAACGTGTGCTGCTCAAAACGCGAATACACACTACGAGGCGCGGAATGCGCTACCCGAAATGGTTCACAGCCTCCTCACAACTGAACTGATTCAGTCGATCAGTGCGACCTTAGGAAAAAGGCCATTTATTTAAGTATAGATTACCATTACATTAAGACTTTTAAAACCGTTTTTACCTTCCCAGGCTGGTTGTTTGAAGACCTTAAACTTCATGCTACATCTGCTGGTGCTCTTTCAATTACAAAAACTGAAAATCTGTCAATGCGTTAAAAATGCACCCAACAAAGAAAATAAACAAAAACATTTGTGTACCAGTTAATACGGTAAGTCTTTTTGGAGCAGCATTTTGTGCGCTTTTCGTTGGCTTTACCGAAAGTTCAATATTTTACACTACTTTTAAGTACAGTTAGTTTTATTAATCTCTGTGTCTTTTAAAATCTGATTTTACTATGAAATAAACATTATATGTACAATATTTCTACGAAAGAAGATAGATAATGTGGCGAAATTTTCATATTTACTTGCGCAGATGTGGCGCACGCACACGAAACTGTACACCTGACAGATTTTCAACTTCACCTCTGGGTGATCCTTCAACGGAAGAAAACATATTTGCCGCAGTAGACTCTCTACTTGCTATTTTTCATACGATTTGCCATGTAAGTTGCTCACTTTCCTTTATCGTAGTACTCTTCGCTTTCTTTCGATAAAAAACTTTCTGATACACAAATATCAATGGATTCTTCAGTGATTTTGTTCCTTTTACGTTTTTAGGAACAAACTATCTAAATAACTCTAACAACTGAAATATAGATCATATTAACGAAAAGAGCAACGACACCAAGTTCTCGTATGCTGACGTGAACCGATAGTGAGACCTCTTGACCCGAAAATTACTGAAGCGTCTCGTGCGCACTCTCGGTCTAGTTACCTGTACAATTCGAATGCCAATTGTTCTCTGGTTGACTGTGTTGTCGTGTCGCAGTGTTTTATGGCATACACGATCCAGTTAATATGTGCAGGTTACTTTATTGGTGTACTGGAATATGTGTGAGAGCCTCCGGTCTCATAAACTCGCCTGCTTAAGGCAGGAACATTATCAACAGTCCTCTCACAACCAACGACAGATGTACAGACTGCCTACGTCCCAACAAAAACTCTTCCATTCAATTCACAAATGTGATGGATACGTTAACGCTAGGGTCTAGTCAGTGGTGGAAGAAAGTTAACATCACTCTAGGATTAGGCCTTAGGCCTGTTATGACGGGCCGAGTTCTGCCTACAAGTAGTACGAGGAATGATCTATGATCGTGGGACATGTCAACAGAATGTCGCCAGTCTCTGCAGCCGTTATTTCCAGTAGATAAATCCTGATGATGCCGTTTCTTGTTTATTCTAGTAGCTCCTAATTTCACATCTCGGGGGCTGGGTGGAATGTAAACTCCCTAAATCAAAAAGAATCTGAGGAGGTACCGCGAATCGAACCCGGGTCCTTCCAATCCGAAAAAAAGTGACGCTAAACATTTTTCCTTTTTCATTTTTTCCCATCTGTCTAGTATAAGTGGACAGCGCAAAAGCCAATTAAATATATCGATTTACGACTATTTTATAAACGGCATGTCAAATGACCTCAAAGACATGCTTCAAAGTTATATACAGCTGTAGGGTATAAATTCCTAGTTATTGTGCGTATTCACTGTAATGTAGTTTCCTGTCATTAACCTGCATTGGAAAGAATTGCTTGTTTCTCAGTTACTGTTATTTAACTGCAAGAAGTTTCTAATTTGTCACTGCAGAAGCCATTCCTTTATTTACGTTCAGCGCTTCTAGCAATCTTGGATAATATTTTAGCCATTGCATATTTGCCCATTTGTTTATGTAAAGACTGAGCTCGCACCAAATTAATATACAGAGTGATTATAATTAAAGTTAAGCTTTCAAACCGCTGTAGAAATAACACCACTGGTCAGAACGACGTCAATTTGAAACGGAATATTATGAGAGAAGGCGGAAAACGTATGGCAGAAGGAAAATAAATAGTTACAAAATGTAGCAATAGGTGGTGCTGTAAGCATCATAAATTAATTGTGGTGGACTACAAATGACAAACGAATCATACAACAATGCTTAAGGTGTACGTTTGGCGTTAAACAAACAATACTACTCAATGTGCATGGGTGTACAGGTGTGATACTGTTAGTTACGTAAGCCCATCCACCACGGCAAGTTCATATCACATCGGATGGGAAAAATCGGTTTTTAAGTGTCCTGAGGCCAAAAACCGCATAAAAAGAATCAATCACATCGGTTTTTTATTGTCCTGAGGGAAAAACCGAATAAAAGGCATCAATAAAAATCAAATCGGATAGTTAATTTCTGTGTGAATGGCGAAAAACGTGTTCAATATGCTGTCCATCGTTTTCTGCAACAAGCTGAAATCGAGAACCAGCATGTTCCACAACTGATCGAAGTGTTTCCGGGGTCACCTGCAATGCGTGCCTTCAATGCAGCTAAGTTTACAATGTGAACACTGAACAGATATTCTGTCAGATAGCCCCACAGCCAGAAGTCGCACCTATTAGGACCTGGTGATAGGGACGCCCAGGCTGTCGGGAAAGGGCAGCTGATAATTGTAGCATTTTCGAAATGGCGCTTCAGCAGCTGCTTGACTGGATTTTCAATGTGCGGAGGTGCACCATCTTGCATTAAAATGATCCCACTCACACATCCACGCTGTAGGATAGCTGGAATGACGTGGTTGCGCAAAAGACACTCGTAGCGCTTACCAGTGACGGTGCAGGTAACAGGACCGGAATCACCTATCTCTTCCAAAAAATATGGCACTATGATAAATGCTGCCGTAGACCCGCACGACACAGTGACCTTTTCAGCATTAAGTGGTACTGGTTGATTTGCGTGTGGATTTTTCTTTGCCCATATTCGACAATTTTATGTATTGACATAACCTGTCAGATGGAAGTGGGCTTCGTCTGTCCACAAAATCTTCCACTACCAATCATTGTTCACTTCCATGCGAGCAAGAAATTCCAAATCAAAGGCCTCTCTTGCTGGCAGGTTAACAGGAAGCAACTCGTGCGTATGGGTAATTTTGAATGGGTAGCAAAGAAGGATGTTTCGTTGGATTTTACTCACCGTGCTTATGGGTATGTTCAATGTTCGGGCAACTCTCCGTGTACTACACATTTGCACACCACCACTCGTCTCCTCCTGCATTGCTGTGGCCACTGCTTCCATTGAATCGAATCAATGCGTTTCCTCCCTCTACCAAGTTGCACACCAAAACAACAAATCTTTTCGAATTTGGGAATCATTTCCTCCAGACCCACGGCAGTCATCGGACCAGCGCCTTTTTTCAAACCCTCCACTGTCCGGAACTTCTGCAGAGCGACGTGTGTACAGTCATAATTCTTGTAATACAGCCTTACAAGCAGAGCGCGATCCTGCATTGAGACAGTCATGGTGAACGTCGCAGACGCGAAAGGAAGAAAAGCCGTGTATCTGGCGCGCTTATACCAACTTCAACGTGCTCATGACAGGTGTTTTCATTTACGTATTCTGATTCGTATCTATTGATCAATTTTCACACTATTTTTTTTTTCTTCTGCCATTCGTTTTACCCTTCACCGATAACATTCCGTTGCAATTTGACTTAATTCTGACCAATGGTGCTGTTTCTACAGCGTTTTGAAAGTTTAACTTTAATTGTAATCACCCTGTACATTATCAACAGATTTTGTGTATCTGTGTCTTCAAATGTTAACTACGCTTCATACTGATGTAGGCGTAAAAGTTTCCTGTCGAACTGAATTAAATAAGGCAAATAGAAACTACACTCCTGGAAATGGAAAAAAGAACACATTGACACCGGTGTGTCAGACCCACCATACTTGCTCCGGACACTGCGAGAGGGCTGTACAAGCAATGATCACACGCACGGCACAGCGGACACACCAGGAACCGCGGTGTTGGCCGTCGAATGGCGCTAGCTGCGCAGCGTATGTGCACCGCTGCCGTCAGTGTCAGCCAGTTTGCCGTGGCATACGGAGCTCCATCGCAGTCTTTAACACTGGTAGCATGCCGCGACAGCGTGGACGTGAACCGTATGTGCAGTTGACGGACTTTGAGCGAGGGCGTATAGTGGGCATGCGGGAGGCCGGGTGGACGTACCGCCGAATTGCTCAACACGTAGGGCGTGAGGTCTCCACAGTACATCGATGTTGTCGCCAGTGGTCGGCGGAAGGTGCACGTGCCCGTCGACCTGGGACCGGACCGCAGCGACGCACGGATGCACGCCAAGACCGTAGGATCCTACGCAGTGCCGTAGGGGACCGCACCGCCACTTCCCAGCAAATTAGGGACACTGTTGCTCCTGGGGTATCGGCGAGGACCATTCGCAACCGTCTCCATGAAGCTGGGCTACGGTCCCGCACACCGTTAGGCCGTCTTCCGCTCACGCCCCAACATCGTGCAGCTCGCCTCCAGTGGTGTCGCGACAGGCGTGAATGGAGGGACGAATGGAGACGTGTCGTCTTCAGCGATGAGAGTCGCTTCTGCCTTGGTGCCAATGATGGTCGTATGCGTGTTTGGCGCCGTGCAGGTGAGCGCCACAATCAGGACTGCATACGACCGAGGCACACAGGGCCAACACCCGGCATCATGGTGTGGGGAGCGATCACCTACACTGGCCGTACACCATTGGTGATCGTCGAGGGGACACTGAATAGTGCACGGTACATCCAAACCGTCATCGAACCCATCGTTCTACCATTCCTAGACCGGCAAGGGAACTTGCTGTTCCAACAGGACAATGCACGTCCGCAAGTATCCCGTGCCACCCAACGTGCTCTAGAAGGTGTAAGTCAACTACCCTGGCCAGCAAGATCTCCGGATCTGTCCCCCATTGAGCATGTTTGGGACTGGATGAAGCGTCGTCTCACGCGGTCTGCACGTCCAGCACGAACGCTGGTCCAACTGAGGCGCCAGGTGGAAATGGCATGGCAAGCTGTTCCACAGGACTACATCCAGCATCTCTACGATCGTCTCCATGGGAGAATAGCAGCCTGCATTGCTGCGAAAGGTGGATATACACTGTACTAGTGCCGACATTGTGCATGCTCTGTTGCCTGTGTCTATGTGCCTGTGGTTCTGTCAGTGTGATCATGTGATGTATCTGACCCCAGGAATGTGTCAATAAAGTTTCCCCTTCCTGGGACAATGAATTCACGGTGTTCTTATTTCAATTTCCAGGAGTGTATATAGTTTTCATTTATGCACATCGTGGTAGTTTGGATTAGGAAACTTTGCAAAAAACCGTATCTCAGATAACCATGAAGAAGCAACAGTGAACTCTTGGTCGATATTACTGCCATAATACCCATAAGAAAGGTGAAGTACAGCCTGCAGCTCTCTACAACACCACAGACGAAACTTGGAAGTCAGTGGATATAAATTTATAACATACAAAATGAAGGAAAGGTATTGCTAATACGCCAGTGAGATTTGATAAAAAATGCGCGACGTGTCAGGGATATCCTTTATAATGAATAAATATTAACTAGAGAAGTTAATACCGAAGCAGTCGGTGACTGTATAGCGTTATTGTTGTCTGAACAGATTTGATGGCTGTTATTGTCAATGGCGTAAGTGCCCAATAACGCTGGTCATTACGAGGAAAATGAAAATGTTCGGAGAATGTTATGTTTGTCCATATTAGTGCACAGTTTTGTAACCTAGTTATAATGTGAAACTGAGACGTGTTGGCCGTTATGGCGATCGTACGTTGCACAGTTCTCTCTTCTTATTGCAAAACGTTTTCTGTGACCCTCGGAGCGTGGTGGGACAGTAGTTGGTAAACTGGACTCGCTTTCGGGAGGACGACGGCTCAGAACCGCGTCCAACCATCCACATCTAGGTTTTCTGTGAATTCTCTAAATCGCTTCAGGCATATTTCGGGTTAGTCCCTTTGAAAATACACGGCCGATTGCTTTCCGCATCCTTGCTATTAATCTAGCTTGCACTCCGTCTCTAATGACCTCGATGTCGAGGGAACGTTAAACCCAGTCTTCCTGTTTTAGTGTGACCTCTGATAGTTTCCATAAATTATAAGGTTCTTCGAATGTGTTGAAATAATGTATATTAATCTATTTTAAAACAGAATCATCCTTTCTTCCACATCTCTGAAGAGTGAAAAGATACGAGCATGACTCTCACATTACGGTCTTGTCGGAATCAGTGTTTCGACATCTTAATGCTTTCAGGAATATTAGAGATACGCACTTTATTCTAAATAATAACCTGAAACTAAGAGAACTTGAATGATGACACATTGTGTCAAAATCATAGACATGTTTTCCGTTACAATGAGTCAGTATATCTGAAAGGAGAAGCTTGGAGCATGCTTCTAGAGCGCCTGAAAAAAAAAATACCCAGGAGGGGAGAAGGAAACGAAATGAAAGTTCTCGCAGTGTTTCACTATACGATAAGACAGCTAGGATTGACTGTTTAACGCAGGTGTCCTCCAGTTGTAAAGTAAAACTGATATAATCCATTTACGAGTAAAATTACTAACCCAAGGGTGAAGAAAGTTATTGGTAACCATCTTGTAGGTATTATAAAGTGCACAGACATTCGACTACGTGAAACATTCACGTCTTTCTTCACTAAAGATCATGACATTACTAGGCTGGAACCACTACAGACCGAACCGTGTGTTTGAGACTTGTGCAGAACTGTTTATTAATGAGCACAATGACTTGTAATTTTCTTTTCAACTACTATGTTATGGAACATAATTAAGTTATTTCGATATTAATTGTCAATTCCCCGCCGCTATCACATTATTTTGCCTCTGGTTTCTGTGTATTACAACGACGATATCATCCTCTCTGCATATCGGTAAAGTACCGCTATCACAGTGCGATATTCAAGTATAATACCTCGTAAGATTTGCAGCTTTTATGTTTAAACTTTGCTTATTAGAGGTCCGAACGTGAATTCTGTGTTTGAGTACGTGATATTAGTAGTATACTTCACTTGTAGCAGTAGGGCTGGTAGAAGCTCTGACGCCATTTCTGGATGTGACCCACAAAACTTTTCGCCACAACTACTTCCGCAACTAAATCTGTACCTTATAGAGATTAATATCAATTTACTACGTGTTACAGCACTTGTTTAGCGTTTATAGCAATGGAGGGTTTCATACAATGGTGTGCTTACGGAGAATGTCGTGAGTTAGGCGTTAGTCGTATTGGATGCCTCATTGTTTTTGTAAGGTGTACGAAATCTTGCATATAATACAACTTTCTGGAAGTTTCGTTGAGATCCTACATATATTACGATAAGAATTGCGTTTTAATGAGATGTACAGACAATTTACGTGATGCAATATTTAATTTAGAGAACATACTGTAATTGTGCCTGTACGGCGTGAGATGTCTCCAATAAATGATAGGTAATTTTATTTATTTCCAAGATATCGACTCTAACATTGTCTTTGGAAATGTCACAACTCTCACTGTTACTGTATTTGGTCGTTTCTCTTGTGATTGTGTGTTCATAAACAGCCCATGTCGTTTCATACTTTAAGTGTAATGTCATAAAAAAAACACTTTATTCCTACCTTCGCTGCTAAGACAATTGTGTCATGCATGTGTGTGTGTGTGTGTGTGTGTGTGTGTGTGTGTGTGTGTGTGTGTGACTGTATCTTGTTGATGTAGTTGATTAAAGGTTTTATTATCGTGAGCCACAGTTTCCGAAATACAGCTCCACATATTGAATACACACTTCACATATTTAGATACTGCTGTACCGTAAACATTACATTTTCAGATGAAATCTAGAACAATGTGACATCATAGATGTGGTAAAGTAATTGATTTGAGCCTCACCCACTCGTTTTTTTATTGTTGTTAACCTCCACTAGGCCCTACATAATCGATGCAGCCATGACACTTTTCGCACTGCCGAAGTATTTTGCAGACTTTTTATAATGTTGTCACGCAATAGATGTGGTAAATAATATACTAAATACGGTCTGTAATGCCTCAAGAGAGCCTTGCTACCGTATTTCTGATAACATACTTCGTTGAAAGTTGTTATGGTACTTATATTCCAGTAGGTTTGTGTCATTTGTAGTAACAGCAATAATTGGCAATCAGTATCATCAGTTATGTTTTTTCTAGTGAATAACATGATGCATTATCTTTGCTTGAGATCAATTTAAAATTGCAAATATTTAATTTGAGGGTATATTGTAAATTACATCAGGGGTAGGTCTAATTAGCTACATTCAGTGTGTTAGTTTGCTTCGTAATTGGCTGCTTAGTGTAGTATTTTACCCAACACGTATTTCTCGGCAGTTGCAACGCTGGTAAGGTTAGTTTTACAACATAGGTTCTTTAGGCCTATCTTCTAAAATTTCAACTGTTATTAAGTACAGAAAACATGGAGTACATAGATAAGAATACTGCACACTAATTTGGCGACTATGTGTAAATTAACAATGGCACTTCCACTTTCATCACATTGCACATGTATTTTTGCAGGCAATTTAGAATATTGCGACACCTATCAAATATAAGTGATTTAGAGAATGGGTGGAAGCAATACTGTGGCGTTTGAGAAGTATGATGGACAAAGAAAATAATTAATTTACGATTTTGTTTCGTCTTAAGCCAAATGTTGTACTTAGCAAGGAACAGTTATCGTTTTCACCAGTGCAACCATCGTTTTCAGTCATCTGTTGGTGGCAGTATGAACTCATGGTACAACAAATGAGCAATGCACGTGTTCTACAGTGCAGCTATCAATTAGTGAATGTAAGAAATTGTGGTACATAGATCGAACTAAACCCGTTTTCTACAGTACAGTCATCTGCTGGTGATAGCAGCCACAGAGATGTGAAACAGGAACTGATTTTATTTTGTGTTTTCAGGGTTTGTGGGATATTATTTAATGACAAACTCATGTTCAACAAATACGAATTCCTAATTCGTTGTTTATATTTTATAAGCAACTGTTGGTTTTCAATTATTTATAGAGAAAGATGCTATATACCCGTTACAGTATTCCTTGACGACTGACGTACAGCTTCAGATGAATTGTACCTATGTGACTGCTGAATCAGTCCTTAAACGAATTCTTGGAAGTCAGTAATGCAAACATAGTTGACCAAATTTTCAGTATTTCAGGCAAACCAGATACTTTATTGTAATTTGCACTTACATTGGCGTTACATATTAACTTATTCTTGTGACATGACCAGATCGCAGTTTCTCTACTGCACCGCATACAGGTGGTTACCATCTGCACAAGACCCTCTCCATGCCCATAGTACATGGCTGGATGCAGCTCCTGGCATGCACCTGGCGGTAGCGAAGTGAATATGCTGATATGACATGCACGACTGTCTCATTTGTAATTTAACACCGCATGTAAAAAAGTTATGATGCTGATTTCCTGGTCGGTAAGCCCACTTACTTATTACTCACATGTCTATCGAAAGTTTGGTCTTATGTCAAAGCGGTAAGTGGATCAAGACAAAATGTCCAGACACTCTGTGACCAAAATGGTACTGAAACGGAGGATGACAGACTAAAGGCCGAAATACTAAATGTCTTTTTCTAAAGCTGTTTCACAGAGGAAGACTGCACTGTAGTTCCTTCTCTAGATTGTCGCACAGATCACAAAATGGTAGATATCGAAATAGACGACAGAGGGATAGAGAAACAATTAAAATCGCTCAAGAGAGGAAAGGCCGCTGGATCTGATGGGATACCAGTTCGATTTTACACAGAGTACGCGAAGGAACTTGCCCCCCTTCTTGCAGCGGTGTACCGTAGGTCTCTAGAGGAGCGTAGCGTTCCAAAGGATTGGAAAAGGGCACAGGTCATCCCCGTTTTCAAGAAGGGACGTCGAACAGATGTGCAGAACTATAGACCTATATCTCTAACGTCGATCAGTTGTAGAATTTTGGAACACGTATTATGTTCGAGTATAATGACTTTTTTGGAGACTAGAAATCTACTCTGTAGGAATCAGCATGAGTTTCGAAAAAGACGGTCGTGTGAAACCCAGCTGGCGCTATTCGTCCACGAGACTCAGAGGGCTGTTGACACGGGTTCACAGGTAGATGCCGTGTTTCTTGGCTTCCGCAAGGAGTTCGATACAGTTCCCCACAGTCGTTTAATGAACAAAGTAAGAGCATATGGACTATCAGACCAATTGTGTGATAAGTCTTCCGAAGTAAGAGTGATTTCAGGTGTGCCGCAGGGGAGTGTCATAGGACCGTTGCTATTCACAATATACATAAATGACCTTGTGGATGACATCGGAAGTTCACTGAGGCTTTTTGCAGATGATGCTGTGGTGTATCGAGAGGTTGTAACAATGGAAAATTGTACTGAAATGCAGGAGGATCTGCAGCAAATTGACACATGGTGCTGGGAATGGCAATTGAATCTCAATGTAGACAAGTGTAATGTGCTGCGAATTCATAGGAAGAAAGATCCATTATCATTTAGCTACAATATGGCAGATCAGCAAACGGAGCAGTAAATTCTATAAATTGTCTGGGAGTAGGCATTAGGAGTGATTTAAAATGAAATTACCATATAAAATTAATCTTCGGTAAAGCAGATGCCAGACTGATATTCATTGGAAGAATCCTAAGGAAATGTAATCCGAAAACAAAGGAAGTAGGTTACAGTACGCTTGTTCGTCCACTGCTTGAATACTGCCCAG
Source organism: Schistocerca piceifrons (assembly GCF_021461385.2). Classification (NCBI taxonomy): domain Eukaryota; kingdom Metazoa; phylum Arthropoda; class Insecta; order Orthoptera; family Acrididae; genus Schistocerca; species Schistocerca piceifrons. The sequence continues at coordinate 176,878,646 of NC_060149.1, read as the reverse complement.
CAGTGTGCGATCCGTACCAGATATGGTTGATAGAAGAGATAGAGAAGATCCAACGGAGAGCAGCGCGCTTCGTTACAGGATCATTTAGTAATCGCGAAAGAGTTACGGAGATGATAGATAAACTCCAGTGGAAGACTCTGCAGGAGAGACGCTCAGTAGCTCGGTACGGGCTTTTGTTAAAGTTTCGAGAACATACCTTCACCGAAGAGTCAAGTAGTATATTGCTCCCTCCTACGTATATCTCTCGAAGAGACCATGAGGATAAAATCAGAGAGATTAGAGCCCACACAGAAGCATACCGACAATCCTTCTTTCCACGAACAATACGAGACTGGAATAGAAGGGAGAACCGATAGAGGTACTCAGGGTACCCTCCGCCACACACCGTCAGGTGGCTTGCGGAGTATGAATGTAGATGTAGATGTAGATCCTCAATCTTAAGATGATCTCTTTCGAATTGTAGTCGTAACTGACGGTGTCTGTGAGTCAAAAAGAGAACTCTTAGGAGTCGTCTGCTGTCGAGCGCATTGTTACAAAATTTGCAGTGAACGGTGTGCTCAGAAACACTTGGGACCTGCAACAGTGTTCTGTGTCGTCAGATGTTTCACAGATTTCCACTTACCTAGCTTTAGAAAGGGAGCAACCCTCTGACCTCCATCTTCTGTTATGTGTTATAGACGTATAACACTTGTCACCTAAACGTGGTTTCAGCGTCCTTTAACCACTTTTCATACATGATGACGACAGCAGAACGCGAACACACGACCAGCGTCACCGTTTCCGAGGTGCATGATCACAGACGCTGGACCATAACAATCTGCCCTTTCTCAAAGTCGCTTATGTTAGTGAGGTTCCTTATTTGCAGCCCTTATTGTCTCAGCTCCGCTTGTATACTTCTCTTCTCGCGGCACGTGCTTGTAGTCGTACCAGGCGGCATTCAAACTGTAAGTAGCCTGTTTGTATGTTGGCAGCACTATAGACTGTGTTAATATCGCTGTCACAGCTCTGAGCCCATTGTAAGATATTCTGTGGTTGGACGGACTAGCAGTTAGCGAGTGAATAGAGAAATTTATGGACATGATTTTCTTAGTGAAGACTCTGTGTTTGTAGGATATGTAAAGGGAGACGCAAAGAAATGTAGGATGATGGGTGTCATTGACAGTATTTGAGCTGTGGCATTATTGACAACTATATAATTTTTAGAACTGGATGTCACATGAATAAGGTAAAATTTTCTAAAGACATTGTTTGCTCTTCAGAAAAATCTTTCTTTTGCTAACCATATGCCTCCTAGTAGATAGTCTATAGTAGTTAGAATCTTTGTATTTAGCGGGCTGTAGTCGCTGCCTGCTGTAGTTCGTATTGTGAAGATTTTATGTGAAGTAATTGACTTACATAAAAAAAAAATGGAGTTCGTGATTGAAATGAGTTTCGGCATTTAACAAAGTTGGAGGTAGTTAAATATTTCTTTAATTTCATATTGTTTGGACTTTTATTATTGTTTAGATTTCTTGGAATTCAGGGCCAGCGTAAGACTACATTGGTGAAACTATGTCTTTACTTATTTTTATCATTTAAACACTGACTTACAGAATTTTCCCTGGCAAAGACAACTCAAGTTTACCCTATTTATTTCTAACCGACAATATGCAAGCCCAACGCAATCTCACTACTCTACAATGACAACATGCCTTGCAATACTTAACACAAAAGAATGGCCCTGAATTCCAAGGAATCCTAACGATAATAAAAGTCTAAAAATTATGAAATTAAAGAAATATGAAACTATCTCCAACCATGTTAATTCCCTAAACTCAGCCACAGAATCTCTTGCCGAGGGCCCTGAGCGCTGTCACCGATATTTACACAGTCTATGGCGCTGCCAACATACAAACAGGCTACTCGCAGAACTACCGCATGAGAGTGGTCAGAGTATGTATATACTCTATTCTTGTCCTCTTTTTTTCCTTTTGCAGACGAAGAAAAAAAGTTAACGTTGTTCATACGGAACCAAGTTAAGAATGTCCTGTGGTGATGTCGGCATAGTCTTTGCTATTGCTTCTTGATAACGTAAAGCTAATGGCTAACGAAGACCTCAGTATAAATAACCACACACACATGATCACATGGCTCTAAGCACAATGGGACTTAACATCTGAGGTCATCAGCCCCTAGACTTAGAATTACTTAAACCTAACTAACCTAAGGACATCACACACATCCATGCCCGAGGCAGGATTCGAACCTGTGACCGTAGCAGCAGCGCGGTTTCGGACTGAAGCGCCTAGAACCATTTGGTCACAGCGGCCGGCCTGTAAATAACCTGCAACAGTTTTATGGCCAGTAATACGCTTATTGGCAACTTAATAACGCGCACAATGGTAATCAGTTGACGAAACAGATGTATTTTACCAAATTTATTGATAGGGTTCCCGTGAGGTCTTTGCGACTTGCTTACAAAAGGAACGGGCAGTTTTAATTCTGTGGCTTAGCAATCACTAGATCTGCTTGTGTTACAGCGGCAGCTTGTTCCGCAGTGATATACCGAAGTTCGGCACATAGTGACACCTTATAGCATCGTTTCTCTATTGAGACACAAAGAGCCATATAATAATAGAACAACAGAACCAACATCAGTGGCTGACCACAGTAGAAATGCTTCGAAAGAAGTACATATACGCGTACCTCTTGGAGGGTGTGAGAAGCAAATGACCGCATTTGCCTTTGTCAGTGCTAACAAAATTCCATATCAAGTGATAACACAGCCAGCCACAGCGAACATACAGCTTTATGTTGTGGCTTAGCTGTCCATTTAACACAGTTATCGGCTGCGGTTCTGTTCGAATTCTCAGTGCCCGTGCCGTTCGAAGTGTAATTGAAGAATAAAAGCACAGATTGAATGACAATAGCCCTATGAAAAACCACGAACTAACACATAGAGACAAAATCACACAGAGAAAGATTAACAAAAAGCATTAATGGAATGCAATCCGTGTGTTAGCAATATTAACAAAGGATAAACACCAGAGGCTGCGCTTCAGTACCAGATATAGCGACAATTTGCGGAATGTGAGTAATTTGTCATTAATAACTCCTGCGTTTTTGGAGGCAATGGTGACAAACAGGGAAAATGCATTATTTATTTATTTATGAAGCACCAGTTTTCAATGTAAAGTTGGTTAAGGGACAACCGCTGGTGTTGCTACACTACTGCAGCTATTCCCGTTATACGGTTTGTAGGCCTATATGGATTGAGTGGTTCGTTTTCTGCTCACGTTACTTTATTTTGCACCGCTCATGTATCTAATGACGTGTGGGGTTTGGATTCAGGAAGAGAAGGAAGGAAAGCCTGAGCCTTCTGAGACTAAAACAAGGACTTAAGCATGGAGTAAAAATGAACTAACAACAAACAACCAAAAGTGTATACCTTTGTGGATTTTTAAATCAACATCACTGCTAGGTAAAGTTCAGTACTGCGTTTCACCACGTTCGCTGCGTCATACTTGAACTCTCCTTGGCGTGCTGTCCACAAGGTGTTGGAAATTCTGCATCCCAAGCCTGTCTCATGTTGGACGGCTGCCGTCCTGAAGTCGTTCATTGTGGGAGGATGGTTCTTGTGACGATTCACCGCGGGAACTGAACTGGCTCCAAGCATTCTTGATCGCGTTCATGTCAACAGATGCCACAGACCATCTAGTTCAGTTGATTCCTGCCTTCAGGAGGTAGGTGACCACGAGGCTGGCGCTGTGTTCTCTTTTGTTATCGCCTTGTAAGATGAACCCATCGCGAAAATACCGTCTGTGGAGCTAGAACGTAGGTCCGAGGATCTAAAAGGTCCTCAAATACCTTCGATAGCCATATGATGCCTCCAGTATACGTTCATAACAGCGTCTCAAAGTATGTGTGAGCCGCCTGCCGCCTAATTACGGGGGACTGTATGCTTGAGGCGAGCATTCGTAGCTGTTCCTGCCCACCTTCACACGCTTCTACGACGGTCATCAACTGTCAGACAAATCCTGCACTGTTCAGCGAGTAGAAACAGGCAGCATTAATACAGACTCAGTTTCAGGTTTTGCTAACCTGTCTACTTCTCACACCACAGTGTTAGATGTGCATACAGTTGTTCGCAATGGACTTGACATCTGAGGGCAGACGGATCATGTAGAAAGAGTTGCGTAATGTCTGGGTCGATAAACTCATCCTTGTTGCCCAAAACTAAAAAAATAAAAACAGCGCGCAGTTCTATTGCATTCTCCTCGGCGTAACTGTTGGGTTGGGTTTTTTGGGAGAAGAGACCAAATGCCGGCCGGAGTGGTCGAGGGGTTCTGGGCGCTACAGTCTGAGACCGCGCGACCGCTACAGTCGCAGGTTCGAATCCTGCCTCGGGCATGGATGTGTATGATGTCCTTAGGTTAGTTAGGTTTAAGTAGTTCTAAGTTCTAGGGGACTGATGACCATAGAAGTTAAGTCCCATATTGCTCAGATCCATTTGAAAGAGACCAAACAGCGAGGTCATCGGTCCCATCGGATTAGGGAAGGGTGTCGGCCGTGCCCTTTCAAAGGAACCATCCCGGCATTTGCCTGGAGCAATTTAGGGAAATCACGGAAAATCTAAATCAGGATGGCCGGACGCGGGATTGAACCGTCGTCCTCCCGAATGCGAGTCCAGTGTGCGCCACCTCGCTCGGGAGCGTAATTGTTTCTATGGTTTACTGGGTAATACTGCCATCAGCTTGGTACAGATTTAAAACATATATTCACTGAAATCACAATGTAAAAATCTGTAACAAAGATTTTAGATTACGTTACTATGTTGACATATGTACAATACATATGACTAAGGGAACATAATAGAAAATGAAATGAATTCAACAGAGATCGAGAAGCCTACACCTGAATAGAAAAATATATTTTGCATACACGTTACAAACCCGTAGAAAACAAAAGAGGGCTTTGTATATATTTGCGGATAGTCATAACATAATATATCAAGAGTACTTGTTGGAAGCGGCATCTTCAGTTTCAGTACTTTTGCAGTAAGCTGTTTTGCTGTGCTTCAGGAAAACAGTAAGTGGTTGACATCGTCTTCTTTCTTCAGACAGTCGCAGAAAGGAATATCCTTGATGCCTATGCAATGTAAATGGGATGTAATTGAACCACGGTTAGTATGTATTCGTACAAAGGTAGTTCCCAGCTTCCTAATCGCATAAAATTTTCTAATCCAGATTGTGCTGCTAATTACCTGCTGAACAGCAGCGCAGTATTGACCTTTATGACTGATTTCAGAGCCCCAATCCTCTACCTGTTCTTCCTCGGCGTACCTACGAGTCATAATATATATCTAGTACTGTGTACTAATGTATACAGCGGATGACCAGTAAGAGACAGATCTGAATTTTTTTCGTCTCACAGTTGCGGTTTAGTGTTCGAATTACGAAGATGTGATGTACGCGATTTCGGCGGGCAACTTCCAGTGCTGAAAACTCTTCATGCTGTGAAATCACAACACCCGCATGGTCCATGCTTTAAATCACCGCCGGCTGTGGTGGCCGAGTGGTTCTAGGCGCTTCAGTCTGGAACCGCGCGACCGCTACGATCGCAGGTTCGAATCCTGCCTCGGGCATGGATGTGTGTGATGTCTTCAGGTTAGTTAGGTTTAAGTAGTTCTAAGTTCTAGAGGACTGATGACCTCAGAAGTGAAGTCCCATAGTGCTCAGAGCCATTTTTTTTAAACGGCCCTTCGAGGACTGATGATTGATATAAAAGTGTACATAACCCGGACTGTACAGTTCAAATTCAAAAACAGCGCCCTCTTCTTATCTTCAGTGGGTTTACTTTGACCTCCATGTTGTGGTCAAGAGAATGTTGAGAAAGAAGTTTCCGATTTAAAAAACGTAGGTCACAAGGGTGCTGCAAAAATTGTACTGAACAATCTTAGTTCCATAGAAACGCAAGCAGACTTATGCTTTTTTATATCCTCATAGAAAATCCATTCAGTGTCACCACAGGTATTAACGATGCCATCTATCATCGTGATGCTACTCATTATCTGAGTTGGTAATGTAACCCGCAAACTCTGAGTTTTAGTTCTAGCACTGTCTAGTTGTAGCACTCATGTTCTTCAAATTCATCGTAATTAGGCTACAGAATGTTTATCTCCATGATCAAATGTCTTTAATATTGACCTGAGGTCTCAGTTACTGTCCTTGAAAACGTCGAAACACTACACGTCAGATTTAGCTGTAGCGATCCACATGTTTATACGCAGTGCTGTGAAATGGGTTTGATGTATTTACAACGCCACTCAGATATCAAGGCACGCAGCTTAACAACAATACCGATGCTCAGAGAGTTCGCCTTTGATTTTAATGTCGAACGGTAGGTGTTATTTTCAGCTCACCCCTGTCTCATTTCTTGCGTTAATATTCCTGTAGTAGAAGGTGCAGTACGCTTCTGACATTTCCATAGTAAATCTCATGGTCAAAGTTGTTTTACCTCGTGTGCTACCTAGTTCAGTCCCCAGTGCCTGAAGAATGTGTCATTTAAACAATTTCCTTAGTGAAGTCTTCCGAAAAATGTTTTTATCTTCCTCAGTTTATGACTTCATAACAGAATGAATCGTGTTTTGTAACAAAAGCAGTGACGGATCTAGCAAGCAGGACACTTCAGGCGACTCATAGAACCGGCCGAATGAGTGAAAAAACAAGATGAAAATTTCGGCAGAATATAATAGACACAACGAACCAGTACAATGTAAGAGCTGAACGAGAGAAAAAGAGCGAATAAAGATATTTTTTCAGTGTATGAGCATTTTATCTGGTAGAAGTGATTCTCTACAGAAGAGCGTAACCCAACTATTTTAGCAGTTGGGTAGGAAAGTCAATATTCAGTTCTATTAGGTAACAGAGCAAAAAAATGTGGGAAATGTAAATTTTGTCAGCATGACTGGAGGATTGCTTTTGAACGCTATGGAAACTCGTGCAATTATGTAAGTAATCCAACACTCCTCTTCCCTTCGACTCACACACACACACACACACACACACACACACTCCGCACACACAAACACAAGCCCGCAGAGCCTGCTCAGTTGCTTTATCGGTACAGGTATTGGAGGCACAGCACATGCATTATTCATCCTGGGTAACGAGTGGCTCGGAGACTTAACATAGTGTACGTTACAGTGCGATAGATGTTAACAATGTTTGTTGTTGGAAGTGCTGATCTAATTTCTTCAGTAGCTGTAATCGGTTATCTGCTACGAAAGCAGTTTGAAAAGTATGGTTCATGAAGAGAACGATGATGAAATATAGCTGGCAAGATCACTGTGAACGAGTCGAGGCTGTGATTTAGTAGTTCTCTTTCGAAAGCCTTCCGATTCCGGGAATATCTTAGGACGACTTAATTTTCTTGTATTTCCATTCAGCTCTTGTGAGTGTCCTAGGGCTGCTGTACGTCATATAAAAATCAGGAAGTGTATGTTTCCTCTCACAATTTTATCATTTGCTTGAAATGTATCGCTCCATGGTCTTTCAGACAGAGGCTAGTGTACAGTCATACGTTATTTCAACAAAACGAGAAAGGTTAAGCAGTAATAATACTGATGGCCCGAAGCCGAACAGTGTTGTGGTGTTGTATTTCACTCACGCTTGTATTTTACAGATGTTCATCTGCTTCATCACCGAGAGTGGTGCCGCGCTGTTTCAAACATTTATCTCGTGTTCCGGAAAAGGAGGTCTCATATTACCGTCATGCTATAACGTCCTTCCCTTCCTCGACACATATTATCCATGTCCTGTTACTTGTCTGTGAAAGGTAAATGTCCAGGGCACGAGTCCCGACCGTCACACAGATTTAATTTTCCGGAATGTTTCACATCAGGGCACACTCCGCTGCAGAGGGAAAATTAATTCTGGGAACTACCCCTCACTCTGTGGCTAAGCCATGTCTCCGAAATATCCTTTCTTTCAGGAATGCTAGTAGTGCAATGAGACTTTCTGTGAAGATTGGAGGGTACGAGATGAGATACTGGCGGAAGAAAATCTGTGAGGACGGGTCGAGTCATGCTTAGGTGGTTCAGCAGCTACAGCACTTGCCCGCAACAGACCAGTGTTACGGGTTCGAGTCCCGGTCGGGGCACACATTTTCAACTGTCCCCGTTGATATTTATCAACGCCTGTATGCAGCTTATCGTCTGGATTTCATTGTAATTTCATTACTATCACCTGTTTATACTGTTTCGTTGTAAAATAAAGGAAACCTTGGAAAATTTCCGTTTGTTGCTTTAATTTTGGAAACAAGTGTATTTCACTAATAACATTTCTCATACAAGTCCCAGTAACGCAGGTACAGCGTGGTTTTTTTCAACAGCACACGGGAACGATTAGATAACTGGCACATACAAGTAATTACGTTAATGCCCTATATATATAACACAAACTTTTGCCCTGAGGAATGGCTTTGAATAAAAATTTTAATTTGCTGATTGTAATAACGTGAGTTGTTGAGAAACTGCAACTGCAATTTTGTATCCGTAACATTGTTGTAAGTTGATTGTGTTGATACGTACAATTCTATCACTTCTAGATCAGTTATAAGATTTTGTAATAGTGTCAGTGCTTTAGATTAAAGATAATTACTGCACATTTCACTTTTAGCAGTAACATTGACCCAGTTAATAATTTCGCGGCGCCATGTTGTAATCTCCCCCTTCCTTCCTTCCTTCTGGCAGCTGTTGTCGACATTAAACAATGCCCAGTCCAAATAATTAATAAACAAAGTCTTTTATGAAGATTTGAGAGGAATGAAGATTACAATAATGTTTCAAGTTTACTTAGCTTGTCATGTTGAGAAGGTTCCAGTTCTTCTTGTCTAGCAGTCTGATTATTGAAGCTGAAAATCTGACATCAGGTCCTCACGGTTGGTTTGTACTAAATGAATTGGAAGATTGTTGTTGCAGAATTTTTTACGTAAATATATTTCCACTGATTTTAGTATATTATACAGTATTTTTATGTTTCACATTAGCAAAGCCGAAATTACATTGTTGGCACCTATTATATAAAAAAAACGCCCGATCACATCAGACGCAAGATTGCCACACTCTGTTTGCGGAAATAATATTCCAAAGGATTTACAATTTTTCTTAACAAATGAATTCTTACTAGTTTTCGTTACATTATTAATTTCGATTATTATTTCATAAATGAATCCAGAAATAAACATAGTAAACAGTACAGGATTACGTAATTAATAATAGATATTTCAAATGTGCAAATAATTCGTAATTTCAAATGTTTCTAAAAAAATTACTTTAACTATGCATTCAAAACTAGTACTTATCGATTATAATATCGAAACTAGAATATTTTATAAAGTAATCCCTTTTCATAAATATTAGCATGGAATATAACATACTGTGTATAAAATAATATTTAAGTTTTGAGAAAAGCAATTGGGATAGTATTGAGCTGTCCAGAATTCGAAAAATATACTGGTATCCACAACTACTGTTGAAGAAAAGTAATGCTAGAGGTGGATGTCCCGTTACAATTTCCTGAGACAGCAAACTTTCAGTCTTAGACTTTCCCTTGAGGTGATGAGAATTTATCGCTAGTGTCGCAACACCAACAGTTTCCTCCAACATAGTTGTAAGTGCTTCATGACTGCCAATTGAAGAAGACTACAGCTGCCTCTATCAAGCCATTGTCTTCAAAGCTATGCAGCTTCATGATGATGAAGCTAGCTTTAATATCCATGCATAGTGTCGCTATATCCGAGATCGTCCTTTCCGTTTCGCCCGTGTGACTCCTCATACCAGACACATCTACATCATACTCCGCAAGCCACCTATTGGTATGTGGCGGAGGGTACTTTCAGTACCACTATCTGATCCCTCCAACCCTTTCCACTCGCGAATAGTGCGTGGGAAGGATGATTGTCGGTAAGCCTCTGTATTGGCTCTCGCCACGTTCATGAGTTCAGCTCACTCGGCGCGCCTTGCAAAATCCCATCATAAAAAGATCAATTCTTTAGTCTATTGTCACCGTCACATTTTCTTTAAAGGAACCAGTGACAGTACAATACATGCATGTGCTATTTTTGGAATAAAAGTTATTCACAACTTTTGTTTTTGTTCTTTATAATAAAAATAGGAAACAGTTTCCATATTCGAGCAAAACAAAAATCGTATACGTCATGTGAGTTTAAACTTAAGTTGTATGTTTTACAAGGCCATCCAGATACATATTTCCCATAGTTTACCACAATTATTTGAGGTGAAGTCCCAGACAGTATCTTTAACAATGACATGGCCGACACATATCTGTCACCTAAAATAATGTTTTACGTTTAGTAGAGGTGATTCAGTGATTCAACCGTAAAATGCTTTTGAGACTAATACAGCGTTATTGATTCGATTTATCTTATAACTGTTCTACGTTGCTGCAACTTCTGTATTTCGTAGCCTTTCAGAGACATATCATAGATATCATTCTTCCCATACATCAATACTTTAAAAGTAGTTCGCCGTTTTAATGGGCTGCACTCCCTTCTGATATTAAATTTCTCTTTCTTTTGTCTGCAGAATTTATATTTTTTCGCAACACTTGTGGAACTTCTCTCTCAGTGATCCAGAAACTTTGTCCTCCCTCGGTTCTTCGTCAGGAGTAAAATATTCGGTCCGTTTTAAATCTTTTCTCTCTTCACCGTTTTAAGTATTATGGACAATAGATCATAGTTATAACTTCTTTGTTAGATTCTATAGCATTCACAGTAGAAGATGGAATCCTGGACTGTACTAATCATTGATTAAACTAGAACCTTCCCGCTGTCGTAAAGCATTAATGAAAATAATATCTTGCTGCACTTCTTTACATAATCACATTTTCCTAACTTCAGTGTATTAATGGAAGCATGCTGATTGTATGAAACTTACTGAAAACTGAAACGAAGATATTATTCGTAAATCATATTAAAGGTCGATCGAAATTGCCTGCACTTATAAGGGGTCTCTGAACCGTCGTATTAAGCTCTAAAGTGTAGAGGAGTACTGGGTGTAATATACCGTTACTTGGCAGTAGTAAAAATATACACAGGGCATTTGTTTTAACTTGGAACAACAAAGTGTCTAGGAAACGATGCACCTGGTGAAAAAATGTTTTAGGTGAAAATTTGATGTCAGTAAAGGGGGACTTCGTCTGTGCTACAACTGGCGGCTTCTTAACCACCCCTCCTGCGTGGACGATGTCAACTTTGTATATTCAAATGGGAACCCGCCATCTTTACTGCATACTCGGATTCTACGCCAAAAAATATGTACGGTTTACTTCAACTATTGTTCCCCATTTGTGGTAGATGACGCTGTAAGCGACAAATAGCAAGTTTGCCTGTTTTTGCAATTACGAACAACGCATCTGATTCTACATTTCATTTACGATGAACCTTTGTGTTCTGACGGTTGATACTGATCTTAAAACGTTACTTGAGAAATACAAATGTTGTTGTATCCAAGGTTCTCGGGTGTCCAGCCGGATCAGTTCGTCGAAGTTCCACGATATTTCGGCGGATAACCGTTCCGCCATCATCAGGTGGTGCTGATGGAATGATCTGTCTGCGCTGTGTCCGTGGTATTTATGTCCGCGGGGTCCCGAGTCGTACCCCGGCGCGGGCGGCCGGCGGGGCGCTGCGTGGTGGGAGGGGTGGGGGAAGCTGCAGCCACGCCCGGTGGTAGGCGCAGTCCATCTCCGTCCGCCGTGGCGGAAGGATCTCGCGTCCGCTCGTGCCGTTGCTCTTTGATGGTGTTTAATAACGGTTTCCAGGCCTTGCTAAGTTGAAACCCGGCGTCCCTGTTGATGAGGTTATCTGTTGCTCGAATTTCTATGGCCTGCTTGTAGATACTGTCCCAGTAGGCACTTGTGGCAGTCAGGATTTTTGTCTCTTCAAATTTCGCTGTGTATCCGGTTTCAATGCAGTGTTCTGCTAGGGGCCGGCCGCGGTGGTCTCGCGGTTCTAGGCGCGCAGTCCGGAACCGCGCGATTGCTACGGTCGCAGGTTCGAATCCTGCCTCAGGCATGGATGTGTGTGATGTCCTTAGGTTAGTTAGGTTTAAGTAGTTCTAAGTTCTAGGGGACTGCTGACCACAGCTGTTAAGTCCCATAGTGCTCAGAGCCATTTGAACCATTTTTGTTCTGCTAGGGCCGAATGGCTGGGTTGGGGTAAGCGGGTGTGACGTTCGTGTTCTTTGCATCGGTCCTCGACCGTGCGAACTGTTTGGCCGATATGGGATTTGCCACAGCCGCACGGTATTTTGTATACGCCCGCTTTCTTCAGCCCTACGTCATCTTTTGCCGTTCCTAGTAGGTCACGAATCTTTGCTGGTGGCCGGAAGACTGTGTCAATCTTGTGTCGCCTTAACAGTCTCCCTATTTTTGACGACACGTTGCCAGCAAACGGCAGAAAGGCCAGAGCTTGTTTTTCTTCTTCGGGTTGTTCTTCATCTCGGTTATTGCTGCACTTCTGTTGTCGGAAGGCCCATTGGATTTGGCGGTTGCCATACACATTCTTGCGGAACACGGTCTCCACGTGTTTGAGCTCCGTTGTCAAGTTCTGTTCACCAGAGGTCGAGTGTGCTCTATGTACCAAGGTGTTGAGCATTCGATTAAGCTGCGCCGGATGGTGGCAGCTGGACGCATGTAGGTACCGGTGTGGGCTTTCGGTACACACTGTGACCCAGTGAGCCATCAGACCTACGTTCCACTAGGACATCAAGAAAGGGTAGTTTTCCATCTTTCTCAGTCTCCATCGTGAACTGAATGTTACTATGGACCGAATTTAGATGTTGCAGAAATATCTGTAGCTGTTCCTGTCCATGTGGCCAGATAACGAACGTATGGTCCACGTAGCGAAGGAAGCATACAGGTTTCAGTTCGGCGGCTTCCAGTGCTTCCTCTTCGAAACTCTCCATGAACAGGTTGGCCACCTCAGGGGAGAGCGGGCTCCCCATGGCTACTCCGTCGGTCTGCTCGTAGTATTGACCGTTGAAGACAAAGTACGTCGATGTTAACACGTGCCTGAACAGTTGTGTCAGCATACAAAATCCCGTGCGGCTGTGGCAAATCCTATACCGGCCAAACAGTTCGCACGGTCAAGGACCGATGCAAAGAACACGAACGTCACACCCGCTTACGCCAACCCAGCCATTCGGCCCTAGCAGAAAACTGCATTGAAACCGGACACACAGCGAAATTCGAAGAGACAAAAATCCTGACTGCCACAAGTGCCTACTGGGACAGTATCTACAAGCAGGCCATAGAAATTCGAGTAACAGATAACCTCATCAACAGGGACGCCGGGTTTCAACTTAGAAAGGCCTGGAAACCGTTATTTAACACCATCAAAGAGCAACGGCACGAGCGGACGCGAGATCCTTCCGCCACGGCGGACGGAGATGGACTGCGCCTACCACCGGGCGTGGCTGCAGCTTCCCCCACCCCTCCCACCACGCAGCGCCCCGCCGGCCGCCCGCGCCGGGGTACGACTCGCGACCCCGCGGACATAAATACCACGGACACAGCGCAGACAGATCATTCCATCAGCACCACCTGATGATGGCGAACGGTTATCCGCCGAAATATCGTGGAACTTCGACGAACGGATACGGCTGCACACCCGAGAGCCTTGGATACAGCACATTCGCCGGGAAAGCCTGAGGTCTCACAAATGTTGTTGTACATTACGAATGATGTGGCTATATGTTGAAATTTCTGGCAAATAAGCTACTTGCATGATAATATAGGTTTCTGTTCCCTGTGGGGTTGATAATGGTGAGTCCCTAAACCATCGGAATGCTTGATTTCGGTGGCCACCCTCCGTGCCCCGCCGTCAGAGTGTCTCATTTTGGTGTGTTACCATTCAACCACTGTAAATCTCGTGCTGGCAGCTACGCAGCTACCAGCGGAATACAAACCACAACCATTTTAAGTAAAATGTGTCTAATGTGATAGTGAAAGGTGCACCTGTCATGGATACTAACCGAAATCGAGCAACCCAATAGTGATAGGCAACGCGTCTCACCAAAATCAAACACCTCGATTGTGAGAGGGAAGGCGACTCATCGATATCAAGCTCCCCAATGGGAACGGTAAACTATTACATCCACGTCGTTGTTTCTGGATCACGCTAAACGTAGTTCCTAACCAGACATTAAAGCGGCTAACCACATTATACTTTACCATCAATTATACAACACCGAAGTACAATTCGACCATAACTATGAACCGTTAGAACACAGATGTTTACCTTTAATACTTAAGTGAAACGTAGAATCAGATGTGTCGGTTCTTTATTGCAAAGGCAGGCATACTTGATACTTGTCGGTTACAGCGTCAACTACCACGAATGGAAAACAACGGTTTGAGTAAACTGTATGTTTATTTTGGCGTAGAATCTGAATATGCAATAAAAATTGGGGGTAGGGATAGGGAGGGGGTTCCATTTGAAAATATAACGTTGAGTCCTCCCATGCAGCAGGGATTGTTAGGAGAGACGTATGTCCCCTTTACTGACATCAACTTTTCATTTATTTGTCTCAAATTAAAACAGACACCCTGTATGTAATTGCAACCCACATTTTCGCCTCTTCAAGTATATTTAATCATACAGTGCGTAAAGTTGTAGAAAGGATCCATATTCCAATATATTACTGAAATACTGGCAATTTTAACACAAAACGCCAAACTAAGATACCCGAAAAAGGTTGTTTGCTGGTCCGGTTGTAGTTCTGTATCAGACCCAATGAAAGGAAGTTGTTGTGAGCGAGAAATTGCCTAAAACGGCACCAAGCCAATTAATTAAGAAAAGAAATGTGAGACATGGTTGAAAAAAGTTGATTTAGCTACACCGTATCGCGAACCTTCTTTCCTGTTGGTTATTTTATAAGATAATATAAGACTCTTACGACAGTTTACCGAAGTACAAGATTTCCTTCTTTACTTGCAAAGAACAAAGGACGTCTTATAATCAAGTCGGTATCATTCATAGAATGCACAGTGTAGTACAGAAACATGATATAAAAAGCTTTTTAACTTGTAAAGTGTTTCCCTGTCTCTCGTCTCTGTGGTGTTTCGCAGACTGCTGTTTCATCCCTACACGTGATTTACAAGGCGTTCTCACAGAGAAGCGCTTGCATACATTACCCTCTGTCCAAACCTACAGGAGGCTTTTCCCAGGAACAAGAGCGAAACATAGGACAAAGGGCATCTAACAACGTGCATGTTGGTAGTGATTGTGGTAACGCTTAACGAAATACTTGAGCTACACTTTGTTATTTGCCAGTATAAATTCACCTTAAACGGGAAAGTACGTAGTTTTGTGGAATACCTATATGATCTATGATACGCAGCAGCAAATAATTGTGTGCCACGAATAAATTAACAGAGCATTAGATGCTATCAACGGCACTGTTAATAACAACATTATGAAAACCGTCAGAAACTAATTATTAACTTGGTAAAACTACCTAAGCTGCGTCCGCTGATAAAGACTTCTTCTTAAATGTTCACCAGCTCAATCACTACGATATTCCCTTCCACACCATTCACCCTCAGTCTCTAAAGGCTTCGTCGTAGACAGAACGTTAAACTCTAATGTACGTTCTTCATTTTCAGCTCTCTCCAAGACTTATTTTTGCAACTTTTCGCCCTGTGTCGTACAAAATAGAACACTTTTGTAGGGTCTTTGTGTTGAAATATAGTATTAAAATACGGTCACATATCACATAAAAAAATAAAAATAATATTTCGAGAAATACTACAAATAAATCAGCCAGCCAACCAGAAAACACGTTCAAATCTCTTACTTACACTGTGGGAAAGGGAGAGTGTTACATAGTGAACACCTTGAGCGAACGCTATCTAATCTATACCGCTGCAATTCCAAATCTGTGCCATTTGTTGATTCGAATTTCATACTTGATGACTTATTTTCGGTACAGAGAAAGAACCATACCAACAGATGAAAAATTGTGTGTTTTCACGATCGCTGTAGTATATGTCTAAAGTTACTGGAACTGTTCAAGTGGAGGTCGGAACCTAGCATACCCAGAGGAAATGCACATGCAAGTTACCACCACCTTACACGTTTTGACAAGTGTCCATCATTGGAATGAGGGATATGGGAGCATCATATCGATAGATGACACAGACAATTGTCTGCAGAGCAATATGTGACACGATTGAATCAGATAAAGAGTGTGGGAAGAAGAATAGGCATGGGTCCTCCCACATGGACTACACCACTAGCAGACCTCAGGACTGTTTGGTTGGCTCTGGCGAGCAGACGGATGATAGCAGTTGAAATGGAGAGAGGTTAGGGGCAGAATGTCACCAGGGAAAGGAGGGAAGGGGAAATTGGGTTGAGATCTCGAGTAGCCATGCGTCGTTTACCACTTACAGCTTATCAGAATTGATAGACATTTTCATGGTGTAGAACCTCAGTCAACTGGGACATTGAGAGTGTTCAGTTATGAGTCTCTGTTCTGTCTGTGGTAGATGCATAGACGCCAATGTGTCCGTAAGCGAGCCAGTGTATGGTCACGGAGATTCTCGAGAAGCGTAAGTCTCCAACTTCTGGAATTGTGATGTAGGGAGCTATTGGTAAGGACCACAGGACTGATTAAGGTATTGTTGAAGTGAGGCTGAATGTTCGCCATTATGGGGAAATGATGGTAAAACCAGTTGCCATTCACTTCATAATCCGGCTAAGAAATGACATATTCCAGCTCGATAACACAAGACACAAAACTGCACTTCACACCACAAACGCCGGGAGAAATGTATGGATCCTCGACAGCTTGTAAATTTCAGTAGGATCTGCCTTCTATTTTAGTTTGCGAGAGGGCACTGAGGTATGCATTTAAAAGTTTCATGAATTGTCTAGAATAAAGCCTTAATGTCTGGCCTATACATTTTAGTTTGTTTCAGAATGGCTGGATAATCGTTTTCATGATTAATGATCAGCTACGCACTTTTATCTGCTGCACAATTTTAATATCTACTCTTAAACATTTGGGACGATATTTTTTATTTTATATTACTAAGTAGAAGTTTTACTGTTAGTCTCTCCCTCTCCCTCTCTGCATAAGTGCGTTTGTACGTATGTATTTTAAAATATCTTTTTTGTACGTGTAAGTGTGGAATTCTCCTACATTTCATAGTTTTTAACCAATCTCGTGTCAATGGTTTTTTTGTATGTATGCTGAACACCATGATTTCGTGCACCATTTCCTAAGAATATTTTGTAAGTGCATTTGAAGCAATGTACTTGTTTTTCAACCGCATACTTGCGTTGGAAGAGTAGCGTACCAATAATGTTGTGGAGTGACTAATTCTTGTCTCTTTTAGTGCCATGAACACTGTAGACAGCTCCACATCATAAATTGTTAATCCTAAATTTGTCTGATGCTTTGGTTGTACGATAAGTGATGAATAACTTCTTGGATCAATCTCCTGTCCATCCTAGGATTTCATTTTGTTACTCATCGCTTCTTGTAGCTGATTTATGTGGGTGACAAAAGCCAAGGTGTACTGTGATTAGTCTATCTGAAAAAGTCACTGCATAGGCGTATCTCCTATCAAAGCACTCTGAAATAGTCTTTAATAGGACTAAACGGTAATGGTTTTACCATTCAGTGAGAACGGTGAAGATGGAGGTTCCTCGTAACTTTGGATAATGGAATTTGGATGATAAAGGTACTGAAGAGAATGTTATATGAGGAAATGGAGGAATTTGCGAATCAACAGGAAAGGAAATGATTAGTAGTGGTACAAGGTACTCTCCGCAACACACCTACGGTGGCTTGCAGAGTATGTATATAGATGTAGATGTGGGTGTACAGGGTGGAGCAATTAAAAGTGGCCGAGACGAGTGGATACGATTGGACATGAATCTGTGGCAGCGTTAACCGAGTAGGAAAAGAGACGTACATTCACTTCCTACAGGATGGAGCAACTGCCCATACAGACGGCAGAACCTTGGAGCACATTTACACAGTCTTCACGCCTGACAGAGTTGTTAGCACGTCAATCTGTTCCCGGTCCTAGCTGGCAATCCAGGTCACCTGATCTGTAAGTGAGCGATTACTTTACGTGTGTGTGTGTGTGTGTGTGGGTGGGGGGCAGGGGGGGGGAGCGGGGGGGGGGGGAGGGGCTGGTCACAACCCTCACTCACAGTCTTCAAGAACTGCAGCAGGACATTTCGGAAGAGACTGCAGAAATTATAGCAGTCCAGCTTGGATCTGCCTTCAGTAGCTTGCTGACATGGGCGCAAAAGAGCCAAGAGATGAATCGTGGTCAGTTCAGACCTCTGCTACAGATAGGTTAGCATTTTACTTCCTTTCCTTTCTTCTGTGTACCCTGGAACGCTGTTCTCTGGGATAATTTTAGTTGCCCCACACTGTATAGCTTAATGTGCGTGAGCAGGAAGCCTGGCGAAGGGCTAGTCATTTGAGTATTTGAAGCAGTTGGTGAAACTTAACACGGGCAGAAGGCCATTCCACATTTGTAGAGATGAGAATGGGGTGAACGACGGGCCTGTGTGTATGGATTGCAGGGAATTCAGCCCTCACGTTCTACCAGTTAGTACCACCATACTGTATACAGGGTGTTACAAAAAGGTACGGCCAAACTCTCAGGAACCATTCCTCACACGCAAATAAAGAAAAGATGTTATGTGGACATGTGTCCGGAAACGCTTAATTTCCATGTTAGAGCTCATTTTAGTTTCGTCAGTATGTACTGTACTTCATCGATTCACCGCCAGTTGGCCCAATTGAAGGAAGGTACTGTTGACTTCGGTGCTTGTGTTGACATGCGACTCATTGCTCTACAGTACTAGCATCAAGCACATCAGTACGTAGCACCAACAGGTTAGTGTTAATCACAAACGCGGTTTTGCAGTCAGTGCAATGTTTACAAATGCGGAGTTGGCAGACGCCCATTTCATGTATGGATTAGCACGGGGCAATAGCCGTGGCGCGGTACGTTTGTATCGAGACAGATTTCCAGAACGAAGGTGTCCCGACAGGAAGGCGTTCGAAGCATTTGATCGGCGCCTTAGGCAGCACGGAACATTCCAGCCTATGACTCGCGACTGGGGAAGACCTAGAACTACGAGGACACCTGCAATGGACGAGGCAATTCTTCGTGCAGTTGACGATAACCCTAATGTCAGCGCCAGAGAAGTTGCTGCTGTACAAGGTAACGTTGATCACGTCACTGTATGGAGAATGCTACGGGAGAACCAGTTGTTTCTGACCATGTACAGCGTGTGTAGGCACTATCAGCAGCTGATTGGCCTCCACGGGTACACTTCTGCGAATGGTTCATCCAGCAATGTGTCAATCCTCATTTCAGTGCAAATGTTCTCTTTACGGATGAGGCTTCATTCCAACGTAATCAAATTGTAAATTTTCACAACAAACACGTGTGGGCTGACGAGAATCCGCACGCAATTGTGCAATCACGTCATCAACACAGATTTTCTGTGAACGTTTGGGCAGGCATTGTTGGTGATGTCTTGATTGAGCCCCATGTTCTTTCACCTACGCTCAATGGAGCCCGTTATCATGATTTCATATGGGATACTCTACCTGTACTGTTAGAACATGTGCCTTTACAAGTACGACACAACATGTGGTTCATGCACGATGGAGCTCCTGCACATTTCAGTCGAAGTGTTCGTACGCTTCTCAACAACAGATTCGGTGACCGATGGATTGGTAGAGGCGGACCAATCCCATGGCCTCCACGCTCTCCTGAACTCCTCTTGACTTTCATTTATGGGGGCATTTGAAAGCTCTTGTCTTCGCAACCCCGGTACCAAATGTAGAGACTCTTCTTGCTCGTGTTGTGGACGGCTGTGATACAATACGCCATTCTCCAGGGCTGCATCAGCGCATCAGGGATTCCATGCGACGGTGGGTGGATGCATGTATCCTCGCTAACGGAGGACATTTTGAATATTTCCTTTAACAAAGTGTTTGAAGTCATGCTGGTACGTTCTGTTGCTGTGTGTTTCCATTCCATGATTAATGTAATTTGAAAAGAAGTAATAAAATGAGCTCTAACATGGAAAGTAAGCGTTTCCGGACACACGTCCACATAACATATTTTCTTCCTTTGTGTGTGAGAAATGTTTCCTGAAAGTTTGGCCGTACCTTTTTGTAACACCCTGTATATTATTTTGAACGCTTAGAAGATGAGAAATCCAATTTTTGTGACCAACGGTTAGAGATACGGAGAACTCGTAATTCAGAAGACAGGATGTTGGTTTGAACCTCACTCCTCGTGATTACGATTCTGTTTGCGAAACCACTGTCTCACCTCACTCATAATATACATTAATGGTACCGCCAATGATACAGTAGTCTCTAATGTCTTTCATTAGAATGTACAGAAGAATACTTCGACGCTTCTACTTTTCACCTCAGCTCGTTTCATGAACGCTCCAACATGATACTACTCTTCTTTACGGGTGCACATAGTCTATATGCACTGCTAACATACCTTCTTCTCACGCTGTGTGGTCCTTTAGTGGATACAGGAGCGAGGAATATAGAATCTGTTCATGAGTAGAGACTCATATGTTAATTTATTCTACATCTTATAGCAAATACGAGGCGTATTCCGAAAGTAAAGTCCGATCGGTCGCGAAATGGGAGTCACGGTGTGGTTTCCATTTCGTGACCGATTGGGCATTAGTTTCGAAATACGCCTCGTAGGAAAAATAAAACAACTTTGTTGCTGTAGTTGCAGCATCAGTTGCTAACAGTAGCTTTGAATATTGAAACATATACAGATGCCGCAGATTTACAAATCAGTCTTCAGTACAATAACTATTCGGAAGATCACGAGCCCTAGCCAGTATGAGAGTCTGTAATAGTTATTCAAGTGTCAGACACAAAAAATTGGGTCAGTACATAAATGTTCGAACTTAAGTAGACCTGCCGCTGGAACTCCGAAGAGGGAATGATTGCATATCATTGGCAGCGGTGTAATCGTTGGAGGCAGCGCCTCGTGCCGTGGTCACGGCTGCAGGAAACGGGGCGGCGTAACTGGCGGTGCGTATACGAGGCGTGTTTTTTAAGTAAGTACCGTTTTGAAATTTAAAAAAGGCGTGCTAAGATTTCCCAATAATTTTATTTTTACATGAAAGCCTGTACCTTAATCTACTTTTCTACATAATTTCCGTCAATATTGAGGCACTTGTCATAACATTGTACCAGTTTTTTAATACCCTCTTCATAGAAGTCTGCCGCCTGACTTCTTAACCACTGCATCACCACTGTTTTGACATCGTCTGGAAGACGCTGACCGCCCAGATGTTTCTTCAAGTGCAGGAACAGATGGTAGTCATTGGGCGCAAGATCGGGGCTGTACGGAGGATGATCTAGAGTTTTCCATCGAAAAGATGTGATGAGATTTTTGGTCTGATTCACCACATGCCGACGGGCATTGTCTTGCAGCAAAATGATGCCCTTGCTCAACTTCCTTGGACTGTTGCTTTGATTCTGGTGTGACGTAGGCCACCCATGACTCATCGCCCGTAACAATTTGGCTTAAGAAATCATCACCGTCGTTGTATATGCACTGTCTAAACGTTTGGTTTTGTGCACATCCGTCAACATTTTCGGTACCCACCGTGCGCACAATTTTCGGTATTTCAAGTGCTCGGTCACAATGCTATACAAAACACTAAGAGAAACATTAGGAAAGTCATCCCGCAAGGAGGACATCGTAAAGCGTCGTTTTCTCTCACCTTACTGACCACTTCCTGCACCAAACTTTCATTTACGACCGAAGGATGCCCACTCCGTTGTTCATCATACACATTTGTGCGGCCACCTTCAAATGCCCTCACCCACTTTCTTACCATTCCATCACTCATAATGTTCTCTCCGTAAATTGCACAGATCTCAAATGGTTCAAATGGCTCTGAGCACCATGGGATTTAACTTCTGAGGTCATCAGTCCCCCTAGAACTTATAACTACTTAAACCTAACTAAACTAAGGACATCACAGACATCCATGCCCGAGGCAGGATTCGAACCTGCGACCGTAGCGGTCGCGCAGGTCCAGACTGTAGCGCCTAGAACCGCTCGGCCACTCCGGCCGGCGCACAGATCTCACGATGAATATCGATCGCTTTTAGGCCTTTAGCACTAAGAAATTTTATGACAGCCCATACTTCACAGTCGGCGGGACTTACGATTATCGGAGGCATCTTAAACACTCGCTACACAACGTAAACAAGGAAGAATCAGACTGTAATGGCGTCAGAGAGTAGATTAAGGTACAGGCTTCCATATAAAAATAAAATTAGTGAGCTATCTTAGCACCTCTTTTTTTAATTTCAAAGCGGTACTTACTTAAAAAACACCCCTCGTATTTGGATGTGCGGCCGATCGGATAGCGTCCGATACCACACCCGTCCCCTTCCAACTCTGAAGGCGCGGCGGGAGGCGTGTGCTGTGGATAAGGTGTGGTTGGTTGCTTAGCTGCGGGCGGCGGAGCACACCAAGCTGCGCCCCGACATTGCGTCTTGCAAGCGCCAGGGAAACTATCCCGGAAAACAAGGCGCAGGACGCATCCGGCGGCACAGGTAGGAGCACGGAGCGTGCTGCAGGGGTTGCCGGCTACTAAAATTATAGCCGATGGTGACGGTAACGGCGTCGAAGTCCATCGGGACGGTGATGACAACGACGTCGCAGGTGGTCAGGTAGCGACTTACATCGGTGGGACGGCCGCGTGTGGAGGCACCCGCTAGGTAAGCTGCATTGTGGTGGACAGGTGTGGCCACTGCCTCTCGGCGACTGGACGTCGTGCAGTGAAGAAATCTGAAACAGTTTGATCTACAGCAGGATCACTGAATTTACGAAGCCGTAGCTGATTTTGGTGGCTCTGATGCGTGCCTGCGCTGTCGCGATAGTAAACTGCGGTCTGCCAGCTGATCTGAGAACAACGCCGAAGTCTTATAAATGTGGCTTATTGTGCACTCGGTATTGAACTCTGACGTTCGGGGATGAAGTCTGAAGCTGGAGCAAAGCCTTAAGGACGAAGCAAATAAAGCAAGGCCCAGTGGCGTCTGTCATGCAAATGTTCTGTCGGTGAAATGTCGGGGGCAGGCAGGAACTCAGAAAACATCAGTAAGGCATCTTCACGTGAATGTAAAGCTCGAAGCTTTGATATTTGCGTACTGAACGTCCGAACGATACATTCGGCCACGTCGTTAGACTGTGGCGAGAATGGTGCTGTCATGAAATGCTGTATTCCACTGTGTTTGCAAAATTGTGCAAATTCCTTGGAAGGATAAGGAGGTCCATTGACAGAAACAACTCTTCGTTCCAAGCCTTGGAGAGAAAACACAGAAGCGGGTGCCTTGATGTTCTGGCGGCATTCGTCGAGTGCACTGGGATAACAAAAACGTATTTGCGGTAGGTACTGACTATGATCAGCGAACGTGTCTGCCAAAAGTGGCGAGCAAAGTCTATACGGAGGCGTTGCTATTGAGTTCAGAATGGTTCAAATGGCCCTGAGCACTATGGGACTCAACATCTGAGGTCATCAATCCCCTATAACTTAGAACTACTTTAACCTAACTAACCTAAGGACATCACACACATCCATGCCCGAGGCAGGATTCGAACCTGCTACCGTAGCGGTCGCGCGGTTCCAGACTGAAGCGCCTAGAACCTATCGGCCACACGGCCGGCTGCTATTGGGTACCAGAATCTTGCCAGGAGTAGAATTCCTCCTGCGGAGCTGCCTGATTGACCACGCAAGCGCGACATTATGTCGTCACACGGTCTATTTGCTTACGTAAAACAAGCCATGTACAATGTTGACAAGCCAGGTGCTTATTGCGAACTGTTCCCCAATGATCGCTATGTAAAACACACCTGCAATTGCAACAAGGCGGGAATTGACACTATTGTCTGTTCGTTAGGCGTGTGAGGCAGAATCACATCGCTCAGAAGAGATAAACTAGTGCGGTGCCGAAAACATCTTCGCACTAAGAGATCAGGTATCCACTTCTGAGAGCTTGGTCAACATTTGGGACTGTAAATTTTTAGCAATCGTAATGACTGGTCATGCTCCGTGGCTTGTGCTATCTGCCATGAATCAGTAGGAAAAGAATCAAGTGTTTGCAGATCAGGATAATCAATATGTAAACAAAAAGCTTCCGACGCGTCGAATACTGCATCTGTGCCAACAGGTAAAATCGAAAATGTATCGTCGTTTTCATGTTACGCCGTCGAGCTTTAAGAATTTCGTATTGGTAATTTGACAATAACAGCGAACAACGTTCAAGCTTTTGCGCCGTGCAGTCGGGAGATTGTTTCGAGGGATGAAACAATGCAGTCAAAAGCTTATTGTCTGTGATTACGAAAAATTTTCTGAGATACAGGTAATGATAAAATCTAGTGTCGTCATATATTACAGCCAGGACTTTCCTCTCCATAAGACTATAATTAATCTGAGCGCTGTGCACAGTTTTGGACGCAAATGCGATGGGACATTCTGTTTTGCTAATTTTGTGGGATAAAACCTCTCCGATACCACAAGTGGTTTGAGTGGGTCGTAGTGCTTAGAGGAAGGCTGACTGAGCAATGCATTTTTCAGTCTTTGGAAAGCTTGGTCACAGACTTTTGTCCAATAGTACGGAACTTTTCTACGTCTGAGGCGGTACAGAGGCACGGCAATTTGTGCAGCATTAGGAATTAACTTTATGTATTAGGTCAATTTTCCAACAACAGATTGTAGTTCCCATAAATTCTCAGGAGATGGCAATTTCTGAATTGCCTGCAAATGGTTGTCGAAGGACGAGCGCCACTGGCGTCGATGATATGTCGTAATTATTCAATAGTTACGTTGAAGCAACAACATTTCTGCAAGTTTTATTTGAGCCCCGTCTCAGTTAAAACTTGAAACACAGTCAAAATATTTACGATGTTGTTACAGTGTTTGCCCGAAGACGGTTATGTCATGATAATTAAAATAGGAAGGCGCCTTGGACGTTGCTAGTTCGAGAAATTTTTGAAAAAACGCAGGTGCGGAAGCACTTCCGAAAGATAGGCATTGATATTCAAACAAGCCGACATGGGTATTCACAACAAATATTTTCCTTATCTCTTCGCTGAACGGTAATTGAAGATAGGCTTCTGAAAGATAAACTTTTTAGAAGAACTGTCCTGCCGCTAGGGGATCCAAAATTTCCTCTATTAATGGGAGCCGGTATGAATCAATGACTGACTGAATTTACCACGAGTTTGAAATCCGCTCAAAGACGAATCTTCCAATCTGGCTTACGAATGACGACTAAGGGTGACATCCACTGACTTGCTGAAATAGATTTTAAGACGCCAAGGTATTCCAGTCCCTGAATTTCTGTAGCGACGTCGTCGCGCAATGCCTGCGACACAGGGCGTGGGCTGCAAAATTTGGATTGCGTATTAGCTTTGAGCGAAATGTGAACATGAAGATCTTTTAAACACCCTCGAGTAACGTCGAGCAGATGTTCATCCTTTTCTGAGTTGTTGAGTTGCGGCATGGGAAACTTTTGTGTCAAGAGTATGCACAATGTCCCGTGTGTCTAAGCCGAAAGAATGAAACGTATCCATCTGAAAATATGGGCTCGTGCGTGAGCGGACTACAGTGAGGCACCGCCTTCCCCGTGTTTTTGTATTTTGCGGGTAAAAGGCACGTTCCAAGCACCCAAATGTTGTCGCCATTATAGGCAGTGAGATGCAGACTTGATGTTTGCAAGGGTAGTTGGCCAATTTTTTCGTATGTATCCTAGTTAAACCATGTGACAGAAGCCCGGTATCTACTTGAAAAGGCAGTGACTCGTTACGAATTTGTCATGTATCCCACAATTTGCGGTGTGTTCTCTGAATACAGTTATCTATTCAGTGTCGTAAAAAATAGTTCTGCCTCACGGAGTGGTCGTGCGGTTTGAGGCGCCATCTCACGGATTATGCTGCCCCTCCCGCCAGAGGCTCGAGCCCTCCCTCGGGCATGGGCGTGTATGTTGTCATTAGCATAAGTTAGTTTAAGTAGTGTGTAAGTCTAGGGACCGATGACATGAGCAGTTTGGTTCCTTGAGATTGGGAGAGTATTTTTGAAGTGTATGATTCGCATTAAACGCGCATGACTGCGTTTTCTGCGTGTTCGTATGTCTGCTTTTTGAGAATGGGAGGCACAGAATCTGGACATGAAGTGACACTGATTTCTATCCGTTCCTGCTTTTCATTATTCCCGCGTCAAGCAGAGGAGGGCTTTCTAGTCTTTCGCAGACAGACTGGTTTTGCATGTCCCATGCAATGACAAAAATGGCGCTCACCTTGTCTGAAGAAGCAGTTCTTCCGATCCTGGGTGACACAGCATTTAACACCTGACTTCGCTTTGCGGGAAGCTGGGGCAATAGAATTGGCATTGCGCCGGCGCAGCAAACGCTGAATGTAGTGTTTCCGGCCTTATTTGCACGGTGGTGACTTGCGGGTGTTGGCTCGTGGCTGTGGCTGGGACACGCATCATTTATCTCAAGTGAAGCGATAACTGGTAAACAGAAATCTTGCTCGGCTAAATTGGTTAGTTTAGTGTTGTTTAACGTCCCGTCGACAACGAGGTCATTAGAGACGGAGCGCAAGCTCGGGTTAGGGAAGGACGGGGAAAGAAATCGGCCGTGCCCTTTCAAAGGAACCATCCAGGCATTTGCCTGAAACGATTTAGGGAAATCACGGAAAACCTAAATCAGGATGGCTGGAGACGGGATTGAACCGTCGTCCTCCCGAATGCGAGTCCAGTGTGCTATCCACTGCGCCACCTCGCTCGGTGCTCGGCTAAATATTGAACTTCGTGTGCATCGGAAATTTTATGAGATGCTTTACAATTTCGGCACTCAATCTTTGCTCTGTTAACTTCTGATTAATAGCATCACGAAGCATTTCACCCTGATTAGACGTGCAAGAGATACTATTTAATTTACATTCTCTAGTCATGCCCTGCAGTTCCGTAATCCATTCTTTATAGAATCTTCACTAGGACGTTGCTTCCGGAAAAATGTAAACCGTGCAGCAGCAACATGTATTTAACTCTCAAAAAATTCGTCTAATTTTGTAAATATGATCCTGCGGGGCTGGGTTTGGGACTCACAGTGTTGAAACAATTTCACTAGGAGGCGTTAAGTGTACGCTCCTACACATGAAAAGAAAAATGCACGATATGATTCACCTGTAATTTTGTAGGAATTGAAATGTTTTGGAGCTGTGTTATGTGTTTCCTTCGTCTCATCGAACTACCGGAAGGGCGGACACGACAGCGGAATTCCTTCCTTAGCTTCTAGAGTCTTTTGCCTCTGGGCTGCTTGCAGTTGTACGAGGCAAGAAACTGCTGATAGTAGTCCTGTTACTGGTTCACTCTGAAACTGAGCAAGAGATTTTAGACGCTGCTCAGCACTTATATGTTGCTCTCCCTGGTTTTCCATGATCCCTTAGATATCTGAACTTTAATATTTCAGCGCATGTATTTCAATTTAATATGTGCGCACACACACAAAAAAAATGGTTCAAATGGCTCTGAGCACTATGGGACTTAACAGCTGTGGTCATCAGTCCCCTAGAACTTAGAACTACTTAAACCTAACTAACCTAAGGACATCACACACATCCATGCCCGAGGCAGGATTCGAACCTGCGACCGTAGCAGTCGCGCGGTTCCGGACTGCGCGCCTAGAACCGCGAGGCACACACACGAATCAGGATTCCATAGAAAGAAAAAATTCTCCTGGTCTTATGTCCAAAGATCCTTATTCAACTATGCCATTCTCAAGGCTAGTCTGTTATAACTGTCTTTCACACTGTATAGTTATTTAGTGGATACAGGGGCGGGGAACGGTTGCTGTTCATGAACAGGAAATTCAGACAATATTCTGCATCTAATATCAAACAGTAAAAATAATACATAACTTCGTTGCTGTAGTTGCAGCGTCAGTTGCTAACTGTAGCTTTGAATGTTGAAACATACACAGATACCACACATTTACAAATCAGTCAGTCTTCAATGCATTAACTATTCGGTAGATCACGAGCCCTGGGCACTATAAAAGCCTGTAAATGTTGTTCAACTGCCAAACACACAAATCTGGTCAGTACATAAATGTTCGAATTTAAGTACACCCTCCGTTGGAGCGCCGGAGAGGGGATGCTTGCATCTGATTGGCAGCGACGTAATCATTCATTGGAGTGTCCTCGTGCCGCGGTGACAGCTGTAGGAAACACGGCGGTGTAACAGGCAGTGTACCCATTTGAAAGTGCAGCCGACTGGATAGTGGCCGGTATCGCTTTATCGATGGTAGCCTGTTCGAGTCTTTGCACACCGCACGTATCAGATGTCTTTCACTGGTTATACTCTACAATTACCACCAGCTAAGGTGGGTTGCCGCGAGTTTCCAACTAATAGGCCTGTTGATAAAATATCGATACATAGATATACCGATACATTTTACAAAAGTATCGTTATGTATCGGCGATATCTTACCCCCCAATATATCAATATCAAAATGGCAGTGTCGAGTGTCGATATTTTTATTTTATATTTTTTCCACAGTTTTCGGTACATATTTGAAGTTGTTCTTTAGAAATTGGTGCAGAACATAATTTTACTTTCACTGTGTGAAGGAGTCTTACTACTTTTTGAGCATTCATTCCGTCTAATCGTTCTCTTTGTGTGAAGCAAGTACCGGGTGTTTATGATTAAACCTTCCCTATTTCACACGTTGTTTCACGGAAACTAACTACAAAATGAGTACCAAACTTTGTATCTTTAATTTACGGAGTATGAGGTGCATGATCTCTATGCGTGACAGTGCCGTCGTCCAGTTCCAACTATGGCCACCAGGTGCCGTGATCAGTCACCGTGATTCATAGTCACATAGTCCGCAGCTCGTGGTCGTGCGGTAGCGTTCTCGCTTCCCGCGCCCGGGTTTCCGGGTTCGATTCCCGGCGGGGTTAGGGATTTTCTCTGCCTCGTGATGACTGGGTGTTGTGTGATGTCCTTAGGTTAGTTAGGTTTAAGTAGTTCTAAGTTCTAGGGGACTGATGACCTTAGCAGTTAAGTCCCATAGTGCTCAGAGCCATTTGAACCATAGTCACATACATCTGACCAGTCGCAGTGCACTTGTTGACGTGCCAACAAGAGCTTGGACAAAATGAGGCAGGGAATTATTGGTGAATCTCTATTATCGAAACAACAGGAATGCTGCAGCTGCTCTTCAATATCGCCGGCTAAAAGGATTATGGAAGGGTCCTATTTCTCCAAGAAAATGGTTCAAATGGCTCTGAGCACTATGGGACTGAACTTCTAAGGTCATCAGTCCCCTAGAACTTAGAACTACTTAAACCTAACTAACCTAAGGACATTACACACATCCATGCCCGAGGCAGGATTCGAACCTGCGACCGTAGCGGTCCCGCGGTTCCAGACTGTAGCGCCTTTAACCGCTTGGCCACCACGGCCGGCTCCTATTTCTCCACCTGCTGTGCGGAGCATGATACAGTTCGAATCAACTGAAGAACTGGGTGGTCGCTGCGGGAATAGGTCGACGATCGGTTGCACCACAGGTGTTTGATGAAATCGCTGTTGCTATGGTAGACAACGCTGCACGCAATTCCCGATCGTCAGGCAGTACGCTTGCTGCGTCTTGACAGTTGAACATCCCGTGGTAGACTGTACGGAAGGTGCTTCTAATCTTTCTCAAATGGTATTGGTACGAGGTCCATATCGTACAGCAGCTTGCAACACTGGACGCACGACGACGTGTTGACTTCGCTCTCCACTTTCTCGCAAGAATTGAAGTTGACGAGGACTGGTCCTGGACTATCCTATGGACAGACGAAGCTCAATTTTCTCTAACTGGTGAGGTGAACACACAGAACTGCCATGTCTGGGGATCTTCACCTCCAGTCACTGTGAATGAAGTTCCTCTGTATGGTGAAAGTGTCACCGTATGGTGTGGCTTCACGACTATGTTCATCATTGGCCCATTCTTTTTTGAACAGGTTGGCGCTCAAGGGCCAAAGACGTGCAGTGTTACTGGCCAGCTTTACTCCGATATGCCTCGCCAGCATGTGTTACCCGCACTATAAGAGAGAGATGCATTTAACTCAACAGTTTTCAAGCAAGATGTTGCCTCACCACACATCGAACGTGTAGTTCACCTGCTTCTCCGAAACACATTTAGAAACGGTCGAATTATCAACAGACCGTTTCCAAATTCTTGGCCGGCACGATCACCTGATCTCACTCTTTGTGATTTCTGGTTGTGGGGCCACCTGAAGGACAGGGTTTACCAGGGGAACGTTCACGCATGTGCTGATCTGAAGCGCAGCACATCAAGAGAGGTAGCTAGCACACCTACGGACATGCTTCTTTCTGCTGTGAAGAATGCAATCCTGCTCTTTCAGACTCTTTTGGACACTGACAGGTGCCATATTGAGCCTCTTTTGTAGCAGTAATTGTACCGATATGTAATGGTATGATGTACCATAGCAGCACATTAAAAGTGTTTCAATTCAACTCATTCTGCATTATTTCTCTTCCCCGTGCCCCTGACGTTAATGCCACCAAGTCTGGCACTCGTACGGTAATTATTTTCTGTGCTAAAGCGTGTTAAATAGGGGAAGTTTAGTTACAACCACCCGGAACATGTAGCACAAAAGAAGAAGTCCGATTGCACTGGAGCTGACGTAATCGGCGCTTGCCGCTATCAACAGAAACTGCAACGTTTAGTTTCACCACGCAATTTTGACACTATAACTGCTAGGTCGCTGGCGTTGGCAGAAATAAAAAAAACAGATAAGTCGACATGAAGCGTTCCGGACAAATCCGATATGTGACGAAACCGAACGACGAGCCCATCGGACATCTTTTATTGCGTCACTTAAATGCAGTTACCATTGTTAGCGAAGAGGTTACGGCACACGTCAACATGCATAGTTTTCCTTTCAATTCTTGCTCTAAGAGGTAATAGGCAGGCTGCTAGTTTGTTGATGTACAGAATATCTAATAATAAGTCAATAGTTAAATATACAGTTCTAAAACAAGCAGTATATTTACAATGTGAAGCCGAAATTTTTATGGGCCGGTACGCCGATATATCGAGATATCGACACTTTTGGTCGATATATAGGGAGCCTGTAGTAATACTTTTTTAAAAAAATATCGATATATCGGATTCCGATATTTTTAAAAATATCAACAGTCCTAGTACATACCGTGGTTTGCTGCGGCAAGTCTCTGTCGCTGAATATAGTTCTGTTCGGAAGCATAGTCACTGACTACCATTTCACATCGTACCGCCTAAAATATTCATGGCGAATCAGTACATGTTCTTCGTTTATGCAATGCATGGCAAGCGTATTTTCCTACATTGTTGTTGGGTGTGTTTTTTCGAGTTCAAGGTAGGATTAAACGGTAATGGTCCCTCACACTTGCTGCAAGTTCCGTTTGAAACGGGACTTAGTTGATCAGTTTCGAATCGCATGTCCACATGAACAGAAATATCCTCGCGTCCATAATTTATCCGGCAGCATACTAGGTATTCAGTAACAAGTGAGCAGAGTTCTTTGGTAACACTGATTTGTGGCTACTGAACAATGTTTAATACCATGGTCCGTTTTGTAAAGTCTGATGTGTGCAGTTGCGTATACGCGACTGCTTTTCCGTACCTGAAGTTGTTTCAGTCAGATCACTTTAATAACATGAATCAGTATCTGTCTGTTTACTTTGTTGACTATTCCTTTGTCTGCTGCTGGAACCACTTGGTTGTGTATGTTCACGACCTGCAACTGGCCATACCATGATTCGTTTTCCTGTTTAATGGCACCGCTAAAACAAACAGTGCCTATACATTGCCGCGCGGGATTAGCAGAGCGGTCTGAGGCGCTGCAGTCATGGACTGTGCGGCTGATCCCGACGGAGGTTCGAGTCCTCCCTCCGGCATGGGTGTGTGTGTTTGTCCTTACAAGGGAACCTCCCCATCGCACCCCCCTCAGATTTAGTTATAAGTTGGCACAGTGGATAGGCCTTGAAAAACTGAACACAGACCAATCGAGAAAACAGGAAGAAGTTGTGTGGAACTATGAAAAAAATAAGCAAAATATAGAAACTAAGTAGTCCGTGCCCAAGATAGGCAACATCAAGGAGAGTGTGAGCTCAGGAGCGCCGTGTTCCCATGGTTAGCGTGAGCAGCTGCGGAACGGGAGGTCTTTGGTTCAAGTCTTCCCTCAAGTGAAAAGTTTACTTTCTTTATTTTCGCAAAGTTATGATCTGTAAGTTCGTTCATTGACGTCTCTGTCCACTGTAATAAGTTTAGTGTCTGTGTTTTGCGACCGCACCGCAAAACCGTGCGAATAGTAGACTAAAGGACGTGCCTCTCCAATGGGAACCGAAAACATTTGACTGCAAAGTCATAGGTCCACCGATTCCTCCACAGGAAAACACGTCTGATATATTCCATACGACACTTGTGACGGCATGTGCGTCACATAACAGGAATATGTTGTCGACCCACCTAACTTGTACACTTGGCGAAAGATTCTTCTACCTTGCCCGATTTAGGTTTTCTTGTGGATGTGATAATCACTCCCAAAAAAGTGATGAAAACAGAAGAGTTTGTCACATAAACTGCAACAAATGAATGCCACAGTTTCACAGTCGCACAGTCTTCCCTGTGCTCTGTCATAACGTTTTCAAATTTTTCCGTGTGTAGAGCGTCAAATCCTGCATATGTCCAAGCAAATCTGAACATGTCCTGGAATTTTGGAGAGCGAAGTTGATTATGGTGAGTGCCTGAACTTTGATAATTGTCTGAAAATAAAAAATTAAACTTTTCACTCGAGAGAAGACTTGAACCAAGGACCTTTTATTCCGCAGCTGCTCACGGGACCACGGCGCTCCTGAGCTCATGATATCCAAGATGTTGCCCATCTTGCTCATGGACTACTCAGTTTGTATATTTTGCTTATTTTTTTCATAGTTACACACAACTTCTTCCTGTTGTCTCGATTGATCTGTGTTCAGTTTTTCAAGGCCTATCCACTGTGCCTACTTATAACTAAATCTGAGGGGGGTGCGATGGGGAGGTTCCCTTGTTAGGATAATTTAGGTTAAGTAGTGTGTAAGCTTAGGGACTGATGACCTTAGCAGTTAAGTCCGCCGGCAGCTCTGTTTTCTGATAAGTTCTCACAGAACGTTTCAGTCAAAGGACGTCAGATTCAGCGTTATTTCATTTGTCACAGATTGCATAAACTAATGCATTGCACAAATGTTTGTCCATAAGATAAACTTCTATGCACAATAAGTACGTATGCTTTGCAAATATTCTTTGGTAATATTAACTAATGGTTTCCTTTAGATACAAATGAACATGCTTCACGTTGCGCTTCACAAAGTTAATCGTAGTGACCCAGTAACTGAGAGTCAGAGGCGTTATAAATCAGTTACAAGATGTTCCAGAATTTTTGTTTGGATATTTAAGATACAAACTGAAGACTACGGTAACCTTTCCCACATTGTCATCAAGCAAACTGTTCACTGTGTCCTCCTGCGGAGAGTACGTTCTCAGTATCTGCATAGGCAAAACGCTGAAAATATTTTGACAGTGCTCGTGAAATAATTAGATCGTTCGATAGAATTATTAGCCCTCAGCAGCACCTTTTTCTGTCAGGAATTGGATCTTAATAATGGAATGTTCGTTTAGTCTGATGGGAAAGGAGTCACTTTCCCTTAAAAAAAAAATTGATGTGGTGTTCTTACACTGCAAGGTAATCGTTTTCTTAGGATATCTTTTTGTAATTAACAATGGCCGTATCTGTAGGCACACAGACGTTGTCTAAAACATACAAGTAATTCAAGGTGCCAGTTCTATTAAAATAAATTATAAGAAAGATGTTGCCAGTGCGATTTTTGTAGGAAATTTATCTTACATCTTCTCGACGTCTAGAAGAAGATTATGGAAGTGAAGCTTCCTTATACAACTGCAGTGCTTCATAAGACAACCACGCCGAATTCATCCAACCGTCGTATTGGTTTAGTTAAGAAAAACACATACTCTAGTCACAACGAGCATCGTATTTCACTGTTACGAAAAATCGCTGAGTCCATATACCGTAAGTTAGGTAGGAGCGGCCGTTAGCCGAGTCTACCTGATTACAGAGAGCAAGCTGTAGTCACAATGCAGCCGGATTTCCTACTCAGGCTTCTGCTGTGACGGAATTTCGTATTTTCAAAGGCTGCGGGTGAAGCTGTGCAAACAATCCCTTCACTACAGGAACAAAGGTGACGTCGTAAGCCTCGTACTATTCCTAAGCTCCTAACAGGATTTCACTTTGTGGGACTTTTGTTAATAATGGAATCCTTATCGGCCATCCTAGAGTTAAAAGTAGTGTGTTTATCTCCATTCAGTAAGTCACTGTTAATTAGTTGCAGGATGTACAGTGCATTATATCGTTTCTGAATAGGAAGATAGAAAAGCGTAGCGTAAGAGCTGAAGATAAAAATTTTAATTTGTGGTGTGATCTTATGGGACCAAACTGCTTAGGTCATCGATCCCTAAGCTTACACACTACTTATCCTTACCTAAACTAACTTACGCTATGGACAATACACACACCCATGCCGATTGAGGACTCGAACCTCCGAAGGGGGAGTCGCCCTAGACAACGCGGCTACCCCGCGCGGCAGCTGGAGATAACTGACAGCTTGTACATGCCTTTCAAAATTCTCATTGTTCTCATTATATCTTCATACGCAAGATTAAGTAAGCATAACAACATTTGTAGATAATACCAAGTAACCCGCTTCATGGAATTGCGCCAGAATTTCTGATATCTCATTCATAGATCTGAACAACTGTGCGAATATTCTTCTTCCTCTTTTAGTAAATCTGTTCTCAGAGGGGTAACAACTGGACGTCCTCCATCTCTCTCTGTTCTGTGAATCCTCCTTCATTTGCTTGTAACTTCTTCCTCTCTTCACATCTGGTAGCACTCCAGACTTTTTTCTTCCTCTCCCTCTTTTTCCTGCTACTTCCCCTTCCAAGATTCTTTGCAGTAGTCAGTGCCTATTTAATATGTGTCCAGTCCAAGATGTTTTCCTCTGCTATATCATCCTCATGAAGTTCCTTTCCTTTCCTAACCTGCTTAGCAGCTCCTCATTATTCGGTGAGTCTATCAGTTTCAGTTCCTCCATTCTTCTCAAAAACCACATTTCAAAACATTTTTAATTTTTCTGCTCTTTCTGTCTGTCTGTCCACGTTTCAGAACCATAAGACACCACACTCCGCACAAGGCATTTGACGAACCTCTTTCTAAGCGTAGTTAGGATGCTTCTGGCTAACAGCAATTCTTTCACTCTCCCGAAAACTCTCTTTCCCCTGGAGATTCTGCGTCTCGCTTTTTCTGCATAACTGCCGCTGGAAATTATCTGTTTCTCAAATACTGGAATGACTGACCCTTCTGTAACACCATTTCATCTAGTAATATATTAATCGTATTGTCTTCTTTTCCGATTCTAATCACATTCGTCTGGCAAATATTCAGTTTCATTCCGAACGTTTTATCCAGACTTTCAATATTCTCCATCATTACTCGGAGCTCTTCCTCTGTTTCTGCAAACAGTCATATCATCACCGTAACTGATGACTTATTCTTTCTCCTCCCATTACCAGTCCTTACCATTTTTCAAAGAACTTATTGATCAGCTTTTCAGCATATATATTGAAAGGTGATGGTGACACAGTAACCCTGTCCAACACCTCTTCGAATACCCACTTCTTCAGTTTCATCTTCTTCTACTCGAACTATCAATTTATTTCCCATATAGAGTTGCTTTAGCAACCTTTCTGCCTTTCCAATCTACACCAGTATCTTTCAGAATCTTACAGAAGTCAATTCTGTCAAATGTTTTTTTTTCCAGTCGATAAAACTAACATACATTTTTGTATTCACATCTAAATATCTTTCTGCTGAAAAATGAAATGTCGTGTGACGAGGGCCTCCCGTCGGGTGGACCGTTCGCCTGGTGCAAGTCTTTCGATTTGACACCACTTCGGCGACTTGCGCGTCGATGGGGATGAAATGATGATGATTAGGACAACACAACACCCAGTCCCTTAGCGGAGAAAATCTCCGACCCAGTCGGGAATCGAACCCGAGCCCTTTGGATTGACAGTCTGTCGCGCTGACCACTTTTTTTTTTTTGCCTTTGCCTTTCGCGGGCAAGTGCTCTACCAACTTTTTTTTGTTTTTTTTTGTTTTTTTTATTTATTTTCTTTTGACCTTTGCCTTACGCGGGCAAGTGCTCTACCATCTTTTTTTGTTTTTTTTGGGCAAGTGCTCTACCAACATTTTTTTATTTTTTTTATTTTTTCGCAAGGGAACCACTTTTTTAAGTTTTTTATTTTATTTTATTTTTTTTATTTAGTTTTTTTTTTATCCAATGTCAGGCTTACCACCTTTGCTGACATACATTTTGTTGTACTATCGCATAAATAGTGTCTACGAAGTCCATATGTTGACAAATAGTGGCTAATTAGAAAATTAATTAATTAAGGAAATGAATAAAACTGAAAATGCCCAAATGAAAGACATGACGACATTGCGGATAGTACAAATACAAAAGAAACATGATCCTGTAGCAATGAAATGAAATTCGTGTCGGGGGCGACACCTGCTCACGACCCGACGTTCGATAGAGCAAGAGAGCCATCTATCGACTCGTTCTCCAGACGTTGGTGTAAGACTGGGTCGTCTTCTCGAAATTAACTAAGGGTCCGTAAGTGTGATCGATGTCTATCTCGGCTTCTTCGTCTGTCTCATCTCTCACCCGTCACACCCCATCTGGCCGGCGGGTCGGTAAATGTAAGTCGCAAGTAATTAGCGAAGTCTTGCCTATATTTCTTATGCTGTTGCAGCTTCGTGTGTCCATCCAGGAGAAAATGCCAAAAATCAATTTTGTCCTTTTCCGATTCATTATACACGTAGCCCACCACCATTCCCTGCACCCATGTCACTGCATTGGTTTTTTTGGGCCGGGAAATAAGATTCTTGGGGGAAAAAAAGTGTGTCTGATGAAATTGTGTGAGGGGCGGAGCGTAACAGGAACGCCAATATCTGTTGTGCCAAGTGCCACACTGGAGCCGTCCCACTACATGCTAAACGATGTTCATCAGTGTCCACTGTTGCGCAGCCTAAACATAGTGGAGTGTCTGCCAAATGAATCGCGTGCCGCCGTTGATTCGTTGCGAACTTCCTATTTATTACCACATACCATGTGGAGCGTACCGACGTTGGGAGGTAAACGTTCCGTATAACGCGCCATATCTGTCGCCAGTTCTTGTCTGGGTACTTCTTTTCCAGGGCATTCCTGGGGCACCGGCGCAGTAAGAGTTGGTATACGTCTCGCGTCGTCGGTAGTCGTGTTGTTGGGAAGGAATCTCTGACATAGCTAAGCTCCAAAAAAAAAAGACTTGAAATGTGACAGCTTCGGTGAAATATGGCCGACAATGACTGGGGGCAGCACTGAAGTGGGCGCTAGTACATCGGCCAACGCACCCGAGATATTTCGAAATTGACCGCGCCACTGTCGGAAAATCGTACTGACGAATAACGCCCGTGCCTTTTCATATACGTTCACTAGACCAAGTCCACCCTCTCCAGGTGGTAGCGTAAGTGTTGTCTATCGGATCTTAAACAGGTGTCCCACACTCACGTAGGTTCCGAAAGTTGCTTGTATCCGTGATGCCATTGTGCGCGTTAAAGGCAGGACATGCGCTACGTGAGTGAGTCTCGGTGCTAGGTATACGTTAACATAGGTCACCCTCTGAATCATATCCAACGCTCTTAATTTCTGTAACAGCACCATTGTCCGCATCAGCTTCAATATGCGTCGGTAGGTATCCGCTGCTGTCCGCTGCACACCCGTGTGGAACGTAATACCTAGGCATTTTATACTCTTAACTAAGATGAGCGGGCCTTCCTCCCCCGGTTGTAATCCTCGACCGACGTTCATGCAGCGTGATTTTTGTAGATTAAGCACGCTTCCTGCCGCCATCCCGTATCGCTGTATCCATGCCAACGCAGTACGTACTTCTTCGCCTGTCCGTGCCACCAGCATCACATCGTCAGCATAAGCGCGGCAATGAAAGGTCAGTCGTGGCAACGGCACTCCCTCCAACCGTCTTCGGAGACCATATAGACAGGGTTCCAAAGCCATTGCATACAAAAATATCGAAAGGGGGCAACCTTGACGAACTGACCTTGAAATAACAATGTAGTCAGTGCCCCGCCCATTCACCGAGACCTTTGACCGTACGCCGTGTAACAGTCGCATGATCACTAGGATGAAGGCCTGTGGGATTCCCAATCTGCCCATCACCGCATGCAAAAAGGTATGATCCACTCTGTCGAACGCATGATCGAAGTCAATAGCGACGAGTGCCCCACGCACTCGGCATGCCGCTACTAATGTGATGATATCTCGGTAGTCACCGAGCGCCGTATGTACGTTACTCGTACCGCCGAGGCTAGTTTGATCTATGAGGAGTCCATCAGAAAGTGAAGACCGCAGGCGAGCCCCAAGGATGCGCGCGAAAATCTTATAGTCGCAGTTCAAGAGAGTGAGTGGTCTATAATCTCCTGGATTTCTGCCACCGCGTGGTTTGGGTATTGGGATGATGATACCCTCCGTGAATTCGGCAGGTATCTCAGTCTCCGGTAACAGGAGTTCGTTGTACATCTGAATCCAGGTCCGTCCCATGAGGTATACAAAGGCGCGGTAAAATTCAATTGGGAAGCCGTCCTGTCCTGGGGACTTGTTCGGAGCCCCCCTGGCAATTGCGTCTGTCAGCTCGTCCTCTGTTATCGCTGTGATGAAAGTCTCTGCATCCAGTGGTGGTCCTCTATCTGGCATTTCCGAGATGACATCATGTAGTGTCTCGTGGTTCACATGTACAGGTCCATATAACTGGAGGAAATAGTCGTTAAACACATACGCAATATCACGCTGGTGCACAACTTGCTGGCCAGTTTCAGAGATTAGTTCCCTGATCAATGTCCTGCGTCGTCGTTGGCGTTCACGTACCACGTGGTGCATGGAGGGGGTTTCGGCAGCAACTGTGTCCGCCAATCTCGCCAGGACCATTATACCTTCCATTCTTAGTCTCGTCAGCTGTAATAACTTGGCTTTTATCCTGCGCATGGCCGTGTGCCTTTCCGGCGATGGTTGTTGGGTCATCAGCTCCCTCAGGGCTGTAAAATAAAAATCAGCCGTCGTGCGGTTCCACTGCGATTTGTCCTGCCCATATCGTATCAACGTTCTCCGTAACGTTGGTTTTGCGCATTTAATCCACCACTGGAGAACCGAGGTGTATGCTCGTTGGCGGCGGACGCAGGTCTCCCAGGCCGCCTCTATCGACCGGTGACATTCAGTGTCACGTAAAAGTGCACAATTCACTTTCCAGTGACCCTTACTCCGCCATATCTTCTGACGCGGTAGTGAAATCGTACAGACGTACGCCAT
The DNA here is from genome assembly GCF_021461385.2 of Schistocerca piceifrons. Taxonomy (NCBI): domain Eukaryota; kingdom Metazoa; phylum Arthropoda; class Insecta; order Orthoptera; family Acrididae; genus Schistocerca; species Schistocerca piceifrons. Next base: position 176,839,013 of record NC_060149.1, on the reverse strand, counting down.
ATGATCCGTAAAAGCCGCTGGCCAGATTTCGGCATCCAGTATCGCCGTCCGTAGAGCTCGTGTCACATACACTCTGTCAAGTCTACTCGCCGAGTGTCCCGGTTCAAACGTATAACCCGGTCTGTCACCATGCTGCAGTTCCCAGGTATCCAGAAGCGCCATTTCAGTAATCAACGCACGCAGTTCCATGCATGGCACATAATGAGGCACTTGGTCCTTTTTGTCGACGACACAATTAAAGTCGCCGCCCACTATATAGTTATCATAGCGTCCAGCAAACAACGGTGCTATCTCTTCGGTGTAAAAAGTCGCCCTTTCTCTTCGTTTTGTGGAGCCAGATGGTGCGTATAAATTGATGAAACGAACGCCGTCGACAGTGATCGCTATGCCACGTGCCGAAGGGAGAGACCTGACGTCCTCCACTCCTATTCCTTCCCTGGTGAGAATCGCCACACCGCATCCACTTTCATCGTGCACTGAATAATGTGCCTCGTAACCGTAGAACTCTGGCGGCGATGTGAAACGCACTTCTTGTAGGAGTACAATATCCACGTCCGCAGCGCGTAACATATCTTTCAGCATTTGAATTTTAAGCGGTGTCCGTATGCCATTAATGTTTATCGTGGCAATGCGGTACGCCTGGCTTGTGTTCATCAGTTGTAGGGCGGTGTCATTAAGCGTCTATCTGCACCCCCGGCGCTCCTCAACACACTCAGTCGTTCAACATTTCCTGATCCCTCCCGGCCTCTGGCCAGGACTATCCCCAATCGTCGCGTTCGTATTTTCATCCTGTTCCTGTTGGTCCATTTCTTGCGCCCAGTCCCCCAGCATATTTCCGGAACTGGTCGAAGGATGGGAGGCAACGTTGTCATCGCTCTGATGTTGGACAGTTGTCATCTCCACTTCCGCCTTCCGGTCACCAGAAGGAGAGTTCAAGTTATCGTCGCTGTGTAGTTCCTGCATCGTCATCTCGGTATCTGTTGAATCCACTGGTCTCAGGTCGATACTGTCGTTGTCGTCCACTGTCCCCTCGGGACTATGGCTATCGTCAGCAGAAGTCAGTCGACGCTTCTTTCTTCTCTTCGGCGAACGCTGTTTCCGTTGCCTTGCTTCCGCATCGGCTGTTTGGGTTGCGTATCCTCCGTCTTGGGCCTGGCCTATCACGCTCTCGGTGGAAGCACTGGCAGCCACCACGGATGACCCTGGAGCGGCCGTCAGCTGCATCTCTTGTGTGGTGTCCTGTGTCTGCTGTGGTGGAACCGGTGGTCGGAGTTCCAGTCCGTTGGTGTCCATGTTCTCTATAGGGGGCAGCTGCTGGTGCCCATCGGAAATCTCCCTCACGTCGCCTCTCAGGGCTTCCACAAAGGTCAACGGTAAGACAGTCGTCTGTTGTGGCGCCTGAACGTCATCCCGTGGAGTTTGCACTAAACGTCGCTGGAGGCATTCCGAGCGGACGTGACCTTCTTTCCCGCACCCCGAGCAAGTGCGAGGTTGCCCATCATAGATTATAATCGCTCGACAACCTCCTATGTACAGATAAGAGGGGACGTGCTTTCGCAGTTCTATCCGTATTTGTCTCACCCCATTTAAAACGGGGTACGTGGTAAAACTCGTCCATTTTTCGGCCACATGGGATAGAACTGTACCGTATGGTCGAAAGGCGTCGGTAACAAGTTCAGGCGGGACCTCAAACGGAAGTTCGAAGACTCGTATAGTGCGGATCCCCATTCCCGCGTGATCGACTGTAACCGCACCAACATTCCCGTCGGCATGACAGAAACGATACCCGTTCGGTGATCGTTGTAGAAGTCTTTAGCAAGCAGCCTCGTCAACAAGCTTGACATAGACGACGCTTGAAACGAGCGATAAATTGATTCCCACGATTTCCTGTGGATCGATTTTTACCTCTTCTCTGAAGAAACGTTCAATCTCGTGTGCCTTTGGTCGTGTATAGTCGTTCGCAAAACTGAACTTCAAAGTCGTTTTTCTGTACGAGTGTGCCATCTCGTTCTAGACTCACAACACCGCACACGCGAAGCTGCTCCGGCGTAAACAAACAGGCGCGCGCACCACAGCGCGGCCGGCAGGCAACACGGTCCGCACTGTGTCACTGCCGAAGGCAGACTGGATTGACAGTCTGTCGCGCTGACCACTCAGCTACCGGGGGCGGACATCTTTTTGCTGTCATCCTCAGACGCCCAAGTTCATCTCTGGTTCGTTTCACTTTTCTAAACACGAACTGATCTATATTCTCCTTTACTTTCCTTTCTATTCCCCTCAGCACTATTATCATCACAGCCTTCGTAACATGGCATATAAAACTAATTTTCCGATAATTCTTACATTGATTGGCATTGTATTTCTTTGGCAAGGTAACCATTACGATCTTAAGGAGATCTTTAGGCTAGATACTTGTGTCACATGTTCTGTTGATCAGATTCATCATTATAGCTATAGTGTCATTTCCTAAGGCCTTCAGAGCGTCGGACGGTGTTTGATCACAGCCCATCGCTTACCTTACCTTAACAACCTGGATCGCTTTCTCCACGATCCACGATCCATTTTGTTATTATTGGCCCCCCGCCCCCAGCAATTTTCGTCTCATTTTTGTTATCTGAGTCCTCTGAGACTAATCCTTCAGGAATAATCATACGGATCATTTGCGTATGCCCTACATACGTCTTCATTTACGTATTCATTGTGCCGGCCGAAGTGGCCGTGCGGTTAAAGGCGCTGTAGCCTGGAACCGCAAGACCGCTACGGTCGCAGGTTCGAATCCTGCCTTGGGCATGGATGTTTGTGATGTCCTTAGGTTAGTTAGGTTTAACTAGTTCTAAGTTCTAGGGGACTAATGACCTCAGCAGTTGAGTCCCATAGTGCTCAGAGCCATTTGAACCATCGTATTCATTGTTACCTTTCCCTGCTTGTTTAGCATTTATTGCTTGCTAAGTTTTCGCGGTCCTTTCATTGTTATACAGTTCGCAGTTCTGTATCTTACTTCTACATCTACATCTACATGATTACTCTGCAACTCACATTTAAGTGCTTGGCAGAGGGTTCATCGAACCACAATCGCACTATCTCTCTACCATTCCACTCCCAAACAGCGCGCGGGAAAAACGAACACCTAAACCTTTCTGTTCGAGCTCTGATTTCTCTTATTTTATTTTGATGATCATTCCTTCCTATGTAGGTTGGGCTCAACAAAATATTTTCGCATTCGAAAGAGAAAGTTGGTGACTGAAATTTCGTAAATAGATCTCGCCGCGACGAAAAACGTTTTTGCTTTAATGACTTCCATCCCAATTCGCGTATCATATCTGCCACACTCTCTCCCCTATTACGTGATAATACAAAACGAGATGCCCTTCTGTATTTACTTTACTTCCTAATTGTAATATTTCCTCACACTGGCTTTTCATTCAGTCTTCTCTTGCTTTGTCAGTAGTCCTCTTAAATTCCTTGACCAGACTTTTATACTGTCGTTTTCCTTCTTCTGAAGATATATTTTTTTTTCATTTTCTTCTCTAATTCATTTTATCTAAGACATTCTGTGAAACCAAATCCTTTTTATTCCTCCTTTTTTTCCTCTTTTATAACTTAATTCTCTAAAGTTTCGAGCATGCCATTTCTGATGCTAACCTACTCTTCTGATATATTCATACTCGATCTCAACTGTCCCAAGTTTCCTTCCATACTATTTCAAAGGGCTCGGCGTCTTCATTTTTCAGTTGACCAGTTACGAGTTGTTTCTTCTTAGTATGTTACAGTCTAGTTCTTATGTCTGCTACAAGCAAGTTGTGATCTGTATTGGTATCTACTGCACAGAAGATTTTTGACGATCTGATGCTGTTTTAAAGTCTCTAATTGTTTAAATTTAATTCGTCTGGTACCTGGCTTTATCACCAGGGCCCTTCCACATGTAAAATCTCCGTTTATGATATTGAACCAGTGGTTGGCAATCCAAACGCCAAGACTCCAACAAAACCCTACCAGATTATCTCCTCTTTCATTCCGTTGCCCTAGTCCCTAATCTCCTGCAAATATTTCCATGCTACATCTCCCCACCAAGCTGTTCCAAACTCCATTCATCAATGTTCTCATTGACCTTTTCAGTTTCTTCAAACACCTTTTTCTGTCTGTTCATATAACGCGTCCACCCCTTCCTCATCTGCGTCCGATTTAGATATATACACTTAAACAAATAAGGTATGTACAGTCACTGAGAGGTATTATTTTTATTATGTTCTTATCCACATTCTTCTTGTACAATGAGCCTACTGCTCCCTCTTTGCGATCTCCTACCCTACAAATCATCTTATACTCTCCAGAAACCAGTTCTCCTTCCCACCGCAGTTCACACATTTCTAAAACGCTGATGTTATATACTGTATCTTCACTTCTTTGTTAACATTTTCTATTTTACCTTTCTTTTTCGTTATCCTCACATTCCAAGTTCCAATCCTTCCGGAAATTTTAGTCTTCATCTTCTTTATTCTCTCAGCGCACTGTTTGCCAGGGGTAGCGCCCACCCAGTGGTCAGATTGCAGGCATATTACTCCGGAATATTTCTTCTCATGAACAGTCATTCCACGAAGGGTTTTGTTCAGTGGAACTTGGGGTACCACAAGGTTCTTTATTGCGATGGTTTCCCCTTGCCTTACAGATCCTGCTGATTTCCAATAGGCCCTTCCACCTTTAAGACGTGATTTCTCATTTCAGGCGCATGAGCGTGCCCTGAACGTGGAATATATGAAGATCTAGTTTTGACCCGGTCAGAATCTTGCCACGCTGCATGGCGTTGGTAAACATATGGTTGCTGAGTTTTACCCCTTGCCTTCGTCTCCTTCCCTCTGTGGGGAAATCCATGTGACCCCGCTACTGACTCGCTGGATGCCTGCCCAGACGTGCAGCGGCCCCTCGAATCTGTGGACGGCTCCTCCTTAGCTGCATTGCCCGGCCACTACACAACAACTTGCCAGCCACATATCGCTCAAGCAAAACTCCGTTCTTTGCCCCATTGAGCAGACGTACTACTTGTGACCTAGGAGAATGTCATCCAAGACTGAAACATTCATGATACTTGAAGTTTTATTCGAATATCGTGACGTGATTTTCTTACTGTTTTCAGTAGCGGCTTGGACTAAGGATATAATAAACTAGTCTGTATATTGAGCAAGCAGTAAAGGAAACAAAAGAAAAAATCGGAGTAGGTATTAATATCCATGTAGAAGAAGTAATAACTTTGAGGTTCGCTGATGACATTGTAGTTCTGTCAGCGACAGCAAAGGACTTGGAAGAGCAGTTGAACGGAATAGACAGTGTTTTGGAAGGAGGATATAAGATGAACATCAACAAAAGCTAAACGAGGATAATGGAATGTAGTCGTATTAAGTCGTGTGATGCTGAGGGAATTAGACTAGGAAATGAGACACTTAAAGTAGTAGATGATATTTGGGGAGCAAAATAACTGATGATGATCGAAGTAGAGAGGATATAAAATGTAGACTGGCAATGGAAAGGAAAGTGTTTCTGAAGAAGAGAAATTTGTTAACATCGAGTATAGATTTAAGTGTCAGGAAGTCGTTTCTGAAAGTATGTGTATGGAGTGTAGCCATGTATGGAAGTGAAACATGGATGATAAATAGTTTGGACAAGAAGAGAATAGAAGCTTTTGAAATGTGGTGCTACGGAAGATTGCTGAAGATTAGATGGGTAGATCACATAACTAATGAGGAGGTATTGAACAGAATTGGGGAGAAGAGGAGTTTGTGGCACAACTTGACAAGAAGAACGGACCGGTTGGTAGAACATGTTCTGAGGCATCAAGGGATCACAAATTTAGTATTGGAGGGCAGCGTGGAGGCTAAAAATCGTAGAGGGAGACCAAGAGATGAATACACTAAGCAGATTCAGAAGGATGTAGGTTGCAGTAAGTACTGGGAGCTCAAGAAGCTTGCACAGGATAGAGTAGCATGGAGAGCTGTATCAAACCAGTCTCAGGACTGAAGACCACGACAACAACAACAGTGACATATCATTGTGTTGTGTTTAATGAACTCCTCCCAAACTATTATCAGATAATTTTGATGAAGAAACAATCCTTAATCGACAAGGAGAGGAGTAATAATCAGGGGAGTGAGCAAGCTATTGGCCCACAGCCACTAACAGTTTGCCAGTAATTTGGCTAGAAAGACCCTGATTCCATAATGTATGAGAACTTACCCTGTATGGGTGGAAAATGAAAAGCATTTTTAAAAATTAAAATGTCTTAACTTTATTTGTTCCATGGTTGCTTATTATCATAAGATGCTCTTTAGCATTGTCTCTAAGTCCTGAATACCACGCAGCGGTCGCAGGTTCGAATCCTGCTTCCGGCATGGATGTGTGTGATGTCCCTAGGTTAGTTAGGTTTAAGTAGTTCTAAGTTCTAGGGGACTGATGACCACAGAAGTTAAGTCACATAGTGCTCAGAGCCATTTCAACCTGAATAGCAGTTTGCAAGACTACATTAATGTATGCTTTTGTCTAAGATCTAGATACACAATGGGCCCATGGCTTTCTGTTTATGATGCAGGCTAAAACCTTAACATGAAACTATTTACCATCTACCATCCCTTCCGTGAAGTTTTTTTGACCGTGGATGATAATAGTAAATAATGTTGAGAACACACCAATGGGTCACTTTCTGAAGCCTCCAGCCTTTCTGTTGGAAAGCCAGGCTCCGACAATTATGTTCTTCCATGTGGTATAGGGAGGTCTGTCACAGGACATTTTAGTGACAGTACTCTCGCAAGAAATAGGATTTGATAGCCTCTCTTTATTACTTTACCGGGAACTCAGTTTTAGCACATGCTCCTGTTTCCTTCACTGCATGGGACGAAAAAATTAATCACTGTGCAAACGAGCATTTTTACGGACATTAAACCAACAAGTCTGCGATTGGTATTTCACAGAGTTTCCGATGTTATTACTTTTACACAGCGTGGTTTGAAAACTTAGGTAAAAGTGCGACTACAGCTCTTTACTTCCGGCGCTTCGTGTCACTGCACAGGTTAACTAATCTCTACTGCTGCAAATCAAAGAGTGATACGTACGCTAACAGAAGTGTTCTCGCCGCAGAGGGGCGTGAATCCGGCAGCAGAGAACAATTGCGAGAGCCAATTAACCGCCTGGCTGGGTGCCGCTCGCTCGCCGCCGCGATCCTCCAATGGCAGCGCAGTTTACAAACATTTCTGCCTCGATGCCGACAGCATTTTGCCGCAGGTCGCCGCTTCCCGTTGCGGACTTATGTAGGTGGCTGCTGCTCCCGGCAGTTGTTCTTGCCCAGCGGATACATGGCTAACGTCAACTTGGGCCCCGCTTTGTTTAGCGCTCGGCTGCTGGCTCCCCAGCGCAAGTTGCGTCCTTTTGTAGTATAGGACGAAGTACACAACCCTGTAAAGCTGTGCGGGCCAGCATATTCGCTTACACGTAACGAACCTACTTCTGCGTCCGACGGACGCTGTACAAATACGAGGAACTTCTGTTTCAGAGGAGCCAACAATGCTTCATACAGTAGTCGGTCCACTTGTGACAATATTTTCACACCAATGACCTCAGCTCGTTCCGGTTTGCTGTATACTGATTTGCGTCGGTGATCCGTAGTTTTATCTTCAAGTCAGGCCAGAGAATATAACGCATTTCTCCCTATCTCTGTCTCACTACGCCTTTAAAGACAATCTGTGACGTTCCTGATAGCAACAATCATTGTTTTGTGTTTTGTAGCACATCCCTTCCGTAATTCATCAAGAGTTACCGCGGATATGAACCTTGTACCGGGTGATGAAAAAGTCAGTATAAATTTGAAAACTGAATAAATCACGGAATAATGTAGATAGAGAGGTACAAATTGACACACATGCTTGGAATGACATGGGGTTTTATTAGAACCAAAAAAATACAAACGTTCAAAAAATGTCCGACAGATGGCGCTTCATCTGATCAGAATAGCAACAATTAGCATAACAAAGTAATAAAAAGCAAAGATGATGTTCTTTACAGGAAATGCTCAATATGTTCACCATTATTCCTCAACAACAGCTACAGTCGAGGAATAATGTTGTGAACAGCACTGTAAAGCATGTCCGGAGTTATGGTGAGGCATTGGCGTCGGATGTTGTGTTTCAGCATACCTAGAGATGTCGGTCGATCACGATACACTTGCGACTTCAGGTAACCCCAAAGCCAATAATCGCACGGACTGAGGCCTGGGGACCTGGGAGGCCAAGCATGACGAAAGTGGCGGCTGAGCACACGATCATCACCAAACGACGCGCGCAAGAGATGTTTCACGCGTCTAGCAATATGGGGTGGAGCGCAATCCTGCATAAACATCGTACGTTCCAGCAGGTGTTTATCAGCCAGGCTGGGGATGATGCGATTCTGTAACACGGTTGTCATGCGCAGTCACTGACGTTTTGCTGTCCAGCGCCATCCGTCGGAAATTTGTGCACTTTGTTTTTTTTTTGTTCTAATAAAACCCCATGTCATTCCAACCATGTGTGTCAATTTTTACCTCTCTATCTACATTACTCCGTGGCTTATTAAGTTTTCAAATTTGTACTGACTTTTTGATCACCCGGTACTTTGCAACATTGGTCTTTCCAGAAATGTAGTAATTGCAGTGGCTATCCCTGCTTCGAGGGAGGTACTGCTCTTGTTGAAAACTTTAGGCGTCCAACTCGAAAACGATGTAGAAGAAGCATTCGTGTGAGAGTTCCGTATGCTCCCGATATGTATAGTAATTGTGTCATCAGGTACAACAGCCGTTCTCTTCTGTTTATTCGTACAGCGTGTCCAAAAAATACAATGGAGCAGCCGACATTTTATTAATTCAAAGGTCCTTTCATGTAAGATGTTATACGAGGTGTGGCTAGAAAAAAACCGGACTAGTACTGGTGAAACAATAAAACGAATGCAATAAGGCTGAAAGTCGCGTGGCCTGTCACGTGACTCTCGCTCCGCCTACTGCTCGAGTTTCATCTGCCTCCTGCACTCACTCTGCCCGTGGCGTCTGTTTTAAGTATTTCACGTTTTGTCTGTGCGTCGGAAAATGTTGAGTGTACAGAAAGAACAGCGTGTTAACATCAAATTTTGTTTCAAACTAGGAAAATCTGCAAGTGAAACGTTTGTAATGTTACAACAAGTGTACGGCTATGATTGTTTATCGCGAACACAAGTGTTTGAGTGGTTTAAACGATTTAAAGATGGCCGCGAAGACACCAGTGATGACACTCGCACTGGCAGACCATTGTCAGCAAAAACTGATGCAAACATTGAAAAAATCGGTAAACTTGTTCGACAAGGCAACAAGTCAACTCCTGTTAACTCAGACACTGCTCTGATTGTTAAACGGCGATCTTGTCGAACAAGTTTACCGATTTTTTCAATGTTTGCATCAGTTTTTGCTGACAATGGTCTGCCAGTGCGAGTGTCATCACTGGTGTCTTCGCGGCCATCTTTAAATCGTTTAAACCACTCAAACACTTGTGTTCGCGATAAACAATCATAGCCGTACACTTGTTGTAACATTACAAACGTTTCACTTGCAGATTTTCCTAGTTTGAAACAAAATTTGATGTTAACACGCTGTTCTTTCTGTACACTCAACATTTTCCGACGCACAGACAAAACGTCAACTACTTAAAACAGACGCCACGGGCAGATTGAGTGCAGGAGGCAGATGAAACTCGAGCAGTAGGCGGAGCGAGAGTCACGTGACAGGCCACGCGACTTTCAGCCTTATTGCATTCGTTTTATTGTTTCACCAGTACTAGTCCGGTTTTTTTCTAGCCACACCTCGTGTCTTCTCCCTCATAAGGTCCTCAACGATATCTCAAAAGTAGCTGTCCGTCGCGAAAAGTTCCAGCTTCGTTTCTTTCCTCTTAATTTCAGATTATTATTATATCTTCCACAGGCAACTAAACGCTGACACACGATCATAGAATGTATCAAAACTAAGGAAGCGCATTACACAATAATAATGTAGGGAATGACGGGCATGACCCACAAGTCACCTCGTCATTCTCGACCAACGAAGTCGACGAATGCGCTTTCCCAGTCGTCGTCAGCTTTCAGAAACTAGGAGCCGCTCATTCCGTTGGCGTCACGGGACTGAGTGTACATCGTTCAAGTCCTCCTGTCAATGAAATATCCATCGAAGAACAGGAAATCGAACACGAAAAGACGTGTTGCATGCTCCACTTACGAGGCACACGTGTATCCTCATTGTAGGAGTAACGCAGCAAATCGTCCATTCGTTTTAAGAAGTTTGTAACACCTCATTTTATAGCTGTGCCTGTGCTTTCTTCCTCTGGCTAAGGTCCTGAGAACTTCCCTTGACGGCCAGAGTTTTCCATTGTGGAGAATCTTGTGGAAGTCCTCACAGGGAACAGCCTCTTACAGATGTGTTACAAGTGGGAGCAGGAAATGGCCAGTGATATTATCTACATGCCGCTCTAAATCTGATTAGCCGAAGAGCCTCAATGTTAAATAATTCCGTGGAGTTATTTGGAACTCGCGATATCAGGAATCAGAGTTCAGATGGTAAAACCTCTGGGGCGGAGTTTGTGTTTTAAAGTGCGTTTCAGAAGTTTATAGTTAGTGATTCTTCGTGATCAATGAGGTTACTTTTCCGTTACGGCAAGCCTACTAAGCATTCCAGTGTGTGTTTACGTTAAGTGAGTGAACTTCTTCTTAGGTAAGATGCCTCAGAGCAGAACTTGGAGTCATTAGCTAGCTGCAGGTGGTATTGGATAAATATGAAGAACTTCTCTACGGTTAATTAACATCAATAAATTTTATTTCTGTCCGTCAAATTTGGCTGAGTCGCCTTGTCACGGTTCTCGCGGCTCCCCCCGTCGGAGGTTCGAGTCCACCCTCGGGCATGGATGTGTGTGTTGTCCTTAGCGTAAGTTAGTTTCAGTTAGGTTAAGCAGTGCGTAAGCCTAGGGACCGATGACCTCAGCAGTTTGGTCCCATAGTCGTTACCACAAATTTCGAAAAAAAATTTGGCTGTTGTGTTTTTGTGTGACTTTTTTCACCATTCATTTTGAAATGTGCTCATGTTCTGATATTTTGGTGGATATCAGCTTGAGTTTCTAGTAACCACATGGAGGCTGCGAACACATTCGAGTGCTGCGGTCGGATCTCTGAATCTTTTCTGAAAGTAGTTAGACAGCTACAACGATTTTCATTCTTGACTTTGGAATTATGACATATTTAACCTTGAATGAGATTTTCACTCTGCAGCGGAGTGTGCGCTGATATGAAAATATGTTTCATAATAGCGCACACTCCGCTGCAGAGCGGAATTCTCATTCTGGAAACATCCCCCAGGCTGTGGCTAAGCCATGTCTCCGCAGTATCCTTTCTTCCAGGAGTGCTAGTTCTGCAAGATTCGCAGGACAGCTTCTGTGAAGTTTGGAAAGTAGGAGACGAGGTACTGGCGGAAGTAGAGCTGTGAGGACTGGGCGTGAGTCGTACTTGAGTAGCTCAGATGGTAGAGCACTTGCTCGCGAAAGGCAAAGGTCCCGAGTTGGGGTATCGGTCCGGCACACAGTATTTAACCTTGTCGCACGGGAGGATGACGCCCTTATTTAAACACATTTGACATTGCAGCAGAGCAGAAAATTAATCCGGGTCTGCGTACAGACGTTTCCGATTGAATCCACGGATCAGTACATCACGTAATCTGTGACGCTCGCTGCATATGGTCAAAGTAGAGCCTGCACCATTCACTATCCCTCTGCAGATCATGCTGCTAATCGATACTGTCTTCCGTCGTTGCTACTTTCCTACACACAACCGAAACACCTGCGATCACTCGTAAAGAGCATCCGATGCTTTCTACTGGATCACTTATACATTGTAAATAGTAACGGTCCTATCATACTACCTTGGGTTGCTACGGAAATAACCTTTAAATCTGTCGATTTTGTTCCGTTAAGGGCGACGTATTGAGATCTGTCCGCTGGGAAGCTTTGACTCCAGTCGCAAATCTGGTCGGATAAGCGACAAGCTCGTAGGTTTTTCACTAACCGGCAATGCGGGACGGTGTCAAATGTCTTCCTGGAGCAGAGGAACAAATTATCGGTCTGAGCGCCGTTGTTTACAGCCCTGTGAGTCTCATGGAGGAACAGAGTGAGTTTAGTTTCTCAAGATCTCTGTTTGCGGAATCCATGTAGATTTTTATAGAGATTTTCGCTGTTTAAAAACATCATATTTTTCCAACAGAGATATGTCAAAAATTACATGCATCTCTCCTGCAGCCCTTCTTGACAATGAAATGACCTACTTTTTTCCAGTCTTTGGGTACCCTTCGTTGTTACAGCCGGTAGAAGAGGAGCAAGTACTTTCGCATAATCTGTGTAGGATCTTATATGTATCACATGAGGTTGTTTTCTGTTGCGCACTCGGTTGCCATTTCGGCGTTAGTACGACGACTGAAACGATGGGCTGTGTCACGATCCTCCGTGGTCAAACAATTTCCGAAGACCGACTTGAGTATTACGGCCTTCTCTCTGTTTTCTTCCGTTTCGGTGCCAGTGTGGACATTGGGTGAATGAATACAGAATTTCGAACCGGTTACTGATTTTACATAAGAGCCGGCCGCAGTGGCCGTGTGGTTCTAGGCGCTACAGTTTGGAGCCACGAGACCCCTACGGTCGCAGGTTCGAATCCTGCCTCGGGCATGGATGTGTGTGATGTCCTTAGGTTAGTTAGGTTTAAGTAGTTCTAAGTTCTAGGGGACTGATGACCTCAGAAGTTGAGTCCTATAGTGCTCAGAGCCATTTGAACCATTTTTTTTACATAAGACGAAAACTCCTTAGGGTTTTTACCGAGCTCGGGTGCCAAAATTTTACATTCAAAGTGATTGAACGCTTCTCTCATTGTTCTCCTCATGGTCAAATTCGCTTCGTTCAGCTTGTTTGTCAGCCAGGTTTTGACTTTTCTCGAAAGTGTGACGAAGCTCTCTTTGACTACGCAACAGTTTCCTAACACCGCTATTAACCACAGTGGGTCTTACCCATCCCTTAAGATTTTGCTCGGAACACATTATCTATGGTATATTGAAAGATCCTTTTGAATTTTTCCCTTCGTGGAAATTTTGGAAATTTATAGTAAGGTCTTATGGGACCAAACTGCTGTGGTCATCGGTCTCTAAGCCCAATCACTATTTAATCCATCTTAAACTTATGCTAAGGACAGCACACACACCCTTGCCCGAGGGAGGACTCGGACCTCCAACCGTGGAGGGGGGGAGGGGGGAGGGGGAGAGGGGGGGGGGAAGCCGCACGGACCGTGAAAAGACCCCTTAGACGAAGCGGCTAACCCGCGCGGCTCCGTTTGTGCTTCACATCTTCGTCATCACCATTGAATATTTGATGTTGATTACTCACGTACTCTGCAATTTGTAACCTGTCACTCTTGCTAAGGGGCCGGCCGGTGTGGCCGAGCGGTTCTAGGCGCTTCAGTCTGGAACCGCGCGACCGCTACGGTCGCAGGTTCGAATCCTGCCTCGGGCATGGATGTGTGTGATGTCCTTAGGTTAGTTAGGTTTAAGTAGTTCTAAGCTCTAGGGGACTGATGACCTCAGATGTTAAGTCCCATATTGCTCAGAGCCATTTGAACTATCTTGCTAAGGAAAAATATCTTCCAGAATGAAATTTTCACTCTGCAGCAGAGCCGGCGCTGATATGAAACTTTCCGGCAGATTAAAACCGTGTGCTGGACCGAGACTTCACAGAAATCGGGACCTTTGCCTTTCGCAGTCAAGTGCTCTACTAACTGAGCCACCCAAGCACGTCTCAGGATCTGTCCTCACTGTCTCAATTCCGCCAGTACCTTCCAAACTTCGTAGAAGCACTCCTGCAGACTTGCCCGCGAAAGGCAACGGTCCCGAGTTCGAGTCTCTGTCCGCAAACAGTTTTAATCTGCCAGAAACTTTGATAACAACGCACACTCCTCTGCAGAGTGAAAATTTCACTCGCGAAACCTCACCCAGGCAGTGGCTAAGCCATGTGTCCGAAATATCCTTTCTCCCAGATATGCTAGTTATGCAGAGTTTGCAGGAGAGCGTCTGTGAAGTTTAGAAGGTAGGAGACGAGATACTGCCGGAACTGAGACTGTGAGAAAGGGGCGTGAGTCGTGCTTGGGTATCTGAGTTGGTAGAGCACTTGCCCGCGAGAAGAAAGGGTCCCGAGTTCGAGTCTCGGTCCAACACACAGTTTTAATTTGCCAGGGAGTTTCAAAAATATCTTCCTACCTTTCTTAACACTCTTTGTAAAACCCGCAGCCAAAGTTGCTATCACAGCCTTATGACCACAGATACATTCCTCTACGTTTAGTTATTCAGTAAGCTCAGGTCTGCTTGTTGCTAGGAGGTCTAAGACGTTAGCGTCACGAATTGGTTATCTAACTGTTCTCGAAGTAATTTTCAGGGAAGGCATCCAAAGTAATGTCATACGTATCCTTGTCCCTGGTACCAGTTTTGATAGGAAGACTCTCCCAGTCTATAGTTGGCAAGTTGAAGTCATCTCACATTACAACATCATGATCAGGGAAATTAGAAACGATATTCTTCAAGTTCTCTCTTAAGCTCTCTACCATTACAGTTCCGGACGCAGCCGGTCTATAGCAACATGCGATTATCATTTTTGATCGATCTTCGATGCTTAACTTCACCGAGATTAATTCACATTCGGAATTCGTGGTAATGTAGATAGATATTACCGCATTCTTCACTGGAATAAATACGCCTTCACCATTGTAAGTCGTCAGGAGACAGACGGAAACGTCAACTTAACGTCGCTTTCCGAGTCATATTCAGTCCAAAATGAGGTGTTATTAAGGTAGTTGAGCGTGCTAGCAATTACGCTTTGATAATTCCCATACGAATATTCTGATAGCCAAAAGAGCCCGTTAGTGTGAAACCATCGGGAACTACATTAATATCAAACTGCAAGAACTCGAGACAATACGTGGACTCTTCCTTCGCTGGGTAACCTCACACTGTAATTTAGGATTCCTTCTGTTCTAGCTGTAATGCAAATGGAACTTCACATTCATGAGACTCTTTCCGCTATTCTTGACAAACGTCAGCAACTTGTAATCATTGCCAGGCACAACTGTGTGATGATAATGGTTCAGGTTGTTAGTAGTTGTGGTGGTGTTATGCTCTCAAACTGCTTACTGTAACGTTAAAGGTGGCGCACATAATTTAGCGCTGACTACCTACTTAAGTAAAGATAGTGTTGTGGCGTCGTCACTTCTCTTTATTTGGCCTCAGCTTGAGTAATCCAATGGAACGAACATAATACTCCATTCACGAGCTGCTAATGATGCCGTATGACAACAGTTATCATCGTTCGGGTATTATATTATTTCTGCAGTGAATTGCTTGACAAATATTACCGTCAGCTGTGCAGCTGAAATGACTCACTACACAGGTACTCTATGTTGCACTTGGTTAAGTGATCAGCTCGTTGCAATCCTGTTTCTACTCTTGCTAACTCCGTAAATACAGGAGGGAACGCCTGGTTAGTTAATAACTCATCGTACATATCTGTGAGCTCATTCCCCATTACATCCCACTTGCGTACATAAAATTTGACCGGGATTCCATCGGGACCTGCGGACTTGTTCCTCGAAGGGTCGTTAATTATGGTTTTCATTTCCCGCCGTCACGTTTGCTGAAAGTTCTTCACCGTTCAGTCTATCTATTTCCGTTCCAGTGTAGAGATCCCTGTAATACTTCGCTACATATTGTTTTATGGCGGTCTGAGTAGTATGCTCTCCTCCGTCATCGTCCGCCAGAGCTGTCATTATTCTCTTTTTCCCTCTACGTGTCTCCCTTATCACATGGTATAACGACGTTCGTTCCTGCATAAGACCGTCCTTGCCTCGAGCTTGCGTACGCACCCCGTCCAGACGTTGCCTGGCTAGGGCCGTTATTTTCGACTTAAAGCGTTTCAGTTTGATGATGTTAGCCAAGCGGCCATCTGGTTGTTGATAAAGTTCTCGCAAACAAGAGAAGTGATACTCCGAAGTTTGTTTGCGCTGATATGATTGTTCTTTTGCATACTGTATAATGCATTTACGAAGTACGGTTTTTGCATATTCGGTCCACCAAATGATCCGCTCCCGATATCTCGTTTAGGAGCATAAGCATTTTTGCCAAGTCTCTATAATCTGTTGCTTAAGTTCAACATCCTGCAATAGTGAGACGCTAAGGTGCCATACTCCACGGCTACGAAAGGTTTTTTGTCGGATATACCTAAACGAAACATGGTATGCACAATGGTCGGAGAAGTTTATAGGCCATATCTCACAATCATCAATATTACGCATGAATTCTTTAGTAACATAGTGTTGTGACTGCGACTAGAACGGCCGCGGGGTCGAAGTTACGGAAAGAACGGCGGGACCCGCGGAGCGGCCCGCGAACAACAACACAACGGGGGAGGACGGACACGACCAACTAAGGACAGAACGAACGGACAACAACAAGATCGAAACAACGGAGTCACAAGGAAACTAACAACCACGTCCGATCGTACACTGAACAAGAAAGTAAGTAAGCTGTCTAAAGCGAGGCGATGTGTCCGAAGACATACGCAGGATTAGACTTGCTGGCTGAGTTCTTTTTTTTTCTTTATTGATTTTCAACCCCCCCCCCCCCCCCGAAGGGGGTGGGCTGACAGCAGCTTAGTACGCTGATCTACAGCCTACAGACTTTTTTAAAAACGAAAGAAGAAAGAAACAAGAAAAACAGGCGATAAAACGGTGACTTAAAGTGTAAAATGGCGGAAAAATGCGGAAAGTTAAAACAGAAAGCAAAAGGGGTTAGCAATGTTAATAAAATACACAGGAATCGGACAAGTGACATAGTAGACACACAATTAAAAAACATGGCGACAGTCTGGTTTCTGTTCGCAAGAGATAAAAAAGCACACCCAGCGACAGTGTGATGGCCGTTCGCAACACTTCCCAAAAGACACAACACGGAACACTCACTGTAAAAACACTCACTGCACGAAAGTGGTGGCATAAAGAGGACACTCCTGAGCCAAAGGCAGATGGGGGGGGTGACCTTGAGGAGGGGGAAAAACAAGGAGGGAGGAGAGGAAAAACCGAAAAGGGGGGGAACCAAGGAGGGAGAGGACTCATAAGGGGGGAGAGGGGCAGGGCAGACGTGAGAGGGAATGAGAAGAGGCCGAGGAGGGAAATGCAAAAGGACTCGGGGGAGAGAAGGGGGCAGAGAGAGGGGAGGTGGGGAAAAAAAGAGGACAGAAGGGCGGGAGAGGGAGCCCGGGAAAAGGACAGAGGAAAGGAGGGGGAGTGAGGATCAGGGTTGCTAGGAAGGATAAATGGAGGGAGAGAGGGCATCATCCGGGAGGGGGAGTTGATGGAAGCCACCTTGGGAAAGGAGATGAAGGGTGTAGAGATGGAGGGTAGGGGGGACACAACAGTGAAGACGTGGCAGGGGGCGGGGATGGGAGAGGAGAGGAGCAATCAGGGGGTGAGGGAGATCAAGGCGGCGGGAGGTGTAGAGGATGTGGATATATTCGAGGAATAGGAGCAGATGGGGGAAAGGAATGAGGTAATAGAGGATCCGCATGGGGGACGGGTGACGTATACAGAAGGCGAGGCAGAGTGCTTGATGCTCAAGGATCTGGAGGAACTTATAGAACTTGGAGGGGGCAGATATCCAGGTGGGACTGGCATAAAAGAGGATGGGACGGATTAAGGATTTGTAGGTGTGGAAGATGGTAGAGGGGTGCAACCCCCATGTCTGGCCAGAGAGGAATTTGAGGAGTCGGAGGCAGTTGTGGGCTTTGGATTGGATAGAGCAGAGATGAGGGATCCAGGTGAGGTGACGGTCAATGGTGAGGCCAAGGTAAGTGAGGGTGGGGGTGAAGTGGACAGGACAGGCACAGACAGTATGGGAGAAATCCAGGAGCTGGAAGAAACGAGTGGTACGACCTACGATGATTGCCTGGGTCTTGGAAAGATGGATTTTCAGGAGCCACTGGTTACACCATGCAGCAAAAAGGTCAAGATGATTCTGGAGAAGGCGTTGTGACCATTGGAGGGTGGGAGCGAGGACGAGGAATGCGGTGTCATCAGCATATTGCAAGAGGTGTACTCGAGAGGGGGGTTGGATATATCGGCCTTGTACAGGAGGTAGAGGAGAGGGGAGAGGACAGAGCCCTGGGGCACACCTGCAGAGGGGTAGAAGGTGTGGGAATTGGCATTACGGATGGTAACATAGGAGGGGCGGCGAGAGAGGAAGGAGGCCATCAGACGGATGTAGTTGATAGGAAGGGCGTAGGTTTGGAGTTTAAATAGGAGACCGGGATGCCAGACACTGTCGTATGCCTTTTCGAGGTCGAGGGAGACAAAAATGGCGGAACGACGGAAGTTAAGATGGAGGGAGAGGAGATGAGTGAGGCGGAGGAGTTGGTTATCAGCAGAGAAGGAAGGTCGAAAGCCACATTGGGTGTTGGGGAGGAGGTGGTTTTGACGGAGGTGGTGATGGATGCGCCGGGAAAGGATGGATTTCAAGAGCTTGCTGAACACTGATGTGAGACATATAGGACAATAGGAAGAGGCATCAGATGGAGGCTTGTTGGGTTTGTAGAACATCAGGATATGGGAGGTTTTCCGAAGGTCGGGATAGAAGCCAGTGGCAAGGATGACATTGTAGAGGGTGGCAAGGACTGAAAGGAAGGAGGGAGGGCAGTGTTTGAGGTGGCAGTAGGTAATGCAGTCGTGGCCAGGAGCAGTGTTGCGTTTAGTGCGGAGTGTGAGGCTGATGTCCTGTGTAGTGATGGGAGTGTTGAGTTCAGATGGTGGTGTGTGGCCCAAGTACTGGAAGCTAGGAGCAAGGGGAGGAATAGAGATATCTGTATGGTCCACGACGTCAGGGAAGAGGGAATAATCAAAGTGGGGATCATCTGGAATTGAAAAAACATCTGAGAGGTGAGAGGCGAAGTGATTGGCCTTGCTGAGGTTGTCAGGAAAGGGACGGTCATCGAGGAGGAGAGGGTACTGGGGGGTGGGGCGGTTCCCAGTAAGGCGGTGGAAAGCAGACCAATACTTGGAAGAATTTATCGGGAGCGTGGTGTTGAGTTGAGTACATGTCTGGCGCCAGGCACGGCGTTTCTTCGCAGTAAGCAGGTTGCGGATGTGTCGTTGTAATTGCCGGTGGCAGGTAAGTGTATCCCGGCCACGAGTGCGGGAAAAAAAGAGCGGTAGAGGCGGCGTGACTCTCGAAGGAGAAGGACAGCCTGTGGAGGCAGGGCAGGGTGGGGCTTTGGTGGGGATATGGGTGGCGATGGCGTCAGACAAGGTCTGGTGCAGGAAGGCAGCAATGCGAGAGATGTCATCAGGAGATTGGACGGTAAGGTCGTGGCCGTTAACCTAGGTGTGGTTGGAGTCCCAGTAGGCATCCCAGTTGGCACGGGAGTAATCATGGACAAGTTTAGGAGGGACGTCAAGGCGAGGAGCGTTGCGGGGATGGCGACCATTAGAGATAGTGAGGAGAACAGGAGCATGAGGTCAAGGACATCTGTGGTGATACGCCCAAGGAGGTTGGTAGAGGCAAGGACCACATCAGGAGTGGTGTTGGATTCGGGTTTGGTGTGCTAAGGCAGGGGAACCAGGTCTCCCTGGAGGCTGGTGAGAAACTGATGCCACCGCTGGAGGTCGGCAGGACCACGGCTGTGGATATTCAGGTTGGCGGCAATCACGTAGGTGGAGAAGGTGCGGTCAGTGTGGGCCAGGAAATCGTACGGGATGGGGGTCCGAGGGCGGACATAAATGGTGGCACAGGTGATGGTAAGGGTGGGGAAGAAGAGGCTGAGGGTGACATGCTTGGCGGGATTGTTAAGGAGAGGTTGGGGCCAGACAGGGAGGTGCTTGAGGTAGCCTATAGCAACTCCGCCACACGCCAGAGGGTATGGGTTATCGGTGCGGTGAAGGGTGTAAGGAGCCGTGGAGATGGAGATACGGGGTTGAAGGAGGGTTTCATTTAGGACGAAGGCATCCGCGCGGTGCTGACGGAGGGTGTGGAGGAAGAGGAGTTTGTGGGTGGGCAGGGAGCGAATGTTGTGGTACAGGATACGGTAGGGTTGTTGTACCATGGGAGGGGAGAGTTAGACGAGGCTGGTGAGGGGTTGGTTGAGTAAGAGGTAGGCGCTTAAATACTCTATCGAGGGCGCCGCTATTAGTCGCTGGAACAACGTGTTCCACTGTGGTGCCCTTACACTAAATGTAGGCGAAGAGGTTTGCGCCGCCACAGCTTACGGCGCGATGGTGCAGGTCTTCGACGTCCATGACGTCTGACGGGGATTCAAATTCCGCGGCGGGCGATACCAGACATAGATTCTGTCTAACCTACTTGCTGACGTACTACTGACGTAAATATATCCGGTGTGATGGGGATTCAAGTAAGTCCAGATGTCTTGCAGTTCTAGTTCAGTCACCAATGTTTGTAGCTCGTAACAAGTGTTAAAACTGGGCGTCCGATCTCCACGGCGCAACACACAGTTAAAATCTCCGGCAAGCATGGCGGCGGCTTCAACGTCCTTTAACAGTTCAACTAACCCATTCCGATAAAAGATACTTCTGTGTCATCTTTCATTAGTCCTAGGTGGCGCATAAACGTTAATTAAAATGCTCATGAAGTTGAACAGTTATATCCCGCCCAGTCTCTAAAATCGCTTGAGCTCACATGCAACACCCTCTTCGAATAAAACTGCTGTATCTCCTTCATTTCCGATGTTGATGATGGCTTCATAGCCTGGGGAATACAGAAGCGTCCGATTCCACCAGTCTACTTTGACCCATGACGTCACCAACATGGCGGAAACGACCATTCACTACGACTCCAATATCTCCCCTATGACGTCATTACGTAAACATGACAACAAACAAGAGAACACATCGAAAAACCATCACACATATCTTCCTCCAAAAACATAGTCAAACTAACGGGACAAGCGTGGGAAATTGGGGGTTTTTGGATGGGGACAAACTAAATATAAACACACAGCACCGTACCAAACGACACAAGACGACAAAATAATACAACACAAAATTCCCAAATTCCACTACACACTATATCCTCTGGAATCGGTCACTTTCTTTCACCTATATAGCTCAACTGCAATTATCAATACCACATTATAAAACTCCAAACATCACTCCACCGTCACAACTATTGGTACCACAAAAACAAACAAAATTGGAATGAACACTTCCCTTGACCTATGTAGCTCAACTGCAACTCACGATACCAAAACACCGCGCACTGGAATCGAACACTTCACTTCACCTACACAGGTCAACAGCAACTCACAAAGGCAAATCACCGATACCACCAACCAAACAATTCAGAAGTACCTGCGACCGAACCGCCGAATCTTTCCATCAGTAAATGGGGTATGTTCTCAACTGACTCGGTTGTTTTAACCCCCTCCACTGACAGAATGACCCACTTCCTACTTCCGTATGTATAAAGCCGATACGGACTTGTAGCTGTCACGCCTTTGCGCTTACTGCTACGTATTTTAACTGTAAATAGCTCAGCCCTAATGGTAAGAGGTAGTAGTGAATTCACGTTATTAATCTTTGAAGACAGCACATCTGCCACAAGCTCAGCTCACTTTTACTCCACTCCTACACTCGCCATTGCACCACATTAATTAGGTGCTACATGGACCTTGCTAAATTCACTTGCGTATACATTTTTGACCGTTACTCGCCAGTATTTACCTAATGATTAGTACACTCCTAACCGGACTATTTCCCGAAGAGCTGTGATGATTGAACGGGTTCGATCCACGGCCTACAGTGCCCTACAGTTCACACGGTAACACTGCCTACCTGACCCACTTAACTTGGTAGTGAGCTTATGTATCCAATCACCACTGCTAGCAGCAGTGGGTAATCCTATCAGCACGACGAGAGCAGCAGACTTACCGTCGAATCCTCCTGAAAATACTTATAACTACGGTCGCCAGCTCTGAAGGAGCAAAAGAATAAATCAGTTTTTTGGCTCGTTTCAAAAGTGAAACGGCTTGAGTTGAATTTAAACTTAATTCTGAATATTACTATTTCTGATCATTCTAGGTGATTCTACAAAGCAAATACTCTCTCAATTTCTGTGAGTTGGCTTGGTAATTACCACCAAGACAACTTATGCAACTTAGGTTAACAAAATTCTATCCTTCAACTTATTTAATGATTTTGGATATTACTCTTTGGACAATTGATATAGAATTAGTTAAGTGACTTTACTTGAAAGGTTACTCAGAAAAATTTAAGTAACTATAAATAGGCGACTCATTCTGGTGTGACCATTGCTCTTTTCAACATTCTTATACGCTAAAGTATTCTACACCCAAAAGAATTGTAAATGAAAGAGGCGATGGTGGCCTCAGTCTGATTTCACTACACTATGTTTCAGGTTACTACACTTTACAATGAACAACATGTGTCGTAATATTACTCATTACTATATTCTGTCTTCTGCACTTGCACAAAAGAAAACTGGTATTCTCCTTTTACATGTATACAAAGTTCGACTTAACAATTGCAAGCAGTCTTGCCTTGGGTAGACGTGTCGGTGCTGGTGGTGAGATGCATGTGGCTAATGCAGCTCTTCACGCCTCATGCCCTTAATGGCGGCTGGAACTACGAGCTGTAGCACTCGTATAAGCTACTGCACGTCCGCCATAAAATCTGGGCGCAGGAACTCTTACAATCAGCCCCAGTGGCATAGAGACGGCTTCGACAACCATTCGTCGCATTCCACTCCACAAACGGCGACGATATTCGCCTCTTCGCTGTTGCACAATCACTTTTGCGTGAGCACAGTTACGCACGTCCGGTCACGTCAACACTCCCCAGGCCATTCCATTGTTCAGTCCCTGCGTCTCCAGCTACCTCTAGCTACGCTCGTATCACCAAGAGTGGGAGCGTTCCCCTACCACCTTTTCACCGAAATCATTTAGTATTCAAGAATATTTATATTTATTACCCTGGAGTTCATACCAGTCATAATAATTTACTACTAGCGCCTTATAACATTAAGTCATACAGTAATAACTTATAATTAACAAGAAAAAGAATACATTTGACTCCGAGAGCTTAGTGCATTGTCTGACAGGCAGCGCTAATTCCCAGTTTCGCCAATAGATGGCATCAGGGTGCACTCCCTGGCAGTCTCACACCAGCGCGCCCGTTTCCGACGCGCGGGCTCCAAATTACTGTCAGCCCACCATCATTTCAGTTCCGTTACATACCCCACCAACCATCATAACAAGCAAAAAATACACCGAAAAGAATGACTACTTACCACAAAAAAGTTCCGGCGCTGCCCTCTAGGTCAGCCACCACAATCTCACACACATGTAAATGCGCACTGTTAAACTTATCCGTCATATCCATACCTAACAAAGCCAGCAACAAATTAATTTAAGCAAATTCACACGAGACGTACAGCAAACAGCACTACAATAACTTAGAAACAACAAAAAGTATATCGTTAACTCACTGAAACCAATTCCTATCGAAGCACAGTCAAAAACAATACCTGACGGGTCAAGCAGTAGCACGAAAATGAATCGAATACACCACATAACATGCAACCCATAAACACACCACCAGAGGGCACCACCGACCGCAACAAAACGACACCTATAAGCGCGCCACACTCACGGACTAAACTCCGCGCCGTCGTGACATCACACACCACAGAAGTCGCCGGGTGGAATCAGACGCTTCCGTTGACCCATAGCCTGATATGTCCGCCACTCTAAGTGTTACAACCTCTTGTAACATGGCAACATCTATATTAGCAGCATAAAGATAATCTTTCAAACATTGTAACTTTACCGCCGAACTTATCGGCGAGACATTAACTGTAGCCAGCTTGTAAGTCTGCATAAAACTGTTTACTACTGCTCCGTATCTTCCGACCAAAGCGTGCTCTGAACCGGAAGAAACCCGGAAGATGGTTTCACGGTTGTATTCATGTGATTGTCTAACTCCATCACAACGTCCTCATTCCAAATGGGAACCATTACCCTCATTGCATCACCCACCGCCGTTTCCCTTGTCTGAGATTTCTTAAGGGTTTCTCTTGTGCGTGTTCAAAAATGGTTCAAATGGCTCTGAGCACTATGGGACTTAACATCTGAGGTCATCAGTCCCCTAGTAAGACAGTAAAACACAAATAACTGTCGCAGATATTTATTTATGACATTTCGTTTACACTCAGTGCATCGATGTATTACAAGTAATTACAATCTAGCCCCTAAACCTAATTACAGAAATGCACTCATCCCGGCGGAGGTTCGAGTTCTCCCTCGGGCAGGTGTGTGTGTTGTCCTTAGGTTCATTTAGGTTAAGTAGTGTGTAAGCTTAGGGACTGATGACCTTAGCAGTTAAGTTCCATAAGGTCTCACCCACATTTGAACATTTGAACAGAAATGCAAATAAGACTCATTGACATATAATGAGGATATTCTGGCCATTGCTCACCCACAACTTTGAGACGAAGCTATAGTCACTTCCGAGGCCACACACAGAATACATCAGCTGGTATCCTTCTGGGTAGTACAACTGAAACTTGGCACAACAACGCCGAATATGTTTGGCAACTCTGCGATGGACGAGTTACTTTCTTGATGGCACAGAACTATCCTGCTAAATTCACTTGATATTAGCGTGTCACTTCAGCTGAATAATGTGAGTGATTTTCTCTTGAAATGTCATTTAAGGATGCCATTTAATGCTTCTGATTCCACGAAAATCGTTCCACACGGGAATTACAGCTGCTCTCGTCTCTTATGTTGTCATTTATCTGTCACAGCGCATACGGAGCAAATAAGTAACACACAGGGGCCACTCCTCTTCGCTAGCTCTGGGGGTAACGTGCTTGCCTACGAAGGACAAGCTGCTCTCGTTCGCCTTCCGAGACTCGCTGAATGTCATGTTACTAGTTCTTTTGTAGCAGAGCTACAAGCGGGCAGACAGAAATTCAATAAAGGAACCGTAAGACAACGCTCAAGCAAAATTCGTACTTTCAGTACCCCTTAGTGTCAGAGCGAAAACCTTGTGGTACTGCAGAATTCATAATGCCACATTTGTTTTCTGCCTACATATTTTTTTGTGAATACATAACTTTTTCTATGAACTGCCGCATTTTTCATAATACTTGAGCATCATACAGGACATGAAGTAAATACAGACATTTCGAAGTGGAAGTTCCGTAACATCCTACTATTCCGTGTTAAAATGGGCACAAACGTCTTACCGACACTTAACGCTTTATTAAGAAACTGCCATTGTGATGTTTCTGCAGTAAATTGAATGTAATTCGTACTAGTACAGTGAATATTTTAATTGCATTTTCCATTAGTTTATTGAACATAACAGTAATCATAAAAGACAAATTAACCAGCAGCAGTATATTCTTTCACAATATATAAAACAATCTGACACTGCTAAAGTACACTACTGGGCATTAAAATTGCTACACCACGAAGATGGCGTGCTACAGACGCGGAATTTAACCGACAGGAAGAAGATGCTGTGATATGAAAATGATTAGTTTTCAGAGCATTCACACAAGGTTGGCGCCGGTGGCGACACCTACAACGTGCTGACATGAGGAAAGCTTCCAACCGATTTCTCATACACAAACAGCACTTGACCGGCGTTGCCTGGGGACACGTTGTTGTGATACCTCGTGTAAGGAGGAGAAATGCGTATCATCACGTTTCCGACTTTGATACAGGTCGGATTGCAGCCTATCGTGATTGCGGTGTATCGTATCGCGACATTGCTGCTCGCGTTGGTCGAGATCCAATGATTGTTAACAGAATATGGAATCGGTGGGTTCATAAGTGTAATACGGAACGCCGTGCTAGATCCCAACGGCCTCGTATTACTAGCAGTCGAGATGACGGGCATCTTATCCACATGGCTGTAACGGATCGTGCAGCCACGTCTCGATCCCTGAGTCAACAGATGGGGACGCTTGAAAGACAAGAGCCATCTGCACGAACAGTTCGACGACGTTTGAAGCAGCATGGACTATCAGCTCGGAGACCATGGCTGCCGTTACCCTTGACGCTGCATCACAGACAGGAGCGCCTGTGATGGTGTATTCAACGACGAACCTGGGTGCACAAATGGCAAAACGTCATTTTTTCGGATGAATCCAGGTTCTGTTTAGAACATCATGATGGTCGCATCCGTGTTTGGCGACATCGCGGTGAACGCACATTGGAAGCGTGTATTCGTCATCGCCATACTGGCGTATCACCCGGCGTGATGTTATGGGGTGCCATTGGTTACACGTCTCGGTCACCTCTTGTCCGTATTGACGGCACTTTGAATATTGGACGTTACATTTCAGATGTGTTACGAGCCGTGGCTCTACCCTTCACTAGATCCCTGCGAAACCCTACATTTCAGCAGGATAGCAGGATAATGCACGACCGCATATTGCAGGTCGTGTACGTGCCTTTCTGGATACAGAAAATGTTCGACTGTCGCCCTGGCCAACAATTCTCCAGATCTCTCACCAATTGAAAACGTCTGGTCAATGGTGCCCAAGCAACTGGCTCGTCACAATACGCCAGTCACTACTCTTTATGAACTGTGGTATCGTGTTGAAGCTGCATGGGCAGCTGTACCTGTACACGCCACGCAAGCTCTGCTTGACTTAGTGCCCAGGCGTATCAAGGACGTTATTACGGCCAGAGGTGGTTGTTCTGGGTACTGATTTCTCAGGATCTATGCACCCAAATTGCTTGAAAATGTAATCATATGTCAGTTCTAATATAATATATTTCTCCAATGTATACTCGTTTATCATCTGCATTTCTTCTCGGTGTAGCAATTTTAATGGCCAGTAGTGTAGTTTACAAATTCTACGCTGACCATGACGTACATTTACAACGTATTGAGGATATTGCACAGGTGACGTTCGTGGTCAAATACAACAGCACCACCTGAAGGCGTAACTAGATCTGCATTTGTGTTTAGGCATGCAGTTTTCTCATGTTTTTGTGCAACCCATGTATATCTTCCCTACCAGATGGAATAGATTTATCATGGGCGGCTCTCCCAAGGATCTGCACAGTTCCGAGGGAATGTCGTCAACTCTATGGGCTTTACGCTATTTTGTCGAAAGTCGACATGTTGAGAAACGTGGCTGTTGTACTTAAGGTTTATAATTTATATAAAAAACAGCTACCAGCCACATGTATGGTTTAAAAAGGTTTATTATCTTCAGACCATGACCGGTATCGGATTTTTCTTTAGAAATCCATCTTCAGATGGCAGATTACAAGCATTCTTAGTTGGACTTAGTTTTGTTTGTGTTATCCGTTTGCTGCACTGGGAAAGAAAAGAAATATTTTTGTTGTCATATCGGTAATGGTATTTTTACGAAAGATTTACTTCTTTTACAAAATCTAATTCCTCATGAGATGGTTTTTATAAACATTAGTAAACTTGCAGGTTAGTGTACTAACGAGCTGTGTAGTTCTGCCTGACGAAATATTCGTGCGTTTATGTTTTCGAACGCAAGCTTAATACACTTTTCAATATGCACTATGTGAGTGCTATTCCAGTCAATGGACGTCACTTTCAACCTCATCATCTTAATTACACACGCAGCACACACGAATAACATTTACAAAACGTGGCCCAGCTTCACATTACAAACGAGAACAATATTTGCAAAGACCTTACAGTCATAAAGATGTTAACTTACAGATGCTGTATAGTCGATATGGGTACAGTAAAATATCTCTTTGCTATTGTATGAAATTAATCTATAACGGAATAAATAAAATTACATACAAATAAGATTACAAACATTATATGTAGTACAGAATTACTGTGTGTTACTAATTAGTTGTTACAATAGTAGGAGATAAATTCTCTTATATGACATAATATGCAATGCACATGTTTTCATTATGCAATTTTTCAATGACATACAATAGCAAAGAGATATTTTACTGTACCCATATCGACTATACAGCATCTGTAAGTTAACATCGTTATGACTGTAAGCTCTTTGCAAATATTGTTCTCGTTTGTAATGTGAAGCTGGGCCACGTTTTGTAAATGTTATTCGTGTGTGCTGCGTGTGTAATTAAGATGATGAGGTTGAAAGTGACGTCCATTGACTGGAATAGCACTCACATAGTGCATATTGAAAAGTGTATTAAGCTTGCGTTCGAAAACATAAACGCACGAATATTTCGTCAGGCAGAACTACACAGCTCGTTAGTACACTAACCTGCAAGTTTACTAATGTTTATAAAAACCATCTCATGAGGAATTAGATTTTGTAAAAGAAGTAAATCTTTCGTAAAAATACCATTACCGATATGACAACAAAAATATTTCTTTTCTTTCCCAGGGCAGCAAACGAATAACACAAACAAAACCAGGTCCAACTAAGAATGCTTGTAATCTGCCATCTGAAGGTGGATTTGTAAAGAAAAATCCGAAACCGGTCATGGTCTGAAGATAATAAACCTTTTTAAACCATACATGTGGCTGGTAGCTGTTTTTTATATAAATTATAAATCTATGGGCTTTGTTTCCACTTAGGTCTTTCAGTGCTCTGTCAGATTCTTATCGCAACATCATATCTCCCGTCTCGTCTTCATCTACCTCCTCTTCCTTTTCTATAAAATTGTCCTCATGTTTGTTTCTATTATATAGCCCTCTACATATTCCTTTCAACTTTCAACCTTCCCTTCTTTGCTTACTACTGACTTACCACCTGAACAACTGACATTCATGCGCCTGCTTCTCATTTCTTCAGGGAATCATCTCTTTTTCCCCCTAGCTATGCATCCTTCTTCAGTCGCGCTTTTGCCCTCTAGCCGTTACTTCTTAACCCTTGGTCGCGCGGAATCACCGTGTGCTTTGAGGTGCTGTGTCACGGATTGCGCGGTCCCTCCCGTCGGAGGTTCGAGTCCTCCCTCGGGCCGGCCGAAGTGGCCGTGCGGTTAAAGGCGCTGCAGTCTGGAACCGCAAGACCGCTACGGTCGCAGGTTCGAATCCTGCCTCGGGCATGGATGTTTGTGATGTCCTTAGGTTAGTTGGGTTTAACTAGTTCTAAGTTCTAGGGGACTGATGACCTCAGCAGTTGAGTCCCATAGTGCTCAGAGCCATTTGAACCATCCTCCCTCGGGCATGGGTGTATGTGTTGTTCTTAGCGTAAGTTGGTTTAAGTAGTGTGTAAGTCTAGGGACCGATGACCTCTGCAGTTTGGTCCTTTAGGAATTCACACACATTTGAACATTTTCTTAACCCTTTTGCGCTTTCTAACAATTTTATTTTCTAGACGTTTGTATTTCCTGTCGTCGGTTATATTTGCTACATTTTCTTATTTTCCTCTTTCATCGGTTAAATTCAATAATATTCATGGATTTCTGGTACTGCTACCTTCTCTATTTCATCTGTTAAAGCTACCCATCCGTCTTCTATTGCATAGCTTTCCCGTGAGTCGGTTCAACGTTGCACAACGCTCCCTCTGAAGTTCTCATCAACCTCTGGTTCCTTCATTTTATTAATGTCATATCTCCTAAATTTCCTTCATACTTAATTTTCTACCTACTAAAAGTACCTTGCATAAAATTTTCACTCACTTTGAGTATATATGAGCAATTTATCTATCCTCTTGCAACATTTGTTTTTATGAATCAAAGAATACTATAAATAAAAGTGTATAGCACATAGTAATGTTACTGCAGAAGAAATCTCGTTAACAGGTAAAATACGTGATACAATATAAACGAAACGTGACTAAACAGTCCCACAACTATTGATTGTCGTAACATAAAACATGTTTCTAATTACTTTCTACGTTTTGTAAACCAAAAGTAACATGGATGCAGTTTGCAACTATAGGAATTGCAGGAGTACAGGATATACTTAGATATGCGTTGCTCTTAATCATGGGATCTACGAACTGAGTAGACAGAAAATTTTATATATCGCACAATTATTTTCAGTGTGACAGTAGACATATGAGGAGGGAAACAACTAACAGCAACATACGCCCTAGAACATCCCAAACATGAGACTGAGGATGGAAGAAAATGTTGCCCACTTCACGCGCAAAACTGTTTTCAGTTAATGAGACAAAGCCTATATGGTGGAGTGTTGTCGTCTTACTGAATAAAATCGTTACTTATTGTGTCGTTTTACTGACGTGTACGAAAGAACAAACATATCAGTTCATACCAGTCCAACATCAAGGCACTGATTGCTTTGTCGGATTGTACACTGTCCGTCCTAAAAGTTTCGAGACTCGTTTTATTCTTCGTGTGTGGCCGACTTCAGCGCAGTAACTACGGCTACAACTGTAAACAAAAAAGTACATTCGGTCAGACAGTGTTAAGTAAAGGACTAGGGGCCACCGTGAGGCAACGTCTTGCGGTACAAATCAAAATGGAGCAACTTCTCCAAACTAAGTGTTCAAGACATTCTCCAGAATGTTTTAAAGTAAAGTTTGTGCAAAGTTTGTTCCATAGACCTTGACTCTTGAACAAAAGCAACAACGCGTGAGTGCCTGTTGCCACTTGAGTGCGATGTTAAACGCAAACAATCCTTTCGTGGCAAAAATCATGACGGGTGACGCGTTCTGGTGTTATCAGTACGAACCTACCTCACGACTTCTGATTGCAGATATTCGGACGAAATATAAACAGTTTGCTGACATAACCGACAATGAAGCCAGTGCGATGCACGGGTTGAAAATCATTCCAAAGAAGGATTTTTCTGACAGACTTTTATGGTAGCATAAACGTTCTGTTTGTTGTACTGAAGTGAGAGGAGACCATGCAGAAGATGTGGAAGCATTGAAACCACTATCTTAACCTTTCTCTGTCTTTTTTTTTTTTTTTTTTTTTTTTTACGAACCCAGTCTCGAATCTTTTTGGGTTCCCGGCATATCTTTCAAAACTGTTCGGAGAATAACGAATTTTCACAAGATAAAGATACGCTCTTCATGAGTTTAAAATTCAGACTCGTACATGTGTGAAGTGAATGCTGGTCCATTCATGGGTAGGACAGTGTACATGGTGGTGAACATACTGATAACGTTTTCGTGACAATTGTAAAGTGACATGAGATTGATCTCCGATGTAGAGCACTCAGTATCACATTTATGGTGGCAGCAAACGAGAGAGAACTGTGGTCGTACTCCTTCGAGAGCTCAGAAGCATGTCGTACCTTTAGTCCATTATCGTTTGGGCGTGGATACAATTTCTGTGGATGTAAATTGAAGCCACTGTCTAATATGGACGTGTACCACCTGGCTACACCTCTCTGATTTTAGACAGGCCTTAATCTGCCTGTGCTCATCCACTACACTTTGCCCGGTTTTATGATACCTCGATTCCATTTGACAAATATGGCTGCCTAACCTATCTATAAAGTTTTTTCGCAGCACCAGTTACTGTAACATTCTGAAACAAGTAGGAGCCGCAGTACGCTTGTAACTGGATAGGAGTGCATTCCCATTGCTTTGCATATCACACTCGTGGTAAAAACTTTCTTAACATAAGCTAACCAGACATCTTCACTCGCATGGAACACGTACTTCTATATGAAATAACTGCAAATAACTACACCTACCCCATTAGAATTACACATTTGTCACTGGGAAGCGCTATACGTGGTGTCGAACAAGTACCAGGTTGCTAATGAGCCTATGGCGGTGACTTGTCATACCACTGGAGTGGTATGTATGTGCCTGTCGTTTGTGAAGAAATAGCGTCAATTACATGGGTCGACGTAAATGTGTGACAAAATGAGAGAAATGTGCTATCGTATTTGGACATGTCCAAGAGCACACCATGAAAGACGTTGCCAGATTCTGTATGTGATTTCTGTTCTCTCGGACATGTCCGACTTACTGGTAAAGAATATGATGGACGCCAATATTGGACAATGTGTGGCTCAGATCAGACATCTGGATCACTACTAGCATAAAGGTGGCGCCACACACACACACACACACACACACACAAACACACACACACATATATGTGCCTTATCACCCTGCAGTAGCTTCACTGCGTAACATACATCAATTTCCAGTGAACTTACAATCAGCTTTAGAAGACATTGACTAGTCATTGCAGCTGGTTGTAATAAATAGAATAGTTAAATCATATATTTGACCAAGAAGATTTTAACTGAAGTGACTGGTTTATTCATTCAGTAACTCTTTGAAATAATTAAAGGTGGCGGTCCTACAAAAACTATTCAAATAATTATTAATGAAATAAATCACCCAGTGAAGATTAAAATAGTGAATTAATGTGAAAATAGCAGATTCCCGAATATTAACTCAAAAAAATTGTTCAAATGGCTCTGAGCACTATGGGACTTAACTTGTAAGGTCATCAGTCCCCTAAAACGTAGAACTACTTAAACCTAACTAACCTAAGGGCATCACACACATCCATCCCCTAGGCAGGATTCGAACCTGCGACCGTAGCGGTCGCGCGGTTCCAGACTGTAGCGCCTAGAACTTTTTTTTTTTAATCTCATTTTGTTCGCTTTTGTTCGTTGCATCTGCTTGGGGCGGACGTCGTAAGACATCCGTTTAAGTTCGTTGTTGAGCCATTAACTCTTTTTTTTTTATTACAGAGGGCAGCTAACCCTCTGACCGAACACGCTGAACTACCGTGCCGGCGAGTAACTGTTCAGAATGCTCATCTCGGCAATACGTCGAAAATACTGAATTTTGACTAAGCCCCACATCACACAAATGTTTTCAGATTCCCGAAAATTGTTAAAGTATCTATTTTGACCGCATGCCTCCCAAGTTAAACCATCTCTTGAATACTATTCTTACGACCACCCGAAGGTAACAGCCTCTTCGCTTGTGTAACATGAGCTCTCCTTTCGCACCGTCCATTGGCTACCATTGGCCTCTGAAAAACACCTCCCCCACTCCCAACTACAGCGCAGCTGAGCCCCAGTAAACCGCACGATCGTATATAGGAACCGCACCTGTGCGCTACAGTTTGTGTCCCGTCTCAGTTAAAGTCTTTCTTAATAAAACGGAATGCTGAAAAAAATAAAAATCTTAATAAACCGGAGTACTTAATAAAATGTACCACTCCGTGACATCGAAATAAGTGTCCAAGGAATAGAAAAGCAACTGGAACCACTCATCAGAGGAAAGTCCACTGGACCTGACGGGATACCAATTCGATTCTACACAGAGTACGTGAAAGAACTTGCCCCCCTTCTAACAGCCGTGTACCGCAAGTCTCTAGAGGAACAGAAAGTTCCAAATGATTAAAAAAGAGCACAGGTAGTCCCAGTCTTCAAGAAGGGTCGTCGAGCAGATGCGCAAAACTATAGACCTATATCTCTGACGTCGATCTGTTGTAGAATTTTCGAACATGTTTTTTGCTCGAGTATCATGTCGTTTTTGGAAACCCAGAATCTACTCTGTAGGAATCAACATGGATTCCGGAAACAGCGATCGTGTGAGACCCAACTCGCTTTATTTGTTCATGAGACCCAGAAAATATTAGATACAGGCTCCCAGGTAGATGCTAGTTTCCTTGACTTCCGGAAGGCGTTCGATACAGTTCCGCCCTGTCGCCTGATAAACAAAGTAAGTGCCTACGGAATATCAGACCAGCTGTGTGGCTGGATTGAAGAGCTTTTAGCAAACAGAACACAGCATGTTGTTATCAATGGAGAGACATCTACAGACGTTAAAGTAACCTCTGGCGTGCCACAGGGGAGTGTTATGAGACCATTGCTTTTCAAAAAAATGGTTCAAATGGCTCTGAGCACTATGGGACTTAACTTCTAAGGTCATCAGTCCCCTAGAACTTAGAACTACTTAAACCTAACTAACCTAAGGACATCACACACATCCATGCTCGAGGCAGGATTCGAACCTGCGACCGTAGCGGTCACGCGGCTCCTGACTGTAGCGCCTAGAACCGCACGGTCACCCCGACCGGCCATTGCTTTTCACAATATATATAAATGACCTAGTAGATAGTGTCGGAAGTTCCATGCGGCTTTTCGCGGAAGATGCTGTAGTATACAGAGAAGTTGCAGCATTAGAAAATTGTAGCGAAATGCAGGAAGATCTGCAGCGGATACGCACTTGGTGCAGGGAGTGGCAACTGACTCTTAAAATAGACAAATGTAATGTATTGCGAATACATAGAAAGAAGGATCCTTTATTGTCTGATTATATGATAGCGGAACAAACACTGGAAGCAGTTACTTCTGTAAAATATCTGGGAGTATGCGTGCGGAACGATTTGAAGTGGAATGATCATATAAAATTAATTGTTGGTAAGGCGGGTACCAGGTTGAGATTCATTGGGAGAGTGCTTAGAAAATGTGGTCCATCAACAAAGGAGGTGGCTTACAAAACACTCGTTCGACCTATACTTGAGTATTGCTGATCAGTGTGGCATCCCTACCAGATCGGGTTGACGGAGGAGATAGAGAAGATCCAAAGAAGAGCGGCGCGTTTCGTCGCAGGGTTATTTGGTAACCGTGATAGCGTTACGGAGATGTTTAGCAAACTCAAGTGGCAGACTCTGCAAGAGAGGCGCTCTGCATGGCGGTATAGCTTGCTCGCCAGGTTTCGAGAGGGTGCGTTTCTGGATGAGGTATCGAATATATTGCTTCCCCCCCTACTTATACCTCCCGAGGAGATCACGAATGTAAAATTAGAGAGATTCGAGCGCGCACGGAGGCTTTCAGACAGTCGTTCTTCCCGCGAACCATACGCGACTGGAACAGAAAAGGGAGGTAATGACAGTGGCACGTAAAGTGCCCTCCGCTACACACCGTTGGGTGGCTTGCGGAGTGTAAATGTAGTTGTAGATGTAGTATGTTTCGCCTTATACTATTACAATAAAGGTATTTACATTACATACACTCCTGGAAATGGAAAAAAGAACACATTGACACCGGTGTGTCAGACCCACCATACTTGCTCCGGACACTGCGAGAGGGCTGTACAAGCAATGATCACACGCACGGCACAGCGGACACACCAGGAACCGCGGTGTTGGCCGTCGAATGGCGCTAGCTGCGCAGCATTTGTGCACCGCCGCCGTCAGTGTCAGCCAGTTTGCCGTGGCATACGGAGCTCCATCGCAGTTTTTAACACTGGTAGCATGCCGCGACAGCGTGGACGTGAACCGTATGTGCAGTTGACGGACTTTGAGCGAGGGCGTATAGTGGGCATGCGGGAGGCCGGGTGGACGTACCGCCGAATTGCTCAACACGTGGGGCGTGAGGTCTCCATAGTACATCGATGTTGTCGCCAGTGGTCGGCGGAAGGTGCACGTGCCCGTCGACCTGGGACCGGACCGCAGCGACGCACGGATGCACGCCAAGACCGTAGGATCCTATGCAGTGCCGTAGGGGACCGCACCGCCACTTCCCAGCAAATTAGGGACACTGTTGCTCCTGGGGTATCGGCGAGGACCATTCGCAACCGTCTCCATGAAGCTGGGCTACGGTCCCGCACACCGTTAGGCCGTCTTCCGCTCACGCCCCAACATCGTGCAGCCCGCCTCCAGTGGTGTCGCGACAGGCGTGAATGGAGGGACGAATGGAGACGTGTCGTCTTCAGCGATGAGAGTCGCTTCTGCCTTGGTGCCAATGATGGTCGTATGCGTGTTTGGCGCCGTGCAGGTGAGCGCCACAATCAGGACTGCATACAACCGAGGCACACAGGGCCAACACCCGGCATCATGGTGTGGGGAGCGATCTCCTACACTGGCCGTACACCACTGGTGATCGTCGAGGGGACACTGAATAGTGCACGGTACATCCAAACCGTCATCGAACCCATCGTTCTACCATTCCTAGACCGGCAAGGGAACTTGCTGTTCCAACAGGACAACGCACGTCCGCATGTATCCCGTGCCACCCAACGTGCTCTAGAAGGTGTAAGTCAACTACCCTGGCCAGCAAGATCTCCGGATTTGTCCCCCATTGAGCATGTTTGGGACTGGATGAACCGTCGTCTCACGCGGTCTGCACGTCCAGCACGAACGCTGGTCCAACTGAGGCGCCAGGTGGAAATGGCACGGCAAGCCGTTCCACAGGACTACATCCAGCATCTCTACGATCGTCTCCATGGGAGAATAGCAGCCTGCATTGCTGCGAAAGGTGGATATACACTGTACTAGTGCCGACATTGTGCATGCTCTGTTGCCTGTGTCTATGTGCCTGTGGTTCTGTCAGTGTGATCATGTGATGTATCTGACCCCAGGAATGTGTCAATAAAGTTTCCCCTTCCTGGGACAATGAATTCACGGTGTTCTTATTTCAATTTCCAGGAGTGTAAAAGTTCAGTTTCTTCTGGTTCAGGCGGTACCAGATAACATATTACAGTCAATAATTTCATATAAATAATTAATAATGTAGTTCTGCACAGTATAGTATTAAATAAATAACTAACAACTAGAATGCATAGATGATTGATGATGAAAGCTTCATTCTGGATTCACTCATAGTGTTCATGTGGAGGATATGATAATTTGACCCTGGTATGCACTAAATCTGTGTTATAACTTATTATTAGATTGATTCTGGCTATGTAGCACTCACAACCGATAGTTATAGTGCAATTCTACAGTCTGATACAATGTCTAATGAGGCCAAGCGTAGTGCTCCCCCATGATGAAGCTTCACATAATCCTCAAGAGATTTACTTCTGTTCAAAAGCTAATTTCTGTTCTATTAGAGATATCATATACTTCAGTGTTTTAATACACTCCTGGAAATTGAAATAAGAACACCGTGAATTCATTGTCCCAGGAAGGGGAAACTTTATTGACACATTCCTGGGGTCAGATACATCACATGATCACACTGACAGAACCACAGGCACATAGACACAGGCAACAGAGCATGCACAATGTCGGCACTAGTACAGTGTATATCCCCCTTTCGCAGCAATGCAGGCTGCTATTCTCCCATGGAGACGATCGTAGAGATGCTGGATGTAGTCCTGTGGAACGGCTTGCCATGCCATTTCCACCTGGCGCCTCAGTTGGACCAGCGTTCGTGCTGGACGTGCAGACCGCGTGAGACGACGCTTCATCCAGTCCCAAACATGCTCAATGTGGGACAGATCCGGAGATCTTGCTGGCCACGGTAGTTGACTTACACCTTCTAGAGCACGTTGGGTGGCACGGGATACATGCTGACGTGCATTGTCCTGTTGGAACAGCAAGTTCCCTTGCCGGTCTAGGAATGGTAGAACGATGGGTTCGATGACGGTTTGGATGTACCGTGCACTATTCAGTGTCCCCTCGACGATCACCAGTGGTGTACGGCCAGTGTAGGAGATCGCTCCCCACACCGTGGTGCCGGGTGTTGGCCCTGTGTGCCTCGGTCGTATGCAGTCCTGATTGTGGCGCTCACCTGCACGGCGCCAAACACGCATACGACCATCATTGGCACCAAGGCAGAAGCGGCTCTCATCGCTGAAGACGACACGTCTCCATTCGTCCCTCCATTCACGCCTGTCGCGACACCACTGGAGGCGGGCTGCACGATGTTGGGGCGTGAGCGGAAGACGGCCTAACGGTGTGCGGGACCGTAGCCCAGCTTCATGGAGACGGTTGCGAATGGTCCTCGCCGATACCCCAGGAGCAACAGTGTCCCTAATTTGCTGGGAAGTGGCGGTGCGGTCCCATACGGCACTGCGTAGGATCCTACGGTCTTGGCGTGCATCCGTGCGTCGCTGCGGTCCGGTCCCAGGTCGACGGGCACGTGCACCTTCCCCCAACCACTGGCGACAACATCGATGTACTGTGGAGACCTCACGCCCCACGTGTTGAGCAATTCGGCGGTACGTCCACCCGGCCTCCCGCATGCCCACTATACGCCCTCGCTCAAAGTCCGTCAACTGCACATACGGTTCACGTCCACGCTGTCGCGGCATGCTACCAGTGTTAAAAACTGCGATGGAGCGCCGTATGCCACGGCAAACTGGCTGACACTGACGGCGGCGGTGCACAAATGCTGCGCAGCTAGCGCCATTCGACGGCCAACACCGCTGATCCTGGTGTGTCCGCTGTGCCGTGCATGTGATCATTGCTTGTACAGCCCTGTCGCAGTGTCCGGAGCAAGTATGGTGGGTCTGACACACCGGTGTCAATGTGTTCTTTTTTCCATTTCCAGGAGTGTAGAAGCATATGCCTGCTTAGTGATGTTGGTGTACTCGGATAAGTTCTACGATGAGCGGCTGAGTTACAATTGAATCTTTAATCTTTTGATATTCTTTCACTTTTAAAAGTAACGGAAGTCCCAGTTCTTAGTTCTGGCGAAGCGTCCCGTCCGCCGCTGTTCCCTTAACGAGCGTGAAATTGCACGCCTTGTACCTGCGCTGACCTGTTCTACGTATCAAATCGCTAACCGCCGGTGGGTTGGGATTTATCCTGTGCCGCTCAGGCTAGTGGCCGGATTTCGCCGCCGTGGTTGAACAATACTTTCGTGCTCTCAAGATTTTAACATAGCTGGCTGCGCCTCCTCCAGCATATGTGTTATGTTAGAATGGGTTGGGTCCACTCATTCAGGTTACCATGATTATGAAACAGGATGCTGGTTTCAACTTGCTCAGTGAACACGTGATGCCCTTTCAACTACTTCTTCATGACAAGCATGCTGTGGACACTGCTGCTTTCCAAGATGACAACAGCCGTGCTCACAGAGCAGCACTCATACGTTTCTACGGCGAACACTCATACACCCTACCGCACCTCAGCTCGCCCACTAAACCTGCCGATCTTTATCCCATAGGAAATCTATGTAGTCTCTGGATCAGCGGTTTAAACGTACCATTCAGTATCTCTTTCGTCTGGTATGCCAGCGGGATCTCATCTCCATTAACTGGCTTCAGCTTCAAGTGACATATCTGCAGATACTTTTGGACTCTCTTCCTCGCCGAATTGAAGGCACTTTCAAGGCTAGATTCGGTGTTGTACGATATTAGCGCGATGCTTCTAGAAATGGCAAAATTTTCGTCCATTGTTGTTACGTATTACATTCCTAAATTTTTCAGTTATATAACTTTTTCTGGGTTTCTTGTTTGTCCAATTTGTGTAAAATTGTGTACTTTGTCCAGGAATGAAATATCTGCTGTCGTGTGTTTACAGTGGAGAACCTGGCGGAGGGACAGCACACGGCTTCGTCCATAGTAAAGCAGGGGCAGGTATCCAGCCTGGCGGTGGATGGCGACAGGACCACATGCACCATTCTGGATCGCGCCACCACACAGCGCTACTGGCAGGTCGATCTGCCGCCAGGTGTGCGCATCGGTCACGTCGCCATCACCATCTCCCCCCTTGACGGTAAGTCACCATCTCTGTTCAGTTAAACCTAATATCAACATCCACCAAACACGGCGGTACGTCAGTGTTTCTGTTCAGTTAACTGATCTTACCACCTCCCCCACACACGATTGGTCAGCGTGTCTGTGCCGTCAAACCTGGTCTTACCGTCTCCACCAAGCACTGTACGTAAACGACATTTTAAGTCAAACCTCATCTCACCATCCACACACGCATTTACGGTAAGGCAGGCTATAACCCTGGCTCACTGACGCAACCGTTCGCCAGCCACTGTTAGTAATGCGAAGCACGTATCTTCCACTCATTCAGTGATCCTCCTTAATTATAATTGGACTCACCATTTCCCATTAGTCGAATTGGGTCACATGGAATCTGTTCTTTGCGTGTGCATGGAGAAAATACAGAACCAACGGTTGCAAAAAATTTTATTCCCCATCTAGATTACATATAATTCTAATGTTGCACCTGGCTTGGGATTCATCGAAAAATCTCTAGATCTTTAACGCTAAGGAAGATAAAATTGCTAACCATAATAAGATTATAGCCTAAGGTTAATACGAGGGCGTACTGAGTAGTAGTCTGTCCAAACGTTTTACTCTGCTTTCAATATAGGTTGAAATGTTACGTTTCATGTGTATTACTTGGTCGATTTGCTCGGTTCGCTGACGCAAGTTGCGACCTTGTGGCGCTAGAGGGCAGCGAATTGTAGAATGTAACATGGTGGCGTGTAACGTAACTATGTCGGTGCATAAGGAACAGTGTGCTGTAATCGAGTTTCTATCAGCACAATACGTTCCTCTAGTGAAGTCAATAGATCACTGAATTGTGTTGTTCGTCCTCGTAATGAAGGAAATGGTGGTGGTAACTTCAACGTATGTAACAAAACTCGGAGTGAAGGAGAGCGTGGTCGTGGGTTTGAATCCTGATTGGGGCATGGATGTGTGTGATGTCCTTAGGTTAGTTAGGTTTAAGTAGATCTAAGTTATAGGGGACTGATGACCACAGAAGTTAAGTCTCATAGTGCTCAGAGCTACTTGAACCTCTTTTTACAGGCACAGCTTTCAGGAAAGTGAAGCGTATTACAAGAGCGTGCAGGTCATCCTTGCAGAGCTGTGGTGCAGCAAACTTTGTGCACCGTGGGTCCCTGGAATGTTCATTTATGTCATGAAACAGAGGAAATTGGATGCTTGTAAAAACTTTATTTGCGTTTTGAGCGCGATGGTGATGTGTTCCTCAATAACATTGTGACAGATGGTGAAAGGTGGGTTCAGCATTTTGACCCCGAGAACCAGAGAGCATTACTGGAATTCCACCTCTAAGGGTAATCGACGCCAAAATTTCGAGACGATGCCATCAGGAGTCAAAGTCATGCTCACAGCGTTCTGCGATGTTTAAGGTGTGGTGGATTTAGAATTCATGCCTAAAGACACCACCATAAACTCTGCAAGGCACTGCGAGACCCTCAGAAAACAGAAAGCACTTACTCGGGAAGTTTTCCACACATGGAGCACCCCCTCCTTCAGCAAGGCAGTACCAGACCACACAAGAGCGCTGCGGCATCTGCAACAGTCAAACACCTTGGTTTCACTATCATCGATCATCCTCCATACTGTCCCGACTGGGCCCTATCCAATTTCCATCTGCTGCCAAAACTTAAAGAACAACTTCGAGGACTTCACTTTCAAAAAATGGTTCAAATGGCTCTGAGCACTATGGGACTTAACATCTGAGGTCATCAGTCCCCTAGACTTAGAACTACTTAAACCTAACTAAACTAAGGACATCACACACATCCATGCCCGAGGCAGGATTCGAACCTGCGACAGTAGCGATCGTGCGGTTCCAGACTGAAGCGCCTAGAGCCGCTCGGCCACACCTTCCGGCGGACTTCACTTTGATTGTGATGCAGCGGCGCAAGCAAAGATGAGCTGGTGAATCTGTCACCAAAGCCAAACATTCTATAGTGACGGTACCTTCAACATGGCCCGTTGTTGGGAGAAATATGTTCGTCGCCAGGGAGACTATGCGCAGAAATAAATATGTAGACATGACGAATAAAGACGTATAATGTTAATGAAGATTGTGTTATTTAAAAACCTTAAAGAATTTTCAACTTAAAAAATTCGCAACGCACTACTTTTCAGCAAGCCCTCGTAACACTACTGTTGCACAATTTCTAAACAAACTGTACCAGAAGTAATTCAGTATCTACACTACTGGCCATTAAAATTGCTATAACACGAAGATGACGTGGCACCGACGCGAAATTTAACCGACAGGAAGAAGATGCTGTGATATGCAAATGATTAGCTTGTCAGAGCATTCACACAAGGCTGGCGCCGGTGGCGACACCTACAACGTGCTGACATGACGAAAATTTCCAAGCGATTTCTCATACACAAACAGCAGTTGACCGGCGTTGCCTGGTGAAACGTTGTTGTGATGCCTCGTGTAAGGAGGAGAAATGCGTACAATGACGTTTCCGACTTTGATAAAGGTCGGATTGTTGCCTATCGCGATTGCGATTTATCGTATCGCGACATTGCTGCCGCGTTGGTCGAGATCCAATGAGTGTTAGCAGAATATGGAATCGGTGGGTTCAGGAGGGTATACGGGACGCCGTTCTGGATCCCAACGGCCTCGTATCACTAGCAGTCGACGTGATAGGCATCTTATCCGCATGGCTGTAACCGATCGTGCAGCCACGTCTCGATCCCTGAGTCAACAGATGGGGACGTCTGCAAGACAACAACCATCTGCACGAACAGTTCGACGACGTTTGCAGCAGCATGGACTTTCAGCTCGGAGACAATGGCTGTGGTTATCCTTGACGCTGCATCACAGACAGGAGCGCCTGCGATGGTGCACTCAACGACGAACCTGGCTCCACGAATGGCAAAACGTCATTTTTTCGGATGAATCCTGTTTACAGCATCATGATGGTCGCATCAGTGTTTGGCGACATCGCGGTGAACGCACATTGGAGGCCTGTATTCGTCATCGCCATACTGGCGTATCACCCGGCGTGATGGCATGGGGTGCCCTTGGTTACACGTCTCGGTCACCTCTTGTTCGCTCTGACGGCACTTTGAACAGTGGACGTTACATTTCAGATGTGTTACCACCCGTGGCTCTACCCTTCATTCGATCCCTGCGAAACACTACATTTCAGCAGGATAATGCACGACCACATGTAGCAGGTCGTGTACGGGCCTTTCTAGATACAGAAAATTTTC
This sequence comes from Schistocerca piceifrons, assembly GCF_021461385.2. Taxonomy (NCBI): domain Eukaryota; kingdom Metazoa; phylum Arthropoda; class Insecta; order Orthoptera; family Acrididae; genus Schistocerca; species Schistocerca piceifrons. Next base: position 176,796,313 of record NC_060149.1, on the reverse strand, counting down.
GACTGCTGCCCTGGCCAGCACATTCTCCAGATCTCTCACCCATTGAAAACGTCTGGTCAATGGTGGTCGAGCAACTGGCTCGCCACAATACGCCAGCCACTACTCTTGATGAACTGCAGTATCGTGTTGAAGTTGCATGGGCAGCTGTACCTGTACACGCCATCCAAGCTCTGTCTGACTCAATGCCCAGTTGTATCAAGACCGTTATTACGGCCAGAGGTGGTTGTTCAGGGTACTGATTTCTCAGGATCAATGCATCCAAATCGCGTGAAAATGTAATCACATGTCAGTTCTAGTATAATATATTTGTCCAATGAATGCCCGTTTATCATCTGAATTTCTTCTTGGTGTAGCAATTTTAATGGCCAGTAGTGTAGATGATTAGTCCGTTAGTTTCTATAAGCAATTTGCGTGCTACCCTCTAGAGAAAGACATTGGTGAGATGCTGTTCACGAATTGTGCAAAAGAAAGCCAGTAGGGAGGAGTGTGTGTGCGCGCGCGTGCGCGTTGTGCTGGGAACGGCAAGGTTGCTCTTCTGTGCGGATCTCTGCCCATGGTGGCGATTCAAAGTCACGGGGCGGGCACCCTGCATTCCTGAAGGCGTTTAGCCCTTTGTGGTGTGAACTACAGTATGCAGCATTGCAATTTCCTGCCATAATATGTGATTAGTTTCCTATCAGGAAGGGTATGACGACAGTGTTTAACATTCTTGCTACATACTAAGAAGCATCTGACCACTCTATAAATTATTACATCAGACGTGGTGTGATATCCAACAGTTCCGCACATCACGATTGAAAGATCTGGAGTGAATGTGAACGTATGCTTTTCTGGCGTATACAGCTGGTGAAGACTTCTCGGGCTTCCAGCCGGGTGGCGGTGTCTTCCAACTGCGACGTTTCGACTAGTGACATACTCATCATCTTCTGGCGAAGTGACGAGACTTTGCGGATGCCTGTCCCTTTATACCTGCGGCGTGCCCCCCCACCACCTTGCTGCGGGAGGCTGGATCCAGTGGAGCCCATGGGCGGTGTGGAAGGGGAGACGCGTGCGCCGTTCGTATCTCCGTCAGAGCATTCCGGTCGCGTCTCGCGAGCTGGACGGTTCTTGGTGCGTTCACGGCGTATTGCGGCTAATGCTGGGTGCCATGCCGCGCTAAGTTGAAACCTTCGTCCCTGTTCACAAGATTCTCGTGACAGACGGAAGCAAGACCTGTCGCTGACATTTCAGTTTGGTTGGTTGACTGATTTGGGGAAGGGGACCAAATAGCGAGGACATTGGTTCCAGAATATTTCAGAATGACACTGAGTGGTGCATTTGACTCTGGCTATGTTGTCTGTGGTATGGCGGCAGTGGCAAACGACGCATGATTCATCGAGATCTCAGCCTAACTTCCAGTAATATGTTATCCACAGTTCGTGGTGACACTCTGCCTGTAACTTCATACCGGATTTCAATTGTTGTTTTCTGTCTATTCCTCAGAACCAGTCCAAAATTCTTACTATCTACTGGAAAAACGTATGCCAGTTCAAGCTGGACGTGCAACTCCTCTGTGCACGCTGTGTTCCGACCTTCACCTGTAAATTTCCGACAACTTTCCACATCCAATAGCGATCACACACTTCTCTAATAGTGTACCTGCATCAATGGCTTCTTGCTGCACCTGAAATGTTGAAAATATTCACACATTACACACATCAAAAGAAGTTTTGCATCATCTCGGTTCCGAGAGTTCCGGAACCTGTACAGAAAATTGAAGTAGAGATCAACATAAACATCATTTCCGGCCTTTTTATTGCTCGTGAAATCCACATATTGCATGTTTTACCACCATGCAACGAGACCTTCAGAGGTGGTGGTCCAGATTTCTGTACACGCCGGTACCTCTAATATCCAGTAGCACGTCCTCCTGCATTGATGCTTGCCTGTATTCGTCGTGGCATACTATCCACAAGTTCATCAAGGTTCGGCGTAGAGCCCTCAGAGTGGTTAGTGGGTCATGTCCATAACAGCCCTTTCCAAACATATGCAAGGCATGTTCGATAGGGTTTATGTCTGGAGAACATGCTTGCCACTCTAGTCGAGCGATGTCGTTGTCCTAAAGGAAATCATTCAAAATACGTGCACGACAGGGGAGCGAATTATCGTCCATGAAGACGAATGCCTCGCCAATATTCTGCCGATATGGTGGCACTATCGGTCGGAGGATGGCATTCACGTATCGTACAACCGTTACGGCAATTACGGCGCTTTCCATGCCCACCAGCGGCGTACATCGGCCCGACGTAGTGCAACCCAAAACAGCAGGGAACCTCCACCTTGCTGCACTCGCTGGACAGTATGTCTAAGGTGTTCAGCCTGACCAGGTTGTCTCCAAACACGTCTCCGACGATTGTCGGGTTGAAGGCATATGCGACACTCATCGGTGAAGAGAACGTGATGCCAATCCTGAGCGGTCCATTCGGCATGTTGTTGGGCCCATCTGTACCGCGCTGCATGGTATCATGGTTGCAAGGATGGACCTCGCCATGGACGTCGGGAGTGAAGTTGCGCATCATGCAGCCTATTGCGCACAGTTTGAGTCGTAACACGACGTCCTGTTGCTGCACGAAAAGCATTATTCAACATGGTGGCGTTGCTGTCAGGGTTCCTCCGAGAATATAATCCGTAGGTAGCGGTCATCCACTGCAGTAGCAGCCCGTGGGTGGCCTGAGCGAGGCATGTCGTCGACAGTTCCTGTCTCTCTGTATCTCCTCCATTTCAGGACAACATCGCTTTGGTTCACTCCGAGACGCCTGGTCACTTCCTTTGGTGAGAGTCCTTCCTGCACAAAGTAACAATGCGGACGAGATCGAACCGCGACACTGACCGTCTAGGCACGGTTGAAATACAGACAACACGAGCCGTATACCTCCTTCCTGGTGGAATGACTGGAACTAATTGGCTATCGGACGCCCTCCGTCTAATAGGCGCTGCTCATGTATGGTTGTTTACATCTTTGGGTGGGTTTAGTGACATCTCTGAACAGTCAAAGGAACTGCGTCTGTGATGCAATATCCAGAGTCAACGACTATCTACAGGAGTTCTGGGAACTGGGGTGATTCAAAACTTCTTTTGATGTGTCTAGAAAGAAATTTCAATTTCAAAATTCCATAGGCATGGGAACATAGTACCCTCAGTTGTGTGTGATTCGACCAGAGAGAGATTATGTTTCCGCCGGCGAAAATTTACACGGAGCCTCAAGACAGCCCGAACTGACGTTTGAAAGGGATAAAATGGAATGTATTATTTATGACGCGGTCCTGCTAGCTGAACGATGAAACCGTAAGCGGCTCGCTGGAAGGATGTAAATACAGGTCTCTGCTGATGCTTTTATTTTGTATGTCCTTTCCTGTTTCACTACCGTTCTGGAAGACGATAGGCAAGTTTGACTGCCGTGGCCTGAACTACCTACCTAAAACTTCAGTGCGTGCTGCTCTTTTCTCCGTCGCAGTGTCGTTCGTAGAAATACGGAAATATTCCAACACAGCACAAAACTTCGATACGGAGGGAATAAATGCCGCTATACCTATTACGGCAACACAGTTCTGGTAATGTCAACTCTATTCTGAATATTTTTCTTTCACATGGCAGCACCGTTCACACGCTATTTTCGTATGTAAATCGGAATCCTCTCCACCGCCAAACTACGCACGTCTGCCCATCGTTTTCTCATGAACATTATCAAGTTCTTCATACTGCGATAATCACTTTATTCGTTCCTAAATATCGCAGAAATACGTTCACTGTCACCACATAAAACGCATCACGGTATTTTCACAGTTAATTCTTATTATAAAGTCCACTGTAACAACACTTGGCTCCACCAGTTCGGCCCAGAAGATTTCTTTACTTCGGAATACCATAATACTCGGATTTGCGGGTCAGCCACCATGGGTCGCTCCCCAGAGAAACAAACGGGAAATTAACGGCGGACTATCGATAGCTGCATGCAACGACATTCAGCTAACAAACCTACTTTCCGATCCCGATAATGACGAAACTTTTAACTTTCTATCAGCGTATTAGTAATCCCAATCGTCGACTAATTCGTTCTTGGCGACTATTAGGGAAAACTGGGACATTTTACTGTCCTGCAAAACGTTGCAATAACGTGAAGGAGTGATTAGAGAATTACAAAAATCCAACATACATTGCTGGAAAGGAGATTTTAGGGATACCGGCCTTGAATACCTGTCATTGTTTAACGATACCCTATCTTACATTGCCGTTGTAAATTGACAGGAAAAGATACAGTTTAATTGAATATTTGCACTGCGAATTCTCCTTCATGTCTTAGGGGTATCACCTAAAAGCTGAACAAGTGTGGTGTGATTCAAATCTCAGCGAGGCGGGATTCATTATTTTATTATTTTATCAACCCAGTTTTTAATACGACATTGAAGACAAGGATCTTGTGACGAATTTCTGCTGTATATCAATCAGACAACAAATATTTATTTTCTTCTGTCACCCCCACTGAGAAACACAGAAAAATTTAAAACTGAAGCTATAGTAGAACTCACTTATATCCCTGGTATATGTTTTTTAAACCAGTTATTTATGTCGTTCACCAACATTTTTCAGTCACTTAAGTCTCATAAAGCTTCATTCCGTGACGATTTTCGGCAATGATATCGATTACGATGATTTATTCCACAATACCAGCTGTAACTACTTATTTTAAATCGCTTTCTGTAAAATTACTACCGGTCTTTTGCACTCACATAGCACTGCTGTTTGTGATTCTTCTACACTGCACCGAATATAATGAACGACCTCTTTTGCAACTAGTGTCACGGCCTTCGTATTACTTTTCTGTGACAACATATCGTAAATACGACATTATAATTCATAGCATGACAGTATTTCTGTTACCGAGCAAGGTGGCGCAGTGGTTAGACACTAGACTCGCATTCGGGAGGACGACGGTTCAATCCTGCGTCCGGCCATCCTGATTTAGGTTTTCCGTGATTTTCCTAAATCACTTCAGGCAAATGCCGGGATGGTTCCTCTGAAAGGGCACGGCCGACTTCCTTCCCTAAACCGATGAGACCGATGACCACGCTGTCTGGTCTCCTTCCCCAAACAACCAACCAACCAAGTATTTCTGTTACACAGACTCTATTTCCATTTAAAAATCTGCACTTCCATACACAATTATGTGGCTACTTTAAGCCAGACTGCCGTTGAATAAAAATGTTCAATCGTTTTCGTTCCGGGGCGGCAATTAGTTGAAGTTTGCAATTCATATTTCGTTTCGTATTGCTGCTCTTACTATTTGTCCTGCAGTTAGTATTATTAGCTGTTGCAGTATACAGTCATCCGAGCTCGAACGATGGTGGTCTAGAGCGTTGGTGTATTTCATAAAATTTCAGGAAGTGGTAACTATAATCCGTTTCTGTATGCTAAGACCCTTGCAGTTTATACGAGCTAAAAGTGAAGGTACTTGGCTTGAAGCTGTTGCCTCTTCCGCCTGGCTCCCTCGGCAGCGAATTCCGTGTTGCTTACGTTGTACTGTAGTGTAGCGACGTCGCTGAAGCGGCCCCTCCAGGGGCTACTAGCCCGGCTTGCGATATATGGAGCTCCTGGGTGCTCAGTCGTCGGGTTTCCCCCCAGTCCCCAGCCCCCTTTCTTCTAGACGTTGTCGAGTGTCCCAGAGAGAGACAGTGCCAATACGTTTAAAACCGGCGTGGGAGGGAAGACGCAGGGAGACTTCCTGTCGCCTTAAGCGATCCACTCTGGAGTTTATGTTAGGGTTTACCCATACGCAGGTAAAAAACAGGACCAGCGTTCTATGTTACGTTCGTCATTCATTGATGTTTTCGGATAATATAACAGAAAGTTTGTTGGCCAGCAGACACGAACGCATGTGTCAAAACAAAAAAAGTCTCCCTTTCTGTCGTTCATATACAATAAGCTCCGTGTGGCTCACAAAATAAAGAAGTTGTAACTTCTGTTTTAGATGCAAGTAGCAGATCGTCTTTTAATGAAACACCTCATTGTTTCTCAGTGTTTGCTAAAAATGTTTCTCGCGGAGTGCATGACTGAGTATTTCAAGTGGGGCACAGATGCTTATTATCTTGCCGGGATTTGACGAACTTGGTCCATTAAGGAGCAAAAATTTCTTCTATGTTGAAACCGTATCATTACTGCTGCCATTTCGAATCTCCCAGAGGTGAGGCAATACATCGTACTGGCAGTGGATGGACCCGCCATTACTGACATGAGTTCTCGTTTTGCCAAAAAAATAGTAAGAAGAGTGCTATCTCGTATGTGCATATAGCCAGCCAACATAAGAGTACATTGCCACGAGTTAACTACTCATGAGAGCGAAGGGTCTACTATAGTGAGAGCCCAAACGTCGCACATCTATGCAACGATGTACCGAGCGAGGTGGCGCAGTGGTAGCACACTGGACTCGCATTCGGGAGGACGACGGTTCAATCCCGCGTCTGGCCATGTTGATTTAGGTTTTCCGTGATTTCCCTAAATCGCTCCAGGCAAATGCCGGAATGGTTCTTTTGAAAGGGCACGGCCGACTTCCTTCCCCATACTCCCCTCATCCGATGAGACCGATGACTTCGCTGTTTGGTCCCTTCCACCAAACAATCCAATCCAATCCTATACAACGACAATACCAGCTGGCGTGTTACTGAGTGCAATTCAGGACGCTATCAATGCGAATCAGGGAGCTCACCTCAAAGGTGTGCCAACAGGTTCCAATATACTCCGTTCTAGGTAATTTTTGGCATAAACTAAACATAGTATGACTTCATAGCCACTGCCGGCTATAGGGGGAACTCTTACATTTAGTCAAAAGTTACCTCCCCCCATTAGGAAACTTATTGCTGCTGAACTGAGTGAATCTACACGACCCCCACCTATGCCAGCCAATGCCCAGCTTGGCGGAATTAATTCTACTTTACCGAGTAGATTCTTACTTGCGGCAGATACTTGGGATCCAATGTTTAGTAATCATTTACGCAACTTACATTTTGTGTAACTGGCCGTAAAATAATATGCCAGGGATTTCACACATGGGTGACTTGTATGTACCTCTAGTGGAACCGGTGAGCAGAGGACACACCGCCCACTGCCACATCTAACAGCAGGGTACGAGATCAACACTGTGAACATCTGTCATGTGCCTGAGAATTTCTGTTATTACAGTTTCGTTCGTACCTCTGGAACACCGCGTTAAGCTGCCTACGGTAAAATCTAGATGAATTTTTCCTTCGACGTCTGTCTACCCACCATTCCTGAAGTCGGCAAAGACCGTGCTTCTCTTAATTTCTTGTGGCACGTTAAATACGTGCGAGTATCTCCTACTATCTGTAGTTTAGCTACATTCAATAACTATTTGTTACTCCAATTTCCCTTCATAGCCACTGTAACCGAATTATCAGCAAACAGGAAGTCATGTTCCCTTCGTTTCGCATAAAATGGGTGACCGACGAAGCGGCGTTATTATCGAGGATAGGTGCATTAGTATGTGATCATTCCCCTGTTTTCTCCTTAGTTGCCACTATTCTTTCTGAAACTGAGCTGAATAGCTTTCTTAGCCGATACTTGCTTTCCCATGTTGCCTACTTACAACCATCAACACAAGTATATAGTATACCCAACACAATATGAAATGGAACAAGAAACAATAGGGAAACAACCGTATAGGCCCAAACAAACTTTAACTTTTAATTACCCATGCTGCTGCAGAAGCAAGGAGGCGACTGCGTTATTCTGGTTATTCATACACATCTTCAGCAGTCATTCTGACACCAGTTATAACAGGATGGCAAGGATGGATTGGTGTGGGCAGAGGTTCTGTGCAAAAGGTGGATGGAGATACAGCAAGGGAAAGCAGTCCGCAGATACAAGAACTTCTTTATTACTGCTATTTAGTATCGCTGGACTTCAAAGCTACTAGTGCAGAACACAGCGCTGAACGGCCATCAGCGCCGTGGATGCTACGTCAGGGAAGGTTTGCGTTTCCCAGCCAGTGTGGTGCCAGCCCAGTTTAGATAATCTACAGAAATATTTCAGAATGCGTCATGCCCAGTGGTGTAGGACATGATACACTACTGGCCATTAAAACTGCTGCACCACGAAGATGATGCGAAATTAAACCGACAGGAAAAAGATGCTGTGATATGCAAATGATTAACTTTTCAGAGCATTTACACAAGGTTGGCGCCGGTGGCGATGCCTACAACGTGCTGATATGAGGAAAGTTTCCAACCGATTTCTCATACACAAACAGCAGTTGACCGGCGTTGCCTGGTGAAACGTTGTTGTGATGCCTCGTTTGCAGTAGCATGGACTATCAGCTCGGAGGCCATGGCAGCGGTTACCTTTGACGCTTCATCACAGACAGGAGCGCCTGCGATGGCGTACTCAACGACGAACCTGGTTCCACGAATGGCAAAACGTCATTTTTTCGGATGAATCCAGGTTCTGTTTATAGCATCATGATGGTCGTATCTGTGTTTGGCGACATCGCGGTGAACGCACAATTGAAGTGTGTATTCGTCGTCGCTATACTGGCGCATCACCTGGCGTGATGGTATGGGGTGCCATTGATTACACGTCTAGGTCACCTCTTGTTCGCATTGACGGCACTTTGAACAGTGGACGTTACATTTCAGATGTGTTACGACCCGTGGCTCTACCCTTCATTCGATCCCTGTGAAACCCTACATTTCAGCAGGATAATGCACGACCGCATGTTGCAGGTCCTGTACGGGCCTTTCTGGATACAGAAAATGTTCGAATGCTGCCCTGGCCAGCACATTCTCCAGATCTCTCACCCATTGAAAACGTCTGGTCAATGGTGGTCGAGCAACTGGCTCGCCACAATACGCCAGCCACTACTCTTGATGAACTGTGGTATCGTGTTGAAGCTGCATGGGCAGCTGTACCTGTACACGCCATCCAAGCTCTGTTTGACTCAATGTCCAGGCGTATCAAGGCCTTTATTACGGCCAGAGGTGGTTGTTCTGGGTACTGATTTCTCAGGATCTATGCACCCAAATTGCGTGAAAATGTAATCACATGTCAGTTCCAGTATAATATATTTGTCCAATGAATACCCGTTTATCATCTGGATTTCTTATTGGTGTAGCAATTTTAATGGCCAGTAGTGTACTTTGGTAGGGAAGGGGATGACTGGAGTCCCCACGTCGTAGTTCCGAGAAGGCAGTAGAGTGCCCAAGCACCCAGACACTCAGACGGCAGACAGAACTTCGGAGTCTAGTGACGGTAGAAGTAGTAGCGGCACCGATGTCACGTGAACAATACTACTAGCTTCAAGCTTCATTGCTGCCCAGCTGTACTACTGTGATGGTCCATGAGGTGTTTAGATGCCACTTCACGGTAGTGCCTGTGTGCATATGCCACACTGAACGCTGAACAGAGGCAATGTCCGAGGTGGTGGTTGTTAACGAAAGCACGTTTCAATGACGCGGTAGTGGGTTAAGCAGAAAAGGTTTCGTGAAGGCTGGCCCAAGGCACTGAGACACAGAACGGTGTCACAGAGCTTCTTGCTGCTGCTGGAGGGTGTTGATCAAGCAGGGGCGACGACCAGCAGTGTCCTATCGTGCTGTTGTTGGCTCCAACCTCTGCTTCAGTCCGTGCCTTACAATTGGTTTGGGAAACATCATCTGAAGTGGTAATTTATAATCTTGGGTTCGTCCTGTAGCTTCGCCCCCGACGTCAAAGGAATCCACTATAATATATCCATTTATAATGCTGGGTAGTTTCTTAGGCTGACTAAATGTTTATTTTCTACACTGTGTGCAATAGTTTTAATGTTATGATTTCCAGACGGATTCATTTCTTTCATAATACCAAAGAAATTATGCGGATCATCTTTTATTACTATTACACACATTAATGTGACCATCTGTTAAAATCTTGAATAAACACATTCTGCAGCGTGGGCGTGCAGAAAGAGAGGCAATGAGGTTCTGGAGAGTACCAACAGGAATGTAGGGATTTGCTGACTCCAGTGCCCTGTCCCGCAGCACTAGCTTTCTCGGTTTAATGTCTCTGGCGCGAACAGCCCGATCGAGGTGATTCCACAGGATCTCGATTGGGTATAAATCCCGGGAATTTGCTAGCCAAGGGTGTATGGTAAACTCATCGTCGAACCACGCACGTATCCTGCAAACTGTATGACATGTTGCATTGTCATACTGGAAGATGCCATAGTGTCAAAGAGAAAACAGATTGCATGCAGAAGGGGGGGGGGGGACACGGTCCTCAATGATAGACGCATACCTGTTTTCAGCCACTGTGACATCCAGAATGCTGAGATAATCAAAGGAATGCCACGTTCCCCAGACCATAATACTATCTCCTCCGACCTGGACATTTACGAAAAGTGTTGCAGGGCCATACACACCAACGGCCTTCTGTCTGATGGAACATAAAACGTGGCTTATCTGAAAATGACACATGCCGCCACGCAGTGGGCGTCCAGTGGCGTTCGTCGCAGTCATCATGGGTGAAAGATCCAGGCTCCTGCTGCGGAGGCCCATACACAACAACGTTTGCTGAACAGTCGTAGAAGAGACTGTTGGTAGCTCCTTGGTTAATCTCGGTGGTCAGTTGCTCAACATTTGCACGTCAGTTCGCCAGTGCACATATTCTCAGCCGACGCTCATCCCCGTCAGCTATAGCCTGAGGTGCACCACAGTTGCCTCCGCGCCGTTTTTGTATAGCGCCATATAGCCATACACGATATGCTTTAACCACGGCGGCACGAGAACAGTTTACAAACTTAGCCGTTTCGGAAATGCTTGCACGTTTTGCCCGAAAGCCAGTGATGATGGATTTCCGGACGTCAGATAAATCGCTCTGTTTCCGCATTACGTCAGCGACTGCACTGTGGTCCACGTCCCCATTATATGCTTTATAAGCTCTCCATTGCTATTGCGGCCACTTACCCTCTGTAAGTGGTTATTGTACGTTCATTTCCAACATACACAGTGGTTACATTAGTGTGACTGGACTGTGTATAAGCTAAATGGATATCTGATGCAGCTGGCCGTTGTGGTCGAGCGGTTCTAGGCGCTTCAGTCCGGAACCGCGCTGCTGCTGCTACGAGCGCAGGTTCAAATCCTGCCTCGGGCATGGATGTGTGTGATGTCCTTAGCTTAGTTAATTTTCAGTAGTTGTAAGTCAAGGGGACTGATGACCTCAGATGTTAAGTCCCATAGTGCCCAGAGCCATTTCGTTTAATATCTGATGCATCTCTTAAACGGTACAAATATTTAATGAAATATTTGAAAGCTAGTAAAATTTTCTGCTTTTTTCCGTTATTGTGTCATCCGTTATCTTAAATAACGAGATGTCCTGTAAACGGATATTTCTGGTTCTTTTCCTCCTCATATTGTTATGATTTTGAGTCGGTTCTTGCATAAAAGTTTTATTGCAGTTCTGCATATCATTTGGAAGGAATTTCATATTGTTTTGTGAAATTGGATATATTCTGTAATGCTTCTGTTACTAAGTGTTTCATATTACTGACTTCTCTTCAACAGTTAACAAGTTTGGCTATACAGGGTGAGACAAATAAGTTAGTTCCACACATACAATGACCAATGGGACCAATGTTTTGAAGTACGCAAGAAATGCTTCAAATGGCTCTGAGCACTATGCGACTTAACTTCTGAGGTCATCAGTCGCCTAGAACTTAGAACTAATTAAACCTAACTTACCTAAGGACATCACACACATCCATGCCTAAATATCTCATGAAAGAGCCTTCTCCGAACTGTAGGTAGTTCTCGCAACAGGCTGGAAATTGCGTGACTATTGGCTTGGCAACAGTAAGTCTACTAACTGACAGCACAATCCTACAATAACTATGTAATGTCTACTAACGTGGTATGGTCTACACTGTATTATTATTATTATTTCTTTTCTTTCTCAGACGTTATGTCTGGTTAAAAATGGAAAGTGACGCGGATCTTGATCAAGCGTGACTTCCTTTTAACTGTGCGGTATATGTTACATTGCATTTAAGAACTTTCGGGTAATTGAACAAGTATCAATAATTACAGATTTCTGTAGTTCTATATATAAGTTTGGATGTAGCTGTATTGAGTTGATGTACTGGTGGATATTCTGTGGTATGACTCCTGTAGTTGATAGTATAATCGGTATAATGTCAACTTTATCCTGATGCCACATGTCCTTGACTTCCTCAGCCAGTTGGATGTATTTTTCAATTTTTTCTCCTGTTTTCTTCTGTATATTTGTTGTATTGGGTAAGGATATTTCGATTAGTTGTGTTAATTTCTTCTTTTTATTGGTGAGTATGATGTCAGGTTGGTTATGTGATGGTGTTTTATCTGTTATAATGGTTCTGATCCAGTATAATTTGTATTCATCATTCTCCAGTACATTTTGTGGTGCATACGTGTATGTGGGAACGTGTTGTTTTATTAGTTTATGTTGTATGGCAAGTTGTTGATGTATTATTTTTGTTACATTGTCATGTCTTCTCGGGTATTCTGTATTTGCTAGTATTGTACATCCACTTGTGATGTGATCTACTGTTTCTATTTGTTGTTTGCAAAGTCTGCATTTATCTGTTGTGGTATTGGGATCTTTAATAATATGGTTGCTGTAATATCTGGTGTTTATCGTTTGATCCTGTATTGCAATCATGAATCCTTCCGTCTCACTGTATATATTGCCTTTTCTTAGCCATGTGTTGGATGCGTCTTGATCTATGTGTGGCTGTGTTAGATGATACGGGTGTAGTGTTTTCTTTTTCCAATTTACTTTCTTCGTATCTGTTGATGTTATGTGATCTAAAGGGTTGTAGAGGTGGTTATGAAATTGTAGTGGTGTAGCCGATGTATTTATATGAGGGATTGCTTTGTGTATTTTGCTAGTTTCTGCTCGTTCTATAAAGAATTTTTTTAAATTGTCTACCTGTCCATAATATAGGTTTTATTATTATTATTATTATTATTTCTTTCTTGTCTCAGACGTTATGTCTGGTTAAAAATGGAAGGTGACGCGGACCTTGATCAAGCGTGACTTCCTTTTAACTGTACGGTATATGTTACATTGCATTTAGGTTCTTTCGGATAATTGAACAAGTGTCAATAATTACGGATTTCCGTAGTTGTATATATAAGTTTGGATGGAGCTGTATTGCATTGATGTACTGGTGGATATTGTGTGGTATGACTCCTGTAGTTGATAGTATAATTGGTATAATGTCAACTTTATCCTGATGCCACATGTCCTTGACTTACTCAGCCAGTTGGATGTATTTTTCAATTTTTTCTCCTGTTTTCATTTATATATTTGTTGTATTGGGTATGGACATTTCGATTAGTTGTGTTAATTTCTTCTTTTTATTGGTGAGTATGATGTCAGCTTTGTTATGTGGTGTTGTTTTATCTGTTACAATGGTTCTGTTCCAGTATAATTTGTATTCATCGTAATATCTGGTGTTTATCGTTTGATCCTGTATTGCAATCATGAATCCTTCCGTCTCACTGTATATATTGCCTTTTCTTAGACATGTGTTGGATGCGTCTTGATCGATGTGTGGCTGTGTTAGATGATACGGGTGCTCGTCATGTAGTGTTTTCCTTCTCCTATTTACTTTCTTCGTATCTGTTGATGTTATGTGATCTAAGGGGTTGTAGAAGTGGTTATGAAATTGCAGTGGTGTAGCCGATGTATTTATATGAGTGATTGCTTTGTGTATTTTGCTAGTTTCTGCTCGTTCTATAAAGAATTTTCTTAAATTGTCTACCTGTCCATAATGTAGGTTTTTTATGTCGATAAATCCCCTTCCTCCTTCCTTTCTGCTTAATGTTAATCTTTCAGTTGCTGAATGTATGTGATGTATTCTATATTTGTGGTATTGTGATCGTGTAAGTGTATTGAGTGCTTCTAGGTCTGTGTTACTCCATTTCACTTCTCCAAATAGGTAGGTCAATATTGGTATAGCATAAGTATTTATAGCTTTTGTCTTGTTTCTTGCTGTCAATTCTGTTTTCAGTATTTTTGTTAGTCTTTGTCTATATTTTTGTTTTAGTCCTTCTTTAATATTTGTATTATCTATTCCTATTTTTTGTCTGTATCCTAGATATTTATAAGCATCTGTTTTTTCCATCGCTTCTATGCAGTCGCTGTGGTTATCCAATATGTAATCTTCTTGTTTAGTGTGTTTTCCCCTGACTATGCTATTTTTCTTATATTTGTCTGTTCCAAAAGCCATATTTATATCATTTCTGAATACTTCTGTTATCTTTAGTAATTGGTTGAGTTGTTGATTTGTTGCTGCCAGTAGTTTTAGATCATCCATGTATAGCAGATGTGTGATTTAGTGTGGGTATGTTCCAGTAATATTGTATCCATAATTTCTATTATTTAGCATGTTGGATAGTGGGTTCAGAGCAAGGCTGAACCAGAAAGGACTTAATGAGTCTCCTTGGTATATTCCACGCTTAATCTGTATTGGCTGTGATGTGATATTATTTGAATTTGTTTGGATATTAAGTGTGGTTTTCCAATTTTTCATTACTATGTTTAGGAACTGTATCAACTTAGGATCTACTTTGTATATTTCCAATATTTGTAGTAACCATGAGTGGGGTACACTATCAAAAGCTTTTTGGTAATCAATGTATGCATAGTGTAGCGACCTTTGTTTAGCTTTAGCTTGATGTGTCACCTCTGCATCTATTATTAGTTGCTCTTTACATCATCGTGCTCCTTTGCAACAGGCTTTTTGTTCTTCATTTATAATTTTGTTCTGTGTTGTATGTGTCATTAATTTCTGTGTAATGACTGAAGTTAATATTTTGTATATTGTTGGTAGACATGTTATGGGGCGATATTTAGCTGGGTTTGCTGTGTCTGCTTGATCTTTAGGTTTCAGGTAAGTTATTCGATGTGTAAGTGTATCAGGGAATGTGTATGGGTCTGCAATGTAACTGTTAAATAATTTAGTTAGATGTGAATGTGTTGAGGTGAATTTCTTTAGCCAGAAATTTGCTATTTTATCTTTTCCAGGGGCTTATTATTATTATTATTATTATTATTATTATTATTATTATCATTATTATTAGTGGCAGCGGTCACCCACAAAGCGTTGACAGCCCAAAGTCTTCTAATTTCTGAATGTTCAGAGATAAGGAGTCCAGCAATCAAGAGATTCAGAAGCATTAGGCCTATTTATATCCCAGACGTTTTAATTACGTTGATTTTAAATGAGGGTGTAGGGGGTGCACGAAGCAAGTTCCACTGCGGTGTGAAGTCGTGCAGAGGAAGCGTGTTTTGTCACAAGCGTTTCCTTCAACGTAGATCCTTAGCTTTCTTTTGTAGCACTCGCGATGTGATAAAATTGCTTCACCATTCCATGAAAAAGACCTACAAAAATTAAATATCATCCATCTTTCGCCATTTTAATAATAAAAGTGTTCAAGGAAATTCTTTTTCATTCTAAATCTTAGTGACGAGATGATAATGGTGGGTGTGGTGATTTATAACTACTATCTCGTTACACTGAAGAGTAATGGTCTCAGAAAGGTTGGGAATCACCGCACAAGACGTAAGACAATCCGCGTGGCACTAAGATGACGGATGTCCCATCCATTCTGCACAGATAAATAAAGACTGCCTTAACAGAGCATTTGGACATTGGTAGCCGGTGATATGTGCTAGTATGCTGTAGCACACTGTAAATACAACACTAAAATATTGCCATTTCACTTCGAATGCGTGCCACAAATCGCACAAAAATTACACCATTTCTTCTCGAATGCATGCTGGTATGCAAATAAAACAAACGAAAACATGTTTTGTAGTGCTCTCTCCGCGATAACAAGAATCGAGTGTCAAGAACTGAAATGATACTTAACTGCACTACTGTCAACAAAGAGAAGGGACACAGCCATATATTTTCGGCTTCGCATGCTCTGGTGTGATGTCACCTCTGAGGGCAATGTGGGTGCTACGTTGCTCACGTAACAAGATCAATATTTTTCTTTGAAAGTGCAAGTTAAGTATTGTGCAAGCAGCATAGCGAATCCTGTACGTAATCTGCTAAAGAGGTCCTTTTCTAGTAGATCTTTGGAGGAGAAAGTGAGGGTTAACTAGTTAGGTATACCTACTCCACATTTAAATCTAACATGAGCAGGGGTGGGACATGAATCACCAATTAGGCTTAAACAATGTGAGTGGTAGATGCCCCTTTCAAGTTCCTACAGTATTTCACCTGACTAGTCCGCAGGAAAGGTTAAAACACTCTCGGATTTATTACAAGTAGACAAGGAGGTATTTTTTAGTAGATCTTAATGTATCGGTGCCGAGGCGCAGTCTCCTGCCAGCTGCTGCCGCCGGAGTCGGGTGTGTGAAGCTTTCAGGCTACGATGGGGTAAACAAAACCTAGCCGGAAATCAGCACGAAAATGTTCAAATGTGTGTGAAATCTTATGGGACTTAACTGCTAAGGCCGTCAGTCCCTAATCTTACACACTACTTAACCTAAATTATCCTAAGGACAAACACACACACCCATGCCCGAGGGAGGACTCGAACCTCCGCCGGGACCAGCCGCACAGTCCATGACTGCAGCGCCCGAGACCGCTCGGTTAATCCCGCGCGGCGGAATTCAGCACGGCCCACGGCCGAACGTTTGTGAGCAACGCCAGCGACAACATGCAAACAGACAATAGGAATTCCACTGTTAGACTGAGAACTCTGTATGGGCAATAACGTCCTCGTATCGAGATTATTGACAACTGATTAGCTGAAATAATCGATTTTTCCAAACACGAAGTATACAGTTTGTCGCACGATTCTCTCGCCAATGCCATTTCCGTGAAAGCAATCAACGATGACCTATCTACAACAGTGGTACGCCACTTCTATAGCCCCATTGATTTTCCTACCTCCACGGGAGGAACACAAAGTATTTGTGACATATGCCGGTACGGGTCTCTGCACTGTAAAGGTGTACAATTTGCCCTTTGACATATCGAATGAGGCTATAAAACAGGCTCTAGGTCAGTTCATAACTGAAAATACAGCAGGAGACAATGTCCACGAACAAATACACTCCTGGAAATGGAAAAAAGAACACATTGACACCGGTGTGTCAGACCCACCATACTTGCTCCGGACACTGCGACAGGGCTGTACAAGCAATGATCACACGCACGGCACAGCGGACACACCAGGAACCGCGGTGTTGGCCGTCGAATGGCGCTAGCTGCGCAGCATTTGTGCACCGCCGCCGTCAGTGTCAGCCAGTTTGCCGTGGCATACGGAGCTCCATCGCAGTCTTTAATACTGGTAGCATGCCGCGACAGCGTGGACGTGAACCGTATGTGCAGTTGACGGACTTTGAGCGAGGGCGTATAGTGGTCATGAGGGAGGCCGGGTGGACGTACCGCCGAATTGCTCAACACGTGGGGCGTGAGGTCTCCACAGTACATCGATGTTGTCGCCAGTGGTCGGCGGAAGGTGCACGTGCCCGTCGACCTGGGACCGGACCGCAGCGACGCACGGATGCACGCCAAGACCGTAGGATCCTACGCAGTGCCGTAGGGGACTGCACCGCCACTTCCCAGCAAATTAGGGACACTGTTGCTCCTGGGGTATCGGCGAGGACCATTCGCAACCGTCTCCATGAAGCTGGGCTACGGTCCCGCACACCGCTAGGCCGTCTTCCGCTCACGCCCCAACATCGTGCAGCCCGCCTCCAGTGGTGTCGCGACAGGCGTGAATGGAGGGACGAATGGAGACGTGTCGTCTTCAGCGATGAGAGTCGCTTCTGCCTTGGTGCCAATGATGGTCGTATGCGTGTTTGGCGCCGTGCAGGTGAGCGCCACAATCAGGACTGCATACGACCGAGGCACACAGGGCCAACACCCGGCATCATGGTGTGGGGAGCGATCTCCTACACTGGCCGTACACCACTGGTGATCGTCGAGGGGACACTGAATAGTGCACGGTACATCCAAACCGTCATCGAACCCATCGTTCTACCATTCCTAGACCGGCAAGGGAACTTGCTGTTCCAACAGGACAATGCACGTCCGCATGTATCCCGTGCCACCCAACGTGCTCTAGAAGGTGTAAGTCAACTACCCTGGCCAGCAAGATCTCCGGATCTGTCCCCCATTGAGCATGTTTGGGACTGGATGAAGCGTCGTCTCACGCGGTCTGCACGTCCAGCACGAACGCTGGTCCAACTGAGGCGCCAGGTGGAAATGGCATGGCAAGCCGTTCCACAGGACTACATCCAGCATCTCTACGATCGTCTCCATGGGAGAATAGCAGCCTGCATTGCTGCGAAAGGTGGATATACACTGTACTAGTGCCGACATTGTGCATGCTCTGTTGCCTGTGTCTATGTGCCTGTGGTTCTGTCAGTGTGATCATGTGATGTATCTGACCCCAGGAATGTGTCAATAAAGTTTCCCCTTCCTGGGACAATGAATTCACGGTGTTCTTATTTCAATTTCCAGGAGTGTATTTCAATGACATAAATTGTGGGAGCTGCGCGGATAGAGACCAAAATAGCCGCCTTTATCCACGCGATCTTCTGCACCGCAGAGGGCTTTGGATGAGCTTCTGGAGCTCCAGAACGAATCAGCTGATGCCGAAACATCCGAGAAAAACCGACCAAAACGCGCGTACAAAGACACGGAATCCACAGACGGACAAAGCAAACGACGTACATATAAGAGAAAAATAAATTCTAAATGAATGGTCACAGATGATGATCTCCTCACAGCGTCTCTCACTATGGGACAACTGAAGCACTATAACGACCCTCAGCAGAACCAATGGAGGTCAGTCGTCTCGAAGACCAGGTCGCAACATTTAGTGAGCTGAAGGCACCGAGGACTAACTGAATCTGCACATGCAGACCTACAAATTTGCCATCTTAAATCAACCGTATAACGTCTGATGTTAAGCTTACATCAATATTTGTACGCTGCTGACGTAGATGTCACATTCCTTAAAGAAACCAACGACAGCAAATTTGCAGCCGCGAAAGGCTTCGACGCCATTATCAACATTGGACCCAACACAGGTGCTATGATGAAGTTCAAGAAAGGAATTCCCCTCAGGGAGAGGTATAGCCGCTCGGTTGCACGACCGGCAGTTAATAAACATTCATGCTCCCTCGGGTACTAATCACAGAGCGGAAAAAGCGTGACTCCTAGAATGACTGTATATCGCAGCTTTTCACATCACTGTGTGCGCTGGTAATCCTTGGTGGAGATTTCAACTGTGTTATATGTAAAGATGACCGAACCCCGGCCACAGTTATTCGGGTAACGTAATACATTAGTAATGGACATGGCCATCGAGGATGCCTGCCCGTCAACTACATATATGTCACAGCGAATTCAGTCAACCGTCTTGGCAGATTCTACGCTCAAAGAGACCTGCCAAACTTCACTGACTGTGGGATGTCGTATGTCAGACTTTCAGATAATACTGACCTCCACATATTGGTACGATAGAAATAACGAGGGCTATGGCACATCAATTTTAGTCCTCTGTTGTACAAGGACTTGGAAGCCCAAGTCGAGCATTTTGGCGATCTGTGTTGGCTGTGCGGCCATAATTTGTCTGGAAAACTTTGGTGCATCAGGCAAGCTAAGATGAAATTGAGAAACTGCTTAAAAACCTACAGTCAGTCGATCCAGAAAAAATAAGACGACTAAGGGTTCTATTTTCTGGCGCCTCAGCAGGAATACTCAGAACCCGTACCTTCTACTTCCGCTGGCTTCCGAGTTCGTGTCCCAGACTATGCCACCCGGCGCAGCAGGTTGAAAATGGCTGTGAGCACTATGGGACTTAACTTCTGAGGTCATCAGTCCCCTAGAACTTAGAACTACTTAAACCTAACTAACCTAAGGACATCACACACATCCATGCCCGAGGCAGGATTCGAACCTGCACCGTAGCGGTCGTGCGTTTCCAGACTGTAGCGTCTAGAACCGCTCGGCCACCTCGGCCGGCGCGCAGCAGGTCCCCTCCTACTTAATCACCGCTATATGCGATGACATGGGGAACCAATACAGCAGGGAGACTGATGTCAAAGCTTTAATTACAGAGCAATACGCAGACCTTGTAATGTAAAGAAAACACAGACCTCACACACACTAAGACGTGGCTAGGACCACCGCATCAGTACACAGAACCTTAACCGCAAGATGTACAACAGAGGCATTGCACTCAGCTATATAAGCGGCACCACGAGGCCAATCCCCGGAAGCGGACGGATTCCTAGAAAAGTTTAATCGCGCTACTCGCATCTATTAGGCAACTTTTTCGCAGAAATGATTAATAAAGTGCTTCAACGTGCGAGCTTACAGCGGATTTCACTCACAGAATCACAGTACTCATTTCTGAAGCATCTAAAGCCATGACCAACAAAGCTCTACGGCACATTTCATTGTACGGGAGATAGGAATGGAAAGGAAACGAGATGGGAAAGAGATAGGAAGGAAATAATGACATCTCGCTGCACTTGGGAATTGCGGCAGTGCAACGGATAGAGTTGAAAATTTGTGCTGGACCGTGACTTGAACGCGAATGCTCCGCTTCTCTAGAATGGTTGCCTTAATCGCATCGGCTATCTGGACACGATTTCCGTCAGACCCAAATTCCCTACTTCCCGCTAGCCGCACCGCAGCAGCTCCCGTCCTTTAACCCCCTATTCGCAAATTTCTGATTCCCGTAAGAGGTAGTACGTGGCCTGTGCAACCTCACTCAAGCTTTTTTTATCAGACGCTCAACGCACCAATAGAATTTTAGATATGAGCGGCTTACGTTCTGTCTGACAGAACAGACACCGTTTATATCTATAACGATTACTTTATTAAATTCCGACGTCAAACTGCTGACGCACGCTCTTAACAACAGACTGAAACCTCTTTTAACGTGTGTCCTGGTATCATACCAACATAGTGCCACTGAGGGGCGTTCAGTGATGAACATTTTAGCCCATCATAGAGATTTCATTAACATGGCCTGGCAAGCGAACACATTAACTGTCATCGCAGTTTTAGGTCTAGAAAGTGCTGTTGTACAAAGTGTCTGCTCTTGATTTTCACTCCACTTTCGCTGACCCCATCGCCTCATGTATCAGCAGCACATCCAAGAGATCACAAATGAATGAATCGCTAGTTTGTTTGCGGCCATCGTGGAACCCTTGCTACATTTCCACCACACTTTGTCGGGTCTCAAAACAATTGTCCGAACCTAAGCAGATGAGGTCACCTTGATACTCCAAGATGACAGACACACAACTCGCTCACCAAATTCTAGATAACTACCAACAGTACACCTGTGCTCTCTTGAATGTAAACATATATGCAAACTTATCCATAGGTCGGCACCCGGAAGAATTACTACATCCTTGGTTGCCACAAGCAAACTTTCGGAAATATCTAGAGATGTTCTTTACTGCCTGCCAAAACAATATGAAAAGGATCAACTGGGGCATTAAGATACAAAATATAAAAGCCATGTAACTTAGGCAAAACATGAGGTACCTCGAGCACCTCCACAAAGTTTCCGTAGTCAACCAACACATCCTTACACGACTGCAGCATGCAACAGCAATGCTGACTATGCCTAATGCGATCGCACATGAAGTCCTAGCATCAACACCTATGTACGTCTTGCAAGACAATGTATACAAAGTTACTCTGAAAATCACCGCCGCAACCAGCAAGCTAGTGGAACTCTGACATAAAAATCCAGGTATCCACTGCAAAGCGCTTCTTCTCAAAAGGGCATATAAAAATCACCAGTAATATTAATGGTAGCATAACTAAATACCTCTAGCGATCCTTCCCCCAGGAGATCGATCCATCGCTGGTCCCAGACGTCGAGGTCCAAGAACATGTTGCCATCTACTACCAAGCTCTATACCAGATGGAAGAGGAAGTGCTTCGCAGCTCCACGTCCTTCATCTACCATATTTTCTAGCCCTCTTCCGCCGCAACCCGTAGTAACCAAGGTCCCACAAGTCAAATTTCTCAGGGTATGGAGTAACGTCTTTAATCGAATGACACCTATATACGTGGAGAAAACGAGGTATGATGTGATCACCAACACTGTGCCTAAGAGTGAGAAGATGAATCGAACCAATCTTGCACAGAGGCGGCTCTGCAACTATTGTCAGAATCTCGATACTATCGAATATCGTTCCTCGAGTCGGAGATAAACGACAAAGAAACTGGCTCTTTTCACTAGGACGGCGCCTCACACAACACCACATAACATTTGTTGCAACGGACTGAGAATTTTTCGTGCCCGACAAACATTACACCTAAGTGTGGTTGGCTGTGCATCTCGTATGCTATGTCCTACATTCTGCACAATTGGTTCAAATGGCTCTGAGCACTATGGGACTTAACTTCTGAGGTCATCAGTCCCTTAGAACTTAGAACTACTTAAACCTAACTAACCTAAGGACATCACACACATCCATGCCCGAGGCACGATTCGAACCTGCGACCGTAGCGATCGCGCGGCTCCAGACTGTAGCACCTAGAACTGCTCGGCCACCCCGGCCGGCCCATTCTGCAAATCTCGAGATTGAAGACTTCATGGACCTGCACACATTATTTGTCACCTTGACCTTAAACATGCTCCTGTCTCTAGGCAAGGGACATAGATTGGAGCTAGACACAGGCTCACACAATGTTTTAAAATACTTCCAGATACCTCTCCCAAAAACTGATATTCCCATTTTCCAAAAAGGGTTATCGGAATGTATCGTGTCTTTATCGGGGTATCGGCAGTTTAAGATTTTTTGTTGCTTTTGTGAAATTCTTCATCGACAAATATAAACGTCTCAGCATTCAGATTACCCGTATTTGAGTACACTCGATGTCTTGTGTTTATACCATGCATTAGATTTATCACAAGATACTAATGATTCCAGAACTATAATCATTTCTAGCCCAAAAATCCCAGTATTGTTTTATTCCCCGACTTGTTACAATCGAA
Organism: Schistocerca piceifrons; assembly: GCF_021461385.2. NCBI lineage: Eukaryota > Metazoa > Arthropoda > Insecta > Orthoptera > Acrididae > Schistocerca > Schistocerca piceifrons. Next base: position 176,773,253 of record NC_060149.1, on the reverse strand, counting down.
GCCTGTAAAATTGGTGTCATGGAATCAAAAATGGATTTTCTGTGTTCCTTGAGAGCCTCACCTCACGCCATTTGTATGCGAGTCCACAAAGCATCAGTAGTGATTCCTGGTAGTGGTCGACTGAGCTTATGCCACACATGTTTGCTGGACGATCTCACAGACAAACACGCAACCAAGAAAAAGAGGCTTAATCTTCAAACTTCGAAAAAAAATAAGCACATATGTCTGAGCATTATCACGTTGAAGACAAACATGTGGATTTGGTTGAAGGAGGATAAGTAACTGGGCCCTGAAAACCTTCCTTTTGTGGCGGTTGCTCTTGAGCCTGGCCTCAGTTCATACGAGTTGAGTTCGCGTATCCTACTCGGTGCCGCTAAAAATGATCAAAGGTGACATTTACCCGGTATACAGTCAAGCAATGGACACCGTCACACTGCAGTTATCATGATAGTGTCTAACACGCACAAGACCATTCTTGTAGGACAGTTTGAAAACGAGATTCGTTTGGAAAGAATGTTGTCTGCCGCTCTGGATTTCTGCTACGAAGTTGTAGGGATGGTGATTATCGCTGAAACACCGAATTTTGGTTACATCGTTCTTTTCGTCTGTAGTGTAATCTGAATGTTAAAACCAACAAAAAACCGGTTTCTGAAATAACGAACTTACGCTTATATTACTATTGCTTCCAGTAATAAACGTAGTCTTTGCGCAACGACTGAAAAATTCTAATGAAGGTGAGGGAGTAGCGTATCACGATGGAAATGGGGCTGACACTGTGACAGAAATCGGTCCAGTCGTCTCCAGCAAAGACTGCGATAATGAAGGAAAACGAAAGGTCGTAAGTTGACTTCCATGCAACGCCACTTTTGGATGACATCAGTTTCTCACTCAGAATAAAACACAACAATAAGGTTTCAATTACTATCCCAGGTTTATACACTGAAGCGCCAAAGAAACTGGTATAGCCATGCGTATTCAAATACAAATATATGTTAAAAGGCAGAATACGGCGAGGCGGTCAGCAACGCCTATATAAGACAACAAGTGTCTGGTGCATTTGCTAGATCGATTACTGCTGCTACAATGGCAGGTTACCGGGATTTAAGTGAGTTTGAACGTGGTGTTATAGTCGACGCATGAGCGATAGGGGACAGCATCTCCGAGGTAGCGATAAAGTGGGGATTCTCTCCTGCGACCATTTCACGAGTGTACCGTGAATATCAGGAATCCGGTAAAACATCAAATTTTAGACATCGCTGCAACTGAGAAAAGATCCTGCAAGAACGGGAACGACGACGGCGGAAGAGAATCGTTCAAGGTGACAAAAGTGCAACCTTTTCGAAAATTGCAGCAGATTTCAATTCTGGGCCATCAAAAAGTCTCAGCGTGCGAACCATTCAAAGAAACATCATTGATATGGGCTTTCGGAGCCGAAGGCTCATTCGTGTACCCTTGATGACTGATCGACACAAGGCTTTACTCCTCTCCTGGACCCGTCAACACTGACATTGGACTGTTGATGACTGGAAACGTGTTTCCTGGTCGGTCTCGTTTCAAATTTTATCGAGCGGACGGACGTGTACGGATATGGAAACAACCACATCATGCATCCATGAACCCTTCATGTCAGCAGGGGACTGTTCAAGCTGGTGGATGTTCAGTAATGGTGTGGGGCGCGTACAGTTTGAGTGATATGGGACAACTGATACGTCTGCATACGACTCTGGCACGTGACACGTACGTAAGCATCCTGTCTGAGCACCTGCATCCAATCATGTCCATTGTGCATTCAGACGGACTTGGTAAATTCTAGCAGGGCAATGTGACACCCCACACGTCCAGAATTGCTACAGCGTGTCTCCAGGAACACTCTTGTGAGTTTAAACACTTCCACTGGACACCCGATTCCCCAGACATGAAAATTATTGAGCATATCTGGGATGCCTTGCAAATTGGTGTTCAGAAGAGATCTTCAGCCACTCGTACTCTTACGGATTTATGGACAGCTCTGCAGGATTCATGTTGTCAATTCCCTGCAGCACTACTTCAGATATTAGTCGAGTCCATGCTGCGCCACTTCTGCGTGCTCGTGGGTGTCCTATACGATATTAGCTCTTCAGTGTGGCATGTCAATAGAATAATAGATATATGAATCAAATCTACCTTTTCTTCCGAGGAACGTCGTGGATGCTTTCCCCTTGTAATTGTGATGGCGCAACGTTGCTGTGCCTAGTCCCGCATTTGCTCTTTTAAAGCGAACGGAACGTTGTTCTTCACTGCTTCCCCACTTCGTAAAATACTTCCAAACTGGGGATTGTACCATTCTCCAACACAACGGATGCCCGGGGACGACAACAAGAAACTACCGCATAGACTAGCTGGGGGCAGGTTCTGCATATTGCACGTACACGACTAATGTCTAATAACTCAAGCCACAAGGCAACGGGTACATTATTGTCTCTGCAGTGTTGTACCGACTGTTTATGTCATGTGTTTATCGCTTGTTTAGAACTGTAGGCGTTTTTATTAAAATATTTCTGGTCACCTTACCCAGTTTCTGTAATAATTCAATATTTCAAAGCATTGGAAATTTTACGAATAGACATTTCAACTACATATGCGTCTGCATCTGTACGCCCAAGCCACCTGCGGAGTGTAGCAGAGGATGCTTTGTGTACCACTGTTACTGCCCCTCTTTCCTATTCCAGACGCGAATTGTATGCGGAAAGAACGATTGTGGTAAACCTCCGTGTGGACTCCAATCTCTCTAAATTTATCTTCGTGATTTTTTCGTAGGTTGTCTCATCTAGGAACATCCACTCTCGGAACTTTAATAATAAAACACGCCGTGATGTATGACGCCTCTCTTGCAGCATCTGTGCCACTGCAGTTGACTGATACTCTCTGCGACGCTTTCGTGTTTACTAAGCAAAACGAGGATAATGGAATGTAGTCGAATTAAGTCTGGTGATGCTGAGGGAATTAGATTAGGAAATGAGACACTTAAAGTAGTAAAGGAGTTTTGCTATTTGGGGAGCAAAATAACTGATGATGGTCGAAGTAGAGAGGATATAAAATGTAGACTGGCTATGGCAAGGAAAGCGTTTCTGAAGAAGAGAAATTTGTTAACATCGGGTATAGATTTAAGTGTCAGGAAGTCGTTTCTGAAAGTATTTGTATGGAGTGTAGCCATGTATGGAAGTGAAACATGGACGATAAATAGTTTGGACAAGAAGAGAATAGAATATTTCGAAATGTGGTGCTACAGAAGAATGCTGAAGATTAGATGGATAGATCACATAACTAATGATAAGGTATTGAATAGAATTGCGGAGAAGAGGAGTTTGTGGCACAACTTGACAAGAAGAAGGGACCGGTTGGTAAGACATGTTCTGAGGCATCAAGGGACCACAAATTTAGTATTGGAGGGCAGCGTGGAGGCTAAAAATCGTAGAGGGAGACCAAGAGATGAATACACTAAGCAGATTCAGAAGGATGTAGGTTGCAGTAAGTACTGGGAGATGAAGACGCTTGCACAGGATAGAATAGCATGGAGATCTGCATCAAACCAGTCTCAGGACTGAAGACAACAACAACAACAACAAATGAAACTCTAACGAAACACGCCGCTCTTCTTTTCATCTCCTCTGCTTGCTCTGTCAGTCCTATATGGTACGGATCCTATACTGACAAGCATATTCAAGTATTGGTCGAACGAGTGTTTTGTAAACTACTTCCTTAGCTGTTGGACTACGTTTCCTGATGATGATATTTGGTTTGTGGGGCGCTCAACTGCGCGGTCATCAGCGCCCGTACAAAGTCCCAATTTTTACATAGTCCAATTTTTACGCAGTCCAATCTTGCCACTGTCACGAATGATGATGATGATGATGATGATGATGATGATGATGATGATGATGAAATGATGAGGACAACACAAACACCCAGTCCCGGGGCAGAGAAAATCCCCAACCCGGCCGGGAATTGAATGTGGGACCCCGTGATCCAGAGGTAGCAACGCTGGCCACTGGACCACACGTTTCCTGATGATTCCTCCAATGAATCTCAATCTGGCATCTGCGTTACTAGCGACTGATTCTATGTTGTCGTTCCATATTAAATGACTCCGTACACTTACTCCTAGGTATTTTATGGAAGTAACTTCTTCCAGTAATTGTTCTGTCATCATACAGTAAAGGTTCTTTCACTCTATTCTCAATACGTTCGATACAAATTAATAGGCCGATCTTTTACCCAGTTATTAGTAAACAACGAAAAATACCTGTTATAACGGAGACCAAACCAATACCGAAAAATGCAGGTTATTCAGAACTAAAATAACGGTGAATCTTATAACCGAGGGGTTGTTCCCATCCCTACAACGTTGTCGAGCCAACCACAACCTGACGCGTTTGTGGTTTCTCGACACTGAAAGGCCACTCAGTGACGTAAGTGGCACATTTCACAGACAGCATCGGGACGTCGACACAGACAGGCCCTGTTGTAGTGCATGGAACGAACACTGACCGACGCTGTAGGTCCTTTACGGCGATGTAGAAATGATAAAATCATCCTCTGCCGCATTCCGCTGTGCAGTATTTGCTCGTCACTCTGTGATGTGTGTACCTCTTCCATTCTCTCGTTTAACTCTCACGTCGCTGTACTAACAGCACATCGTATACGAGTCGAGAAGTAATGGTGTAACGAATCCATTTCACGGAGACTAATCATACTGCCACTTCGAAAATCAATCATATGTTGATTTTACGCCATTCCCTGACGGCTAGACTTACTGCTCCTTTTTTTCGTGATTTTACTTCATTCAGTGGTTCTTTGCTGAAGGTGCTTCGTCTAACACTTTCCATTCACACATGGAAGACCACTTCCTGGCCTATGTGCATACAATGTCAGTTTAATCTTCATATTATATAGACAAGAGTTTAGACTTATTCGATCCATTCTCTAGGGTACTAAAGCTTTCACAATCATTGATATACAAATATTTCGGCAGAGGCGGTTACTGTTGGACAAACGAACCTGACATCCCTAAAAGGTAATCTACAGATGTGATATATTGCAAATCACCACTGCATAAACTCTTCCGATCGTCCTCCAATTGGGAAAATTTTATTTGATTCTGCAGTTGATACGACGGTATTTACGAGTATGCAAGAATAAATTAACTGAATAATAGTTGTGAAATAACTAATAAGTAAATGAACTCCTCCTGGCTACAGTGATTATGGAACTTTTGCCTCTTGTGTCAACTGTGTGAGCAGTGAGGTAGGCCAAATGAAATACTCTTAATTAGCTGGAGACAGATTTAAAACCTAATAAATTAGGGATAGTTTAAGTGCGATTTAGATAGGTTTAAGCGCCTTACCAGAACTTAAGCATGGAATTCGTCAGTTGTTCAGTCTGCTGGAGTTCTTCGCGAGGTTTGCATGTCACCAAAGAGTGTCGTTTGGGCTGATTACGCAGACAGTCAAAATATAAATACTTTAAGATTATTGATTACATACAGTCGCAGGCAGATAACGAGCACAACCAGCCTTTTCTCAGTCATTCTGTGACACCAGGAGAGGCTCCGGCCACAGAAATCAATGTCCGAGTCTAGAGCCAGCAAAGGCATCGCCCCCTTTTAAGGACAGGGATAAATGGAGCAACGAAGTTCCCCCAGTCACTCCAGCCGAATTATCGCAGGGGTGTGGGTTTCTATATCCGTCGTAGTTTTTTGCAACGCCGCCGCTATCAGTGATCTCAATAGAAACATAATGTTTTGGGACATATGAAGATAACTATAGTATTCTAAATTTAAGTATCGTTACTCGCGGTACAGTAAAGAAGTACACCCCTACACATAAGTCACGACGACAGAATCCATTATCGTGTGGACTCTTTTTTAAATACGGTATCTTTGCACCAGAAGACTTAGCTACAGAGTGCCAGTAGATGTGCACTTGTCGCTAGCACTTGCTGCTCGAAGGTACTGAGCATTACGTACCTTAATATCACGTGCTGTTTAGAGATTACACTAATTTCATGAAGACGTACAAATAGTCTCGGAACTACCTGTACTAGCTGATATCTCCATCCAGCAGGACTGTGTGTAGTAAATCAAAAAATTTCCCTTCGACGGCACCAATAAGCCCTTACCTACATGTCGGTTGCTTTGCATCCTTATCTTACCTGAGCACCAGCGTAGTTACGCCGCTCACGATTTATTTGTGGTCAGACCTAGCCTTACCCAAAGCAGATGCAGGACTTTATAGTGTAGTTTCTAAGATACATACGTGACGTGAGGGAAGAATGAATGTCGAATGCCCAAGTATCTTCCATCCATTTGACACACACTGCTATTCCACTTTTCAGGTTTTTGTTGTTATGACAGAACACCGAACTAGTGATACCATCAAAGATCGCATAGATCCAGCATTTCGTCACCATAAAGAGCTCGTAGATGCAGCATTGAAAAATTAGTTCCTTAATGAACAAAAGTATTACTACTCATTCTCGATGTACTAGCCTCATATAATTAACTTGTAGGCTCTGTACTCTGTACCTGGTAGCCATGAAACTCAGTACAGAATATTGCGACAGATTAATGGTAAATCAATGGAAATACTCTTCGCACTGTGAATGACGTATGAAGGAAAGAAAAAGTATAAAGGCTGGGAGGCTATCAGTCATCATCCTTCTCCTTAAATCCAAAGAGGACCATAGCTTCCTAAGTAATTTTCACAGTGCTAAGTTTGCTAGCTACGCAGGAAAGAACCTTGCAGTCACGATAGTGTGTCGATCGATATGGTTTTTAGAGACCAAGAAATTCCTTAGTTCATTAAATCTGATTTTACTGGAAATGAATAGACAACTGACATTTAGCAGCTAAACGTCTTCGAAGAAGTCCACAGACGTTGGTTATGTGGTCGATTCTTGATATTCAGAAAATCCTTCCTGTATAATTCTTATTGCATGTATATCATTAATGACGCCCTGACTCCATGTGTAAGAAGCAGAATTACACGGTCCTTAATTGAACAAAGTGTACGGTGAGAATCCTAGTGCAGTGCCCACTAGCCGTGAATGTTTTCACATCTTTCTGCTACAATTCTGCTTCTGGTAATACTGAATCGATCTGTTACATCTTTAGTGGATTACTTGCTGATCTTTCCCGGCCATATTGGAAATTATAATCCCTTTCCAATGTACACGTCATATTTCTCCAAGAAAGCCCCTGTAAAATGAATGCCAGATTTTGCGCTACGTTTTCTCTTGTCTGATAATCAAACTAGTTGGTGCAGTGGTAAGATACTGAACGCGGGTGAAAGGTTGTTCAAATTTCCGTCCTTTTGTCCGGTTAAAGTATTCCGTAGTGACCCTATATCGCTACAGCCAAGTGCTAGGAGGGCTCCTTTGAAAAGGACACTACCGAATTCCTTCCCACATCCTTCTCTAATCCGAGAATTTGCTCCGTACTCAGCGACGGCACGTCGAACTCAAATATTTCGTGCTTCCTTCCTTCCCTCCAGCTTTTTTAAATGCTACGATACCAAACAGCGCGTGGCTTACTTCCAGTGAAAATATCAATATTATTATACAATTACCATCTTACTGTCATTGCTTCTGGTTCATTGTATGGGGAACGACGCGGGTAGCTGTAGACTTTTATCTTAAAAAAAAAAAAAAAAGGTTCAAATGGCTCTGAGCTCTATGGGACTTAACATCTATGGTCATCAGTCCCCTAGAACTTAGAACTACTTAAACCTAACGACATCACACAACACCCAGTCATCACGAGGCAGAGAAAATCCCTGACCCCGCCGGGAATCGAACCCGGGAACCCGGGCGTAGGAAGCGAGAACGCTACCGCACGACCACGAGCTGCGGACGCTTTATCTTCGGTAAAGTATAAAGGAGGCCTTTATTCAGCAATGGATGGAAATGGCTTTTGATGAGGATAATGATGTTGATATTAGTTATAAATACTGCTCTGTCTACTGCTCGACGCGTGCTGAAAACAAAGATGTCGTGTGTCCAGACAATTTTATTGTCATCGTCACTATCGCAATTATTATCATCATCATCATTGAGTTATCACAACTCCGTGTAGGTGGTAGACAATCTTCTATAACAAGTCAGCCATATACAGGAAAAATAAAATCGTATTGCAATACGTATCACATCGTTATGTCCGAATTTTATCAATTTACTGCTTACAATAAGCGACATTCTATAGCTTGCATAGAGTTTATGCATTATTTATTACAATTCTGCTCCCACTGACACTCACCCTATATCTTATACTGCACAGTTACTCATTTTAACTATACCTCTATCTCACACTCGTTTGCTCACACTGTTAACCGTACGAAGGGTGGTCATAACATTTCAACTATCGCCTAAAAAAGTCCAGTTGGCACCTTCAAACTTGGTGATGGGTCTAATTCTTGTCTGCATCTTCACCGTTGAATACGACGCCTTTTTTCCATCCCGAATGACTTGGCTGCGGTGATATTTGTAGAAATATACATTTTATTTGCTCAGCAAAAGGTTCAGCTTTGAAAAAACCGACTCGTCATTCTGCAAATGCCCAGCACGCAATTATTTCTTCACCCGAGGAAAACGGGAGAAGTCACTATGGGCACTATGTTAGAAGACTGTAGAAAGAGGTGGATCTGGGGACGGGGGTTAAAGGCAAATTCTGATGGTCCAAGGAAACAGGAAACAGCATGTGTGACTCGATCCCGTGCAAAATGAGGTGGGGCGTTTTCATGTATAAAAATACCCATTTTACAGCTTCCCGAGTCGTTTCATCTTAACAGTCTCCCGTATACCCGTCAGAAAATCTCGGTCGTATTGTGCTGTGACGGTTTGCCTCTATTATCACCAAACTATGGCAGTCCCAAAATCCTCCAGCATCATTTTGGCCCATGGCCTGGTTGGGTCTTGGCCGTCTTCTGGGATCGTGAATCAACATGTTTCCAGTGATTACGTTCCTACTTTGTACGCCGATCATAGTGAAATACCCAGCACACTTCATTAAGTGCCGCGCGGGATTAGCCGAGCGGGCTGGGCGCTGCAGTCATGGACTGTGCGGCTGGTCCCGGCGGAGGTTCGAGTCCTCCCTCGGACATGGGTGTGTGTGTTTGTCCTTAGGATAATTTAGGTTAAGTAGTGTGTAAGCTTAGGGACTGATGACCTTTGCAGTTAAGTCCCATAAGATTTCACACACATTTCTTTGAACTTCATTAAGTGGTTGAAGAAGTCACCTCGACTGCGCTTATGTAACTGTAGCATTTCCGATGCTGTGTCGGAACGGCGGGCTTTTGGAATGGGTGTGAGTAGGGACGGAACCCACCGGGTGGCAACCGACGTCGTGTTCAAAATGTAGTGCAACATGTTGATTGTCCCTTTTTCTACTATCACCTCGATTTTGATACACGAAACTGCGGACACCACAGCCTGATCTTCTCTTGCGATTCCCCACAGAGAGATGTTGTGCGACTTCATTCTATGTCATTCGCACTCGTCTGACCACACTGGAAGCGTAAGCGCCGTGTAGCTGCTCCTTCAAATGATAGTGCATTGTTGTCGTACACTCCCACCACTTTAGCCCGGATTGTTGTAGCGTTGTTCCCTTTCAAATTCAGATACTGAATAGTCGCATGATACTCCACTTTACCAGTGGGTTCTGCTGAAATGCGATACTTTTTTTTCTGTCATGCACGGTTGTCATTGTGTAGCAGGACTACAAATATGCAAACTACAAAGAAAAAAAAAGGGAGACGATGAAGTGTGAGTAGGGCACGACTCGCGCTCTGAGGTTCCGTACCGATCTCTTCTGTGCAGATACGCACCAGGCTCGAAATCTTACAGGATTCGATGAAATACCGCGAGTAATGAGGATAATAGGCAAGGGTCACTACGTTAGTTAAGAGTTTGGATGCTACAGGATGCGCGCTAGTGTAGTCCGTGCAGCTGCAATGATCACTTTGTCCGGATGTCTCAGTGGCCAGAACATCTGCCTAATAAGCAGGAGATCCGACTTCGAATCCCGGTCATGCGCAAATTTTCCACTCTCCCCACTGATTTCAATCAATGCCCGCTCGCAGCCGACGTCTGTAATTCCTTTGTGTCTTAATTATGTATGCAGATCGTAATGATGGTAATTTCGCGTGCCTTAATGGCCTAGTGCAAGTCTTCCTATTGGACGCGTATTCAGCGAGTTGCGTGTCCCTAACTGTAACCAGTTATCCAACCTGGGAAAGGGGACCTACATGGAATCCGTACCACATGTTTCTGGCGACTCTTCACATCGTTGAGAGGTAAAGATTAGGTTAGAACAAATATTGAAGGAATCGTGGTTCGACGGAGATGGAATCCCTCGACCTCTCGGTTTCTAGGCACTCTCTTTACCGCTTTTTCTTTCTTGTACCGTCAGGAAAGAACGGACACATTCGGCTTCAGGCTGGGTGCAGACAAGTTGGACAGAAGTCGAATTCCGAGGCGTGGTCACGATGCCTCCCCCTCCCTCTCCCCCTCCTTGCCTGGCACTGTGCTGGTCCCTCGCATGGTACTGGCCCTCTTTATTTTTATTTATTAATTTTTTAAATCTTACAACTTGCTACTCAAAAAGGAATGAATCAAAATCGGAGTTAATCCTACATGGCTCTTGTCACTTAAAACACAACAAAACTCATTTCTTGTCGTTTCCTGCAACATGTTTTTGTTTATTTACTATTTTTATTAATTAAAGAATAAGACAAACAAGCCCACAAAAATTAAATAAACTGTGTAACACATGGAAAGAGAATATGAGGAGAAAACTACGAGGACCGGTTAACTGAACCAACACCTTGATGACGAAATACAAAGTTTATCATATTGACGAATTAGTCACGATACCGTGGCAGGTGCAAACTTTCCATTATATAGCGGCCATCTATAGGTGGAAGACGAGTAGGTCCTTAACACCCCTTCCATCTACAATGTGGCCTAAGAACCATGCAATGGTATTTTACATTGCTCTCGGAAAGTAGGAGGAGCCTGGACGCAGTAGAATATCAGCCGATAAGGCAGTCTCAGCGGAGGGAGAGCTAGAAACGGTAATTGTTTTTCTTTTTTTTTTTTAATCAGTGGCAGTTATCTTCGTGACTATCTGTGACAGGTAAATCTATGTTGTACCGTGTCTATGGGGGGGCAGCGACTGCACTGGTCCGTGACCAAATCCAATACGAAACAGGCGATCACTGGTGCGTAACAGACTACGTTCCACTCGATATCACGAACACGCCACCGCCATTGGGAGAACATGATGGCTACGATGACACCACACCGTCTTCCAAGAAGTTTGCGGTGATGGCCGTTCAACCTGGGTCGTACAGTCAACCCCCCCCCCCGCCCCCCCCCCCTCCGGGCATTAACAAAAACGTGGTAGTGAGATGCTGCCTTTGTAGAATATTAGCCCCCAAATAACTGACTGTAATATAAAATTCACGGACACGTTTTAACTGGAAATTCACTCGACCATCATCGTCAGGCGGATCAAGACTGGCCGGCCGCAGACAGAAAAATAACTGAGACTTGAATGTGTCGACTGCGTGAGAGGTAGTCTGCACGGTGCGCCGAAGAAATAAAACAGACGCTTTCCTTTGAATATCGGGAGGTCCCAGACCACCGAGAGAACGTGCACGCGCAACCACCTAGTATCGTAATCGAAAAATGTGATATTTCCACAGAAAACGATAGACAGATGTTTCAGTTTCCTAGACATCATCGAGGGAAAGAGAAGATCTAAGTGATTAGTATGCTTTGCAGAAGACGTAGGTATCCGGAATTCTATCTTTTTGAAGCAGGTTAACGGAACGCCGTTCATGCTCCAAGCTTGCTACTTGTGTCTTCTCCGTAACCGACTTCCAATTAAGTGTAGCCATTTGGAGTGGAGAACGTTCAGTTACCACTCCTAATATTTATATCTATAGACCACCATCGCCCACGAAATGACAGCATTATCGAAACTGAAAGTGGAGTTCCCTGAGAGAAACCCCTACGGATGGTAATCGGGGCCATTGACAGACACCGCAGCTTGAATACTCGTAAAGAAATTATACAAGACCCTACGCTCGTCAATTGTGTACCCAGCGGCTTCCAGTCCCAGCAACAGGAATCCACGGCTCACCCGGTCGAACGCCTTTTCAAGAGGGCCATGAACAGAAGTAATAGTTACCACCAATGTGACATCACGACATTCAGCTACCGGCGTCAGAGTGGTACGACCAGGAATAAAACTTTGATGCTCAGTGACAACTTTCCCCTGCAACGCAGACAAACGGCTATTCACTGCCATCGCCGCAGTCTTGTTATCAAAATTTAATAAGGTATTTGGAAGAAATTTTTCAGTTTCTGCTTGACCACAACTTTTATGAGTTAACACAATTTTGCCAGTTTTAAACGAGCCTGGCACAAACCCCTCTTTAAAGACTTCGTACAGTATCAGTGTAAAAATAGTACCCTACAAAGGCCAAAAACGCACATAGTACTGCTTAGGCAGACCATCTAATCCAGGCCACGTACGATAAGGCGATCTAACAGTAAGGTCATACCCATCTCACAGCGAAAAGCTTCTAAGAACACAACATTATGAGCAGGTATAAATTTACGACCCAAAGCCTGGATAAATAAATCGGGTGACGTATCGACAGGAACAGGTACCTGACACAGCAAAACTGCGAACTGATGTAGAGCAGAGCTGGCGAAATGCTGCACACTGCGGTAGTAAGGCACAGGTAAGCACATCTCAGCTAGAGGGAAAAGCAGAACAGTGACATGTGTAACTAGACACGTATACCAAATGAGCGGCGATGATTCCTCTTCCTTGTTTACGCGACACCAGGAGGACCGAAGCACATCCAGTCTTGCTTCCCTCTGACGACTGTAACCTTACCACCGGGCATAAATAGCTACGGAGTGAGCATAGCCTACTGCGCAAGTTCTCGACATCAAACCGGCTAGTCACGTAATACTGAGACGTCGCTGCTTGTCTGCAATCTGTGGTAACAGCGAAACTTTAATATTACACGTACTCATCTGTTTTTATATGAGTTTCTACATGTTTTAGCAGTACGACCATGGTGCAATATTTTTGTTGCTACGGACGTAAAGAGAATTATGTGAAAGGAGGACCAGTTACTTTTCATAGATACTTACAACAAATCTCTAATAGTGAATATCATATTGATGTGAGGCGGCCGCGCGGGATTAGCCGAGCGGTCTGGGGCGCTGCAGTCATGGGCTGTGCGGCTGGTCCCCGCGGAGGTTCGAGTCCTCCCTCGGCATGGCTGTGTGTGTTTGTCCTTAGGATAATTTAGGTGAAGTAGTGTGTAAGCTTAGGAACTGATGACCTTAGCAGTTAAGTCCCATAAGCTTTCACACACATTTGAACATTTGATATGAGGCGCTTTATTTGTTTAAAAATATCAAGACGCAGTATTATAATGTCTTGTATTATAGAGCAAATTTCTGCGATTTTTTCTTTTGCCCGTGTGTTTACGAGAGAGATATGCTAGATAAATTTGCAAGTGCGTTTAAGCTGGCAGTCAGTGTTTACGTATTCGTGCTATGTTCAGCAAAGAGGTACTGTGCTATGATAATGTGGCAAAAAAGCACAATACCCTTACTTTTCACAGCTTTAAAACAATTTCAGTTCCAGGTATAAAATTGTCAAAATCTCTATAAAATACGTATACAAAGTTTCAAGTTCTATCTAGCGAGGTAATAACACTGAAAATACGCTAAGCGATATACTGACTAACATACGCCATCCCAATGCCACGTGACTTGAGCAGCAGGAGAAGATGCGAAGTTGCTCGTTCTGCGCATCCGAAAACTCACTCCATAAATATTTATACTCTATGAACGTTAAGTGAGACGTACAGGGAAATGGCGAATATACGCTGAAGTGACAAAGAAACTGGTATAGGCATGCGTATTCACATACAGGGATATGTAAATAGGCAGAATACGGCGCTACGGTCAGAAATGCCTATATAAAACAACAAGTGTCTGTGCGCAGTTGTTAGATCGGTTACAGCTGCTAAAATGACAGGTTATCAAGATTTAAGTGCGTGTGAACGTGGTGTTATAGTCGGCGTACGAGCTATGGGACACGGCATCTCCAGCGTAACGATGAAGTACGACCATTTCACAAATGAACCGTGAATATCACGAATCCTCTAAAACATCGGATCTCTGAGATCGCTGCGGCCGGAAAAAGATCCTGCAAGGACGGGACCAACGAAGACTGAAGCGAATCGTTCAACGTGACAGAAGTGCAAGCCTTCCGCAAATTGCTACAGATTTCAATGGCGGGCCATCACCAAGTGTTAACGAAACATCATCGATATGGGCTTTCTGAGCCGAAGATCCCAATCGCGTACCCTTCATGACTGCACAACAGAAAGCTTTACGCCTCTCCTGGGCCCATCAACACCGACATTCGATTGTTGATGATTGGAAACATGTTGTTTGGTCGGACGAGTCTCGTTTCAAATTGTATCGATGGGATGGACGTTTACGGGTATGGAGACAACGTGAAGAATCCATGGACCCTGCATATCAGCCGGGGACTGTTCAAGCTGCTTGATGCTCTGTAGTGGTGTGGGGCGTGTGCAGTTGGAGTGATGCGGGACCCCTGATACGTCCAGAGACGACTCTTTCAGGTGACACATGCATAAACATCCTGTCTGATCCCCTGCATCCATTCACGTCCATTGTGCATTCCGAGCGACTTGAGCAATTCCAGAAGGAAAATGCGAAACCTACACATCTAGAGTTGCTACAGAGTGACTCCACGAACACTCTTATGAGTTTAAACACTTCCGCTGGCCACAAACTCCCCAGACACGGAAATTATTGAGCATATCTGGGATGCCTTGCAACGTGCTGTTCAGAAGAGATCTCCACCACCTCGTATTCTTACGGATTTATGGACATCCGTGCAGGATTAGTGGTGTCAGTTCCCTCCAGCACCACTTCAGATATTAGTTGAATCCATACCACTCGTGTTGCGGAGCTTTTGTGTGGTCCCGAAGGCTCTACACGATATTAAGCAGGTGTACCAGTTTCTTTTGCTCTTCAGTGTAGCAAAAAAGCAAAGAACGGAAGATCTTTGTTCTCAGTCATTTAAATACGACTGGGAACAGCAATTTTTCTTTACAGAAGTAGGTGAAAACTCATAGTGTTTGCTGTGCCTCGAAGTAATAGGCGGCCAGCATGAGTTCACGACTGAACGACACTACAACTCACTTCATAAAGACTAGCGTGGTGTACTGAACTGTGAAGTACAGGTAGCCAAATTAAGTGCGTTTAAGGAAAGGGATGAGGTACAACATGTTTTTAAGGTAAGTCGTAATAACTGAAACCTATTGAACTCTTCGTTTGATGTGTTACATTCGTATCTATCTTACTGTACAACGTACTGTTTTCAGTTTTCCAGAGTGACAATCTCGGTACATCTGCACTGCGGGCAAGTTTCAAAATTGCGTTAAGGATAGCATGGCACGGGAAACCATTTTCCGAAAGGGAGTTTCTAAAAGACTATGTCACTGATGCTGCAGAACTTTTGTGTCCCACGAAAGTTAGCGTGTTTCAAGAAATCGGCCTTTCCAGTCCAAGAGACAGGACGTGTAAGTTTTAAAGCCAGCAATGTGCACAAGTTAAAAATAAGGCTAAGGACTTTGTCGCTTTCTGTGCTGCGTTGAATGAAGCAACAGATCTTACAGATACAGCTCAGGTAGTGTTATACATATGAGGTATCTCTAACGCTCTGCGTGTAAAAGCGGACGTTTTGAATTTAGTGGCTTCGAAGGGGACAACGACGGGTGCAGACTTACTACAAGTTGTCGAGCAAGTGATTGATGGTGTCAGCACGGATTGGAATCGGTTAATTTCAGTGACCGCACCTGGAGCACCGGCAATTTGAGACCATCACAGAAGATTCATGGCTAGGTCTCACAGAAGAGATGTATGGAATTCACTGCATTCTACATCCAGAGACGCTTTGTAAAAAATCAGTAAAATTACAAAACGTCATGAAAAGTGTTGTGCGTTCTGTAAACTATCGGAAAACGCGTGGGCTTACGCCTCGCCAGTTTCGGCAGTTCTTGGAGGAATTAGGAGAGCAGTGCGATGGCATACTTTACTCTATCGAAGCATGCTGGCTCAGCCGAGATAAAATGCTGAAAATATTTTCTGATTTACGTTTGGCCGTTGTACATTTCTTACATGAGAAGGGAAAGAGTGAATCGAAATTAGAAGACATTGACTGGATATCAGAGCTTGCATTTCTCGTGGACATTACGTTTCACATGAACGGACTGAAAGTCAGTTTACGAGGTGAAAATAATTGAATTCCTGACATATTGTGAAAAGTAAATGCTTTTGAAAGGAATCTTGCTCTTCGGCAGAGCCAACTATTGTCTCAAAACAGTGTATATTTCCCTACACATGGTTAAGTCCAAGAAAGAGCTAAATTTCAAGAATACGTGTCAATAATTGTACAAATTTGGAAGCAATTTCGACCACGATTTGTCGATGTTAGGAGCATGGCTCCTATCATTCGTTACTTTGTACAGCCGTTTTCAGCATCAGCTAAAAATGATCTACAGATGGAGCTGATCGACCAGCAGAGCAACACACGGCTACATTGCCATTGTAGATGGCTATCAAGATTTAAGTTAGTGTAAACGTGGTGTTATAGTCGGTGCACAAGCGGTGGGACACAGTATCTTCGAGGTAGCGATGAAGTAGGGATTTTCCCATACGACCAATTCACGAGTGTACCGTGAATATTAGGAATCCGGTAAAACATCAAATCTCCACCATCGGTGCGCCCGCATAAAGATCCTGCAACAACGGAACCAAACGGCGACTGAAGAGAATCTTCAGCGTGACACAAGTGCAACCCTTCCGCAAATTGCTGCAGATTTCAAGGCTGGGCCATCAACAAGTGTCAGCAAGCAAACCATTCAACGAAACATCATCGATATGGGCTTTCGAAGCCGAAAGCCCACTCGTGTAAAGCCTTACGCCTCGCCTGCGCCCCTCAGCCTGGAAACATGTTGCCTGGTCGGCCGAGTCTCGTTTCAAATCGTATGTGACACTCCACACGTCCATAATTCTTACAGAGTGGCTCCAGGAACACTCTTCTGAGTTTAAACACTTCCACTGGCCACCAGACTCCCCAGACATGAACTTTATTAAGCATATGTGGTATGCCTTGCGACGTGCTGTTCAGAAGACATCTCCACCGCTCGTACTCTTACGGATTTATGGACAGCGCTGCAGGATTCATGGTGTCAATTCCCTCCTGCGCTGCTTCAGACGTTAGTCAAGTCCATGCCACTTCTCCGTGCTTGCGGTGCCTCTCCACGATATTAGGCAGGTGTATCAGTTTCTTTGGCTCTTCAGTGTATATCCATGTTCAGATCTACTTATGTATGGGAAAGATTTTTCTCCATAATGAAAATAAATTAATGAACGTTTCTATCGAGTATTAATGCCGAAAATCTTCGCGATCGCTTGCTTTTATAAATGTCACGTGCTTTTGTATCTGACATTAACTTTATGGTTTCAAATCACCAGTGATTCAGATTTCTTTCTTTTTCTGGTTTAAAACTGTTATTTACTATCTGTGCCTCATACTGCTCCATGTTATCTCAAAAATTTGGTATAAAATGTTTGTTCGAGGCTTAAAAAAAATATCCCTTAATTATTGAGAGTCATGCTGGATACCCCAGACAGTAAGAATATTTAGGTATCTAGTAATGTGGGCGTAAAACAAATCCGGCATATTTATGCACCATTTGTTTTAATGTTTTGTTTTATAACTGTAACATTCGTTGATAGGGCGGTTGAGTAACTCAATACCTTTCCACAACTGCATTGCACACTGTGAAATGAGCACGAGAGTGCCCAAGGTACATTGTATCCCAGCTACTAGATATCTATATCTACATTTACGTGATAACTCTGCTATTCACGATAAAGTGCCTGGCATAGGGTTCAATGAACCACCTTCAAGCTGTCTCTCTACCGTTCCACTCTCAAATTTGGTTGAATTTACAGCCTTATCTGTGTGACTTATCAAAATTTAGCGGTTTTCTTTTAATAATCATGTGAATAACTTCACACTTTTCTTTATTCAGGGTCAATTTCCAGTCGGAGCGGTGACATCTGTGCTTAGAGACATATACTAAATGAGAGGTTACGGTTCCATTTCCCTGTTCGCACGTCTGGTGGGTGTACACACTGTGAACAAGAAGTTGCACATGTACAGCAGTTCCGCACACGTGCAGAATTCCTGGTAGGCCTTGATGTAGAACATGCAATACGTCCTTTTGTACCGTCACAACGTTGCCGTCCTCTTTCTTGAGAGACGTGATACACGGCGGTGGACCACGAGTCTGATGTGCAATAAGATGATATAAAGAAGACAATTAATCCGCTACCAAGGAACGTGGTTTGACTCGTAGCCTTAACCCTTCCATTTGACACTGTTTCGACCGTAACAACTGCGTCTTCACACGCCTGAAATCGTAAAGGAGCCTGATGAGCACTTTCATAAAGGCCACTTAAGTGACTGTAGTAAAATTCTTGTGTCTTCCGGAATTCCTTCGTTCTATCAGCGCAGAATTGTATAAAGTTTGTCTAATCCTCGGCTTTGCCAATTGAACTCACTATTCCAAAACTGAGGCGTAGCATGCAGATGAACAGAGACTACTGTCCCACATTTCCCAGATCTCCTCACTGGAGTAACAACACTTGGTCGTTCCGACGTCACCTGATTGGCTGACATTCACGGAACAGGTAATTTTAGGGGCGTCTCAATGTGCTGCTGTTGAATCGCTGGATCATTAGAAGTTCAAAAATGTTCAAATGTGTGTGAAATCTTATGGGACTTAACTGCTAAGGTCATCAGTCCCTAAGCCTACACACTACTTAACCTAAATTATCCTAAGGATAAACACACACACCCATGCCCGAGGGAGGACTCGAACCTCTGCCAGGACCAGCCGCACAGTCCGTGACTGCAGCGCCTCGGACCGCTCGGCTAACCCTGCGCGGCGAACATTAGAAGTCTCAACGACTTTCCCCACCCTTTGATGGTTCCGGAAGAGTTACCTCAACCGCGTGAGGGGTACTAGAAGAAACACTAAGGTCTCCAGCAGCTTTTTTTCTTACTCTCGACCTCATCAGGAATGCATGACTCAGGATTACAAGATAAATTGATTGAAACTGTTAGTTCAGTGAGCGGTGGGTGAGAAGTATCCGCCTCCTCACCATCTTGCGTACGACGCCTCTTATTTTACCCTTCGGGCGCTGCTGGCTGGGCGACAACAATTTCAGGACCGTGATGCACAGATAAAGGCGGAAAGCCGGGAGCAGCAAACTGCGCATCCCTCTGTTGTTCCATTTCACCCGGGGAAGACGCGACACCAACCTCGTGAGCAATAGAAACGAGATCAGCTGACGTCAGTTTTCGACGCTGTTCAAATGAAGACTTCAGTACAAATATCCGCCGCCTGCAATTTAGATCTAAGGTGACCACTTTCATTGTATTTCCCCACTTGCCCACTATACGTTATATGATTGCAGTAACCACAGACTTCTAGATGGGAAGGAATTTTACGTTTGACCTACCATCTCCACTGAACGGATTACGTTGTAATATTGCAACCGGTGTTGAGTGTGCCAGCATTTGCATCTGATACCCCTCACATCGCCATAACGGAGTACTTCCTTAAGTAGACTCTCGTCAGCTTCCGGCGAGAAACTGAACACTCGAACACTGATACAATCCAGTTCCGTGTTAGCAAGAAGGAACGTACTTACGGAACCATCACGGAGCTCAAAGGTAACTGGAGAATCATGACGAGAAAACGCAACCTACCTACTTGAAGCGGATCCCAAAACCTTACGGAAAAGACATCTTAATCAAAATGGGCAGTATTAACCTTATCAGATGTGACATGAATTGTATCAACGGGTTAATCATCAATCTCAAAAGATCCACCGAGCGACGTGGTGCAGTTATTAGCACACTGGGTTCGCCCTCGGGAGGATGACGGTTCAAACTCGAGTGTGGCCATCCTGATTTAGATTTTCCGTGATTTGCCTAAATCGCTTGAGGCAAATGCCGGAATGGTCCTTTTGAAAAGGCACTGACGATCTCCTTCCCCATCCTCCCCTAATCCGATGAGACCGATGACCTCGCTGTTTGGCCTGATTCCCAAATCAACCAACCTCAAAACATCCGGGCTGCACGGGACGTATGGATTTGTCGAAACTAAAGCTGAGTGTACCGTTTCTTGGAACACACTTGGAACCCTTGGGGACTACACCGCTGCCAACGTAGACATACAACAACTAATACTATGAAACAAACAACAATGTTACACACACGAAGACGCAAATTAGACTAAGGAAAAGATGTCCAGGCGCGCGCGACGCTGCGCTGAAGCAATAAACTAACAGACTTCCCCCCGGCTCTGTTCGTGAAGATAATAGCATGCAATCTCATAGCAGATGGTTCTTTTACGAGTGTCACACGCGTTCCCTTCCAACGAAGTCCCTAACTGCGCCATCACTGTCTTGGCAATCAGGTCACTGAACGATGAAGACCGAAATTGTTCTGCTTCGCTTACGACCATTATTTATCTAGGAACGTTCTTTATAAGTAACGTTGATCAGGGTGGCGCTGTACTAAGACCCTGGATCCCGTATTAGGGAGACTACGGTCTTCTTTCATTCCCTTATTCGTTCAAGGTGTTGCGAGCTAACATCCCAATGATGTTCGGGCTCACATGCGGTTCCCCTTCGTCGAAATGTCTTGGCTCAAACTCGTCTAGGGATTGAACCAAACGTATCACATTACACGCCCTAAATCAGACAACTGTGAATCCTTTGGTTAAATTGTCTGGCTGATGGCAAGTTTGCGAAATTATATGAAACATACAGCGTTAATATAACATATAACAACAGTAATAATAATATTGGGAGCTAAACTAATGACCCATAAATGATGTAGGCCACACAGTAGCGATCTGGGTAGAATAATATCTATTCAGAGAGCAAACTAACAGCGAAAGTGGTCGTATTTAGAGTTAATGTTACACTCTAGCCCATATCCATTTGACACAGTTCTATCATTCACAATCTCATCGCGAGACACAAGTCCAATACCGATATTTACACGAAGAGTTAGAGTTCATACCAGGTGCGCGGCTGCTCATCGCTCAGAGACTAAGTCCGTCGATACCACACAACGCGAAATTTTTTAAGTCGTTACACTTCCTGGCTACCTAAGGACCGACCGTCCGCTTTCGCGTCTCCACCAGCACTGACCCTTTGCCCGTCTCCGGCCCCGTTTACTGCGCACCGAAAATCCTCGCTCAACTGTCTAGTGCAGTTCCCTTTCCTTAAGCCGTCCATCTGATTGGGTACAGCTTATTCTACATTATTTTACATTTTAACATATTTAAATAATCAAATCTTGACCACTTTCACGCTCTAAATAAAGTAACAACAATATGCATTACTTGATAAACGTTAAATTCTTTGACATAAAACCAATACATTTTTTCCTTCTTAAGCTGGAGTGTCACGGCGAGTAGCCTCGCACCAATGTGCTTTCCGATAAATAAATAAAGAACGCAAGTAACTATTATGCACTAAACTTTACAACTTTACCTAACGATTCAAAAAAGTGTCATGCTGACATCGTTCAATGTGTTTTTTGTGGAGAAAATGATGATCTGATACTTGAAAATATTGATAATTTAAATTACTATATCTTTTACACAAATAAAGTTAAAGAGTTTATATTTACAACATTTGTCATTTTAATGATGCGCTTTTATATGAAATGTCGATCGTTGAGATCGACCAAAGCGTTCAGATTTTAGCATTAAGGTCTTTGTTACAGGACTTGTTAATTTCACTTTTACAGTAAATACTAAACTAGATGGTGTTCCATGTGTGGACGATCTCTTAGAATTCGAAGCTCAATGACAGCACGCTGTTTCTCAAGCACCGACGTAGTTCCATTACACACCGCCATTTTACAAACAATATTTCGAAGCCCTCTAGCGGCAGATGCTTCCAAATATGTAGACATGCAGAATAAAGGTGTAGAATGTCATTAAAGTTTGTTTTATGTAAAAATATTAAAGAGATTTCACGTAAAAATTCGGTGGTAGTACTTTTCGACATGACTTCATAGCAAACCCTACCGAACAATACAAAGTGGTAGGATTTAAGTCACATTTCAGACCATATCCCTAGATGCGATCTGAATTAGTTAAACATTCGTGTGCACATATCAATACTGAATTCACTTTTGCCTTGTTCACGCAGTTCAGTTTCTCTTCCATAATCCCTACCTCCGTTTGTAAAAATCTCGATTCCGGCCATAGTTAATACTGTGTTAATATAAAGTCGCTTAAAATCTGAGAATATAAATCACCTGAAGTTAGTTGCAAAAATGAGAACATTTGCAGTAATATTCAGAAACTAAACACATATTTATTCATGTAATAATTTTCCAGAAAGGTATAAAGGGGCAGTTTTTTAATTATCTTAACATTCGAAAACAATCATCTGTACAAAATGAAGCAACATTCTTCCATATGGGCGTCTCTTAGCAAGTGAATCAGTAACGTGACTAGTATTTTAAATTGCATCCTTTATTGTCCTCTTGAAACGATAATGTTTACTCCAGCTATAACAGTACAGAAATTAGCTAGCCTCATTTACCGATTCTCATATTGACAAAACTAACTTCCTTCTACGACAATGAATAGAAGTACTTCACAGTGGCTGCGTAATGTTTGTTGGTGCTCTTCACAACTCAGTGTTCATACGTCGTATCCTGACCAATAGATGAGTATATTATTAGATATTCTCAGATACACACTTACTTTTACCCTACAACACCGGCTTTAACACAAAAACAGCCTACAAGGCACAATTTCACGTCCAGGATATTCAACAGCCTTATGTCAAAAGCGACTGATGTCCACCTCTGGATAAAAACTGTGTAGATTCCACCACTTGCCGAATATAAATATTTTAAGCTGTCTCTCGCAGAATATTTACATGTTTGCAGCTTTAAAGTTTTCTAAACTCTTAACAAAAGCAGTTATTTTTGAAGGTATACAAACACAACGTAGTTCAATATATGTCAGTCTCAGGACAAAGAAAACCTTAAACTTTGCCTGATGTACTGAACGCACACTAATATTGTTTCCTCGTCCTTTCATGAAACATCATTGTGTAACACTTTTGTGACAACCTTCAATTCGTTCTTCCTTATATCTTGGTTAGTATGAAACAGTATCTAGTTATTTCGGCAGAATATAATCATCATACTATAATCATTATTTAGATTAAGGTGGTATTTGAATAATTTAACCCTCAATTACTACTGTTAATTTCAATATCATCTGCTTACTACTATAACTAGGTAGCGTAAAACGCGTTAAAAAAATTCTGGGAAATTTAAAACTCCACTGTACACAAAATGTTTCAGATAATTATGATCTGATGTGTTCATTTAGTGTGAAGATGTGTGCTTCACGGTTTGTTCCAATTTTCCTTTCAAAATTGGTTTATGTTTACTAAAAAAGTATGTATCTTCTTTTGCACTGGTCGAGGTGTCAAGTTACCTAATAGTGATTTCCAAAATAAACCAACTGCACCATATTCCAGAATGGCTGTAATTATTTATTACAATGGCGCATCTTCAAAAATAAACTGTTACTCATTCACTTTTCGACCTTCAAACACATTATAAGTGATGTAGTTCATTCTCCTAAAATGTCCGATTCCTGATTCTAGTGCGGGAAGCAATGACTTGAATAGGAACATAAAATCATTAGACATTTTCGTGTTTAGACGTGTACAAAAATTTGGTATCTGAGAATATCTTGTTAATTTTTCTTGTTTTCTTGCTATAGTCCAGAGCTCTGATATTCTCGTCAAAACTTGATGGAGATCAGAGTTTACGAATGTCCTATCTGAGATCTGTGCTCTCTTCTTGCCTTCTCCTCTCTAGCCCTGTCATTTACTAAAATGTGGGAATTATAATAAAGTTTAAAATCATCTTTATTGACCTCTACGCTATTGTAGGCCATGTATGCACTTTACTGGTCACTTTTGCGATGCAAAAACTAAAATTATTATGTTGTAATGAAAATATCTTCTTGTACAAGTAAATATGGGCTTTAGCTGCTTCAATACTATTTTCTGCGTACACACATTCGTACAGGGAGTACATGAGTGTGATTTTAAATGACAGATTGAGGAGTTTTCTTTTTACCCCAGAACAACTGCAACAACTGCAAAACTTTCGATGTCATTCCTCGCACTTTCCAAAAGTTCTGGCAAAGTTTCTTTCTTTATGTGATACCCCATTTGTCTTCTGCGTTTGCGTTTACGGATATTCTTTTCTTCATAGCTATATGCACAACACATTCACAGGGTCAAACTGTATTTAAAAACAGTTTCTTTTAAACTTTCGACAGGAGAATAAGCAGTCATTTTCAAGGCACAAACTGGCTTTGAAAGTGATGTGTGTTCACATATTCATAATCGACGGTTCTCAAAACTTTGCACGGCTGCATTCCCATGAATTATTGGAACTTCCAATTTATAATTTTCTGTAACTCGACGTTTAGTTTTATTCACTTGCAACAAGATAGATTACTACTTTTAGAAATTTTTATCCGTTACATTGGATTATTTCAGGTGACGTATTATTGCTTTCCCCAGCAATTATATAGATCCGTAACTGGTTTCTACATAACGTCTCTGCCATTTGCTTCTTCCATTGCGTTTATAAATCTCTGTCGCAGTAATGTCTCCTATCTCACAACTTCAGCATCCTCTTCAATCCAGCTTTTGGTCAAATGCTTGAGCAGAGAGGAAACAAAACTGCCTGGAAAATAAACAATCGATTATTGTCCTAATTTTGATAGCCAAACGAGGAGTGGTAAGTGGACAAACTGGTTATCAAATTTTTGTAAAACTTAGTTTTGCAAAGACTGATTTACTTGCTTTAAAGTAATCGGTGTAATTAAGCACAATGTAATTACTGGTTTGAGGGTAAATTGGAATCCTTCACGAATAGTGCTTGCTAGCGTGGTAAATGTGTGTCAAGTAGTTCGTTTCTTCAAGGCCTAGCTATTTTGCCAATAAGAAGTTACATTCGTGTATAAATTGTGGAACTATTTCTTTCGCGTTGAAAAATCAAATGAATATCAAATTTGAGCATAAATTACTAATTCAATACTTTATCTTGATCTGTCTTTTTTTAATATTAACAGAATACTGATCGATATTAAAATATATTGCATTTCATGTTTATTAACAAAATTTCAAAATTTGAAAATAAACATAATAACTGAAAAACGGTCAATTGCTTTGTGAAATGATTGGTCTAAGAGCAAGAAATAAAATAAATTAGAGAGACAGTTGATGCCGATCATTTGCATTACAAGATTTCGTGCAATAATCAAAGGCGCGTCAAATGTTCCTCTACTGTATTTCGTTTGTTCCTCTTGGAAAACTCATTTAAGACAACATTTTAATCTGTTTTTACAATGCTCTTTAAAATCCTTATCACAAACTTGAATATTCATGTGATGACATTTTCATGAAGATTATCTTTCTCTTTCTAACGTGCTGGCTATAATTCTCTGCTAGTGGTTCAGAACCGCTGCGTTTTCTCTTATTTGTTCTCCATGTTTTACTTTTTCAGAGCAGCTTACCTAGACCTTTCCCGTTCTCTGTTTAGTATCTAGTTCGTGCCGTGCTTACGCCATTTAACCGCTTTCGGTGACCTTAGAACACATTTTTACAACGTCGTGTGTGCAGGTCAGCCCAGCTCGAACACCAGCGGTGTTAATCTCGGCCTAGCAGACCGCAGTCTGGTCCAGGGCAGCAGAGCTCCGGCTTTGTAAGCCCCTGTGGACAGTTTCGTAAAATCCAGCTAATCTGGATTTACTCTCTTACTTCAGACTGACAACTTCAGCACTAACAAGGGCACTCGACATCCAGTGTGCTAAAACCACTACGAGACAACGACACTGAACGTAAACATTCGAGGGTAGTCGTAATCACGGCCATCGATGTTGATACACTTTTATACCAGAAGATACGTAACTCTGATGACTTTCGTGTCATCTGGACAGTCTTATGACCTCATAAATCAGAGGTTGTTGATCGAGTGAGAAGCTATAGTGATTAAGGCAAGAGTTGTCTGCATCAGCATACACTGCCAGAAAGAAAATCCAGTACCCTCAAGTACGAGGTCATTTTATTGACATGTAAAATGACATCTAGTTCATCATTGTAGGAGTACATGATAACAAATTCACACCAAATTAACACGCATGTCAGAGTAAAGGGTGCCAAAACAGTCACACCAGCCACACAAGTTCACAGTGTAACCCCTCTCCTACCACTCTGACAGCAACGCAGGCGTGTATTCTCGCATGCCAACGATCCTTAAGGTGATGAATGGTATAATGCCATAGATTTTCTCAAGTATCTTGCGCTTGTTGTTGCAGTTAGGCAATGGTTCTTGCAAGTCCTGGAAAACAAGGACGTCCACACTACATAATGTCACACACATGTTCAGTTGGCGAGAGATATAGTAACTACGTTGGTCATGGCAGGTGTCGTTCACAAGGAAGGGCAAGTTGCGTCGCAGAAGTCGTATTTGGACGTGCGTTTTCTTGCTCAGAAAGCACATATTCTTCCTGTCGAGGAAATGGCAGTAGCGTGGGGATAAAGCCTCGGCAATGTAGCGGGCACTGGCTACTTTACACTGGCCAAAGACCATATGTGGCCACGAGCTCTAACTGATAGCCCACCACGCCATGATGCCGGCGATGGTACGTGTGTTTTGTGGGTGAATGCACAGTGGAGAAGGCAGTTCACTAGGTCTACGTCGTACCCTGATGCGTCCATCACTCGCAGACAGCATCTACTGTCATCATTCCACTCTCCAATTAACACTTTAACGGCAGCAGAGAATCTATGCTTGGCGGTGTCGTGGTATCAGTGGTAGTCTGGCTAGAGACTCACATGGTCCTCATACTGCTGCAGTCAGACGATTCCCAAAGGTACCCTATGTGATCAAAGGTATCCCGACACCTGGCTGAAAATGACTTACAACTTTGTGGCGTCCTCCATCGGTAATGCTGACATTCAGTATGACGATGGCCAACCATTAGCCTGGATGACAGCTTCCATTCTCACAGACATACGTTCAATCAGGTGCGGAAAGGTTTCTTGGGGAATGGCAGCCCATTATTCACGGAGTGCTGCACTGATGAGAGGTATCGATGTCGGTCGGTGAGGCCTGACACAAATTCGGCGTTCCAGAACATCCCAAAGGTGTTCTATAGGATTCAGGTCAGGCTTATGCGCAGGCCAGTCCATTACACGGCCTTTCTTGTCGTGTAACCACAGAAATCACAGTCTGTGCATTATGAACTGGTGCGTGATCGTGTTGAAAGATGCAATCGCCATGCCCGAATTGCTCTTCGACAATGGGAAGCAAGAAGGTGCTTAAAACATCAATGTAGGCCTGTGCTGTGATAGTGCCACACAAAACAATGAAGGGGTGCAAGGCCCCTCAAAGAGAAACAAGACCACAACATAACACCACTGCCTCCGATTTTTACTGTTGACACTGCACACGCTGGCAAATAACGTTCACTGGGCTTTCGCCATACCCACACCCTACCATCGGATGGCCACACTGTGTACCGTGATTCGTCACTCCACAGCACGTTTTCCACTGTTCAGTCATCCAATGTTTAAGCTCCTTACACCAAGCGAGGCGTCGTTTGGGTTTGATGTGTGGCTTATGAGCAGCCGCTCGTCCATGAAATCCAAGTTTTCTCACCTCCTGCCTAACCGTCATAGTACTTGCAGTAGATCCTGATACAGTTTGGAATTCCTGTGTGATAGTAATCCTATTACACATTACGACACTTTTCAAATATCGGCGGTCTCTGTCAATCGACAGACGAGGTCGTCCTGTACGCTATTGCGCTTTTCGTGCCCCTTCAAGTGTCCACTTCACTATCACATCGTAAACAGTGGACATAGGGATGTTTAGGAGTGTGAAAATCTCGAGACCAGACGTATGCTCAGAGCCATTTGAACCATTTTTCTGGAGGGTACGTGAAATAGCTCATTTCTGTAATGTTTGTATACTGTGGAATATTCGATGTTTTATCAAGTACTGGCATTCTGGAACGTCCGACCCCGGTAGCTGAAAGGTCAGCGTGGCGGATTGTCAATCCTCTAGGCCCGCGTTCGATTCCCGGCTGGGTCGCGGAATTTTCTCCGCCCAGGGACTGGGTGTTGTGCTGTCCTCATCATCATCCTATCACCCTCATTGACTGCAGGTCGCCGAATTGGCGTCAAATTGAAAGAGCAGCACCCAGCGAACGGCCTGCCCGACGGGGGGCCCTAGCCATACGATTAAATAAATAAGAAAACTCTGGAATATTCGATTTTTGTGTAAGTAGCAGCTCTTTCCGTTCAGTAGTTCAGTACCGTTTAAAATGTGTGTTAGTCTCCGTAATAAATGTGCATTCAGTTCTAAGTGTTGTTTTTAATGGTTGACCTTGCTTTCGGATTTGGACTGGGATACGGTTACGGCAGTAGCATTTCTCTTTATTTTAGTTCACAGAATATATCTACACTAAGGTGT
Source organism: Schistocerca piceifrons (assembly GCF_021461385.2). Taxonomy (NCBI): domain Eukaryota; kingdom Metazoa; phylum Arthropoda; class Insecta; order Orthoptera; family Acrididae; genus Schistocerca; species Schistocerca piceifrons. The sequence continues at coordinate 176,744,464 of NC_060149.1, read as the reverse complement.
CAAAAGTCATGAGATACATCCTAATATCGTGTAGGAAATTCATTTGCCCTGCGTAGTACAGCAACTCGACATGGTATGGGCTCAATCAGTCGGTGGATGCCTCTGCCGAAATATAGAGTCTTGTTGCCTCTATAGATGTTCATAATTGCAGAAGTGTTGTCGGTGCAGGATTTTGTGCACGAATTGAACTTTCGGTTATATCTCATAAATGTTCGATGGGATTCATGTTGGGCGACCTGGGTAGCCAAATAATTTGCTCGAACTGTCCTGAATGTTCGTCAAAAAAGTCGCTAACAGCTGTAGTCCGGTGACATGGCCCACTGTTATCCATACAGACTGTATCCTGAAAGAGGCAATGGAGATCCGGCTGCATGACGAGGTAATAAATAAAGACAGCGGTTTCCAGTTAAGCGACGCCTGTGATCCAGCCTTGAGTATGATTAAAACACGACATTCTACACGTAAATCCGCTCTTCTCAGGACACGTGAAGCAGGAGGCGCATTGTCACCACGGCGGGAGAGTTCCGCACGCGGCCGTGGCAGCGGAAGGACTGCGTTCTGTAATCTGTCGCGAGGCGCCGCACTTCCCCCACCACCCGGCGCCGCACTTCTCCCACCACCGGCCGCGGACCGCACGGAAGCGCCAAGAGTGAGGCTGCGGGAGAGGGGTAAAAATTGTATAAAGTCGGCATCCATCAGAGATCAATCAGACTCCAGGAACTCCTGAACATGGGCAGAAGTCAGCTTGCCAAAATGCCGCGCCTATTGGACGACGCCACCCGGCTGAATACCCGAGAAATTCTAAGATTTCCGTACGCCAGGAAAACCTCAGATCACGCATTATATCTGGTTGCGTACGACCAACTCCAGTTGACAAAATCTACCATCTTACAAGCATAGCACCCCCGGATATCATTCGAAGAATAGCAACAGTGTTTGAGAAGAAGAAACAGGAAAATCATTGCAGGCATCCCATGTTTGGAAGCGAAGCGTCGCATCGCAGCCTGAAGTCAAGAATGAGCTTTCTTCAAACAGCTGAGGCCATTACATCACCGTCTTCCGCTAGCTGAATAGAATTGTGGCGAAACAAAGCAACTGGAAACAACAACTAAAACCTAAATGTAGAACCCGCTGCTGGTTTTCAACTACCCTACCAATCGCGGAAGATGGCCGGCCGGTGTGGCCGTGCGGTTCTAGGCGCTTCAGTCTGGAACCGCGTGACCGCTACGGTCGCAGGTTCGAATCCTCCCTCGGGCATGGATGTGTGTGATGTCCTTGGGTTAGTAAGGTTTAATGAGTTCTAAGTTCTAGGCGACTGATGACCTCAGAAGTTAAGTCGCATAGTGCTCAGAGCGATTTGAACCATTTGAACTAATCGCGGAAGACTTTAAACAGACTGTGAACTGGAGTGACGCGTTGCAAACAAAACTTGAAGCGGTTTGGCTACATTAGTGGAGATGCAACCTGCTAATGTGGAGAACTTCAGGACAGTGAACACTTCTTGATCTTCGGAAGTTGTCTGAAGGCTGTACGCTGGAAGACCCATTTTCAGCAAATGTCCCAGCAATCAACCCTCCGAACTTGGAGCCCCAAAATGAACTTGACATGTACAAAGTCTAATGTATGTATTATAGTATATTGTACTGTATTATTTTGAATATGTAAATAACTGTACTGTCCTGGACACGAAAATAGTAATAGTGATATGAGAAAATTCCTTTCTTTATTCATTATTATTTGCAACGGCCTTGCCGCAGTCGATACGCCGGTTCCCGTGAGATCACTGAAGCTCTGCGTTGTTGGGCGTGGCCGGCACTTGAATGGGTGACCATCTAGCCGCCATGCGCTGTTCCCATTTTTCGGGGTGCACTCAGCGAATAGTAGCGGCTTCGGTCAAGAATACCATCATAACGACCGGGAGAGCGGTGTGCTGACCCCACGCCCCTCCTATCCGCATCCTCCTCTGAGGATGGTCCCGGTAGGCCACTCGTGGCCTGAAGACAGAGTGCTTTTTTCTATTCATTATTATTTCGTAACGTATTGTGTTGTGTTGTCAGAAACGTGTGTCAACCTTCTGTTGTCGTACGCGATCACGGTCATATTATCACATTAAAACCGGTTAGTAAGGGGGGAGGTTACAATATCTGACTCCAAATGTCCACTGCATGCAGCTACATTCGCCACGTTCACTAGGAAATTACACTACCTGAAAAAATAAGCATCCAGAAGACGTAGTCAAATAGCAATGTAACGTCGCATACGTATAAATCAGCGGCAGGTATGTAAATAATTAGAGTCGCAATTCTCTGTGACATGTAGCAAGGCCACCAAGGCGCATTAGTGTTTTTCGTGTTTAGTGTTGTTACAAGTCCTGGTATTGCATGCAAGGGGCGCTAACAGTTTTGGATGTTGACTGATCACTATGAACGACAAGGAGATGCTACCTACTAAAGTGCGCGTCATTTATGTTGGCGGCCGAGTTTAGTTTCGTTCTGCGCATCTGACGACACAAAACACAGTCAGCCAATGAACAGAGAACGACGTTGCCAGATCTCAACTGCAGTGCAGAGCATGGACGAGTGTCTTCAGTTTTAGAAACGTTCAGGCATAAATGAAGTAATAGAACAAAAGCAATGTCTGGATAGCAGACTGTCTTTTATAGAAAGTTTGGAAAAAGCATTCTTTATACCAATTGCTTCATATTCTATTAATTAATTAAACCAAACAAGCAATAAGACTCCTAGTTCAGGCGATAACAAGGAAAGGTGTTTGTATCAATCTCACGAATCGCTTTTTCGCAATAAAGAACAGCGGTAATTGTTTATTTCCTATTGTCCTTCGACGAAACGTGAGTAATTCATAGTCATACCAACAGTGTTTGTCAGAATTTTGCGTGACATGTAACAGTCCTCATGGCGTTGTGCAGTCACATGGGGTGCGTTAGCGTAACGGTTAAGGTGTTAAGCTTCTCTGCGAAAGGTTATGAGTTCAGACCTTGTCTGGTGCTTAATATTTTCATTATTTAAAAACAATATCGAAGTGCCTTACATCACGAATTATATTCGTTGGAATGCAATTTTTTGAACATTCTAGTGCTTTGTCTCTTCATTAACCCTTTCGCTGCTGCAGACACGTGCCCCCCGCATTCCGCGCTGTGCGCGATTTTGTCATCACTGCACTACTCACCTGTGCAGACACATGGTGTTCCCACTGCTTTGACACACTAATCATTCGATTTCACAAAAACTATCTGGCCCAAAAATTTGATTTTTACACGTCTTCTTGATTGATACTTCCCCCCATAAATGACTTAATTTTGTTTCGATGTTCAACGCAGTTATTATGCAGCATTAAATGTAGTAAACCATTGCAAGAAATTTTGAAGAGTTTGCAGAGGTAGAAGTCCATAGCGTATACTTTCCGTATGGTCGATTTTAGTTGCCACAATGTTGAGAATGAAATGTGGACAAGATACCTAAATTTCATATAAAATTTACTGTATAACAATATCTCATTTAATTTAAGTACGACATAGGTGTCGTATGTAATATTCAGAAATATTCCATCTTTCGCGACTGTAATAAAAGTTTTATGTACACCGGACGCGTTTGGCTTTATTTTAAAGGACTTCAATCAATGAAAGGTATGGCTCATACACAATGGTACTCACGTTCTCTTTCTTGTTTTTGTTCCACAGTCGCAGTTTTACCAATGGTACTGAAATATACTCCTCTTCTGCAACTGTAATAAGCGACTTATTTAGACCAGACGCGTTTCTCTCTTTTGAAGCATCTTCAGAGGACAGTATTTTGTCTCCTCCATTGCCAAGTCACCTTTCGTAGTTTTGTGCTGCGGTACCACAATATTCAACGTTTGTGTTGGCTGATCAGTGTTTTAGCAAATAAATGTTTGTGTGTGCCACATACAAAAATTATATTTGACATAGCTCAGAGCACTTCACTGATAGACGGTATATTCAAGTCCTAATGTTTTTGTAAGTCCACAGTTTTGTTTAATGTATTTTGTCTACTTGCTTTTGATTGATTGAAGTGCTTTAAAATAAAGCCAAACGTGCTCAGTGTAAATAAAACTTTTGTTACAGTCGCGAAAGACGGAATATTTCTCAATATTACATACGACACCTATGTCGTACTTAAATTAAATGAGATATTGTTATACAGTGAATTTTATATGAAATTTAGGTATCTTGTCCACATTTATTTCTCAACGTTGTGGCAACTAAAATCGTCCATACGGAAAGTATACTCTATGGACTTTTACCTCTGCAAACTCTTAAAAATTTCGTGGAATGGTTTACTATATTTAATGCTGCATAATAACTGCGTTGAACATCGAAACAAAATTAAATCATTTATGGGGGGAAGGTATCAGTCAAGAAGATGTGTAAAAATCTAATTTTTGGGCCAAATAGTTTTTGAGGAATCGAATGATAAGAGTGTCAAAGCAGTCGGAACACGATGTGTCTTCACAGGCGAGCAGTGCAGTGACAAAATCGCGCACAGCGCGGAATGCAGGGAGCACGTCTTTCTGGCAGCGAAAGGGTTAATGCGGCCGTGGTGGCTTTACTTCATGAACTGCGCGCTCCCCCCTAAACGTAAGCTTGCGAACTATGCTATACTATGGCGCTGCTTCTATTGGCGCGTGCGTCGTGTGCAACTGGCAACGCAGCAACCTCCCGCGTCTGGGCGGGCATGCGCGAGCCGCCAAGATAAAAGAATTGAACTATAGTGTAACATGCCATAATAACAGTGATCGTAAAAAGATCCCAACCAAGAGCGGTTGGAGACGAGTGTGGGGTCTTGCCTGTGACAATTGGATTCGGACCAGCTAGCAGTTGCGTCTGTCAGTCAATGTAAATCCATCTTAGCTAAACTGCTTGATAATAAAGTTAAGGAAGCAAAGTCCATAGACTGAGAGGGCATGTGATGTTATTGCAGAGATTATAAAAGCGGTTGATATTTACGATGAATTTGACAGTACGAGCCCACTTATCTGTATAATCCCCTCTGGCCCCGACGCAAACGCCGATTAGGTTGGGAAGAGTGTAGTAGAGCAGTTATATCATCCCCTGAGGCAAGCTAGCCCACTATTGTTGCAATCGGTCCTTGACAGTCTGGAGAGAGGCACCGGGACAGAGCTGACTTCAAATTATCGGCGTATTCAGCCCTCTGCATAGCTTCATCCTGTCGTCGTAATGAACTTTGGATGGCCACTATCCATGTTTCAGTCACTTGCTCCTACTTGTTGACAGCCGACAGTAGCCTTCTGTCAGCCCACAAAATGAAGGTGGATAAAGATATGGAAAAACCAAGAACACAACACATTACGATACCTAACACAGTGAGAATCTTATACGATTCTTCCTGCAAAATAATGAGTTGTGACTCCACAGAACATTGCAACAGTTGAAGCCATAGTGAAAGAAAACCGCCGAGTGACACTGAATGACATTGTAGCACGTTTACAGATTAGTCATGGGTCAGCACACCACATTGTGCATGATGTGCTCCAGTTTCACAAAGTGTCTGAGAGATGGGTGCCACGGGAGCTGACTCCTGAAATGAGAGAACGTCGTGTTGATGCTTGTGAAGAACTTCTATGGCGCTTCGAACGAGAAGATGATGTCTTCCTTGCAAGAATCGTTACTGGGGATGATACCTGCGTTCACTTCCACCAACTGGAAACGAAGAGAGCGAGCAAGGAACGGCGCCATTCCTCATCACCAAAACCATAGAAGTTTCGAACAGAACCATCAGCAGGGAAGGTTATGCTGACTCTCTTTTGAGACGAAAAAGGCGTCATTTTGGAGCATTACGTGCCTAGAGGGACCACTGTCACCAGTGCATTATACACAGATCTAAAGAATCATCTGCACCCTGCAATCAAATCAAAGAGGCTTAGATTGTTGTCAGCAGGCGACCTTTTGCAACATGACAATGCAAGGCCCCACACTGCCCATACAACAGTTGCAACGATCACAGACCTGAATTTTGAGTGTCTTCCTCATGCACCATACTCACCAGACTTTGCCCCAAGTGATTTCCATATGTTTGGACCATTCAAAGACGCAATGGGAGGAAAGAAGTTCCATTCTGATGAATAGGTACGCCACGCGGTGCATGATTGGTTGCGCGGACTACGAAAAGAATTTTTTTCTAAAGCAATTTATGCACTTTGTAAGCGCTGGAGGACTTTCATTGAGCGTGAGGGAGATTATTTTGAAATGTGATACAGCTTTGTACCACTTCTGAACAATAAATAATATTTAAAAATATGTTTAAGGTTTTCATTTGACTCACACTCGTAGATTAGTAAATGAGACCCTTAAAGTGATAGATGGGTTTTGGGAAGGATAATAACTGATGATGATGATCGAAGTAGGGAGGATATAAAATGTAGATTGAAAATGGCAAGAAAAGCGTTTCTGAAGAAGAGAAATTTATTAACATCGAGTATACATTTAAGGATGAGGAAGTCTTTTCTGCAAGTATTAGTATGGAGTATAGTCATGTATGGGAGTTAAATATGGACGATAAACAGTACAGACAAGAAGAGAATAGAAGGTTTTGAAATGTGGTGCTACAGAAGAATGTTGAAGATTACATGGGTAGATCACGTAACTAATGAGGAGGTACTGAATGGAATTGGGGAGAAGAGAACTTTGTGGTACATCTGCCTCAAAGAAGGTTTCGGTTGGTAGGACCCATTCTGAGGAACCAAGGGATCACTAATTTAGTACTCGAGGGAAGTTTGGGGTGGGGGTTCAAAATCGTAGACGGCAAAAAGAGATGAATACAGTAAATAGATTCAGACGGATGTAGGTTGCAGTAGTGACTCAGAGATGAAGAGGCTTGCACAGGATAGAGTAGCATGAAGAGCTGCATCAAACTAGTCTATGGACTGAAGACCACGACAGTTATATTGGTATGGTGACAGCTTTGAGTAGCCTTCACTCTTGTTGCTATTGTTCTATTTCAAACGGTACTTTTCCATGTTACATTTTCCAACAAGTACTGATCAGCGACTGAAATTGTAGTATAACGAGTTAAATGGGCATCCGGAACCAACAGCAATAGCTACAGTAAGTAGAAAATATCTTGAACCAACTTGACTAGTTACAGGAAATTAAGCATGGAGTGCTTCAATTTCTTATACATGTACAAAAAGGGAAGTAACCTGCTGTGTACAAAGTGAAGCACTGTTAACACAAGCGGGGAACACTGACACTTAGCGACAATGCTTAAATGTACCACGCCGTTAGTCACAATTCTTTGAACATTATTACGCTAGTGATAGACATTTGCTAGCCACAGGAGCAACACCTGATTTTATGGTGCCATAACGAAGAAGGATGAGGCGGAAAACTGATGTCATTTTCTCTTGTATCTTTTCTGTGGCTGTAAACAATGCATTCGATTTAGTCCGACAGGCTATTATAACGATAATTGCTACGAGAGTGGCATTGGGAAAGACCGATCGTTTAACAGTCGCTAATTATACTTCAAAAACTTTCGAAACGTCAGCTTTCGTTCGTAAATATTGGTTGGCGCGCTGAGGTAAAAATGAATCGCTTGTTGCGGTAATTGGCAGCAGTTGACATCGTTTGGCTGAATTTGCACGTCACGGAACCTGTATTTCGAAATATCTTGGAAACAGCTGTTCTCACTCGGCACTCAATGAAAAAACAGGAGTTTTCATTTTGCTGTTAGTCGACCACAACGTTATTGCACCTGTGAGTGATGGCGCTTTAGTGGGCTTATCGTGAGTTAGCGAGTAATCGGGGTCGACCGTGTATGCACAACTGATCCGGAAGCACGACAATTCCCGGCGGTGTCAGGGATTTTCTCTGCCTCGTGATGACTGGGTGTTGTGTGATGTCCTTAGGTTAGTTAGGTTTAAGTAGTTCTGAGTTCTAGGGGACTGATGACCATAGATGTTAAGTCCCATAGTGCTCAGAGCCATTTGAACCATTTTTTGAAGCACGACAGTGAGGTGCGTTTTACATAGCCATCACTTGTTTACTGTAACATCAATGTGTGTTTCCGATAAGGATAAATGCAATAATATCGTGGTTAAGTAATACTACTGCGGTAATTAATCTCAATAACAAATAGCAATCGATTTCCACGCTGCAATAACCACAGAGTTTACATAAATTCGTTATATATTCCACGAACGGACTAAAACAGCTCACAAAAAAATCGTTTGAACTGAGTTTCTGAAATTTACATCACACATATTACAATAAATTTCTGTTACTGTCCAGTTAACAAGAAAATAAGGAAAAATTGCTGTAAACACACTGCGGAAAGTGTAAAACGCCTCAAAGCGGCCACTGAGCGTGGGGGCACTTTGGTGAGAGATTGGAATCGTAATCGTGATAACAGCGGATCAAATCTCCCTATGGCGATCCAGATTTAGATGCCCTTGATTGCCATATGGATTGATCCTACTGAAACTGATTGGCTCCATCTATAACACAGGACAGATACCAACCAACTTCCAGAATTTCATCATTTGAACAGTACCAAACCGTAAGCCTCATACCGCATGCGTCGAAAATTACCATAAACTTAATTCTGAGGAAAACTGAACAGAAGGTGAAGATTTTGCTTATTGAAGATCGGTTTGGATTCAAGAGGGAGTTAAGAACAAGAGAGGTGATTCTATCAATGAGGCTTCTTACCGAAAAGCAAAATATGAAAAATAAACCAACTTATATTGCCTTTGTAGACCTGGAAAATGTATCTGACAATGTTATCAGGGAGGAGAGCTCCATATCTCACAATATTATCTGGGAAGAGATCGTCAAAGTGTTGAAGAAAGCAGATCTAAAACACAAAGACTTGCAGGTGATACGAAGCTTCTATAAGAACGAAGTGACAGTGATTAGGGATTTCCATCAGGAACAGGAAGCAAACATTACGAAGGGTTAATACGAGAATATGTACTGTCTCCTTTTATATTCAGTGCCCACATCCAGAGAGCTGTAGACCAAGTTCGTGAAACTGCTAAGGTGAGGATCAAAATTAACGTGCTGAAGATATACATGCTGCTTTACGCAGATGATATTGCTGTGGTCACGGAGACGTAATACGATTTAAACAATGGGAAGGATTTTCTGTAATTAGTATGGTATGTGAACAAACAAGCGAAAGACTAACATAATGGTATGCGGTGCTGAAGAAGAATATAAACCTTAAAGAACAAGAATTGGAAGAGAAGAGGTAGAAATGGTAGAGAAATGTACCTATTTGGGGAGCAGGATTACAAGGTGTGATAGAAGTCGGAAAGAAGCTGTCAGCAGAATACGACAGGCCGAAATTACACTTAATTTAACAAAGAACTTACTCACCAGCAAGAATATCAGTCTGGAAACAAGGAAACCGATTATGAAAGTATTTGTTTGGAATGGGGCCCCAAACGTTTGTAAAACTTGGACAGTAGAAAAACAAGAGAGAAAATCGCTAGAAGGCCTGGAGATTTGGTGCAGTAGAGGGGATGATGGATATCAGCTGGAGAGATAGAGTTACCAATGAAGGGGTGCTGAGGAGAGTGAAGGAAACGAGATCTGTGTTGCGGAACATCCAAAGAAGATGCGACAGACTCGTAGGACACATTTTAAGATATAGTAACATCATTGTAACGATAGCAGAAGGAGCTATTGACGGAAGGAATGGCCGGGGACGACCATGGATGTTATACATGCAGCAGATTTTCAAGGGTGTGGGGTGCGCTACATACGTGGAATTCAAGAGGAAGGCAGAGAAAAAAGAAGACTCGCGTTCTGTTGCAAGACAACCTCTTGGTTGAACAGTAAAGAGAGACGGAGATTTCCGTATACTTCTTAAAACACATACCAAGAAGGTTCAATTGGAAAGGAAACGGTCGATTTAATTCCCCATCAGAGCTTGTACCCGATCTCTAATCACGTCCCAATTCTTCCCTTCTCTGAGCTGGTCAACCCATTGTGTGTTTCCAGTTACCGAAATTAAGTCAGGATTTCTTGAAACATCTTGAATTATCAAACTGTTTCCTTCTTCTTTCGTAGCTACTAGCGTCACAGCATCACTTATGTAACGTCCCACATAGTTATCGTGCCAGTTACGTATTCAATCAAGGTACTGGAACAATTAACTTCCTCAGTTAGTTACCTCCAGCACCTATCAAACAATATATTCTATAAAGCGAAGCAGTAATTAGATAAAACTGAGGCATCTCTCAAGATTGTGAAAACTAAACTAGGAAAAATTGAGAGCACTACCAAATTCACGTATCTAAGACAGTAATTGAAAAAGACATTTCGAAGGAACCGAGAATTGAAGCAAGAATTAATAAGATGGAAACAGCTTACTGCCTCACTAAGAACGGGTATAATAAGAAATGCCTCAACGCTAAACCTTGACACTACTCGACAGTAATTCGTCCACAAGCACTTGATGCAACAGAATGTTAACGCTAAATAAAAAGGCGATGTTGCAGTTGTAAATGATTTTACTACTACTAGTACTCCTAATATTAAGTTTCCTTTTGTTTTTGAGAGGAGAAGGGAGATTTAAACTGCTGTCATGAGAGGCGATAAATTGTTGTTGATAGAGGCACGTCTCACAGGAGGTAATTATTTTGCCGCTGCGTGTACCCTGAGAGTAGACGCGGAGCCCCGCTTGAGCTCATTACGGAGATGGGACGCCAGATTGTCCCCCTAAGCCAAAGCTGCTACCTGCACAAGATAATGCCCTACGTTCCCCCATCACTGCCGCAGCACCCACCTGATAGCCCACCCCGTTCAGCGTTAAAGCAAAGTACAAACGCGTGCCCACATTCGCTTCGCTGAACAATGGAAAGAAACAATGAACTTTTTTCACCTTATTTACCCCTCGGTTGTCTGTAGCTTCTACATAGGGGAATTACTAGTGGCGGAATTATGCAGAATTAAGATTGCCTGGAATTTTAATCCTCTTTCTCTGCATACTATAAGAGAGTGATGGAAATACATATGACTGAGCAACCTGAGATAAGTATTGTTGGAAATCCTGAATTTTGGTTGTCTATACACCATATATTTTAAGTACAGTAAAACGTTAAGCGGTTTGTTAGTTAGTTAGGCGACTGTTTTATTTGTCTACAGATAATGTACACAGTCATATTTTACAAGTCATCTTAACGCGAAGAGAGACAATTAATAAGTTAATTAATTAAAATTATTACAGACGCGTTTAGCTCTCTCTATCTGTTTTTTTTTTTCTCTCTCTCTCTCTGTCTCTATCTGAAACACACACACATAAACACACACACTCTGCCCTGTAAACGTTATATGTACATCAAAACTATACATACACTACACAACTCATACTACACACGTTTATGCGAACTTTTCTCCTGACCAATGAACAGTGCTTTGTGGTAGTCTTATCCAGTTGGCTGTCTCACCCTATATTAACTGTTGCGTATCATGGGCATATTTTTCTGTATGGTACAGAATAACGAAATTGTTTCTTTCTAATTTATATTAGTTTTTAACCCATTTTTACTTCTCGTTCTCTGTATAACCCTTGATTGTGTACTACATGTAATTGAGGAGGTATGCTTTGGGGGAATTTTGAAACGTCTCGATGGTATTTACATCTTGAATATCCACAGAAAATTTATTGCATAATTCTATTCCCTGATGTAAACTTGATTATCTGTGTTTCTTGTTTACATTTTCTTTTTTAGTAATTTGAAGATTGTGTCCATGTTCTTTGAATTGGTTCACCAGAAGTTGATTTCACACATAAGTAGTGAATATTTATATTGATATCGTGTCTGTTACACAGACGAAACTCCAGTGGCATAACATACTCGTGACATACTCATGATCACATATTTATGATCACCTTCTCTAGTGGTGTTGTGTGTTCATTCTGCTTCGGGCAGAAGTCTGTTTTTATCACTAATTTTGTATTTGTCATACAATCTATGGAACTATCAACCACGATTGATATTACAGTTGTACTTTACATTTTTATGAAGAAATTCCTGTTCTTTGGTTCTTGACACCCAACGTTGCTTCATTTGAATTCATCCTTCAGAATTTCGTTTTCTTTTGCTATGAGAGTTTCGGAGTTTTATCTGTGATTATATAAACTGAGAAACAGATAAAAGTTATGTGTCGTGTGTGACATTCGGGTAAAGACGCTTAAGAGCTGTAACCTAGGAGGTTACGTAACCATAAAGTTTGTTATTTCGTGTACAGGTCTACATTCCCTTAAATATGATTCAAACCTTTAGACATTTCCATGTTATGGTTGTGAATTCCTTATAAAATGTCGATTTTCATCAGAGTACCTCAGTTCGGAATCTGTGAACTGAAATGGCAGGTTTGTTGGAAACTTCAAATAGGCAAAATACTTATGACAAATTTTAGGCATAGACAGTAATCTCAAAAAGTAATGTGTTCAAGTGAAAATGGTGGCGTATCTTATATGCCTATAGCTACTGGACTGGGTCTTTTTTGTGGTAGTTTGTCTTTTGTTGTCTACGAATTATTAGTACTGTTTACTGGCGTTTTATGCCAGTAGGGTAGAGATTCTGTTAATATGAAGTTGTTTACAAATGTTGTGTATGGTATGTATTTCCACTTTTAAGTGCTGTAGGTTAACAGGGTATCTTATGCTACACTTTATGCTCGTCTTTCAGCCGTGTGCTAATGACAGTTATTGAATGTTAATTTACCTATGTCTACACAACTTCAGAGAAATACAGCGAAACAGAGTGATTGTAGCGTGCTAGCGAGTTATCTCGAGTATGTAACAGTACGTTTCTCCCCTCATCTCACATATTCGTAAAACTTGTCTGGTTATTCCGATACCTGAGGACAGAGTCTAGCCGTGCGGAGTGGCCGCGCGGTTTGAGGGGCCGTGTCACGGATTGCACGGTTCCTCCCGCCGGAGCTTCGAATCCTCTCTCTCCCTCGGGCATGGGTATGTGTGTGTTGTTCTCAGCGTAAGCTGGTTTAAGTTTGTTTAAGTAGTGTGTTTGTCTGGGGACCGATAACCTTAGCAGTTCGTTCCCATAAGTATTCATACACATTTGAACATTTTTGAATTTGACAGTCTATAGAACTCGCGACGTTCTTTGCAAAACAGGAAATCTCATTCATGTGAATTCGGCGTCTCTTTAATAGCAGGAGCCGCTATGCAGCAGTCGTATCCAAGCACAAAGGCGTCGTGGTGTCCACCCCCCCCCCCCCCCCCCTAAGAGGTTATAATATAATCTAGTTCACACGTAGAATAGATTCTAATCTAATCTAACCTCCTTTGATCCTGCCAAAAACTGACGAACATGATCGACCGCACTATGACCACACTATCGGCTGATGTTATCGGGAAACCTCTGGTGATGGTGTCTGATGACAGTTGTCGGTGCCACTGTGAACGCAATCTAAGACGATGCGGTCGGGACATTGGAGCATGGCGCACTCAAACAAGAGTGGAGGAAGTCGAATGCAGCTACCCTCCGCATCGAAAGCAGCCGCACTGACATACACTGCAATTTCCTGTCACTTCATGCACCAACCATTTCGAGAGAGCACAAACGCCACCTGCAGACCTTTGCTGAGCTTACCCATGACTATACTTCTCCTGTACGGCTCACACAGAACTACTGTTACATCGCTCCACAGCGCGTTGGTAAGCATCTTTTATGCCAGTGTTTTCTACAGAACGAACAGTATTTGTAACGAACAGCGAGATGGAGATGAGTGCTACAGCTATGTTGTGAATCTTAGATAAATCTTTCAGTATAGTTGTGGCATACCCATTTTCAGTATATTTCTGGTCCTTAACAGAAGAACGCATTCGGGAGGACGACGGTTCAATCCCGCGTCCGGCCATCCTGATTTAGGTTTTCCGTGATTTCCCTAAATCACTCCAGGCAAATGCCGGGATGGTTCCTCTGAAAGGGCACGGCCGACTTCCTTCCCCATCCTTCCCTAATCCGATGAGACCGATGACCACGCTGTCTGGTCTCCTTCCCCAAAACCAACCAACCAACCTTAACAGAAGAAAGGAAAGCTTTAGCTTGCGGATGAATAACAGCGGCTCCTTCTACAAAGAAGCAGCATTCTAAAGAGGATGGTGTTTTAATTCATATTAAAAAATTTTATCTTGATTGTGTGTCGACTGCCGCTTGAACTCGCGCATGTTACGACGGAAGTCTACAGTAAGAGTGAACAGAAACAAATTCGTGGCAACAGATGTAGATATATGCACTGGACAATGAGAGATGCATTAAATAGCTGCAGTCATTCATTTATCTCCACTAGTACAAACCCCCTCCCAGTTAACAAATATTTTTCTCGAAAACCTAACACACTTGTGACTGTCTGTGTCTGGTGAGGAAACTATCGCTAATCGCTTACTTATAAAAATAAGTGACACTGGGACGAATAATGGAAAAAGATACACGAGCTATAATCTGTACAGGAGAAAAGTTACCTTCACAGCCAGCGATGTTTTTAGGAATACATTATCCATGAGGCTCGTACACTCTTTAAAGTCTATGGAAAAACAGCACATACTCACACACTTTTGTAAAGGTCAAACCAAAGATGACAATAGGGAGAAGTGAATAATAGAGCCCCATTATACGTACACGTTTAGCGATGAATTTTAAGCGATTTTTTCCGTCAGACCTGGGCTCATTTACACACAAAGCAGGAACCTTTAGTAAGGTAAGATACTTAAAATATAGAGATAATTAACGACTCTTAACAGTCAATATATCGCTTCAGTACGACTCATAGTGCTCCAAATGCTGAATACTTTCCCCCGTAATAACAGTAAAGCTGCTCGCGGCTGATCTACTGTATATATGACGATCGGTGCCTGCCTCAGTGAGCTGCGGTATTGGCCACAAACCTAATTCCCGAAAATTCCGCGGATACTGCAAATTAATCATATAATTACTTGTCACTCAGATCCTATACAGAGTTTAACGTTATATATTAATTGGTTTTGATAGCCACCCTATTTTCCCTCCATACGTTTGTTTTTCACATTCAGTTCTCTTGTTATCCAGTACTGCATACCGACTGATTAAATTGCAAATGCCATTACCATCTATTGTAACCATATGATTACTGGTAGTAAGAGATATGTCTGAAAAATCCTTTCGGAGAGACATTATGTTCGCGGAAAGTTGACTATTTCAAACATTTTAGCTCTTCAGTGTTCAGAAAGTGCTATTATGTCGATCAATATGTTGTATGATCAGTTTCTTCATTGCAAATGATCCTTTCGCCTGCCACTCAGCAGCAGTCTCACAATACCTCGGCAACAGAATAGTAATTAGTCCACACTGAGGTCTTCTAAACATTCTTCCAATGGACGTATTAGCAGACATTCATTGTCGTCTTCTGATCAACATCTGTCTATTTGGCTTCTCAGTTGCATCAACAGAGTTGTTTTTGTTGATGAGCCCGAGTGCTGGATTGGCCGTACAAGGTCCAAGTGTGAGGGACATGTCTACAGGGAGCGAACTGTCACGCTCACGATGTTTTACTTCATTGGACAGTCGCTTCTTTTCTGTCCACACATAGATGTCACCGTACTTAGCGATTGTGATCACGGGCAATGTCTCACTCTTCTACATTATTACATCAAAACGGTTCAAATGGCTCTGAGCACTATGGAACTGAACATCTGATGTCACCAGTCCCCTGGAGCTTAAACTACTTAAACCTAACTGACCTAAGGACATCACACACATCCATGCCCAAGGCAGGATTCAAACCTGCGACCGTAGCGGTCGCGCGGTTCCAGACTGAAACACCTAGAACCGCTCGGCCACTGCGGCCGGCATATTACATCAACCGATGTCGTTTCCCAGTGCCGACATATCCTTATGACACCTCTTGAACATCTCATAAGTAGGACTGCAGCACCCCACCCATCCTCATCCCAGACAACTACCGCATGTCCCGTATGAAAAACTGCCATCGAGTCAGACTCAGACACATTACAATACAATGAGAAACAAAAGACAACTACTATTGCCCAAAATCATGCAGCATCAATTGCGCCCGGGTCGCGAGCAGCAGATATTCTTCTTTGCAAGTTGCAGGACATAGTTGACAGCCATTAGGTGTTCCATGGTGTGGTCTTGTCCGCCATCACAGTTGGTGGTGCCCACAGGGAAATTCCGTTTCTGAAAGCTACTCCTAGATCTTACAACTCCAGATCGAAGGCTGTTGAGTGACTTCCACACGATCCAATTATATTCACGCGCCGGTGGGAGGGTATCTGAACTTTTGTACTGAGATACGTTTTCGCTTGAGGCCAAGGTTTGCGAGTCATTCAAGAAAATCGCTTTTGGAGCTCACTTTTGGACGGTTTTCTTGAATAATTCGAAAACTACAGCCTCTATCGAAAATGTATTCCAGTACAGAGTTTATCTACATTAAATTTCCTGCAGACCCCGCCTGTACATTTGTTTCTGTACGAGTAATAGTTTGCAAATAGTGAGCAGGAGAATATGAAAATCTTGCATTTGGTACTTGAAGGCATTGCGGGTTGCGTAAAATCCAGACACAGGGACAGCTGACTCACACTGTATACAGGAGGAGTCACGTAAGACATTACACCCCTTCCATTTCGTAAACAGTTCCAGATATCGAAGGGAGGTTTACGGCATCGAAAGTATGCTTGGGGCCGCGTACATTTGTTAAGTGATACAGATTCTTGTATCGATCGAGATATTGAAGGAGGTATGATGTTTAAAATTGAATGATATACGTTTCTTAATCGCATCCGAAAGCTCTTGAAGAGACGAAAACGGTTAATGCTTGTTAATTTTGAGGTAGAAATTGTTCGCAAAAGAACCAGAGAAATATTTTAAAACTGAAAGGTAAGTCGGCTGGAATCGGCTATTGCTTTGTAAATACGTTCATGTCAGGCTACGTCGTTGTATCATGCCTCTCAATAATGTACTTGTCTGAACTGTAGAATTAGCGGGAACTGTGTCCTCTATCGGCAGGTCATTTCCGTTTGAACATTATCAGCCTGCAGAATTGTACACAAATGAGGAGAAGTTAGACACATTCGTTTTGTACGGCGAATGTGAAAGAAATGCTGTCGAACCTGTACGCTGTATAGGGATGTCTGTTCTGATCGTCTCTGTCCGTCGCGCCAGTCACTTACAGCAATTATTAGGTCAATAGTGCTAACAGGCAGATTCGGTGTCAAAAGAGGACGAGGTCGAAGACAGCAACTGACAGAGCACATAGAGAAGCTGTTCTGGCTACGACGTTTAGCAATCCGCGTGGTACCACAAGACATATTGCCAATGAAATTTGGATGAGCCAGACGAGAGTCAGTCTCATATTGCACCAATGTAAACTCCTCCCTCATCATCCTTCACTACGTCAGGCAGCCGGAGGACGTGATTTCGAACGTCGTATCGCAATTTGTCGTTTGGCTCTGCAGTGCCTTGGAGACGACACAAAGTGTATTTATGTCGTGAAGAACAGTATATGACGAAATAGTTGTACCGAGTGGCAAAAGAACAATAGTCCACCACAAAAACGAGTGAGAAACATGATGAACAGTGTGTGGAAGACGAGAACACAAAGATGTGATTATATGGCAGTGATAAAAGTGGTAGTGCGACTTCCAGACCAGTTGTGAGGAAGCGCAGATCAGCAAATCGTAAGTAATTACTTTTTTACAAAAAAGTCGCAAAGTGAACTGTTTAATAATCTAAAACTAACAAAACTGTATCGTTATAAATCCCACTGATGATGCCTTAGAACAGGAGAAGGCGATACGCGTATGGGATAAATAAAGTAACTAGAAGCAGGAAAAGGCAGTTTTATTTACAAAACAAGTAACCATAATTAAATTTGGGGTTACACTCGTCTGGGGGTGGAGGTTGGGGGGGGGGGGTCCACTGAGAGCCAAACCGCATAATAACCCTGTGTTGTGTGTGGGACGGCGGTGGGGTGAATGAACTGCTGTAGCCAGCTATAGGGTTCTGTACTACTGCGGACTACGAGGGGTACGAAGCCTCTCTGTCGTTTCTAGGTCCCCAGTTTAATACACACTACACACACAAAACAGTAGTTTCCTTTTTTCGTGAATAGAGTTGTTTCTCGTCAACGTTTCTGTTTCAGCTTTGAAAAGTATACAACAACGGAGACGATTTGAATGCAAAACTACGTGACGAAACTGTAATTGTTGTTACCGTATGTACCTAGAATGTACACACATTTGAAATAGTTCTCCCATGTCCTATGCGATGCACCAGAAGCTAGCATATGCCATAGCTCCATACAAAAAACATCGTGGCTGACCCTCTATCTATGTCGTACAGGAAATGAGATTTTATTGCAGTAGCATAGACCTGTCTTGCTGCATATAACGATGGAGCCTCGCATAAGAATTCTGCATGGCGGCGTTTACATCGCGATAGCCGACCCCGGCCCCATTGATTTCCAATTTTAATAGATGTCTCGAATTCTTTTGCGAAAGGTTTCAACGTCAGTATTAATAAGCAGTATATGACGTTAACTGTCTTTCCAAGAGCTGCTGAATGCGGTTATGAAAATAATATGGTTCCAGTAAAAAAAAAAAAAAAAAAAACTGTACTTGATTCACTATATTGGTTGCTACCAGTGCTCTGGGCTTTATCTATACAAAACATAATGTACCCCTTATCAAACTATCAACTGTGGAAAACCTTGTTTCGGTATCTGGAACAGCTCACGAAATGTTTTACGTGACTCACCCTTTATATGAATGAGAAGAAAAACAAGTTTCTTACTAATGTTGTTATTGAAATATTACTGAATTATATTAGTAATTAATATTACAGTAGCAGACAGCAACAGTGACAGAATTAATCAATTGAAAGATATCTGAGCCAGTTTAGTCCACTGTTTACAATTATACTGGGCATAGTTTTAAGTAGGCTGAGAGTTCACTTACTTGTAATGTCTTTACATATCCGCATGACGATGGCAGCAATGTCCCTACGTCCTCCGATATCGTTCCCCACTAACGTGTGAGGGAAAAAGTTTGTGATAGGCAGATTCAGTGATTTGCAATGACTTCGGAAGAAAAAAATCACTGCTTCAAATATCTTTTGTGGATAATGTGTTCCCGGCAAACATGGTAGCTTAAGTAAAACCAGTTCTTAACCATCGCTCCAGCCTTAAGATCAGTTAATAAAATGCCTTTCCAGGAAGCTTTTGATGAGACAGGAGTTGTTTCACAAGATGGTAGTAGCATTCTGGAGTACTGCAGCGCTGCATATTTGACCGGTTAGGACTCACCTGCTAAACAGAGGACCGAACTTGTAGTGGCTGGCCCCACACGAGTCTGTTCGCTCACGCACTTGCTCCGTGTCTGTTCTCCGGTCTCCGGACATGTGAATAACCGAAAATAATCGATCTTCGCTAAAGACCCGCCTCGCTGTAGTGGACAGACAGACATCTGCCTCTTTCACTCCTTCCCTCCTTCCCACCCCCTGCTCTGTTGTTGTTTCTTTCTCTCTCTCCTCTTTTGGGGCTAATATAATGTGTCCAAAACGCTTTCGTTGTATAATTAATTATTTACAGCAGGTGGAAAATTATTTCAAACAGAAGATTTATTCTGCTCGTCAGCGATACGAAATTACGTATCAGGTGAATAAATAAAATCCCAGGAATTTAGGGCACTGCTGCTTTTATAAAGAAAACGCACCAAATACATTATACATGTGCAAAAACGTAAGTTTTCATACTCTTCACTTATTTAAAAGACAAGAAAATTTGTAGTTACTATTCATGAGCAGCATATTTCTGACGTGGTCAGGACTTCATTGGCTGCGGCAATTTGTAAATAACAGGCCAGCTTTACTAAAGCACAGTTCAATGTGTGCGCTTGCTACTGGGATGCATAAAATACGTCTAGCAACTGCAGCTATTCCTAGTTGGTCTTTTTCATGTGCACTTCAAGACTTTATCATTGCCAGAATTAATTAAAATAAAAAGAACTACTCAAGTTGCGTACACTTACACACAGTACACTTAAAGTAGTAAAGGAGTTATGCTATTTAGGGAGTAAAATAACTGATGATGGTCGAAGTAGAGAGGATATAAAATGTAGACTGGCAATGGCAAGGAAATCGTTTCTGAAGAAGAGAAATTTGTTAACATCGAGTATAGATTTAAGTGTCAGGAAGTCGTTTCTGAAAATATTTGTATGGAGTGTAGCCATGTATGGAAGTGAAACATGGACGATAAATAGTTTGGACAAGAAGAGAATAGAAGCTTTCGAAATGTGGTGCTACAGAAGAATGCTGAAGATTAGATTGGTAGATCACATAACTAAATGTGGAGGTATTGAATAGAATTGGGGAGAAGAGGAGTTTGTGGCACAACCTGACAAAAAGAAGGGACCGGTGGGTAGGACATGTTTTGAGGCATCAAGGGATCACAAATTTAGCATTGGAGGGCAGCGTGGAGGGTAAAAATCGTAGAGGGAGACCAAGAGATGAATACACTAAGCAGATTCAGAAGGATGTAGGGTGCAGTAAGTACTGGGAGATGAAGAAGCTTGCACAGGATAGAGTAGCATGGAGAGCTGCATCAAACCAGTCTCAGGACTGAAGACCACAACAACAACACGACTCAAGTTGCAGCAAAGTATTCGTTAGTATTCCAGTCGCTGAAAGAATCCGTTGTTCTCGTTCGCTATGACACTGTACTTGAAGGCTCTACGTTAATGAACAGCAGAGAAAGAGAGTTCATACATAGCTGACGTGGAAACCATAGAGGCCTACCCGGGAAAAAATGGGTTATGTGTTTTTGATATGCGGTACTAGATGCAGGTTGTGACAGGAGGAATGGTCAGTGTTCAGGGATATGACAGGAACGATCATTTGGAGCAAAAAATTTCGTATGGGCATACACCTTATTCAAAATGGTTTCCTTGATGGAACACATTTAACGTACATCACTCTTTACTTTCTGTATTATTCAGTATATTGCCATTGTTTACAACGTGGAACAGTAGTGTTGAGGAAGTTGAGCCAAAGAATTTGATATATGACACTTATGATCCGTCAAGTCGGAAAACTACCTCAAACTTGCCTTCAAATATTACCTAAGCTACGGCCCATGCTCGTCGTCCGAGATATTCAGTGTCCTTTCGCTCTATTCACGAAAACCGTTGTTTCCAGAGAAAAAAAGAACTTATTCAATTAAATTGTGCAAAAAATTGCAGAGAACTCTCAAAGTTGCAGTATTAATTTCCTTTATTACTTGATTGCTAGCTACGAGCCGAAGCTCTTTATCAAATCAACCGATGAACAGAAACCAAGTATTAAGCTCTTTGTACAATACAAAACTGTGCCACAGTATAACTGATGACGATTGGTACATACTTATAAGCTATGCAGTAACATACATTACGACAGTCACATGAATTTTCGCTGTAGTTAAACATTTCTTTAGTATAAAAAAATACAGAGCTGAGCTTCATTCTTCTAACTGAGATATGAAAGTGTGGAAGATATGAAGACTAGAGTAGGAGCGCTTAATGGAAATGCTTCCTTTAGGGCAGCATTACTTTAAATATATTTTTCTCTGTTTTCAGTTTTTCATAAATTGGTTGACCGCACACGCGGTAACCACGTTACAGAATATGTACTTCCAATAAAACGCTAGAATTCTTAGAAGAACATATTTAAGTTTTAATTTGTAATGGAAGCAAACAGGAGTCTATATGTCATTACGCCAGCATAATAATCGGCAAATCAATTCAACAAATTGTTAACGCCAAGACGAAGCTAGTAATACAAAACAGATTTTCAAAACACCAACAAATAGTTTCATAGACAAACTTAAAAAAAAAGCTTAGTGCGCCATGGCCAGATAGGAAAGTCCAACACGAAGTACCACACAGTGAGGTATAAAATCATTACATAAAAGACAGGCATTAAACAGTGGCAAAACCACACATTCAGGTATAAAACCATTTCATTGTCTCGGAAATAAAATAGAGTTAAATCTGCCTTTAAAATCGTGGTAAAAAGGTCTTATACTCACAAGAAAACATTTTTATAACCTTTGTATCTTATCTCACGTAAAGGGAAGGTGTTTTTCGTGGAGTTCCATTCTTTTCCTCTCAAAAATAAGCGTAGAGCAGAAATCAATAATAAAAGATCACAGTACTAAGGTAACGGCATATTTCTAAGAGAACTATAACACTGTTCTTCACCCTTAAAACGTAGCTTCATGGCTATAGGAAAATAACGGCATCAGATGTTGTAAAACCAAACTTTTATGCGTTATTGACTATGAACCCAGAATATACCACTCTAACATTAGTTACATAGCTTCATAAAAATTCAAGTGAATATAATTGTATGTGTTGCGCTTTCTGCTTCTGTGAGCCAATGTATTGGTTACTTCCACCTATTCGTGTAGCTAGCAATATTTTCCTATATTTGGCTTCAAATTCGTATCCTTGATTCTGCACCAGATCTATTTACTGTCTTCTTTCCCGTCCCCATTTTCAACCCCCGCTTCCTTCACCCCATACCCCGCCCCCCTCCCCCCACCCTCTTGCTTAGAGATGTGTTGCATGGACGCGCGTGCTATTTAAATTCTGACAGGCTGGTTGTTGCATGTTAGCCAGTTAACTCAATACAAATAATTGTCTTGCCCTCTGTGCTTCAGGGAGCCAATGCGTTCATTACTTTCACTGATTTGCGTATCTTTAGTGTATTCATAACTCGACCCTGAATTCGAGTTCCCCCCTTTTTCCCCCACCCCACGATATTCCATCTGCCTTCCCCCCCTCCCCTCCCCTGTTTGGTGTGTCCACCACGGTCTCGGGTGTATTATAACAATTCAGATTATTGTTGCACTTTACAGTAATAATCTTCAATAGGTTCCTTAATATGATACGTATGAATAGCTGTCGTACATTATTTTGGTTGGTTATTATAATTTACTTGCCTATTTCTCGGGTTGCAACAGGGCATTATTAGTTTTTCTGAAGCTAGCTAACTAATGTGAGAGTGGTGTAATTTGGGTTCATTTGGGTTCATATAGAATTTCGGTTTTACAACATTTGACATCCTCAGTTTTTTTATATATCCATGACGTCATATTGTATTGTTAAAGCACTATTTTAAAATTTTGTTAGAAATATGCTGTTACATTAATATTTTAATATCTTATTAATGATTTCCGTTCTACCCTCATTTTTGAGTGGTAAAATAGTGGAACTCCACGTTGTGAAAAAACCTTACGTTTGCGTAAGATAAGATATACCGTTTATGAATATATGCTTTTGTGAGTATAGGACATAGATACCACGATTTTAAAGGCTACTTCTTATCCAGCTGTATGTAATGGTTTTATACCTGACTGTTCGGTTTCATTCATGTTGAATTTTCCTCTCTTACTATGGCTTACTATGTTGTCACTTAAGTTTGTCTACGATCCTATCTGTTGGTGTTCTGGAAATTTGTTATCTACTAGTAGCTCCGTTGTGGCGTTCAGAATTTGTTGTATCGATTTGCCAATCGTAGCTTCGACATGATGACGTACGGATGCATGTTTGCTTCCGCTGCAAATTGTAACTTAAATATCTTCTTGTAAAGATTTTTGGTTTTTATTTGAAATATGTATTCTGTAATGTGTTACAGCATGTGCGGTCAAACACCTAATAAAAAACTGAAAAAAGAGAAAAATATACAAGAAGTAAAGTTGCTTCTAGACGGCACAGTTCCGATAAGCGCCACTACCCTAGTTATTTATTTATTTGTTTAAACGTCAAGTACCGTAGGACCAAATTGAGTATCAAATCTCCAAGGTCATTGAACGTGTCAGTACATGGAGTTACAACACAAAAGTGCTAACAGATAAAAATAAATGTTTATAAACGCGTAAAAAGTCAGTCCATAAGTTTAAGTAAACGCAATTAACAATACAACAAGAATCAGCTTAATTTTTCAAGGAATTCTTCGACAGAATAGAAGGAGTGAGCTATGAGGAAACTCTTCAGTTTCGATTTGAAAGCCCGTTGATTACTGCTAAGATTTTTGAATTCGAGTGGTAGCTTATCGAAAACTGATGCAGCAGTATACTGCACACCTTTCTGCACAAGATTTAAGGAAGTCCGATCCAAATGCAGGTTTGATTTCTGCCGAGTATTAACTGAATGAAAGCTGCTTACTCTTGGAAGTAAGCTAATATTGTTAACAAGAAATGACAGTAAGAAATATATATATATATATTGAGAGGACAATGTCAAAACACCCAGACTCGTGAACAAGGGTCGACAAGAGATTCGTGGAAGTACACCACTTATTGCTCGAACCGCTCGTTTCTGAATCAAAAATATCCTTTTAGAATAGGAAGGGTTACCCCAAAATATAATACCATATAATACCATACGTCATAAGCGAATGAAAATAAGCAAAGTAGACTAATTTTCGAGTCGAACGATCACTCACTTCAGATACCGTTCGAATGGTAAAACGACACCATTAAGTCTTTGAACAAGATCCTGAACGTGGGCTTTCCACGACAGCTTACTCTCTATCTGAACACCTATAAATTTGAACTGTTTAGTTCACTAACCATATGCCCATTCTGTGAAATTAAAACGTCAGGTTTTGTTGAGTTGTGTGTTAGAAAGTGTAAAAACTGAGTCATACTGTGATTTACGGTTAGTTTAATTTCTACAAGCCATGATCTTAGGTCATGAACTGCACTATTTGAAACCGAGCCAATGTTGTACACAACATCCTTTACCACCAAGCTACTGTCATCAGCAAACAGAAATATTTTATTGTTGCCCGTAAAACTAGAGGGCATATAATTTATAAAAATAAGGAACAGGAGTGGCCCCAACACTGATTCCTGGGGCACCACCCACTTGACCGTACCCCATTCGGACCCCACATCACAGCCTCAACATTGCGAATAATGCCCTTTTGCTGTGTGTTGCTAAAGTAAGAGGTGAACCAATCGTGAGCTACACCCGTGTTCCGTAATGGTCCAACTTCTGGAGCAATATTTTGTGATCAACACAATCAAATGCCTTAGTTAAATCAAAAAATATGCCTAGTGTTCGAAACCTTTTGTTTAACCCATTCAGTACCTCACAGACAAAAGGGGATAAAGCATTTTCAGTTGCTAAACGACTTCTAAAACGGAACTATACATTTGGCAGCAAATCGTGTGATATAAGATTATCAATTATCCTCACATATACAGCCTTTTCAATAACTTCAGTAAACACTGATGGCATAGAAATAGGTCTAAAATTATCTACATTATCCCTTTCTCCCTTTTTATAAAGCGGCTTTACTACTGAGTACTTTAATCGTTCAGGAAACTGACAATTCCTAAAGGACAAATTAGAAATATGGCTAAATACTGGGCTAACATGTGCAGCACAGTACTTTAATATTGTGCTAGACACTCTATCGTAACCATGAGAGTCCTTAGTTTTCAGTTATTTAATTATTGACTCAATCTCCCCCTTGCCTGTATCACAGAGGAGTATTTCAGACATCAATCTAAGAAAGGCATTTGCCAAGAAAGTTATATGACTCCTGTAGAAATTAAATTTTTATTTAATTCACCATTACCGATCAGAATATGATTGTTAAATACTGTACATATATCTGATTTATCAGTAACAGAAATATTTTTACTGTGAACTGACTTTATATCATCAACCTTGTGCTGCTGATCAGACACTTCCTTCACAAGATACCATATGGTTTCAAATTTATCCTGTGAATTAGTTATTCTGTTTGCATACCACATACTCTTTGCCTTTCTAATAACATTTTAAGTGCCTTACAATACTGTTTCTAATGGGCTACTGTAGCTTGATTGTGACTACTTCTAACATTTTGATATAATTCCCACTTTTTCTACATGATATCCTTATCCCACTGGTCAGCAACCTGGGCTGACTGTTACTGGTAGTACTGCGTTTAGAACATTCTAATGGAAAGCAACTCTCAAAGAGCATGAGATATATGTTAAGGAAAGCATTATACTTATCATCTATGTTATAGGCAATATAAACATCATGCTATTCTTGATTCTTGACAAGGTACAAAGAACTCTCTATTGCTGTTGGATTAACTTTCCTACATAGTTTGTAATTGTATGTGACATTTGTTTCAGTACAAAAGCCTTTCAGTGTTAAAATTTGTGCATCATGGTCTGAAAGGCCATTCACCCTTTTACTAACTGGATGCCCATCTAGTAATGAAGAATGAATAAAAATATTGTCTATGGCTGTGTTACTGCTCTCCTGCACCGTAATTGGAAAAAACACGGTCTGCATCAGATCATATGAATTTATGAGATGTACCAACATCCTTTTTCTTGCACCATTATATACAAGATTTATATTGCAGTCTCCACGTATAACTAATTTCTGGTACTTCCTGCAAAGTGTATCAAGAACCCTCTCTAGTTTGAGCAGAAATGCTCTGAAGTCAGAGTTAGTGGACCTATAAACAACAACAATTAGAAGTTTAGTTTCACTGAATTCAACTGTCCCTGTGCTATATTCAAATATCTGTTCAGTGCAGTACCGTGATACGTCTATGGACTCAAATGGAATTCTGTTATTTACGTACAAAGCCACTCCCCCACCCCGCAAGGAACTCCTTGAAAAACAGCCAATTAATCTGCATCCTGGTAAAGGAAGGCTCTGAATTGTTAAATTATTTAAGTGGTGCTGTGATATACCAATAATTTCAGAGGCAACATCTATAGGCAGTTCACTAACTTAATCTCTAATACCTCTTATATTTTGATGAAATGTGCTAATTACTTCTCTACTTGGAAACATTACATCTTCTGCAGGTGAGCCCTTAGAGGATCTTCCTTTAAGCAGGTATACCTATCAGCTGACTTCAAACTTAAAAAGGTGCATCTCTAACACCAACTACTACAGGAATTTTTCCATGAGTGATCCCACCTCCATCCACTACATTGTCACCTATAAGCTTTGGCAGCCTCCCCTTCCAGTACCTATTGATGTGCAGGCCATGCTTAGTGAATCCCGATCTACTGATAGACCCAACTGGCACCACTGAAGATGTGTCCCATGCCCTCTGCCATCAGCGCCCTCCCCAGTCCCATGTTAACGCACCTAAAAGCCGCATTAAGATGAGACCGTTTATGACGCTGAAACAGTTACACGAAATGCACATTATTGTCACCAGTTTGAGTAGCTGTCTTTACCAGGTCACCACCTACATCATATTTCCCGTCCCTATCAAGACTCTTCTCTGCTCCACCCACTATCACTACCCTATCCTCCTTCGTAAAATTCCTACATAACTCTCGTATACAGTCAGTCACTTAGGCCAACTTTCCACTAGGCTTCACAATGCTGATAAAGTCTTCCTCATACCTTCCACACTTCCATAACTCAGTTAGGAGAATGAAGCTCAGCCCTGTACTACTTTATACTAAAAATGAGTTTCATTGTAGCGATAATTCATGCTAATGTCTTAATGACTGTTACTGCGTAGCTTATTGGTACGTAGCAGTTGTCATCAGTTATACTGTGTCACAGTTTTGTATTGCACAAACAACTTAATATTTCGTTTCTGTTCTTAGGTTCATTTGATAATGAGCTTAGGCTCGCAACTTGTCATCAAATCTTATGGGACTTAACTGCTAAGGTCATCAGTCCCTAAGCTTACACACTACTTACCTAACTTATCCTAAGGACAAACACACACACCCATGCCCGAGGGAGGACTTGAACCTCCGCTGGAATCAGACTAGTCATCAAGTAATAAAGAAAATTTGTATTGCAACTTTGAGACTTCGCTGCAATTTGTTGCGTAATTTGGTTAACCAGAATAGTTGGTGACATCATGTCTTGAGAACTCTTGAACTTAGTAAAAAATCTATTATGTATTAAATTTAATGTGGTTTTATTTTGGGAGACACGTCTCCGCTAGAAGTCGCGGTTTTGAAGTTATTCAAGAAAAATATACAAAAGTAACATTAAATGTGATCTCGCTCGGAAACCATTTGGAATGGCCTTATGAAGTTTGTACCTATAACGGGCGTTCCTGTCTGATACCTGAATATTGGTCATTCCTCCTGGAACACTCTGTACACTTACCAGCCAGAACATTTTGACCACCGACCTGTTATCGACATAAACGCGTCCAGGCGACAGCAGTGTCACCAGGCGGGTAATGACTGCTGGTCAGACACACGCGCGGTGCATGTAGTATCAGGGTGCGTGCTGTCCATGTGCTGAGGAATGCGCGATCTTTTCGTAAACTGCACTACTTGTCGGGTGTTCGAGAACTGCAGTGGTGAGTGTCTTCAGCACGTGGTGAAACCACGTCCAGTCGTCGTTGGGTTGGGCGGCCACTCCTCATTCCGGACGTCGTAGTCTAGGCGGACTCGTGAAACAGGACAGGCAGCGAACTGTGGTGGCAGTAACATCAGACTTTAATGCTGGGCAGAGTACAAGTGTGCCTGAACACACAGTGCACCGACCACTCTTTACGATGGTCCCCCGTAGCCGACCGCAACATCGGCATCTACGACTGAAATGGGCACGTGACCATCGGCACTGGACGTTGGCGTAGTGGCCGAGCGTCACATGGTCGGATGAATTCCGATACCTTCTTCATCATGCCGATGGGAGGGTGCGAATTCTGCGTCTTCTCCTTGATACCCGCACTGCGGGACGGAGACAAGATGTCGGCGGCTCCATTATGCTCTGGGAAATATTCAGGTGGGCATCCATGGGTGCAGTGGAGCTCGTGCAAAGCACCAAGTAATATCGTACACAGATTGGAGACCACGTACACCCCTTCATGAAGATCACGTTTCCCGACAGGAGTGGAATTTTTCAACAAGATAATGCGACGTGTCACGAGGCCAGGAGTATGATGGAGTGGTTTGAGGAACCCAGTAGCGAGCTCTAGTTGATGTGCTGGTCCCCCAAATCGGCAGATCTGAACCTGTTCGAACACATCTGGGATGTGATTTAACGTCGTGTCAGAGCTCATTCCCCCCCCCCCCCCCCACCCCAGAATTTATGGGAATTAGTTGACTTATGTGTGTAGATGTGGTGCCAACTCACTTTAGCGACCTACTAAGGCTTTATTCCTCCCGTGCCACGATGTTTGTTATCTGTGCCAAAGCTTGACATACCGGCTATTAGGCATTCTGCCTGATCAGCGTTATGAGACACAATGAATTGACTATATAAAAAAGATTTCGTTAATGATTGCATGTTCTACCTGAAAACGTGCACATATTTTTCGGAAAGAACTCAGAATTTCCTGCCTTTTATTTTCTATTATACTGAGATCACCAAAAGATGGCAACGAGAAAAGTAGTAGACTTATGTAAGGAAGTTATTACAACCTTTCCACAAATATACGTCGGTGCCGTATTTTCAGTCCTTTATATACGTCGGTGCCGTATTTTCAGTCCTTTGTACGTTCTGTTAAAAAAAAATGTGTATGAGTATGTATCAGTTGGGGTAGTTAACTACAAATCTATTCTCTCGTCATATCACCACGAGAGCGTACTTGCAACTGCGACAGCTAAACTCCCCTCAAAGGCATTGCTATTGACACTGCAGATTTGTTGAAACTTGTGAAACTGAACAGTAGTTAACTGGATCCTAGGTTCGTTTTCGGCTTCTAATTCTTCTATTGCATATTTAAATGATTTCAGAAAATAAATAATTCTTGTATCTGCCTCATCTTGATAGCGTTCGAATCTTTAAGCGGAATCCTTTGTCGAGGGTAAAAACAAAATTCGCTATACGAAGGTGTAAGTACTATAGCATAGTATACAAGATGTTCCAGCGTGTACTGACTTCTTCTAGATATGAGAACTGTCTTGGACATAAGCCACTTTTCTTCATGTACCGCTCAAACATTTTTCAGTACTAATTGTTGTTAATATGAACTTATTTTGATCGAAAGCGTAAGTGCTGCGTAAATACAGTGGGCAGCAGAAGGAATCTGGTAGTTAATATCCAAATCCTTTATTTTATTGCTACCCTGGAAGGTGACAGAAACAAAATCATGCAATATGTCCGGCAAAATGTTGAACTAGCCATCCTCCCTTCTTTCATAGTATTCACACCAGTCTTGTTGACGTTCCTTACAGGACAGCGGTACGTCGACGACATGCCACTCCCCGTTTTGTTGCCTTTCATGGCAAGCCATCCGAGGTTTACATTTCAGCAAGATAATACCCGCCCGCACACGGCGAGAGATTTTACTGCCTGTCTTCGTGCTGGCCAAACTCTACCTTGGCCAGCAAATTGAGAACGTTTGGAGAATTATGAGCAGTTCCCTCCAACTAGCTTGGGATTTTGACAGTCTGATGTGCCAATTGGACAGAATTTGGCAAGATATCCTCAGGAGTACATCCAACAACTCTCAACAATGCCAGGCCGAATTACTGCTGGCATAAGGGCCAGAGACGGACCAAGGTGTTATTGACTTGATCAGTTTGTGAATGAATGATCCAACCATTCTGAAATTTTGATCATTTGTTTGTCAGTACATGTGCATCACACTTGTCGATTTCCGTTCCATTCAGAAAATTCCTACATGGTGCGCTTTTTCTTTTCTTAGGGTGTACTTAGGGGTCAACCTCGACTATAAGTTTCCTTTTTAGCCGCACATGCTGGCCGAGAATGTACAACTCATGCATGTTCAGCACCAACTATACCCCATTCTGGCCAGTAAGCAGATTAATGCTAGAATAAAATTTCATTTATACAAAGCAACGGTGTTATCTGCTTTATTGGATGGCTGCTCCAGGTGGGTTATCACTTGCCTCACTAACCTTAAATCACTCAACTCGACTGAAAGTAGATAGACACTGGTTCTGTAGCTCTAGATCGGTGGCCCCGCATAAGATATGTAGCGCCACTATGGAGGCTCCTCAATAGCAGGTTGAGTGCATGAATCACCATCTCAGCAGGACATATGGACCTCGGGGCCCACCCTTTGCTTACGCTTCATTGAAGATAACCATAACCCAAGTACATCCTCACCCCAGAAGAACAGCATGAAGGGAGGCTAATACACTACACACACACACACACACACACACACACACACACACACACACAATTCTATCATTAGATCTCTTCTGGATCGTGAACGTCGCCTGCATGCACAAGTTCTCTATCGGTGAATCGGTGACTACAGTAGTACGGTCGGCAATGGAACGGGACCCTCTGAACTCCGCTTTGGTTCTGTGTTGTGTTCAGTGACTCACCGAGATAATTAAACCATTTTCACGTAACTATTTTTGTGTCTCTCATTCTCTGCTTTCGGTCTTTAGCACCCACACATCGCTGGAAGATAAAAATTTTCACATCTTTTAACGATCTCGAAAACTATCTATGAGTACCTCATATAAACCCGAATTCTTTTATCGCGGATTCCTTTTGTTACCCCAAAAGTGGGAAAAAATTGTAGCTGCCGAAGAACACTACTTCCAGTAAATTATTTTACATTATCCTGTAAAAATAAAAGTGTTGTCTGTCTAAGAAACAACGAGAAGAAATTCACTAGCCGGCCAGAGTGGCCGAGCTGTTCTACGCGCTACAGTCTGGAACCGCGCGACCGCTACGGTCGCAGGTTCGAATCCTGCCTTGGACATGGATGTGTGTGATGTCCTTAGGTTAGTTAGGTTTAAGTACTTCTAAGTTCTAGGGGACCCATGACCCCATAAGTTAAGTCGCATAGTGCTCAGAGCCATTTGAACCATTTGAAGTAATTCCCTAGCTTACTCAGCCAGTACTCCACAACCCTTCCTTTATGTGGCTTATCGAATGGCAGCCATCTTTGTTTTCGAGACTATAATCATTCCAGTCCAGGCAGCCTAGCACTACGAGCTGAATTAGCCCGTAATTCTGAGTGAAGTCTGCAAAACGGCTGCTGATGCGTTGCCTACGGCTCGATGCACACGAACGGTTTATTATTGCAAACCCGCCGCTCATTTTCTCGTGGGTTTCAGCAGTGCATATGAAACAACGGATCCGATCATACTATGGTGATCACGGTGTGAACTCGCCGCGAGAACGAGGCGAGAGAATTGTGATCGGCTGCCACTGTTGCATCGCAGCGATATCGCCAAGCGCGGCGAAGCAGCAGCCGTTGTAGGGTGAGCTGGAGCGCAGCCCAACCCACAGCCACCGTCAGGCTGCCACGGATGCAGACGGTTTGCACACGGGATTATTGATTAACATCGTGAAAAAATATCCTGAAATACGGGACACGTTTCACAAGGAGCATCTTGATAAGATTAAGAAGAGAACCGCGTGGTTTCAAGTGGGTGCAAAGTTTTGTGAGAATTTTTCTGCGAAACCGAATGACGAGAGAAATGATATAGTGAAATATGACAGTAACTATTTTCTGTTTGTATTCTAAAGATACCGGTAAGGTTTTTGCTCAAATTTCTCCATTTAACATTCTAAACAGCGCTAAGCAGCAAACGCTTTGCTCCCTCGTTCTGGACGAAAAATCTTCGGTTAACTATGCACGTTCTTAGCTGTGGTTGCTGTACGTACACAATAGTAGGTAAAGACGTAGATCAGAAAAGAAGTCTGTCATTGGCGAATAATTAGAGTGTCAAAGTTAAATAGAATCCTTTGTTTTAATATATGAACTCTTATACTATTATATCTATTACTGAATAAGATTTCAATGTCTTATTCTAGACAAGAACTTAAATACTTAAATTTTGCACTGTTCTGAACCACACGATAAACTAAATTATTAACGTAAATAAGTAGGCTGAACTACAACTAAAAAGAATGCTACTTGGTGGGGGCAACGAAGTGTGAAAGAGACGAAATAGTGGTTCCTTGATGAGACAGAAGCAGGCAGGAGGCTGTCATAAGCGAAATCTTGCCACGTGAAAGACTATTGAATTTACATTGCTATTAAAATGTGTGCAATTATATATTTTGTGGCTGCAGTACAATAATGCATTGGTTACATTGAACGGGATGAGGCTACATAATTCATTTCAAACTGCCATTGCCAATATTTAATTGAATAGTATTAATAATTTTAATATAATAACAATAATTAATATTCAATAATTTTCAAACCTTTTTTTTACAAATGAGTTCTTATGAACTGATGGGAATCACAGTGACTGAAGACTCTTCAAGCCGTTTTATGCATTATATTGTCCTTCATTGCGAACACCGTCGGTTTCGCACCGTTACGGGTTCGCCCTACGAAAAATCTAAATCCTATTCTAAATAAGCCTGTTCTACAAAAAAAGCACTTTAGTTAACAGTGCATCATCTGAGGATTCACCTGTAATGGTACGAAAGTGGCAGTGTTCCCAAGATGGGACTACATAACAGCTAAAGTGGCTTGAAGAGTCTGTATTCACTTTGAATCACATCAATTCATAAGAACTTATTAGTAAAATGAGGTTTAAACATTCTTAAATACTAACCCTATATCTTTGTTTTATGTGTAAAAGACTGGAAAGCGCCCATCTTTGCACCCTTCAGTGGTATTGCACCATATTAAGAACTTAGAGGAACAAGTATTGTGTCAAAATGTAGTAGAATCATTAAAACGTCTACCATGTTGTTCGAAAAATTTAATCTGCACACTAAGCTCAGAAACACAAATTTGGTTTACGATGGGTCATTTTGGCGCACTTATAACTCGAGCAACTAGGTACTTTCCCGACTGCGCAGAGTCACCATAAACAAGATTCCTCAGATAGTCCTAAAGAGAAAGCACAAAGCACATTTGTGTGTATAGGTGTCACTGCTTGGACCGTGTATCATTTACCGCACCTAACGGGTCAGATCTTCTTGAGTTTTATGCCACAGGTACCGATGCAGTTCTAGGGAGATTCATCAAATAATATTCGTTTCCAGTTGTGGCTCCAGCACGATGACAGGCCAGCACATTTTACAGTTTCCATTTAATATCATCTCGAAGCAAAATTCGTGAGGATTTGACTGATAGGGGAATCAAGATTCGCCGCTAATATCACCAGACATGATTCCATTGGCGTTTTTTTTAAATTGGGCTTGTTTATAAAGAATGGTTGCAGGTATTATGGGAATGACAAAAATAAATTACGATGGAGTGGAGGGATGCTTTAGATTGAGTGTCTCAGATGTAATTACGTAAATACAATTTATGCAAGGAACGTGGTAGTTACGTCGAGCAATTTTTTATTAAGTAAGAAGGGTTGTTAGTCCAAGATACAAAAGAAAAACAAAGCGAGGCGATTTGATTTTCCTTGTGACAGGTTAATGTACCATTTCCGGACATGTGATACACAGCATAAATTTACCTACTAAGTTCCCTATGAAACATCTAGAAGTGTGTATGAGGGATTACGCAGCACCCGGTATGGACTTGGTCACCGCGCCGGCTTTAATGCCGCTCGCGGTCGAGAGGCGGATTCAATACACACGATATCTGCTGCTATTGACTGGTCACTGTTTGGCTTCCATTGAAGGGAAGGATAAAAGAATGCTCTGCCCTCCGTCAGTGTGAACTCGCCCACGCATCCTTTTAAGAGGGATACTGAAGAGAGCGTGAGGCCTTCAGATTATTGCAAGGTCGTTCACAAAACCCAAAGAAATTCTGGGCGAATGTAAAGTCTGTTCCTGGGATCAAAGTTATTGTTCAGTCATTCACTGACGAGACAGGAACTGACACTCAGAATAGCAAGTCAAATCAGAAAGGCCTAACTCTGTTTGTAAATATTCCTTTACAAAGGAAAACCCAGGAGTTGTGCTCCATTTTAGTTCTCGTACCACTTAACAAGATGAATGAAATAGATGTTACTGTTAGTGGCGCTGAGCAACAACTGAAATCGTTAAAATTGAACTAAGCCCCACGACCCATTCTATATCTACATCTACATCTACATCGGACAGTGTCGGAGGGTACCCCGTACCACTGTTAGTCATTTTCTTTGCTGTTCCACAAGCAAATGCAACGAGGGGAAAATGTCTGTCTATATGCCTCCATATGATCCCTAATTTCTCGTATCTTATCTTCGTGGTCCTTACGTGCATTGTCTGTTGGAGACAACACAATCGTTCTGCAGTCAGCTTCAAATGCCGGTTCTCTAAATTTTCTCAGTAGTGTTTCTCGTAAAGAACGCCACCTTCCCTCCAGCATCTCCGAATACCTGCGTTTTGTTTGAACCTACTAGTAACAAATATAGCAGTCCGCCTCTGAATTACTTCGATATCTTCCTTTAATCCGACCTGTGGCGGATCCCAAACGCTCGAGCAGTATTCAAGAACAGGTCTACTAGCGTCTTACATGCGGTCTCCTTTACAGATGAATCTCACTTTGCTAGAATTGTTCCAATGTACTGAAGACGACCACTCGCCTATCCTACCACAATCTTCACATGCTCGTTCCATTTCATATCGCTTTGCTCTGAACATTACAGGTTTATTTTTCTTACTCAGCCGCATCAGCTTACATTTCTTTTACATTTAGAGCTAGCTGTCATTCATCACACCAACTACAAATTTTGTCTAAGTCATCTTGCATCCATCTACAGTCACTCAACTTCGACATCTTACCTTACACTGGAGCATAATCACCACACAACCGCAGATCGCTGCCCACCCGTCCGCCAAATCATTTATGTATATAGAGAGCAACAGCGGTCCTACCACACATCCCTGAGGCACTCCTGACGATATCCTTGTCTGTGATGAACACTTGCCGTCGAAGACAACATACTGTGTCTAAAACTTAATAAGTCTTCGAGTTACTCATATCTGTAAACCTATTCCATTACGCTCGTGCCTTCTTTAATAGCCTGCAATGAGGCACGGTGCCAAACAGTTTCCAGAAATCTAGAAATATAGAATCTGCCTGATTCCCTTCATCTATAGTTCGCATTATATCATGTGCAAGGGCAAGCCGAGTTTCGCAAGAGCGATGCTTTCTCAAATCATGGTTATTGGTGGATGTAAACTTCTCGGCCCCAAGGAAATTTATTATAATAGACCTGAGAATATGTTCGAGAATTCTGCAGGAAACCGATGTTAGGGATATTGGTCCGTAATTTGTCGGATATGTTCCTTTGCCCTTCTTATACACAGGAGTCACCAGCGCTTTTTTCCAATCGCTTGGCACTTCGCCCTGGGCTAACGATTCGCAATAAACGAAAGCCAAGTAAGGGGTCAATGCCGTAGAGTACTCGTTGAAGAATCGAACTCGGATTCCATCTGAACCTGGCGATTTATTAGTTTTCAAGTCCTTCAGTTGTTTATTTACGCCAGGGATGCCTATTACTATGCCGTCCATACCGGAGTCTGTTCGAAGGCCAAAGGACGGTATGTTTATACTATTATCCCGTGTGAATGATTTCTTGAACGTCAAATTTAAAACTTCGG
Source organism: Schistocerca piceifrons (assembly GCF_021461385.2). Classification (NCBI taxonomy): domain Eukaryota; kingdom Metazoa; phylum Arthropoda; class Insecta; order Orthoptera; family Acrididae; genus Schistocerca; species Schistocerca piceifrons. Next base: position 176,708,006 of record NC_060149.1, on the reverse strand, counting down.
CTTTGGTTTTCTGTCTTCAGTTGCCGCACCAGACTGGTCAACAAGTGACTGGCTGGGAGCTTTAGACCCACTTGGCGATTCTACACAGGACCAGGATTTTCTAGCGTTCTCTGTCAGACCTTTTGCTAGGGTATGACGGTGGTAATAGTTGTAAGCATCCTACATAGATCTTTCCACAGACGCACGATTTTCTACTCACCTCTGCTTGTCGCCATTTGCGCGTTCCCTTTTGAACCGAGAGTGCAACAGCCTCTGGTTCCTCAGAATTTTCCGAATCTCTCTGTGAAACCATGGTGGGACTTTTCCGTCCTCCAATCACTTACTAGGCACATAATTCTGCAGACCACGATTTACAGTTTGCGTAAACTTCGCTCATAATTCCTCTACGTCCATCATACTGGAAGTAAGCGATGATACTACACTGTCTAAGTGAGATGTTATCCTCTGTCTATCTGCTCATTCTAGCAGATTTATAAACTTTCATAACCATAGTTGCTATAGTGACTGCTGATCCCCGTTTCTACACTGACGTTGTCGATAAGGTCCTGCCTATTTGTAGCTACAAGATCTAAGATGGATTCCCTGTCAGATTCTATGCCCAATTTGTGTCTGTGTAAGCCTCCTGTTAACTGTAATCTGCTGTAGATACTTCCAATTAAAACCTGTGCTGAGTAGTTTAAAGAAATCACAGGTCACACCAGTCTACAAGGAGGGCAGCAAAACTGATCCACTAAAGTACTATCCTGTACCATTGACAACTAGCATGTTAGAAAGTATTCCGAGCTCGAACACAATTAGGTATCTCGCAAAGAAGGACCTCCTCCATGACAACCGGCTTCGATATCGAAAACATAGATCATGTGAAATGCAACTCGCACTTTTCTCACATGACATCCTGAAAGACATGAAGGAAGTCAGGTAGAGATAGTATTTCTTTGTTTCCGAAAAGCACTTGACTAAGTACCACGCCTACACTTATCAAAAGTACGATCGTATGGGTTATCAGACGATATTTGTGGCTGTTGAGAATTTCTTGGTAGGAAGGGCGTAGCATAATAGCTAGGATGGAGAGTCATCGACAGATGTAGTAGTAACATGGGGTTTGTCCCAGGGAAGTGAGCTGAGTCCTTTGCCGTTCGTGTTGTATATTAATAGTCTTGCGGACAATATTGATCGAGACATCAGACTTTTCGCAAATGTTGCCGTGAGCTATGATGAAGCGCTGTCTGAACGAAGCTGTACAAATATTCAGTCGGAACTTGATAAGATTTCAAAGTGGTGTAATGATTGGAAGCTTGCTTTAAATCTTCAGAACTGTAAAATTTTGCACCTCACAAAATCCACTGATGATTATAATAGCAATAATTGACAGTTGTAATCGTAAGCTCGTACACATACATGGGTGTAACACTTAGTAAGGACGGACACATAGACTCAGTTGTGGGTAAAGCACATAGCAGATTTCGATTTCTTGGTAGAGTACTTGGGGAATGCGATCAGTCTACAAATGATATTGCTTACAAATCACTCTTGTGGCCCATAATAGAATATTGCCCAAGAGTGTGGGACCCATACCAAAGAGGACCAGCAGGGGATATAGAACGTACACAGAGAAGGGCAGCACGAATGGTTAGATGTTTATTTGACCGGCGGGAGAGTGTCACCTCAACGTTGAAAGAACTGAACTGGCAGACGCTCGAAGGCAGACGGAAACTATCCCAGAAAGCCCACTAACAAAGATTTAAGAACCGATTTTAAATGATGACTCAAGAAATATACTAGAAACCACTACATATCTCTTCCATGGGTATATTGAGAACAAGAGTAGATTAATTACAGCACGCAGAGAGACATTTAAACAATCATTCTTCCCGCGCTCCGTACATGAATCGAACGGGGAAAAGTCGTAATAATTGGTACAGTGAGAAGTACTCCCTACCATGCACTTCACAGTTGTCTGCCGATTATAGATGTAGAACCACATCTGTGTGACGTCCACGACAACTTACAAGTGTCAGTAGTGGTCAAAACAATGTTTTGTTTGGTGTGAGTGCATTGTTTAGGAGGTAAGTGAGTTCCAACATGGGCAAATTGTTGGTGCTCGTATGGTGGGTGCATCTGTAACCTTGATAGCCGAAGGTTTTGATGTTTCAAGAGGCACCGTGTTGAAGATTTATACAGCTTACAGCGAAAGCTAAGTAACAGGGCGGACGAAAATGTTTGTTCAGTGATCGTGGCGGGCGGTCACGGAAGAGGGTTGTGACGAAAAGCAAGACGGCGGCAGCTGCTAAAGTCACTGTAGAACTGAATGTCGCGAACGTAAGAAACACAAAGGGGCTCCGTAAATTGGAAATTAAAGGCCGAGCTGGAATTGCAAAACTACACATCAGTGATGCAAATGCACGAACAGGAAAATGTTCTGCCAAAGCCATAAAACCTAGACGATGGGGCAATGGAAGAATGACATTTGGTTGGCTGGGTCTTGTTTCATATTTTTTACAACTTGTAGCCGAGTTTGCTTTCCAAGAGAGAAACATGGTGAGTGTTCGGTGATCATGTGGGCAACTTTATCACAGAATTTCGTGGGCGCCAAGGTTACTCTGCAAGGTCATATTATTGCCAGGATTATGTAACCGTTTTAGCTGATCAAGTGAATCCCATGGCACAATGTTTGTTTCTCAATGGTGATGTGACGACAGAGCTACTCTTGATACAGCTCGCATAGTCCATGACTCGTTTCATGAATACGAGGATGAACGGTCACATCTGCCCTGGCCACCACAGTCATATTATTGAGCCTTTGTAGTGTAGTATGGAGAAAGAATGCGTGATCATATTAATGGTCATCTGCAAGTTGTAAACTTCCATAAGCTCATGTACCGCAATTAAAACTATGGGCTAAACATAAAACTAATTAGGAAAAGGTAACCCTGTTGAAACATGAGTCTTGGATTAACCACATAGCACTATATCCATATACATTATAAAACTGAATATATGTACGTATGTATGTATGTATGTACGTGTATATACACACTACTGGCCATTAACATTGCTACACCAAGAAGAAATGCAGATGATAAATGGGTATTCATTGGACAAACATATTATACTACAACTGACACGTGATTACATTTTCACGAAATTTGGGTGCGTAGATCCTGAGAAATCAGTAACCAGAACAACCACCTCTGGCCCGTAATAACGGCCTTGATACGCCTGGGCATTGAGTCAAACAGAGCTTGGATGAAGTGTACAGGTACAGCTGCTCATGCAGCTTCAACACGATACCACGGTTCATCAAGAGTAGTGACTGGCGTATTGTGACGAGCCAGTTGCTCGGCCACCATTGACCAGACGTTTTCAATTGGTGGGAGATCTGGAGAATTTGCTGGCCCAGAACAGCAGTCGAACATTTTCTGTATCCAGAAACATGCGGTCGTGCATTATTCTGCTGAAATGTAGGGTTTCGCTGGGATCTAGTGAAAGGTAGAGCCACGGGTGGTAAAACATCTGAAATGTAACGTCCACTGTTCAAAGTGCCGTCAGTGCGAACAAGAGGTGACCGAGACGTGTAACCAATGGCACCCCATACCATCACGCCGGGTGATACGCCAGTATGACGATGACGAATACACGCTTCAAATGTGCGTTCACCGCGATGTCGCCAAACACGGATGCGAGCATTATGATGCTGAAAACAGAACCTGGATTCATCCGAAAAAATGACGTTTTGCCATTCGTGCACCCATGTTCGTCGTTGAGTACACCATCGCAGGCGCTCCTGTCTGTGATGCAGCGTCAAGGGTAACCGCAGCCATGGTCTCCGAGCTGATAGCCCATGCTGCTGTAAACGTCGTCCAACTGTTCGTGCAGATGGTTGTTGTCTTGTAAACGTCCCCATCTGTTGACTCAGGGATCGAGACGTGGCTACACTATCCGTTACAGCCATGCGGATAAGATGCCTGTCATCTCGACTGCTAGTGATACGAGGCCGTTGGAATCCAGCACGGCGTTCCGTATTACCCTCCTGAACCCACCGATTCCATATTCTGCTAACAGTCATTGGATCTCGACCAACGCGAGCAGCAATGTCGCGATACGATGAACCGCAATCGCGATAGGCTACAATCCGACCTTTATCAAACTAGGAAACGTGATGGTACGCATTTCTCCTCCTTACACGAGGCATCACAACAACGTTTCACCAGGCAACGCCGGTCAACTGCTGTTTGTGCATCAGAAATCGGTTGGAAACTTTCCTCATGTCAGCACGTTGTAGGTGTCGCCACCGGCGCCAACATTGTGTGAATGCTCTGAAAAGCTGATCATCTGCATATCATAGCATCTTCTTCCTATCGGTTAAATTTCGCGTCTGTAGCACGCCATCTTCGTGGTGTAGCAATTTTAATGGCCAATAGTGTATGTATGAATGTTCCCTATCTCCTCCTAAACTACAAGAATGGTTTCAACCAAATTTGTTACACATATCACTTACTGACCGAAAATCATCACTAAGGATGTAAAAAATACCTACCTGCCAAACGGGTTGGGGGTGTTGGGGTGGGGGTGAGAAAGCAGTGTAGCCCACAACGAGCGAATACCAATGCTTCAGTCATCCGGTATTTGAGAATGAGACCACTTAGAGATTTGCAACAACCTTTTGACATAATTTCAAACCCTTAATCAGTTTTTCCTCGCTGACGACGTTCATAAAATAATGAAAGGAAAAATGTTTACCGCTTACTACTTTTTCACTGCTTATGCAGTAAAACTGTCGCATGAAGCATGACGTTTTGATTTATTACTTCTTTACTCCTACGTGTAAAAGCAATAAATTTCGCAGATAATAGCCGCATATGTCACTTAATGTACCTACAAAAATATATCATTGTATGACACGTATTTTAGGAGACAGGACGCCAAATAGAGAGATGCGTGAAAATGTGAGGCATCATGTATGACGTTTTAATCTATTACTAATTCTATTCGTAACGTATTTTCGCAAACAGTGTCCACATGTGGCATGGAATGTACATGGAAAAATATATGGTTGTACGACACATAGTTCAGGAGACATGATATCATAAACATGGAAATGTGTGGAAAAATGCCGCATAATGTGTAACGTTTTCATTTATTACTTCTTTAGTACTAGGTCTATTCACAACAAATTTCGCAAACAGTAGGCCCCATATATCACTGGGTGTACCTACAAAATTATTTCTTTGTACAGCACATAGCTCGGAAGAGACGACGTCATAAACATTGAGCTGCGTGAAAACGAAACTGCATGACGAAATACGCTAGAGATACAAGTAAAATATGTGCACAAATACTTGTGAAATATGTTAAATATAAAACTTCCTGGCAGATTAGAACTGTGTGCCCGACCGAGACTCGAACTTGGGACCTTTGCCATTCGCGGGCAAGTGCTCTACCATCTGAGCTACCGAAGCACGACTCACGCCCGGTTCTCACAGCTGTATTTCTGCCAGTATCTCGTCTCCTATCTTCCAAACTTTACAGAAATCTCATTCTGGAAACATCGTCCAGGCTGTGGCTAAGCCATGTCTCCGCAGTATCCTTCCTTTCAGGAGTGCTAGTCCTGCAAGGTTCGCAGGAGAACTTCTGTAAAGTTTGGAAGGTAGGAGACGAGATACTGGCAGAAGTAAAGCTGTGAGTACCGGGCGTGAGTCGTGCTTCGGTAGCTCAGATGGTAGAGGACTTGCCCGCGGAAGACAAGGGTCCCGAATTCGAGTCTCGGTCGGGCACACAGTTTTAATCTACCAGGAAGTTTCATATGAGCGCACACTCCGCTGCAGAGTGAAAATCTCATTCATGTTAAATATATGTGAAATATATCTGACATGTGCAGAGGCAGGAAATTTCGCGGCTAAAAAGCGCATCCTAAATCACTGGAACGATTTCAACAAAATTTGGTAGACATATTAATTACAATCTGGATAGAAATATTGTGGGGGTTAGAATTACCAGCCTTCAACTGGGGTGAGCGTGATAACTTGCGGAGAGAAGGTGGGAGGAGGAGATGGACTGACAGTCATGAAAACTAGGAGATGGGCACAGATTAGTGGCGAGGAGGACGTGAATAGAGAAAGGAACGAGCGTGAGATGGACAGAGGCAGAGGAAGGAAGTGGTAGGCAGGGAGAGCGAAAAGAAGAGGCGAACAGACAGAGGGGTAGGAGGATATGGGCAGAGAAAGGCAAGAGGAGGAAATGGACAGAGATAGGAAAGAGGGGGAGGTAAAAAGTGTGATGGACAGAAGAGATGGACAGACAGAGCGGGGAGGAGGAGATGGACAGAGGGGAAAGGAGCAGGTGGGCTGAGAGGGGAGAAGTGGATTGACAGGGAGAGGGAGGATGAGTAGATGGACAAAGAGTGGGGGTGGAGAAGGTGGACAGAGAAGGCTGGTGGTGTAGATGGACAGAAGGGGCGAAAGGAGGAGATGGATAACGGAATAAATACAAACCTGGGAAATGCTAGGTATTTACCTAAAGTGCGCGTCATTTATGACGGCGGCCGAGTTTAGGTTCGTTCTGCGCATCTGACGTCACAAAACACAGTCAGCCAATGAACAGAGAACGACGTTGCCATAGCTCGACTGCAGTGCAGAGCACGGACGAGTGTCTTCAGTTTTGGAAACGTTCAGTCATAAATAAAGTAATTGAGCAAAAGCAATGTCTTGATAGCAGACTTTCTTTTATAGAAAGTTTGGAAAAACCATTCTTTATACCAGCTGCTTCATATTCTATTAATTAATTAAACCAAACAAGCAATAAGCCTCCTATATCAGGCGATAGCAAGGAAAGGTGTTTGTATGATTCTCACTAACCGCTTTTTCGCAATAAAGAACAGCGGTAATTGTTCGTTTCCTATTGTACTTCGACGAAACGTGAGCAATTCATAATCATGCCAACAGTGTCTGTCGGTATTTTGCGTGATATTTTAGTCTTCCGGGATATATATATTGAATGACGAGCTGCGTTAGTGTAATGGTTAAGGTGTATGGCTGCTAAGCTTCTGAGTTCAAACCTTGATCGGTGCTTAATATTTTCTTTATTTAAAAACAATATCTAAGTGTCTTACTTCATGAATTTTATTCGTTTGAATGTAATTTTCTGAAATTTCTAGTGGCAACTAAAATCGATGATACGGAAAGTATACGCTATGGACTTTTACCTCTGCAAACTCTTCAAAATTTCGTGCAATGGTTTACTACATCTAATGCTGCACAATAACTGCGTTGAACATCGAAACAAAATTAAGTCATTTATGGGGGGAAGGTATCAGTCAAGAAGATGTGTAAAAATCAAATTTTTGGGCCAAATAGTTTTTGTGAAATCGAATGATAAAGTGTGTCAAAGCAGTCGAAACACCATGTGCCTGCACAGGCGAGCAGTGCAATGATGACAAAATCACGCACATCGAGGAATGTGGGGAGCGCGTCTCTGTAGCAGCGACAGGGTTAATGCGGCCGTGGTGGCTTTACTACATAAACTGCGCGCTCCCCCACCCCCAACCCCTAAACGTAAGTTTGTGAACTATACTATGGCAGTGCTTCTCTTGGCGCGTACAACTGGCAACGCAGCAATCTCCCGCGTCTGGGCGGGCATGCGCGAACCACCAAGGTAAAAGAATTGAACTATAGTAATCAATTAAAAGAGAACATCATTTGAGCACAAAAAGAAATTGGATTACAAATAAAATTAATTTATCATAGTAGTTCTGCTGTTCAAATACACGAATGTAAACCTAATTAAAGATCTAACTTAAGTTCAGAAACGCCGAGAATTCGGAATAAATAGTCGCTTAACATGAAAGATTGTAATGTCTTGGCAATGAGCGGGAGGTAGTCATCTAACAAATCAGCTTCAAATGCGCAAATATGTGGTGCCCGCTCAGTGACTACGTGATTACCCCCAAGGAATGGCTAACTAAAGCGTGCATACTGCTTCAAAGACAATCTTGAATGAAGCCTCAATCTCACCACCATTTTATAATAGTTACTCGCTCCTATCGTCACACGTACCTCTATGTCTCCTCAGGCGTTTGCTTAAGACTGCATAACTCACCGAATTCTGCAAGTCGTTGAGCAGAAGAATGTGTGTGCCACGATCTTCTGCTGATTGCTGTTGGAGTATAAGAAGTCCTCGCTCGCCGAACACCGAAAAAGAAGAGATTGCTGCTCACTCAGAAATGTGTGTGAAATCTTATGGGACTTAACTGCTAAAGTCATCATTCCCTAAGCTTACACACTACTTAACCTAAATTATCCTAAGGACAAACACACACACCCATGCCCGAGGGAGGACTCGAACCTCCACCGGGACCAGCTGCACAGCCCTTGACTGCAGCACACAAGACCGCTCGGCTAATCCCGCTTTCTGTGTGCCAGTAAGGTGGCTTTACAATATTTTGACCAATGATACAGTAGTAAATAAACCAACTAAACACTGCAACACCAGACCATTTGCAATAAGAAACAGATCTAATTACATATTCGTAAATTACAATTGTTCGTAACATTAGTTGACGCCATTGTTAACATGAAGTTCATTTAAATGTCAACAAACTTGTATTTACCATCAACTCAGCTACATAGATGGTTCAGTAGTTCATGCAGGTCGATTTCCTAGCTCATTGTGATAAACCTTTCATTATAGCAAGTTCACAGTTCCTACTAAATATAAGATTCGCTTCATGTAATGTCCTCTCTATCTCATAGATAATGTCTTCTGAGGAAATTTCCTAAAGGTTCTGTGCGTATAGCCCATAGTAGCATTCAAAACAACACACGCCAAACCATCCTTCTCATGGGTAACGATGAATATCAGTTTTCCTGATGCAGACCCCATGGAAACCATAGTATTATCGCCGTAGAACTTCATCACGTCACGTGGGCAGCAAAACATGATAATAGTACCGTTATCCATACGATAATTAACAGCGCGACAGTAGGAGTTCTGCGTGCTTGTGCTACACAACTACCGGTGTTTATTTCTCGACAGACAGGCAGGTAAATTAGCGGTTTGCGACAGACAATAGGCGGCTACCCTTGTGGAGCATTTCCTGGCGACGGGCCCGTAATGGAGGCTGCCAGCCTGTCAGCAGTGGCGCAGGTCGTTTGGAACTTGCCAAGTGGGTCTGCCAGTGTATGCGTTGCCTGGAGCAGGTGATCTTGGGTAAATACCTTGCTCATGGCTGTGTAGATCAAGCTAGTGAAATATTGTAAAGGCTGACAGCTCGCCCCATGCCTCAAGAATGGTGGCAGTGTCTCAGCTGTGTCAACAGCATCCAGCTCAGGTTGCTCTCGGCTCGCCGACTTACAGACTTGGTTACATGGAATTAAGATCACTTGTGTGGCTGTGTAGACTTTCCGGCGTATTAACAGATCAAACTCTCGTCAGGTATTCAGCCGTATGAAACCATCATCTGCTCACAATATTTCCGGTGTCCACCTAGCCGACATCATCACATGAGAAAAGTTAACTGGCTCTCACCAGTAACTGATTCAAACGGTGAACGACTGAACCTTTATAGGCAGCGGAAATATGAAAGAACATGCGCTAAGGTAATGGGCAAGCGCTAGAGCGATCCTGCTGCCCCCTTTGCGTAAGAAAAGTTGCAGCACCTCCAGTGGCGAATATTGTCCAAATAACGATATTTCGTTAAAATTTATTACTCATAGCCGGCCGATTCAGACGACGTTACTTCTTCAAAACTGATAAAACGGTCTTCTAGGACTTGTGGAGGGGAGTGGGTACATAATATTTTGAATAGGCACCGATGCCTGGAAACGTAGCGATTCCTTTCCACAACGGTTTCAGTTCAGAAGTGTAACGCGTCCAGAGGGAAGCAAAGAAGTTTCAGAGATGCTTGTCCTGGTATGTAATACGATAGAGAGCGTGACGAATACTACATCAGACGGTCACCTGATGGGGAGTGTGGTACAGAACATGCCTCGTAGGTACAATGTCAGTAACAACACTGGTGGTCGCCACATAGAGCTGCTGCTGTAATGCGTCAGTACTGTTCTGTACGTACAGTATGCTGGGTTTTTTTTGTTTCGGAGTAATGTAACCACGTAATGTTTAATTGTTGATGCAAACGTATGTGCTTAAGTGATAAATGGATGTTTTGTTATGTCGTCTTTCGAGCTGTTATCTAGTATGGTACTGCGTCACGCCTAAATCAGTTCCTCAAGAAGAAGTAGACGAGTTAAACATCTGCACTGAAACCGTCTTAGAACTGAAACGGTACATTGCCGGACGTGGATTCCTATTCAAAATGTTATGTACTCTTTCCCCTCTACGAAGCTTAGAAGTTTTTAACATGAATTTCTGAACATTCTAGACAGAGGAATATGAGATATTAATTGACGTGCTTATCTTCACAATCACCGAGGTTCCTTCATATAAATGTGATTGTTTATCAACTGATATCAATCCATCTCAAACCACATGAATGTTAAGAAAATACGAAAATTGAACAAGAGATGCGTCATGCAATTACAATGAAATCCAGACCATTAGCTGCTTACAGGGGTTGATAAATATCAACGGGGACAGTTGAAAATGTGTGCCTCCGCCGGGTCTCGAACCCGGGGTATCCTGTTTACATGGCAGATGCTCTGCCCAACCTATTCTTTTTTTAAAAAAAAAAGAAAAGAGAGATAGTAGATCAGAGGGCAGAGAGGGCAGGGGTCGTGCTTGGGGGCCTGGCAACGGTGTCCCCGTCTCCTTACAGGATAAGGGAGAGGAGGCAGGAAGGAAACATTGTACATGTGTGTCTAATTCTTTTTCTCCTTCTTGTTTTTTTATTTGTTTATTTGTTTAATTTTAATGTCCCAGAAGGAAAATCATATATGAAAAATAAAGGAAAGAAATATAGGGCCGAAGTGAGATCCTCGTCACTTCACTGGCTGTAATATCCTATCCTGGGAAACGACGTAAACCTGGGACTCCCCACCGCTTCGGGGGTCATGAAATATGCTGCCTACAAAGTTCGCAAAGTGCGTTTTATATTTAGAGTGGCGTCGGATGATTTCGTGTTTTTCTAGTAGATAATGCCAATAGTCCATGCCCAATATCAAGATCCGCGAGAGTACGTAGTGCGATGTGTGTCCTCCAATCCAGCGGACTGCCGACGTTTTCTGTGAAGGGAAAAAGACAGCGTCAGGGGAAAACAAAGCGTCCGTCGTGATCGTGGATTCGTCGGTGCGTCGGAGGAGTACCATGATACTTTGCGTCAGCCGCCAAACATCCTCTGCCTCACCGCAGTGCAGAGAATGTTTGTCGGTGTCCTGCATTCCACATATAAGGCAGAGCGGGGAATCTACCATGCGAATGTCGTACAATCGTTGGTGGTTGACTGTCTTGCGGTTGATTAATGTATACCAAGACGATCTCGCCGCCGTGGTGAGGAGAGGCGTATGGACAGCTCGCCAAATCTGTCGCCAATCCCACGTTGGGTATTTAAGTTCGACAACATTGGTGCCATGATGACGCTTCAAGTATCGATATATGTCACGGGTAGTAGGGATTCCTGTAGAACGTATCTGTAACTGAACATAACTAAAATCAACAAAGAACCGCGCAACGTGAGAAAAAGAAGGCGATATTGTGCTACCGCCACCGAAGGTTCAAATGACGAAGGAAGAATCACGTCCAGGATCGCCGACGTGATGGCGTGTTGCCGTCGGTTCCATGTTCGGAACGTCGCTCGCAGGTATAGAGCTAGAGCCTTGTTCTGCACATTCGTGAGACGAAGTCCTCCAGAATGGTGTGGGAGAGTTAGTCTCGTATTTGACCTTAAACAACATCCCTTGGCTGCCATAGTATCCCAAGGCCGCCATTAACCTGTCAGCAATCTACGTGGCATTGGCAGTACCTGTGCCAGGTGCAGCAGTCGTGAATTCGGAGCACTTCGTGGATTCGGAGTGAATTGTTCCGTATGTGCATTCAGACGTGCTGGAGCAGACGTCTGTAGCTCGCCGTTGCTGATTGCCGTAGCGATCGGGTGAACAATACTCCTAAGCATCACAAGCTGTCCACCGTCGTAAACGGACTGTGCAGAACGTCCAGACCTCGTCCGAAGTGCATTATCTTGGATTTATTCACGTTGACCCTGCTTCCCGCAGCTACTCCGTACGTAGTAAGGACAACCGCCTTACGTACTTCGTTCTCCGACCGAACGAGTATCATCAAGTCGTCGGCATATGCACGACACTTGAAGGAACTCGCACGGAGTCGGACGCCTGTAAGAGTCCGTCCGAAGGTCTATTGCAAACAGCATCATCGACAAGGGACGTCCTTGCCGAACTGAGCTGCAAACAGGAATCGTTCCTACCTCCCTGCCATTGACTCTCACCTTCGAAGGAGCGCCGCGAAAGAGGCCCATGAGGACGGTAATAAAATTGTGAGGTATCGCCATGCGTCGCATGGTCGAGTCAAGGACATCATGGTTGATCCTGTCAAAGGCACGATCAAAATCCGCTGATACGAACGCCGCTCGCATGCGACAAGCTTTCGTCAGGGAAATTACGTCACGGTATTCGCCTAGGATGGAATGGATATTGCTCCGAACCCCTAGACAAGCCTGGTTTGGTGGTAATGTCTTGGATATTACAGTCTTTAGCCTTGCCGCCAACATTGGCGCAAAGATCTTATAGTCAGTATTGAGCATTATGAGCGGTCTAAATTGATGGGCGCTGACACTTGCTGCAGATTTCGGTATTGGTATAAGCAGTCCCGCCATGAACTGCGACGGAACGTCCGTGTCAGGCCCCAATAACTCATTATACATCAACACCAATTGGGACATCATTAAATCCGCAAATTCGCGATAAAATTCGAGTGTCAAACCCTCTGGCCCAGGGGATTTATGCACCGCACCCTTCGTGGGTACCCTCCGTATGTCATCTTCGGTTAGGCGTTCCAATAACGCCTCTGCATCAGGACCATCCACATCCGTGTGTATCTGTCGCAAAATTTTTACTACTATCCGATTGTCCGTCGGCGTCCCAGTGAAAAGGGGTCGGTAATGCTCCAGAAACCCAGCAGCAATGTCCCGTTGTGACATCAAGGGCCGACCATCACCATCATGGAGCACTGTGGTCAAGGATAGGCGATTACGTGCATGTCCCTTGGACACATGATGCATGCCAATACGTTCTCCATCGCGGTTGTCCAAGCACCTATTACAGATCGAAAGTCCCCCCAGTCGAAGTCTCGTGATTGATGAAATGCACGCCTGAACGCGATGGACTTCCGCTTGACGCTCGGGCGATGGGGCCCTGGAGGACAGGTCACGGAGCACCATGTAGTAATAATAATCAAGTGTATCTCGGAGCCATTTCGCTTTTTCCTTGCCATACGTTATGAGAGCTCTTCGCATCGCCGGTTTTGTACATTGTAGCCACCTTGAAAGAACCGCACGGTGCATCGGTAGACGGCTAGTGCATGCCTGCCATGTTTCTTCGTTCCACTGGCGACATTCGAGATCCACCAATAAGGATGAACTAAGTTTCCAACAACTACGGCTCCGCCAGACCCGCTGCGGTGGGAGGGTTTACGTGCATAAATATGCAAGGTGATCCGTAAAAGCTGTGTGCCAACGTCCAGCAGCCAACACGTGATCTCCTAATCCGTCAGAAACATAAATCCGATCCAGCCTGCTCGTCGAGTGGCTAGTAAAAACGTGTAGCCCCCTCGCTGCCCATGGATCTTTTCCCACGTGTCCATGAGTGTCATGTCCCGGCAGATCGTGTGCAATGCGTAGCAGGAGCTGAAATTAGGGGTTTGATCTATCGGTGTGAGAACACAGTTAAAATCCCCTCCTACCAAGATGTGGTCATATCTTACATGGAATAGGGGGACAATCTCCTCCGAGTAGAATCGTGCTCGCGCCTGTCGATTGTCATATCCGGAGGGTGCATAGATGTTGACGATACGAATGCCGTTCACGGTCATAGCCAAACCCCGAGCCGAAGGGAGGTGATCGAGGTCACACATCGGAATCCCTTCCCGGACCAATATCACTGTGCCACGTTCTCCGTCTGGAGTCGGCGCTAGGTAAGTGTTGTAACCACGCACGTCGGGAAAGGCAGCATTGCAGGTTTCCTGCACCAGCAGAATATCCACGTCTGTGGTGTAAATCAAGTCCCGGAAAAGTTGCATCTTTGCAAGCGCACTTACGGTGTTAATGTTCACTGGTCCCACCTTATATGCTTGGTCCGTTGTCGTTGTCATGCTCGTGCGATGTCATTGGGAACTCCAAGGGCTTTAGTCCACTATTCGTCCTGAAAGGGGTGCCCGACAACTGGTTGCCCTCCATTGTTTTCGTTCCGTGGTGTGCATCTTGTAAGTGAGTCGTCATCAACGTGGGGTGCCGATTCTTGTATCTCTTCGACTTGTTCCTCCCAGTCCAGAAACGTACTCTGATGTATTTAGATGTGCCTGCCGGGACATTGTCCCTGACTCTTCCGCCGGCAGTGCTGGGCCAGTCGGTGTCAATGAAGAGGGACCGTCTGAAAGGCAGGACTTCCGGTCACCATCTGAAGGAATCCTGTCAGCGTCCTCTTAAAGGCACGTGTTCCGTGTCAAATAGTTCTTCGGCTAGGATAACTTCCGTGTCCCCTAGGCTAGGGGGGGACGTGTCACCCGAACTATGGCGACGCTTTTTGCGACGCTTCGGCGATCATTGTTTGCGTGCCTTGCCCTCTGCTGCCGTAGGCGACGCCTCACTGTGTTCGTCGAGTGGTTGTTGGTCCGTTGCTGGCGCCACTGTCTCGACCTCGCCTTACACGGCGTGTGCAACATGTGAGGGTTCGGAAGGTTCCTCCCTCATCTGATGTGACGTCGGTCTAGGGGCATTCTCCGTGTCACCTCCTTGCTCCCTTAACTCGGTCTACTCTTGCATCAACACGTCTTCGTCACGCTCCGAACTTGGCAACAACTATCGGCGGGCCACCGACGCGTACGCCATCGGCAGTTGTGTGAGAACTTCTCGCTGTGACGCGTCTCCATGTGGCAATTGCATGACGCGGCGTTGTTGCACTCCGAGTGGATATGTAATTCTCCAACACAGCTAGAACATGTGCGTGGCTGGCCATCGTAAATCACAATAGCTCGACATCCTCCAATGTATAAATAAGAAGGTATATGTTTGTTAAGGACGATCCGCACCTGTCATACGCCGTTTAGCACGGAATAGTTGCTAAAACTTTCCCAGCGTTCAGGCGTATGACTGAGTACCGTTCCATATGGTCGTGGCCGGCCGGTGTGGCCGTGCGGTTCTAGGCGCGTCAGTCTGGAACCGCGAGACCGCTACGGTCGCAGGTTCGAATCCTGCCTCGGGCATGGATCTGTGTGATGTCCTTAGGTTAGTTAGGTTTAAGTATTTCTAAGTCCTAGGGGACTGATGACCTCAGCTGTTAAGTCCCATAGTGCTCAGAGCCATCTGAACCATATGGTCGTAGCGATTAGGTAACCATCGATTCTGGTACCTCAAATGGCAGTTCAAATATCCTAATGACCCTCACACCAAGCCTGAAGGAGCTACTGTTACATCGCTGATATGGCCATCAGAGTGTCGAAATTTAAATCCTGTTTGAGCAGCGGCGAGAGTTCTTTCACACGCAGCTTCATCGGCCATCTTGACGTACATTGTACTGCTTAAAAATGGATAGGTGTAGTCCAATTATGTCTGTAGCAGGTAAACGAACTTCTTCCCTCAAAAAATGCTCTATTTCGAAAGCCTTGGGTCTGGCACATTCGTTGTCAAACGTAGTCTTTCTAAAATTGTCTGCCATGGTGATCTATTCAGACAACAACACGCGCGAATACCAGCGGTGTAAACACTTTCTCGTCCATGCGCGCCCGCAGCCAGGACAACAGGTCCGTGCCGCGCCACCGCCTAAAGCGAACTGATGAGAAACAGAGGACACAGAGAATAATGCGACTGAAGGGACTTCTCTGGCACGCTCCCCGTGAGATCCACATTTCCAACTTACTGTCCACACATTACATTTGTAGTGCCCCTGCTCACTATACTCATTACTCGCGGCACTCAATTTACCGATTCCTGTAAGAGTTTGAGTAATGTGAGTGCATCCGCACTGAAGAAGATCATTGGCCGGCAAGCCTTATATATGTGAAGATTGTTCTTTCGGACACCATCTTCATATAGATAAGGCTTACCGGCCAATAATCTTCTTCAGTGCGGATGCACTCGCATTGCTCAAACTCTTAACGGAAATCGGTAGACTGACTGCCGCGAGTAATGAGTATAGTGTGTGGACAGTAAGTCGGAAATATGGGTCTCACGGGGAGCGTGTCAGAGATAAGCTCCTGCAGTCGCACTATCGTCGGTGTGCTCGGTGGCTCAATTGGAGCCGGCACGGTAGCTCAGCGTGTTCGGTCAGAGGTCTGCGTGCTGTTTGTAAAAAAAAAAACTGAATCAAGGAATCAACGATCAACTCGAACGGATGTCTTGCGACGTCCGCCCAGACCGAACGCAACGAGCTATATCGAACAAAATGAAAAAAAAGTTGGCTAGAGCGTCTGACATGTAAGCAGGAGAAGAGGGGTTCGAGTCCTAGTCAGGGCAAACATTTTCAACTGTCCCCCTTGATATTTATCAACGCCTGTAAGCATGTAATGGTTTAGATTTCATTGTAATTTCATTCCTAGAGAGCTGGAAGATCACCAGTGGTATCAATATGAAGATGGTATCTGTTCTTCGACAGATACATCTTCATACAGAGATGCGTCAGTCCAGCAACAGCCTGATACGCACCTATCACTCTTGACTTCCATCTTTTTCAGCTGTACTTGCCACAATTTTGCAGGAAGAAGGTTATAGAATTTCGTTGAATACCGTGAAGCACTTACATTTATCCATTCATAGAAAAGTGGAAGCTGTTTTGAATGACAGCGATGCTTCCACACCGTATTAGGCATGGTAATGTGTTGTATTTGTGGTGTTTCCATACTGTTGTCTACCTCCTGCAGTTTTGTTGCAAAAATGGAGTGAATACAGGGGCTATAAGAGTACGTACTGCGGAGTAACATGGGGCTCGAGCAGTAGGTTCTTTGTATGATCATGGTCGGAAAGATTTTCACGTTTATGATGTAATTGGTGTGGATGAGGGTGTGATTGAATGTACAGCATAGTGTTATGATTATATCTAATGTGACGAGCATGGAATGAAAGTGACGCAAACTCTAAAAAATAAGGCCGTCACACCCAAACTGAGAACCAATACGTTTACTTTCGATTGCAGTGACTTCGTAACTTCATGGCACAATTTTGATAATACTTGTTCTTCACGATTAGCTGTTTTGTTTTGTAGCGAAAACAGTTGTTGCAGGAACCAATCTGTGCATACTGACAAGTTTTTACTTTTGTACAGCATAATGAATCGGTACAGTATCTTTCAGTTGTCGTTTACTGGGCGAGATGGTGCTGCGGTTACGACACTGGAGTTATATTCGGGAGGATCATCTTTCGAAGCCCGGTCCGGACATGCAGATTAAGGTTCTCCGTATTTACATTAAATCAACTAATGCAAATGCGACGATGGTTCCCATGAAAAAGACAGGCTTATTACTATCGACTTGTCAGGCTTTGCTTATTCATTGATATTTGTTCAGCTCCAATCATCTCGTCACTGATGACGTGTTAAACCTTCCTTTCTTCCTTTTTCCTCGTTTCTTAGTTGGAAGTTTGGAAGTCTGCCGCTTTCAAGCACACAATACTGAACTTCTAAGGAATACTGATCGTTTGTGACACTCTGGAAATCACTATTTCCTTAATATTAGTCGCATTGATTTGGATCATGGTAAGTCCTAACACTGTCAATAGATCACTGTATTTCAGAAATGGAGTAAACTTGCAAAAACTTCTTTGACTTCCAATGGCTTCGACACCCATTCAGGAGCTCGTTTTGTACTTAACAATAACGTTTCTAATTGTATGAATGTGTGACAGATGGAGCTCACGCACCCATATCAAGGTGTGTACAGGTCACCGAAGCTGAACGTCGGCTCGATGAAAACGTTCCCGGTGTTCTTCGACATGATTCCCCCTCGGGGCCAGTACGTCAGTTGGCAGAGAGCCATTAGCTCTCCAAAGCAACTGCATAAATTCCACACAGGCCGTCCGCGGCCTAAGAACAACGACGGTCTCCTCTGATTACAGGGGGCCTCAGCGAATACATTATGAAAAACAGGTAGAATGAATTTCTTCAGTTAAGCACGCCCTACAGCTGTGTCTAAGTGAGTAGACGACATTCAAATTAAGCTTGTGGCATGAATGAAACGGGAAATGTTTCAGCTTTCGTCTCCTTCCTGTCCCTTTCTTCTTGATTTTTTGGCACACGAGTACACGCCTCTCAGACTAAACAAACAAAACAAAAACACCAGCTATGTTAATTTTGCTCATGTTATAAAAGTTGCTCAGCATGTCTGGAGGAACTCTTGTTACGCTTGTCAAGTGGATGTTTGCTCTTAATGAGAGAGATGGACATATTCTCATGCTGGTTGCAATCAACTACTGTCAACAAAATCTTGTCACGTGTAGAAAATCTTCAAAGATCAGTAGAACAACAGTAGCATATATATATATATATATATATATATATATATATATATATATATATATATATATATATATATGAAAAAACGACATTCGTTCCTCTAAAAACGCCGTTTTCTGAATACTAAAGCGGTAGAAAATACGGAGAACATTTAGAGGCCAGTAAGACACCTAGATCTGGTTACCACCTCTTCTTTAGAACATGAAACACGTACAACCGCTATAAAAATGAAGTAATCTGGCTCAAGATAAAATGAAAAAGCTACGCTCAGCTGACTACCCCAAAATACAATTTCCAAAACACGTGTCTGTCTGTGACAAACTGAAATGGATATTAACTGCGTGCGACTTGTTCCCTCCAATTGAGAAGACCCCTCACATTGTTAAACACTGAATGCCTTTGGTTTGAACTGGATCAGCAGGTGATACATCGATTTCGGGAATGTAAACTACATGTCGCTAAAATCGAGGTCTACTGTATACAAATATTCATTTGGTGAGGTATCTAGACAAGAAGCAGACCTGCAAGATTCGTCATCTAGAGATGCTGGCTTATATATCAAGAGAGCCGAGCCATTTCTTGTTGTAAAATCGTCACACAAGTGATCTCAATGGTGAACACGATTTTGTCTTCAGTACTTCATTTCCAAAGAGCAAGTTCATCTTAAGGAAGTGTTGGATCCCAAAATCGTGCCCTCTCTCTATAACACTCACGACATTCTTTTATAACTAGATGTAGCCTATGTACAACATCAAGCTGCGTTTCATCTACTGTTTCGTCCCGATGTACACTATAATCACTAATAATCTTCGAGAACAGTATAATCGTACTGCAAATCGACATCAGTGAGCTGGGTCTGTAAATCAGAGGAATAGGAGTAACGTAATCAATTGCAGTTCCATATCACTGACGACGATTTGTAGCAGGAAATTACCTCGTAGAAAACAATCTATTGACACATACTCAACAACGATTCAGAAAATGTTGTTTCTGTGAAACACAACTAGTTCTTTATTCACATGAAATAATTAGTGCTATCGACAGATGATCTTAAACTGATTGCATATTTCCAGATTTTCAGAAGACTTTTGACACTGTTCTCACGAGTGAATTAAAATAAAAATGCTTACCTACGGAATATCGTCTCAGTTGTGATAATGCATTCGTGATTTCCTGTAAAAAAGGTCACAGTTCGTAGTAGGTGACGAAAATTAAGAAATTGTTCAAATGGGTCTCAGCACTATGGGACTTAACATCTGAGGTTATCAGTCCCCTAGCCTTAGAACTTAAACCTAACTAACCTAAGGACATCACACACATCCATGACCGAGGGAGGATTCGAACCTGCGACCGCAGCAGCAGCGCGGTTCCAGACCAAAGCGCCTAGAACCGCTCAACTGACAAAAATCGTCGAGTAAAACAGAAGTGATATTTGGCGTACCAAAAGGAAGTCTAATAGGCCCTCTGGTGTTCATAAAGTAAGCAAGCCATTTAGAAGATAATCTGTTCAGCCCCTTTAGACTGTTTTCGCATGATACTGTTATTTACCGCCTAGTAAGATCATCAGAATATCAAAACCAATTGTAGAATGATTTAAACAGGATATCTGTATAGTGCGAAAAGCGACAGTTGTCTCTGAATAATGGAAAGTGTGATGTTAACCATACGAGAATTATAAGAAATCCATTACATTTCGATTACACAATAAATCACGCAAATCTGAAGGCTGTAAATTCAACTGAATACCTGGGGATTACAGTTACGAACACGTTAGATTTGGACGACACATAGATAATGTTGTGGGAAAAGGAAATCAAAGATCACGATTTATTGAAAGAACACTTAGAAAATGCAACAGGTCTATTATTTTACGTTCTGAGAAGATATCTGCATTATTTACGGAAAAAATACGTAGATTACGATTAATCTCTCTCTGGATACTAATCACTGTCAGACACACTCAAACGAACCATTCTTCTGGAGTGTTAATCGGTGTCTAGGAACAGCAAATGCTTCACCTCCCCCAACGAAGAGAAACCAATAGGAGGTTAGCAATATTTGTCAAACAATATTCATCTCACAGTAGATTGAACAGCGACTTTGAACATCACTAGCGTCAAAACCTCCATGGAACCATATTGTGGAAACAGTGCACCTGTGATATTTTTGCCGCAAAAGAAGAATATTTAAATGCGAACATTTTTAGGTTAGGCTTTACCGTGACTGTTACTGACATTAAATGAAACAACAAGTTTACTGTTACCAGTCACCGTTTTATTTTTTCCACGACGCGTTTCGAAGGTTTAAACCTCCACCATCGGGTGGATTTACATTAGTTAGTGTTACATATGTGTGTATGTTGTGTTACGACATTTGGAGGAACTTGTGGCACTGTCTCCAGTGGTCACAGGTTCCTTTTTCTGTCGTAACACTTCACATGTATACTGCCACATTTGTAAACAATTCAGTGCAGAGGGTAATAGGAAAAATGACCTTTAAGTATTACTCGGTTCTTTCAATTTGACCCTGTTATTGATTTTCGTACTCGGGTGGTAAAGGATAGCAGCTCACTGATAGATAACTTCTTTATAGACCAAGATAAGTTTAACCAGATATTTTGCTTATTTTTTCACAGTTCCACACAACTTCTTCCTGTTTTCTCAATTGATCTGTGTTCAGTTTTTCAAGGCCTATCCACTGTGCCAACTGATAACTAAATCTGAGGGGGGTGCGATGGGGAGGTTCCCTTGTAAGTGGTTCCTTGTAAACGGACTCTCACTGAATTTTGATAAGACACAGTACATACAGTTCCGTACAGTAAATGGTATGACGCCATCAATAAATATAGACCTTAATCAGAAGCATATAGCCAAGGTAGAACATTCAAAATTTTTAAGTGTGTCCATTGATGAGAGACTAAATTGGAAGAAACACATTGATGATTTGCTAGAACGTTTGAGTTCACCTACTTATGCAATAAGGGTCATTGCAAATTTTGGTGATAAACATCTTAGTAAATTAGCTTTCTAAGCCTATTTTCACTCATTGCTTCCATATGGCATCATATTTTGGGGTAATTCATCACTTAGGAATAAAGTATTTATTGCACAAAAACGTGTAATCAGAATAATAGCTGGAGTTCACCCAAGATCATCCTGCAGATATTTATTTAAGGATCTAGGGATATTCACAGTAGCTTCTCAGTATATATACTCTATTATGAAATTTGTTATTAACAACCAAACCCAATTCAAAAGTAATAGCAGTGTGCATAACTACAATACTAGGAGAAAGGATGATCTTCACTATTGAAGATTAAATCTAACTTTGGCACAGAAAGGGGTGAATTATACTGTCACTAAAGTCTTTGGTCACTTACCAAATAGTATCAAAAGTCTGACAGATAACCAACAATTATTTAAGAGGAAATTAAAAGAATTTCTGAATGACAACTCCTTCTACTCCATAGAGGAATTTTTAGATATAAATTAAGAAAAAAATTAAAAAAAACAAAAAAATAACGAAGTTGTTATATTAACTTAATGATGTTGTTAAATTAACTTAATTATGTTATGTATTGGAAAATTTAACTCGTTCCACATCATTACGAAATATCGTATTCATGATCCATGGAACTAGTATTAATCTAATCTAATCTAATAGCATTTTTGAAAACGCTAAGAATACAGACACATCTCACAGTCGACTAAGGGTACAAACAATACAAAATATCTTCAGTGAAGTCAGGTGATACGTTCACTCAGTGTACAAGAAGAAATCTGATTTGTATCAGTCCACTTTACAATCATTTTAAAAACACACATCTACTACAGACAAAACAAATCTGTAAAAATACAACTAAATAGTAATGCAATGACATAAAAGACGCACAAATTTAATAGAAGCTTCTGCACATTGACATCCTATGACGAGGGATTATCAAAAGCGTAACACACGAAACACTCAAAAATGATACTGCAAAACTAACGGAATTATGATCCAAGGTTGTAGTGAGGTCTGAAAGGCTTAAACGACAGGTCTCTACTCTTTAACATCCGTATAAAGAAATCAGAAAACACATGAAAGTATATTGAGAGTAAGACACAAACCACACAAATCAACTTAACTACGCAAAAAGTAAAATCTAGGTTATGAATGTGAATACATATTTATATATTAGTTACCAAAAATGGGGCTGAAAGATTATCACGAAGGCAAAAAACCACCATGACCAGCTCTGGCACAAAATTTAAGGAACAAGTAGAATGGAAGCACAGATTACACTGAATTTGTTTCCTGTATCGTATGGCGCTCTTAATATATTTGTTAAACACTTCAGCCTATCACTGAGGCATCTTAAACAAAAATTGATCTCGGCAACATATTGCACACTTGTTCAGATGAGAGAGGGTTTGAAGATATGTGCAGCTGATGACTACACTGTATTGCACCATGTCTTGGGGGCACTCACGGGATTAGGGCATCTTTGACACCGGTATTTAAAATCTGAATGTTTACGAGCGAAGATACTCGACATCTTTTTCTAAGATTGCGGTGCAGGCATTTACACTGTCTCTTATCGTTGATTTAGCCAGCTCATCATACGCACATCAGTCGATAATTTTTGTCCATGGTAGGTGGTTCATAATATGTTCAAATGGTTCAAATGGCTCTGAGCACTATGGGACTCAACATCTTAGATCATAAGTCCCCTAGAACTTAGAACTACTTAAACCTAACTAACCTAAGGACATCACACACACCCATGCCCGAGGATGGATTCGAACCTGCGACCGTAGCAGTCCCGCGGTTCCGGACTGCAGCGCCAGAACCGCACGGCCACCGCGGCCGGCTCATAATATGTCCAGCGACGGCTGCACAAAAAATATACAAGTAGCGATGATTAAATAAATTTATTTATTAAGGATTAATAACATCTCTACTCCATATGGATTGAAAAAATAGTCCCATCTTGAAACAGAACAATAATACTTCTGCTGGCTGAAGTATGGTTAGATCGTCAGTGAGTTTAAGTTAATTAAACACACTCATTTTAAAAGCAATTTTCCCTTAGGATACTCATTTTTAAAGTAGAACTGAATGAACACAGTTTAAGTCCCATAGATACCACAACTTTCTAAATCAAGTGTGCAGCCGTCTGAATGTTAAACAGGAATAAATTTGTAAGTCCACAACTCTGCCATGACGACAGAGTCCCTGTCTTCTTCGGAGAGGAGGCCATAAACACCTAAGTCCACATCTGGCAGCGCGCACGGTCGTAAAGTAAGAAGCGAACGACAGCGACTTCGTAGAGGTGGCTCTCGGATGAGAATCCTGATTGAAACTTCCTGGCAGTTTAAAACTGTATGCCGGACCGAGACTCGTACTAGGGACCTTTGCCTTTCGCGGCAAGTGCTCTACCAACTGAGCTACCGATACACTACTCACGCCTCGTCCTCAAAGCTTCACTTCTGTCAGTACCTGGTCTCCTACCTTCCAAACTTCACAGAAGTTCTCCTGCGAATCTTGCAGAACTAGCACTCGTGGAAGAAAGGATATTGCGGAGACATGGCTTAACCGCAGCCTGGGGGATGTTTCCAGAATGACATTTTCGCTCTGCAGCGGAGTGTGCGCTGATATGATCTTCCTGGCAGATTAAAACTGTGTGCCGGACCGAGACTCGAACTCGGGAGCTTATCCTTTCGTGGGAAGGGCAAAGGTCCCAAGATCGAGTCTCATGGATGTTATGGCAAGGGGATCAACCATCAATTCAGGGGCATACGTGAAGACTCTGAATAAACTCAAGGACCGTTTCCAACGCTTTCGATCGGAAAAGAATCCAGCAGCAATATTGCTCCAACTGGATAATGCACACCCACACACAAGTCTGAGAACCAAGGAACACATCGCCAAACTGGGTTGGATATCATTGCCGCATCCACCCTACAGTCCAGACTTGGCACCCCCTGTTTTCCATTTCTCCATCTCTTTCGGTTGCTTAAAGATTCTCTATGGGGAACACACTTTGAAGGTGACGAGGGTGTCATTCATGCTATGAAAACATGGCTACGCTTACATGACAAGAGTTTTTACCAGCAGGGGATACAAGCTCTTCCACAACGTTGGCGTACGGCCATATAACGTGATGGAGACTACGTAGAGAAATAGGACATGGACTAGACATGTTGATGTTTATTGTCACAAAATTCTGACTCTTAACAATAAATATTGTCTGAGAGAAAAAATGTGGGGCATTACTTATTGAACGGCCCTCGTAGATAAAAGTAACGAACACCAAACAGAAAAGGCCTAGAATATTTAAAAGAAATTATGGCAAAGACTTACCTCTTATTACGCTACCTACTTTCTCGTTGGAATCGTTACCTCCAGCTTGACTGTTGCATCCACTTCCTATTTATACACCCATCTTTACTTCTCCCTTTATTACGGCTAGTTTTGTTTCTCGCTCAGTCTTCCGCGGGGTTTTTGTGTGATTTTCTTCGTCCTTTGCTTAAGCACCTTCTTCCGAATGGTCTCGAAATGATCGCTTCTCTCTGTAAACTCTTTCTCATCCTTAACAGAAAATCCTACTGTTCCCTCCACTTATTCCTCTTAATACAAATAAACTCCAGTGCTAAGACTGACGCTTCTCCTAATCGGCTCGGTGCATCAATCGTGCCTGGAAACTCCTAGTCTTCTCATATTATTCACCACAGTAATCTGTCTTACTGATTACAACTAAATATTCACTTTAGGGTTTCTTCAGTTTTCATCTATAACAGCGACCTGCTACTAAGGTAAACAGTAATTAATACAGCACTTTATAGTTGATGGACTATAATGAATTCAAGCTATAGATAAAATCTCCACTCTCCAGTCAAGGTACATTCTCACTATCACTCTACGATGAGATTAGGACAGTTTGAGTTAAACCAACACTATCTCAGTTATTGGTCGTCTTCCACACACAACAACCAGCAAATCGTTTGACGAACCTACAATGAACATAAGCCAGATCTAATTTCATAAACATTTAAGCTAACGAACAAGACACAAATTGTACCTTACATTAAAAAAGAAGAATGGGTTCTTGGGAAGATACAAGAAGTAAGAATCATGTCGTTGATAAATTTAAGAAGGGACGTTCATTAGAAAGTAACTACTCTATTCACACATAAAAATAAATGCATACTATTACTCAACCAGACAGCCACTTGTCCAATCAAACTCAGAACTACATTGAGATGGTAAATGTCATGGGATAGATAGGGGCACATATCCAGAAAATAGTAGTATCGTGTACACCAGGTATAGAAGGACTGTGCATAGGAGGAGCTGTCGTTTCTACTCAGGTGTTTCATGTGAAGGGGATTCCGACGTGACTAGGCCCGCATGACTGGCATTGACAGACTTTGAAGGCGGAATAGTAGTCGGAGCTAGACGCATGGGACGTTCCATTTCAGAAATCGTTAGAGACATAGTATTCCGAGATCTATAGTGTCAAGAGTGTGCCGAGAGTACAACGGGGCGGGGAGAGGAGACAACACTGCTAGCTCTTACTAAATTAGCAATACACCGATAATGTTACTCCTGTGAAAGGATTTTAATACTGATCGTGACTGTGGTATGAATAAGGTATTGGTTATTTTTCATATTTCAGAAGATTACTATTGAATGGAAATAATAGCAAAACAAACTGGATTCTAAACAATATTCTATAAGTTATAAAGTAAACTGTAATTACGGTCGCCAGCCTAATAAGCAAAGTTGTACCAGGTGCTAGCATTGCTCATACAGAACGTTAACAATTGGCAGTTACTTTACTTGATATTGAAATTCTGTTTTTGCTTATGGGCTACGAGACAGTGCTACACTTGGTCAAGCAATATACTTTTGGTCTGGCATGAATAACTCAGAAAGAATATTAAAACGTTTTTTCAACAACTGAATCACAGTTGAACTTACTATCTGTATCATAAAGCAGGAAGATAATGATCATTATAAGTAGATGATTTACTCATGGTGTTGTGATGGAGTACTACTAACCTGGACATGAGGTTCTTTTATAAGTTTAATTACTGAAAAATATTGTCATTGAAATCTTTCATTTGTACTGATTATTATTTTTATTCTCAAGGAACATTCGCTTCCTTATACTAATTCGCTCAAATGAGACATGTTATTTCCCGATATAGTGTAGTTTGAATAGTTGTTGCTATTTGCTTACTACGGTTCACATACGTTATAAGAATGAAAGTTGTACTCCTTGAGGCCGGCCGCGGTGGTCTCGCGGTTCTAGGCGCGCAGTCCGGAACCGTGCGACTGCTACGGTCGCAGGTTCGAATCCTGCCTTGGGCATGGATGTGTGTGATGTCCTTAGGTTAGTTATGTTTAAGTAGTTCTAAGTTCTAGGGGACTGATGACCGTAGCTGTTAAGTCCCATAGTGTTCAGAGCCATTTTTTTGTACTCCTTGAGAACTGTAATTGTAATATGTAATTTAAATCTGGCTCAGCTATTAACATGGGGACCCAGAAACTATCAGTAAACTCAGATCCATGCTGGAAATTTTAATCACAACGAAATATAAGAAACACTATTAACTATATACACATGAGACTTGCACAGTACTTAATCCTCATGCCGGCTCTTCAAGGCTGCTTGCCAGTAAATATTATGAAACAATACAATTTCTTTGCAGGTAACTGTAACACTGTGCTGAGATTTCAGTAAGATGAATCTTTAAACTGAATACTTTACATAGTAAAGAGATAGCAAAGGTATGCCATAAATAATAAGCCAAATTATTTCCACATCTGAGCTATATTATATGCTCTTCCTGTGCTTCTTGCACCGTTCAGTTCACAAGATGAGAATACTTTTGTCTGCTAGCCACCGAATGACTCTTGCCACAAAAGAGCCTTGTAGTTCTACATCTACATCTACATTTATACTCCGCAAGCCACCCAACGGTGTGTGGCGGAGGGCACTTTACGTGCCACTGTCATTACCTCCCTTTCATGTTCCAGTCGCGTATGGTTCGCGGGAAGAACGACTGTCTGAAAGCCTCCGTGCGCGCTGTAATCTCTCTAATTTTACATTCGTGATCTCCTCGGGAGGTATAAGTAGGGGGAAGCAATATATTCGATACCTCATCCAGAAACGCACCCTCTCGAAACCTGGCGAGCAAGCTACACCGCGATGCAGAGCGCCTCTCTTGCAGAGTCTGCCACTTGAGTTTATTAAACATCTCCGTAACGCTATCACTCTTACCAGATAACCCTGTGACGAAACGTGCCGCTCTTCTTTGGATCTCCTCTATCTCCTCCGTCAGACCGATCTGGTACCGATCCCACACTGATGAGCAATACTCAAGTATAGGTCGAACGAGTGTTTTGTAAGCCACCTCCTTTGTTGATGGACTACATTTTCTAAGCACTCTCCCAATGAATCTCAACCTGGTACCCGCCTTACCAACAATTAATTTTATATGATCATTCCACTTCAAATCGTTCCGCACGCATACTCCCAGATATTTTACATAAGTAACTGCTACCAGTGTTTGTTCCGCTATCATATAATCATACAATAAAGGATCCTTCTTTCTATGTATTCGCAATACATTACATTTGTCTATGTTAAGGGTCAGTTGCCACTCCCTGCACCAAGTGCCTATCCGCTGCAGATCTTCCTGCATTTCGCTACAATTTTCTAATGCTGCAACTTCTCTGTATACTACAGCATCATCTGCAAAAGCCGCATGGAACTTCCGACACTATCTACTAGGTCATTTATATATAATGTGAAAATCAAAGGTCCCATAACACTCCCCTGTGGCACGCCAGAGGTTACTTTAACGTCTGTAGACGTCTCTCCATTGATAACAACATGCTGTGTTCTGTTTGCTAAAAATTCTTCAATCCAGCCACACAGCTGGTCTGATATTCCGTAGGCTCTTACTTTGTTTATCAGGCGACAGTGCGGAACTGTATCGAACGCCTTCCGGAAGTCAAGAAAAATAGCATCTACCTGGGAGCCTGTATCTAATATTTTCTGGGTCTCATGAACAAATAAAGCGAGTTGGGTCTCACACGATCGCTGTTTCCGAAATCCATGTTGATTCCTACATAGTAGATTCTGGGTTTCCAAAAACGACATGATACTCGAGCAAAAAACATGTTCTAAAATTCTACAACAGATCGACGTCAGAGATATAGGTCTATAGTTTTGCGCATCTGCTCGACGACCCTTCTTGAAGACTGGGACTATCTGTGCTCTTTTCCAATCATTTGGAACCCTCCGTTCCTCTAGAGACTTGCGGTACACGGCTGTTAGAAGGGGGGCAAGTTCTTTCGCGTACTCTGTGTAGAATCGAATTGGTATCCCGTCAGGTCCAGTGGACTTTCCTCTATTGAGTGATTTGAGTTGCTTTTCTATTCCTTGGACACTTATTTCGATGTCAGCCATTTTATCGTTTGTGCGAGGATTTAGAGAAGGAACTGCAGTGCGGTCTTCCTCTGTGAAACAGCTTTGGAAAAAGGTGTTTAGTATTTCAGCTTTACGCGTGTCATCCTCTGTTTCAATGCCATCATCATCCCGTAGTGTCTGGATATGCTGTTTCGAGCCACTTACTGATTTAACGTAAGACCAGAACTTCCTAGGATTTTCTGTCAAGTCGGTACATAGAATTTTACTTTCTAATTCACTGAACGCTTCACGCATAGCCCTCCTTACGCTAACTTTGACATCGTTTAGCTTCTGTTTGTCTGAGAGGTTTTGGCTGCGTTTAAACTTGGAGTGGAGCTCTCTTTGCTTTCGCAGTAGTTTCCTAACTTTGTTGTTGTACCACGGTGGGTTTTTCCCGTCCCTCACAGTTTTACTCGGCACGTACCTGTCTAAAACGCATTTTACGATTGCCTTGAACTTTTTCCATAAACACTCAACATTGTCAGTGTCGGAACAGAAGTTTTCGTTTTGATCTGTTAGGTAGTCTGAAATCTGCCTTCTATTACTCTTGCTAAACAGATAAACCTTCCTCCCCTTTTTATATTCCTATTAACTTCCATATTCAGGGATGCTGCAACGGCCTTATGATCACTGATTCCCTGTTCTGTACATACAGAGTCGAAAAGTTCGGGTCTGTTTGCTATCAGTAGGTCCAAGATGTTATCTCCACGAGTCGGTTCTCTGTTTAATTGCTCGAGGTAATTTTCGGATAGTGCACTCAGTATAATGTCACTCGATGTTCTGTCCCTACTGTTGTGGCGTAAGAAGCTAGTTACGCCACATTGCGGATTGAGCCGAAAGAAAGGCACTCGTACACACACGCCGACTGGCGTCAAGTCTGGAACAGGATAACTATTGAAAGGTAGCAAGAAAAGTACGTAGCTGCTTTATACTTAACTTTTATTCGTTGATGAATACAGCTTTCTTCTGGAGACATTTATACTATAACTCTCAAAGTAGGTAAGGCTAATGGCGCCTTGCTAGGTCGTAGCCATGGACTTAGCAGAAGGCTATTCTAACTGTCTCTCAGCAAATGATAGGAAGGCTTCGTCCGTATTGTCGCTAGCAATGTCGTCGTACAACTGGGGCGAGTGCTCGTCCGTATCTCGAGACCTGCCTTGTGGTGGCGCTAGGTCTGCGATCACACAGTGGCGACACGCGGGTCCGACATGTACTAAATGGACCGCGGCCGATTTAAGCTACCACCTAGCAAGTGTGGTGTCTGACGGTGACACCACATTCCTCCCCCACAAATCGGCGAACGGTCGTGTTATAAGGCTTCCGCCCGCCGTGGGGAGGACCCCATGTTGACGTATGCGATGAGGTGGGGAGCCTAACAACAGGCGAGGCTGTGCCACCCGCACCCGGCCATTCGGTCCGAGGGGAGCTAGGAAACGCCTGAAAACCTAGTCCAGGGTGCACGTCAACATGCGGTGTATGCGCCCGTAAAGAGACAGGAGGGGCCGAAGGGTCGACCTCCATTGCGTCGGGGTAGCCGACGCGCGATGACGTCATGTGGTCCGGAGCGGGCGGGAGTTCCATGGCGGAGGACAGCTGGTCACGGGAAGCGATCGGCGGCGCGTGACCCTGGGAGGCGCTTGGCGGCTGCAGCGAAGCGTCGAATGTGGGCGGCGCCGGCTGAAGTACCGGCGGCTGCGGCGGCGGCGGCGGCTGCGGCGGCGCGTTGCCATGGGGCAAAATGGAAGGCATCGTCGGTAACACCTGGGGATGAGGCGAGCCAGTAGATGGGTCCCCAGGGCGCTGACCGGACGGCACCGTCGCTGAAAGCAGACGGGGAGGGGCAGAACCCGTGCGACGACAGAGGCGCAGCTGATTGAGATGCCGACGCACCTCATCAGAGGCCCCCAAAACCAAATACATCGCGCGGCCGAGGAAGCGAAGAATGCGCCCTGCGAGCCAACGCCGTGAACCTCGATAGTTGCGATAAAATACAACGTCGCCTGGAGCAAAAGCAGGAGTCTGCCGCTGCAAAGGAACCTGATGCGGCGGATGCAGCAAAGACATCAAGGTGCGATGAGGACGACCATGGAGCAACTCAGCCGGCGAGCGACCATCTCGGGGCTGAGAGCGATACGAGGACAAAAAGAGCAACAACGCGTCCTGCCGAGAATGCGACTCTTTCAACTTTAACATCTGTGACTTGAAAGTCCGGACCAATCGTTCAGCGGCACCGTTTGACTGAGGCGAAAACGGCGCGGATGTCAGATGTTGAATACCATTGGCCTGGCAGAATGACTGAAATTCTGCGGACATGAATTGTGGGCCATTGTCGGAAACAATAGTCTGCGGAAGACCTTCAATGCAAAAGATAGCAGACAACGCTTGGATGGTGGCGGAGGACGTCGTGGAAGACATCCGGACAACAAAAGGAAAATTACTGAAGGCGTCGACCAGAACCAACCATCGAGCATTCCAGAATGGACCAGCAAAATCAATGTGCAAGCGTTGCCAAGGGGAAGTGGCTTTTGGCCACGCAAAGACTTTCCGCGGCGGCGCGGATTGTTGTTCGGCACACGTCATGCAAGAAGAACACATATTCGCAATCGCAGCATCGATTCCGAACCAAGTACAGTGCTGACGAGCAAGTTGTTTCGTTCGCACTATACCCCAATGTCCTTGGTGAAGAAGCCGTAAAACAGAGGACTGTAACGAACGCGGGACCACGACTCTGGACTGATCATTATCAGAACGCAACAACAAAACACCACGTCGAACAAAAAGTCTCTCCTTGTGAGCAAAAAATCGGCGAACCAACGGATCCTCGATCCGAGACTTTGACAAAGGCCATTGCGTAGCAACAAAACGCAAAACAGTAGCAAGGACAGGGTCAGCAGCTGTGGCGGTAGCTACACGACGAAAATCAATCGGAAACGATTCGACCACTTCATCCGTTTCCGAATCAATGAACATGCAAGCAAGTTCGGAAGAATCGAATGCTTTATCCTCAGCAACAGGCAAACGGGACAACGCATCGGCGTTTCCGTGCTTAGCAGTGGACCGATACAAGATATCGTAGCGGTACTGCGAGAGAAAAATAGACCAGCGAATGAATTTCTGCGCTGTACGCGGAGGTACAGGCTTGTTCGGATGAAAAAGCGATGTCAAAGGTTTGTGGTCTGTGATGATGGTAAAGTGACGACCATACAAGAAATCATGGAACTTAGTAACACCAAACACGAGCGCCAAAGCTTCTTTCTCTATCTGTGAGTAATGTCTTTGCGCAGATGAGAGCAATTTTGACGCAAAGGCAATAGGGCGATCACGCGAGCCAACTTTGTGCGCAAGCACAGCACCGATCCCGAAATCCGATGCATCTACCATCAACAAAAGGGGTTTCTGGGGATCGAATGGCGTAAGGCAAGTATTAGAAAGCAACGCCGATTTCAACTGGCGAAAGGCGCTCTCGCATTCCGCCGTCCAGACGAACGGAACACCCTTACGGCGTAAGCGATGAAGCGGAGCGGAAATGGAAGAGGCATTGCGCAGAAAGCGATGATAGTAGGTAATTTTACCCAACACACTCTGCAGCTGCTTCACATTTGGAGGGGAAGGCAAATCGTGTATGGCACGGAGGTGCTCTGGACTCGGATGTATGCCTTGGGCATTGATGACATGGCCCAGGTATGGTAAGTCCCGAGCAAAAAACACACATTTGTCCTTCCGCAAGCGAAGACCATTTTGTCGCAAGACCTGAAATAACGTTCGTAGGTTCGCAAGATGATCTTCTGTCTGTCCGGAGATCACTATATCGTCCAGATAGTTTGCTGCAGTAGGGACCGACGCACAAATAGTTTGTAAATATTGCTGAAACAATGCAGGGGTGGATGCACACCCGAACGGCAGTCTTTTGAACCTGTACAACCCAAGATGCGTGTTAACCACCAATACGCGCTGGGATTCGTCGTCCACCGGTATTTGCAAGTACACATCGGCGAGATCCAACTTCGAAAAATATTTTCCCGGACACAGTTTAGCAAAAAGATCTTCCGGGCGGGGCAAAGGAAAAGTAGCAGTCACTAGTTGTGGGTTCACTGTGGCCTTGACGTCCACGCAAAGTCTCAATTTTCCGGAAGGTTTTGGCAAAATTACTGAGGGTGAGACCCAGAGAGAAGCTTGCACACGTTCAATTACACCCTGTGATTCTAGATCGTTTAATGTTCTTGCGACCTCATCACGCAATGCGTGGGGAACATTGCGCGCTCTGAAAAATTTCGGTTGCGTGTTTACTTTCAGTTCCAAATGTGCTTCATAGTTTTTAGCGCAACCTAAGCCCAGTGCAAAAATGTCTGCAAATTCGTCACACAGACGAGAAACACTGTCTGAAGGCACAGTTTGATTCACTGATAGGACCTGATTTAAAATAGACATGTTAAACAACTGAAATAAATCTAAACCAAACAAGTTCACTGCAGAAGAAGAACGAAGAACGTAAAATGACACAGGTTTTGTATGTCCCTTGTATGTGGCAAGAAGGCTGCACTGTCCTAACACAGGTATATTCTGTCCTGAATAACTATGTAACTTAACATTTGCGGCACGCAACGGAGGTGCACCCAGTTGTTTGTATGTGTCGTGATTGAGCAATGAAACTGCAGCTCCGGTATCGAGCTGGAACGGTATGACGTTGCCATTAAAGTCCAAATCTACAAAAAGTTTATTGTCCTGCTGACGACAAGAGCGACTGTTTTGTGCAATTTGAACAGACACTGGTACAGCATCACATGCTAATTGACGTGATTTCCGGCGACGTCGACGCACAGTTTTTGTGGGATGAACACAGTCACTGTTAGAGAAAGTGTCACTGGACGAAGTGGAATTAACTACATGAATGTCCATGGGCGAAGGTCCACGATCCTGAGTGTCCTTGGTTCGATTCCGGCGCGAAGCAAAGGGCCTGGAATGATTGTGATTGTCTGATCGGAGCTTTTTCTGGCAAACACTTTGAACATGTCCTTTCCTATTACAGAAAAAGCAAATAGCTTGGCGTGATGGGCAATGTTCACGCGAATGTCTTGTAGCACACCGCGGGCATGATTTCACTGCATTTGTGGGCTGGCGCGGCACACCTGGTTTAGAGCGCGGCGGCAGCTGCGTTTGTGTGCGCGAGGGCAGTTGACCCGGCCGCGCAGCTCGCCCGGCGGGCCGGTTAATGTTACACACTGCTGGCGAAGTTTCAAAAGATTCCTGAGCACAGTCAAGTGTGTCTTGTCTATCCAATATCTCTATCACTTGTTGAAGGGAGGGATTAACTAGTTTCAAAATGTGCTCCCGTATGCGAACATCAGAAACGTTCTGTGCAATTGCATCACGTACCATTGTATCTGAATAAGAAAGGCCACAGTCACAGTCAAAGGCACAGTCCCTAGTAAGTCCTTGCAATGTTGCTACCCACTCGCTATTAGTTTGACCGGCCGTACGTTTTGTACGAAAAAACGTATACCGTTTTGCAACCACATTAACTGTTTCTTTGAAATAGTCATCTAAAGCAGACAAAATTTCTTCGTAGGACAGAGTTGCTACGTCGCGTCGGGGAAACAATTTCACTATCACACGGTAGGTGGACACACCGACACAAGAAAGCAAAAACGGCTGCCGCTCATTACCTTGAATTCTGTAGGCGGCTAGATGGAAGGCGAACTGTCGGGACCATTCTGTCCACGATTCGTGTGCCGCATGAAAACTGCGAAACGGCGGTGCAACTGCAAGTTGTGGCTGCGGTAGCGGTGAAGCGGCGGCTGCCGCATCGGTTTGAATGGCACGTTGAACCTGGACGAGCTGTCCAAGGGCATCCAATAACGCCTGCGTCTGCTGATTCTGCAAGCGATAAAATTCGGACAGTACATCTGGCGAAGCCATGACACAAGTAAATGTAAGCAATTAGAAAGAACAAGACCCTTTCCGTTGTCTCGTCGCCAATCTGTTGTGGCGTAACAAGCTAGTTACGCCACATTGCGGATTGAGCCGAAAGAAAGGCACGCGTACACACACGCCGACTGGCGTCAAGTCTGGAACAGGATAACTATTGAATGGTAGCAAGAAAAGTACGTAGCTGCTTTATACTTAACTTTTATTCGTTGATGAATACAGCGTTCTTCTGGAGACATTTATACTATAACTCTCAAAGAAGGTAAGGCTAATGGCGCCTTGCTAGGTTGTAGCCATGGACTTAGCAGAAGGCTATTCTAACTGTCTCTCGGCAAATGAGAGGAAGGCTTCGTCCGTATTGTCGCTAGCAATGTCGTCGTACAACTGGGGCGAGTGCTCGTCCGTATCTCGAGACCTGCCTTGTGGTGGCGCTAGGTCTGCGATCACACAGTGGCGACACGCGGGTCCGACATGTACTAAATGGACCGCGGCCGATTTAAGCTACCACCTAGCAAGTGTGGTGTTTGACGGTGACACCACACCTACCACCCGTCCTAAACATCTGAGTGTCCCAGTCTATATCTGGTAAATTGAAATCTCCACCTAAGACTATAACATGCTGAGAAAATTTATGTGAAATGTATTCCAAATTTTCTCTCAGTTGTTCTGCCACTAATGCTGCTGAGTCGGGAGGTCGGTAAAAGGAGCCAATTATTAACCTAGTTCGGTTGTTGAGTGTAACCTCCACCCATAATAATTCACAGGAACTATCCACTTCTACTTCACTACAGGATAAACTACTACTAACAGCGACGAACACTCCACCACCGGTTGCATGCAATCTATCCTTTCTAAACACTGTCTGTACCTTTGTAAAAATTTCGGCAGAATTTATCTCTAGCTTAAGCCAGCTTTCTGTACCTATAACGATTTCAGCTTCGGTGCTTTCTATCAGCGCTTGAAGTTCTGGTACTTTACCAACGCAGCTTCGACAGTTGACAATTACAATACCGATTGCTGCTTGGTCCCCGCATGTCCTGACTTTGCCCCGCACCCGTTGAGGCTGTTGCCCTTTCTGTACTTGCCCAAGGCCATCTAACCTAAAAAACCGCCCAGCCCACGCCACACAACCCCTGCTACCCGTGTAGCCGCTTGTTGCGTGTAGTGGACTCCTGACCTATCCAGCGGAACCCGAAACCCCACCACCCTATGGCGCTAGTTGAGGAATCTGCAGCCCACACGGTCGCAGAACCGTCTCAGCCTCTGATTCAGACCCTCCACTCGGCTCTGTACCAAAGGTCCGCAGTCAGTCCTGTCGACGATGCTGCAGATGGCGAGCTCTGCTTTCATCCCACTAGCGAGACTGGCAGTCTTCACCAAATCAGATAGCCGCCGGAAGCCAGAGAGGATTTCCTCCGATCCATAGCGACACACATCACTGGTGCCGACATGAGCGACCACCTACAGATGGGGGCACCCTGTACCCTTCATGGCATCCGGAAGGACCCTTTCCACATCTGGAATGATTCCCCCCGGTATGCACACGGAGTGCACATTGGTTTTCTTCCCCTCTCTTGCTGCCATTTCCCTAAGGGGCCCCATTACGCGCCTGACGTTGGAGCTCCCAACTACCAGTAAGCCCACCCTCTGCGACTGCCCGGATCTTGCAGACTGAGGGGCAACCTCTGGAACAGGACAAGCAGCCATGTCAGGCCGAAGATCAGTATCAGCCTGAGACAGAGCCTGAAACCGGTTCGTCAGACAAACTGGAGAGCCTTTCCGTTCAGCCCTCCGGAATGTCTTTCGCCCCCTGCCACACCTCGAGACGACCTCCCACTCTACCGCAGATGAGGGATCAGCCTCAATGCGGGCAGTATCCCGGGCAACCACAGTCGTAGTACGATCAGGGGATGCGTGGGACGAGCTGGCCGTCCCCGATAAACCCCCATCCGGACCCCCACAGTGATGCCCATTGGCAACAGCCTCAAGCTGTGTGACTGAAGCCAACACTGCCTGAAGCTGGGAGCGAAGGGATGCCAACTCAGCCTACATCCGAACACAACAGTTGCAGTCCCTATCCATGCTAAAAACTGTTTTGCAAAGAACGTCTGATCTAATCTACAGAGAGCGCAAACAAATCAACAAAATTTAAACGGTTATTAAAATACAAGATTGCCTAGTAAATGCAGTAATGCTGCTACTTGCGCACTGCTGACACTGCTCGGCGGCGGAAGGAGACTACGCGAATTTACACTATTCAGGTACTAAAACGCCATGCTACAACTCTCAAATACTTTAATACGCCCGAAATTTATGAATTAAACAATGCAAGTACCAAAAACACGCAAAGAAATTAAGAATTAAACTATGTAACAAATGAGTGAGCTAGGAGTATACGACTTGCTGCTCAGCTGCTTATCCAACGGCGGCAGGGAGCACACTGACTGTGACCAACCGACACTGGCCGTTCAAAACAAAAACAGAAGACAAACGACTACACGAATTTACACTATTCAGGTACTAAAACGCGATGCTACAACTCTCAAATACTATAATACGCCCGAAATTTATGAATTAAAGAATGCAAGTACCGCCAATTCCCCCTTTTTTAACATTTCCATTTTTTACGGAACATTATCTTTAAAATAACTTACATCGATTAATAACAATTAAATAAATGGTCACAAATAATAAATAAAACATTTACACAATAGTTACATCAAAGAATATGATTATACAGAAGTCACATTAAGTAAAAACGAACAAAGAAGTTAGATAAGACAAACATAGTTAATATCGATTGTAGTGTTTCAGGGAGTATATGTGACCACTTTAAATGAAAAGGTCGCTGCATTTAGTTAAAGTTTCCTAACACATGGGATAGAGGCAAAAACATAAACAAACTCATTTACATCAGTCCCTTACGAACACGGAAGGGGGGATGGATACCGTTAATTTAGCATGGGAATTTAGCACGAAATTCCTCTTATTTTGTTAGACAGAATGACTACTAGGATGAATCTACGGTCCTGCGCTCATATGAAATCCCTGAAGCTAACAAGAACGGACAGCCCGTCATCCCAAACCACAGTAAAATCTAGGGCATCGTGGATAATTTATTTTATACCGAGCCTCTGTGGGCTCATTTGAATCTTATTCCCGTGATCTTTGCAATCACGTACAGTGGAAATCAGATTGTCCATCGATCATGTGGTGTCTCATATCATGACAAGAACAATCAAACAACTTGCTCAGTAGAGGTTGAAAATACCGCTTCAGTTGTAAATTACTTTATTTTCACACGACCAGTTTAGGATTGTTATAAGCCCATCCTCAGGTGTCGTAGCTGTGCTGTGGCCCCCGAGCTCCGCGCGTACCTGGCGTAGTGTCCTGCCTATGAGCGCAGAACAGTATTGATTTTAAAGAGAAAGGGATTGGTACTATGGTCACCTAGAATTGGCAAGGAATTACCAGAAAGGACGTCTACAAAATCAGTCAGCAGTTTCATAGTAAACGTGCAAAATGTTACAGGAGCGCGCAATAATTCGAACCCATGATTCTCACTTCCATTCGGTAGAAATTAATCTTCACACTCAAAGTAAATCAAGTAGAAGAAATTAATCACAACACCTGAGGATGCTGATACGAACAAGTTTGAATGCGATCCGACTTACAATATTTCAGCCTGACTTAACAGGCAAGAAAGACTACAACCCATCAGAAACCTGTGTACTCACCGGCTGGCTGTCTCCGCGTGTCACTCAGAAAATATTTCACCAACCTCCCCCGGAAGCCGAACTCAGCGTCAGTTCCCTATGGATGAGTGGTAACTGGCTTATCCCTAGCCTCTGCTAAAGAGCGTGACCGCTGAGTAAACCAGGGCTACCCGAAATGTACGGACGGGTCTTGCTCCTAAACACGCTCAGAATAACGAAAGGGCCCGGACAGAAAGATCTGCACGGAATTCTACAGAACCAATCAAAGAACAGGCCTTTAAAAAGGGCACGATGGCTGGTTTCTGCCACTGAGAATAGTGCCCGCCTTCCAGGCATAAAGAAAGCCAACGAACTTTCCCTCGGCTCTCAAAGAAAGAAAGAAACGGATACTTCTCTGACTTGCGGCCAAGTCGACATATCATGCAGGTGTCTCTAATAGGACTTTGTATATAAACAGTACTGACGCTGTTAATTCCAACAAAAGAACAAAAGTATAAAATAAAAGCAATCGGCAAGCAGAAAATCCTCCCCCAAACATCAGCATGTAATAAATTACAAACTTACGTGATAGAAAACGTTGTCCAGAAATAATAATTAAGGGGAGGATAAAATTATGAAAGAGAATGTGAAAATAACAGACACTTTTCACTATTACACACGTTCGTTAAGCGTATGACAGTATTTTTTCCCTCGCTTAACACACGTGTATATAGTGAATGGTGTCTGTTATTTTCGCATTTCCATTCATAATTTTATCTTCCCATTAATAATTACTGCTTTCTGTCAGGTACATTTGTGTTCTGTCAGATGCCGATGTTTGAGGAGAATTTTCTGCTGAAGAATACCTCTTACTATAACAGAAGAATTCAGACATGCACAATGTAACAGAGGATGCAGATCGAATTTGCGAAATAGATAACTTGAAGACAGAACTGCGAAAACTGCATTCTACTTTCAGGGACAATGGCTGCGACTAGACAGTATCAGGATACACAGTAGCAAGACAAAATAAAGCTCGAGGAACGGAGAGGTGGAGATGCATCAGCAGCACATCACCCTCCGAGCGCGGATGTGAAGCTACGGCCTGTTATCACTCGCCTAACGGAATACGAGTCACAGTGAATACAGAAGGAAAGCTGTAAAGTAACGGGAATGTGCCGTACTAGCTAAGCAGCCTTTTACCTTCGAGAGGAAGGCAGGAGAGGCGGCTGAGTGAGCAAAGCGGGCTGACAAAACGAATAGCGATGGTAGGTGCCTGCTTTCAACGCCGTGGCTGTCAGCAGTTGCCGAGCTCTGGGCTAACAGCGCTTGCTGCCCCACAGGGAGAGCTGAAGGAAAGAGGCGCACTGTTTTCTTTCGTAACCACAAAAAATCGCGGGAGCAGCACAACATTACACCACATGAATGGTTCTCATTTGCAACAACAGCAACTGAAAAGCAAAGTACGTCGTTCCCATCCTCCCTTTCATGTCATAAAATTAAAAGAAGAACTACATACTTTTATTGGAAAAGATGATATAGGCAGGAATGATAATTCGTATTTATTTATTTTACACGTCTAGGACTTAGAAGTACAAAATAATTAAAATGCAACATAATAAATAAAAGTACAGTACAGCAATAAAAGATTCTGGTGGAGTCCCATTTCCTGAGGTTCGTCTTGCATATTGTCACTCCTGTTTTCAGTCGGTTTAGAGCCTTCCTTGTCGCATATGGCAGATGAAAGCCCGCGGCAGGTTCCTCTTTGATGTTCTTCCTATCCCTTTCTTGCCATACCGCTGATAATACACCACCGGGACAAAGATAATTAGTATAAAAGACCTCAAGTGGCACTGGTCGCGTCGCAGATACCTGAGCTGGAAAGACTGATGGCAACAATAGCCAATATTGAAACATGACGACACATTTCGTTGCCAGAGATTCTGGTTGAAATCCAGGCCGATGTTGATTCTGCTGTGCTATAACAGTTCTGTACTTAAGCCAATTTGTTTTTATAACTGTAAGCCACAGGTCTTGTGTACATCCGCTGTCTTATATCTTGCTCTCCTTTTTTTCCTGCTTTCTGTGCTTTCTGTCATCTTTCACTGGGATGATGTTCACAATGCTCCTTTCTCCTCTTTTTCATTTGCTGTGTAGTTGTTGAGAACACTTTGGCTCCAATTCTACCATTGCGGGATAATTCTGTAACGTAATACGAAGTCGTTGTCCGACACATCTCGTATCAGAAGTGACAATCCTTATGGTAGATTAGATTAGATTAGTTTTCGTTCCATAGATCCGTGCTGAGGAGATCCTCGTGGATGTGGAGGATGTCAATATTGCAAGCTTTATTTCTGGTACGACTATCATGTCTTCCCTTTCCTTTTGTATACGCTTATCATGTGCGGAAATAGTGATACTGAGTGAGCTTCCTTCCGAGTGCGACTAACAAAAGTATAGTGAGACACGAAATGAGCTATCGTCATTGGAATGCAAGCATTGTTTCCAATTTGTGGCGTAAGAGAGACACATTTGACGGAGTTGTCGGTTTAGAACTAAAGAAAAGCGAGAACATGTGGAAACAGGTCCTTGAGGGTATTGTGAATGTGACGTTAACACTGGAATCCTAGAACACTGCTTTTGCACTCGATAAGGTGATCAGATAGTGGCGACAAGGAATGAAAGGACTGGGTGGAACACGGCCGCGGTGTAAGAATAAAGGCGTACTGGTAGATTGTTTAACATTGCGATCTTGTCCGAATCACTAGAAGAGGTAGTTAACCAAACCACAGAACTGAACTGCAGAGACAGGCAGCTAAAGCAGGCCTACAGATCTCTTTCGAGAAGACACAGTATATGACAAACATCACGACAGCTCCTAGACGGATGACAATAAAAGCAGGGAAAATTCAGAAAGTGGAGAGATTCAGATACCTTGGAGAATGGATAGACAGTGGACTGACCGAAAAAGAAGCAATGGGAGCACGAATAAACAAAATGAACTTAGCATATAAACTAACTATCAACACCTACAATAAGAAGAATATTTAGATAAATGCGAAACTGAAACATTACCAAACAGTGATCCGCCCTGGAGCTCTATATGCAGCGGAAACTCTCAACTTAGCAAGAACCGGAGTGATCAAGAGGCTATAACTGATACAACGAAAGGTTCTTAGGAGAATATTAGGACCTCGTAGAACAGAAGATGGTCAATTTAGAAACCTAGCCAACCAGGAACTGTATACCAAGAT
The DNA here is from genome assembly GCF_021461385.2 of Schistocerca piceifrons. NCBI lineage: Eukaryota > Metazoa > Arthropoda > Insecta > Orthoptera > Acrididae > Schistocerca > Schistocerca piceifrons. The sequence goes on along the minus strand of NC_060149.1, from coordinate 176,666,047 downwards.
AGAAAAATTTCTGACGTCATCAGGAAATTCGGACACATCCTCAGAATGGACCAGGGGAGGTTAACACGGCGAATGAACAAGAAAACCAAAGTACTATGTATCCAAGAGATACAAAGAGATCTGGAAGAAATGAGAATACAGGAACCAGAGAGATACAACAGGGAGATTTTTAAATAAAGAATTCAGGCCTTCAAAGTTTTCGATGACAGAACGAGACCCAGAACCAAATCATCTTGGACAGAAGAACGAAGAAGGTTGCAAGGTATGAGAATGAAAGAAAATTGGGAAAGAAGAAAGACCAGAAGAAACGAAGTTGAAGTGAATTACCGTGGTCCTAAGGTGGCCAAAACGAAAGAAGAAGAAGAAGATTGCTTTCGGGGGACGTAGGGAGAATGCTGGAAAATCGGACAGTGAATACTTTTTAGCAACTATAGAACTTCCTGGAAAGTACGATTCGGTATTACGCGATCTAATACACTAACATACACCCGAAAGTACCTCAGCCCTTCAGTCCAAAATGAGTTAATAACTGCCCTATCATATGCAGATGAAAAAAATATTAATGACATTAAAGCTGACCCATTATTTTCTATTACTGCAGTTACAACACAGTAAACTTCAAAAAGAGATCAACTAACTCAGATGTTTAGATAAGTTACAGTTTCATATCATGTCACTGGAAGACTTTGTGACGTGAAGATAGATGAAGGTTTTTTAGGTTTTCGTGAAATAAATGATCAAAGTACATTGGAGAACGAAAGGAAATGCTAAGCGTAAAAGACGGAAAGGGAGTCATGTTAAGTAAATGCAGTGATCATGATTATAACGATTGTGGCAACGTGTCTGTTAAAGCCCTTCGTTTTGCTAATGTCGATGTCAGAAATAATACTGATATCTAAGAGAAGGAAACTAAGAGAAACCTATTGTTTTTTTAAAATCAATTACAGAAATTTGAATTTATTTGTCAGATAGTGCTGCAATAAAAGATTCAAGAATGTACTAATCTAGCATCTCAAAAAACGACGCCCACTGATTTTCATGTCACTAGTGGCAAAACATTTTCCCCGTACAGGTGGTTAAGAAAGTTTCAGGACATTGTAATTTGCTCATCACTTTCTTCTATTGATGTATCTGGTCAGTGCTATAAACATCGAAAAACTACCAGCATAATTACACAGAACTTTATTAGTCAACACAGCAAAGAGTGGTAAAAGAAATTGACAAGGGAAACTACCTGCTGGTGCATTCATGTGTTATAGGCGCGGTTTCCCGCCTATTTAACATCTTCTGTATCAGTAAGTTGCTTTTTATATAATTTTAAATTTTGTTTGAGTGCGTTAAGAGCTGTTAGGGCACTAGTATTTACTGGTTCCTGAACATTTTATCGCCCATATTCCGATATTTTTTACTTTTACCTTTTAGGACACAGCAGTTTTTTTTCCAAATTCTGACAACGGCAGTGTTCTGATGGGACATTTGAATGCGCAGCATCCTATGTGCTTAACACCATAGTTTGGCAGAGCGTTGGCTTATTTTTTTCTGACTATCCAATTTTGCTAGATAAGGGTCATGTCCTTTATATGAAAGGTTGTATTTTTTCTGTAGGCCCTTCTGAAGATGCCTTGTATATGACGAAACAAGTCATTGGAGGATAAATAAAATAAAAAAATCCAGTTTTGAAACCAAGACTTTTTGTTCTTTCATCGTATAACTACACTAAGCTGACAAAAGTCATGGGATACTTCCTAATATAGTGTCGGATCTCCTCTAATCCGGCGTAGAGCAACAATTTGATGAGGCATGTACTCAACAAGTCGCTGGAAGTTCCCTGCAAAAACCTGGTCCATTCTGCCTCTATAGCCGTCCGTAATTGCGAAAGTGTTCCCGTTGCACGACGTTGCAAGCAAATTGATGCCTCCATTATGTCCCACATAAGTTCGATGGTATTCATGTCAGGCGATATGGGTGGACAAATCGTTCGTTCGAATTGTCCAGCATGTTCTTCAAAACAGTAGCGAAAGATTGGAGCTCGCTGACATGACATAGTTGTTTGGGAACATGATAACCAATTCCAGTCAGTGATCGGTTCATCTGGATCAGAGGACCCAGTCCATTCCATGTAAACACAACCCACAGCATTCTGGAGCCTTGTTGACAACTCGAGTCCATGGCTTGGTGGAGTCTGCGCCAGACCCGAACCCTACCATCACGTCAACCAACTATAAAAGGGACTCATCTGAGCAGGCCATGGGTTTCCAGTTGTCTAGCATCCAACCGATATGGTCACGAACGCTGCTCATGTTGTCGTACTTGTCAGCAAAGGCATTCTCGTAGGTCACCTGCTGCCGTATCTCTAACGCTCTGTCCTAACGGATGCTTTACATGTACGTCTCACATTGATTTCTGCATTATTTAACGCAGTCTCACTTGTCTGTTATCACTGACAGACGTACGTAAATGCTGCTGCTCTCGGTCGTTAAGCAAGTGCCGACGGCCACTCTGTTATCCGTGGTGTGAGGTAACGCCTGAAACTTGGTATTCTCTGCACGCTCTTTGAACTGTGGCTCTCGCAATACTGATTTCCCTAACGATTTCCGAAACTGACCGACCGCCCCATGCGTGTAGTTCCAGCTACCACTCCGTATTCATTCTGCTAATTCCCGTCGTGGCCATAATCATGTCGGAAACCTTTTCACATAAATCAGCTGAAAACAAATGACAGCTCCGCCAATGCACTGTCATTTATGCCTTGTGTACACGATACTACCGCAATTTGTATATGTGTATATTGTTATCCCATGACATCTGCCACCTCAGTGTATATTGAAACCGGTTTACACCATCCCAGATTTTAGGTTTTCGCACTACTTACGTCCCATTCGGTTGGTGCTAGCGTAAACCCTATTGTTTCAATTAATTGTTTTCCTGCCACTAAAATTATCGTATGGCTGACGTTTAGAAAGCTTCGAAGTGGATTTTCATATCGATTTATGTGGAAACTACGAGGGTTGCCCCAAAGTAATGCACCGCACTCTTCTTCTTCAACAATTATTTATTAAGCATAATGATAATTACACACACACGAAAGAATGGTGTTTCATTTATACACCCTATTTTTCCACGTAATCTCCATCCCGTTCTATGGCCATCCTCCAGCGCGTAAGAAGAGCGTGTATGCCCTATCGCTACCAATCCTTGACCTGGTGGCGGAGCCAGTGTCTCACCGTGTGAATCACCTCCTCATCGTCCTCAAAATGTTTTCCACGAATGGTACCCTTTAATGGCCCAAACAAGTGGAAGTCCGAGAGGGCTAGGTCAGGTGTGACAGCCGCGGATGGTCTCCTGTTCGCTGCAAATCGTGGAGCTCAGCCGAACCACCTTCTGATGACATCACCTTCAGTCCCCAGCGACTAACTGTATTTCTGTCGATATCGGATGCTTCACAGACTTTGCACATGCGCTTGAGAATATTTCCCACAGTTTCTTTCTGTGAATTGAGAAATTGTGTACAAAAAATGGAATATGGTGTAAGTGCCACAAACTTAAATTTTCAATATTCAGATAAATGTGTCTTAAATATTGGATGATCATATTAATTTTATGAAAAAATATGTGTATATCAGAATACCTCTACAAAACATGAACACAGTTCTTTATGAATATGCATAAAGGGAACAAAACTTATATCGAAAAAGAAGTAAGTGCCATCCTTTCGTTTTCTGGAAAACGCAATAAGTGCCTTACTAAGTTTGTGAAAAAGTTGTAAGTGAAAAGTTTATGTTAAGTTTTGAGAACGTTTAATAACTTTACATATAATTTTACTCTTTCAATGCTAGGCTAATATAAAAAAGGTACAAAATAAAATTTTGGATGGTTTTTTTGAAGCAAAGTTGTCTGTTTTTAGTTTATTCCGCTTCTTCTTTCATCGGTAAGTAAAAGCCACCGGAAGACCAAAAACTGAATCATATGTCTAAATTTATTTTGGGTGTATCAGCTATATTCATAATATTTTGACTTTTTATTCACTTTCGAAATTAGTTCTTATACATTTAATCGTCTTTGACTAAATCAATTTTATTTTAAAAACACGGGCATATACGAGAAATCAAATGCAAAGTTATCTGCATTTAGCAATCGAAATAAACTTACAGTACTGTACTTCTTTCCTCCGAGCAGTCCTATTCCTCATCTTCTTCCTACACCTCCATGTTGCAGGCCTCTTCATCTTTGTTCTCCAACAGGGCTCTGTAGAAGTCCTTGTCTTCTTCTTTCTCTACATAATCTATCATTTCCAAAACATCATTCTTCTTTTCTTGTCAGATTTTGGATTTAAAGTGTATTTTTGGCAAGTCACGAATATCCGGTACATTGTCGAGATTTGCATCTTTCCTTAAAACATCAACCTTTTTCCAAGTTACCATAACATCACCTTCAAGGCAAATACATCATGGCGGTGGCACTTACATCCCTTCCCATCTCAGCCCCACTGGCGCTTGCACAGTGCTGCTATCTTCGAACTGCTCTTGAAACTAGTAAGAATTTTCCTGGCAGTTGCAACCTTTCTCGTTTCATTACGCTTGGCTTATACAACCCTTTTCACTATAAGAGTTATTTTTTTAAATTTTTGGCACTTCCTCCATTTTTTGTACTCAGTTCAAGCACGTTGCTTGTAACGTACATCACCTACAGACGCCATTTTGAAACTTCTGCAGCTGCGTTATCTGTCGAAAGTGACAGAAACTTGGCGCCCTCGCCAGGAGTCTTCAAACAATACATATGTAACGTTTCGTATTCGTAGCATTGTTTTCGGCTGAGAAAAAAAATGTGGTGCATTACTTTCTCGGCAACCCTCATACACAGTGTTCCCACTCACGCACGACTTGTGGGACAATCCATAACATAAAACTGTGAGGTTTATTTCAGAATCTAAATCATTTTGAGTTCAAAGAGAAATGTAGGGGGCACTTCTATGGGCACCGTCAGAATGTTTCCGCAATTTTTCGTCATCTGACTACTCTAAACTGCAATAAATCATCAAAATAGCATACGAATTAATTTTCCCTCTTACATTGGGCGAGCGACTCTCAGTTGAAACGTCTCTCCTGTACGGGAATATACATAATGGATGTACGAGTGCAAGTTACGGGCACATTGTTGCCAACATACGGAAATTTTGGTCAGGTCGTGAAGCAGGCATGGACTGATCGCAATATACAGGAAATATGGATTCCAGTCGCGGTCCAGCACAAATTTTCATTGTCACTCCATCATACAGCTGATGGTTGTCCATATTCGCAGCTGAGAATACGTTCCATGTCATATCAGACAGTAGGCACTTTCACGGATTTGTTTCGGCTTAGGTTTACAATCGAGTGAATAGTGTGCATTATTTAGGTATTCTTGTTTGCAGAATTATTTGATTTTATTTATTTTTGCTTGCTTGGTCATTGTCCCAGCTGTCCCACTAGAGCACAACTACACGCAGCAAGAGCCATCTGCTTCATGGGTTAATTAATGGTAGAATTTCTGTGTGTTGCTATTAATGCAAGTACGATCCAGCTTGGTGAGTACATAATTGTGCCATTGACTTCCAATCATCCTTTGGTGTTGGCTGCACATTCAGTGGTCGATGATATTACTTGACGAAATTCATAATAGGTTTTGTGTGTGTTGCGTTTGGAATTTTGCTGATAAACCAAGGACGATTCAACATGGTGAATACGCAGTTCTGTTGTTGATTTTCGATCACCCACATGGTGTTGGAAGCACAGTCAATGATCATTAATCGCTCTTGAAGAATTTCATGTCAGGCTAAGAGTGTGTTCGTGTGAAGATAGGACAGGGTGCACCGTTGATTTATATGTGTTTTGTTTCGTCTCGTATTTTTATCTCCTACATTACCACTTGTCCTCCAATGGTATCTTGTGATTAAGTTGTCACTGTTCTCACTGAATCTATTCAGACCCCACTAGCCATGTTGTGTGGGTAGTTACTAGAAACAGTAGCCATTAAGCAATGTGTGAGTTATATGAATACTAAAGTTACGTACGAGAAGTACCTTAATTACGGTAGCAACGTAAGTTCCTCCCAATCCCATTCATAGTAAACTACGAGACCACTTTGGTGTAGATGTTGAGCGCCCTCAGCGCACGAAGTAAGCTATACATACGTTTCGTTCACCTTCGAAATTTGATTTGGTTGGAGTCCTGTAATAAATTGTATCTTTAAACGAGAATTACCCTCGGATTGTTCACACTAATAATTTAGTCACCTTCCACCCCCCCTCCCCCGCTCCCCAATTCTGACAATGCAGTCCTGAACAGATTTATCCTCTGAAATAACAGTAATTATATCAGAATATCATGATCATGTGGATATTTATCGTGTCAGATTGTGCTGCAAACAGTCTCATTCAGTTATCTCCATTGGTTGCCTGCGTTATCCGTTTTGGTATGCTGTTTAATTCAAAGTAAAGCGTCTAATTAATTGAATAATTATTTGGTGCAAGTCCTATTAATCAGCAGCAAGCACTGAGTCAAAATAGGTCAATGACTAATAAGAATATTCGACAAACCTTAGGCTTTCATTGTCGAGTCTCGTTAGTATAATATAGAAAGGAGGTGTAATCTTTCAGTATATATTTCGAATCCTTCGGTTTTCCTTCGTTTGTAAAATACAAATACTGGTAATTTTTTCACCCCATTCCTGCGCTTTTACACCTAACCGTGCACAAACTTCTAACTAAACCACATTCGTGCACCACTGCTCACTTGCAACTCATTGTTGACTGTGAAAAAGATGAGAGATACCGTTATCAACCACTAGCAACTCTCTCAAGCCCTACCGGTAGGCAGAGTTTCGTGCCTGCACGTAATTGAGGCGTTTACGGACGAATGTGGTGCCTATTTGTATCATTTATTATGAAATTAATTAAATGAAGTCTGCTGTCCAACAATTACACAATGAAAGACTGCATAGGTTTGCAGTTGTTACAATGAGGAAGATTTCCTGCTTCTACCGGAAAGTAACAATCAGCGGCCATACAGCTTAAATGAACAGCCTTCAACAAATGAATAGAAATGTAATACAATACGGTACCTCATTACAGTCGTTAACCATTATTTGAATTTTGAAGGAATAAGTTTTGTCTAGTGTGCTTTGTCGTCCATTATTTTGTTACACCAATGGCTGTGTGAGGTGTATGGAGACGTGTGCGTCTAGTAATATGGAAATTGGGAGGGTGATTTTTCTGAGATGGAACTCTCACCATGGATATCCATCTTAATGAGAGACGTTTGTGCCGAGTAAGTGGATTAGGGACTCAAAAGACCCATCGTGGTTTCATACCAAATTTCGGAAACTGCTGACGAAACAGAAGTTGTTGCATTCTCGACTCAAGGAACAACACGTTTGTCAACAGGCAAAACTCACTACAGAATCGTGCGCAACAAAAAGATCGAAGCGCGAAGCATACAATTACTTCTACAGTCATTCGTAGCTATTTAACCATCTCACCTAACAAAATCCAAACAGATTTTGCACTAATAATTAAAAAAAAAAAATATTAGTAAAAGATCTTTCCGAGCATCCGAAAAAATTCTCTTCGTACGTAAAGTCACTAAGCGGGTCGAAGGCTTGTCTTCACTGATTCGTCGACCAGTCTGTTGTGGTAACAGGAGACAGCAAAAGCAAAGTTTAAGTTAGAAATTTCGCGTTTAAAAATATCGTTTACGCAGAGACTCCCGTACGGAGGACATAGCATTAAACATCCTTGGTGTTTAGAATAAGCTAAAAGAGTTGAAAACAAGTAAGTCGCCAGTTTTGGAAGGATTTCCATTTCGGTTTTACAGATAGTATTCTACGGTGTTGGCATCTTAATCAGCTTGCATTTGTCACGAATTCCCCGCCCATTGCAAATTCCTGAGCGACTCGAATAAAATGCAGGATTCTCGTACATACAAAGGGTTAAATAACGTACCCGCATAATTACAGACCAATGTCCTTAACATCGGATTGTTGCAGAATTCTCGAGCATATTCTACGTTGGAATGCACTAAAGTTCCTTGAGACAGAAATACTTCCATTCACAAATCTGAACCGATTTAGAAAGCACTGCTTGTGCGAAACTCAGCTTACCCAGTTATCACACGATATCCTGAGAAACGCGAGTGTTCATGAGAGATCAGGATATCGTCAAGAATTTTGGTGGAAACACCAAAAAACAACATATTACCATGTGTAACACGTTGTAAGAAACACGTTGGCATTCAAAACAACTCACAGTCATCGCGAAATGGATAAATACGGGTTCTACATGGTTTTCAACTTGTATGTATGTATTGTATTGTATGTTAACCGGGGACCTAGAAACGACGGAGAGGCTCCGTCCCCGCCGCAGCCGCAGTGGTCCACAACCCCACGACGACTACCGCAGTCACCTTCACCCCTCCGCCGCCCCATACCGAACCCAGGGTTATTGTGCGGTTCGGCCCCCGGTGGACCCCCCGGGAACGTCTCACACAAGACGAGTGTAACCACAATGTTTGCGTGGTAGAGTAACGGTAGTGTACGCGTACGTGGAGAACTTATTTGCGCAGCAATCGCCGACATAGTGTAACTGAGGCGGAATAGGGGGAACCACCCGCATTCGCCGAGGCAGATGGAAAACCGCCTTAAAACCACCCACAGACTGGCCGGTTCACCGGATGTCGACACAAATCCGCCCGGCGGATTCGTGCCGGGGACCAGGCGCCCCTTCCCGCCCGGAAAGACGTGCGTTAGACCGCACGGCCAACCGGGCGGGCGGTTTTGAACTTACTCGTATACCATACCTCCTGCAAAATGGTGGCAAGTTCAGGTAACTATGATGGCGGTGGTTAGCGGTCACACAACATTCTCTCCAAACTAGACCACAAAGGCTCAACAATACTGAGATCTGATGGCTTTGTTAGTCAAGGGACATGTGACAATTCATCCTCCTAAAATGGTCACATGATCCTTGGCAGTAATGCTATCTTGCAGAGTAACCATGGGGCCCATGGAAGACCACGACATGGCTGCCAAAATTATCATGGAACACCAGCATGTTTCACTCATGTGAAGTAAACTAGCTTAGAAGTTAAAGAAGTTGTGAACAGTGCGAAACTAGACTCATTGGGATAAATGATATTCTTCAATTGCACCATAATCCAGAACTTATGGACTCCGAATTTTACGGCACCACCTTTTCTTGTTATGGACATTTGCATGACCGATAAGTGGTTTTGGAATTCCAACTAGCCCTGCAATTCCTCGCTCTTTTTTTTTTTTTTTTTTTTTTTTTTTTTTTTGACGGGTTCTGCAGTGGCATTTGCAGCTGTCGTTTCCTTACCTTTGGCCACAATCATGTTCAATGACTAAGTTTCACGAGTACGCAATACGACTTTTCATCTATGTTGTGACTCTGCGGTCTTTTCCTGTATGCGGTATAAACATTATGTATGGTGCCTCTTGGAACACCAAAGACTTCGGCTGCCTTGCATTTGGAAACATCCACCATAAGAGCACCAACAACCTTCGCTTTTTAGAATTCACTTAGCTCAGACATAATGCACTCACGACTACACAGGACACTGTTCAGACCACGAGTGACATTTGCAATGTATTGAGGACATTGCACTAGTGGCGTTCGTGGTCAAATACAAGAACTCAACATACATCATGGCTAGAATCTGTATTTATGTTCAAGGGTGCATTTGTCTCGGTGTTTCCATATTTTTGTCTAACCCTTGTACATAAATGATCTGAGGGATAGGATGACCATTAGTGTGGGACGGTCTACTGATGACGGTGTAGTGTACGGGAAAATATCGCCGTTGAGTGAGTGCAGAAGGATGACTCAGACAGAAAACTATGATTATGGTGAACTACAGGTTGCGCTAAATGCAAAGAATATAAGTTAAAGCTGATGTGTAGAAAAAACAATCCTGTAGTTTTCGAATACAGTTCTAGTGGAACGCTTCTTGACACAGCCACGTCGATTAACTATTTAGGTGTAACATTCCTAAACGATATGAAATGGAATGAGCACGTTAAGTCGGCAGCAGGAAGACGAATGGTCGCCTTTGGCTTCTTGGAACAAGGCTACAGAAAGCTATTGCAACCCATTGTTAAGTACTGCTTGAGTGTTTGGTATCCTCACCAGGTCGGATTAAACGAAGTTGTCAAAGAAATTCAGAAGCCTGCTGTTATTGGCAAGTTTAATCAACACGTGAGTGTTACAGACATGCTTCGTGAACTAAAATGAGAATACCCGATTGGAGATGACGTTTCCTCGTGAGAGTCTATTGAGAAAATTTAGAGAAAAGACAAGTGATGCTAATTGCAAAAATAGTCTGCTGTCGCCTACGTGCATTACGCCTAGGCACCGTGAAGACGAGGGAAATTAAGGTTCGTACAGAGACATATAGACAGCCGCTTTCGTGCTACATATGCTAGGGGAATAGGAAAAGGGATCATTAGTAGTGGTGGAAGGTCAGCTCTACCTGGTACCGTACTTTATTTTTCAGGTATAGTGTCTTTTTTAGATTCTACTTATTTAACAATGTCCGTCCCTTCACACATGCATGCATGTCTGAAGGAACATATACTGCTTACTGTACAAAGCTGAATTACCTATTACTAACATTATTCACTTATTACGAATTCTTTGACATCAGCTCTATTAGTGACACCTGAAAAAACATACTACTACCACTATATTCAACCTTTTCCGTACAAACAGCCGCCAAAAACATTATCTCGATACTTTGAAGTGGTCAAGAAATATTTTGGATGTGCATGCTACGATGGTACCCTGTCGATTGTACTTTGGAAACTGCTGGCCTTTCGCGTGCAAAACAGAGGTATAAATTTATCCCATGTTGATTTTATAATGGCACTTTGTGGAAAAACATTCCGTTAACGCTTGATATAAAAATCTGACACTTTCATACAAAATGTCAGCTGTTTTTTAGATTAAGCTAATTACTTGCTTCCATTCATTCTCATTTAATTTGAAAGCTAAGCCTAAAAAATTATTTGCGTTTAAATTGCAAAATACTTCAGCAGTTTAAACTCTCTAAAGATTATACAGACGCTTACTTTCTGTATTTTAGACGATAAGTTGCCATAATTTAACAATAATACCAGTGCGGACATGTAAGAATTTTCTAAGATTGACAGATATGTAGTTTTATTCGTTTATATGTTATTTACACTGACGGGGGGAGTGTATTATGTAATATTAGATATATTACAGTGCAACAGATATGCATATATTTCTACGCAATAATTATTCGAAGTACGATAAGGTTTTTCATAAGACTAAATTATAATTACAGTAAAGCACAATCAGATCCAATAACAAGAATCAACGTACATAATCGATAGCAGTCAATCTATACAAAAGCTCAGTGAGAGATAAAGACTGATCTGTCACTATTTCAAGTAATAACCTATTAGTTTCAGCGAAAAAACCTTTATTGTTATGATAGTGGGATCGAGGGGATTGAGAACAATAAGGAATGTAAGGATTGAGAGTCTCATTGGCAGGTGTGTTATACAGTGAGGTGACCGGTCTCGGGATAGCAATATGCACAGAACAGATGGCGGTAGTATCGCGTACACAAAGTATAACAGGGCAGTGCGTTGGCTGAGCTGTCGTTTGCACTCGGCTGATTCATGAGAAAAAGTGTTACACACGATTATGGCCGTACGACAGGAATTAACAGACTGTGAACGAGGAATGGTAGAGGGAGCTAGACGCATGGGACACTCCATTTCGGAAATCGTTAGGGAATTCAGTATTCCGAGATCCACAGTGTCAAGACTGTGCCGAGAATAACACATTTTAGGCATTATCTCTCACCACAGACAATGCAGTGGCCGACGGCCTTCACTGAACGAACTAGAGCAGAGACGTTTACGTAGAGTTGCCAGTGCTAACAGACAAGCAACACTGCGTGAAATGACGGCAGAAATCAATGTCAGACTACGATGAACGTATCCATTAGGACATTGCGACAAGGTATGGCGTTAATGGGCTACGGTAGCAAACGACCGATGTGAGTGCCTTTGCTAACTGCATGGCATCGCCTACAGCGCCTCAGCTGTGCTCGTGACCATATCGGTTAGACTGTAAACTACCGGAAAACCGTTGCCTGGTCAGATCAGTCATTTCAGTTGGCTAGAGCTGATGACACGGTTCGACAGTGGTGCAGACGCCCGAAGCAACGGACACAAGTTGTCAACAAGGCATTGGTCAAGCTGGTCGTGGCTTCATAATAGCTGGGGATATGTTTACATGGAATGGACTGGGTGCTCTCGTCGAGCCGAACCGGCTATAGAGGGAGCAAGGCTCAATATTTCTCTAGGAGACTTCCAACGACTTGTTGAGTTTATGTCACATTGAGTTGCCGTACTATGGCTGAATTATATATGAGCATTCTTGGGTCTTTTTATTTCACTCTGCTCCTCAGCCTCTTTGGTGGTTTGGCTGTGGATTTCGATTACAATACACTTTATTAAATTTCTCTGATGGGAGCTTAAGGAGCCGTTTTCTATGTTGCACGCAACCTAATGTTCACTGCTCAAAAAAGTCACATCTGCTCTGCGGCCGAGCGGATCTAGGCGCTTCAGTCCGCAACCACGCTACTGCTACGGTCGCAGGTTCGAATCCTGCCTCGGACAGGGATGTGTGTGAAGTCCTTATGTTAGTTAGGTTCTAAGTCTAGGGGACTGATAAACTCAGTGCTTAGAGCCATTTGAATCATTTTGTGATATCTGTCGTAAGGTCTTATGGGACCAAACTGCTGAGCGATGTGGGGTATACAGTGTAAAGAGTACCGGAAGGAGGCGGAATCGAGTGCAGCCGTTGTCGTAACGTGAAAACGGAGCGCTTTATTTTGCGTCCAAAACGGCATGATCATAGGCTCTCCAGCCAAAGGTGGAAGCATTTCCGAAACTGCAAAGTTTTTAAACTGTTCGTGTGCCGCCGTGGTTAAGCTTTACCGTACATGGGAAAACGGTGCTATCTAAAACCAGAGCCGAGACAACTGTGGTACATACCGGCCCATAGATGACAGGGATGAACGATGGCTGCGGAAACGTATACGGAGGAATAGACGTGCAACTGTTCAGCAACTGTCCGCCTGGATGAACCAAGGGCTGCCAACAGGAACTTCTCAATGACCGTTTAGCGAACGTTGCTACGCATAAACCTTTCCAGCAGGAGCCTCGTTCATGCCCCCATGCTAACTGCTGTTCATCGGCGACGAAGGCTAGAATTTCCTCTCCAATACCGCAGCTGGACGTAGCTGGCGACAGGTAATCTTTTCAGATTAATCACGTTGTATGCTCCATCGGAAAAATGGCCAGTACGTCGTGAAACTTTTCAAAGCAAACGCCCTACAATAATCGTCAGAAGAGTCCAGGCCGGAAGGCGGAGCGTTACGGTCACGTGAATGTTTTGTCAGCATTCTTATGGTCATCTCGTCATTCTGGAAAGCACAATGTATCAACATATGTACGCATCTACCCCTGGGGAACATATCCACCCATACATGTAGCCTTTTTTCTTCGGCACTATCTACCAGCAGGAGAAAGCAACGTGTCACGCAGCTCGCAGTGTACGTGCTGATATGAAGAGAACAAGTATGAGTTCACCGTACTCCCCTGGCCACCAAACTCCCCGGATTTAAGCCCAATTGACAATCTGTGCGACCATCTCAATCGGGACGTACAGTCGTGGGCAAAACGAGCGAGACCCCTCGCCTTTTCGTTATGCTGATCAACAAAGCTTTAAAGTCTGCTACACAGCTTAACAGGCAAGGCGACGAAGTGCTACCAACATACTATGCACAGGCGTGAAAAAAAAAAGGCTCTGAGCACTATGGGACTTAACATCTGAGGTCATCAGTCCCCTGGAACTTAGAACTACTTAAACCTAACTAACCTAAGGACATAACACACATCCATGGCCGAGGCAGGATTCGAACCTGTGACCATAGCGGTCGCACGGTTCTAGACTGAAGCGCCTAGAACAGGCGTGAAATGGACAAACTATCCGAATTTTGTCAGACTGTTTTCAATCATGTGTAAGACTATATTAACTATTTTATTCTAACGGATGACATTGAGACAGTAAATAACAAGAGGAATTACAAAACTCTCAGAATCAATATAGAGAATTCAAGTGTACAGTGGATTCAAAAGTTTGCTATAATGGCGAATAATTGCTTTCACTGACTCCTTCATGCCTATGTTTTCTCAGTCAGACAATGTTTGAAACTAGCACTAGCAAGGTAAAACATTTTTCCACAAATTGTCTAATTGGAAGTCGAAGAGAATGTTATGTAAATTACGATCACAACAAACATTATTCAAATACACTGATCATTGTAGGCATCCAACTCTTTTATTGTTTGTTACATCCGCAGTATGCAAACTGGCAACGCCACCAACACACAATACAACTAAGCTATGAAACAACTGTAGCAAAACAGAGCATCCTCGTTGCCCAAGTGGTGGATAAGACGACTAATTCGCAACATAAATGTGAATGTAAGCAGCAGTTTCTGTTGGAACGTGCTTCCTGGACCAAATAACATACATTTCCTACGTATTCAATGCGAATCATGTAGCAAATGTAATTTAAAGAACATAAAAATATCGAGTGGATTTACTAACATAATTATTAACCATTCAAGGACGTAAATCGATGATCAGATAGCTGTCAAGCGTATTCTACGGTGTTACCATTGTCCTTTAGATTAGCAGCAGGAAGAAAACGTTCGCTCAGCTGATGTGCTGAGATAAAGCTCGCGGTTCTAAGACGCCACAGCATCGTCTGCCACCACTTCGTGGGAAACGAAATACCTCAAGTATAAGCCAATGTGTTGTATTCGCGTATCTGTGACTATGACTCGGCGCTAAACTGTGGTTATGGATAGTACGTATGCTCAGATTGCGAATCTAACATCATAAATAAAGGCAATGGGAAATGAATTAGGCGTCCTTCCTCTCCATTACATCAAATATATTTTAGTTATTCTATCTTAAATGAACTGCGCAGAAAATCATTCACCACAAGTGAATCACTTTTTAGTAACACCGGATGATATTAACAGCTTGCCGGCGCGGGTTAGCAGTGCGTTCAACGGCTTCATATCGCGGACCGCGCGGCTTCTTTCGCCGTCGGTTCGAACCCTTCCCCAGGCATGGCTGTGTGTTACGTTGGGTTGGTTTAAGTAGTTTTAGGTCCAGGGGACTGATGACCTAAGCAGTTTGGTCGCATAGTTCTTAGAGCCATTTTTTGACCTTCCACGTAAATTTTCTTTACATAAACGGCTGTATCTTTAGATTTCGTTGACATAGAAGCTCACTTTTTTACACCACCAAGGGATGGTATGCCGCAGAAAGTGCGATACACTTCTGCTTATTATGTCTACCCGTACTAGAGGTAAACGGGTTTTATGGGTTGGGTAGACAGACAGACGGTCAAGAAAGTAAGACTAGTATGGTTCCATTTTTACCGATTTTGGTGACGAAATACTAACAACGAAAATAGCTACAACAATTATTAAAGATGAGGACGCATAAATAATTCCCCCTACTCTTTATTCGAAACGTTCTAGTTGCAGTCGATACATCAGCATATTAATCGTTGCTACGCTGTCGATCCAAATCACGTTTACAGGTATGCAAATAAAATCCATTTGCTTATACACGTGGTAATTCAGATCCCAGTATTAATGCCACCGCGTTTTAGAAGTACGAGCATTCCCATTGTTAGCTAGCTTAAGAAACACTTCGGCTAATGAACGTTTTCTGGCTGTGGCGAGTCTAATGGAGAATACGAAACATTGTAGAATACGTTTGGCAGCTATGTAGCCGTTTATTTCCTGGGGTGGTGCAGAATTATCCTACTAAATTTACTCGCTAATAACAGTACTTTGTTATTTCGATAAACTTCCCAAATGATTGTCACATAAGCAGTAACATAAAGGTAGAAAATTCTAGTTTTTGAGTCCAGAAAGCTCTATGCAACAGAAACTGCAGATCATTTTGCCATTTTCATTCCGAAATTGCCGGCTTATTCATGTCTGGGGAAATAATAGAGGGCTGTTGCCTGGGTTGTCTGCTAGCATAGTGAAAGGTGTTTGCTGCTGCAAGGGAGGTCTGGTTTGTTTTCGGGTCTAATCTCGATGGAGGCAAATAGACTATCAGTAAAGCAATTTTAAGAAATTCTCGCGCTCCCCAATACGTTTTATTGCTACCTTTTTTCTGTACCGGCGCCCTGTGGATGTAAATATGAAAATCTTGTAGAATTTCGTACTTGTTACTGCCTACTTTTTCCGCTTAATTGACTAGACTTGAATGATTTTTAACTGAATTTCGTTCTGAATCTTACCGCATTGCCTCATTTGCACACTTTCATGGTAGGTCCGCAACGGTAATCCAGTATGACTGGTCTGAACGTTGACACAGACCGTTTCGCGGCCAAATGCGCATAATATTTAGCTAATTCGTAACGATCTGGGGTACTTTGTCTTACTAAAACAGTTATGTTATTTCGATAAGCTGAAATACATTTTTATTAGTACAGTTCATACTAATTAGCGTTTCTTCTTTCATTTATATCTTTTATTTACGTGTTGTGTTTAACACACTAATCAGCATTAATATAGCCTTACACATGATTGAAAACAGTCTGACAAAGTTCGGATAGTTTATCAATTTCACGCCTGTGCATAGTAAGTTGGTAGCACTTCGCCGCCTTGCCTGATATGCTGTGTAGCAGACTTTAGAGCAGTGCGGATCAGCATAACGAAAAGGCGAGGGGTCTCGCTCGTTTTGTCCACGGCTGTACATGCCATGGATCGTCAAGCGAGAAACCTAGTGCAGTTGGTCATTGCACTGGAGTGGCATGGCTCGGTATCACTTACGGTAACTTCTGGCACCTCATTCACTTTCTTCCTACACATCTCGCAGGAGTCTGCGCTACGACTGGTGGTTATTCAGGCTTTTAGCAGTTGGTCACATTAATGTGACTGGACAGTGTATTACCACACTCTGGTGAAATTGTATTTTCGATTTACGTTATTTATCATTTCTATTATTAAGTTCTGCAGGAAATTAAATTGCATTATCAGCTATATATATACTTAAAACTTGACAGAACCGGGTGTAATTACATTAGGTCTTCAGACATGGCGTCATAGGACACAAGATGCCCTCGTACTACAGGTAACGCAAAAATTTGTTTTTGATCAAAACTGTCGTCAGGGTGTGCGCCCATTTAGTATTGTACCTTGGCATGCTATTTCTTTTTTTAAACTGATAATTTTTACTGAGGACTTCACAAATTATTAATAACCTATTTGAATTCCGTTTTGTTTTCTGCTTACAGAGGATGACAAGAAAAGAAGGAGGAGAGAAGTGTGGCCCGGAGAGCATTTCGTTGCTGAGGGTAAGTATACAAGATTATAAATATTTATTGGATTTACGCTGTAGAACAGTGGCGAAGCATCCATTAAGTCTAAGGCTGAGCCTACCCAAAAACTACCAAAGTAATTCGTCCAAACTGAATTTAATCCGATCTGATCACGTACCCTTGCAAATGTTTTAAAATATTGTACGTTTGAACTTAGTATATGCACCTGCCGGTATAATCCACCACTGCACTAGCTTCGTAACCAATAGCAGATCGGATATCCGTGCTTGTTGCGAGCATTCGCAGTAATCCCATTTATTTTAAGAGGTAGATTGAGGTTTCTACAGCGTGCATACGGTTTTTAAAAGCTGGCGTTTGATTTGTTTCTAATTCTCGCCAGCAGGTGGACACACGCGTAAGTGGATTGACAAGTCATTCAGGAGTACCCTAACAAATAGCTCTATTTCGCATCGTCTAGAATACTAGCAGCAAGTTGGGCAGAATGAGAAACCTTCAACTCTTAATTTAATTGTTTATTTTAAACACAAAGAACAAGAGTATATTCATAATTCATTGGGAATAAATGTGAATGTATCATTGGATGTTGTATCACGATGACGGGAACTAGCTTATGTATTTTCATTTTCCCTCCGATTGAAAATTAATAGCCTTAATTATTTCAAAGTTCGGTAGTTCCTTAGCGTGTATGCAGGCTTTCATATCAACAGCAGTAGGCGTGTTTATGGTGAAACCTGGAACATGAATTTTGTAGTTAAAATGTAGTAAGTAGTGTAGTGAAGTATATTTCGTTGTGTCCTGTCACGTGTGAGGTGTCATCGTCAGTTCGTCTTGTCATTGTGTTGTCAAAAAGGAAAACTGTAAGTTGTCTAATATTTAAATAATTATCTTGTAGCGTGTGGTATTGCTGACTACCTCAAACTGCCACGGACGCGTTTATTTCATCACAAGATCCACTGAATTTCTTAACTGAAAACCCTGTGTTCTTCCCCCGTCTTTCGTTAGAAGATAAACTACTGGTAAAAGAACAAAAGCCGACGCCCACTGTATCTGTTACAAAAATCTTATGGAAAATTTGTAAGACATTTCCAAAAACAACGGTACAATTAAAAACGGTAGTTAAGTAGTAGCGTTGTAAGGAACAAGCCTTTCTTTTCTTTTTTTTTCCTGTCTAATGTTTGGAATGGATAATGAAGGTATCGAATAGCGTAAGTGGGGAGTAGGCGAAAAGAGTCCTCAAAATTACCTTTCGGAAGTTGTTAAATACAGAATTAAGAGACTTATTTCGATTATCTGCTTTTTAACTCGGAAAGAGTTAGCTCTTCGTGGTCATAACGAATCTGAGGTATCAGTAAATACAGGAAATTATTTAGAACTTTTGTATTTCGTGACAGAAGAAGAACGATATATGAAAGATCATTTAGCATCTGATGGAGATTTGAATCAAGATAAACAGATCGAATTAATAGTTTGTATACGGATGTTGTTAAAGAACAAATTTCAAGTGAGGTTAAAAATAGTCCATTTATACCAGTAGAAGCTGACGAAACAACGAATGTCTCAAATAGAGGTCAAATGAGTGCAGGTTTTCGTTTTTCAAATAACGAATCGGGAGAAATACAAGAAAGATTCGTAGGGTTTTATGACGTATCCAGTTGCCAGAGTGCACAGGCATAGTCACTGTATAAATTCAGCAGGATCATCTAAAATAAATTTTAGTGAAACAGAAGCAAGTCTTCGGGAACTGAGAAGGTTAGCATTCGAATTAATCGTAACAGTAGTAGTAAACATGGAAACTAGATTCCAGCAATTTCATGAAACAGATTTTGCAGACTTTTAAATGAGAAAAACTTCTCAGGTAATATTAGGGCAAACAATTTCCCGGTGAATGAAGCCGAAAAACTACTTAAAATATATCCTTTCTTCGACTGTGAAAAACTGAAAGGAGAAGTTAATTTTATTTACTAAAGTGAGGATAAACTTTTACAGCCTCAGGGCCTCCGTAAATCCATCACAAACAGTGATTTAAAAAACGTGGGGTCTGAATGTCTGGAGTTACTGTAATTGGTTCTTGCAATTCCAGCAACTGCAGCGTCTTGCGATAGAAGCATGAGTACATTAAATGCGTTAAAACCTACCTTTGCAAAACAATGACAAATGACAGACTGTCAAACGTGGCGATTTTGGCTGTAGAGAAGGGGTCAATGAAATCTTCAACCAAACAGCAGGAGTTCATGTCTCGTGTTATCGATGTCTACGCCTAGAAAAAGGATAGGAGGATGGAGCTAATTTAGAAAAAGATGTAACGGTGAGTTACTATGCGTTATGTTTCTATTATTGTGTAGCCATTTAATATATATTTACTACAAATTCCGTAGGAGTTTCAGTCTTAGTAAAAATAATTAACTAATTTGTTTTTGAAGTGTTTTATAAGTTTTTGTTTTAAGATTCTTTTGTTTTTCGAAATTCGTAATTCTCAGGCAACCCTAAAAAAATGTACGCTTCACCACTGCTGTAGAGCCTTATCTTAGACTGGGTGATGAGGGGGAAATTGGAGAACTGAAATAAATTATCAATTTCAGAGAGCGAAAGACTCACGGAAATCCCGCTTTGCATGTACGGATACATCTGTAGGCCACAAAACAACACTACGTAATGCGGCAGACTGTGCTGTAAAATTCGATCCAGTTGCACGTACCATTATTAGTTCTGTAGTTTTCTCGAAAGACAGTGTATAATAACACAAGAAGTACATTATGATAATAAACCGACTACTAAAGTAAATGTTACTTTCATTCTGTGGTCATTCTCCAGGTGTGACAGGCGTTATTGGAGTATCTGCTGGCCACCAAATCAGTGCTATAGTTTCTGAGAATATCTATATGACTTTTTATCTGTGACACCATCGCACAGCTGTCTCATGAATCAATGCTGAGATTATTCAGCACCAGCTGTCAAACGTGTTATATGTTTACCACAACATATTTCGGGACTAGGTTACTCCATTATCAAGTGCCATAATACAAGGAAACAAATAAATACATCCCAATATCACACATACTGACAACTACGTAAATATTTTTATCGTTCTTCAGTACAACATACCTGAAAGCTTCTGTAACATTGGGAGCCGTCAAAAGTAAAACGCCAGGTGAAAACATGCTGTGTGTGGCGTTAATCTCTTCCTTGAAGTTCTCCAGTTGGCGCGTCATACTCTCATAAAGTTCAGTTGTAACCTAAGGGCTGCTGCCTCCACCTACCAAAGATAGCATTATTATATAACGCACGTATCATAGGCCCCTAAGATGCTACTGTCTTACGTCAAATCCTTGAACGATGAATGTCAAGTCCCAGCAAAGTCTATATCCAGTGCTACACTTGTTTTGTATTGTTTCATCCATACAGAAGGAGCAACATAAAATATCAATCCTAACGCTGCTAATTAGAATAAATTGCTGAATGTTTCTCGAGGAGGACATCGCTGAATTGTTTTAGTTCTCAAAACCGAACAGAATATAATTTAGACACATGGAAAGAAGTTAAAAGACTTCGTCTTCTATTACGGTGGCTTTAAAAATGTGGCATTTAAGTATAACATGATCAATAAAACCGTTTATCCAAGAATAAAAAACAATACTGACTTAGAGTTCTCTAAGGAGGAAGTAGCTGTTCCATATAAAGACTTGAAACACAATGTTCCACCTATAAAAATTACAAAAACATCCATAATGTGTTGTCACCGCAAGACACCACACTTGCTAGGTTGTAGGCTTCAAATCGGCCGCGGTCCGTCAGTACACATCAGACCCGCGAGTCGCTACTGTCGACGCTAGCAGACCGAGCGCCGGCACGCGGCTGGTCTTACGAGACAAGCTAGCGCACTGGCCAGTTCTACAGCCGACTTTAACAGGAATGGTTCACTTGTTATAGCTTCAGAGATCTCATTTGCAGAGACAATAGTTAGCATACCCTTCAGTTAAGAGTAGCTACGACCTAGCCAGGCGCCACATACAGTTTATGCGTTGACAATTGATCTACACTCCTGGAAATTGAAATAAGAACACCGTGAATTCATTGTCCCAGGAAGGGGAAACTTTATTGACACATTCCTGGGGTCAGATACATCACATGATCACACTGACAGAACCACAGGCACATAGACACAGGCAACAGAGCATGCACAATGTCGGCACTAGTACAGTGTATATCCACCTTTCGCAGCAATGCAGGCTGCTATTCTCCCATGGAGACGATCGTAGAGATTCTGGATGTAGTCCTGTGGAACCGCTTGCCATGCCATTTCCACCTGGCGCCTCAGTTGGACCAGCGTTCGTGCTGGACGTGCAGACCGCGTGAGACGACGCTTCATCCAGTCCCAAACATGCTCAATGGGGGACAGATCCGGAGATCTTGCTGGCCAGGGTAGTTGACTTACACCTTCTAGAGCACGTTAGGTGGCACGGGATACATGCGGACGTGCATTGTCCTGTTGGAACAGCAAGTTCCCTTGCCGGTCTAGGAATGGTAGAACGATGGGTTCGATGACGGTTTGGATGTAACGTGCACTATTCAGTGTCCCGTCGACGATCACCAGTGGTGTACGGCCAGTGTAGGAGATCGCTCCCCACACCATGATGCCGGGTGTTGGCCCTGTGTGCCTCGGTCGTATGCAGTCCTGATTGTGGCGCTCACCTGCACGGCGCCAAACACGCATACGACCATCATTGGCACCAAGGCAGAAGCGACTCTCATCGCTGAAGACGACACGTCCCTCCATTCACGCCTGTCGCGACACCACTGGAGGCGGGCTGCACGATGTTGGGGCGTGAGCGGAAGACGGCCTAACGGTGTGCGGGACCGTAGCCCAGCTTCATGGAGACGGTTGCGAATGGTCCTCGCCGATACCCCAGGAGCAACAGTGTCCCTAATTTGCTGGGAAGTGGCGGTGCGGTCCCCTACGGCACTGCGTAGGATCCTACGGTCTTGGCGTGCATCCGTGCGTCGCTGCAGTCCGGTCCCAGGTCGACGGGCACGTGCACCTTCCGCCGACCACTGGCGACAACATCGATGTACTGTGGAGACCTCACGCCCCACGTATTGAGCAATTCGGCGGTACGTCCACCCGGCCTCCCGCATGCCCACTATCCGCCCTCGCTCAAAGTCCGTCAGCTGCACATACGGTTCACGTCCACGCTGTCGCGGCATGCTACCAGTGTTAAAGACTGCGATGGAGCTCCGTATGCCACGGCAAACTGGCTGACATTGACGGCGGCGGTGCACAAATGCTGCGCAGCTAGCGCCATTCGACGGCCAACACCGCGGTTCCTGGTGTGTCCGCTGTGCCGTGCGTGTGATCATTGCTTGTACAGCCCTCTCGCAGTGTCCGGAGCAAGTATGGTGGGTCTGACACACCGGTGTCAACGTCTTCTTTTTTCCATTTCCAGGAGTGTATATGTGTGAAGCAATCAGAATTGTAAAGAAGTATTCGCAGTTCAATCTATAAATGCACCTGGAAATATTATTGTACAAAGTCAACATCGACGTTCACCGCTGATGCTGAATTAAAGTTAAGTATTTACTGGTATTCCTATCTACTTACTTTCTAATCACCTAAGATGTTCCAGATAAATCCCGTCAAGTATAGTTCACTGATCCTCACCTCAGCCTACGTGATCAACGCGTGCTATAATGGCCACACCTCGTGATCAGACTAAGAGTCAAATTGCGTGACACAGCCGGGTCACTCTTTTTCCATGAGACCCATATTTCCGCCTCATACATAGCATATAATCTAACGACAACCAAAACTAATGCAGATAATTTAAATATGTCGAGAGAAGGACAATGTAATTTAGCATATAAGGCAAACGGAGTAATTAAAACTGAATAATCAGATCAAGTATCAATCGGGGGGGGGGGGGGGGGTGAGAAGAGAAACCCAAGTTTTGAAACAAGTTAATCAGAAGCTGAAAGAAAATGTACCGTTGGTGTTGAAAGGGACCAGATGGAACTTAGCTATCATTATGAAACGAGATGATTACTTTGATAAAGTCAGTAGTTCCTTTTTCGAAAATGGAATCATAGAATCTAAATTTGTCTATACTGGTAGGTTTCAAGAAGAGATTAAGAAACGCTTAATAGAAACTCAGTTATTGTTTACTAAAATAGAAATAGAAGACCCGATGGCAGCACGGGACCAGGAGTAAAATTAATTAAGCGGTTAAGTGAGACGCTTCGTTATAGTGGAACCTTCTGGGTTAAAAGTAGTAGAAAGGTGCCACAAATGACATAAGAGTGCAGTTAAATGCATGTGCATGGTCGGCTTCATTAGGTGTAAGTAATCTGTTTGTATATGCGCCAGTTGAGGATACGATAGACATAGAAAACAACTTACGTGAGCATGGTAAAATATTTGATGCTGAAATTGACGAATTTAGAGGATTATTAAACATTCTCTTCTCGTTCAACTATTTTAAGTTTAATAGTATGTTTTGCGCACAGGGGAATCGCTTAGCAGAGGGCTTTGTGCATTAGCAGACAAATATCAGACTTGCTCTAGAACGCATATGAAATTTGAGCATTATCAGGGCAGATGTAAAACTTTTTCTTAAACACATATGAAACAGCTTTTTTAAAGTAAAATGTTATGTAAAGAGCTAAAGTATACGTTGACGATGTACTTATAGTTATTAAGGTTCCGAGGCAGAAATAAATAAACTGCCGAGTGACCTTAACGATATGTATAAGAATATAATATTTATAGAAGACCATGAGCAACAAATATTTTTAAATTACCTTGATTTGATGATCGAGAAAAAGGCTAATAAGTTTGAGATAAAAATATTTAGGAAATACATTTTCACAGGTGCAGTAACTCATAAGAATGCATTCAACCCCCATAGACATATATTAGCGTCCTTCAAAAGTGCTGTGCACAAGGAACAAGGATGAAAAAATGAAAAAACTTGGCCCAATAGCTCTAAACAATGGCTGTGATGCGTATTTAATACATAATGTTGATGCAGGGATAGGGCACAGGAACCAACAAAATGAGAAAGATCGACAGAAATATAGAGTCTTGCAATAGTAGAGAATTATCTCATTAAAATTGGCAAGGGTACTTAACAACAAAGGGGTTAAAACTGAATTCAGGATGGACAGCAAAGGCTGAAGTATGAAATTGGCACAAGGGAGACCTGGATAGGAAAATAAGCAGGAATTTATAAAATAAATTGTCTGGATTGTGAAATGAAGTTCTTAGGGCAAACAGGACGAAATTTTAAATTATGATTCAAAGAGTTTAATAATACAGAGATTGGCTCGTAGGCAGTCGCGAAGGGCCTCAAGAGTAAGCAGCTTTCGTGGGGTAACATTGCTGACAGTAAGAGCGTACTGCACTTTGAGGATAAAGGGTGGTTTCTATCAAATTTAGAGGAAACTGAGATTTTTTTGCGCCTGAAGAGAGGGCATTCGTCAGCATATTAAATGAGAAGACAGAAGTGTCAAAGGGTCAGTTCTGGGCCCACCATAGCAACGTTCCCACTGACAAGCGGTCACCAACTTATTATTATTAGCAGCGTTAGGTTCCATATTTTCTGTTGGTAATGTTATATAGATGCACACATTGCAACATAGATGTAGTATTGATTTTTACGTTTGTAGAGCTTGACATTTATGGTTCAAAGTTTTTACTATAGGCAAGGGTATCGCTATGGGCTGTGATACAAGCATTATAGGCTAGTACTGTCTTTGGTAGGTGAAAGGAGCCACCTTTAGTTTACAACTGAGCCTCGTGAGAGAATGATGAAGCAACATGAGACGATCAAAGAAGAGTTTTACGTTTGACAATGCATGTTTGCGCCTAACGTTTTACTTTTGACGACGCCTGATGGCATAGAAGCTTTAATCGTATGTGCTACTACAGGACAATATAAATATTTACCTAATTGTATACCTAGTATTGGATGTATTGATTGGTCTTTTTGTTTTATAGCACTGCATAATGGAATAACGTAGTCCCGAAACAAGCTGTGGTCAATATATCATAGTTCGTAGACAGGTGCGTAACATTCTCAGTACTGTAAAACGTTTATTGAAGCCAGACGGCAAAAACGCTTGACACTCTTGCTGCCATCCAGGTACTGCTAATAGTATTCAATCTGCAGTTTCATCCACTTTGTCACCGACTGACCAACTTTCGGAAGAATCACTTCACCATATTGTTTTATGCATCTCATTCACGGCAGGTATCTGCAGGTCCGTCTCTTCTGTGCCTCTTCCTTATTCCGTTGGTAATCCCTTCCGCTGTTATTGTCATCTACTATTCCAAGCCTTCTTCTTCCAGTTCTACTACCACTCTTCCCTGAAAACTTTTCTCTGATGAATCTTCGTTACAGGCAATTTCTTTGCAGTATATGTTCCTGCGAAGGAGTTTTCCTCATTCTTATAATTTATTCGTCCAAGGTTTCTTCAAAATATTTGTAATAGCTATAATTGAAAAGACAACTGATGCAGATTTATGGGGATAGCAAATGTAGCGTAATTATGCACCTTACCACTGTCTGCATATTTCTGCATTCGAAAAATAATAGTGAGATCAGCAACAAACGTTTGTTTAGCGAAAGATGTAAGTGAAAAGATTCATTGAAGGTATTTTAGTCTAACTCTTTACAAATGCAGCTGACTAATTTCATTTATTGGATTTTAAAATTCATATGGTTCCTTTAGACAAATGCACTACTATTTTATAATACTTCAGTACGAATGTGAGTTTGGGCCACATATAGTTCGGTAGCGCGTAAATATAAACAATACAAGGCTGCAAGACATTACAATTTCACATTTGGGCCTCTATTAACGTACGTCGAAAATCTCTCCCTATCATTTTTGTTCCATTTTATTTTGTTAAGAAGTTAGATAATGAACAAGAATGGCTACCAAGTATATTACTACCGGATCAAGAAACCATTTACGGAAATCGAGTATTTTCATACAGCAAAACATGAGGAAAATACGCTGGTGTGCCAAACGTAAGGACGAAAGTAACTTTTGCACGATGTGTCATTGCCAAGTAACATAGCTTGATAAAACTTCGAATATACAAACAAAGAAATGCTATGGTACAGAAGGTACACAATGAGACGAATAGAAATGACAATTTTATTGAAAGAAGAATGTGATTTAAGACGAGGATACGAGCAGGGCAGTTCAAAATGGTTCAAATGGCTCTGAGCACTATGCGACTTAACTTCGGAGGTCATCAGTCGCCTAGAACTTAGAACTAATTAAACCTAACTAACCTGAGGACATCACACACATCCATGCCCGAGGCAGGATTCGAACCTGCGACCGTAGCGGTCGCTCGGCTCCAGACTGTAGCGCCCAGAACCGCACGGCCACTCTGGCCGGCTCAGGGCAGTTCATTCGCCGAATATCCTCTCGTAGCAAGATCTCCACCAGCTGCGCTCTTCGATTCGGTCGTTCAGTGTCTTCGATAAAAATTTAGTCAGGGCTGAAAACACCCCTGAAAAGACGCGCAAAGAGGATTACGATTTCACTATAAAGTTGACTGTTGACTATATCGTGTTCAATGTTTGGAAGTCAGTACGTCCGTGCAGCATTATGCAAACACACACCATAGGACTTGGACCACCAAAACGATAATGTTTAACAGTGTTCCTGGGTGCACTACGTTCTCCCATCTCTCGCCATGTAGCGGTACGTCCAGAATCACTATTCAGACTGAATCTGCTCCCATCCGAGAAGAGTACTCGACCCTGCTCTTCGCTGATCTAGTCCCAGTGCTCTTGGCACCATCGCAAAAGACACTGCCCATGTACGGGTGTCGACGGAACGCAAAATACTAGTCGTCGTACAGAGAGACCACAGCATGCAGTCGCCGTGCCACTGTAGAGTGTGAGATTGCGTGCCTTGCAGTCCAGTTAAATGTAGCTACAATTTCAACCGGTGTTTTATATGGGTCCTTTCTTGCCTGTTGCACAGTGCAGCGGTCATCTAATGCCGTAGCTGACTGTGATCGACTACCCCTCTCCTTCGGACAGCATTTCCTGTGGTTCGTAACGCTCCCCATCCACGTGAAACAATGCTGTGAGTCTTATCACATTCCTGGGCTACCCTCGTCAAACCTCGACTTTCCTGATTCTCGACGATTCTTCCTTTTGTGACGTCATCCGAATTTGGCCTCCAGGCCATGTGTTGGAGAACACCACTACAGTGGATAGAAATTGCTCGGTGACTAGCACTCACTGTTGATTCCTGTTCCTTGAACTGCCTCGTGTTGCGGGACGAACCTCATTTGGCGCTATAGTCATGCTGATCTGACGCCATGTGATGCCAAACTTTCTGTGGACGACTAGGGGCTTCTAGCAACATTCTCCACACTTGCTTTCTTGTCTATGAGTAATTAATATGTTACTTCATCTAGGTCGTCCTTACCTTTTGGTTGATCGTGAAGTGAAGATCTCGTCAGCAATATCAAGATCAAAGAAAACAATAATCACTTCATTTGTTTTATTTAGGTCCATAGACGAAAAATTTTGCTTTTAATTTTGACACGAATGAATTTATAAACTACATCACTCACGTTCGCTTCATGTATGTTAAGTCTTTCCAGGGATTGCTAACATGGAATGTATTTTCGTTGAATTATCTTGTCGTAGACGACATATTACTTCAAGAAAACACCTGAGCGAATAGGTTAAGAACCTGTACATTTTCCTGCTATCTCTTATGGTCTCTTAGTAAAACTGTATACATTAAACTATTACTCCGAAAACTACTGCGAGGACTACATTAATTACATAAGCTGCATTCTAAAAAGAGTTTCTAGTGCAACCATCAATTTCACAATTCTGAAAGTATAAAATTTCTTTATCCATGGAAAACGTATCTGCAAAGCAACATATCAATACCATGTGTTTCGATAAAAGCATGCAGTCCGTCTGACAATGAATGTATAAATTCGAAACCTGTAACGGTGATTTTACTGTAATGTATACCAAAAATTGCTTGTGACGTACCTTCGTCAATGGACCTTGTGATATTCTATTCCAAACTCATTTTTTTTTGCTGATGTATGACGTAACAGAAGGTATTTAGATGGAAATGAATGACTTAACGAATCAGCCAAATCACGAGAATCTTGGTTCTTTAAAGTTATTTGTTACATAGTAAATATACTGACTGACGAAAAAGTGAACTTCCAGAAGAGGAGGAGAAAACGAAATGAATGTTCAAAAGTTGAGAGAGAGTAAGTGAAGCTATTTACAAAGAGCTTGGCAGTATGAGTTCCCTTAGAAGTATGAGATAGTATCCCATAGATGGAAGGACTGATTTGGTTCAGAAGAGTGTCTTAAAGCCGTTGTGTCCTCACCTTAGGCAAGCTGTTCCACAACTGTTGTAGCGTGCCCTTGATTCCTGGATACTGGCGCTAGGGCAGAGATGATTTCAGAGCTAATGCCACACATGTTCTTCAGGGACAGATAAGTTTGGTAGGCACGAGCGTACCTCAACATCATACACACAGTTCCTAAAGACATGCGGGGGAGCATTGTCCTGTTCAAAAATGGCACCAGGATTGACGCGCGAAATAAACCACATGAGAAGGCAGGATGTCCTTTGTGGCATAAGGGTGCCCTCAGCCACTACCAGTCGTTGCCTGAAGCCATACTTGATGGATCTCCACACCATGAGGACATGGGTAATAGCGCTGTGTCTTTCCAAAAATATTTGAAGAATGGGACCTCTCTCCAGGTCGGCCATATTCGCCGATGATAGTCTCCAATATGGTACAGAAACGAGATTCATCACTGAAGACAATGCGTTGCCATTCGTCAACAGACCATGCTTCCTGGTGACGGCACCACTACAAATGCAGCCATTAGTGTTGAGGTATTAATGGCAGCCTATGCGTGGACGGTAATTTCACTCTCTGACCAATGGTGCAGGACCTCACACAATGTGGCAGGCGATGATCTGAGGTGTTTACAGTGTGTTCGGTGCGGAATAAAGCATGGTCGACCGGAGCCTTGACGACGAGTTACCATGTTACCACACCGTCCAACATCGGGCCACTGTCACATGTGAATACACCACAAAATTGGGTATTGTACAATTCAGCCAGACTGCCAAATAGGATGCCACTATGAGACCCCTTTCAAACACTGTCAGGTGCTGATAACGTTGACTCACACAGATGTACGGCATTTCTGTCACCTTCACAGCGCCCACTGAACCTATGACGCTGTTCACGCTCCTTACATGCCCTACCAGATCTCATAACAACACTAAACACAAACAACTCTAACACAATCTAGTTGCTGTGCTACATGTCACAGAGGACTGCAAATCTAATCATTTACATATCTGTCGATGGTGTGTACATGTAGAAAGTCACACTAAATCCAACCATGTCTTCTGGGTGCCTCAGTTTTTTTTTTTTTTTTTTTTTTTTTTTTTTTTTTTTTTTTTTTTGTCAGCGGGTGTACAACAGTGACCAATACATTTCATGCAGGCACAGGGAGTCAGTCTGTTGCACAGCAAATGGTTCAAATGGCTCTGAGCACTATGGGACTTAACATTTGAGGTCATCAGTCCCCTATAACTTAGAACTACTTAAACCTAACTAACCTAAGGACATCACACACATCCATGCCCGAGGCAGGATCCGAACCTACGACCGTAGCGGTCGCGCGGTTCCAGACTGAAGCGCCTAGAACCGCTCGGCCACGCCGGCCGACTGTTGCACAGCAGAATAGTAGTTAAGTGAGGAATAAATTTTGGCGAAAGTGAATGGCACGGTGCTAAGAGGAGCACGCCCGTCAAGTATGCATCATGGCAAACAAGCAGGGAGCTTATTGCTTCAGACTGTGTGTGTGTGTGTGTGTGTGTGTGTGTGTGTGTGTGTGTGTGTGTGTGTGAGAGAGAGAGAGAGAGAGAGAGAGAGAGAGAGACTCAGGAACATCTGATTCAGCATGTTGACTACAGTGCAGGGCAGAGACAACCCTATTTTGTCAATGAGGCTACTACACCCAGAGTCGGCGTGAGAACGCCTTTCAGTCCGCTAAAGCTTTGCATTAGTGAACGCGCTTCAGCTCTGAAACTAAACACTAGGTCAGCCAGGAACGCTGACAGGCTCGTAAAACGGGAGCACATTCGGTCACCAGTCATTAACTTTCATATAAGCATTTCTTTACTTTCACTCATGCTGAGAGGCTGGTCACTCCATCTGTATCACTGATACCAATGGAAAGCCAGATATGCAAGCTGTGTTCCTGTAAATCGCACCCATTACTACCTGAAAATGAGGTCCGGGTCACTCTTCCGTGAATGAAGTACCGATCTGCCCATCTGTGAGCTTAAGAGCAGTGCGCCAGTGCTGCCACTCCTGGACGGTACAAGTACTGGCTTGCTGGCTGTTTACTGAGACCACCTCTCAGGCTGTCCTCCACCTTACTGTTGAGTCTGTCTCATTCATACCATAACGACAAGCGAGGAGAGTGGCATACAGATCTCCAGGACCGAGCCTAAGTGCAGCTTACTTTTACTTTGTGTTCTGCCTTGCAGCAGGTCTTGTCATGGGTGAAGCCTCGCCAGAGAGGTACAGCGCATGAGCGTCTAGGGAAGTGATTCCAGTGGTCGTTTCCCGTTACCTTCCACTGGTGATGATGAAATGATAATAAGGACAACACAACACCCAGTCCCTGAGCGGAGAAAATCTCCGACCAAGCCGGGAATCGAACCCGGCCGCTTGGCGGTCCAGACCGCCGCGCTGACCACCCAGCTATCGGAGCGGACAATTGTAGCTACACACAACGAGAGCGCTGCGGCTCCGACAGACGTCGACAGTCAAGCCAGGCTGCAGAGACATGCCAGCTGCCGCACCATGGATAACAGGGATAATACGAAACACCAGTGGCTTATATACTGAGACAACTGAACAAGGCTCAAAGCAACTATTCAGCGACAGAAAAAGAAATGCTAGCTGTTATGTATGGTATTACCTAGTTTAGTTATTTTTTAATACAGACAAACATTTAAGGTAGTTGCTGATCATCTTTCCCCTCAAGTGGCTATTAGGATTAAAAGACCCTCCGAGTAGATTAACGATGGGCATTGAAGCAAAGCGCAGGAAGACAATCACTAACTCACACACACTAAGGAGGAAAATCGGAGCTCTGTAAGTACTAGGCAAAATCTTATTGGCGTGGCAAAAGCCACAAATGGCTGACAGAGAGTATTGGTCCTTTATGTCACAGCCACCCTTTGTGACACGTGATGGCTTGCTGTACAGAAATACGAATGCAGACCGCACGTGGTGGTTCGCGCAGCCTTCAGAACTGAAGTACTGCAACAGGCACATAACCACCTGTTGGCGGGTCATGGGGGACGTAGAACGACATATAAACGCATAGCCTAAAAGTTTTGGTGCAGAACAAGAAAGCAGTATGTTGGACAGTTCGTAAAGAGTGTGTGCCGTGTTACCAGCGTATGTCATTACGAAGGTTACTAGAAGCAATAAAATCCTTTGAAATGTACTGCTTGGGTATTCTTATACCATTACTAGGACAGCAGCTAGAAATATTCTGATAACAATAGACCACTTTTCCCAGTTTGTAGCAAAGCTCATCACACAACTTCGAAAATGTTAAATGTTGCGTCATTATATAAATAGTCAGTACAATAATTGGTATAATAATTGGGATGTGTATCTACATTATGTCTTCCCATCATATAATTCCAAATATGGGCCTTTCACTATAGAAGCTGGTATACAGTAGAAACATGCCATCTCCTTTCGAGACTCTGAAACCTAAATTTGATGCCAATGAGGAGTCAGTGAAAAAGATCGCTAATCGATTAAGAGAGAAGGTCAAACGTAACAAATACGAGGGCGCGCGAATGTCAGGAACAAACTCAAGCCAACTCAACGTCCTGTCACAAATTATCGTTGGACGCTTTGATTGGCTCTGAATCTGAGGAAAATGAGAAATGAGGTGCCGGATTAGAAGACACCTTTATGGAATTGCAGAAGAGAGAGGAGAAGAAGGAACCTTGGCAGAAGTGCAGAAAAAGTACCGTGGATCCTAACTCTCCTACAGGAAACTGAGGGAGCAGTTGAAACAGGTGATCGAGCTGGTGGCGAGAACACTGATTCGGAAAAAAAGTGGATAGGTGGATGTAGGCAGAAAACGTTTGAACACGGTGTCTAGGGCAACATTTCGCCTAAAACCCGCAATTTAGAGTACGACAGTGGTCGAGTTTCCACACACTTTGTTGTTTCGACAATTGAAGCCGTTACAATACCGCGAGACCAAAACCAAACATTTCTAACCGATACCTTAATCCTAGACGCCCTTCACTGATTAGACTAACTAATAACGTGACAGAAGGCGCAGTTTTCCGCAGAACAGATGTTGCTATACATCCAACAGTAACGCGAGAAGCACTGCAAACATGTTTTGAATGTAAACATTTCACCCGCCAGTGCTGTAACGATTCTGGTCGCCATTTGGATAATTTTTGTTTATTACACGTGAAGAATTGTAAAACACCCAGAATTAACTGCGCATCATTTACCTGTTGCCTTGTTTAGCAATATGACAGGAAGCACTGTGCAGTAATCAAATCGAATCGTAGAGCTAATCCCTGGGAAGTAAGAGCAAAGAATTAGCTATATATTATTGTAAGAGTTCAAGGGAATTCTGACTTGTGAAATTAGTTTCAGATTAAAACCTGAGATATCCAATAAAGGGTGAATTAATGGAACATATGTACTAATTAGTTAGTTGCTATATTCAGGAAGACAGACATCCGTAGCCTCGGTAGGCTGCAGAGACGCGCCAGATGCCGCACCCTCTGGTGACGGCGCCGGGGTACCAACCTCAGGAACGTAGACAGTCACACCTGTGACTACCCGGAGATGAGGGCCCGCCTGATCTTCGACGAATGAAGTACCGATCGGTCCGTCTGCAGGCTGTTCAGCTATGAAGCACGGCACCTATGTCACCACTCGTGGGCAGTACAAACACTGTCTCAATGGCTATATGCTGGGACCACGTCTCGGGCTGTGCTCCACGTCGCTGTTGGGTCTTCTTCATAGACACCATCATGACGACCGACAATAGGCACATGTAGGTTCCCGTTACCGAGACTAAGCGGAAATACCCTCAACGAGAGCGCTGAAGCTCTGAGATATGTCCACAGCCACCCCTGGCTGCAGAGACGCACCGGCCGCCGTACCCTCTGGAGAGAGTACTGCACCACGGACTTCTGACTATACCAGGACCCTTGGCAGTAGATTCGTCACAAGATGCTGACGTGCTACTCTGCGCCTCTGTGCAACTCAGGCACACCACAGCCGCCGCCAGGCCCCGCTGGGAAGAAGACAGGGTGATTGTAAGCCGCTGGGAAATGAATCTCTTAATTGAATTACGTCTTAGTAGCCCATTGGCGCACCACAGGACCACACTACCGCACCTCAGGACTATTCTACACCTACGTAGGAAGCTGTATCTGACGGGCTTCTTCAAGCTTCCGTATCTTGCTTAACGCTTACTTTGTCGTATGGGGTCCGCCTTTGACATGATTTGGCAAATTTATGGTAATTACTACAAAAAAGTAGTAGAATTTTACTACCATTGACGATGATGTTACGAGCTCGTGGGAACTGACGCCACGTTAGTTTTTGCAGAACCTTCGGTTGCTTTGCTTCGGGCTACTTCTGGGAAATGGCTACTCACTAAGACAGAAAAGTTGAAGCCGAAGATCGCAGAGTTTGGAAAGATTTCTTTTCCTGTCTCCATATGCAGGGTCCTCAGCTCGTGATTTAGTTGCTTTCGTTGCTGTCTCTGGATTACACGGTCCCGGGTTCGATTCCCGGCCGGTTTGGGGATTTGCTCTGTACGGGGACTGGGTGTTTGTCTTGACCTCATCATTTCATCATCATCATCATTTGTGGCAGTCGCTAGATTGCATTGTGAAAAATTGGACTGATTAAAAATTGGGACGTTGTATGGGCGCTGATGACCGCTGAAACACCCCCGTTATATCCTTCATTCGGTTTTGTGTGATTTACCGAAGGCGCCAAACAGTTAATTATTATGAATATATGACCGTGTGCTTAATGGATGAAAGGCCATCGGTTTTTTTCTGCTGTGGTTTCACAGGTATTTCAACAGAGTGCGGCTGTTCTGAGACGGAATAATTAATGATTGAATGTTTTTCTGTTATTAAAGACCACAAAGATTGCGATATACAAACTGATATGTATTTTGTGTTAACACACAAATTCTGACGCAGTTGATACCTTCGTCTTCCACGTTTAATTACGGTTATATCTTTTATTGGTTGCTGATTTTAAGTACTTCGTCACACGCAATGATGATGGTTAACATTCACAACAATCCTCACTGCAATTCATGGTTGTTTCTGGTCGATGCTGTTGACGCGAAACACCTAATTCGGCATTTGCCACTTTTGGTTTTATATCACTCGCGAATCGGTATTGATGAGGGTCAACCCCACGACGATAAAGGGACTCGCTCATTTGTCACACGCCGGTGAATTTACAATTTACTCCTCACCCGCCACGTCCGCCATTGACATCGTACTCAGCTCGAACGCCATTTTTTTATTTTTGCCGGTCTTCCCAGTAATGCCTTCACTCGACAGTAATCTCACTGCCACCTGCAGCGTTCGATAATCGAGTCCTGACTGCTGTCGACCTGGGTGTCGGATACTAATACCTATGTTCGTGGGGTCACGGATCCCTACGCCGCGCAGATGAGCGTCCCGCAAACCAAACCTCGCCATTATCCATACGCAGATTCATCAGGAGACCGAGACTTACCGTCGTTTGTAGTCTCTACCTGTTTCGCGTGTGCGTTGTCACCTACTCTACTGTAATAACAAGTCTATTCCAGTATAACAGAAATTCACCATCGTAGCAGCTTATAAACAAGTAAGGCAAATCATATGTTTGATATTAATCCCTTCCACACCAAAAAACGTATCTCGCGGCTTTAACTGGTTTTAGTTTCACAATTATGCACGTTCCTTTTTTTTTGGTCATCAGTCTACTGACTGGTTTGATGCGGCCCGCCAAGAATTCCTTTCCTGTGCTAACCTCTTCATCTCAGAGTAGCACTTGCAACCTACGTCCTCAATTATTTGTTTGACGTATTCCAATCTCTGTCTTCCTCTACAGTTTTTGCCCTCTACAGCTCCCTCTAGTACCATGGAACTCGTTCCCTCATGTCCTTGCAGATGTCCTATCATCCTGTCCCTTCTCCTTATCAGTGTTTTCCACATATTCCTTTCCTCTCCGATTCTGCACAGAACCTCCTCATTCCTTACCTTATCAGTCCACCTAATTTTCAACATTCGTCTATAGCACCACATCTCAAATGCTTCGATTCTCTTCTGTTCCGGTTTTCCCACAGTCCATGTTTCACTACCATACAATGCTGTATTCCAGACGTACATCCTCAGAAATTTCTTCTTCAAATTAAGGCCGGTATTTGATATTAGTAGACTTCTCTTGGCCAATAATGCCTTTTTTGCCATAGCGAGTCTGCTTTTGATGTCCTCCTTGCTCCGTCCGTCATTGGTTATTTTACTGCCTAGGTAGTAGAATTCCTTAACTTCATTGACTTCGTGACCATCAATCCTGATGTTAAGTTTCTCGCTGGTCTCATTTCTACTACTTCTCATTACCTTCGTCTTTCTCCGATTTACTCTCAAACCATACTGTGTACTCATTAGACTGTTCATTCCGTTCAGCAGATCATTTAATTCTTCTTTACTTTCACTCAGGATAGCAATGTCATCAGCGAATCGTATCATGGATATCCTTTCACCTTGTATTTTAATTCCACTCCTGAACCTTTCTTTTATTTCCATCATTGCTTGCTCGATGTACAGATTGAAGAGTAGGGGCGAAAGGCTACAGCCTTGTCTTATACCCTTCTTAATACGAGCACTTCGTTCTTGATCGTCCACTCTTATTATTCCCTCTTGGTTGTTGTACATATTGTATATGACCCGTCTCTCCCTATAGCTTACCCCTACTTTTTTCAGAATCTCGAACAGCTTGCACCATTTTATATTGTCGAACGCTTTTTCCAGGTCGACAAATCCTATGAAAGTGTCTTCACTTTTCTTTAGCCTTGCTTCCATTATTAGCCGTAACGTCAGAATTGCCTCTCTCGTCCCTTTACTTTTCCTAAAGCCAAACTGATCGTCACCTAGCGCGTTCTCAATTTTCTTTTCCATTCTTCTGTATATTATTCTTGTAAGCAGCTTCGATGCATGAGCTGTTAAGCTGATTGTGCGATAATTCTCGTACTTGTCAGCTCTTGCCGTCTTCTAAATTGTGTGGATGATGCTTTTCCGAAAGTCAGATGGTATGTCGCCAGACTCATATATTCTACACACCAACGTGAACAGTCGTTTTGTTGCCACTTCCCCCAATGATTTTAGAAATTCTGATGGAATGTTATCTATCCCTTCTGCCTTATTTGACCGTAAGTCCTCCAAAGCTCTTTTAAATTCCGATTCTAATACTGGATTCCCTATCTCTTCTAAATCGACTCCTGTTTCTTCTTCTATAACATCAGACAAATCATCACCCTCATAGAGGCTTTCAATGTATTCTTTCCACCTATCTGCTCTCTCCTCTGCATTTAACAGTGGAATTCCCGTTGCACTCTTAATGTTACCACCGTTGCTTTTAATGTCACCAAAGGTTGTTTTGACTTTCCTGTATGCTGAGTCTGTCCTTCCGACAATCATATCTTTATCGATGTCTTCACATTTTTCCTGCAGCCATTTCGTCTTAGCTTCCCTGCACTTCCTATTTATTTCATTCCTCAGCGACTTGTATTTCTGTATTCCTGATTTTCCCGGAACATTTTTGTATTTCCTCCTTTCATCAATCAACTGAAGTATTTCTTCTGTTACCCATGGTTTCTTCGCAGGTACCTTCTTTGTACCTATGTTTTCCTTCCCAACTTCTGTGATGGCCCTTTTTAGAGATGTCCATTCCTCTTCAACTGTACTGCCTACTGCGCTATTCCTTATTGCTGTATCTATAGCGTTAGAGAACTTCAAACGTATCTCGTCTTTCCTTAGTACTTCCGTATCCCACTTCTTTGGGTATTGATTCTTCCTGACTAATGTCTTGAATTTCAGCCTACTCTTCATCACTACTATATTGTGATCTGAGTCTATGTCTTCTCCTGGGTACGCCTTACAGTCCAGTATCTGATTTCGGAATCTCTGTCTGACCATGATGTAATCTAGTTGAAATCTTCCCGTATCTCGCGGCCTTTTCCATGTATACCTCCTCCTCTTGTGATTCTTGAACAGGGTATTCGCTATTACTAGCTGAAACTTGTTACAGAACTCAATTAGTCTTTCTCCTCTTTTATTCCTTGTCCCAAGCCCATATTCTCCTGTAACCTTTTCTTCTACTCCTTCCCCTACAACTGCATTCCAGTCGCCCATGACTATTAGATTTTCGTCCCCCTTTACATACTGCATTACCCTTTCAATATCCTCATACACTTTCTCTATCTGTTGATCTTCAGCTTGCGACGTCGGCATGTATACCTGAACTATCGTTGTCGGTGTTGGTCTGCTGTCGATTCTGATTAGAACAACCCGGTCACTGAACTGTTCACAGTAACACACCCTCTGCCCTACCTTCCTTACAAAGTGCCAGACAAAATTTGTTTCAGGTTTTCATAGGTCCTCAGCTGCGAATCTGGAAATATGTTTGTCCTTATTCAAGATGTACAGTACATAACGAATCTAAAGAAAAAAACACTGAAACACGCTATTACACTTCTATTTTGCTGTTATCATCCAGTTACATCTGTAGGCAGGCCAAAGGGTATCATTAAACAAGCATCTTCCAGCATCTGGTCGACGTCCCTGGTAATCTGTTGATTACCAGTAGGACTTACGGCTATTTCGATGCAACTGTCTTCAAGCAATAAACTATCGATTCATTCCACAATCCTCTTCAAAAAGTGCAATTGGTAAAGTAAATAGAACAAATATTTATCTAATAAATACACTTTTGCATTTACTGAGCGATGATGCTTCACATATTATTACTGTGATGAGCACACAATGCGGTGGGTATCGAATAATGGTCTACTTTATTTGCAACTCGAGCATTCGTAAGAACTACTGTGCCTAAAGCTTACAATAATTTCCACATTTAAATCCAGAGGAAAGATCTATCGGAAAATGCAGGAGAGTTCTGTTCGTATGTGAAGTACGATCTTAGACATCAAAACCAGGCTGCCAGCCGACCGCCATGGAGACTAAGTCAGAGTCGTTCACACATGACGGTCAGTAAAACCCTCAGTCCCTATGAATTCTAGATCCGCCCATATGTACTATCTGGCAACGCCGTAGAACGCGGAAGTGTATGGAGTAAGTGCTCTTATCCTTCACAATGATATGTCTGCTCGTGTTGTAATGGTAAAGGTCGTTCAATGTAGAT
This sequence comes from Schistocerca piceifrons, assembly GCF_021461385.2. Lineage (NCBI taxonomy): Eukaryota > Metazoa > Arthropoda > Insecta > Orthoptera > Acrididae > Schistocerca > Schistocerca piceifrons. The sequence goes on along the minus strand of NC_060149.1, from coordinate 176,627,042 downwards.
AAAAAGTCGCGAGTTCGAGTCAAATCTGTCCCCTGTCCGTATCTCAAATGGTAAGAAAGGAAAACTTCTAGTATCATTTCATTGTCTATTTGTCTGTCTGTCCGACCGTTAAAAACCCTTTTTATCAGGAACAGGTTGACATATGAGGTTGATATTTATATCGCATACTAAGGTCTATGGTCTCTTGACGGTACAGTAAATGTAATCTTGTAAGTCAATGCATTTATGTCACATATTTTAATACTCGCATAACCCACTCATCAGAGCATATAGGGTTGACATAGAATCACGAAATTTGGTAAGGAGCAAGATTTTACAGTACGACTAAAGGAAAAAGGTCCTAAAACTGCTAATTTGTAATTGTATTGCACAATAATATTAATGTAATTTGTTGTCTGATTTCAAACTTAAAATTAAAACAGTATCGAAAGATTTGAGATTCCTGGAAGAAATATCTTGCCAGTATCAGTGATGGTAACAGACAAAAATCGTCGACGCCATCGATTCCCAAAAATAATGAACTGTCTGTATAAATAATTAACTTTGTAAGGAACCCTCGGAGCGCGAGTCGTATTCTCACCTGGGCAATTTTTATTTTTTAGATTGTATCTCGAGTGCCTGCTAAATTAGCAGTCTCATGGAATTTCAAAGATAATTCCTTGACTTAATAACACAACAGTAACAGCAGAAACTTCCGGAAAAAATTACACCAAACAGCTCGTGACTGCATCAAGATCAGAACAGTTCAAGCTTGAGAGCTTACTCGCCCTAAAGCGGCCTCTGGCCACCGGCGGTACGCCACAGCCACCTAACGCCAGGCACCGTCCGACAAGGAGAACGCGGCGAGGAACTACGAGTGTATTTATCTACTATCGTTTTCTTATTTGAAGTTATAGCATTTATCTTGCAGTTACATATGTGACTTTATATGCTTGAAACTTCTGAACTTCAGAACATTATTCAATAGATATAAAATAGATTACCAAGTACCCCCTAGCCATTAAAATTGCTACACCAAGAAGAAATGCAGATGATAAACGGGTATTCATTGGACAAATATATTATACTTGAACTGACATGTGATTACATTTTCACACAATTTGGGTGCACAGATCCTGAGAACTCAGTACCCTGAGCAACCACCTCTGACCGTAATAGCGGCCTTGATACGCCTGGGCATTGAGTCAAACAGAGCTTGGATGGCGTGTACAGGTACAGCTGCCCATGCAGCTTCAACATGATACCACAGTTCATCAAGAGTAGTGACTGGCGTAGTGTCAGGAGCCAGTTGCTCGGTCACCGTTGAATAGACGTTTTCAGTTGGTGTGAGATATGGAGAATGTGCTGGCCAGGGCAGCAGCCGAACATTTTCTGTATCCAGAAAGGCCCGTACATGACCTGCAACATGCGGTCGTGCATTATCCTGCTGAAATCTAGGGTTTCGCAGGGATCGAATGAAGGGTAGAGCCACGGGTCGTAACATATCTGAAATGTAACGTCCACTGTTCAAAGTGCCGTCAATGCGAACAAGTGGTGACCGAGACGTGTAACCAATGGCACCCCATACCATCACGCCGGGTAATACGCCAGTAAGGCGATGACGAATACACGCTTCCAATGGGCGTTGACCGCGATGTCGCCAAACACGGATGCGACCATCATGATGCTGTAAACAGAACCTGGTTTCATCCGAAAAAATGACGTTTTGCCATTCGTGCACCCAGGTTCGTAGTTGAGTGCACCATCGCAGGCGCTCCTGCCTGTGATGCAGCGTCAAAGGTAACAGCAGCCGTGGTCTCCGAGCTGATAGTCCATGCTTCTGCAAACTTCGTCGAACTGTTCGTGCAGATGGTTGTTGTCTTGCAAACGTCCCCATCTGTTGACTCAGGGATCGAGACGTGGCTGCACGATCCGTTACAGCCATGCGGATAATATGCCTGTCATCTCGACTGCTAGTGATACGAGGCCGTTGGGATCCAGCACGGCGTTCCGTATTACCCTCCTGAACCCACCGATTCCATATTCTGTTAACAGTTATTGGATCTCGACTAACGCGAGCAGCAATGTCGCGATACGAAAAACCGCAATCGCCATAGCCTACAATCCGACCTTTATCAAAGTCGGAAACGTGATGGTATGCATTTCTCCTCCTTACAAGAGGCATCACAACAACGTTTCACCAGGCAACGCCGGTCAACTGCTGTTTGTGTATGAGAAATCACTTTCCTCATGTCAGCACGTTGTAGGTGTCACCACCGGCGCCAAACGTGTGTGAACGCTCTGAAAAGCTAATCATTTGCATATCACAGCCTATTCTTCCTCTCGGTTAAAATGGTTCAAATGGCTCTGAGCACTATGCTACTTAACGTCTGAGGTCATCAGTCGCCTAGAAGATAGAACTAATTAAACCTAACTAACTTGTGGACATCACACACATCCATGCCCGAGGCACGATTCGAACCTGCGACCGTAGCGGTCGCCCTGTCGGTTAAATTTCGCGTCTTCATGGTGTAGCAATTTCAATGGCCAGTAGTGTAGATAAAGGTCACATGTGCGGTGAAATTTAATGGGGACATAGTACAATATTTACAGTGTGTGTGTGTGTGTGTGTGTGTGTGAGAGAGAGAGAGATGGCGTCAGTTTACACAACGCAGAGGCAAAATATCTATGAACATAACGCCATTTTACGTCAGTCAGAGGCAAATATCTTTGAACATGACATCAACTCAAGTGAAGAGGTTTTCGTTTTTGGATATACCTCATGTATTTATCTTGGCGCTGTTTGTACGTAATTTTAGTGACTGACTGCCTCATTTCATTATTACGTTGACAATGGATGGAGAGCGAAGAGGGCAAGAGGAGGGTGAGGTAGGGGGAGAGTAGGGTGAGGGGATAAGCGTAATTTGTCACGTGGCGATGACGTCATTGATAAAGGGTCGGGGATTACCGCCCTCTTCGATTTTGACATCATTGCCACAGCATGTAAGCAACAGGTACTAACCGATTATAAGTCACTGGTGTCTCAAGGTTGGATACCGCATTTAAGAACCAAGTGTGCTGGAACATACATAGCAATACTACCATACCAGATAGATCGCTTCTGGGTTACTAATTTATGTGGGGCCAGTGGAATGGTTAAATTCATGCGTGAAAGCCCGAAATTCTACCGTTACTTTACAGATCCCTTATTCCAAGTACCTCGCAATCAGAAAGTTCTGAAAGAGGCACTAAAACTCGATTATCCAAGTCTTGGCGAAATTTTACGAGTTGTGTATTTGTTTCAAATAGCGCACGCAGCAAATCAGTATTTTACGGATAACCAGCAGGTCCTCCAAGCAAAGTATTATCCCATCATAGCGCACTTTATGCTTCTAAGTCATTTCAGGATCTGCTTTTGTATCATGTCGCTTCCGCCAGAATTATCGATCGAATATGCCCGAACTGACGAGTCAGCACAGCACGTTTGGCATTATACTGTTGTGGCCGGAGCGTTATCGAAAACAGTCCAGGAAGTCTGTCCATGCCGCCGGACACGTTTGTTGTATGTCAGAGAGAACCGTCAACGGGTGAACCGCCAACGGATGCCAGCGAGTTCTAAGCCTCCGGGAATAAACAAGTTACCAAGTTGAAAACTTCGCATCACATTGTCAACCTGCTACAGGCGAAGCTTTCTGTATCATTGTAAGTTCGACAACAGGACGAAATTTCAGTTTTCTACTTTTATCGCATACGTTACGCGTCTTTGTCGCCTACACAGTGCTGCCTTGTTGACAACTTAAAGCAGTGTCTTTCCATAAAAGGTCAGTTCGAGATAAAAATTGTAATCATGGAGTCAGATTGATGCCTAAATATCCCAGTTTTTGTACTGGGCGAATTATCTTCCTTCGGCTTAAATGCGTAGGCTTCTACGGTCTTATGGGAGGATTGCTGCTAGTAAAATTCTTACACTGCTAAAATTCTCAAATTGCGCAATAGATTGAAGCACCCAGCCACGGCTAAACTAGTAAATTTTTTGAGGTATGACAGTGCAATCTCTGTTTACATACTCATCAAATGTATGTAAGATCAGGGAGAGCCCTGCTGACCAAACAGTAGCAGATTTGAAAAGGGAGCATTTATTACCAACAGTGTTAGTTAAATTTACGTAAAGAACCTCCTTTTGGATCCATATTTCTATTGTTGTTGTTGTGGTCTTCAGTCCTAAGACTGGTATGATGCAGCTCTTCATGCTACTCTATTCTGTGCATGCCTCCTCATCTCGGAGTAACTACTGCAACCTACAGCTTTCTGAACCTGCTTAGTGTATTCATCTCTTGGTCTGCCTCTACGATTTTTACCTTCCACGCTTCCCTCCAGTACTAAATTGGTGATCCATTGGTACTTCAGAAAGTGTCCTATCAACCGATCCTATCTTCTAGCCAAGTTGTGCCACAAGTTCCTCTTCTTCCCAATCGTATTCAGTACCCCCTCATTACTTACGTGATCTAACCACCTAATCATCAGTATTCTTCGGTAGCACCACATTTCAGAAGCTTCTATTCTCTTCGTGTCTAAACTGTTTATCGTCCATGTTTCACATCCATACATGGCTACATTCCACACAAATACTTTCAGAAAAGACCTCCTGACATTTAAATCTATACTCGATGTTAACAAATTTCTCTTCTTTAGAAACACTTTCCTTGACATCGCCAATCTACATTTTATATCCTCCCTACTTCGACAGTCCTTAGTTATTTTGCTGCCCAAATAACAAAACTCATTCACCACTTTAAGTGTCTCATTTCCTAATCTAATTCCCACAGCATCGCCTGATTTAATTCGACTACATTCCATTACCCTTGTTTTGCTTTTGTTGATGTACATCTTATATCCTCCTTTCAATACGCTGTCCATTCCGTTCAGCTGTTCTTCCAATTCCTTTGCTGTCTCTGACAGAATTACAATGTAATCGGCAAATTTCAAGGTTTTTATTTCTTCTGCCTGAATTTTAATTCCTAATCCAAATTTTTCTTTTTTTTTCCTGTACTGTTTGTTCAGTGTACAGATTGAATAACACATAACACCGGGGATATGCTACAGCAACCCTGTCTCACTCCCTTCTCAACTACTGCTTCCCTTTCATGCCCTTCGATTTTTACGACTGCCCTCTGGTTTCTGTACAAATTGTAAATAGCCTTTCGTTCCCTGTATTTTACCCCTGCCATCTTCACAATTTGAAACAGAGTATTCTCGTCAACATTTTCAAAAGCTTTCTCTATGTATAAAATGGCTCTGAGCACTATGGGACTTAACTGCTGAGGTCATCAGCTCCCTAGAACTTAGAACTACTTAAACCTAACTAACCTAAGGACAACACACACATCCATGCCCGAGGCAGGATTCGAACCTGGGACCGTAGCGGTCGCGCGGTTCCAGACTGTAGCGCCTAGAACCGTTCGGCCACTCCGGCTGGCTTTCTCTATGTATACAAATGCTATAAATGTAGGTTTGCCTTTCCATCACCTAGCTTCTAAGACAAATCGTAGGGTCAGTATTACCTCACGTGTTCCTGAATTTCTATGGAAACCAAAATGATCTTCCCGGAGGTCGGCTTCAATCAGTTTTTTCCATTCATCTGTAAAGAATTCGTGTTAGTATTTTGCAACCGTGACTTATTAAACTGATAATTCGGTAATTTTCACATCTGTCGTATTTCTAATATTAAATAGTAAATGTAGCATTTTATCGCCATCATGTGATTATCGATTGTGTTGTATCGTGTCCATCTCGCTTGATTCATCATGTTGTTCACAGATGTCGGTTTAATTGGTAATTTTTAGAGAATACGTATGAATTGTGCTAACGGAATTAGATGTCTCAGTACTTGTGTTAGTATTCCACGAGAGGTGAGCTTTTCGCTTGTGCGTACTACCTCGAACGGATATGAGAGAAAGCTGTCGTTCTTCAGGCTACACTTTGTCCCCTGCAAAAATCAAGACTCCTGCACCAGAAGATACGTATTTACTTGTACATGTCTCAATTTTACGGAGCTGACTGAGGTTGAAGCAGCTGCTCACACTAGGAAACGACGCTGGAAACCATTCATCGCAGATTGCAAAAGGACACAGTCGCTTTTTGGAATGCATTGTTTTGGGAAACGCGGAATACATATACCGCTAATACTTAAGTCACAATCGAATTGGAGTTTCTCAGTTTCTTACGACTCTTACATATCTTAGCCCAATCATAGGTACAAGATTCTTGTGATTCACTACATACAGAAACGTGAAAGCATGGTGGGTGGAAGAATGATGGACAGTAATAAATTAACAAATTTAGAGAGTAAAGCACTGACAGAAATTCCGCTTTACATCTATGTCTACCTCTGCAGCCCGCAAACTTCCGTTCGTAAAGTGACAGAGGGTGCATATAAAACTCTTTCCAATTACACATATTGTTGGTAGTGCTGCAGTTTTCAAGAAAGTTAGTGCGTAATAATGTAGGTCGTACTTATGCCATCTTAGGCCGATTAAAAAAGTAGAACTACCTTCATACAGTGGTCAGTCTCCAGGTGTGAAAGACGTTGGAGGATATCCTGATATGATGATAGTATTCTCTCTGGATAAAAACACACAGAAAATGGCTCAAGTAACAGACAGTATCTTATTCGTCTCCTTTTGCTTGATGCAAACAATTCAGCATTTTGGTACCCAACGCGTAAGTGCCATAATTAGTCGGACTATCTGTTCAGCGTTTACTAAAGTGAGATAACAAAACACATATTACTCCTGATCTGTGGGTTCATTTGTTGTCATTTAGATCCCACTAACAGCCTTCAGTCTGTAATTTCCTCAAATTTGTCGCCGATTGACAATCTTCCACATAAAACTGCGCCACCGTCGTGTTTGATGTATTTGCATAATAAAAAATATACATTAAACTCTATGCACTCCCTCCGTCCTGTTTCTCTTCCTTCATCCATTGATAACTCTCTCCAGTTCTAATATCATCTACTATTCCAAGTCCTTTTCCTTTTCCACTACCTCTCTTCCCTGGAATCTTTGCTTCGATGACTCTGCATTGAATGCGATTTCCTTGCAATATATGGCTCTGCCATGGAGTTTGCCTCATTGTTATTATTTGCTTCTTTCAAAGTTTTTTCAAAATTAGTAGCTTGAGTGGAGAAGGCAATGGATGCAGATTATTTGAACAGAGGTAGCAAATGTAGCGTAATTATGCAACAAAGGTTTATTTGAATATTATTTTGATCCTTAAGTAAAAGTCAGATCAACACCAAACGCCTGATTAGCTGAAGATGTAAGTGAAAGCGTTCACTGTAATACACTTCAGTCTAACTCTTTACAAATGCAGCTGACTACTTTCACTTATTCAGTCGAAGCTGTGTACCTGACGTTGCCCGGGTATGTGTTTACACAAATTCTATGAGACCACCCCTCCTCGGCGTCTCACTCTCCGTCTCTTCTGCATCCCTCATGTCAAACTCCTTCTCCCTAATTCTTTTGTAAAAATCCTCCATCACCTGCTCTGTGTCATCTCCTCATGCCTCTCTCTCTGTCGATCTGCTCCTTTCTCTTTTCTCTATTCATCTGCCCCTCGCCACTCTCCCTTTCCATCTGCTCCTCTCCACTCTGTCTATCTGGTCCTTCCCCCTGCATGTTCTCCTCCCTCTAACTCCATCTTCTCCTGTCCTCTCTACCTCCTCCTCACCATTTCCATCTTTTCCTTTCCCTCTCTCAGTTCATCTCCTCCTACACCTGCTTCTTTCCACCTCTTCCTCCCCTCTCTCAGACCATCTAATCCTTCTCTGTTCATCTTCTCCACCCCCACTCTCAATCCATCTCCTCCCACCACCTCTCTCTGTCCCTCTCCTTCTCTTTCTCTCTTCTGCCCATCTCCTTCTCCTCCCTCTCTCTGTCCATTTATTCCACTTCCCTTTTTCTTAAAGAGGACTTTTTTACTAGCAGTTTACCCCCACAGCGATTCTTTCCAGACAGAAAGTGATATGTGTTCCAGATTTGGTCTAGGACAAGGTATTGAACGTATATACATGTGTACCTCCATTTTTATAATAATATGGATTATAATACATTATGAGTGTCCTTTGAGTTTTAACCACATATAGTTCATTAGTGCATAGACATAAGCTATACTAGAGCTTCAGTATAATACAATATCACCATTGATCATCCATTAAAGTGTGTCAAAAATCACCTATCATTTTTCATATCATCTTACATTGTTATGAAATTTAATCATGAATTCAGGTTGATAGAAATATGTTCTTATTGGATCAAGAAACCGTTTCCGAAACCATCAAATTCGTATACATGCAAAAATCCGGGAAAAAAGATCCATAAAATGACCATCACGCCGATGATATGAGGACTGCGCTTTGTTTGCGTTATTTTTATTCACAGAGAAAAGATTTGCATTTAATTTTTACGCAAATAAACTGGTTGGGTTCACCTCACACACTTTTTTCAGCTACATAGCGTCTTTTCAAAGATTTCCAGCGTCGGATAGAGTTTTACTGAAGTCTCTTGACTTAGACGAATTATAATCATAGCTTTATCTCCAGCTCTCAAACTTTTCCACGATGTTAAATATGTCTCTTACACCCAAAATTTCCCATTAAACTCTTCTCCATAGTGAAATACTATCGTTTTTAGATCACGTAGTCTTTCCGAGAGAACAGGTGAGGGAACAGGTTAAGACTGCAGGTTTCCATGTTATTTTTTAGACCCGTCTTACTACAATTGTATAAATTAAAAATTACATGAAACTACTGCAGGAACTACATACGTTACTTAAGTTGTATTCTAACACGAGTTTGCAACGCAGTCATCAGTGTCACACTGCTATATGTGGGAATTTTCGTTTATTATAGGAAAATTCATCTATAATTGGATATACCACGTATTTTCATAGAGGCATGCAAGTCGTCTGCCGATGAACGTAGAAATTCGAAACCGATAAAAGTGATTTTACAAACAAAGTACACAAAAACCAAAATTTGGCTGGTTGTCGCTGTACGTTGTTAGCATTCTCTACATGTGCCCTCATTAATGGACCTTGTGACATTCTACTCCAGGCACAGTTTCCCGTTGCTGGGGTATGTGATGGGACACAGCAACGGAAGCCTGAGTAATTATCGAAACCATGGTGATCATGCTCCTTGAAAGTTGCCCATCACTTTGTGAATACAACAGTAGTCATTCCATTCCAATTCCGCACAGGTTATCACTCTTTCGCTTGCTTAGAGTTTATCCCTTACCGGATCCTATGTTTACAAGATTTGTTAATTTTTTTTTTTTACTTTATGTGCTCCGTTGGGTCCGCTGGATCCCGCACGATCTCTGTCAGCGTCTGACGGAAACCAGCAATTCTGTTGCTGACTTCACGTCCATAGGGTGATATCGATACGTGACGCCACCACCAGCAGGCCATCAGCACGAGAGAAAACAAAGAACAATCGAAAATCGCAGACAAGCTCAAGAATCACTTACCCTCTTGAAGTAGCAGTATCTTTATTTGAGAACACAGAACTACAGTCTATAAAGACATTTTTCACACAACAAAACTCACTACCTGTTTAAAACGCAACTTACCTGTATCTGTCCAAAACCTGAAGCCTGTAACTATACAGATGTTATTTAGAACACTCAGTGCATTGTGAAAAATACGTTAGTACTTCTAAGTGTACGTTGTTAGCTCCGAGGCTAACTTTTTTGCAGAGCGTTAATGTAGGCGTCATTCTGGTATGGAAGTCAGTTACCGAGTCCCCATGGAGTGCGTGCCAAGGCGTCAGCAGGCGATCCTCCCCATATCACGTGCGTTTCTGGGGCGTAAACCACTTATATCAATCTCAAATTTACTAGTGAGTGAAAGGATAAATGTTACTGCAGTGTAATTTACTTAATTAGTTCCCACCAGTTATTTTTTACCTCAGTTTTTGATCATCACAATTCCCTGTAAGCTTAACGGGTTAATAAATTAATATAACTACTTGAAAACATGAACGATATCTCCATTTAATGGACTGCGAACCTATTCCGGTTTTTCCTATATAACTCTGCGAGAGAGCGATTCTGCGTGTTTGCCACGCAGGGAAGGTCTACGTATGCTAAGAAACATCAACACTATTCTCGTCATAAGCTGTTTACCCGCTCAGTTATAACTCTTTACCATTTCCAGCCACATGCATTACTGAAGTTGCAGTCACAGGTCAGAAAACTGTTCTGTGCTCTTTGCCATTACGAGGGTTATTCAGTAACTAATGCAATACGTTTTTCTTCTGGTAATAAGTTGGTTTTATTCAGGATTCGAATACACCATATTATTCCCCACTCTTTTGGCTATAGAATCCAATTTTTCAACACAATTAGTCTTCAATGTGACGGCCTTACGCCAACTTACTCGGAGGGCCTGTGTGACTGCATGGCACCACTCTACTGGTCAACATCGCAGCCAAGGTCTTGCTGAGTCAATAACGTCCCCATCATGTATGTACTGCATCCTTCACTGAGTCAAACAGTTCGAACAAGGAAGATGCGACATCAGAGCTATGTGGTTGATGAGGAAGAACAGTCGAATAAAGCTTTGTGAGCTCCACTGTGGTACGCAGACTTGTGTGTGGCCTTGCGTTGTCATGGAGAAGAAGTCAGTTTGCATTTTTTATCGACGAACATGCTGAAGTCGTTTCTTCTATTTCCTGAGGGTGTTTGCGGCCGATTGGCACGCGTGAGATCTGACAGGTCTGCGCGACCTTATTATGATGATGACAGACGCCTCGCCCAACGACTCAGTATGCTTTTTTTCACTACCAGGTCTCTGTAGACATTCTCCAAGCGCCTATGGATGTATGTGATGGTCTGGTTTTCCACCAAAAGAAACTCAGTGACAGCTCTCTGTTTGTTACGCAGCTCCGATAGAGATTCCGTTTTGAATGCTACGTCTATCTATTCCACCTATCGGAACTTTACAAAACTACAGGAACTGAAGCTTGAATATTACTCAATGTCTCACAATAATTTCCGCGTTTTTTCTACTGAAACTGGCTGAGAAAAAATGTGTTACATTATTTATTCAGCGCACCTCCTACTACTGAAGTTTTGTAAAGAAATGCGTTAGTAAATACATATTTTCATCACGTCACTTTAGATTGCGTTTTTCTTCGCATTTTAGGTGAAACCTTTGTTTGTCCTTACTGTTAGCAGTTATTTAGCTAACATAAAAATATTAAAGGTATCTCTGAAATAAGAAAAGAAAAATGAAAGCGCTAGACATTTTTACAATACTACAGCATAGTTTCAATGCTACACCCTGCTACTCTGCTGTCATTAGATTAAAAACATAAAAATTCATAACATAATATCCAATCAGACATTAATTATTTTAAAAAATTGAATTTTTGGAATGGTTCCTACTTTTCCATTGAAAATTGACTTTCAGAACTGAGAAAAATTTTAAAATAAAAATTAAAAGTACACCTAATATAATTAATTACTATTATACAAAAACATATTACATAAAGTACAATGTGTTCATGAATCCCACGTATGCATAAAAATCATATGTGTACTGCATAGAAATATACAGTAAAAGAAAAACGAAACGCGCTGTGACACAAAATTGTGAATACGTCTTTCCAAGATCTTTTTGCTGCTTTAGAAAAACACATTAGGGAATCAACTGTTTCACTGAACAGCTTGTGAACCATTTTGTTACCACATTTGGAAATTTCAAAAATAAATCAGTTAGGATAAATTTTAAAATAAATTGTTAAATTCAGTGAAACACGTCAACGTTTATCAAATATATTGCAAAGTATTAGTCTCCTTTTTATCATTTTCTAAAAACTAAATTTAACAGAATAACTTGTGAACCACATAGGCCACTTAAAGATAATAGGATTCAAAGGAGTATGTACAACGTACAGGACTGCTCGATTTGCATGAAACACTTTCAACTGGCATTTGTTACAATAAAAAATGACTAAACATGTAACTAAAGTTATAAATCTATTCCTCCATAATTTTCTACCAACATAAATTTATGAAGGGCAACTTTTTGTCAGAGTCTATTGGTCATCTAACTTGGTTTACTTGAACAATCCTACAGCATTATATTTGATTTTATCTTCTGTCACGATCATTATTGCTGTTTCCAATATAAATCACTTCCAAAGGTTTTTTCTTTTAGATTAACATGTTATTCGCTTCAGGCGTACATTCACTGTTAAGGTACGAATATTACCAGCTCCACATATAATTCATACAGCATGTTTATGAGCAACGAACACTCTCTTAAAGTTGGTTTGCCGCTGAACATTATCCCATTTGGTGTCATTGAATGAAAGTATGTAAAATATGTCAACATACATATTTATCTCTCCCCAAGACTAGAAATAATTTGAAGTACGAATACGTGTGAACTACATTGGTTTTTGAGTAACAAAACGTGCTCTTTTCCCAATTAAATTCTCATCAATAAGGACACAAAAAATTTTGTCTTTTGCAGCTTATTATTACTCTTTCACAATATGCTAATCTTACTACTGGTGTGATATCTCCAGGTGTGCAGAGCTGAACAGACTATGTTGTGTCTTTTTGAACCTGAGCGTGAGCCCATTAGCAGAAAACTACTCAATAACACATCAAAAAAATTTTGCATCACCTCGGTTCCCAGAACTCCTGAAGATAGACGTCGACTGTTGATACTGTATCACAGACAGAGCCCCATTGATTATTCAGAGATGTCACTAAACAAGCCCAAAGGTGCAAACAACCATGCATGAGCAGCGCCCATTAGACAGATGGTGTCCGACAGCCGATCAGTTTCAGTCATTCCACCAGGGAGGAGGAACACGGCTCGTGTTGACTGTAGTTCAACCATGTCTAGACGGTCAATACCGCAATTCGATCGCGTCCACATTGTTACTTTGTGCCGGGAAGGGCTCTCAACAAGGGAAGTGTCCAGACATCTCGGAGTGAAAAAAGCGATGTTATTCGGACATGGAGGAGACGCAGAGAGACAGGAACTGTCGATGACATGCCTCGCTTAGGCCCCCCAAAGGCTACTACTGCAGTGGATGACCACTACATATGGATTATGGCTCAGAGGAACCCTGACAGCAACGCCACCATGTTGAATAATGCTTTTCGTGCAGCCACAGGACGTCGTGTTGCGACTCAAACTGTGCGCTACACTTCTGCATGATGCGCAACTTCACTCACGACATCTATGACGACGTCCATCTTTCAAACCACGAAACCATGCAGCGCGGTACTGGTGGCCCCAACAACATGCCGAATGGACCGCTCAGGATTGGCATCACGTTCTCTTCACCGATGGGTGTCGCATATCCCTTCAACCAAACAATCATCGGAGACGTGTTTGGAGGCAACCCGGAGGGGCTGAACGCATTAGACACACCATCCAGCGAATACAGCAAGGTGAAGGTTTCCTGCTGATTTGGGGTTGCATTATGTGGGGCCGACGTACGCCGCTGGTGGTCATAGAAAGCGCCGTAACGGCTGTAAGATACGTGAATACCATCCTCCGATAGATAGTGCAATCATATCGGCAGCATATTGGCGAGGCATTGGTCTTCATGGACGACAATTCGCGCTCTCATCGTGCACATCTTGTGGATGGCTTCCTTCAGGATAACGACATGGCTCGACTAGAGTGGCCAGCATGTTCTCCAGACATGAACCCAATCGAACATGCCTGGGATAGAGTGAAAAGGGGCTGTTAATGGACGAAATGGCCCACCAAACACTCTGAGATTTTTACGCCGAATCGCCGTTGAGGAGTGGGTCAGTCTGAACCAACAGTGCCTTGATAAACTTTTGGATAGTATGCAAAGGCTAATACAGACATGTATCAATGCAAGAGGACGTGCTACTGTGTGTTAGGGGTACTGGTGTGTACAGCAATCTGGACCACCACCTCTGAAGGTCTCGCTCTATGGCGGTACAACATACAATGTGTGCTTTTCATGAGCAATAAAAAGGGCAGAAATGATGTTTATGTTGATTTCTATTCCAGTTTTCTCTACAGATTCCGGAACTCTCGGAACAGAAGTGATGCAGAACTTTTTTTGATGTGTGTACTTTTGGGGACACTGTTTACTATTTCTCCTGTTGCTTTATATGTTTGAATTGATTACAATACCAGTTAACTTTCATAATATATTTAACCTTCATAATTATTATTTGAATTACTTTCACTGCTTTATTCATATCCTATTACCTTCTTTATTACAGTCATTCTACGTGCTTGATCTTTATGTTCGAACATACCTTATTGCACTTAATTACATTTCTGTGATAATAGATCTACGGTTCTCTTTTCTTAAAATATCTTACATGTCTTCAAGCTTAGGTGAATATTCTTTTATAGCTGTCATCAATCGCCTGCTCATCGTACAATTAAATCTACTTACACCCTTACATCGCATCATATACTCATTTAATACTACTATTACAGAAACATGTGTAATTGCTTTCTCTGTTCTGTACATCAAACAAGAAAAAGGGCAGGTTTGTTGTTACTTGTATAATAAGTAGAAAACGTTCTATTTTGTTGGGGCATATGAGGAAGAGTGATAGGATGAATGGTAGTGGTTGTGGAGGCCAAAGCATGCCTCTCGACAGCTGAGCGTATATGGCAGCCACATCATTTATCAGTCATAGAATCACTGGGCTCCTAAGCCCTTATTTCTCCAAATTCGTAAATTATTCCTCAGTTCCATAACGTTTCTTCTAAAAATATTTTCCTTTACCTAAGGTACATTTGTCGATAGTATTTGCATGTATATCTGACTCCACCACAGACAGACCAAGATGTACCAGTAGAAATTTAACAAATAAAATTTCTGTTTCCTCTTTTATTTCGTTTTATATCGCACCTTCGCTGTTACTCCTCTGAAAATTTTAAATGATTATCTGGTTAGACACACTGTTATCTTTGAGCCAGTCAGTAAATTAATTTTTAAGTGGAGCTGTTACTTCTTGATCATGCATACTCAACTTACATTCCAACATTCAAAATATAAAGAGTACTACAATCATAAAGAGTATTTAAAGTCGTTCGAGAAATTGATTTCTATTATAGGTGAATACTTATAATTCATTTCTACTATAAATGAACACTTAAATTTGCAACAATCAAAAAATTATTGTCGATTATCTTCCTGTTCAACAACATAGACTCGAGAAAGTTTACTAGTTGAGCCCAAATCTTTTAAACCAAAAACTAGCACAGCAGTAATTTTTTCCTTCTATGGGCAAGATGCATGAAATTCCTCTGTCAAAGCTGACACCTTTAGTCCATCATTCATTAAAATTACTGGGGTGACACCTCCAGTGTCTTATAATAGGATTTACGTATACGTGAATGTAGGCTCTCCTGGCGTATATTGTTGCTGAAAATCTCTCGGGCTTCCAGCTGGGTGTCAGTCTTAAAATACCGTGACATTTCGGCGAGTCTCATATTCATCATCTTCTGGCGAAGTGTCGACGAACGGGAATGTTGTGGTATTCATACTAATGGAGTGCCTCCTCCACCTGGCTGCAGATGCCTGTGTATACTATCTGGCCGGCGGATGGAGAGGTGTGAGGGGGAGACAGCGTGCAGTGGTTAGGATAGCATGCGCTCCGTTCGCATCCGTCTGCGAGGGTTTCTACGGCGTCTTGCGTGATGGACGGTTGTGCCCGCGCTCTCGTCGTATTGCCACTATCGCCGGACTCCACGCCGCACTACGTTGATATCCTTCGTCTATGTTGACAAGATTGTTGTGAACCTGTATTTCAGTGGAGTCCTAACATAAAGCTTCTCGGCAAAGCTCCTAGATGTTGTGGAAGTCAAAGGTGTGGTGTTCCAAGAGGCTATACTGTGCGGTCGCTGATTTTTCTGTGTGTCCCTGTCGCACACGCCTGTTGTGGTCCTCACAGCGTTTCGAAATATGGCTCTGCGTTAGCCCCACTTACTGAAGGCCTCATTCTCAGGCAATGCTGTATGTTCCAGGTACGGTCATTTTAAGTGGGTCTCTCGCAGAGCAAACCCATTCTTTCGCCAGAAGATGATGAGCATGACATTAGCAGAAACGTCGTTGAACTTTAACGCAGCTACCTAGCTCGAAACCCGAGAGCTTTCCACTATCAGTCTGTTAGTAACTAAACGTAGTTTGTGTATTGTCCTCTTCCTGCAAAAGCTATCTTATTATTCCCTTTCTACAAAAATCAGAACAATTTTTGTTTCCTTATTACTGGTAATAGTGGGTAGATTCGGCCAATCTATAGTGAAGTGCCCGATGTCACACTTGTTATAAATCGAAATAATGGAGGTAACCATCATTTATAAATTCTCTCACAAACGCATATACGCTCTTTACGTTCATCAAAAGTTTAGTCCCTAATGTCATCTTCATCAATAATAGTTACATTATTATTAACTTCGTGCGCACCGATAATAACATGATCACCATTACGTAACTCTTTATTTTCCTCTAGAAAATGTTGTGAAGTTTCAGAAATCCAGGCTTTTTTCCCATGCACAAGATAACTTAATCATTTCCAGCCATGTGCCTTAGAAATAACTAGCTTACCAACAGGAGCACACCGCCTCAGGGCCGCTGAGAGCAAGGACTGAGCCAAGGGCAGGATGTGTGATTGGGCCCCACGTCCAGATACAGCAATCCAGTTTTATTATTATTTTTGACATGACTGAAACACAACGCAGTTCGGGAAATACTCACTGGATGAAATAGAGAATAAACATAATTTCTTATGAAATACTGAACATATGTTCACAAATGTAATTTATGATGTGGTACAATACGTTGAACGAAAGTTGACGACAGAAGTCAAACAAGCTATCAGTAGTTCACGTCGCCAAATGTTGATTAGTATAGCATCGAGCCAGTATTAACAGCACTAAGTGCGGTTGCATGTTGGATGCAGTATTACCCTCTTCTACAGAGCCAGTGGAATGTGCGAGGTGTGTTAGAGTAACTGTTCCTAATTTTTCTGATGTCGTAGAGGACATGACCATGAACATTACCTATCGATAATACAGTGTATGCAAATGCTTAGTTTTCTATACAAAACCTAGAGTTCGTCACTCGGATTTTAGATGCTTTTGTTTCTTACCACCGAAGAAATGCACTATTGAAGTTAGTTTGTAGTTATACGTCACCTAATAGCTTCATGAAATTGGTTACGTGGTTTCATGTGTTCAAATACATAACGTTGTTTTTCTAGGGATGTGCGGAAACACAGGCTTCCTAATTGCCGATCTGACACTGAAAGTTAAATTTCCTCCCTCCAGTATGTAATTTTTTCCCAGCACACCTTCTGCGTCTACATTTTTCATTTACATACACATTTTCAATCAGAATTAAACAGACTGCGGTAGTTGCTCATTTAAATAACATTTATAAATATTTTTCATTTTTTATTATATTTAATTAAAATAATTTCATAGAAAGAAACATTTAGTAGCAGACTTACATAATGTGCCATTGCTAAGACTGTGTTCTAAATTTCACACTCCTTTTGCTGTGAAGTCTCTCGACACCTTTTATAACAATATACAGTTTCCTTCCTTCCAGTAAAAGTTCAAAACGACGTGTTACTGTCATTGCTTTATTAAGAGCATTGTTTAATGTCAAGCCACCTGTTATTTCAGAAAACTAGAAATGCTTTTGATACACGTTGTACAATGTTCTGTTACAATCAGCGCCATTTGGAATGTAGTAAAACTAAAGAATGTCGTAAACCATGTCTCCAATTTCCTACTTTCGCCTTGAATGAACTAGAACACCAACGGGACAAAGCATGAATAAATTTGCAAAGCTTAAATACGAGGGTGTCCAGTAAGTAAGCTTCCCTGTTGTATAAAAGACATTATACACTATTTATCATGTTGAATTACTTTTATTGGCATTGTGCTATTCTTCTGTTGCTTTTCTGTTTTTCCAAGCATTTTTGGTAACGTGACTCAATATTTTCCATACCAGTGTTGTACAGATAGGGTCCTGTGCTTGTAATCAGCTATTCACTTCATCAATGCTATTGAAGTTCCGACCTCCAAGATGGCCTTTGAGTTGGGGTAACATGTGAAAACAACTTAGGGCATCGTCTGTTGAATATGGAGGATATGGGAACAATTCTCATTTGAATATTCCGAGTTCCGCTTGGGTCGTAAGAGATGTATGAGGTCAAACATTCTCATGAAGGAGGAGAACTTTCCGACGCACAAGTCCAGGACGTGCTCTTTCAATGACAGCTCGCAGATTATTCAAGACGTTACAGGACCCCTGTGGATTCACTGTGGTGTTGAAAGACAGGTAGTAAACGACTGAAGCACCCTGTCTGTCCCAAAGGATTGTTGTCATAACTTTCCATGCCGAATAAGTGATCTTTGCCTTTTTTGGGACACTTTCGCGAGGCCTCTTTCACATCGTGCCCTGACATTTTGTATCAGAAGTCGAAAGATGAACCCACGTCTCATCCCCAGCGACAATCCTTCTGAAGAGCAAATTTCTTCTGATGCCTTTTTCCAGAAACATTCTGGCCAAATTCATCCGCAGCTGCTTTTTGACATCACATAGCAAACGTGGCATCCATCTTTACAGATTTTACAGTAGTGAAGACTGTCTGTCAAACCATTTAAATGCCCATATAGTCTTCCCCATACAAAGGGGATAGCTCCAGATGCATATCGACAGCTCATAGCTGTTTTGCTGCGAAAAACCGAATGACAGAACACAGCTCAGAAGCGGACACGCTCGGTAGTGATAACTCCATGCTAGATGACAACGTACTGGCAAGATACTTCGGTATGCATCCTAAGCCGGTGTGAGCGTTGACAACGCTTACCAGTCAAACTCGCCAGTCCTCAATGTTACGAGGACAGTTTATTTTGCAGAGAAATAAAATAGGGAAACTCATTTATTACACGACACATGCGCATACAGAAAATATACTAGTACCATGGCGCTTTCAAGGAGTAGAAGAGTGAAGGAACAGTAAGAAAATATTGGTTTGAAAAGTAATGATGAAAACAGTGATCAGGAATTCAAGACCACTACATCTATGGTACTGGATGATAGCTCGACAGAGATCCACAACGCAAGAGAGAAACTGATACAACTGAAGAACTTACAAGTTCGACTTCAGATGCTACTCAATAAGTGTGTGTGTGTGTGTGTGTGTGTGTGTGTGTGTGTGTGTGTGTGTGTGAATTCCTAAAGGACCAAACTGCTGAGATCATCGGTCCCTAGACTTACACACTACTTAAACTAACTTATGCTAAGAACAACACACACACTCATGCCCGAGGGAGGACTCGAACGTCCGGTGGGAGGGTACTCAGTAATTAATTATTATAAACTGTATCCATGCAACGTTCAATTTTATGTTGAAAACTGGTTTGATTTAATTTCACTTCACTCTAAAACAAAAGGCTGAGTATCATAATGATTCGTAAAGTGCCAGTAATTCTGCCATATGGAATGATCTGTCCCAGTTGGTCGCTGGCTTGCCCCCACATTTCACTAAACAGACTTCAGTACGCTCCCTTGTAGACCGCAATGAGTAGTGCAACAGCTAGCATATAATAACTTGCCTGCCCATAACACTGGTAAGGGCGTTTTGCGAGTCTTTTCTTCAGAAAATGTTTGTATCATAGCATCAAAAGCTATTTTTGCCAAATTACGTTTAGTTGCCAAGATCCCCAAATATATAAGACGTTGATGATGCACAGTTATCTCATACAAGTTTTAACACAAGCCAGAGTGCTGAATAATCATTCTGCTTCGGCTTTAATTACTAGAACACTGTAAAAGATGCGCACAGCTACACAATCATTCCCAAACAGAAGTGAAGTTTTAAGCTCGTGTAACTTATTCAAGAAGTCTAATGGTTCCAAAGCAACGCATTCAGAGTATAAATATTTAATTTCTATTACTAAATATGCTGTAACATCATTACGGTATTTATTGATAAATAACTTGTATGCCTCAGAGATCTGATTGTCAGTCAACTTTGAATACTTCCGTTAAGACCCATAAGCTTCAATCAAAAGTATTCGCTATTTTATGTTGGGTTATCAAGTTACACTAAATTTTCAACAGTAACATAAAAAACATTTATCGTGAAAAAACCTTCTGGATCCACATCTGTCACTTCATTCCTAGTTTCATAATGAAATGATTTCCTCATCATAGTGCGTACCTCAGGAAATTCAGGATCGATATTAGTTGCACTGGAAACAACTTTAGATTCAGGGATAATAGTGTCCCAGTTCCCGCGAAGATATTTTAAATCATTTAATAATGTCTCAGAATGTTTTACCTCAACATCTGTGGTAGTATTTCGAGCTTGTGGTAATATGCTTCTCTAGTCAATTAGTACCAACTAATTTAGTCACGTTGGTTTCATGATTAAAAGATTGAAAGATCTCAAATAAACCAAAACACCCCATACCACACATAACGTACTGTGAGGTGTCAACCAAAGCACTCCAGCGGGTATCAGACATGGAATATGAAGAGATTCTTACACATTTTCAGAATTTCCCGTAGTTGACGACTGCAGCTGAACAGGTTGAAAGAAGTTGAAACGCTCCAAAAAATAGTATTTGCTTGGTGACAACTGTCAGCTGCAAGGCTGTGACAAGCACACAGAACAAATTTTGTAAGCCCATTCCACGAAGAAAATATGCCTGAGCTCCTTTATAAGACCCTCCCATATTACTTGTGCTATCAGAACCTTGTCTGCACCGTTTACTGATAGCAACTGAGTGTTCATAAGCAATAATGGAATTCAGTACGCTGTTACAACTCCAATGGTCTGATTATAATCTACGTATTTCAAAAGCAGTTCATTTATTTTGTTTTTATCAATTCCCTTATTTTGAAGTAAATATGACGCACGGATGAGCTGTCTGTTCAACATGATTTGAACCAGCAGTTACACAAAAAATAACTGAATAATATTTCTTATTTTCTCTCTGTTCCAAACAAATTCATTCCCAGTATCATTTGACAGATAATGCACTTGTATTAGCTATCCATCTTCTTGTCTGTCTCTGACCTCGCTAATGTGTTTTGCATGAACTGTATCATAGAGACTCAAGAGCCTTAATATTCCGAGGACACTTCCATTATTGGATATTCAATTTTGTGAGATGAAATTCTGAAGACCAAGCATCTTTCACCAAGAAATAACGTCACAACAAGTAATATGAGTGTTCCCATGTAAGTTGGCAATTCTATGGACGAACAAAAGAACATAACGTCTTTCCTTCCGAGCATCAGCATACTCAATACATCTCTTTCATTTCATTTCATTTCACGATTGTTCCAGGACAGTTATATACAAATACAAATATTTTATTTTTGTTTACTCTTGAATGCAAAATAATTTCCGTATATTTCGTGCAAAAGCGCATAGTAATTCTATGAGAAGTGCCTTATCTTTGAATGTTGTTGCAATCTTACCAAATGATAACAGCGTTTCGCAGCTGCTGCCGTGTACATTTGTTGCGAATATTTTAAAAAAGCGCACTTTCGATTCCATTGCAAGGAGGTCTTAGCCCAAAATGTGTAAAGAAAATATTGTGCACTTGAGATTAAAAATGAAATAGAACTGCATGTAATCGGCCTGTAAAAACCACAAAAGTCAAGAGCAAGAATGGAGAGCAGGAGCTAGACTCCTATGCTGCTGCTGCTAGCGCTATGTTCTTTTATTCGTTATATGACACAGAATTTATTTTAAATAGTTGTCTGATAATTGTCAACTGAGCACACTTGGGGTTGCAATCCCTTGAGAGCCATTGGTCCTCGTAAGGCTTAGGCCACAGGGATTTTATCCCCCCCCCCCCCCCCCGATTCCCCCACCCACCCATCCTCTCGTCAGGTCTGCACCGCCTTCTCTGCAAAGAAATTTGCATATGCCTGTTCTGTGCTTTTTGTCATTATTAATACTGAAATTTAGTAAAGAAAAGCGTTAACAAACACATAGTTTCATCACAGCACTTTACTGGTGCCATGATTGCTTGCATAAAGTTAGATAAAGCCTTTGGTTGTCTCTATTGTTACCAGCAATTCAGCTGAACTGAAATCATTAAATGTAGCTCTGAAACAAGAAAACAAAAATCGAAGAGGGAGACATTTTTACATTACTCCAGCATACTTTCTATGCTATACCTACCTCCACTTGATTAAAAGATAGAAACTATTAAGGCAATAACCAACTATATCTTAATAACTTTTAAGAATGGAATATTCGAATGATTACTACATTTACACCGAATAAGGGCCGTCTGAGTATAGATTTTAAAAAACTAGTATTACATTATTTTTCCTGATATCATTAATTAATATTATGCGAAAACTTTTTATTTAAACGACATTGTGTTCATAAATCCCGCTCATGCACGAAAAAATTATGTAAGCAGTTCACAGAAATGTACTATAAAGGAAAAACAAAAGAAATACTACACAACATTTTAACAACTGTTGCTTAAATGAACAACTTGTGAACAGTTCTGGCCACATTTGGAAATTCCACAAATAAATCAATTAGCATATATTATAAAATAAATCACTAAATTAAAAACACATTAATCTTTATCAGATATGTCACATGGCGATCGGATTTTTATAATTTTTTTATGTTTAAGGTACGAGAAGTTAACTACTCAAATATTAATCCCCCTAAAAAGGTCGACGCAATTCTCAAAAATACTCGAAAAGATCTACTGAATTTTTTCGACCATCTTTGATATGCTATATAACAAGATCAGCTTTTCTCGGCAGGTTATCTGACTATATGATGCTCCGCTCCCATGTAGAGGTTTTAGGTTCGATTTCTGACAGTTGCAAATTTTTAACCGGAAGTGCCTGTCCTTGTAGCAGTTCAGTGAAGTTTAAAATACAAGGATGTAAGAAAAAAAAGTGGCGCTTGAGGCAGGTAATCGCTGGTTAGCGTCTCGTTTGGGTCTTTATATTTTCATTTTTTGTTCATTTCGATTACATTGCAGAAATAAGTACTAAATTTATCAAATATATGCTAACTAACAGATATCTAATTTCTATTTTTATGAAAAATGAATGTCTTCTTGTTTCTAATTACATACTGACCTCAAAAATACAGTTTTTATTCCAAATATACATTCTTAATTAGTGATATTCTAAAAAAGAGTGTGCAAATTGATATAAAAGAACATTCATATTAAATTCGTTTCATCCTTTTGTATTTTATCCTTCATGCAAATGTTTTTCGAACGTTCACCTTTCTTTCAAGCTTGGGCAGGGATGACAATCGAGCCTGTGCCACAGACGAATGTGATAGCCACACGACCTATCGGGAAAAATTGACCTTGCTTTAGCACATTAAAGACGTTCGCAAAACTTTAAAGCCGAGTTTCTATAGAATTTTTGAGAGTTGCACCGAACAGCTTTTGTGACTGATATTTGAGTTCTGAAGTTCGCATACCAGAAATATAAGGAAATGCTAAATTAGACTGCTATGTGGTTCCCCTGTTAGTATGAGTTTCATTTTATCATTCACAAAGAATAAAAATTAATATAACGACAGGTGATAGATATAGGCCACTTTAAGATGATAGGAAGCAAAGGAATAACGTAGTATGTAAAGGCTTTGGACTACCTGATTGCATAAAACACTTTAAATTGACACTTGTTACAAGTAGAAATATGACTAAAACTATAAATATTTTCCCCGCAGTTTTCTATAAACATAGATTTATCATGGCAGACCATTTATCCCACTTTATAGGTTTCCTAACGTTGTTTGCTATAACAATCCTGCTTCATTTGTCACTATCTTTGTTTCTGTTTCCAACGGAAAACGCTTCAACGGTTTTGTTTTTATTTTTTTTTTTGGGGGGGGGGGGAGGGGGGGGGGTGTATGTGGAATTGCAATACTTTGAGAAAAACTTTATGAAGTCCACAGTTTTCAAGACAGTGTAACTAAATTTGGCACCTTTGTTAAGAAATGTTACCTGCACACACCCATAAGTTCTCATTCGTCTTGACGTTATACGTTTTTAATTACAAACAACTGAATTTTTTTCGACAAGGTGAGTAAAAATGTTCCTTTTTTTTAAAAAAAAATCTATGAGAACGATATTAATACATTTGTGTACGAAGTTTCATATACCCAAAAACAAATATCTTCTTTTGCTGAATTTTTACAGCTCTCCAAATTTCTATGGAAAAAGAAGCATCTCATATTAAAGTCTTCCTCTTACATACATGCCTTGCTGCTGTATTAAACAAAAATTCCATCCACATAATGTTTCACTACAGCATTAGCTAGTTGCATGTCATATTTAAGTACTCTAACGTCAATGGTTTGCGAGGAAAAGTACATAAAGTTTTGAAGACGTATGTTGCGACAAACTTGAATCAATGATTTGACAGTGTTTACATTAGGCTTTACCTTATCTGAGTGAAATGGTGCAAACCATGTGCTTACTCCTCTTCATCCCCAAACAGTCTTTCTTTTTTTTGCTTATCTTCTTTGGTTAACCTGACTTCCAAACTGAGCAGCAAAAATTTCAGTTGTATCACTTCTCCTGTTACCAATTTCCTTCAATATCGGCAGTGTGAAAGCTTCTGGGTCAAGTCCTAGACTCTGTAGAGTTCGTAGTCTGCCATGGTTACCACAGCTAAAAACTAAGCCAGCATCTTACGCTGCAGTTTCAACAGCAGCTGTGGAAACAAAAATTCTCTTGCGGTATGGTTTCCACATCAAAGTGCTGTAAATTTCATTAGGATTTTCAGTTTTTCCATTCACACTTTCCTGTAGTAGCTGTGGACCTGCTAAGCTCCGAAATATTCCCTACGTTATGACTGCTTAAAACAGGAACAAAACATTGCGAAATAAATAATATGAAGAAACACAGAGCAAGAAAGGGGCCAGCTTTCACCAATTATTATTTCTATCACACTTAGGAGTGTAACTGGAACGTAATATTTAGGAACTAAAATTTTAATACCATGTAATAAATGAAGAACCAACGAAAATTTTTTCGCAATATTCGTCGCCTTACCCCTTTACACATTATTCACGTCTCGCACACATTCATTGCTGTGAGACGCAGAACATTATTGTTAAGGGAGTGCTGTTACATCTCCACCGTTCATTTCGGAGCGTATAAGGCAGAAATGGAGCGTCTCCATAGCTCATATCACAATAACGTGTTCTGTGAACTAAGGGACGAATTTACCTTCCCTACAGTCTAAACTTGCACGCCTTACCTAGTAAGCGAGGAGTGTGACATCTGCACAATCGATTTCCAATAATACTAAGGAAAATCAAATTTTCTAGAAAGAAGTATTTCACTTCTTACAACTACAGTATTGATTTTGGCAATCTTTCAGACGCTTTTTGTTTTCAAAAATTTCTACATTAACACTTTCGTCACATACTTAAATAATTGCCAAATACTCTTTAAGCTCTCGCTCATAACTTATGTACAGTTTACATTCTTGCTGCTTTCATATACTTTATTGCACGTCTTGTGTGTTTCATTTTCTGTTCCTAATAGTTCTGTCACAGCTTTGTGACTTTCCTAGCGTATCAGCCTTTTACAAAATGTGACGTTATTCGTTTAAGATCATCATTTTCTATTAATAGCATTACTTTGTGAAAATGCCTTAATGGATTTTTATCCTCTTGTTCACTTAATTTTTCAAATATTGTAACTCTGTTTTTATTGGTCTCGTCTGGTGTATGCCTAAAAATTTTATTTTGGTGTTTTCGGCATCCAATACATTCAGGTTCATAAGCAAAACAGTACTTCATAGCTGAAAATTACTTAAATGCAGTGACAGTCGTCATCAAGCTTCGCAAATAATTAATACAAGGCGCTCCCATTGTGTGCAAACATTCCTAACATGTGTCCGGCTGCCCTTATCGCCTTCATCCTTCCTTTTAAAAGTTACCTCGACGATTTGTTTGCCTCTCCATATCATGTTATTTGCACATCATATTTTACCTCCATACCTCAACTTTATTCTGGTTGTATCACATATAATTAGTTATTTAATTTCATGTTCTGTGGAGCTTTTGTACGATTATTCTTAATTATGCGGAGTGAGTTACTTTTTGTTCACATTGCCCATTATCTGTACATACGGCTACATGCTAATCATCTACATTTGTCTCTTAGTACAGTTTCTTCACGTCACCTTCTACACATAACAAAATTAGGAGTTCTTCTACAGAACAGATGGAGCTCTCAAGGAGAAGCTTTTTCAGTTTTTTCTTTTTTTTTCAAATTTAACTTTGCTGTTTGTCAGGGATTTTATGTCATTGGATAAGCAGCCAGAAACATTAGTGGCAGCGTTGTTCACCCCTTTTTGTGCTAAAGACAACTTTAATGTGATGCAATGAATGTATTTTTTTCTGGTATTGTAACTATGTACATCATTGCACCTTTCGAGCTGAAATGGATTTTTTACAATAAGCTTGATGATGGAGAAAAACATACAGCGATGTAGTAGTCAAAATGCCTCACCTCTTAAACAGATATTTACAATATAATCGTGGGTCAGCACAACATAATAATCTTACACCTCGTATTTGAACAATGAACAGTTTCTTTCGCAAAGTTGAGTTACCCGTGAACGCCTGAAGATTATTCCATGTTCACATTATGAAATGTAAATATACGAAATTTTTCACGTTACTGATGTGTCCCTCTCCAAGAGTTTCACTGATTTGAGGTGCAATTGTGGTTAAACTAATTGCTTTTAGGAGTTGCAAAATGAGTTTTTTCTATTTTAAAGTCTCATCAATATGTACATCTAAAATTCCGTCGTTTCCACATTGGTCGTTACACTGTCAAGTCACTTTAACGTGAACACCGGTCAAAAGTCAGAATAACAACATTTAACAACACGGACCGCCGCGAGACGTCCAGGAAGCGAGTTAGTGGGGTTCAGGAATGTACCGACAAGGATGTGGAGCCATGTTGATTCCAGTGTCATGGGCAGCAGAGCAAGGTTACCCCGTTGAGGATCCATGATGCAAACAGCCCCTAACGAGAGAGTCCCACGGCATTTCAGCTGGATGTAAGTCCGGGCAGTTTGGTGACTGGAGGAGGCCGATCCTTGTACTCTTTGAGCCATTCGCGTACACTGGGACCTGTGTACCACGTTGCATTCTCCTCCTGGTAGATGACATCGTGCCAAGGAAAAACCAACTGCATTTAGGGGTCGACGTGGTGTCCAGGGATAGATGCATAGCTGTGTTGAGCCATTGTGCGTTCCAGAATGATGGAACCACTCGGTGAATGCCACGAAAACATTCCCCAGACCATAACGCTTGTAAGGTGTTTGCTTTCAGAAGCTTCACGCCGCATACGTCAATGACCATCTGTTCGATCGAGCATATAACGTGATTAATCTGAAAAGGCTTGTTGTCACCACGTAGTGGACGTCCAGTTGCAATGTTGGCGTGCAAATTCCAGCCTCAGTCGCCGATGAGCAGCAGACAGCATAGCTACATGACCTAGACGCCTGCTGCGGAGACCCATAGACTGCAACATTCGCTATACGATTGCTGAGGAGAACCTGTCGGTAGCCTCTCGGTTCATCTCGACAGTGAGATGCCCAATAGTTGCACGGCTACCTGCCTTACACATTCCGCAGCCGTCGTTCGCACGTGTCATTGGGGTGACAGTCACTGAAACAAAGGCGGTTTTCTTTGCGGCGAGATCTATTTACGAAATTTCAATCACCAACTTTCTCTTCCGAATGCGACAATATTTTGTTGACACCCCACCTACGTAGGGAGAATTAATCATCATAATAAAATAAGAGAAATCAAAGCTCGAACGGAAAGATTTAGGTGGTCCTTTTTCCCAAACGCCATTCGAGAGTGGAATGGTAGAGAAGTAGTATGACAATGGTTCGATGAACCCTGTGCCAGGCACTTAAGTGCGAAAAGCAGAGTAACCATGTAGATGTAGATGTACATCGAACATAGGCGTTGATTTCATCAATGTGAGTGGACCAGTGTATTTTCTCACCTCTGTTCCACTTATCATTGGCGTAGTACCTTCAGATATGCACAACTGAATGTGTTGTGCTTTTTTGAAGCTGAGAGTGATACCACTGGCAGAAAACCACACACTAATACTTTTATGAACATTATTTACCATTTATCTTGTTGATGTATGTGTATTTGCAGTGATAACAACACTAGTTAACCTACATAGAATAGTTAACGTTTATAATCATTATTTGAATTACTTACAATGCTTTATTCATAACTTATTGCCATCATCATTACAGTTATTCTACTTGCTTGATATTTTTGCCGTGACACAACCTCATGTACTTAATTACCTTCCTTCAACTTCAGGTGCATATTCTTTTCCACTTCTCACCAATCTCATGCTCACCTTAGAATTAATTCTATTTACACCATAACGTCACATCTTATAGACATTTTATACTGCTGTGTACAGAAACATACAGAGTCATTGTCTCTGTTTTATTGAACAAACAAAAACAAAATGAACATTTTTGCTGCTACTCCTCCAACAGGTCAAGAAACTGTATTGTATTTGGACATATGGGGAAGAGTGGAAGGGCATATGATTGTGGTGGATGAAGTTAGCCTCTCAACATCGAGGGATTCATGAAAACATTACCATGTGTCAGTCGTAGAACGACTAATCCCCTACGTTCTTAGTTCTCAGAAATACTTCTTCAGTTCCACAATGCTTCATCTAAAAAATAGTTCCCTGCATCTAGTGTACATTAGTCGATAAGCATTTTCTTGTGGAGTCGGCCTCACAGCAAACAGGAGAAATTTAGCACACAACATGTTTATTTACTGTATTGTTTCCTTTTATATATCACCTCTACATTTACTCCTCTGAAGGTTTAAATTCGTATCTGATTAGGAACATTGTTATCTTTGATCCATTCTAAAAAATAAACAACTGAATTTTTCCTTCCGAGTTTGAATTAATTTTTAGACGCAACTGTTACTTCTTAATCTGGTAATCTTCATATCCAACCTTCAAAATGTAGAGGCTATTTATATTAAATCAAGGAGCCGATACCTACTAATAACTGAACACTTAAATCAGCAACAATCAAATACCTTATGCTTGATTATCTTTCTGTACAACCACAAAAGCATTGGCACTTCATACTTAATCGCTTGAGAAATTTTCCTGGTTGCACTGAAATTTTTTAACCCAAAATGGCATAATTATAAAATTTACTTCTTTTGTACCGATAGAAAAATTTGTTCAAACAAAGCTGACACCTCTGATCCATCATCCACTGAAATAATCGTTGTGGCACCTCCAATTTTGAAACCTATAATACCATTTACATCTTTTGATTATCGTCCTGTTCTTGTAAACTCTATCTTATTATTTCCTTTCTACTAACATCAGAACAATTCCGTGTTTCCTTATTAGTGGTAATAATGCGTAGATACAGCTAACCTATTGTGAAGCAGTAGACTGCACATCTTTTGCGCCTTTGTGCGTTGAAATCATGAAGGTCAACATCAATAACATCTCTCTTAAAAGTATACAAGCTCATTATGTTTATCAAAAACAAACTCCCTAATACTTTCTTCATTAATAAGAGATACATCATTATTAACTTCATGTACACCGATTACATCATCATCATCACGTTACTGTTTACGTTCGTCTTGAAAATGTTGTTCAGTTTCAGTATTCCTGGCTATTTTCCCATGCACCAGACACTTAACACATTTCCGGCCACGTGCATTAGTGAAGCCTTGCCGACCCAGAGCACTCTCCTACTTCTCTACAACACATTTCACGTATGTCTGCCCAACATCAGTTCTCAATACTGATATTTCATAAAGATGTCACCTTTTCGCTTGCATGATTCTCTTGGATCAAATTTAGGTAGCTACTGATATTAACAGCAGTTTCCCTGAATCAAAATTATTGAATGAAACACTGAAGTAAGGAGAAAAATAGAAGTTGGGGTTCTTCAGTTACGTAGCTATTTCATTGGAGCACTCTAGAAGCAATCACCTACCATTCGCTTTACAATCCTCGTCCCAAATAAGAAATGTTAAAATAATCCGTCGGATATTAGTGGGAAACAGACATTTTCGCATTCACCGTTTTACTTGCTTGATTTATTTAAATGCGACACCTTGCAAATTGTAGGTGCAGGTGAGCAATCAAAGTTCGGTTTCCCAGTCTTCTCAAAGGCGCTCGATTCTTAGGTTATCGACTGTTGAGTATAACATGATCATACCTTATGTCTCTGTCTTTTTCTGCCCGCATCTCGTGGTCGTGCGGTAGCGTTCTCGCTTACCACGCCCGGGTTCCCGGGTTCGATTCCCGGCGGGGTCAGGGATTTTCTCTGCCTCATGATGGCTGGGTGTTGTGTGCTGTCCTTAGGTTAGTTAGGTTTAAGTAGTTCTAAGTTCTAGGGGACTGATGACCATAGATGTTAAGTCCCATAGTGCTCAGAGCCATTTGAACCATTTTTTTGTCTTTTTCTAAGAATGTTTGGCTAAGAAAACCCACAAAGCTATACTGCTTGGCAAATGTACGACAGAAATTATAATAATATCGGATGCTGGCACAATGAAGCTTGATTGAACGTCATTTGTTCTCAGTTTATAAACATGATATGCTGAGAGCAAAACCCGCCAGATTAGCCGAGAGTGCTAATGCGCTGCTTCCTAGACTCAGGTAGGCGCACCGGCCCCGGATCGAATCCGCCCAGCGGATTAACGACGAGGATCTATGTGGCGCCCAGCCTGGATGTGGTTTTTAGGCAGTTTTCTACATCTCACTAGGTGAATCCTGTGCTGGTTCCCACGTCCCGCCTCAGTTACACGACTCGCAGATAATTGAAACACGTTCTCACTATTTCATGGTTTACACTCGATGCAGACGGTTGGGGTACACTGATTCTGTCCTGGGGAGGGGGGGGGGGGGGGGGGGAGGGAGCGTGGCGGGTACGGGGTGGCGGCAGAAGGGCATCCGGCCATCCCTTCAAATTAAAAATTAACCTTGCCAAATCCGGTAGAAACCACGCGTACCCTGCGAAAACTGCGAGACAAAGGCGCAAGCGAAAGAAGAACCAGAAGATATGCTCACAGCAAAGGAGCAGAGGAACATAAGGGTCATTAGATAGGTAGCATGAGCTCCATTAAGGGGAAAACGAAATTGATCGCGTTATTTCAAAAGAACCGTTCAGGCATTCGCCATAAGAAGTGTAGTGAAATTAAAATGGACGCCACCAATGCATTTATGACAGTGTTACAAAGATAGTTCTCATCATTAAAACAAGCTCGTAATACTATCATAGCCACGCGTACCCTGCGAAAACTGCGAGACAAAGGCGCAAGCGAAAGAAGAACCAGAAGGTATGCTCACAGCAAAGGAGCAGAGGAACATAAGGGTCCTTAGAAAGGTAGCATGAGCTCCATTAAGGGGAAAACGAAATTGATCGCGTTATTTCAAAAGGACCGTTCAGGCATTCGCCATAAGAAGTGTAGTGAAATTAAAATGGACGCCACCAATGCATTTATGACAGTGTTACAAAGATAGTTCTCATCATTAAAACAAGCTCGTAATACTATCATAGACGCATTGACCGTCTGTGATTTCTCATTGTGTGCATGAGCGTAGGTTTTCTCTTAAGTTATCCTGTCAAAAGAAAAAAGAAAAAAAAATATTACCATATTTTGTTCACCTATATGTATATCAGAAGTTACGATTGGCTGGAAAAAAATCGGTCGTACAGCTAGTGTAGTACTCATTTTAAACCGCAACTTCTGTCTTCAAATCATGTAGAAGGTTTTGATGATACTGATAAGGATTTTCAGAACTCCAACTTAGATTGTTGTTGTACGAGATGACATACCCCAATAAAGGCAGCCGTGCTTCATCAAAGCAAGAGAACATTGCAGGATCAGCCCACCACCAGGCATTTACTGTAGCAGCCAGCAGAAGTACTCACGCAGAGCAACAGTATCTCCATTGATCATTCGATGTAATACCGGTACTTCGTAAGGCTTCAGAGTGAGTTTGAGCACAGCTCTATTAGCAGAGGCTACTGACAAAGCAGTCTCAAGTGCCAATACCATTCCTATTTTGTAGGGCTTCCTTCCTGGTCCGCTCCTAACCCTAGAATTCGGCTACAACGCATACACCTCCTGAGAGATCCTAGGAACAGACAGAGCGCTGCCGGCGATCTGAACGCCTCCGTCTGCCTCTCGGTATTGGTACCAACACGACGCCGGACACTGGGCTTATTCGTACCTACGTCAAACATCTGATACGAAATAATTCACTGAAACCCAGTACAATGCCTCCTTTATTTTCATTATACCTTGACCTCATCGACAATTTTATACATCATTTCACGTTCCATTGTCGATTTAGCACAGATAGTTGATTTCATACAACCTGTAGAATATAAGGTTTAAACGGCCCGAGTTCGATTCCCTGCTGGGTCGGAGATTTTCTCCGCTCAGGGACTGGGTGTCGTGTTGTCCTTATCATCATTATTTCATCCCCATAGACACGCAAGTCGCCGAAGTGGCGTCAACTCGAAAGACTTGCACCAGGCGAACGGTCTACCCGACGGGAGGTCCTAGCCACAAGGCAATTTCATTTACCAATAATTTTATCACAAATCCACCAGCATGTATGAAAGTTAGCTATATGTAATTAACTATTATTTATATACATGTATTACAAATAAGTTTTACTACAAATCATTCTAAAAAATAGCTCACGAAGCTTATGCAAGGAAAACTTTTACATCTGACATGTGGTGCAGACCTCGTGACTGCTTGCTCCTGGGCATCGCCACTTCCTCTACATTTTGATACACTGCTCGTTTTATCCTAAATGGGCCTACGTAAACAGGAGAAAACGTATTTGTAAGTGAACTTCTCTTAGTCAACAATTTATGAGACTTCAGATGCACATTCTGTCCACACTCGCTTGTTAACCTCATCACATCTTTTGCGATTTACAGCAGCTCTGTAAATGTTTGTGAAAGCCAACTTCACTACTTCACTATGCCATAATTTTCAAGATCAAGGCAATGGAAAAACCTCTCGAATCTTATGCGACAGATATTCACTCTTCACTACTAGTACTGGCAGTAGAGAAGTCGAGTCGTTTGTTAATTGGTTCAAATCGCTCTGAGCACTATGGGACTTAACATCTTAGGTCATCAGTCCCCTAGAACTTAGAACTACTTAAACCTAAATAACCTAAGGACATGACACACATCCATGCCCGAGGCAGGATTCGAACCTGCGACCAAAGCGGTCGCGCGGTTCCAAACTGAAGCGCCTAGAACCACTCAGCCACTTCGGTCGGCGTTTGTTAATTCATTGATAATTATTTCTAAGCTGTGGATATAAGAATTCCGAGAGTGATGACGATTACAGTACAGATAGCATAATTTTCCAATTTCCTTCACAACCTGTTCTGATAAATGTGAGACAGGATGACATGACGAGGTAAAAATGGTTTTCATCTTCTTTTGTTGCAATTTCCTTAGCCATAGTTGAGACATAAACTGCAGACGAAATGTGAAACGACTATCAATTTCACCAACTGTCTTCAGGAAATATGTGGTAAAAACTCGAATCACAGACCAACTAGTCGCTATCCCGAGAGCTGTCAACGACACATACTTTGACGTCAGTTCCACCGGTACAGTGATATGCTAGAAGCACATAGTACTCGTTGGTAGTGGACCATGTAGATTGACCAATAAGTTCAGCGAATACGAGAAAACATTTGAGGTTGACGAGATACCATTGTCAGATTTACCCTCTGATAAGGTTGGCATGATGGTTGCATTTTAATTATTGTCTTCTTCATGTTGAGAAAGGAGCATATATCAACAAGTTTGTGATAGCCGTTCTTAGGTCAGAAATGTGCATGGCTCACATGAGTAAGCTAAATCAACTTATTCTCTATATCATCTTGTGTAGATAGAGCCCAGAGTGGACTTCAAAAATCCTTCCGTTGAATATTCTTAATCATATAGCACTGCCTAATTGCAACATTGCAATGGTCCTTCCACTTTACTTCTTTACAGGGAGGATCCTTGTCCTGTTCCCTGGAAATATCTTCCAGTGAACGTGTCATGAAATTCTAAAAAGTGACGACTTTCCAGTACAAAACGCTTCAGTTTCTCTCGTTATGATCTTCCTTGGCCCCTAGAGGTGATCTTGAGAACATGTTGGGAACAACATTTTCATTTCCAGAAATGTGAACAACACTTGAATCAAATTCTTGTAAACATAGAGCCGACTTGATTAAACATCCAAGAGTAAACTTAGCACTCATCAAAAGTCTGTAGTTCGTACACAACTTGGCCACCAGACCAAATGAATTGAGCGAAATTTTAAAAATTCCCATATGAATTTCAAAGCCTCCTATTCAGTGACATAATAGTTACTTCCACATTTCGTGAGCACATGGCTCACAAAAGCCGTAGAACCTCCACTTCGAATTCCTTAAAGAACTCTGATACAAGATCTGTTTTACAAATACCTCAGCCGAGACGAAATTTCTTCCTCACATCACGTAGTGACAGGAGAGAAGCCTAAGGAAGAGCTTGTATCGCTTTTTCAGTTTGTGTATGGGCATCCCAGTTCCATGGAGCAGCCATCAGTGGACATATTTAAGTTGATGAAACGTTTATAACCATTGCTCAACCCAAGAAATGAATGACTTTGCATTTTAGTTGATCAAACAGGAAACTCACGAACAGCTTCATTCTTGTCTGGATCAGGCTGAAAGATGATGTGTCAGTAATTGAGGTAGCTAAGAAAGACTATCAGACATCTACTAAACGTAATAACTCAATATGTTTATTTACAATATGTACATTTAATAACTGAGATATACACAGACGTGACAGAAGTCATAGGATACCTCCTAATACCATGTCTGACCTAATTTTTCCCGGGGTAATGCAGCATGGACTCAAGTCGTTGGACGGCCGTTCATACCTGTGAAAGTGTTACTGGTGCCGGATTTTGTGCACGAACTGACGTCTCCATTGTATCATGTAAATGTTCGATGGGGTTCATGTCGGGCGATGTTGGTGGCCAAATCATTCGCCCGAATTGTCCAGAATGTTCTTCAAACTAATCGCGAACAATTCTGGTCCGGTGACATGACATAGTAGTTTGGGAACATTAAGTCCACGAATGGCTGCAAATGGTCTCCACGTAGCCGACCATATCTATTTCCAGCCATTGATTGGTTCATTTGGACAAGAGTACCCAGCCCATTCCATGTAACCACAGCCCACACCATTATGGAGATACCACCAGCTTGCACAGTGCCTTGTTGACAATTTAGGTCCATGGCTTCGTGTGGTCTGTTCAACACCCGAATCCTACCATCAGCTCTTACCACTTGAAATTGGGACTCATGTGACCAGGCCACGGTTTTCCAGTCGTCTAGGGTCCAACCAATATGGTAACGAGCCCAGGAGAGGCACTGCTAGCGATATCGTGCTGTATGCAATGGCACTCACGTCGGTCGTCTGCTGCCATACCCCATTAGCGACAAATTTCACCGCACTGACAGATAAGTTGCTCATACATCCACAATGATTTCTGTGATTATTTCATGCAGTGTTGCTCGTCCGTTAGCACCGACAACTCTACGCAAACGCCACTGCTCTCCGTCGTTAAGTGAAGGCCGTCGGCCATTACTTTCTCCGTGGTGAGAGGTAATGCCTGAGAAGTCGTATTCTCGGCACACTCTTTGACACTGTGGACCTCGGAATATTGAATTCCCATGCGCCTAGCTCCAACTGTCATTACGAGTTGAAAGTCTGTTAATACCCGTCGTGCGGCAATCGGAAACCTTTTCACATAAATCAGTTGAGTACAAATGACAGCTCCGCCAAGGCATTGGCCTTTTATACCTTGTGTACGCTACACTACCGCCATCTTTATGCGTACATATCGCTATCGCATGACTTTTTCCACCTCATTGTACATAAATATGAAGTGATGAGTTCTTCTGCAGTGTTGAGTTACATACAACGAGAGTAACATACTTGATAATAACAAATAGTCTTAAACACTGAAACACCCTGACAAGTCATTATCAAGCAGCAATTATTAGTAGCGTATTGCTGCAATGACAAAGTTTCTGACTGCAGTCTTCTGGACTAAGGTTAATACAAGTCTGAAGACACACTGAGTTTGAGAGCGAAGCTCTGAGTGTAATAGCTTAAAAAGTGATGGCGGCCAATCGGAGTCGCAGGCAGTGAGGTCATCTGAATTCAGTGTCCTATGGTTAAGTGTACGCATGGCTGTGAAGCGTAAACCAGCTGGCGGTGGGCTGGCGAGAGGTCTAAATGTTATGTCTCCCTCATAGCTGCGTGCGTCATGTGGAGTACTAGGTGCAGTTGACGAAGGGGCCATCGATTCCGCAAATTCCTGATGCTGTCATAGGATGGCCAGGAAACTTCAATTTCCTCCTACCAAACTCCAATATCTCCAGATTAACTGCCACTTTAAGGTCCTCGAATACACACAACAAATTATCTAACCTCATTATGTTTCTCTCAATTGTTCTCTTCGATTAAGACAGTGTTCACATATATCGTTATTTTCTACCTTAAACCAGCAGGCGAAAGAATATTGCTAGCTCTAATAAAAATCAACCGAGCTCACATCAAGTTTGAAATCTGTGACACAAAAATTTTGTATATTTTCGTCATGAGGGATGCAATGCAGTATGCAAATAATTTCTCTCAAATCGGTTAACGACGCCAGCAACTCTAAGACATTTTTGTAAAAGTTCATGTAAAATTAAGAGCCAATGTGTTTCAGGAAAAATAATATTTGTTCATTGAGAATGCGGTACAAGCCTGGAATCATCTCCATTCTTTGGAACAACTAAAAGCGGGATCAAATCTTTTCTCACTCTCTGCTTCTACTCCTTGTATAGACCAGCGGCACGGGATAACATACGATCAAGAATTTCCTGTGCTTCTTAGCGGGAAATTGATTAGAAAAACCTCTAATAGTACGTGGATACTCTGAAAGTATTAACGAGTGAGGTTGCAGGAAATTAAATATATCTTTTTTTTATTGCTCCATCTGCTCCTTCAACACAACGAACCCAATTTTATATTTCTTGTGGAGTATAGACATCTGCCGGCCGCAGTGGTCATGCGGTTCTAGGCGCTACAGTCTGGAACCGCGCGACCACTAGGGCCGCAGGTTCGAATCCTGCCTCGGTCATGGATGTGTGGGATGTCCTTAGGTTAGTTAGGTTTAAGTAGTTCTAAGTTCTAGGGGACTGATGACCAAAGAAATTAAGTCCCATAGTGCTCCGAGCCATTTGAACCATTTATAAACATCTCTTTGTCAATCAATTAAGAGAACTGAATGCGCACAATTCTCACTAATAACAAATTTCAGATCAAAAGACCACTCATGTCTCGAGAAAACTTAAGACAGTGGTTTGAATCCTTTTCGCTAACTGCACGCTCATAAAATAACAACTTAATCATGGATATATTATTCTAAAAATGTTTTAATCATAATCCAAGTTCATCGTTGTTTTCTGCATTGATAAAAAATCAATTCGGAAATTTGCATCATTTGCCAAGCATGGCACAACAACAAAACTCGCAAAAAGCTGTACGCCTGACACTGAAATTCATCCCAGTTTTTTCCCGATAATTATGCCTGTTCTTACCTTTGTCCACTAAGGGTATAATAGGCCAAGAACCTATCCCTTCAGACCTCTGAAATGCTGATTCGCTCAACATTGATACCTCACTCCCCGTGTTCAGCACAAAGACAAAACATGTCATTCACTTCTGTTGTAAGAACGCGAGTCACTATTGACTTCACCTATTCCTGGTTTTCATTTAACATCATCTCCCACAGATCAAAATTCAACACATTTAGTTTGTTGTCGAGAACTCACAGTTATTACGCTTGCAGCTCTCGAATCAGCTGGTGATAGCATTTGTCATTACCTTGGTGGGGGTCTCTCCGCTCATGTATTGTTCCATTGATAAACTTTTTGTACATAAGCTATCTGGAAACCTGAATTTATTCTCTGATCTCTGCCAGTATCACAATTACCTCTCCTGCTAAAGCAGCGCCAAAATCTCCTCTAACTCCAGTTTCCCCTTTATTTTCTAAAATTATGCCTGGACTTGTCATCATCATACACCTCTGTAAGAAAATCATGGCGCTTGTTATCACAGTTTCGAATCTACTGTGACTTGGGAACAGGATAGTCAAATTGATGTGAGTCTCTAATATGATGCGTTTTCTCTCCAGTATAATAATTTATTAATATGTGATGGGTTTTCTCCTCACTATCATATTCTACATCCTGAATTGGACTCTCATGATGGTCGTCTCTGAAGTATCCCCCAACAGTGATCTACCATAAACGCACAGATAATTTAATCAAACATAACTGAATCAGTTCATTGAGACTGTGTCGATTCTACAAGAGTTGACTATTTAAAAGCATGTTTTCAAACAATCATGCTGAGTTTGTGAAATTAGATTGGACAAAGTTTTACGTCACTAAGATTCTACATTCCGTTCTCTCTTGAGCTGCTTCAGACCATTATGCAGAGAAAAACAAGTGACAAAATTATTCATGCGACTCACAATTTCGAGGAAAGATATGCACATAAATTGCAGTATTACACTCTAAGCATCCACAAATGAATTAAATATTGTGATCAGCAAAAGAGGCGGGATGAAATTACAAAACACATTTTTATAACCAAGGATGGGAATGTATACGATTTTCTAAACACTTGAAATATGCTCAGATATAGAGGATGATTATAATCAAAACCAGCATTACCTCTCAGATCACAGCTTCTCAATGAAATTGTCATCTACTTTTATGAGCCCTTACCTCTCATCATGAGCTTTAGGTTCTGGTTAAACTTCTTGACCTGAAACAAACATAAAATTACCAAATAAGCAGCAACCAGTCGCAAAATCATGTTTTATTTATTCGCTTTTGCAAATCGATTTCAACTGATTAACAGCCATCATCGGTGCTACAAATACAAGAATAAAAATAAAAATAATTAATAACAGTGACCAAATTAATAAATGTACATAAAGCAACGTAAAACCAATTAAATGTATATAGACACATTAAACCATTTAAAATGCACATACAAATTTACCTTTCAACTAACATATGCCCTGAGTAGTAAATCTGTCTTAAGCAGAGGTCAAACATAAAGTGATTCATCGAGAATTAACTATGACAACGAGAAAACATAAGGGGGCGCTGGAAAGCAAACCCGCCCTCTATGCGAAAAGACACAGCTAAAATAAAAATGAGAAGAAGAAATGACATACAAATTGAGGTAAAATATAATGATATAATACTAAAATATTTACATAAAATGGATATATTGACAAAGTTTTTGTCAACCACATAGTACAGTTATATACGCCAAAAAGCGATTGTACAAATTAGTAAAAAGTAACAAACATAGGTGAGAGCACACCGTAGAAAAAAATTTTAAAAAATTTTAAATTTTTTTTATCATATTATCGAAGACCAAACATTAATCATAATGCCAAAAACGTAAAACGGTGTTGGTATCCATCTAGCGTACAGTTAATGATATTGAGGAAGATCGGATGATTTTCGTCAGATGGCGCCATATTGTGGAATGCACATGTAATGTAAACTAAGTGGAGATAAGAAAATTACGGACACGAACGAGACAAACGTATTAAAGAAACGAGACCAAATGCAAAAATAAAGTGCTAGCACACTTCATACATGGGAAAATTTTGCTGGTTGCTGCTTATTTGGTAATTTGATGGTTTACGGCCACTGCACAACTTGGGAACCACATGGAGCCGGCCATTAATATGAAACAAACATGTTGCCAGGTACCTGACTTCTAACATAATAATGATTTCTGCACACACCTTCTCCAAACATTTCCTGAATGTTACAAACTCTTTCTTGCAACTCGTGACATAAGACTCATCTCTTCCTGTTCTATCTACATCTACATCTCCATGATTACTCTGTAATTCACACTTAAGTGCATGGCAGAGGGTTCATCGAACCATTCTCATACTACTTCTCTACCATTCCACTCTCGAATGGCGCGTGCGAAAAAGGAGCACCTAAATCTTTCCTTTCGTGCTCTGATTTCTCTTATTTTATGATGATGATCATTTCTCCCTACGTAGGTGGGTGTCAACAACATATTTTCGCATTCGAAAGAGAAAGTTGGTGATTGAAATTTCGTAAATAGATCTCGCCTCAAAGAAAACCGCCTTTGTTTCAGTGACTGCCACCCCAACTCGCGTATCATTGATTTCCACCCGTCCCTCTTTAAACCTCAAAAGCGATCTAGTCTTCTCTGAATCAACAGCATCAGTCGGTACTGTGCCATCTGAGCTTGTCTCAGCATTAAACGTCAGCTGTGTTACTGTAGCAGTAAGTTCATCAACCTCTGTAGTAATCTTTTCCACCTCCTCTCTAGCTCCAGAAATCTCCTTTTCTGCAGGTGCCTTAAGGATTTCTACTCCCTGCTCAAGATTTAGCAGCATTAATGCATGATTAGATATTTAATCTTGTACCTGATTCTCAACTTTCTCACTCAGGACGGCGTCTAGCCCACCTGAAAACTTAGACTTCTCTTTTATATGTTACTCTCTTAAGGCACTCAAAACTCCTTACAATAATTTATCCTAATCATCCTCAACTTCCCCTAATACGACCTGATTGTCTTCTAAGCGCAAAACATTGTTCTGTACAGCATAGATTCTTCCGCCATAGTCAGACTTAAGTCTCACCTCATTTTCTTTTTAAGTTCATTAAATCTGCTTGAATTACTCTCTCCATTAGTTTCAGTTTTACTCTCCAGGTTTTGAATTTGTGCCTTCAATCTTGTGGTACTGGCCTCTATTTGCGCACCTAATTTCTCAGTCAACCTGTCTGTATTCCCCATCTGTTCTCTGGCGTTAACCTGCTGTTATGGTACACTAGCCTCTAAATGTTCTTTTAACTATCGAAAATTAGCGTCGTATGTTGCCATAAATGACCTCAACAATGTGCCTAAATCCGTCTCCTGTGTAGTACCCCCTATGTAGTACCTCATGTAAATTTTATCGACTGACTGAAGAACAGAAACCATGGAGGAATGCTTCTGTTCAGGTTCGAATACTGCCTCGGGCATGGATGTGTGTGATGTCCTTAGGTTAGTTAGGTTTATGTAGTTCAAGGGCTAAGGGGACTGATGACCTCAGATGTTAAGCCCCATAGTGCTCAGAGCCATTTGAACCATTTTCAATGCTTCCGTTCAACTTTAATATTGCATATAATAGGAGATGCAAAATAATGTGACGAAACTTCACAGCGGCTGGTGGATTCATGTGGTATCACCACTTCAGAATCACCTGTACCTCCTCTCACATTCACACAAATTATTTCCCGAGTCACCATACCAAAATTGCAAACAAATCTTAACCACATGAATTCATAGCATTCTACTAGATTCACCAGTCAGCATATTCTCATTATCTTGTGTTGCAAAAGAAAACAGTATCACTAGAACCAGACTGTGGCACAGACCGAGGTTTCTAATTATTCTCCATACTTCTCCCACTTTGCTACTCCTTATCGGCCTCTGACTTGCAACACTCTTTTTCAATTTGGAATAAATTCTTAGAAATACAAAACAATAATAAAACTTCTCTAATAATATCACATTTAACCATTCACAAATGCAATAATTAAAGCTCAAGCAACTGATAATAAAAACATAATGCCCAACTGCTTACCGAAATCTCTAGCAGTACAAAACTAAGAACATAAAGCACCTCTCCTAAAGAATCAGCAGCACGCTTCACAACCAGGAATAAACTAATAAGTCTAGAGAAAAAGTCAAAATCCCTCACAAACATACATTAAGACTAGAATAATAAATTACCAAAACCAGAGTGTTAAACACAATCAGTAGACGGTCAGTACCAGTAGGATGAGACAGTTTCAATAGCCAAAACCCTACGACAACTCACATCTCATGACACCAAAAAAATTTTACTAAGTTTAGTTTGCAGTTTCCATAAGTACGTAAATTAAGCAAAATCACCAAAACCATTAATTTCAATGTATTTAACAGCCTAAATATGTGCAAAGATGAGTACTCACTCCACTGTGAAAGATGCATACACATTGGATCACTTTCAGACATTGCCAAAAAGTTTAATTTCTTGACACAACCAAACGCAGAGGTTGGTCTAACAATTGAAGCTTCCTCTACCATTCCATTTTTAGAAGGCCATTTGCAGGAATACTTCAACAGTGACCTTCATTAACAATATGAAAACCATTAACAGGCAACAGATACGCTGAATATCCACATTAATATCCTATAACACTGACAAATCCCATTAAAAAACAATTAAGTTCTCTATCCGAAGCAGCACAGAGGAACATACATTGGCCCCCATTAATATTTCATAATCTTGGAGAATAATTTGCTGTTAAGATTTTCACATTCAATACAGACCTTGACACAACGCTCCTAAAAGCAAATTCACGTCTTAGCAACCCATTCAAAAAATAGAAATAACATTTCAGTTTAAAATTAATTTAATGGCCATTCCACCAAATCAAAGTTGTATGCTGCATCAATATAACGATTCAGAAGGATAGCCAGACCCACAAAATGACAGTTCTGCTAATATGACTGGCCATACGGTACCAACATTGCAAACCCTGA
Organism: Schistocerca piceifrons; assembly: GCF_021461385.2. Classification (NCBI taxonomy): domain Eukaryota; kingdom Metazoa; phylum Arthropoda; class Insecta; order Orthoptera; family Acrididae; genus Schistocerca; species Schistocerca piceifrons. Next base: position 176,584,216 of record NC_060149.1, on the reverse strand, counting down.
AAAATTTTTTTAAGATGTTCAACTTTCACTAGTTTTATAGTGCTAAAAAACATCAATTTATACCTTGAATCCCACTAAAACTCACAAAGACAGCTCAACAGGAATTCACAGGATGTTTAGCTTGCAACTGGTCACTTAGTACCACTACAGGTTCCTTTCCAAACATCAGCACACGAAATATTACTAATTCCAATTACTCTCAAAAAGAAGAAAGCGTAGATATCTTCATACAAATTTATCCCTTCAGTGTTACCAAATACAAGCCTAGTTTCATAACACCATACTCTCTTGTTAAAGTACCAACATTCAAAAGTTTTAATCTCCCAACAGTACATCAATAATTATTATCCCGAAATCCACTTGTTGTACATATAGATCATGCGACTCCAGTATCACATGAAACCGTCTCCCGAAAGACAAAGAAATTAATTTAACAATAATCTATGCAATTTCACTTGGTCACATGGGAATATAAATTTCCCTTAACGTGTTCCCAGCAGTTTCCAGCATCAGTGTAAGAGCTGTAAAAAAACCATATATACAGGGTGAGTCACCTAACGTTACCGCTGGACATATTTCGTAAACCACATCAAATACTGAAGAAATCGATTTCACAGACCGAACTTGAGGAGAGGGACTAGTGTAATTGGTTAATACAAACCATAAAAAAATGCACGGAAGTATGTTTTTTAACACAAACCTACGTTTTTTTTAAATGGAACCCCGTTAGTTTTGTTAGCACATCTGAACATATAAACAAATACGTAATCAGTGCCGTTTGTTGCATTGTAAAATGTTAATTACATCCGGAGATATTGTAACTTAAAGTTGACGCTTGAGTACCACTCCTCTGCTGTTCGATCGTGTGTATCGGAGAGCACCGAATTACGTAGGGATCCAAAGGGAACGGTGATGGACCTTAAGTACAGAAGAGACTGGAACAGCACATTACGTCCACATGCTAACACTTTTTTATTGGTCTTTTTCACTGACGCACATGTACATTACCATGATGGGTGAGGTACACGTACACACGTGGTTTCCGTTTGCAATTACGGAGTGGAATAGAGTGTGTCCCGACATGTCACGCCAATAGATGTTCAATGTGGTGGCCATCATTTGCTGCACACAATTGCAATCTCTGGAGTAATGAATGTCGTACACGCCGCAGTGCATCTGGTGTAATGTCGCCGAAGGATGCCACAATACGTTGTTTCATATCCTCTGGGGTTGTAGGCACATTACGGTACACATTCTCCTTTAACAAACCCCACAGAAAGAAGTCCAGAGGTGTAAGATCAGGAGAACGGGCTGGCCAATTTATGCGTCCTCCACGTCCTATGAAACGCCCGTCGAACGTGTACCTCACCCCTCATGGTAATGTACATGTGCGTCAGTGAAAAAGACCAATAAAAACGTGTTAGCATGTGGACGTAATGTGCTGTTCCAGTCTCTTCTGTACCTAAGGTCCATCACATCCCTTTGGATCCCTACGTAATTCGGTGCTCTCCGATACACACGATCGAACAGCGAAGGAGTGGTACTCAAGCGTCAAATTTAGGTTACAATATCTCCGGATGTTAGGTGACTCACTCTATATATATATATATATATATATATATATATATATATATATATATATAATTCCACCTGGTGACATGGGAATGTAAATTTCCCTTAACGTGTTCCCAGCAGTTTCCACCATTAGTGTAAGAGCTGTAAAAAACCATATAAGAGGGGCGTTCAGAAAGTAAGCTCCGATCGGTCGCGAAATGGAAACGACTATGAAAATCCGATAAAGCTTTGCACAGATGTGTTGAGTAGTGTCTCTAGTATAACCCCAGTTAGCATCACGTCGCTCTTCTCATTTCTGAGCTCGCAGTGAGTGCGTAAAGATGTCTAGAAAATAGTGTCTACCGCCAAGTACGAGGACCTGGTGAGAAATTTCGCCTGAAGCTATGCAGCTAACATTACATAACTGTCGTGCTGTTTCTTCTTCAAGACAATTCTCAGCCGCATTCTGCAGGGGCAATGAAGATGCTCCTGCATCGTTTTCAAATGGAAATGTGAGATTACCCACAATACAGTCCGCAATTGTCTCCCCCTGAGTTTCATCTCTGGTCACATGAACCGCTGTCTTTGAAGACAACATTTTGACACAGACAACGAGGTGTAGGCCAGCGTGGAGAATTGGCGGAAAGCACTGGCGGCTGCCTTCTATGATGAGGCTATTGAAAAGTTGGTACAACGCTATGACAAAAGTCTAAGTCAGAACGGCGACTACGTAGAGAAGTAGCTGAAAGGTGTAGCTAATTGTTACAAGTAAAACATTTCTGATGTTCACTGTGGTTTCAATTTGTCAATCAATCGGAGCTTACTTTCTGAACAGGCCTCGTATATTCCGCAAGGCACCTTACGGTATGTGCCGGATGGTACTCACCAGTGTCACTTCAGACATTTCCTGTTCTTGGGGCGTTGGTTCGCGAGAAAAACTATCGCTGGTAAGACTCCGTATGGACCCGAAGCTCTCTAATTTTATCTTGATGGTGTTTTTGTGAGATATCCGTAGGAGGAAACAATGTATTGGTTGACTCTTTTAGGAACGTACGTTCCCAGTAGGTCACACAGTGATGTAGAATGCCTTTCTTGTAGCTTTTGCCACCCGATCAGCCTGAGCTTCTCCGTGACGCTTTCAAGCTTACTAAATGAACCTATAACGAAACGTGCTGCTCTTATTCGGACCTTCACTTTTCCTTAGTCATTCTTATCTGGTACGGTACCCATACTGACGAGAAATACTCAAGTATTGGTCCAACGGGTGTTTTGTAAGATACTTCCTCTGTTGATGGACTACAGTCCCTGTTGATTCTTCCAATGAATCTCATACTGGCATCTGTCTTACTCTTTATGTGGTCGTTCCACTTAATATCGCTCCGTAAGGATACTCCTAGGTATTTTATAGAAGTAACTGTTTCCGCTGATAGTTCTGCAATAGTGTAATCATACTATAAAGCGTCTTTCTATCTATGTGTTTGCAGTACGTTACATCTTTTTATGTTTAGTACCATTTGCCACTCATTGCACCAAGCGCCGATTCTCGTCTGGTCTTACAGCATTTGTGAACAATTTTTTGGCGTAGCGATGTCAAATGGTTCAAATGGCTCTGAGCACTATGGGACTTAACTGCTGTGGTCATCAGTCCCCTAGAACTTAGAACTACTTAAACCTGACTAACCTAAGGACATCACACACATCCATGCCCGAGGCAGGATTCGAACCTGCGACCGTAGCGGTCACGCGCTTCTAGACTGTAGCGTCTAGAACCGCACGGCCACTCCGGACGGCGTAGCGATGTCTCTGCATTGAACAGCATCAACCATGAAAAGCGTAATGGAACTTCCGACGTTATCTGATAAGTCACGTATATATGTTGTGCAAGGTAATTGTCCTATAATACTCCCGTGGGGCCCGCCCATAAAGTTTTATGTCTGAAGAAAACTCTCCGTTCAGAACGGCATGCTGTGTTCTGTTTGCTAGAAAATCCTCAGTCCAGTCACAGAGTTGGTCTAATATCCTGTACGCTCGTAGACTTGCAGTCTCCATAAAAGTCAGATACGTAAGCATAAAACATTTTCCAAGATTCTACAACTGACCGATGTGTTAGATATAGATCTATAGTTTTGTATAGTTTTGTGCGTCTTTCCTCTGTTAAGGTACTTCAGTTGCTTTTCTATCCCTTGGTAATTATTTCGATATCTGTCATTTTGTCGTTCGTGCTGCGATTTAAAGGAGGGACAACAGTGAGATCTTCCTGTATGAAGCCGATTGGGAAAAAGACGTTTAGTATTTCGGCCTATTCTGTGTCACTCTCTATTTCAATGTTATTACGGTCACAGGGTGTCTGAACAGGTGATTTCCATCCGTTAACCGATTTAACATAAACATAACTTCTTAGGATCTCCCTGTTGAGTTTTTAGATAGAGTTTCACTTCCGTATTCGTTGAGCGCTTCATGCATAGCTAATTTTGGATTCCTTAAGGTTCTGTTTATCTGTGAGGCTTTGGTTACGTTTAAATTTGCTGCGAAGCTCCCTTTTTTTCCTGGCATGGTTGTCAAATCACGGTTGGTCTCTTCCACCCTTCACAATTCTGCTCGGGGAATACTTGTCTAGAGCATGTTGTACAATGCTCTTGAACTTTGCCTATTGCTACCTGACATTGCGGTCGCTGGAAATCAAATTTTCATGATGAACTGTCAGTTAATCTGAAATCCGTCTATTGGCTCTCTTGCTAAATAGAAAGATCGTCCCGTATTTCATTATACTCCTATTTATAGCCGTGTTCAGTGACGCTTTAACGGCCTCATAATCACTAATTCTGTGTTCTGTGCTAAATGAGTCAAAAATTTCGGGCCTATCTATCACCAATAGATAGACTATATTATACCGAGCGAGGTGGGGCAGTGGTTAGCACACCTGACTCGCATTCGGGAGAATGACGGTTCAATCCCGCGTTCTGCCATCGTGATTTAGGTTTTTCATGATTTCCCTAGATCGCTTCAGGTAAATGCCGGGATTGTTCCTTTGAAAGGGCACGGCTGATTTCCTTCCCCTTCCTTCCCTAATCCGAGCTTGTGCTCCGTCTCTAGTCACCTCGTTGTCGACGGAACGTTAAACACGAATCTATTCCATCTCCTCGTCCTCGAAGAGGTTATCTTCAGGAGCCGGTTCTCCGATTAACTAACTGATCAAGTTAATTTCCGAATAAGACTCTCACAACAATTTCTCATGCTTGTCTGTCTCTACTACGCGTCCTGATCACCTGAGGCAAGGGATCCATAAAAGCATCTGATGACCAGGTATCATCCATGGTTAACACTTATCTTCCCCAAAATTATTTCGCATTCTGAACCTATACTATTCTCACTAGATATTATTCTTAATTACTATATGCACTCTCCCATCACCACCATCCAATCTGTCTTTGCGATAAACATTCACACGGTGTGTAGAGTTTCATTATTATTAACCTCTGGTTTATTGTAAGCAGCCACTGCCGCTCTGTACCAAATGTGGTCGAAATCACACGAGAGCCGACTATCTCCATTCAACCGCGATGTGTACATTGCACACAGGCGCACGAGGCGTTAAGCGGGGCAGTCCTAAAGTACACGCGCCAGAGATACATTAAGGAAGTAGCTACTAGACTGAGCGTCACTTTTTCGCAGGACTGTTATTTTAGTACTTTCAACATTGCAGGCCAGTCAGCAATCGCGATAATCTTATCTATAAGAAACTATCAGCTTCGATTGCGGAAATGAAACCACCCTTTACCTAGGTTTCAGCCCAAGTAATTGAGCCTTCTTCAGAAGATAAACCTGATTCTATTATATGTCTACGGGGGATGGTCCAGAAATAAAACTAAAACAGCCTGAATAGTCGTAGTCACATTTTAAAATTGCGGTACACAGATACTAAGTCACCACCAAGACTTAACTTACGCTCCGGCGAGCGCGTCGTCTCCATTGCAAACAGAACATCTTTCACAAGACATACACGTGGCAGCTATCCCAGAAACTTGGTTTAGCCTACATTCATTGTTCTCGCTCCCAGGCTTCCATATTTTTCGGGAATGCAGACACGACAGAGAAGGTGGAGATGCGCCGTTCGTTAGATCATCAGTTTCTGCTTCTGATAGATACGTCGACCACACACACAAACAAGAGGCTTCCAGGCAGTAGCGGTGCTCACTCGCTTAGAGACTTAAGATCTCACCATTGTGAACTATACTGCCCTACGAGAACCAAATTCGAAACTGATGAATGGCGTACACAGCTTAATTAGCTCGGACCCCCTTTCCTTTGTTGTGAAGAATTCAGTGCGCACCATAGGACCTGGGGATGCGAGATGCACGGCAGATTGGATCAGCCGTTTTGGATATTATAGGTGAATTCACTTCATTTATTTTGAACAACGGTTACCCAAACCTCCTCCCCGCGCCTGGAAGACGCTCGTACGCAGTTGACATCATCTGGTTTACTCTAATATTTCCCAGGAATTTAAATGAGAGGTCTGCCCCTGCCTGCTGGAGTTTGATGTTTTTGCCATTCGAATAACTACGCTAAATGAGAAGGGTCCAAATCCATACATGCTAACTTCAAGGTGGAACACGCGCAAAGCAGAATAGGAGGCGTATAAAACATATATCAAGGAACGCCTCTACGTAGGTTTATTGGAAGGGCCCGCAGACGAACGTTACAATATGTTCATGTCCCTAATAAATGAGGCGACTGTCTACTTCATATGCCAAGTCAAACAGATCCAGAGACCGAAAGGTTTTCCAGATCCATGATTGAATCAGGACTGCTCAAGGCAAGTTGCTAAACAAAAACTAACTTACAGCGTCTAAAATAGAAAACGCACGTGGGAGAATTTTGTGAAAAACAAACAGGTGGTTGCCGCCACCAACATTTCTTTGAAACAGCGGAAGAAACAATATTGGAAATAGTGTTGTGAGACTCTCACCAAAGAAACTCCGTTGTCATCGGTTTGGTCCACTAACACAAACTCCAAAACAGGTCCCTGTTGGGTAATTGTCTACACGGCTGGGTGGATGACTTCGCAGAAATCGTCGCGCCCTTGTCGGTCATCCCTAAGTCACTGTAAATTTTGGATGCTGCTTCTCCTTCGTTCCTGAGATCGACGCAATGGTTACTGACGCCATTTCAGTTCTCAGAACTGCGGAACGTCTTAAAAGGTACCAGTGGTGCTGCTCGTGGATGTGACAGTATTCACTACACACTACAGACTGGTAGACAATTTGCCAGACGAAGCCTCAAACATATTGCTCGACATCTACGATGAACTAGGCAGCTTCCCAGACAATTGGCGAACTTATGTAATTGTTCCCATACTCAAGCTCTGCAAAGATCCTGATTTGTGCAGTTCAAAGCGTCCCATCACTCTTTCTTCTCCTGTGTTTAAAACATGAGAAAGGATCTTGAAGCGCCTATTGGAATTGTGGTTTAGAGGAACTCCCTTCTGCCCGGCTCTCAATGCGGGTTTCGAAAAGGAGGAGGCACCATAGACAGCCTAAGTCTCTTAACCACAGACTTAGAACGTACTTATGTCTCTAATGGTTACTTGGCGTCACTATTTTTCTACGTTTCCAGAGCATATAACAGTGTGGATGTAAACGCCCTGATACGGAAGCTCCTGCCGATGGGTGTGCCAGACCACATTGGCCGCAACATTTACTCTTTCCTACGGCAACGTGCAATCTGCGTCAGACAACTAGGCAATAATTTGCATGGACTGCACCTGCTCTGCAGGAGACTACTGCAACGATCTATCTTAAGTCCTATTATTTATGCAATGTAACTGTTCAGACCTTACTACAATCTTTGATCCTTCAGTAAATATGCCGATGTACCCTTATGAGATCTACATGTACACGTTTTCTGTCAGCTTGAAGATGACACTGCGGTGTTGGACCGTGCGGTGGATCTGTTGTACTCTTAGACGTGCAGAACTGGACTCAGTGGTTCAGATACAAAATCTTCAGCGGTTGTCTTTACACGGCAGAGATGTTCGACAATAACGGCCGAGATACGATTAGGGTCTTTTACCATTCCAGGAACGAGCTCACTCAAACGACTTAGACTCTTCGTCGACAGCCGACTGACGTAGGCAAGCCGTGTGGGATGTTTGATTACTGAGGTCGATCGATCACTCAATATCCTGCGAACGGTACACCGCGAATGGTTGGGAGCTGATGTTAGAGCAATACTCATCATTAGCGTGACATGATTCGTTCTATATTGTATTATGGGTGCACGTTATGTGGCAATGTCTCGACATCTGTACTAAACAAGATCGGTAGCCGGCCGTACCTCGCCATACGAATCTGTCATGGGCCAATGAATTCTGAACCTGAGAAGCGCTGTTGGTGGAGACAAGCGAGATGCCCCGTCGATTCTGAAGAATTCCCTTGGCTCAGAAATTCATACTTAGTAGAGCAGCGCAAACAGTCCATCCTCTCATTGAAAATCTTAGCTACTTCATTGAGGACAACGGGTACGTCGGCAGGATTTTTCTCACGTGGCATTTTTTATATGTATGATTAAGTAAGTAAATAAAACGTTAACGATTTTTTAAATAGTTTTGATGAATGGAAACATGTAAAACTCATTTTTATAAATAACATAGTTTTTAATTGATTATTATTGAAGTAGAGAGTTCTACTTTTTTACACAGGAATGTCCACCTCATCACATGTGCCCTTCACATATCGAAGTGCTTCATGAACAAGATAATACCTCTTGCCTTTCAAAACGAGCTTTACCCTTCTCATCTTGTTAACACTAATTCCAAAGCCGACTGCAGGAATCTGTAAATACTTTTGAGCTTGGCTGAATTCTTTTAAGACGGTACTCCGTTAACATAAAAACCAGAAATAACAGAGTTAGAACAATTCCTTTGATTTCTATGGTTTCCTAAGATCAGACATTTCCTCAGTAAAATAACTTTTAAATCACTGAAACAAAAGTTTAACAGTTTCGTAGTGAGGACTCCATCGTCTGTCTGAAAGTCTCTTAACTGCAACTTTCACGTTTTTCTATGTGGGTAGAAGCAGAGTAAAGTACGTAGCTACAGCTTCCTAAGATTCCAAACAAAGTCACACGCAATGGAACTGCGGCAAAAGTGTGTAATTCGCACAGTTTGGTAGAGTGGTTTGCACAGTGTGCGAACAATGCCTTGGGATTAAGTTTACAAAATCTTTCTTGAGCAGCAGAATTCATTCCAGACATCATATGAGCTTTGCCGTACCTTTGTCCTGGGCATGCTGTTGTTATCCAGACCATCCTGTTCAGTAACTTGTACCATATCTTCTATTAACGTATATCTTCCCAGTTTGCCAAAAATATCTTAGAAATAACTCCTTCACTTCTTTTACACCCATGTGTATGCTAACGCATGTTGCCATCACTTTGCATTGTTCATATCAGAACTGAACAGTGAAACTTCCCCTGAATGTAAAACTCCATCTACATTTGTCTTGTAAAAGCAAGCGAACTTGAACTCAACACACTATTTCACTTTTATTTTTGTGTCATATTTTCACTAAAGTCAGCTTCAAGTCGATCGGAATTCTGGCAAGTGAGACACTGGTATGCCATCAGTGGTTGTTATGTTTCTCCCCGAGTCTTTCATGTGGTTGACAAGATGTTTAAGAACACCTGAAAGACGATTAGACTGCCTGGATGAACCATCAGACTGTATTCCTCCACACACCACAAATAGAGATTTCTATATGCGTTTTTTAGGAGGTCTCCTTTGGCCAAATGGCTGCTTTTTACTGTTCTTATCAGGTGATCATATACAGACGTATGCTATCAAATGGAAGCTTGGCTAATTTCATAGCAAAAAAGACAGATAGTTACACACAGAAATTTTTGAATATCAACCCAAAATTTGTACCGTCCCATTGCGATTATGAATGGTTTTGATTATTTTGCTAAGCCCCTTGAGATCCTTCTCATCTTATTTCAAAATAACATCCTTATCACGAATACATTTTACAAGATTCACTGTACATTTTGTTTCCACATATAAGCAAGAATTTTCCATAACACAAAGGTTAAACAATTATAAAATAATTTTTTTTTAATTTTTTATATAATAATTCCGCTGTAGGCCACAATTGTGCACCCTCCGCTGCACTCACAACACTCCGGAGCTGTAGTCCACAGCAACTGTATCAGCTTGTCACATGAAAAACAACAAGTTTTCCTCATCTTTTCTTAGTCTGAATAATCCTAAAAGTGAAATCCTATATTATACATGCACATATACATATGTAAACAAAACAACATGGATACAAATAAATGTATTTTCATACTAACTGTAAGGGTTGTAAACACTTACTTTTACTCATACTTCCAACCAAGTACCATATCCTTTTGTCTCAATTAAAAGTATAGATCATTTCTTATAATTCTAAGCAAGCCCTGTCACTGCGTTATCTTCATCCAAAGTTTTAAGGGATGGGCAGTCGTTCAGCCAGCTATGATTTAAAAATTTTTTTTTAGTATGTTACAGTAACATTCTGGTATTCTTTCCTTTCTAAGTGCATAACGTTATGCAACAAAGAATTGTTTTAGCATCCAGTAGATTTTCGCTCAGCAGGAATGTCCACGAACAGTTCTCATTTAGTGTTTCCGTAATAAGTGTCCAATAAAAGATCATGTAGCTTTACTTGAACGTGCATATTACGAGCTACCACATAAAAGTACATATACTATCATTATTTCATATTATCAAAAGAAAACCAAATTGTCACTACTATGTTGTTCATTTACACTATGCTTTATTTGCACTGCCTTCTTATTATACAATACCATGCAACCAATACAATAATCAGAAACACATGACAAATACACACATCAAAAAAAGTTTTTCATCACCCTGGCTCCCAGAGCACCTGAAGACAAACGTTGACTGTGGCTATTGTATCACAGACACAGTCCCTTTGACTGTTCATAGATGTAACTAAACCCACCCAAAGGCGTAAACAACCATGTATGAGCAGCGCCTATTAGACGGAGAGGGTCCGACAGTCATTCCACCAGGAAGGAGGTACAGGGTTCGTGTTGACTGTAGTTAAGCATGCCTCGACGGGCAATACCGCGGTTCGATCGCGTCCACATTGTTACTTTGTGCCAGGAAGGGCTCTCAACAAGGGAAGTGTCCAGGCGTCTCGGAGTGAACCAAAGCGATGTTGTTCGGACATGGAGGTGACACAGAGAGACAGGAACTGTCAATGACATGCCTCGTTCAGACCGCTGAAGAGCTACTATCGCAGTGGATGACCGCTACCTACGGATTATGTCTCGGATGAACCCTACAGCAATGCCACCATGTTGAATAATGCTTTTCGTGCAGCCACAGGAGGTCGTGTTACGACCCAAACTGTGCGCAATAGGCTGCATGATGCGAAACTTCACTCCCGACGTCCATGGCGAGGTCCATCTTTGCAACCACGACACGGCGCGGTAGAGATGGGCCCAACAACATGCCGAATAGACCTCTCAGGATTGGCATCACGTTCTCTTCACCGATGAGTGTCGCATATGCCTTTAACCAGACAATCGTCGGAGATGTGTTTGGAGGCAACCCCGGTCAGCCTGCGGCTTTTGCAGTCGATTCGGCACCATGTCCACGGTCAAGTGCACCGTAACTTGAGACAACTCCAACGTGTGTCCTATATCAATATGTAAGTCGCCCCTAAACTGGTACACGTCGCCCAGATCCTCCCAATGCCGTTACTCCTTGGCTGTCACATCCAATCAGCCTTTAGATATTTCGTGTCAGCAGGGGCACTTTTCAAAGTCCGCTACAACACTCTAACACTGCCTCCTGCAAAAGGTGACCTCGGACTCGTCAACGTGCGGGCACGATCTTCTGCACTCTTTGTCCATACTATGTTGCAGCAGTGGCGGGGGCCTGTCCCGTCCTTAACACACAGTCTCTTGGATATCCTCCGACCAGCTTCTCTCGATCCACCGATCAATGTAGCACCTATTTCTCCATTAGTGTACCATGTCACCAGTTGTTTCACTGAACTCAGCTACGTTCGGGCCGATCTTCCGGTCACCCGTGCTCCCCGTACAAAAGATTATTGTCGTTTGTTTATTCTGTCCAACCCTTGCGACCCCAGGGTGCTACAGCACGCTGACATTAAGTGGCAAATGGTTTGGGGGTGTGTGCATGCACCCTTTCTACCGTCGTCTGTGTCTGCACTCTGGTATGTTTTAGTCTATGGCAAATTCCCGACTAATAGTCGACTTTATCACGTAGGACTGGCCACCTCCCCACTCTGCCCTGACTGTCAGCTCCAAGACACCGATGAGCACCGTCTTACGTGCGCCCTAAGACGAAACGTTTGACTCCTCGTCCAGCGAATCGTGGGCTTTTACCTCCGTGCCCCGCCAACGACGGTAACCCCAGATTTCTTGTTGTTGCCCCAGACTTTTCACTACCCTCTTGCTAAACACCATACACTAATCTAGTTTCGAGGACAGGCTTTAGAATACCTCTTTCAGAGTGGTCCTATACAGTCCGCGACTTCTGGTACAAAGTTGTTACCGCGCATAGCACCCTCACCCGAAAACCATCTTACCAACAAACTTTTGCCGGTTATCTCCGCAGCGTCTTCCTTGATCCCCCTCAAAGTTGAGGTGTGCCATTCCTATCCGTCAAATGATGCAACACCCGTATCCACGTTCTCATGCATCGATAAAAAAAGGGAAGAAGACAGAATGTGTTATATTTTATTGTATTTAATGTTTTTTCTCATATATTTATTAAACTAACAATCAATTGTATATGTTAAAATTGTACCATGAAGAAATGTTGCATTGTGTAAATATATGTACTGTTAGTTTGTTTAATAAAGATTATTGCATCTTCCACAAAAAAATGGTCAGCGTACGTATTGTCAATCCTGTGTGCCCCGGGTTCGATTCCAGGCTTTGTCGGGGAATTTTCTCCGCCCAAGAACTGGGTGTTGCGCTGTCCTCATCATCATCCTTTCATCCTCATCGACTGCAGGTCACCGAAGTGGCGTCAAATTGAAAGACCGGCACCCGGCGAACGGCCTGCCCGACGGGGGCCCTAGCCATACGATTAAATAAAACTTGCTACTGTACTTATTCAGTTCTTGGTCGTGACATTAATATATTTCTTTCCGCATCTTCCTTAACTACACATAAAAAAGTGAAGTGTATTCATACTGTAAATTTAGATACAGTAAAGAGATGGTCCCTAACATATTCTCTAACCATTACCTCACTTCATTTCGGAATATTTCTTATTATTCGCCGACGTTGTATTCATTAGCATCATCATTATCATCAAAATTCTCATTATCAGTATTTAAATCTCTGCTTTGCATTCATTAATCGTCCGCCCCCGGAAGCTGAGTGGTCAGCACGACAGACTGTCAATCCAAAAGGCCCGAGATCGATTTCCGGCTGGGTCGGAGATTTTCTCCGCTCAGGGACTGGGTGTTGTGTTCTGCTAATCATCATCATTTCATCCCCATCGACGCGCAAGTCTCCGAAGTGGCGTCAAATCGAAAGACTTGCACAAGGCGAACGGTCTACCCGACGGGAGGCCCTCTTCACACGACATTTCATTTTTCATTCATTAATCATCAAATTATTTTAAAAGAAAACCACTCCAATGTTAAAATTCACAAACACCATTACTTAAAAAACAAACAGCGTTGCTCCACAGCTAATAATCCACAATTCATATAATAATACTCCATAATATTCATGCCTGAAAGGCAAACCATTATTCATGAAGAACTTTGCAAAACAACACGTATTTCAACAAGGAATTATATTTCTTTTTAAACAGCACACTCATGACTTTAACAACCTTCCTATCAACTTAAAATTGGGGCTAAATCCTTCATATGATGTATAACTTATTATAGCTACTGCTGTCTGCACGACTGATGGTTTTCAAGATCGTGTATGTGATTGCTTCTTTGATTATATGTTTCATTTTCGCTCTGAAGTCGTATAAGCAATATCTGCTGAATGTCCACTTTTATTATTGTCGCTCAAAATTTTAATCAGCACCATATTTTGAAAAAATCGGAATAAACATTTTCTACAGAGCGCAATCTTCCACCTTATCACTTCTAAAAATAATAATTCAGACATTGAAATAACATATGCTTTAGTCTGATAACAGGCCTAAAAAGTTCAATTCATCAATATATTTACATGTCGACAGTATAAGACAACTGATTGTGCTCACTCATCAGCTAGACAGAATAGTATAAGGAGAAGAGTGTACCACGAAAAAAAAAGGCTTCATCCAGCTGTGGAGGTACCAAACACCAATTGGTGTATCTATAAAAGTGAAATGGACACCCTGCCTACTGGCACGTTCACGATTATTCTGACTCCCACCACACACAACTCTTTTCGCATAATTATTTGAATATATATCACGAGTTTTCAAAAAATATTTTGCTACATTGCAGGATATAGCAAACCCATTGAACATTTCACTTCTTACAAATACATTTTTCTTCGATATAACCCAATTATTAAAAATGCGTTTTGCACAGTTACATTCAGTTTCACCGAATGCGCAATTACCTAACACAGTTTTTCCTTTTTCCTTCTCCCTTTCTCGTTTTGAGCAATTAGTTGAAATTCTATCCCTAGCATATATGTTTTATTCATCTTTTCCCACAGACCGGCAATTTCATCCTCTGTTTCTAATAATTGATACATAACTGCAACTGGCATCTTAACCACAGGTTTCGTTGCTCTTCTTACGAACAAATATTTCACTAAAATCTTATCTGCTTTACTGACAACAGTTACTGTTAATGGCCACTTATTTACGTCACCATCCCTTACCAGCTTATTATAATCGTTATGTATCAGTCATTCAACATCACTATTGCCTATTTTATAAGTAAATCTCATCAGTTAAGTTCACACATTTAACTTCAGCTTCATATACAGCATCTCCATCATTAGTTACTACTTTGCTGTCTGCAACTACTTGACTAACCCGATCATCTTAGCTTAAAGTACAGGGTTCACTCAGCTCTGTGTGTGCTTTTGATCTTCCGTGGCTGTGGCCTCCAATCTTCCTTGACAATGTTTCACACTTACATTACTCTGGTTGCACATTTTCACCATTTTACTACAAATATCGATTAGCTCAACATTACAAGCCTCCATATTCGAGTCTACATCACAAACCATATCCATTAACGTTTCAATATTGTAGGCTAGTGCAACACTCTTTTCTGTACTACTCATTTTGCCAGATATTATTAAATCACTTTGTAACATAAAAACTTTTAACTTGGTTCAGTCCTATGCTCGTCTGCTACTGGCGTTGATTACTGCTGATGAACTCAATTGCCGTTTGCGACTGCTGCTCCAATCTGCCATCACACGCTGCAGTGATGTTTACCTCCAGACTCTCCACCTTAATTGGGTAACAGCTAAAGAAAATGGCAGTGCCCTTCTGCTGTGTTATTGCACCACATCTCTCGCGTTGCATATCGTTCCGGTACCAGTATGCCTCTGCGCTCATCTTCTGTCCCACTCTTCTCCACTACTGTTGCACGCCGGCTGGCTGCCCAAAAGCTACTCACAATGCTGCTGCGAAGCTGATATGTCCCTGATAGTATTTTTATAGTTCTCTTCATTGCACAAACCACCGATTACGAACCGCTACACCAGACAGTTTAGAGCCCCACACAATTCTAACCCTTCACTGTTCCTAATATCTGCTGAAACCTAACGCTCTAAAATGTTAAAGCATGTCATCACTCTTTCGAACACTACATGTCCTCTCGCCACTCATTCAGTTGTGAATTCGTACACCGCGCCAGAACAGGAAGGTATCCCAACCACACACACCAAATGTCACGTAACTGCACCTACCTCATGTATTGTAAGTTCTTAGTAGTTGCGCAGTTTCGCTTAATCACCATCTGCAACTGTTGATGTTGGATCTATCCTTAAGCTTAAGCCATAAGTTTCTGTTTAAATTGAAAATTGTAAGTTTATCAATCTTCTGTCAGTTCTTAGGATACTGATGGTGATGAGCAGGTCTCTTACAGTGTCTAATGTTTGCGAACAGGTAGTTAGTATAGACATACGCGGAGCTTAATACGTCTTATCTTGTCAGAAAGTAAAAGAGCACAGAGTACAGATGAAGTGATCAAAAGTTGCTTCACACGCCATTTAGTAAATATGACACACAACAGTTACTATAATCACCAACATTCCTCAGCTAAACTGAAACCACACGTTTTAACGGATACAGCACTTGCATATAAAGTATATCTACACATTATTTATTAAACAAACCTAAATTTTAGCACAAATATGTCCCAAGCATAAACTAAACAAATACAGAGGCAAGATTAGCACTGTATGCAGCAGGTAACAACCAACCATCAGTGAAGTATGAAGTAATGGCGTGAACTTCGGTCTTATAAAGCCTTACTCTAGCATATTGTTCAGCTTCTTTAATTCATAAAAGTCTATAAGTTATAAAAGTAGGAAATTTCATCTTTTATTGGCTAATGATTTTTTCACTATATTTTGTTTGCATATTATTTTTCATGAGCAGCAGCTAATAAAGTATGCAGTTCTAATTTTTTACCCACACAATGGAAATCCTAGGTTTATGACCATGGGACCCATTTTGTATGTTAAAATTTAGTTATTGAAAATGTAGTGGTGTTTAATTAAGGACCATTGCTTATTAACATTGGTGTTTATAGATTCAGAAAAACCAAGCTTCAAAAGTACATCAACAGAGTCCGAAATTTTACAGTCGTTTGGCCGTAGTTGGAACTGTAACTTTGGACCAGGAGAAAATTTTAACTAACAATATCTTCTGAACTAATTAAATTATGGCTAATATGAACACGTTATTGAAAAGAGAAAAATTAGCTCTTAATTTCAAACTGGTCTTTCCATTCGATTTTACTTATTAGCTCATAAGATTTTCCCTATGGTAAGATTTATGAAATTCTATACTTGAAATAACTTCTGATGGCCATCATTTCCGACGAAACTAGTTAGTTCATTGCAGTCAGAACAACAAACTGAATGATTTGAATAACAATGTTTTGTGGGATGTTTTTGTTCCTACAATTTTGGTAATTTGTATAATGTGTGTTTAATGTAAGAACCTTAACAACGGAATTTCGAAAAGAAAATTAGCAAAAATTTTGAATAGACCTTAATACCTGAGACAAGGGTGCACACAATATAGGACTGTGAGTGTCAACCTACTGTGTCACACATGGATGAACTAGCCAACTCGCTGACGAATGCTACTGTGTTCTCTGTTCATAGGTACACAAGACGGCAAAAGGAAAAAGAGACATTTCTACACCCAGCACTTCCAGTTTCCAAAAAGTAAGTATTTATTAACAAACATGTTTATTAAATTTATGTAAGGAATCTTAAATAAGGATATTTTTTATTAAATCATAATTCTAGCATTTTATGTGCATTATGTGATCACCCATTCCTCAAACCATCTTACATAATGCTGCAGAATGTGCCTACAAAATTCTTTTCATTTACCCCTATCGATATTAGTACTGCAATTTCCAGGAAAGTTAATGTGTAATAATGCAAATCGTGTGCATGTGATATCAGGCAGTGTACGAAGGTACTTTCATTTAACGGCGAGTATTGGAATGGGGTGACAGAACGCTACTCTGCTATGGCTTGCAGTGATGAGACAGAGGAGCAAATGTAGGATTCTAATTAAAGCTTGGTTGGTAAATGTCTTCGGAACAACCCGTGCACCCTCTGTTTTTTGACATGTTGCTGAATTAGTAAAGTATTTTATTAAAAGGTGATCCTGCAGTCATATAAGTGAGGGTAGCCAAGTTATGCGAATTGAAAACTACTGAACACAAACAAACAGGGAAATATTTTTAAAGAACATAGGAAACAGAGTAGGTGTAACTTTTAATAACAGATAGTGTATGCAGTAAGGGTCAAATTCCTACCGAATGGTGGTCCTACAAAGAGTTTTATAAATAAATAAGGTTAATTATTGAAATGTATCAGAGCCTATGAATCATCTAGTGGAAAGACCACAAATCCCCACACAAATCATGCCACGATGAGTACTCAATACATAAGTTTCTGTGCCTGCATTCTTAGATGCCAGTAACTTAGATGCGATAATCTATCCAAAGTGTCTCTTCATAAATTCAATCACACCTGTCTGCTGTACTCTCCGATGGTAGAAAACTAGCGTCTCTCCTTCTCGATCGATGTACAGAGCTGATCTGTCTTCTCCGTCCATCCTGTTCCCAAGAGCACACTTTCCACCACATATATCAACCAGCGTCATGTCACTTCAGGCAATGAGAGCTTGAGCAGCTCCCCGTCAAGTTATATAATTTGTACATCACTTTGACAGATATATAAACGGAACACCATTCCTACACTAGTTATTCTATAACTAAAATAAATATTCTAATTGACAGGGCATCTCATGATGTGTCTCCTGACACCAATTATTATCATTTTTAATTACATATTTAATTAATATTGACATATTTGCGCTTCTTCTTCACGCTGATTTATATTATAATCAGCACTGATCATAGTTTATTAAATCGAGTCCCTAGTAAGCGCACACTGCTTCATTTTATCAGTGTAAATGTGGAGAACGCTATGGTTCGACATACTTAGACATATAAAATTAATATTATAGAATGTATGACAACAACGATGTAATATTCGTTGTTTGTCTTGATGATGGCTATTGTGCAATGCCATTACCGGTCATATCGTTTTTCGTGTATAATAACATTATTTATCACTCAGTAAGTGTAAACGTTTGTGGTGGAATGAATGGTTTAATTATAGGCATGTTTATGATTGCAGTTGACAGTTTTAAATACAACATATTGCACTCTCTTGAGTGACTTGATGCTCTTTTATTTACTTCCTAGCCTCATTTCATGTTACTGAAGTAAATACTACTTGTATCTGCTGTTAGCCAGCCGTGTACGTTAGGGGTGAACTATCTGCAGTCTATCGTGACTGTCCTGCGACCACCTGTAATCGCGTTGCCGGTAAAACCTAGTCAGTCTCTCGCGCTAATCTTGTCATTGTCCGCAGACCCTCTCCGCACCTACCTAGCAGAAACCAATTCCAGGCCTCTAGCTTTCTGTTCGCATTTACTCAGACTCAAAAACCACTTAGATCTCTGTTATGTTTCACTACAGTCTCTGCAGGTTTCGCAGGCAGCTTACAGCACTACTACTCGGTTGCGAGGCAGAATCATGCTGTCAGCACTTCGTCAGTTTAGTTGGTTGGTTGGCTGGTTTGTTGATTTAGGGGAGGGGACCAAACAGTGAGGTCATCGGTTACAATGGATTACGGAAAGATGGGGAAGGAAGTCCGCCGTGCCCTTTCGAAGGAACCATCCCAGCATTTGCCTGAAGCGATTTGGCGAAATCATGGAAAACCTAATTCAGGATGGCCGGACGCGAGTTTGAACAGTCGTCCTCCCGAACGCGAGTTCAGTGTACTTCGGCAGGAGGAGAAATGCGAAGTCAGTCCAGGCTGGAGGCAGGCTTGTACGGTTGCTTTGGGGCTCGATGTAGTGAGCGGGAAGGGTTCAACTACTGACCCGAACGTGGGCAGCAGTGAAGGTTCTTAGCAGAAGTAGAGTGTGCCCGCACAAGGCAAGCCAGCAATAGTAGAGTACGCCTACGCAAGACAGCTGATCAGCTCTCTCATAGCCATCAGTAGTCAGCCAGTACATGGCCCCCAGCTGGAGGGCACCAGTTAGACTCCATGAACCATCAAGGTCTAGTCACATCCTATAACAGCTAATGGAGGTGGTGTCCAGTAAGGACAGCCAGATGACACATCGCAGGATGGTGACTGGCTACGAGTACTTCTCCTAGCTAACTGCAGACGATGACTGATACTGACTGGTTCAAGTGGACTGTATTCATGGTTGTTTCACCCACCAATGGTTCTCCAGGCTAGCACTGATACTGACTGGTTCAAATGGACTGGATTTATGGTTGTTTCAACCACCAATGTTTCTCCAGGCTAGCACTCCATGTCACGGAGGACAGGGAGGAGCCTGATGCCGGTCTAGGCCATGTGGTAAAGCCGGTTGCGTTGCTACATCCTGGCTTCCGTACTTCTGTTGCATCAGTAGTGTTCAGCCCTCACGGCGGAAGTGTGGCCCAGATGTCTGGTAACACTGCATACGGTGTTGTCTGGGGCGATGAATCTTGCTGCGTCAGCCATGACCATCCGCAGCTTCTTGCCACAGAATGCCTTGGTAGCTCCTGTCTCTCCCGTTTACCTGACACTTCTTCCATCAGATCGTGGTGACGTCTCTCGTTAACTCAGCAACGCTAAGTAAAAAGAAGTAATGGTGCAACACGCGTCTCCTCTTTGGAAGAAGTGCTCCAGCAGATCACCAATTGGCAATGGCCCTGGAAATGACTTGTGACACAGGCAAATTCTTACATATGAGTAAAGCATTTAGAATTCCTTTAGGAAGTATCTGGAAACATAGAGCTGAGATTAAAGAGAGATTATAATAAAAATTGGTTGTCTCGGAGGGGGCAGCCACTGATAGCAAACTCGACACTCCTGCCCTACTCCCACGGGGTGAGAGGGCGTCAGATATGAAATTATAAATAGGAACTCCCCTTTCTTATTGCAGTTTAGGATTGTTAGGGAAAAAATACTTAACTTCCATACTTAATTTTTTTTTTACTTGTGCCCATTCAACGATAATAAATACACATGAGGCTTGGATCCTAGGAGTTTAGAAAGACAGTTACCTTAAAACATTTAATTGTAAACCAGTTTCTTGTAGCAGATACACATGATTCTCCAAAATATAATACGTAGCTTTGTCTACATTATTTGTGTAATTTCTTTCACAGATATCGTTGAGATGGAAAGGAGTTAGAAAAAGTCATTGCTTTGTTTATCAACGAATTTAAACTACTTTTAGCGTTACGCAGGCGCAACGACGTGGACATAGTTACTTCGTTCGCTTCGGGTTGCTTTTTTAATGTGGGTCCCCTTGCCTCTCACCATCGGCGTGCTTGTTTTAGATGAGTCCACTTGACTCTCAGCACCGGGGTGCATTGTTGGAGTCATCTAGCCTCTCACTATCAGGATCACCATTTCAAACATTTGTCTATCATATTTCAAAGTTTTCAACCCATATTGATTTTTTTCGATTACAGTACCGTCTGTCACGCAATAAAAAACTGTTAAATACAAAGTTTTCCTATTTGCTCCCAGAGGAATTGAATTCACAATAAAAACTTGAAGCTCCTATTTAGGATGTCAAAGCCGAGCCTCTCCCACCTCCAGGGGGTAGGACAGTGGGGTCACTGGATGTCCCCTTTTGAGATGAAGAACTTTCATTGCAATCGTTTTTTAATTTTACTTGTGGTTTTCCAGATTTTTTCGAAAACAATCGTAAATGTCTCACCTTATGCATACATTCCAGTCAAGTTTCCCTTGTACTAGGTCAGCGTGAACCACAACGTTCAGTAGCTGTGTACTTAAGTAATTACTACTTCCTATGATTGATCCATTCTGTTTTGTATCGAATGCAGAGAATATTATGGTGGGTGAGTGGATATCCACCTTAAATAGTCATAGGTTGCACAGAAAAAGTTACGATTACAACTGTACCTTAAGTCCAAGCCCTTTTATCTACAGTGTTTATCAGTGTGATGCTGCTGCACGTGCAGGAGCATGTTCTCCGCACTAGTATGTCCTTTCTGAGTTGCTATTAGCTCGTCCAAGGACAGGAGAAGGTCAGCCTCCAGGATATTGTTGGGGTAGATTATGGAGTGGGTTACATTTAGATTCTGAGCACTTCTAGGGGTTTGTCAGGCCGGTGCAACTGTGGCTCCTGTTAAGGTAGCTCTAAGCTGAAAGGTTGGTCCTGAATGTCACAAGCTGTGCCGTTAATGAATACTCTACTGTCTCGTAGTTCTAGTCCCTCCGTACCTATAGGTCCACCCTACTCATAACAGCTTACAATAGCCACTACAGGCTTGTACATAGAATACACTCGATGTTCTCTGAAAACCGGGTTGCGGTGCCAGGATGTCCTGTGTGCACTTCTCGCGCCTACTCCTCCAGACAATGATTTTACCTCACATGTTCCCGCCGATGTCTGGGTCAGAAGGGGCAAGATTCACCAGAAATCTATCCACATTGCGTTACTTTCACATCACCACATCTACATATACAACTACATACATTTTCCTCAAGCCACCGTATGGTGCATGGTGGAGGGAAACCTGTACCATTACTAGTCATTTCCTTTCCTGTGCCACTCGCAGACAGAGGGAAGGAAAAGCGACTGTACCAGACGTAATCTCTCTAATCTTATCGTAATGGTCCCTACATGACGTGTACGTTGGTGGCAGAAGAATAGTTCTACAGTCAACCTCAAATGCCGGTTCTCTAATTTTTCTGGATAGTGATCCTCGAAAAGAACGTCGCCTTTCGTCTAGTGATTCCCATTCGAGTTTTCGAAGCATCTCGGTAATACCTGCGCGTAGCTCGAACCTTCCAGTAACAACCTAGTCGCCCGCCTCTGAATTGCTTCAATATCATCCTTTCATCCGACTTGCTGCGGATCCCAAACACTCGAACAGTATTCAACAACTGGTCGCACTAGTGTCCTATGTGATGTGTCCTTTACAGAAGACCAGCTTTTTTTAAAATTTGCCTAATAAACCGAAGTCGACAATTCGTCTTCTGTACTACAAGACTTTCATATTGATTCCATTTCATACTGCTTCGAAACGTTTCGCCAAGATATTCAAGCGACGTGACTGTCTCAAGCAGTACACAACTGTCCACAGCTCGTGGTCGTGCGGTAGCGTTCTCGCTACCCACGCCCGGGTTCCCGGGTTCGATTCCCGGGGGGGTCAGGGATTTTCTCTGCCTCGTGATGACTGGGTGTTGTGTGCTGTCATTAGGTTAGTTAGGTTTAAGTAGTTCTAAGTTCTAGGGGACTGATGACCATAGATGTTAAGTCCCATAGTGCTCAGAGCCAGTACACAACTATTGCTGTATTCGAACATAATGGATTTGTTTATCCTTCTCAGGTATATCTTTTTACCTATAGAACTAGTTGCCATTCATCACACCAAATAGAAATTTTGTCTAATTCATCTTGCATCCTACAGTCACTCAACTTCGACGCTTTCCGCAAACCACAGCATTGTCAGTATACTTACCATGTCCGCCAGATCATGTATGTATACAGACAATAACACCGGTCCTATCAGACTTCCCTGGGGGACTCCTAAACGGTACTCACCTCTCTGATGAACACTCGCCGTCGTAGACAGCATAGTGGGTTTTGTTACTTAAGAAGTCTTCCAGCCGCTCACATATCTGTAAACCTATTCCGTATGCTTGTACCTTCCTCAAAAGCCGGCAGTGTATCACCATGTCAAATATCTACATCTACATCTACATCCATACTCCACAAGCCACCTGACGATTCTCCCTTTTATTCCAGTCTCGTATTGTTCGTGGAAAGAAGGATTGTCGGTATGCCTCTGTGTGGGCTCTAATCCCTCTGATTTTATTCTCATGGTCTCTTTGCGAGATATACGAATACTTTACGGAAATCTAGGAATATGGAATCTGCCCGTTGCTCTTCATCCACAGTTCGAAGGATGTCATGTGAGAAAAGAGCAAGGTTCGCAGGAGAACTTCTGTGAAGTTTGGAAAGTAGGGGACGAGATACTGGCGGAAGTAAAGCTGTCTGGACAGGGCGTGAGTCGTGAGTCGGTATGCCTCTGTGTGGGCTCTAATCCCTCTGATTTTATTCTCATGATCTCTTCGCGAGATATAAGAATACTTTACCGAAATCTAGGAATATGGAATCTGCCTGTTGCTCTTCATCCACAGTTCGAAGGATGTCATGTGAGAAAAGAGCAAGGTTCGCAGGGGAACTTCTGTGAAGTTTGGAAAGTAGGGGACGAGGTACTGGCGGAAGTAAAGCTGCCTGGACAGGGCGTGAGTCGTGCTTGGGTAGCTCAGTTGGTAGAGCACTTGCCCGCGTAAGGCAAAGGTCCCGAGTTCGAGTCTAGGTCCGGCACACAGTTTTAATCTGCCAGGAAGCTTCAGAGCAAGCTGAGTTTCACACGAGCGATTCCTTCTAAGATGGTGCCGATGCGTGAAAAAAAACTTTCCCCTTTCAAGGAAATTCTTCATATTCTAACTGAGAATATGTTAAAGAACTCTAAAGCCAACCGCTATTATAAGTACACGAGTCACGTGTGTTTTTTTGAGTTAGTTCGGACTTTTGGCTGGGCGAGAAATACGCGATAAATGCAACTTGAGTGAGTGGTCAGCACTGTAGAGAACCCATTGTAAGACCGATTCTATCAGGTCCTGGCGACTTATTTGCTTTCAACTGTTTCAGTCATTTTCTACACCAGGGAAGCTTATTACTGTTTTCTCCTAACGGAAGTGTGTGTACCGTTCAAACGACAGAATATTTAAATGCTCCTACTGCGCGAACAATTTCTTAAATACAAAATTTAAAACTTGGGCTTTACTTCTGCTATCTTGTATTGCCATTCCAGACTGGCCAAAGACTGACTGGACAGAAACGCTAGATCCTTTTAGTGATTTTGCGTAGGACCAGAATTTCCTCGGATTGATCGGTTGGTTGATCTGGGGTAGGGGACCAAACAGCGAGGTCATCGGTCCCATGGGATTAGGGAAGGATGGTGAGGGAAGTCGGCCGTGCCCTCTCGAAGGGCATAATTTTCTCGGGTTTCTTTGCAAAGGTTTCACGATGGTAGTTATAAGCTTTGCGCATCGATATTTTTGTAGGCGGTTCGCCTTTTCCGTCTATAATCCACTTATTAGGCACATAGTTCTCCAGACCACGATTTATAGTCTGTTTAAACTTTATCGATAATCTCTCTTCGTCCATCGTACTGGAACTAAATGGTCTCAGTTCAATGTCTAATTGTGATGCTAGCTACTGCGTATCTGCTCTTTCTAGCAGATATATCCTCCTAGCCTTCTTGACTGATTTATTAACTTCAGTAACCATGGTCGCTATAACGACATTTTGATCACTAACTCCCGTCTCTATACTGACGCCATCGACAATGTCCAGCCTATTTGTAGCTATAAGGTCTAAGATAGTTCCATTTCATGTGGGGCTCCACACTAGCTTCTCAAGACATTTTTCGGAAAACATGATCAAAAGCACATCTCAAGACTGTCTGTCTGCATCCACTACAGTGATTCCATAGATGTCCCAGTGTATACTCGGTAGGTTAAAGTCGTCTCCAGCTACTATCGCATGATGTGAGTATTCCCACGCTAGTGTCCTTAGACTTTCTTTCAATGACCCTAAAACCGTCAAAGAAGAATTGACTGGCTGGCAGAACATAAAAAAAAATAACTTGATCCCACTTAGACCTGTTATACATGACCAGGTAACTTCACTGTCACACTCATACTTGACCTCAATAGAGGAAGAAGTATTGTCAACTGTAATGAACACACTGCAACCTGTACCGTCTCATCTGTCATTTCGATCAGTGTTCCATGAACTGCTAAACATCTCAGAGCTTTCTATTTCGGGTTTCAGCAAGCCCACGGCCCACTCTGAAAGTGGTCTGCTTTCGTTATCTGCGAGTCGTCTGGCGAGTGTGCACCAGAGGATCTCAAACGACTGTCTAACCTAAAAAAAAAGGAAAAACAGCAACAACACACATTCACTCCACAAGCGCTCTGCTACCCAAGTGGCTGCTTCCTTTGTGTAGTGCACCTCTGACCTATAAAAAGAAGTGCTACATTTCACCATTCCATAACGTAGATCCAGAAATCTGCTGCCAAGATCGTCAGAGTACAAACGCTTTGTTTGAGACCCTCCACTCGGCTCCAGGCCGGAGGGCCCCAATCGACTGTGGGAACGATGCTTCATATTGCGAGCTCTACTTGCACCCCGTTCGTGAGGCCAGCAGCCCTCACAACCACTTCCAGCTGCTCATATGAACTGAGAATGGCCTCAAAACCCAAGTGACAGGTTTCGTTGGTGGCAACGTGAGCCACAACCTGCAGACGAATGAAACCTACACGCTCGATAGTTGCAGGCAGAGTGTTCCGCAGGAAGTCCAGATACGTTCCTCCGTGTAGGCGTTGCGAAATAATAACCGGTCCGAGCATGTGGTCGTCAAGAGCCCTGCACTCACTTTGATGCTGAACCGCTGCTGATGAGACGCGTCAACCATTCACCGAGGATTCTCTGCAGCCCACAGATGCCGAGTATGACGACCGATGATGGCAGTTCTGGTAAAGGTTGCTTCGTCGGTAGACAGGACTGACGACAGAAATCCCATGAAGTCCTAACAAGAAAAGTACCGGTAGATACACTACTGGCCATTAAAATTGCTACACCACGAAGATGTCGTGCTACACACGCGAAATTTAACCGACAGGAAGAAGATGCTGTGACATGTAAGTGATTGATTTTCAGATCATTCACACAAGGTTGGCGCCGGTGGCGACACCTACAACGTGCTGACATGAGGAAAGTTTCCAACCGATTTCTCATGCACAAACAGCAGTTGACCGGCGTTGCCTGGTGAATCGTTGTTGTGATGCCTCGAGTAAGGAGGAGAAATACGTACCATCACGTTTCTGGCTTTGATAAAGTTCGGATTGTAGCCTATCGCGATTGCGGTTTATCGTATCGCGACATTGCTGCTCGCGTTGGTCGAGTACCAATGACTGTTAGCAGAATATGGAATCGGTGAGTTCAGGAGGGTAATACGGAACGCCGTGCTGGATCCCAACGGCCTTGTATCACTAGCGGTCGAGATGACAGGGATCTTATCCGCATGGCTGTAACGGATCGTGCAGCCACGTTTCGATCCATGAGCCAACAGATGGGGACGTTTGCAAGACAACAACCATCTGCACGAACAGTTCGACGACGTCTGCAGCAGCATGGACTATCAGCTCGGAGACCATGGTTCCGGTTACCCTTGACGCTGCATCGCAGACAGGAGCACCTGCGATGGTGTACTCAACAACTAACCTGGGTGCACGAATGGCCAAACGTCACTTTTTTCGGATGAATCCAGGTTCTGTTTACAGCATCATGATGGTCGCATCCGTGTTTGGCGACATCGCGGTGAACGCACATTGGAAGCGTGTATTCGTCATCGCCATACTGGCGTATCTCCCGGCGTGATGGTATGGAGTGCCATTGGTTACACGTCTCGGTCACCTCTTGTTCACATTGACGGCACTTTGAACAGTTGACGTTACATTTCAGATGTGTTACGACCCGTGGCTCTACCCTTCATTCGATTCCTGTGAAACCCTACATTTCAGCAGGATAATGCACGACTGCATGTTGCAGGTCCTGTACGGGCCTTTCTGAGTACAGAAAATGTTCGGCTACTGCCCTGGCCAGCACATTCTCCAGATCTCTCACCAATTGAAAGCGTCTGGTCAATGGTGGCCGAGCAACTGGCTCGTCACAATACGCCAGTCACTATTCTTAATGAACTGTGGTATCGTGCTGAATCTGCATAGGCAGCTGTACCTGTACACGCCATTCAAGCTGTGTTTGACTCAATGCCCAGGCGTATCAAGGTTGTTATTACGGCCAGAGGCGGTTGTTCTGGGTACTGATTTCTCAGGATCGATGCACCCAAATTGCGTGAAAATGTAATCACATGTCAGTTCTAGTATAATATATTTGTCCAATGAATACTCGTTTATCATCTGCATTTCTTCTTGGTGTAGCAATTTTAGTGGCCAGTAGTGTATATTGCACTGACAGACGTATCTGAAAGATTTTCATTTATAACTTTCGACTCGTTCGTTTCTATACCGGGATCCTTATCTCAAATTGATTCATTTATCCTTCTTCACCATCCCTGAAAGTTACATAAAACATATACAGAGGCGCTGGAGCCTTTAACTTCAGTGCTCTGTAGTGTCGTTGGATGACGTATCCGGTCACTGGTTCGTATTCTCATTTTGTTCTTCAAGATACCTTTTACATCCCCAGACGATTGTAGATGTAAATTTGAAATGTCATGTATATGAGGAAGAAAGACGTTGATAACGGGAGCGGTAACCAAGCAGTATGAAGCGTCAGTTATTCGTATCATGGTCAACGTCTTGTGTTTTGGTCATAATCGTATCTCTTGCAGCATACCGGATGAACTTAGCTCCACTCACAAAATTCTGGTGGTTCTTGGGGACATTTCGAGGATATTTAGGTACACGCGACTCATGGTCTCCATTGTCTCGTTGGTGAGAAATTGCATTTCGTTTCACTTCTCACCTCCAGGTAGTTTCTTATCTATACTGCACTGAAAAATCTGCACAGCAGTGCAAATGTCGACGGCATGTCCCATTTTCACTCGTGGTACTTGCATTGGCTACTGTAAGGCCCCGTTCACGCTTCGTGCTCAAGTTTGCATCCAGTAATGCACGGTTAAACCTCAGGTTTATTTTTTCGGCAGTGTTAGTTGTACGTTAACTGTGATACACAGTACTTAGGTCAGGTTACCTGAGGAATTATTGGGCAACGTACACTTGATAGCACGTAAATATGCCGGCGGAAATTGCAGCCAGAGCTGAAGTCTGTTGCAGCATTAACGTGAACCGAATTCAGAACGGCCTAATCTTTCTATTTACCTTAGGAACATGCGAACGAGGAAATTTTTAAAAATTACAAGACATTGTCTTTTCACATTCGAGATGTATCCTAAGAAGGCATAAAATGTTTTCGACAAATTTAATGAGCTGGAATTTGACTATCCATAGATATAGTGAATGTTAACTGAATAAAAGTAATCTTTCCTACGCGTGGCACTACAGTCATATAGAATATTTTTGAAAGAAATTTCCTCTATTTGACTGTTAAATGTTAATAGATATAATTTCGTAATTAAACAGCGTGCGGCCTTATATGTAAAGAGTCTTATTTTAGAATCAGTGTGTATTTTTTTCGCCATAAGAGACATTATTTTGTTTCAACAATTTGTTTTGTATGAAGCCTTCCACTGTATTATATGGAACACATTTCGGTGGTGTGACTAATTTCTCATGCATTATACGACGGAATCATGCCTATAAATCAATGAGAACCCCTTTTGTAGGAGAATAACCACTCTGGACCCGCAAACTTATACTTAAAACCCCTATTTGACATAATACGAAAGAACCATTCACAGAGTTTCATTGATATTACACAGTAATAGATTAACAGGCTGTCGGGGAGAGTAAGGTCTGCAGGCGTCACATCTGTTCTATAATAGCCAAAGACAGTTCAAGAGCAATGTCAAATACCTGTACGACACCGCTTTCATTCTAGTCGCATTATTCATGCACCATGCCTCATCCTCAATAGGCTATTCATGACCGCGTCATTACCCTTGTGGGGGAAGGGAAGCTGACTGCGTCGGAAGCCAGGGTAGGGTATGGCGATACTGAGCGCACTGTGCGACGATGAATAAAACGTCATCTACATACTGGAGTATCTGTAAACTGGATTTTGGCCCGTAAAACACTCATTCAGTATGATGAAATTCACAACACGTCACGGTTAAATTCTTTTTTAAATGCAGTTCAGTTTAAATATACTAGGGGTGGTCAAAAATCTTCCGTTTGAGGGCGTTGCTGCAGCATATATGCAACATAGCGCGACTCCGAGGCAGGTATATAAGTACCGACGTGTAGGCAAAGTATTAGTATGTCATTCGTTCTTTCCGAAGTGTGTGCGGTAGCGTGTTATTAACAAATGCTTCCAAACAGGACCAACGTGCTGTTAGTCTTTTCTTGGCTGCTGGAGGACAGTTTAGATAGACATAAGTCAGAGAAAAAAGAATGTATGGGGTAGCATGTCCGTCGGCAACTACCGTTGTGGAATGGTGTGCCAAGGAGTGCTGCTGCTTTATGATAACGTACGTCCACACATCGCAAATATCGTAAAGCAGAAGTTACGCCAACTGAGGTGGGAGACACTGGAGCACTCGTCCTATAGTCATGATCTCTCTCCAGTCGCCGCGTGGGTTTAGCCGAGCGGTCGAGGGCGCTGCAGTCAAGGACTGTGCGGCTGGTCCCGGCGGTGGTTCGAATCCTCCCTCGGGCATGGGTGTGTGTGTTTGTCCTTAGGATAACTTGGGTTAAGTAGTGTGTAAGGTTAGGGACTGATGACCTCAGCAGTTAAGTCCCATAAGATTTCACACACATTTGAACATTTTTTCTCCAGTCGATTATCACTCCTTCGATCCCACAAAAAAGGTCTTGAAGGGTTAACGATTCCTGTGGAACGAGTATTGTGCAACTGGCAGTTACGGACTTACTTATGCTGCGGTCCGCCATGTTTTTCCAATTGGTTACCTTCAACGTGGGGCGTCGGTGGAATGATTGCTTAAATGTTCACGGTGATTTTGTTGATTGGCATACGGTTTCTGGACTGTATGGCCTTTGAACGGAAACTTTTTGATCACCTCTTATACTTGTACGTTTCCCGAGTCGGTGAATAAGGTTCACCGCCCCCTTTAGGATGCAGGATAACTTAGCAAACGTGTTTCCCTCAAGGAGAGGCTCCATGATGATCACTGACTCTACTGATTGGGGTTTTCTCAGAACCGTGTCAATCGTGGCAGACGGAACTGATACTTTTCGAGGAACTGGTATTGTCCTCAGCAAATGGTGGTTCAGTGCGAGTATACAGGGCGCTTGGTGCCAATTTCGACCCAAAATACATCCGTGAGTCATGACGCAGTGGCAAGGAGTCTGCTGCATTTTTGGCCCTCGATTTGTTCCCGTGAACTTGGAGTGCTTCACAGGATAGATTCTCCATAATATCCATCACACATTTTACCAATAATACCCGTGAGAACATAAACAAAAGCAAAACGAAGATAATGGAATACAGTCTAATTAAATCAGGTGATGCTGTGGGAATTAGATTAGGAAATGAGGCACTTAATGTAGTAGATGAGTTTTGATATTTGGGGAGCAAAATACACCTATGAAAGATCAACGAAACTCAAATTCATTTTGATGAAGATGCGAACACTGAAGAAGTTCTTCTATATGGTACGGGGAGATTTAGAGTTGAAACATTTTTCCCAATACTCGATAACTTGTACGCTCAATTGTTGAGGAGGAAGCGAAGTTATAAAACAATGTTAGACTCCTTCACAGTTTCCAGTAAACTGAAGAATAGTTCACCAAACGTTATTTATGAACGGGCAGCAAAACTCTAAGCGTCATATAAAACTGATGTAGAACCTTCGTCCCAAGCGAACGTGTACATTTCGCGGAATCTCGTGAGATTTGTGATGTAATAGTCTAGATTAGAAAATTTCTACTAAAGGTGTAGTTTCAGTCCATGTTTCCGAATGTTGACATTGCTCTTAGGATGTTTCTATGTAAAGCACTTACAAATTGTACAGCACAACGCTTGTTTTCGACTCTTAAAAGGCTGTGACCATACCTGCGTTCTATCTTGTCTGAGGAGAAGTTGAACACCTCGTCTATTCTTCAGAGCGAAGGCGACCACCTCCTAACTGGCATACTTTGTGGAGTATGTCCTTCCAAACTGTCCTCATGAATACTGTTTTTAGTCTCCTTAGTTGATTCAGTAAATTTGAAGTCTCATTTCGCGCGAGTGGTTTCTCACGGGTGTTGTTGTTGCAGTCTTCAGTCCACAGACTGGTTTGATGCAGCTCTCCATGCTACTCTATCCTGTGCAAGCTTCTTCATCTCCCAGTACCTACTGCAGTCTACATCCTTTTTAATCT
This sequence comes from Schistocerca piceifrons, assembly GCF_021461385.2. Lineage (NCBI taxonomy): Eukaryota > Metazoa > Arthropoda > Insecta > Orthoptera > Acrididae > Schistocerca > Schistocerca piceifrons. The sequence continues at coordinate 176,552,798 of NC_060149.1, read as the reverse complement.
GCTTAGTGTATTCATCTCTTGCTCTTCCTCTATGTTTTTTATCCTCCACGCTACCCTCCAGTACTAAATTCATGATCCCTTGATGCTTCATAACATGTCCCACCAACCGATCCCTTCTTCTAGTCAAGCTGTGCCACAAATTTCTCTTCTCCCCAATTCTATTCAGTACCTCCTCATTAGTTATGTGATCTACCTATCTAATCTTCAGCATTCTTCTGTAGCACCACATTTCGAAAGGTTCTATTCTCTTCTTGCCTAAACTATTTATCGTCCACGTTTCACTTCCATACATTGTCACACTCCAGAAAAATACTTTCAGAAACGACTTCCTGACACGTAAATCTGTACTCGATGTTAACAAATTTCTCTTCTTCAGAAACGCTTTCCTTGCCATTGCCAATCTATATTTTATATCCTCTCTGCTTCGACCATCATCAGTTATTTTGCTCCCCAAATAGCAAAACTCATCTACTACATTAAGTGCATCATTTCCTAATCTAATTCCCACAGCATCACCTGATTCAGTTAGACTATATTCCATTATCCTCGTTTTGCTTTTGTTGATGTTCTCACGGGTATTATTGGTAAAATGTCTGAGGGCATTGATAACAATCTTCCAGTTTTCCTTGAGACCCACACGTGCTTCCTCTATTGCTGATCAACGTGTTTTTGATTAACTTTAAACTGGTTTGCTTCTTGGTTTCAGGAAAGAAAGAAGTTAATCACAGTATTGTGTAGAGCCGGAGAACAAATTATAGATGTCAGGTTACCTTCCATTAGGAAAGTGGATATACTCAGCGACTGTTATGTAATTTATAAATTATAGAGCACAGCAGTCGTCCTTTTCTTTCCTGCAGGTTTTATTACGCAAATCCAGATTTCGCCTCGTGCCTAGCCGTTATCAATGTATTATTTTTTAATCTCGATGCATGTTAGTTCCCTGTTGTTCAGGCATCAGTCACAGTTCTTTGAGTAGTATTCAAAGAACTATGACTGACGCCCGAACAACTAGCCGAAATCTGGATTTGCGTAAGAAAACCTGCAAAAAGAAAAAGGACGACTGATTCCTGCGCTGTATCATTTATAAATTATAAACGTTTTGCACTAGGCTGAAAAATGAACATGCTTCCCAATAATAGCTTGCAGCACTAGTGCTGACTAAATTCAAAGAATGCACTACACAAGGCACATAATGAGCTTTCGGATTTCGTTCTTTAATGGGTGCCTTCAAATCAATATAGGCTGCTGACAATTTGCTTGCATTGCCGTATGACTGGCCTCTACAGTCAGTATTATTAATGGAATTTGTAGAATGGTCTTTTAGTACGGCCTCAGCTAAGTTTTCAGATTTGTATCCCGGGTTTGGTAAAAATAGAAGGAAATGTCCAACACGCTTACCATTCTCGTTCACGTATCTTAATGCGAAAGATCATTGATCAATGTATGAAATATTCGCAGTAAAATATACTATTGTAGAGAAATATTTGGCCTGTTTTATATTACTTATGTTAAATCTTTTTATTCGTTCAGGAAGGTGCCCTATTATTTCATCACAGATTGTTAAAGGTATGTAACTTGTGTGTCGCCACCCAGATTTCCATATTGTTCAATATTATCTGTGAGAAAATGGTCGAACTCAGTTATAAGTTTAAGAGATATTATAAATTGACCGTTATTTAATGACTGTAATTATTCAGCGTGTCCACGTAGGGGAAACCCACGACTTGTTAGCTTCTTCACCACTACGAACACCCTTTCAGCACATTGCGCCAGTACCTTTTATCTTTCTCAGTATACGATTCGAAATGGCTTTCTACCGCTCCAAGTGATTTTTTTCTTGTTAAAAGTAATAACTCAAAATTTCTGAGTTCAAGTCAATTTTCATGATGAGATAAAATACAAGAAATATTTCTCATATATTAAATATCAATAGTAGCGATCGCTGTATTACCTCCGAACAATTTACATGGTGCACAGAAAAATAGGAGTGTACTATGTAATGAATCAAAGTTCGCCATTTAAAAATTTGCGATAAAATAAATTTTTATTCAAATACACGGTCTTACCCCCTATCGATCTTCGTGAATTACAAAAATCACCGTTACTGTGTTGATTAATGCCACTGTGTAAAAGAATGTCGACTGCTGATTCATTAACACATCATTCTGCAAAATCGTCACCAACGAGGTTATTTCTTGTTGTAATATCTGATACGACACTTAGATTTTTCTGAGACTTAGATTCAAGAACAGTTAGTTTTTCTTTACTTTTACTTTTAATTACTGTTTCGATCGCTTTTTCTGCTCTCTGCTGCAAGACCCAGCCTACAGGAAACTCAACAAGGACGCTACATCGACGATGACCAGGAAAACCGTGGCGCTACTGAAGGACTCGATCTACCAGAGGCAGTGCAGAAACGGCTGTATCCCAGAGCGCCAACGACACCGCGCCTGTATTGATTGCCCAAGATTCACAAAGATGGGGTGCCTCTACGGCCGATTCTGGACACTATCAATTCGCACAGTTATGGACTGGCCAAATACCTGGCGACACTATTGAAACCACTGGTGGGACGCTGCAGTCATCACGTGAAAAACTCCGCGGATTTCGTTAGACTACTGAAGGACATCCGAATACAGAGTGATGACCTACTCGTGAGCTTCGACGTCACCTCCTTGTTCACGAAAGTACCGCTACAAGACGCCTTGGCGCTCCTTGATCAGCACTTCGAGCCTGAAACAGTGAAGCTCTTTGAATATGCACTTACGACCACCTACTTCAAGTGCAATGGAGAGCATTATGAACAAGTGGATGGAGTGGCCATGGGATCTCCCCTTGCTCCAGGGATCGCGAATCTTCATATGGAACACTTTGAGGAGGTGTCACTACAAACGGCTCACCGTAAACCCAGGCACTTCTTCCGCTATGTGGACGACACTTTCGTGATTTGGCAGCATGACAGGCAGGCACTGGAGGAGTTTATGGACCACCCAAACGGCATACATAAGAATATCACCTTCACGATGGAAGTAGAAGAGAATGGCTGTATTCCATTCCTGGACATACTAATCAGGAAGAAAGCGGATGGCACGCTGGGCCATTCAGTATATAGAAAAAAGACGCACACAGACCTGTACCTCCATGCAACCAGCTGCCACCATCCGGCGCAACGCCAGTCAGTACTGACCACCTTGGTACATAGGACGCGCGTCATTTGTGACAAAGAAAGCCTCTCAGACGAATTACACCACCTAAGAGAGGTATTTCGGAAAAACGGGTACAGTGAAACACAGATTGGCAGGGCCTTCAAGAGGAGACAGGTTGACAAATTTCAGGAAGAGGAAGAGGAAGTTAACAAGAGACTCGCCTTTCTTCCATATTTGGGGCCCACATCAGCCAAAATCGGGAGGCTATTAAGAAAAGCAAACATAAATACCGTCTTCCGACCACCGCCGAAGACGAAAGAGCTGCTGGGCTCAGCTAAAGACCCACTCAAACTAAACACACCTGGTATATACAACATTGCCTGCGAATGTGGTGTGCAGTACATTGGTCAAACGCAGCGCTGCATCTCTAAAAGGTGCGAGGAACACATCAGGCATGTTCGACTTGGACAGATAGAGAAATCTGCTATAGCTGAACATAGCATCAAAGAAAACCACACCTTTGATTTCGAAAACACCAGGGTGCTGTGCCAAGCCGGAAGCTATTGGGATAGTGTCATTAAAGAATCAATAGAAATACGGGTCCACGAGAATCTTGTGAACAGGGACGAAGGCTATCAACTGAGCGCGGCCTGGAATCCAGCATTAGCCGCAATACGCCAGGAACGCAACAAGAGCCGTCCAGCTCACGAGACGCGATCAGAATGCTCTGACGGAGACACAAACGGCGCACCCGCTTCCCCCTCCAGCCCGCCCGACGGCTCCGCTGGACCCAGCCTCCCGCGGCCAGGTGGTGAGGGGCACACCGCAGGTATAAAGGGACCGGCATCCGCAAAGTCTCGGTCTCCCCGCTCACGCCGCGGAGAGTTACGCACAAGCTGATTGTCGCTGTTACTACTCGAGATGTCGGGACGCGGAAGGGGACGCAAAGCTGCTGCCTTGGCGGAGTTGCTGCTCACGCTAGCAGGAACATCCGGCAAGAAGAGGAAGATTACACCGCAGTGCTTTCGCTGCCAAAAGCTTGGCCACGTTGCCAAGCAATGCAGCGGAGCAGTCGCGTGCTTGAATTGTGCGCAAGCACACGACACACGTGACTGCAAGAAGCAGAAGGACGCCCCCTGTACCTGCGCCAACTGCGGCGGCGCACACGCGGCCAACGCCCGTTCCTGCGCCTACAGAAGAAACTGGCGCGGACCGGAGAAGAAGACGCAGAAGCAAGTGACCACCACATACGAAGAGGTGGTCACTTGCACAGAAGACGTCGTGACCAGGCGCCTTAACGACGCCGTAGAAGAAGCCATGTCTGCCTTCAAATCCGCCATGGCGGAGGAGAGGGCGGCCATGCTGGCGGAACTGGGCGAGGCTCGGCGTCAGATTGCTGAGCTGACGCAGGAGCTTCGCTCAGCCAAAGCAGCTTCCGCCACAACAGTCGACACCGCCACCCAGGCGACTCCTCCACGGGAGGATTTCGCGACGGTGGCCACGCAGACCGACTTGCCTGCCGCAGGGGAGGCGACACAGCACAAGGAGGACACCGGAGCAGCAGCGCAAGAAGAAGAGTGGGAAGAAGTTCCATTCCTCCCGCTTCCAGACATGTACAGCGCAAGCGCTGTAACGAAGAAGATCGCTGACTCACTTCGCGATGGTACTTATCCCACCATGACAACCCTTATCCTTTCGTCCCACCTAACCATACTAAACCTCCATCCACACACCAACCAATTGAGTATCCAGAAGGCCTTGTCGGTCTTTCTAGGGAGGATTACATTTTGATTAATTCCTACCCTATCTTTACAGAGTGGCAAATGCGCTATATCATTTTCGCTCTGGTCAACGGAGAATACGAAAAAGCAGGATACACTATTCCCAGTATCCCAACCGAGGGAGAGCCCTCAGCAACAAGCAAGAAGAAGAAGAAAAATCGACACACCGTCAGATCCAAGAATTAGGACATCGGCACTCCTTGCCAGTACAGATCCAACCACAAGTACAGACAGAAGACTCTACAAGATTCCCAGGGGAGTAAAGGCCAACAGGCCACAAACTTCCACCCGAACCTCGTCACAGTGAAGAAGTCAGAAAAGGAGCAGCAGAAAGTCTCGGCACTTCGCCAGATGATGATGAGTATGTCACTCGTCGAAACGTCGCAGTTTGAAGACACCACCACCCGGCTGGAAGCCCGAGAACTCTTCGCCATTAATGTGTTTGTCTACATTTACTATTGTAAATCTAATAAGCTCTCCTACCTTAAACCCCATAGTTTCAGTCTTAGTGATATAAATACTGTTGTTGCGTTGTGCAGATATCAAGTTGAAATCAGGAACTTCTCATTGAAAGGAGTTCACACTCACAAAAGCTACCACGAAGGTGTGCGTCTACGGTTCTTGACCATCTATGCCTGTTTCCGTAATATAACGGCCACATAAAAAACTGATGTTACTCAGGACATAATGCGTCCTCGGCGCACATCTAAATCTATTTTTATTTAATAATCTTCCTGTTGAACGGCTGTTGTTTCCAAATCGATGCATGTACTTGCTTCAGTTTTTTCGTATATACAGCGGTTATTTTATTATCTCTAGAGCATTACTGTTCCGTTGTTTCGTGAACGTATTGAAATACTTTCGTAGAAATAGAAATTGAAACTCAATTTTTATTTCTCTAGCGGGTTTAGTTAATTATCAAAGGATAATAATGTTATTTGTACATTGACGTTGAGTGCAAATACAGTTCGGCCTTCTAGTAAGAATTTTTCTGCTATTTTTCTTAACCTCTAGTTTAAAATTTTTCAATGTATCTGTTACCTCCCCCAACACAACGGCTTGCAGAACTTATATGGTTGCCGACAATGCGTTTGCTTGATGGCCGTTACGGGCAACGTTGGTGGCTACTGACCTAGCTAAACTTTGAGTGAAGAGACAGACGAAACCATTCACTTCCTCTGTTTTAGCTACAGGAGCTTTTGGGCGGGCCAAGCAGCTCCGACACTCCTGACGCCGATCCCACATGAATTTAATTGTCCGACGTGACCTTACGCTTCATACTATAAGGCTAAAATGACAACAGTTATGGAGATATAAATACTTTTAGGAAAAGTAATTCCGAGGAAATATGCTGCGGACTAAGACGAATCCTAATGCTGGACTTGTGAATCGGATGGAAACGCGACAACGAGATTATTGAAGTGTTTGCGAAATTCCTGACGGGAAAGATGCGTTGCTAATGAAAATAAATGAAACGTAGCGCCAGTTAAAAATAGTTATGTGAAACATTGAGGTGGAAGAAATAAAATTAATGAATTAACGTAAGTGTCACAAGAAGGGAAAAATATTTAGCCCTAATCCCTTAAAAATATATAAACAAGGTATTACAAAACGATACCGACAATCGTGGAGGGGTTGTTAAAGGTTTCATGAAGAACAAATCGAGGATAGGAATCAGTGGCCGGAAAGGTCCGGAAACTGCACTACAAAGCGTCGATGTTATACGTGGCGGCGCCTGACTGTAGCTCGCCCATCCCGCAGCAAACGTGACTGTACTCCTACGACCGTAGGCAAAACGTCTCGCAATGTTATTTGTTATTCTGTGATCGCGACTGATTGCCAGGAGCAGCAGTGGAGAAGATGGAACTAGCTGCTGCGTAGACAGAGCTTGTCTCCTATGAATGCTATGCTCTGTTTGCTTTTTGACTTGGTAAGAGACACATGTGGATTGAGGCATTCATTCTGCAAAGATTTATAAAGCATGTGTTGTCACTTTGATGTTTATTACTAAGATCTGGCACTGAGAGAGCAGCCGCAGGAGGCCAGGGTTGAAAATGAACCTGTAATGTCTGAAACTAGTCGCCTAATATAAACACTGCAACGGCTGACAGAATCGTTAATAAACGCTTTAAGATTATGCTCTGTTGCGTTAGTGGATGTCGGTTTCGGAGATGGGTTTCCACCCGCAGTTTATCGTCCTCCTGTATACCGAAAAACACTGGGGATTATAGAGGTTTCCAGGAGCTAAAAAACTGCGGCTGGAAACTTGTGTCCGAAACCGCCATCCACCGATGGAACAGAGCATCATATTAGTAGGAGGCAAGCATGTCTACGCAGCAACTAGCTCAGTCTTCTCCACTGCCTACAGTGGAAATCAGACGCAATTACTGAACAACAACCAACATTGCGAGACGTTCCGCCTATGATCCGACAGCGTACGAAGTCACGTTTGCTGCCGAAGAGATGGGCTAGCGGCAGGCTCTGGCACCTTTAGCTTCCACGGTCTGTAGCGTCGTTGGATGACGTTTCCGGACACGGGTTCGTATCCTCAATTTGATCCCCACGACACATTCTACAATACCTCAATATTTCTTGGTATCGGTTTGTCTCACCCTGTATATGAAAGCTCATGTAATTTACGATATTAAACACTGATACAACTGCATGCGTAGTTGAATTAGACATGACTGCTAGTTTGGGAGAAGGACGTTTCTGTCGCCATAGCGAGCGGAATTGTTTTGCGTGCAATGTGAGTAGGATGCTATTGGCGTTTCAGTCGAGCGCAGAATCGACATGGCGGGTAATATCGGCCCATTTGATTGCGACCACAGCATGGGTGTCCCGTCTGTCTCCGTGATCGTACAGACACCGACATTTCCATGTGCCACCCTATCAACGGGGTTGCGCGAGTGCCTCCATACTGAGAAACCAACGTCGCCACAGTTAGGTGTTGGAGACATTTACACTTGATGAATGAAACCGTCGTTGAAGGCAGATCATAACAGCTGGTTGATGGATCAAAGTACACAGAGAATTACTCGGGAATTCAACTTTGGACAACAATATCCTGCTAGTAGCCAGACTATCCAATAACACCCCCTCGCTACCGGGTGCACAAGCCACGACCCCTCACGTGTTCTTCCGATAATCATTTGTTTCGGGCACAGAGATAAGCACGGACGCAAGAGCACTATTACTGGACTCCTGGACTGATGACCTTCGTATTGCTACACGCCAATAGCAGGGTACCAGCTCATTCAAAACTACATGCCACCACTTTCCTAGGTTGTAGAGGTAGTCTGGTATGGGTATGTTTACATGGGATAAAATGGGTACCCTACACGACTGCCATCGTAATGCAACAGGAACGATACAGGAACCTTTCCCCCATCATGTGCCTTTGAGATTCCATCCATGGTCAAGTACTTAGTGACGGAGCACATGTCCGGAATGTGGGGAAGCATAGGTAAGGCAACTGGCCGTGTCCTTTTCAAACGAATAATCCCTGTACTTTCCTCAACAAAGTTAGGGAAACCGCAGGAGAGGCCGTCAGTAGGGTGAAAGGAATGTTACGTGTTAGTAGGCTTGAGTCTTTAAATCAACTGCTCATTAATTTACATTCGCCCCTGCAACTTTTTAGATTTTTCAAAATTTTAACCATACTTTTGGCATGTACAACATTTCTGCTCGAGATTCCAGTACCTCGTTCTCAGTTATCACAAATCGTATCACGAAAAGCTGTATTTTCACTGCGTGTTGAACTGAAGCTTGTCTCCAATGATTAATGTGTAGACCAGTGAGAGACATGTTTATTGATTATTTAAAATACCGTCTGTAAAAGAAATATCGAATGTGACAATTAACTGCCCTGTTTATGTTTCATTAAACAGTGACAGTCGAATTCGACACAAGCTATCGGTTAGCCATTCTAAGTTTCTCATGTGATTCCCTATTAGTTGTACGGTTTTCGTGAACGGGCCATACCAACATTTAATTCCACAATTACTTAGTTAGCATGTCGTTTCTAGTGGCCTAGATACCTAAGACACAAAAGATATTCCATGAATAACTTGCGAGTGAATGGATAGGAGCATTTAAGTATGAGTATGTCTGTGTTTACGAGAAGTGTTCAAAATGTGACTACCAGCGCCGCGGAGCAAGAGTTGTGCTTCAGGGGAGGGCTTTATTCCAGCGAGGCACATCTGTTTTGTGTAGGCACAGCATGCCTCTTTTGTTGAATTCCATTGAGAAATTCAACAGTATACAACTTTCAGCTAACTGCTGCAAAATATTAAGGCGAAGTCACACTCACTTGAATGATTGTGTTCATCTGGGAATACTAATGGCTACAGAAGATTTTTGACTGCGACTATTTCAAAATAACTGCTTAGGAAGGAAAATTTCTGGAGTAAGGGCTAAATTATTTATTCCAGAATATCTGAAACTTGCATTTAAGGAGCATACACCAAGAGCCTCGAATATGACGAGAAATGATTTTTTCACCGATTGTCCCTCATTCCTACCCCCTGTAACGCACGGGATTGGTACACGCTAGCAAAATTATGAAGTGAAATTAATCGACGAATGAAACTAATTTGTTATTACCCAACCACCGGATGAGGAGTACACAAACATACATCAATTTAGTGCTGATGTAGAGGACTGATTGTGCGCTGTTGCACTGTGCCCTTAGGGAAACCTTTTTAATGATTGTCTGGGAGGCCTTAGAAAATAGTCTGGGGATACTATATGAAACACATAATTAACATAATTGATTAAATAAAAACGAAATAAAAGTTAAGAAACGCCAGGATATTAATGTAGGCTAACCACGCTATTAGATTTCACTGCCACGTCATTAAAAAAAGTCACAAATATACTTGGAATGGTGGCTATACACATGATAATATTAAGCACAGTGCTATAAATGAAATCGGCAATAACTGTCCTAGCTGAGTAGGCTGTGCGCATATAGTCAACGAATGTGAAATTATCTATGCGCGAAGCTTACAACTACCACCGTCATATCTTAGTAAACATCTGGCCCAGATCCCGAGAAAATCCAGGTACGATGTAAAATCGCTAAGTGGGTGTAAGGCTTCCATCCACTCACTCGATGACCAGTCTGATAGGATAGTGGAAGGTGGCAAAGCAAAGGCCGAAGTTTTAATTTTCGTTTTCAAGAAATCGTTAACGCAAGAGAAGCGTACAAATATTCCGTCGTTTGACCATCGTTCACAGTCCCGTATGGACACCATGATAATAAGTATATGCCAACGTTGCCATCGCATGGCAGTCTACAAACACAGAACAAGCCTGGAGAATAAACTTGGCACAAATGGAACTGCACAAAGTGTCATATTGAATGGACCGATTTTTTTCCGTAGATGTCGAGTTAATTTCAGTCTTGACGTTGCTACAGGGAGTACTGGAAGTGGATGGTTAATTTCGCTATCGTCCGATGTGAGAATGCCTCTCGTCCTGGATTGGAATCATTCGCCGACCGAGATGTCATCGCTTACAAGAGCTGGCATTGTGGAATAGATGCTAAGACCCAATCTAGACCTAGTTATGTATATAGTATTATGCCTTTTACATTGTATACTCGCTCCTGTCGAAAAGTTGACAATGATAAAAAGATACATGTATGGATGAAAGGACTTGGTGTATTTGCTTAGAATGTAACTGTAACTGGTGATGTATCCTTGAACTATAATTATTAATAAAGTGAGATCTGTAGCGTCAGCCGCCAATCGCTAGACGTACAGTCGTGGACAAAACGAGAGAGACCCCTCGCCTTTTCGTTATGCTGATCCGGTCGGCTTTAAAGTCTGCTACGCAGCATAACAGGCAAGGCGACGAAATGCTACCAACATACTATGCACAGGCGTGAAATTGACAAACTATCTGAACTTTTTTAGAATGTGTTCAATAATTTGTAAAACTATATTAATGTTGATTAGTGTGTTACATACAACACGTAAATATAAGACAGAACTAAAAGAAGAAACGCTAATTGGTATGAACTGTACCAACAAAAAAAATGAATTTCACCCTATCGAGATAACATAACTGTTTCAGTAAGACAAAGAACCCCACATCGTTACGAATTAGCAAAATATTATCCGCATTCGGCCGCGAAACGGTCTGTGTCAACGTTCAGATCGGTCATACTAGATTACCGTTGCTGACCTACTATGAAAGTGTTCAAATTTAGCAATGCCTGAAGATTCATAACGAAATTCAGTTAAAAATCATTCAGTGCCACACTTCAGTCAATTCCATTATTGGCAGAAGCGGAAAAAGTAGGCAGTAACATGTATTAAATTCTACAATAGTGTCATATTGACATCCACAGGGCGCCAGTACAGAATAAAGGTAGCGATAAAACGCATTGGGGGCGCGAGAATTTCTTAAAATTCCTTTACTGATATTCCACCTGCCTCCATCGAGATTAGAACCGAAAACAATCCAGACCTTCCTTTCACTATGCTAGCTGACAACCCAGGCAAACAGCTCTCTATTAATACCCCATACATGAATAAGCAAAATGATCTGCAGTTTCTGTTGCATAGAGCTATCTGGACACAAAAACAAAAATTCTCTACCTTGATGTCACCGCTTATTTGACAATCATTCGGGATGTTTATCGAAATAACAAAATACTGTTATTAGAGAGTAAGTTTAGTAGGACAATTCTGCACCACCCCAGGAAATAAACGGCTACACAGCAGCCAAACGTATTCTACACTGTTTCGTATTCTCCACTAGACTCGCCACAGCCAGAAAACGTTCATTAGCCGAAGTGTTACTTAACCTAGCTAGCAATGGGAATGTACGCACTTCTAATACGCGGTGGCATTAATACTGGGATTTGAATTGCCACGTGTATAGGCAAATGGATTCTATTTGCATTCCTGTAAACGTGATTTGGATCGATAGCGTAGCTACGCTAAATATGCTGATGTATCGACTGCAATTAGAACATTTCGAATAAAGAGTAGGGGGTGTTATTTACGCGGCCCTCATCTTCAGTAGCTGTCGTAGCTGTTTTCGTTGTTAGGATTTCGTCACATAAACCGGTAAAAACGGAACCCTACTAGTCTCACTTTCTTGACCGTCTATCGGTCTACCCAACCCTTAAAACCCGTTTACCTCCAGAACGGGTGGACATAATAAGCGGAAATGTATCGCACTTCTTGCGATAACCGGTTCCTTGGTGGTGTAAGAAAGTGAGCCTCTATGTCAACGCAATCTAAAGATACGGCCGCTTATGTAAAGAAAATTTATGCGAAAGGTCAAAAAATGGCTTCAAGAACTATGCGAACAAACTGCTTAGGTCATCAGCCAGAAGACCTAGAACTACTTAAACCTACTAGCCTAAGGACATCACAGACATCTATGCCCGAGGTAGGATTCCAGCCTGCGACTGAAGCAGCCGTGCGGTTCGTGACTGAAGCGCCTGGAACCGCTCGGCCACCGCACCCTGCGAAACCCTATTCACCTCATGTATAATGATAATATATACTGTCTAGTGAGGATAAACTGTATTCGCCAGCCACTCAGATCGTTTGATCACGGAACTTTTACGAAGCTACATTCAAACTTTGTTCGAAGTCGTCTGCAATATCCATTTATAAACACCCTAGGAACGTCGTATGCGATATCCACTTCTGAAGACGCTGGCAGATACTGCAGTACCAAAACAAGTAGGTAAGAATTTATTGTTATTGGTCCATGCATGACACTTTATTTCAATATCAATTTAACGCGCCTAGGTGTTCGTATATAGCTGAAACTAATGAACAAAAAGAAAATAAACAGCAAACAACTTCGATGTTCAAATCAAATGAAAGTCACATGTTGCAATTACAACATAATTTCGTTGTTACATCTACATGACTACATCAACAGGATTTCTTTGCAATCCAGACTTACGTGCCTGGCAGAAGGTTCGGACTATTTCTCTACCGTCCCACTCACTAAGAGTGTGCGGGAAAAAGGACCACTTAAATCTTTTCTTGCGAGCCTCGAATTACATTATTACTATGGTTTCTTCCTGTGTAAGTTCCCGAGGAAATAATGTTTTGGCATTCAGAACAGATGTTGTGATTGAAATTTCGTGAAAAGATCTCGCGGCAACGAAAAACGCTTTTGTTTCCATGAATGTTACACCAACTCGATTATCAAATCTGGGACCCTCTCTCCCCTATTTCGTGACATTACAAATCGTGCTACCGTTCCTTGGGCGTTTTTGCGTGCACAGTCAATCACGTCTGTTAAGGATATTATAGCAGTAGACACACAAACGTAGTGCAGGCAGTGTTTTCAGTTGGCCTGTTGCGTATTCTTAGTGTGCGGCCAATAAAACGCAGTCATTCGTTTGCCTTCCCCACAAAAGTATGTTTTCGATCGTTCCAGTTTAAGTTTTACTGAGTACTGAGATGAACTGACAGTGCTTCGACTTGTGTTTTGTCGTGTAACCGAAAGTTAATTATTGTTATTGGACGCAGCTTTCGTGTTTAATGTATTCCTCATTCAACATACACTCGTCGTACACCACACATAACTGTTTCAAAGTATTAAATTGTTACTGATGTTACCAAGTTGCAGTGGTCATCTTAACTTGCCGTTTTGAAACAAAATATAGCAACTAAGAAGCCGAGTATCCAAATAAACAAACATTTATGGTTTAAGTAGTTGCAGTAGCTCTACTACACAGTAACATAAATTAGGAGCAAAGTCCATTAGTAGATTGTTATCAGAAAACCAGCCCTCACAATGCAAAGTGCCACTACAAGAAAGAAACTTTCCAAACATGTCAATGAGTAGTCGAGGAAAGTGGACGCATTCTGTCTACTGAATCCCAACGCACGCCACTTACGAGGGGACACGCCAAGTGTCTTACCACGATGTTGCTGAAACTTCGCTCAGTGAAAGAGGGGACAAAATAAGCGAACACGTCTCTCGGCTTATCTGCTTACACTCTACCACTTCTGAGAAAACGACGGCCAAAGTTTTCAATGCGCTATTGCTATAGTGTAGATACCTCTTAGCGGGTAAGGATTCAACTGAAGCGGTGGCTCTGCGGCAACCATAGCGACTTCGGAACTTTTGCGCTGCGAGTTCGAAACCCGGTTTTCCCTTCCCCTCACCCCCTCCCCCACCCAACCCCTCTCTGAATAATCTACGAATTTTTATTCTAATTTATGTTGAAACACTGTTGTCGTTATTCGTCAGTTAATTTACAGTGTAAAGAAATAAGTTAAAAAGGGAACACATAGTGCGTAGTGGGGCGATCACTCTGTTGTAGAAATAATTCAGAAGCCAAGATCGCTTAAATACTGTTTACTGGATAACCGGTTTCAACACACTTAAGGTGGCATCATCGGATCTGAATGAAGATTAACATTTATAAACCATTTGGATATAACGATACATGAGTCAGACCAGCTGATTTTAGATCAGCTTGTCTCATTCGTTTATTATTTTTTTAATACATCAACTACACATATAGAAAATTGGCGAATAATGACAACATTATTTCAACATATATTAGAAAAAACATTAGTAGATAATTCTGATAGAGAAGCAGGAAAAAATTATAATAAAAAATCCAATATGGTCTCGAACACGGGAATCAAAGTTAAGAAGGAACGACGGTAGCCACTGAGCCTCCGCTTCAATTGCGTTCTCGGCTGCAGAAGGTATCTACACTATAGCAACAGCGCGTTGATAACTTTGATCGTTGTTTTCTCGGAAAGGGTCGAGTGTCTGCAGATAAGTCGAAACACATGTTCGCTTATTTTGTCCTCTCCTTCACTGATCAAAGTTTCCGGACAATCAGCCTATGACACCTAGCGAGTTCCCCTCGTTAGCCGAATCGCTTCTTACGCCCGGCGAGAATTATGTATGCCTCAGAGTAAACTGCGCCACTTGGAAACACGGCGAGCGGGGATAAACACGTTTTCCTTCTTATAAGGCAACCTTCTACAGCTAAAATTCACGAAGTGTTCTTCAGGTTGCCTCAGAGCAGAGGGACCTTCAAATGGCTATGTAGCAAGAACTATGGGTCTTCACAAGTCGACGGTAGCCAGGTGGATCAGACGAAAGGAAGAGAGTGGTAACCTGAATGGGAGGCCTCATGGCCGTCACCGCAAAACAACAGCAGCTCAGGATCAGCAGATACGCCGTTTCAGTGAGAACCACCCATTTGTCAACCCACGACAAATTCAGCAAACTTTGGATCTCAATGTTAGCAGTAAGACCGTCACTCATCGTCTGAGAGAAGGTGGACTGAGAGCAAGAAGCACTCCTGTGAAGGAGACATTGACTGTTTCCCACAGAGAAGCTCGCCTTGCTTTTGCTGCTGAAAATGTCGACAAACCTCTCGAGTTTTGGAGGCGAGTGATTTTCACGGACGAAAAAGTTTTCTCTACGGCATCAACCGGAAAAGTACTTGTTTAACGGCCTAAAGGTGCTAGGTATAATGGAAAATATATTTACAGTTGCCGAAGGAGATGCAGGGAGTCGGTAACGGTATGGGCATGGATATCGGCCGAAGGGTGTGGGCTCCTGTGGGAGGTGGAGCGAAGATTCGATGCGCGGAATTACATATCAATTCTGGAGAACGTGATGTTGCCTTCTGTGACAGCAAGACTTGGCGATGATCACATCATGTTCCAACAAGAATGCTCGCCTATTCATATGGCACGTGTGGTTAAGAGGTGGTTCGACAACCATACTAATATTACTGTAATGGAATGCCACCTAATGGAGCTGACATGAATCACATTGAGAATATTTGGGCAGAAATGATCAGAGTAATTCGAGAAAAGGGGCAGTCACCGTTGAGTCGCCGACAGCTTTCTGATGTGATTCATGACGCTTGGAATGAGCTACTTGAATCTCCTAGTTATGTGACTCGAGTTGTGGGCTCAATGCCCAACAGACTTCGAGCTGTTGTGGAAGCCGAAGGAGGCTATACGCGATACTAAGCTGCATCAGCATAGGTGGGTTTCTTTTCAGCCCTCCACCAATCAGCTGCAACAGCTGTTTCAATTTTTTTTAAATCGTATATTTTATATAATTTCAAGGAAACGCAGTAAGTAGAATGTGGACAAACAAATTAATTCGCAGCAAGATATGCAATATTTAATTTGATAAGAGAAGAAATACTCACCTTCTCTGTTCATGCAGTCTTTAAAAAATACTTGACACACGTGTATACGCAAGAAGGGTACAAAAGAATTCAGCACAAATGAAAAATATTGAGGAGAAGCTCACCGATGAAGGCGTAATTGGAGAACAAAGGCTGGGCTAGAAGGAGAGATAAGAAGGCCAGAAAAAGCAGAGAAAAATCAAATCCCCAATAGACTTTGAGCCGTTGTCGCAGCAGAGGGCGGTTGGTATATGCGATTCGGAGCAACAGTAGAAGAATTGTTTTATTTACTGATTTTTGAGGCTTTATTTTGTGACGGCTAAACAGTGCTGCATCATGAGACCCACTATTTGTCCACATGTGGCTAAACGTCAGAGGTGTAAACAATTTTGAGAGGTGCCGAAGTTCTCTGGAAGAGTAACGTGTTTTAGACAAGAAGATGATTTTTAGTTCATTTCATTTTAACCATTCACACTATGCTTTGACATTCTAATCTTTGATTTCATTTTATTATTATGTATCTTTTCTTCAGTGAAAGTCAACGGTAGTAAGTTTCAAGATATGAAGAATAACTGGAAGATTTTAATTTGTGGAATAGCGTATTTAACAGTTAATATTTTCAACAAATCTGTAGTTATAGGACATATTAAGAAGCAAGTCAAAAATGGCATTGTGGAAAGATCAGGTTGGTCTCTAAAGGGGAACGACGGTAAAATAGCAAATACGAAACTATGGGTAACAACTATTGTTGTTGGTGAGGAGCCATAACCGATATGCCACTATTCTGTTATTGTATTTCTGATGTTTATCGTCAATCCTAGGACTGAAATCGATACTCTGTTTTACGTAAAGAATATAACCTTCAAAATTTATTTAGCAGCGCAGAATATTAAATCATAGTTTATAGATCAGGAACCTAATCCAACTGCCTTTAATTTCATTCTCACGGATGACATTGAGACAGTAAATAACAAGAGAAATAACAAAATTCTCAGAACCAATATAGAGAATTTAAGTGTCCAGTGGTTTCAAAAGTTTGCTATAATAGCGAATAATTGCTTTTACTGACTCCTTCATGCCTACGTTTTCTGTCAGACAATGTTTGAAACTAGGACTAACAAGGTAAACAATTTTTCCACAAATTTTCAACCTGGAAGTCGGAGAGCCAGTTACATAAATTACGATGACAACAAACGTTTCTCAAGTAAACTGATCACATGAGGCATCCTACACATTTATTGTGTGTTACATGCACAGTATGTAAACTGGCAACGCCAACAACACACAATACCACTAACAAGGGAACATCCCCATCGCACCCCCCTCAGATTTAGTTATAAGTTGGCACAGTCGATAGGCCTTGAAAAACTGAACACAGATCAATCGAGAAAACAGGAAGAAGTTGTGTGGAACTATGAGAAAAATAAGCAAAATATACAAACTGAGTAGTCCATGCGCAAGATAGGCAACATCAAGGAGAGGGTGAGCTCAGGAGCATCGTGATCCCGTGGTTAGCGTGAGCAGCTGCGGAACGAGAATTCCTTGGTTCAAGTCTTCCCTCGAGTGAGTAGTTTAATTTTTTATTTTCAGACAATTATTGTCTGTCCGTCCGTCCGTCCGATGTGAGGTAACTGCGCCGTAGTATGATGACGCTTCACCTAAACAAACATCGAAACACATGACGTCAGTCGACTACAGCGCACGGAAGAGAGAGTATTCCTGCTAACGAGGCTCCCTGGCTGGCAGTTGACTGTTCGCTACTTTGGACAAGGGTGCATTAAATACGTGAGATGCATTCCGTGGGCAATATGAATCGAGCAAATATAGCTCGCGACTTCATTAACAACGACAATGATTATTTTCCGAACTGTAAGGCATCGGAAAGTTCCTTGAGGGATCGAACGATTGTCGAACATTTGTATGATTATTTCCTACATAAACTGCGCGTGTGGTGATGATTGTCTGAAAACAAAAGATTAAACTACTCACTCGAGGGTAGACTTGAACCAAGGACCTCTCGTTCCGCAGCTGCTCACGCTAACCACGCGACCAATGTGCTCCCGAGCTCGCACAATACTTGATGTTGCTTATCTTGCCCATGGACTACTCGGTTTGTATTATTTGCTTATTTTTTTCATAGTTCCACACAACTTCTTCCTGTTTTCTCGATTGATCTGTGTTCAGTTTTTCGAGGCCTGTCCACTGTGCCAACTTATAACTAAATCTTAGGAGGATGCGATGGGGAGGATCCCTTGTTAGCTATGAAACAACTGTAGCAAAACGGAGCATCCTCGTTATCCATGTGATGGATAAGACGACTAATTCGCAACATAAATGTCAACGTTAGCATCAATTTCTCTTGGAATGTGCTTCTCGAACCAAATAACATACATTTCCTACGTCTTCAAAGCGATTCATGTAGCAAATGTAATTTAAAGTACATAAAAATATCGAGTGAATTTACTAACATAATTATGAACCACTCACGAACATAAATCTATGGTCACATAGTTGTCAAAAGTATTCTACATTATTGCCATCGTCCATAAACTAGCAGCAGGAAGAAAACGATCGCTCAGCTGTGCTGAGATATCTTCCACTGTCGAAGCTCGCGCTTCGAGGACGCCACAGCATCGTCTGCCACCATTTCATGGGAAACGAAATATTTCAAGTGTACAGTCTTAGACATAAAAACTGACCGCCGGCCGGCAGCCACAGAGACTAAGTCCGAGTCGTTCACTTAACGTGGCCCACAAAACTGACCGCCCCTGACAACTCTAAGTCCGGCCGTCTGCACAATCTGGCAACACTGTTAGATGCGGAAGTGTTAGGACGAAGTGTTGTCCACTTCCGAGATGTTCTCGGATTGTGTGAGCCCGTGGTCTAGTGGAGCCGGCCGGTGTGGCTGAGCGGTTCTAGGCGCTACAGTCTGGAACCGCGCTACCACTACGGTCGCAGGTTCGAATCCTGCCGCGGGCATGGATGTGTGTGACGTCCTTAGGTTAGTTAGGTTTAAGTAGTTATAAGTTCTAGGGGACTGACTACCTCAGCAGTTAAGTCCGCCGGCATGGAAGCTCAGCGTCAGTGTCAGCCAGTTTGCCGTGGCATACGGAGCTCCATCGCAGTCTTTAACACTGGTAGCATGCCGCGACAGCGTGGACGTGAACCGTATGTGCAGTTGACGGACTTTGAGCGAGGGCGTATAGTGGGCATGCGGGAGGCCGGGTGGACGTACCGCCGAATTGCTCAACACGTGGGGCGTGAGGTCTCCACAGTACATCGATGTTGTCGCCAGTGGTCGGCGGAAGGTGCACGTGCCCGTCGACCTGGGACCGGACCGCAGCGACGCACGGATGCACGCCAAGACCGTAGGATCCTACGCAGTGCCGTAGGGGACCGCACCGCCACTTCCCAGCAAATTAGGGACACTATTGCTCCTGGGGTATCGGCGAGGACCATTCGCAACCGTCTCCATGAAGCTGGGCTACGGTCCCGCACACCGTTAGGCCGTCTTCCGCTCACGCCCCAACATCTTACAGCCCGCCTCCAGTGGTGTCGCGACAGGCGTGAATGGAGGGACGAATGGAGACGTGTCGTCGTCAGCGATGAGAGTCGCTTCTGCCTTGGTGCCAATGATGGTCGTATGCGTGTTTGGCGCCGTGTAGGTGAGCACCACAATCAGGACTGCATACGACCGAGGCACACAGGGCCAACACCCGGCATCATGGTGTGGGGAGCGATCTCCTACACTGGCCGTACACCACTGGTGATCGTCGAGGGGACACTGAATAGTGCACGGTACATCCAAACCGTCATCGAACCCATCGTTCTACCGTTCCTAGACCGGCAAGGGAACTTGCTGTTCCAACAGGACAATGCACGTCCGCATGTATCCCGTGCCACCCAACGTGCTCTAGAAGGTGTAAGTCAACTACCCTGGCCAGCAAGATCTCCGGATCTGTCCCCCATTGAGCATGTTTGGGACTGGATGAAGCGTCGTCTCACGCGGTCTGAACGTCCAGCACGAACGCTGGTCCAACTGAGGCGCCAGGTGGAAATGGCATGGCAAGCCGTTCCACTGAACTACATCCAGCATCTCTACGATCGTCTCCATGGGAGAATAGCAGCCTGCATTGCTGCGAAAGGTGGATATACACTGTACTAGTGCCGACATTGTGCATGCTCTGTTGCCTGAGTCTATGTGCCTGTGGTTCTGTCAGTGTGATCATGTGATGTATCTGACCCCAGGAATGTGTCAATAAAGTTTCCCCTTCCTGGGACAATGAATTCACGGTATTCTTATTTCAATTTCCAGGAGTGTATTTTTTGTTGTTGTGAATACATAATTTTATCTATGAAATGTCACATTTCCATAATACTTACGAATGGTACAGGAAATGAAATAAATACAGATCTTTTCGAAGTCAAAAGTCGGTAATATCCTACTAATTCGTGTTAAAATAGGCTCAATCGTCTCACAGACACTTAATGCTTTATTAAGGTAGACTGCCGTCGTGATGATTCTGTAGTAAGTTGAATTTAATTTGTATTAGTACAGTGAATATTTTAATTGCATTTTCCATTAGTTTACTAAACGCAACAGTAATTATCAAAGAGAAATTAATCAGCAACACAATTTTCTTTCACGATATCTAAAACGATCTGACAATGCTAAAGTTGTTTACAAATTCTACGCCTGTAGAAACCTACTGGTTCGAACGACGCCATTAAACCAGAGTAGTTTTAAGACTATTTTCGTCTAGAAATGAATTGCCTTGGTGGTTGATCGATCAAGAGCGGGAAATGTAAAATTCTACAAATATATGACGAGAGGGACAAGTGCTTGAGAGAGGACTTCCCTATCAATACAAGTGCCTGAGAGACGACTTCCCTATCAATCTCCTGGATAGTTTTGTTTCTCAAATCAACATTGTGCGTTATCATGCAGTAGTAAAGGTGATGTAGTTTTGTTGCTAGATTTTCTTACACTGCGACCGAAAGGTGTCTCAGTTGTTGGCAACAAATTCCAGCTGTTTTGCACACACCATGGTGGCAGAATTCGTAGCCCAAAACACGCTTTTGGATTTATCAGATGTAACATATTATGTTCACTCTACTCTTTCCTCTATTTTACATCTTTTGGTGGGGCTCAGCCTTTCATTTCTTCTTAGGAAGTTAACGATAAAGGCATCATAACACGTCACCAGTAACAGTACTGCATAGGAATGCTCGATGAGTGACCTGATGACGTTCAATAATGGTCACTCCGTTGATTTTTGTTGTTTCGAATTAGAGCATGCAGTACTCCTACACAAGCCTTCTGAACTATGCCTGTTGAATGCAAATGTCGCATGATGGTAAAATGGTAACCTATTACATATATCAGTAGTCGAGACTTCCATAATGTGGAAAATCATTCATGCCAGAACGATCTTTGTTGAAGCACGAATATCTTTTTCTGGCGTATTTTTCCCAAAAGCACTCGCTCCAAACACAGTTCAAATCTTTCTGGCTGCCTCCTCTGCATTGACCCCACTGTTATACCAAAAGCAAACGTTGTGTTGCAGATGTTACACCTTTTTTTCACTTGCGACTCAATTTTACAATGCTTAACTGTACTTCATGATTTTCAAGTATGCCGGTGGCCGTTAGCCGCTGCAGCGCGAAGAAACGCTCGAGCGTAAACTGTTATGATCGCGACGCAGCCACGAGCTGTCCTGCGGAGTTGTTTCTGGGTTACTTGTTATTGCTGGTGGGTAGAATGTTAAGCGAATTATCTTCGATGCTCAATCAGACCCATAAATTTAGACCGAAATGTGGTATAAAAAAAAAAAAAATACAATTGGACGTGAACAGGCGACCATAAGTTTAGAATGCACAAAGATTACGACTTTTTTTATCTCATTTTGTTCTATATTGTTCGTTGATTTTGTTCCTGGCGGACGTCGGAGGACACTTGTTCAGGTTGTTCGTCGATCTGTTCACTCACTTTTTTATTGGAGAGGGTAGCTAAACCCTCTAACCGAACACGCTGAACACACATCCATGCCCGCGGCAGGATTCGAACCTGCGACTGTAGCGGTAGCGCGGTTCCAGACTGTAGCGCCTAGAACCGCTCAGCCACACCGGCCGGCTCCACCAGACCACGGGCTCACACAATCCGAGAACATCTCGGAAGTAGACAACACTTCGTCCTAACACTTCCGCATCTAACAGTGTTGCCAGATTGTGCAGATGGCCGGACTTAGCGTTGTCAGGGGCGGTCAGTTTTATTCGCCACGTTAAGTGAACGACTCGGACTTAGTCTCTGTGGCTGCCGGCCGGCGGTCAGTTTTTATGTCCAAGACTGTACACTTGAGATATTTCGTTTCCCATGAAATGGTGGCATACGATTCTGTGGCGTCTTCGAAGCGCGAGCTTCGAGGTGCAAGATATCTCAGCACAGCTGAGCTAACGTTTTCTTCCTGCTGCTAGTCTAATGGACAATGGCAATACTGTAGAATACTTTTGACAACTATGCGACCATCGGTTTATGTTCGTGAGTGGTTCATAATTATGTTAGTAAATTCACTCGATATTTTTATGTCCTTTAAATTACATTTGCTACACGATTCGCATTGAAGACGTAGGAAATGTATGTTATTTGGTCCAGGAAGCACGTTCCAAGAGAAATTGTTGCTAACATTGACATTTATGTTGCGAATTAGTAATCTTATCCATCACATGGATAACGAGGATGCTCCGTTTTGCTACAGTTGTTTCATAGCTAACAAGGGATCCTCCCCATCGCACCCTCCTCAGATTTAGTTATAAGTTGGCACAGTGGACAGGCCTTGAAAAACTGAACACCCTCTCCTTGATGTTGCCTATCTTGCGCATGGACTACTCAGTTCGTATATTTTGCTTATTTTTCTCATAGTTCCACACAACTTCTTCCTGTTTTCTCGATTGATATGTGTTCAGTTTTTCAAGGCCTATCGACTGCGCCAACTTATAACTAAATCTGAGGGGGGTGCGATGGGGATGTTCCCTTGTTAGTGGTATTGTGTGTTGTTGGCGTTGCCAGTTTACATACTGTGCATGTAACACACAATAAATGCGTTGGATGCCTCCTGTGATCAGTTTACTCGAGTTTGACAATTTGTGGAAAAATTGTTTACCTTGTTAGTCCTAGTTTCAAACATTGTCTGACAGAACACGTAGGCATGAAGGAGTCAGTAAAAGCAATTATTCGCTATTATAGCAAACTTTTGAATCCACTGGACACTTGAATTCTCTATATTGATACTGAGAGTTTTGTTATTTCTCTTGTTATTTACTGTCTCAATGTCATCCGTGAGAATGAAATTAAAGGCAGTTGGATTAGGTTACTGATCTATAAACTATGATTTAATATTCTGCGCTGCTAAATAAATTTTGAAGGTTATATTCTTTACGTAAAACAGAGTATCGGTTTCAGTCCTAGGATTGACGATAAACATCAGAAATACAATAACAGAATAGTGGCATATCGGTTATGGCTCCTCACCAACAACAATAGTTGTTACCCATAGTTTCGTATTTGCTATTTTACCGTCGTTCCCCTTTAGAGACCAACCTGATCTTTCCACAATGCCATTTTTGACTTGCTTCTTAATATGTCCTATAACTACAGATTTGTTGAAAATATTAACTGTTAAATACGCTATTCCACAAATTAAAATCTTCCAGTTATTCTTCATATCTTGAAACTTTCTACCGTTGACTTTCACTGAAGAAAAGATACATAATAATAAAATGAAATCAAAGATTAGAATGTCAAAGCATAGTGTGAATGGTTAAAATGAAATGAACTAAAAATCATCTTCTTGTCTAAAACACGTTACTCTTCCAGAGAACTTCGGCACCTCTCAAAATTGTTTACACCTCTGATGTTTAGCCACATGTGGACAAATAGTGGGTCTCATGATGCAGCACTGTTTAGCCGTCACAAAATAAAGCCTCAAAAATCAGTAAATAAAACAATTCTTCTACTGTTGCTCCGAATCGCATATACCAACCGCCCTTTGCTGCGACAACGTCTCAAAGTCTATTGGGTATTTGATTTTTCTCTGCTTTTTCGGGCCTCCTTACCTCTCCTTCTAGCCCAGCCTTTGTTCTCCAATTACGCCTTCATCGGTGAGCTTCTCCTCAATATTTTTCATTTGTGCTGAATTCTTTTGTACCCTTCTTGCATATACACGTGTGTCAAGTATTTTTTAACGACTGCATGAATATGTAAGGTGAGTATTTCTTCTATTATCAAATTAAATATTACATATCTTGCTGCGAATTAATTTGTTTGTCCACATTCTACTTACTGCGTTTCCTTGAAATTATATAAAATATACGATTTTTAAAAAGTTGAAACAGCTGTTGCAGCTGATTGGTGAAGGGCTGAAAAAAAAAAACCACCTATGCTGATGCAGCTTAGTATCGCGTATAGCCTCCTTCGGCTTCCACAACAGCTCGAAGTCTGTTGGGCATTGAGCCCACAACTCGAGTCACATAACTAGGAGATTCAAGTAGCTCATTCCAAGCGTCATGAATCACATCAGAAAGCTGTCGGCGACTCGACGGTGACTGCCCCTTTTCTCGAATTACTCTGACCATTTCTGCCCAAATATTCTCAATGTGATTCATGTCAGCTCCTTTAGGTGGCCATTCCACTACAGTAACATTACTATGGTCGTGGAACCACCTCTTAACCACACGTACCATATGAATAGGCGAGCGATCTTGTTGGAACATGATGTGGTCATCGCCAAATCTTGCTGTCACAGAAGGCAACATCTCGTTCTCCAGAATTGATATGTAATTGCGCGCATCGAATCTTCCCTCCATTTCCCACAGGAGCCCACACCCTTCGGCCGATATCCATGCCCATACCGTTACCGACTCCCTGCCTCTCCTTCGGCAGCTGTAAATATATTTTCCATTATACCTAGCACCTTTAGACCGGTAAACAAGTACATTTCCTGTTGATGCCGTAGAGAAAACATTTTCGTCCGTGAAAATCACTCGCCTCCAAAACTCGAGAGGTTTGTCGACATTTTCAGCAGCAAAAGCAAGGCGAGCTTCTCTGTGGGAAACAGTCAATGTCTCCTTCACAGGAGTGCTTCTTGCTCTCAGTCCACCTTCTCTCAGACGATGAGTGACGGTCTTACTGCTAACATTGAGACCCAAAGTTTGCTGGATTTGTCGTGTGTTGACAAATGGGTGGTTCTCACTGAAACGGCGTATCTGCTGATCCTGAGCTGCTGTTGTTTTGCGGTGACGGCCATGAGGCCTCCCATTCAGGTTACCACTCTCTTCCTTTCGTCTGATCCACCTGGCTACCGTCGACTTGTGAAGACCCATATTTCTTGCTACATAGCCATTTGAAGATCCCTCTGCATGGAGTGCTATTATAGCGCCCTTGTCTGTCTCAGCCAGATGGGCCATTTAGGGTTGACTGAATGATTCGTCGCGGTTAATATTGGCTGCGGAAACAGCGCTATCGCCCGCATCTCGTGGTCGTGCGGTAGCGTTCTCGCTTCCCACGCCCGGGTTCCCAGGTTCGATTCCCGGCGGGGTCAGGGATTTTCTCTGCCTCGTGATGGCTGGGTGTTGTGTGATGTCCTTAGGTTAGTTAGGTTTAAGTAGTTCTAAGTTCTAGGGGACTGATGACCGTAGATGTTAAGTCCCTTAGTGCTCAGAGCCATTTGAACCATTTTGAAACAGCGCTATCAGGAAACAGACTGCCTCCTCCACGATGGCAGCCACAACGCAGTGGCCAAGTATGTGTAACACGGAAATCGATGGCATAAACGAGAGATCGCAAGCCCGTACCCGTGTCATTACATAGTGGAGCTACTTAGAATTTTTCTCAGAAGGGAGTGGTCCATTCTTGTCATGTCTTATCCTGATAAATATTACATGAAATGAAACGTTTACGTTTTGCATATGCGGCAGGCCTAACGCAAGAAACATTTCTGAAATATCTGAGGCAACCTGAAGAACACTTCGTGAATTTTAGCTGTAGAAGGTTGCCTTACAAGAAGGAAAACGTGTTTATCCCCGCTCGCTGTGTTTCCAAGTGGCGCAGTTTACTCTGAGGCATACATAATTCTCGCCGGGCGTAAGAAGCGACTCGGCTAACGAGGGGAACTCGCCAGGTGTCATAGGCTAATTGTCCGGAAACTTTGATCAGTGAAGGAGAGGACAAAATAAGCGAACATGTGTTTCGACTTATCTGCAGACACTCGACCCTTTCCGAGAAAACGACGGTCAAAGTTATCAACGCGCTGCTGCTATAGTGTAGATACCTTCTGCAGCCGAGAACGCAATTGAAGCGGTGGCTCAGTGGCTACCGTCGTTCCTTATTAACTTTGATTCCCGTGTTCGAGACCATATTGGGTTTTTTATTATTATTTTTTCCTGCCTCTCTATCAGAATTATCTACGAATGTTTTTTCTAATTTATGTTGAAATAATGTTGTCATTATTCGCCAATTAACTTTATGTGTAATTAATGAATTAAAAAAGTAATAAACGAATGAGACAAGCTGATTTAAAATCATCTGGTCTGCCACATGTGTCTTTATGTCCAAATGGTTTATAAATGTTAATCTTCATTCAGATCCGAACATGGCACCTTTAGTGTGTAGAAACCGGTTATCCAGTAAACAGTATTTAAGCGATCTTGGCTTCTGAATTATTTCTACAACAGAGTGATCGCCCCACTACGCACTATGTGTTCCCTTCTTAACTTATTTCTTTACACAGTAAATTAACTGACGAATAATGACAATAGTGTTTCAACATAAATTAGAATAAACATTCGTAGATTATTCAGAGAGTGAGGGAGGTTGGGGGGGGGGGTGGAAAAACCGGGTTTCGAACTCGCAGCGCAAAGTTCCGAAGTCGCTATGGTAGCCGCAGAGCCACCGCTTCAGTTGAATCCTTACCCGCTAAGAGGTATCTACACTATAGCAACAGTGCATTGAAAACTTTGACCGTCGTTTTCTCAGAAGCGGTGGAGTGTAAGCAGATAAGCCGAGAGACGTGTTCGCTTATTTTGTCCCCTCTTTCACTGAGCGAAGTTTCAGCAAGATCGGGGTATGACACTTGGCGTGTCCCCTCGTAAATGGCGCGCGTTGGGATTCAGTAGACAGAATGTGTCCACTTTCCTCGACTACTCATTGACATGTTTGGAAAGTTTCTTTCTTGTAGTGGCACTTTGCATTATGAGGGCTGGTTTTCCTGATAACGTTCTACTAATGGACTTTGCTCCTAATTTACGTTACTGTGTAGTAGACCTACTGCAACTAATTAAACCATAAATGTTTGTTTATTTGGATACTCGGCTTCTTAGTTGCTATATTTTGTTTCAAAACGGCAAGTTAAGATGACCACTGCAACTTGGTAACATCAGTAACAATTTAATACTTTGAAACAGTTATGTGTGGTGTACGACGAGTGTATGTTGAATGAGGAATACATTAAACACGAAAGCTGCGTCCAATAACAATAATTAACTTTCGGTTACATGACAAAACACAAGTCGAAGCACTGTCAGTTCATCTCAGTACCCAGTAAAACTTAAACTGGAACGATCGAAAACATACTTTTGTGGGGAAGGCAAACGAATGACTGCGTTTTATTGGCCGCACACTAAGAATACGTAACAGGCCAACTGAAAACACTGCCTACACTACGTTTGTCCGTCCACTGCTATAATATCCTTGACAGACGTGATTGACTGTGCACGCAAAAACGCCCAAGGAACGGTAGCACGATTTGTAATGTCACGAAATAGGGGAGAGAGGGTCCCAGATTTGATAATCGAGTTGGGGTAACATTCATGGAAACAAAAGCGTTTTTCGTTGCCGCGAGATCTTTTCACGAAATTTCAATCACCAACATCTGTTCTGAATGCCAAAACATTATTTCCTCGGAAACTTACACAGGAAGAAACCATAGTAATAATGTAATTCGAGGCTCGCAAGAAAAGATTTAAGTGGTCCTTTTTCCCACACACTCTTAGTGAGTGGGACGGTAGAGAAATAGTCCGAACCTTCTGCCAGGCACGTAAGTCTGGATTGCAAAGAAATCCTGTTGATGTAGTCATGTAGATGTAACAACGAAATTATGTTGTAGTTGCGACATGTGACTTTCATTTGATTTGAACATCGAAGTTGTTTGCTGTTTATTTTCTTTTTGTTCATTAGTTTCAGCCATATACGAACACCTAGGCGCGTTAAATTGATATTGAAATAAGGTGTCATGCATGGACCAATAACAATAAATTCTTACCGACTTGGTATGGTACTGCAGTATATGCCAGCGTCTTCAGAAGTGGATATCGCATACGACGTTCCTAGGGTGTTTATAAATGGATATTGCAGACGACTTCGAACAAAGTTTGAATGTAGCTTCGTAAAAGTTCCGTGATCAAACGATCTGAGTGGCTGGCGAATACAGTTTATCCTCACTAGACAGTATATATTATAATTATACATGAGATTAACAGGGTTTCGCCGGATGCGGTGGCCGAGCGGTTCCAGGCGCTTCAGTCACGAACCGCACGGCTGCTTCAGTCGCAGGCTGAAATCCTACCTCGGGCATAGATGTCTGTGATGTCCTTAGGCTAGCTAGGTTCTGGAGGTTTTAAGGGTTGGGTAGACCGATAGATGGTCAAGAAAGTGAGACTAGTAGGGTTCCGTTTTTACCGGTTTAGGTGACGAAATCCTAACAACGAAAACAGCTACGACAGCTACTGAAGACGAGGGCAGCATAAATAACGCCCCCTACTCTTTATTCGAAATGTTCTAGTTACAGTCGCTTTCGATTCAAATCACGTTTACAGGAATGCAAATAGAATCCATTTGCCTATACACGTGGCAATTCAAATCCCAGTATTAATGCCACCGCGTATTAGAAGTGCGTACATTCCCATTGCCAGCTAGCTTAAGAAACACTTCGGCTAATGAACGTTTTCTGGCTGTGGCGAGTCTAGTGGAGAATTCGAAACAGTGTAGAATACGTTTGGCTGCTATGTAGCCGTTTATTTCCTGGGGTAGTGCAGAATTATCCTACTAAATTTACTCTCTTAGAACAGTATTTTGTTATTTCGATAAACATCCCGAATGATTGTCGCATAAGCGGTGACATCAAGGTAGAGAATTCATGTTTTTGAGTCCAGAAAGCTCTATGCAACAGAAACTGCAAATCATTTTGCTTATTCATGTGTAGGGTAATAATAGAGGGCTGTTTGTCTGGGTTGTCTGCTAGCGTAGTGAAAGGAAGGTGTAGTGTCGGTAGCTGGACCGACACCGTGATGTGGATTGCTGAAAAGGAATGCTAAACTAACGCTGTGGCCGATAGTGCACGCTCGGCATAACGCAGACGGGCGTGAAGTCTGGAACATGAGAACTTATGAATGAATAAGAAGAAAAGTATGTAGATGCTTTTTACTTAACTTTTATTGATTCCTTGGAATACATCTCTCTTGAATACTCGAAGCTATAGGCACTGATACAAATGGCTCCTGGTTAGTTCGTAGCCATTAACTTCTGATGGCTATTCTGTCTCTCGGCTAATGAGAGAGAAAGGCTTCGTACAACTGGGCGATAGCTAGGTTCGCGTACAACTGGGCGGTAGCTTGGTTCTCGTACAACTGGGGTCGAGTCCACTCTCGTATCACGAGACCTGCCTTGGTGGTGGCGCTAGGTCTGCGATCACAGTGGCGACACGCGGGTCCGACATGTACTACATGGACCGCGGCCGATTTAAACTACCACCTAGCAAGTGTGGTGTCTGGCGGTGACACCACATTCCTCCCCCGCAAATCGGCGAACGGTCGTGTAATAAGGCTTCCGCCCGCCGTGGGGAGGACCACATGTTGACGTATGCGATGAGGTGGGGAGCCTAACAACAGGCGAGGCTGTGCCACCCGCACCCGGCCATCCGGTCCGAGGGGAGCTAGGAAACGCCTGCAAAACTAGTCCAGGGTGCACGTCAACATGCGGTGTATGCGCCCGTAAAGAGACATGAGGTACTGAAGGGTCGACCTCCATTGCGTCGGGGTAGCCGACGCGCGAGGACGTCATGTGGTCCGGAGCGGGCGGGCGTTCCATGGCGGAGGACAGCTGGTCACGGGAAGCGATCGGCGGCGCGTGACCCTGGGAGGCGCTTGGCGGCTGCAACGAAGCGTCGAATGCGGGCGGCGCCGGCGGGAGAACAAGCGGCGGCGGCGGCGGCTGCTGCTGCTGCGGCGGCGGCGGCGCGTCGCCATGGGGCAAAATGGAAGGCATCGTCGGTAACACCTGGGGATGAGGCGAGCCAGGAGATGGGTCCCCAGGGCGCTGACCGGACGGCACCGTCGCTGAAAGCAGACGGGGAGCGGCAGAACCCGAGCGACGACAGAGGCGCAGCTGATTGAGATGCCGACGCACCTCACCAGAGGCCCCCAAAACCAAATACATCGCGCGGCCGAGGCAGCGAAGAATGCGCCCTGCGAGCCAACGCCGTGAACCTCGATAGGTGCGATAAAATACAACGTCGCCTGGAGCAAAAGCAGGAGTCTGCCGCTGCACAGGAACCTGATGCGGCGGATGCAGCAAAGACATCAAGGTGCGATGAGGACGACCGTGGAGCAACTCAGCCGGCGAGCGACCATCGCGGGGCTGAGAGCGATACGAAGACAAAAAGAGCAACAATGCGTCCTCCCGAGAATGCGACTCTTTCAATTTCAACATCTGTGACTTGAAAGTCCGGACCAATCGTTCAGCGGCACCGTTGGACTGAGGCGAAAACGGCGCGGATGTCAGATGTTGAATACCATTGGCCCGGCAGAATGACTGAAATTCTGCGGACATGAATTGTGGGCCATTGTCGGAAACAATAGTCTGCGGAAGACCCTCAATGCAAAAGATAGCAGACAACGCTTGGATGGTGGCGGAGGACGTCGTGGAAGACATCCGGACAACAAAAGGAAAATTACTGAAGGCGTCGACCAGAACCAACCATCGAGCATTCCAGAATGGACCAGCAAAATCAATGTGCAAGCGTTGCCAAGGGGAAGTGGCTTTTGGCCATGCAAAGACTTTCCGCGGCGGTGCGGATTGTTGTTCGGCACACGCCGGGCACGAAGAACACATATTCGTAATCGCAGCATCGATTCCGAACCAAGTACAGTGCTGACGAGCAAGTTGTTTCGTTCGCACTATACCCCAATGTCCTTGATGAAGAAGCCGTAAAACAGAGGACTGTAACGAACGTGGGACCACGACTCTGGACTGATCATTATCAGAACGCAACAACAAAACACCACGTCGAACAAAAAGTCTCTCCTTGTGAGCAAAAAATCGGCGAACCAACGGATCCTCGATCCGAGACTTTGACAAAGGCCATTGCGTAGCAACAAAACGTAAAACAGTAGCAAGGACAGGGTCAGCAGCTGTGGCTGTAGCGACACGACGAAAATCAATCGGAAACGATTCGACCACTTCATCGGTTTCCGAATCAATGAACATGCAAGCAAGTTCGGAAGAATCGAATGCTTTATCCTCAGCAACAGGCAAACGGGACAACGCATCGGCGTTTCCGTGCTTAGCAGTGGACCGATACAAGATCTCGTAGCGGTACTGCGAGAGGAAAATAGACCAGCGAATGAATTTCTGCGCTGTACGTGGAGGTACAGGCTTGGTCGGATGAAAAAGCGATGTCAAAGGTTTGTGGTCTGTGATGATGGTAAAGTGACGACCATACAAGAAATCATGAAACTTAGTAACACCAAACACGAGAGCCAAAGCTTCTTTCTCTATCTGTGAATAATTTCTTTGCGCAGACGAGAGCAATTTGGACGCAAAGGCAATAGGGCGATCATGGGAGCCAACTTTGTGCGCAAGCACAGCACCGATCCCGAAATCCGATGCATCGACCATCAACAAAAGGGGTTTCTGGGGATCGAATGGCGTAAGGCAAGTATTAGAAAGCAACGCCGATTTCAACTGGCGAAAGGCGCGTTCACATTCCGTCGTCCAGACGAACGGAACACCTGTACGGCGTAAGCGATGAAGCGGAGCTGAAATGAAAGAGGCATTGCGCACGTTCACTCACACCTTGTGATTCTACATTGTTCAATGTTCTTGCGACGTCAGGACGCAATGCGTGAGGAACAGTGCGCGCTCTGAAAAGTTTCGGTTGCGCGTTGACCTTCAGTTCCAATTGTGCTGCATAGTTTTTAGCGCAACCTAAGCCCGGTGCAAAAATGTCTGCAAATTCGTCACACAGCCGGGAAACACTATCTGGAGGCACAGTCTGATTCACAGATAGGACCTGATTTACAATAGACATGTTAAACAACTTAAATAAATCTAGACCAAACAAGTTCACTGCCGAAGAAGAACGAAGAACGTAAAATGACACAAGTTTTGTTTGTCCCTGGTATGTTGCAAGAAGGCTGCACTGTCCTAACACAGGAATTTTCTGCCCGGAATATGTAGTTAGCTTAACATTTGCGGAACGCAACGGAGGTGCGCCCAGTTGTTTGTACGTGTCGTGATTGAGCAATGAAACTGCAGCTCCGGTATCGAGCTGGAATGGTATCACTTTGCCTTCAAAGTCTAAGTCCACAAAAAGTTTATTGTTCTGCTGACGACAAGAGCGACTGTTTTGTGCAATTGGAACAGACACTGGTACAGAATCACTTGCTAATTGACGTGATTTCCGGCGACGTCGACGCACAGTTTTTGTGGGACGAACACAGTTACTGTTAGAGACAGTGTCACCGGACGAAGCGGAATTAACGACATGAATGTCCATAGGCGAAGGTCCACGAGCCTGGGTGTCCTTGAGTCGATTCCGGCGCGAAGCAAAGGGCCTGGAATGATTGTGATTGTCTGATCTGAGCTTTTTCTGGCAAACACTTTGAACATGTCCTTTCTTATTGCAGAAAAAGCAAATAGCTTGGCGTGACGGGCAATGTTCACGCGAATGTCTAGTAGCACACCGCGGGCATGATTTCACTACATTTGTGGGCTGGCGCGGCACACCTGGCTTAGCACGCGGCGGTCGCTGTGTCGCCGTGCGCGAGGCCCGGGTACCGGGCCGCGCAGCGCGTCCAGCGGGCCGGTTAATGTTACACACGGCTGGCGAAGTTTCAAAAGATTCCTGAGCACAGTCCAGTGTGTCCTGTCTATCCAATATGTCTATCACTTGTTGAAGGGAGGGATTAACTAGTTTCAAAATTTGCTCCCGTATGCGAACATCAGAAACGTTCTGTGCAATTGCATCACGCACCATTGTATCTGAATAAGAAAGACCACAGTCACATTCAAAGGCACAGTCCCTAGTAAGTCCTTGCAAAGTTGCTACCCACTCCCTATTAGTTTGACCGGCCGTACGTTTTGTACGAAAGAACGTATACCGTTTTGCAACCACATTAACTGTTTCTTTGAAATAGGCATCTAATGCAGACACAATTTCCTCGTAGGACAGAGTTGCTACGTCTCGTCGGGGAAACAATTTCACTATCACACGGTATGTGGACACACCGACACAAGAAAGCAAAAACGGCTGCCGCTCATTACCTTGAATTCTGTAGGCAGCAAGGTGGAAGTTGAACTGGCGAGACCACTCTTGCCACGTCTCATCGGCTGCCACGTATGGTCGAAAGGGAGGTGCAACAGCGTTCAGTGGCAGCGGTAGCGAAGAAGCGGCGGCGGCCGCATCGGTGTGCAGCGCACGTTGACCCTGGACGAGCTGTCCAAGGGCATCCAGTAACGCCTGCGTCTGCTGATTCTGCAAGCGATAAAATTCGGACAGTACATCTGGAGAATGGGGCGAAGCCATGACACAAATAAATGTAAGCAATCAGAAATAAATGTAAGCAATCAGAAAAAGGTCCTTTTCCCTCGTCGCCAATAATTGTAGTGTCGGTAGCTGGACCGACACCGTGATGTGGATTGCTGAAAAGGAATGCTAAACTAACGCTGTGGCCAATAGTGCACGCTCGGCATAACGCAGACGGGCGTGAAGTCTGGAACATGAGAACTTATGAATGAATAAGAAGAAAAGTATGTAGATGCTTTTTACTTAACTTTTATTGATTCCTTGGAATACATCTCTCTTGAATACTCGAAGCTATAGGCACTGATACAAATGGCTCCTGGTTAGTTCGTAGCCATTAACTTCTGATGGCTATTCTGTCTCTCGGCTAATGAGAGAGAAAGGCTTCGTACAACTGGGCGATAGCTAGGTTCGCGTACAACTGGGCGGTAGCTTGGTTCTCGTACAACTGGGGTCGAGTCCACTCTCGTATCACGAGACCTGCCTTGGTGGTGGCGCTAGGTCTGCGATCACAGTGGCGACACGCGGGTCCGACATGTACTACATGGACCGCGGCCGATTTAAACTACCACCTAGCAAGTGTGGTGTCTGGCGGTGACACCACAGAAGGTCTGGTTTGTTTTCGGTTCTAATCTCGATGGAGGCAGGTGGAATATCAGTAAAGCAATTTTAAGAAATTCCCGCGCCCCCAATGCATTTTATCGCTACCATTATCTGTACTGGCGCCCTGTGGATGTCAGTATAACACTCTTGTAGAATTTCATACATGTTACTGCCTACTTTTTCCGCTTCTGTCAATAATGGAATTGACTGAAGTGTGACACTGAATGATTTTTAACTGAATTTCGTTATGAATCTTCAGGCATTGCTAAATTTGTACACTTTCGTGGTAGGTCAGCAACGATAATCCAGTATGACTGGTCTGAACGTTGACACAGACCGTTACGAGGCCGAATGCGGATAATATTTTGGTAATTCGTAACGATCTGGGTTCTTTGTCTTACTAAAACAGTTATCTTATCTCGATGAGTTGAAATTCATTTTTTTTTTTTTTGGTACAGTTCATACCAATTAGCGCTTCTTCTTTCAGTTCTGTCTTATATTTACGTGTTGCATTACCACACTAATCAGCATTAATATAGTCATACAAATTATTGAAAACAGCCTAAAAAAGTTCAGATAGTTTGTCAATTTCACGCCTGTGCATAGTATGTTGGTAGTACTTCGTCGCCTTGCCTGTTATGCTGTGTAGCAGACTTTAAAGCCGTGCGGATCAGCATAACGAAAAGGCGAGGGGTCTCGCTCGTTTTGTCCAGGACTGTACATCTGGTGAACGGAGGCTCAAGGATGCAACAATTTGGAAAAAATCGAAAACATAGTGCCGCGTTGGCCGCTAAGCGCCTGCGAGGCAGCATGATGCAACCCGCTTGGGCCGTTTCGCCAGCGGGTATGCGTGCTGCTAGAGAGACTACAGCACGCGTACGGGATAACGCTCCCGCGCCGGCCGTCGCAGCGGCTAAGTCCGTTATCAGCCCTCTTATGTAATCAAGGTCATGCGCTCAGTGGCCTAGTGTGTCATGCGTACTTGTTAACACTGGTACCAACGTGTACTCCTAAACCCACAATTTTAATTTTGTTCATTTAAAATTAATATTTATACAGTTGCTGACAGGGCCGCGAAATGTTGAAAATATTAGAATAGTTTAAGTTAGATTAAGTAGTATTGTGTAAGCCTAGGGACCGATGACCTCAGCAGTTTGATCCCATAGGACGTTACCAAATAATAATAATAATAATAACCCTACCGGAAACAACACTATTAACAGCCCAGAGGCGACCTCTACGGGAATTTAAAAGTAAAATGGTCTATGGCCCTCACTTCTAATCACCAAATTTTAATTGGTCTCCTTACAATTGGAAAATAAGCCCGCCACTTGCCACGCAGTTCTGTCAACATAACGCCCTCCCAGGACGGTCACAGTCCTCGCGACTTCAGTTCCTATTTTTACCTAAAATGGGTTTGGTACTGCCTAGCTGCGACGTTTCCGAGGCACAACAGTCGCAGGCGGTTGACTGAAGCGGACTGATTGATATCTCGGTGCGAAGTGTGGCGCAGCGGACCGTCAAACTTAACATCTGTTATCAACTGCCCTAGGCACGGGCAGCAGTATCTAAATGGTCCCTTTGTCAGACACGTATTAATAGTTCTGCCGTTTAAAAATTTACAATCTTCTTAAATTTCATATAAATGGAGTTAAGTTTCATTTCGTTACTGAAACACTTTTAGCTCAACTGCATTTAATCTTGGCTAGGTGGAATTTTTAGAATGGAACTGACAATAAAACATGACCTTTGAACTGTCTTTTTAAGATTCCTTGTAACATTGTTATTTACAATACAGTTTTGAAATTTGGTACAGCTGTACTCTTTCATGAATGTAACAGAGTTCTGTACTGAGAACTTTCTATTACAGATACAGTGATGTCTAATCTACTACGTATAAAGACGTTTCCGTTCCAAATTTGGTTTTTAGTAAATAACTTGAAAACTAATAGAGGTAGCTTCATGTTGTCACATACTTAAATGTTTATACGTGAAACTGAGGCTACATACGAATTTTCAGCTTTCTGAGTCTAATATTTAGCAGCTTCTGTGGTGTCACCACCAGACACCACACTTGCTAGGTGGTAGCTTTAAATCGGCCGCGGTCCATTAGTACATGTCGGACCCTCGTGTCGCCACTTTCAGTGATAGCAGACCGAGCGCCACCACACTGCAGGTCTAGAGAGACGTACTAGCACTCGCCCCAGTTGTACGGACGACGTAGCTAGCGATGCACACTGACGAAGCCTCGCTCATTTGCAGAGCAGATAGTTAGAATAGCCTTCAGCTAAGTCAATGGCTACGACCTAGCAAGGCGCCGTTAGCAGTATATTGTCTGAAACTGTAGTCTCTCACTTGTATCGTCAATAGCGATGTACCAAGGATGGATTAAAGTTAAGTATTCCAGAAGCTACGTACTTTTCTTTACAGCATTCATTACGTATCCTGTTTCAGACCTCACGCCATCCTGCGTGAGCTTATAGCGTGTATTTCGGTCACCTCAAACCACACTGTGTCGGCACTTCTGTCGACAAATCAGCTTCAATGTTTCGTAAAAACACCGATTTTAAACAAAATATCTGTCTGATCAAGTTGACAATTGTACCTTTAAATTGTTACATAAATTTGCATATTCTGACTATTTTTCATATTTCTGCTTTTATTATTCAGTGCCACTTATTTTCTCCTATGATCATAATTTTGCCTGACATATTCATCTGATCTTTCTGAGACTGTACAATGATAACATTGGTATACTTAAGTATACACTGACGAAATTTGAAATAGTTATTTTAATCTTTAATTTCACTCTTAAATTATGGTGAAATCCTTGGTATGTTTAGCACAGGTGCGCTGTGATCACGTGGCGCTGGTAGCAGTGAAATGGAACAAGCCCCGGGACACTCGATTGCCTCTGTTCCTCTTACAACGATACAGGGCTTGTTTCGCCACAACAGCTTCATCACTACAAAAGTGAAATCCTCCACTGTGGTCTAGCATTGTCATGTCGAAGGAGGGGATGCTCTGTATGTGGACGAACTCTTCGAATTTGAAAGTGGATTACAGTATGCTGTATCTCTCACCCCGAGATGTAGTAGTTACTTTACACATCGCCTTGCTGCACGCTACAATTTTGAGTCCTCTAGTGGCAGAGAACTGCAAATACGTAGACATGAAGAAGAAAGACGTAGAATGTTAATAACTTTAGTTTTAGAGCTTTCAGATTAAAAGTGAGGATGCATTACTTTTCAGTACACTCTCGTATTATTCAATAAACCACTTATTACAAATAGAAGTGAGTAGATTGTCGGGAATTTCTGCAGATTAACGATTTTTTGCTCTGCACAGTGCCTTTACTAACTTTTGCCTGTCATCATTTGCGCGTTATTTTTTCACCCGGAAGTGCAACAGCCTTTGATTCGTCACCATTTTCCAGACTTTGTTGTGAAACAACTGTGGAGCTTTTCAGTTCATTGTTCACCTACTAGGCACACATTTCTCGAGAGCACGATTTACAATCTGTTTAAACTTTTCCAATAATTCCTATTCGTCCTTCATACTGGAACTAAAAGATGTGAATTCATTGTCTAAATGAGATATTAACAACTACTTGTGTGTTTTTTCTAGCACAAAAACTCGCCTAGCCCTCGTGGCTGATTTATTAACTTTCGTAGCCATAGCCACTATGTTGACATCATGACACTCCCGTGTCTGCACTTACGCCATCGGTAAGGTCCGGCCTATTTGTGGCCACAAGGTCTAAGATATTTCATCTGAATGTGGGTTGCCGATCTGTCAGTTCAAGACACTTTTGGGAAAGCATGTGCTAAAGTGCTTCACGAGACTGTCTGTACCCCTTGCAGTGAATCACAGACGCCCCAGTCTACACTAGTTAGATTAAAGATGCCTCCAAAAATAATCTGGGTATTTTCACGTCACTAACGGTAGAATTTCATTGAATGTCTATATAACTGTCACTGCGGTATCGGGTGTCTTCTAGAAAGATCCAAAAATTTACTTTATTTCACAAAGTTTTGAACATGTCTGCGTAGTCAGCTACAGTTTACAAAGTAAAATTAAAGCAATAACAGCCTTCGATCGCAAAAAAGAAGTCTTTTCACGCAGGTTTCGGCACTACTATGAGTGTCTTCATCAGAAGTAAACCACTCAAACTGGCCTATAACAAAAGTACAAAATTATAGTCTGATGCTATTTGTAGCTCGACATGTGCGACCAGCCCATAGCGGCTTGCCTTCCATGTATTCTATTTCAAAATTTTATGACTAAAGATTTATCGCTTGATATTTATTTTACACGTGACATGAAAGTACTTTTTCCTTCTTGTGCTGTTAGTTAGTACTTACATTTTTTTTTTAATTTTCCTGTGATTTTGTACTTATGTTATAGGCCAGTTTGATTGTTTTACTTCTGATGAAGGCACTCATAGTAGTGCCGAAACCTAGCTCAAAAGACTTCTTTTTTGTGACCGAAGGCTGTTATTGCTTTAATTTTAACTTGCTTTCACCTAGATCTGTTATAAACAACCAGATAACTTTACTATTACTCTCAATATTGACTTTAATTGGGGCAACACTTTTGTCAACTCCAAGGAACACCCCCCTGCTGTGACGTCTTCAAGCAGTCAGATAGTGTCTCATACGTAATAGCAGTGTGTTTGTACCTTTTGTTATAAATAATTTAACACACAAATGTTAATAAAGTTGTTTACATTTACCCTTCATATATGGTAATAACTTTATTAAACTGGTCTTGTTTTTGCATTCTGGACGTTGTCATTGGATTTTCTGTAGCTCTTACCGAACTGAATTTAGGATTTTGGTAAAAACAAAAAATGGTTCAAAATGCCTCTAAGCACTATGGGACTTAACAGCTGAGATCATCAGTACCCTAGACTTAGAACTACTCAAACCCAACGAACCTAAGGACATCACACACATCCGTTCCCGAGGTAAGATTCGAACCTGCGACCGTAGCAGCAGCGCGGTTCTGGACTGAAGCGCCCAGAACCGCTCGGCCGGTAAAAATAACATTTCATTTGCATCTTCATGTTTTCGCAGCTCAATTACTGCTCCATTAAATTTCGGGCGTGCGGCTGCATAAATTCCGCAACTTCTTCTAATATTTCAGCCATATAGTGTTCGACTGCCTTCAGAGTGAGCTAAAAGAAGGGCGCTCCAGCACTCGCTCGCGGACGCGCCACTGCGCATGTGGCTACAGACGAACAGCCGCCAGATATGTTGATCTATGCTCGAACAGCTTCTTCAACGGCGCTGCTGAACTCGGCTATTCGAGAAACCTCTGATCTTGGTGCAAAGTTCAATCCTGTACCGAAAACCATCGTCGTAGCGTCGTCCAGATATCAGCCACCATACCACAAGCAGCTGAAATTCACTTAGCGACGATTTAATTAACAGAGATAGCGGTTTCTTCTTGAGTAACTCATAGAATTCGGCACTTTCTTTGATAGATTTCCAAAGACGTCACCTCAATTCAACTCACAGTGATACATCGAGTTCTCAGCGTAGATCGACCACATAGCCATACATCTACACTAAAGAGCCAAAGAAACTGGTACACCTGCCTAATATCGTGTAGGCCCCCGCGGACACACAGAAGAGCCGCAACACGACATGACATCTGCTCGACTAATGTCTGAAGTAGTGCTGGAGGGAACTGACACCATTAATCCTGCAGGGCTGACCATAAATCCGTAAGAGTACGAGGAGTGCAGATCTCTTCTGAACAGCACATCGCAAGGCATCCCAGATATGCTCAAAAATGTTCATGTCTGGGGAGTTTAATGGCCAGCGGAAGTATTTAAACTGGGAAAAGTGTTCCTGGAACCACTCTGTAACAATTCTGGACGTTGTCGCATTGTTCTACTGGAATTGCCTAAGTCTCTCGGAATGCACAATGCACATGACTGGATGCAGGTGATGAGACAGGATGCTTACGTACGTGTCACCCACCTGTCGTAGTCGTATCTAGACGTATGAGGAGTCCGATATCACTCCAAATGCACACGCCCCACACCATTAAATAACCTCCATCAGCTTGAACAGTCCCTTGGTGACATACAGGGTCCACGGACTCATGAGGTTGTCGCCATACCCGTGCACGTCCATCCGCTGGTTACAATTTGAAGCGGGACTCCTCCGACCAGGAAAAATGCTTCCAGTCATCAACAGTCCAATGTCGGTGTTTACGGGCCCAGCTGAGGCGTAAAGCTTTGTGTCTTGCATTCCTGAACGGTACACGAGTGGTCCTTCGGTTCCGAAAACCCATATCGATGATGTCTCGTTGATGGTTCGCACGCTGACACTTGTTGATGGCCGAGCACTGAAATTTGCAGAAATTTGCGGAAGGGTTGCACGTCTGTCACATTGAACGGTTCTCTTCAGTCGTTGTTGGTCCCGTTCTTGCAGGATCTTTTTCTGTCTGCAGCGATGGCGGAGATTTGATGTTTCACCGGATTCCTGATATTCACGATACACTCGTGAAATGGCCGTACGGCAAAATCTCCGCTTCATCTCTGCCTCAGAGACGCTGTGTCCCATCTCTCGTGCGCCGACTATAACGCCACGTTCAAACTCACTTGAATCTTGAATCATGATATCCTGCCATTGTAGCAGCAGTAACCTATTTAACAAGTTCGCCTTGTTGTCATATATTGGCGTTGCCGACCGCAGCGCCGTATTCTGCCTATTTATCTACATCTACATCTATACTCCGCGAGCCACCTTACGGTGTGTGGCGGAGGGTACTTATTGTACCACTATCTGATCCCCCCTTCCCTGTTCCATTCACGAATTGTGCGTGGGAAGAACGACTGCTTGTAAGTCTCCGTATTTGCTCTAATTTCTCGGATCTTTTCGTTGTGATCATTACGCGAGATATATGTGGGCGGTAGTAATATGTTGCCCATCTCTTCCCGGAATGTGCTCTCTCGCAATTTCGATAATAAACCTCTCCGTATTGCGTAACGCCTTTCTTGAAGTGTCCGCCACTGGAGCTTGTTCAGCATCTCCGTAACGCTCTCGCGCTGACTAAATGTCCCCATGACGAATCGCGCTGCTTTTCGCTGGATCATGTCTATCTCTTCTATTAATCCAACCTGGTAAGGGTCCCATACTGATGAGCAATACTCAAGAATCGGACGAACAAGCGTTTTGTAAGCTACTTCTTTCGTCGATGAGTCACATTTTCTTAGAATTCTTCCTATGAATCTCAACCTGGCGCCTGCTTTTCCCACTATTTGTTGTATGTGATCATTCCACTTCAGATCGCTCCGGATAGTAACTCCTAAGTATTTTACGGTCGTTACCGCTTCCAATGATTTACCACCTATGGCATAATCGTACTGGAATGGATTTCTGCCCCTATGTATGCGCATTATATTACATTTATCTACGTTTAGGGAAAGCTGCCAGCTGTCGCACCATGCATTAATCCTCTGCAGGTCCTCCTGGAGTACGTACGAGTCTTCTGATGTTGCTACTTTCTTGTAGACAACCGTGTCATCTGCAAATAGCCTCACGGAGCTACCGATGTTGTCAACTAAGTCATTTATGTATATTGTAAACAATAAAGGTCCTATCACGCTTCCCTGCGGTACTCCCGAAATTACCTCTACATCTGCAGATTTTGAACCGTTAAGAATGACATGTTGTGTTCTTTCTTCTAGGAAATCCTGAATCCAATCACAAACCTGGTCCGATATTCCGTAAGCTTTTCACTAAACGTAAGTGCGGAACCGTATCAAATGCCTTCCTGAAGTCCAGGAATACGGCATCAATCTGCTCGCCAGTGTCTACGGCACTGTGAATTTCTTGGGCAAATAGGGCGAGCTGAGTTTCACATGATCTCTGTTTGCGGAATCCATGTTGGTTATGATGAAGGAGATTTGTATTATCTAAGAACGTCATAATACGAGAACACAAAACATGTTCCATTATTCTACAACAGATTGACGTAAGCGAAATAGGCCTATAATTATTCGCATCTGATTTATGACCCTTCTTGAAAATGGGAACGACCTGCGCTTTCTTCCAGTCGCTAGGTACTTTACGTTCTTCCAGCGATCTACGATAAATTGCTGATAGAAAGGGGGCAAGTTCTTTAGCATAATCACTGTAGAATCTTAAGGGTATCTCGTCTGGTCCGGATGCTTTTCCGCTACTAAGTGATAGCAGTTGTTTTTCAATTCCGATATCGTTTATTTCAATATTTTCCATTTTGGCGTCCGTGCGACGGCTGAAGTCAGGGACCGTGTTACGATTTTCCGCAGCGAAACAGTTTCGGAACACTGAATTCAGTATTTCTGCCTTTCTTCGGTCGTCCTCTGTTTCGGTGCCATCGTGGTCATCGAGTGACTGAATAGGGGATTTAGATCCGCTTACCGATTTTACATATGACCAAAACTTTTTAGGGTTCTTGTTTAGATTGTTTGCCAATGTTTTATGTTCGAATTCGTTGAATGCTTCTCTCATTGCTCTCTTTACGCTCTTTTTCGCTTCGTTCAGCTTTTCCTTATCAGCTATGATTCGACTACTCTTAAACCTATGATGAAGCTTTCTTTGTTTCCGTAGTACCTTTCGTACATGATTGTTATACCACGGTGGATCTTTCCCCTCGCTTTGGACCTTAGTCGGTACGAACTTATCTAAGGCGTACTGGACGATGTTTCTGAATTTTTTCCATTTTTGTTCCACATCCTCTTCCTCAGAAATGAACGTTTGATGGTGGTCACTCAGATATTCTGCGATTTGTGCCCTATCACTCTTGTTAAGCAAATATATTTTCCTTCCTTTCTTGGCATTTCTTATTACACTTGTAGTCACTGATGCAACCACTGACTTATGATCACTGATACCCTCTTCTACATTCACGGAGTCGAAAAGTTCCGGTCTATTTGTTGCTATGAGGTCTAAAACGTTAGCTTCACGAGTTGGTTCTCTAACTATCTGCTCGAAGTAATTCTCGGACAAGGCAGTCAGGATAATGTCACAAGAGTCTCTGTCCCTGGCTCCAGTTCTGATTGTGTGACTATCCCATTCTATACCTGGTAGATTGAAGTCTCCCCCTATTACAATAGTATGATCACGAAACTTCTTCACGACGTTCTGCAGGTTCTCTCTGAGGCGCTCAACTACTACGGTTGCTGATGCAGGTGGTCTATAGAAGCATCCGACTATCATATCTGACCCACCTT
Source organism: Schistocerca piceifrons (assembly GCF_021461385.2). Taxonomy (NCBI): domain Eukaryota; kingdom Metazoa; phylum Arthropoda; class Insecta; order Orthoptera; family Acrididae; genus Schistocerca; species Schistocerca piceifrons. Next base: position 176,509,023 of record NC_060149.1, on the reverse strand, counting down.
TGATACTTAACTTAACCCAGATTATTTCACATTCGCATTCGCTAATAACTTCACTGGATATTATTGAATTCTTTACTGCTATAAATACTCCTCCACCATTGGCGTTTATCCTATCCTTGCGGTATATATTCCATTCTGTGTCTAGGATTTCGTTACTGTTCACTTCCGGTTTTAACCAACTTTCCGTTCCTAATACTATATGCGCACTATTTCCTTCAATAAGAGATACTAATTCAGGAACCTTGCCCTGGATACTCCTGCAGTTTACCAATATTACGTTAACTTTTCCTGTTTTTGGTCTCTGAGGACGGACGTTCTTTATCAACGATGATAATGTCCTCTCTGGTAAGCCGTCAGGTATTTTATCGTTTCGCCCAAGGGGGGGTCCCTCTAACCTTAAAAACCCCCGTGTGCACGCCACACGTACTCTGCTACCCTAGTAGCTGCTTCCGGTGTGTAGTGCACGCCTGACCTGTCTAGGGGGGCCCTACAGTTCTCCACCCAATAACGGAGGTCGATGAATTTGCAACCATTATAGTCGCAGAGTCGTCTGAGCCTCTGGTTTAGACCCTCCACACGGCTCCAAACCAGAGGACCGCGATCGACTCTGGGCACTATGCTGCAGATATTAAGCTCAGCTTGCACTCCGCGTGCGATGCTGGTTGTCTTCACCAAATCAGCCAGCCGCCGGAAGGAACCAAGGATGGCCTCAGAACCCAAGCGGCAGGCGTCATTCGTTCCGACATGTGCTACTATCTGCAGCCGGTCACACCCAGTGCGTTCAATAGCTGCCGGAAGGGCCTCCTCCACATTACGGACGAGACCCCCCGGCAAGCACACCGAGTGCACACTGGCATTCTTCCCCGACCTACCCGCTATTTTCCTGAGGGGCTCCATAACCCGCCTAACGTTGGAGCTCCCTATAACTAATAGGCCCGCCCTCTGTGACTGTCGGGACCTTGCCGGAGAATCGGCCACTGGCCCAACAGGCGAGGCATCCTGTGGTGGCTCGGAAACGATGTCATCACCACTAGGAAGCACCCCGTACCTGTTGGAAAGGGGTAAGGCAGCTGCCACGCGGCCAGATCCCACTTTCGCCTTTCGGCCAGGCACGCGCGAGCCCACCACTGTCCGCCATTCACCCTGGAGTGATGGCTGACCGGTAAGATGCTCACTGCCGGAAGACGCAGCGACATCAGGGGTTCCATGTGATTCCAAGGCCACCGAAGTAGGCATAGGTCTCACCACAGTTGCCCCAACGCCACTACGAGCCGACGCCTGCGCCTCGAGCTCGATGAGCCTAACAGACAAAGCCTCCACCTGCCCCCGAAGAGTGGCCAATTCTCCTTGCGTCCGCTCACAACAACCACAGTCCCTACACATGACTATGTTTACCCTACTCTATACGGTGACAAATTCCCAAGATAATCTTCTGATGAGCTACTCTGATAATCAAGAAACACTCACTGAAATACGAGACGCGAAAACTACGCTAGGTTTTCCCAGAAAAACTATTTAAAAGCTAAGCGCAGCAAATAAGTACAAAAACGCTTTATACAAACAGTACTCGCTGCTGCTGGTGCTCTCGCTCTGGCTGTCACAAGACAACTCTGTACTTGATAAGCATACCTATTCCTGTTTCTTTGGCACTTCAGTATAATTCATGCAGATGTGTACGTATCTGCCGCCGATCAACGTGTCTGGAGCCTGCGTATATGTGACCACATGGTGGCGCTGCGTGCGAGTTTAAAACGCCAGATTGAGTGCTGTAGCGTCAGTCATTTCGCTCAGTCTGAAGGTAGCCGGACGGTACATTGAAGAAGTTGAACTCATTTGGTCGCACGCTCTACATTTAATGGAGCATGTGTACTTTAGTTTTGAACGCTGTCGGAATCTCGCCAGGATACCCAGCTTCACCCCTTTCCACTGTGGAGAAATTTACTGACTTGTCGGGTATTTACTCACTTCCCAGTTTTTGCTGCGGCCGCTCGGAGTGTGCAGCGGCTCTTGCTTACCTACACTATGTTATCAAAAGTATCCGGACACCTGGCTGAAAATGATATACAAGTTAGTGGCGCCCTCCATCAGCAATGCTGGATTTCAGTGTGGTGTTGTTCTACCCTTAACCTTGATGTCACCTTCCATTCTCAAAGGCATACGTTCAAACAGGTGCTGGAATCTTTCTTGGGGAATGGCAGCCCTCTTTCCTCACGGAGTGCTGCACTCAGGAGAGGTATCGATGTCGGTCAGTGATACCTGGCACGAATTCGGCGTTCCAGAACATCCCAGAGGTGTTCTACAGGATTAAGGTCAGGACTCCGCGCAGACCAGTCCATTACAGGTCTGTTGTTATGGCGGCGGTATAAAATGCACTGTTCATAAAAACACTGACGTACGATAACTACTAGTTCGTTGCTTGTGCTGGCGTGAGCTAATCAATGGATCTCAGATGGTAGTAACATCACACTGCAACATTAGCTGCAGACACTGGTCACTTCATACCTTGCTGCTGGTCGCTGCAGTCCGTCGTAAATTACGCAGACTTCCTCAAGGAGTGCCATGTGCTTTTTGAGCGGGAACAGCAAATATATCGCTCACAAGCCGTCTCCTTCGAAATGTTGCATCCTGCAAGCTTTATTGTCCATCTGACTTGCTGACACACCATAAATCCAGTTCGTGTTTGTTGTAAGCTCACTTTTAACTGTCTATAAGCAACGTTACCGTACCGTACTTAAACCGTCACTTTCGCGCCGCGTAATCTCTGTTCTGCACCTGAACAGTTCCAGAACACATCTCTCTCTCTCTCTACTGCCAAATTCACGCGCCAACCTGCATTGTCCGCGTTCTCGGGGATTTCCCTCACATTTAAACATTAATTTACACTATACCAAGTTCTCTATTTACAAACGGACATAGCATAACATTACCATATTCAATTACAGGGTGTTACAAAAAGGTACGGCAAAAGTTTCAGGAAACATTCCTCACACACAAAGAAAGAAAGTATGTCATGTGGACATGAGTCCGGAAACGCTTACTTCCCATTTTAGAGCTCATTTTATTGCTTCTCTTCAAATCACATTAATCATGGAGTGGAAACACACAGCAACAGAACGTACCAGCGTGACTTCAAACACTTTCTTACAGGAAATGTTCAAAATGTCCTCCGTTAGCGAGGATACATGCATCCACCCTCCGTCGCATGGAATCCCTGATGCGCTGATGCAGCCCTGGAGAATGGCGTATTGTATCACAGCCGTCCACAATACGAGAACGAAGAGTCTCTACATTTGGTACCGGGGTTGCGTAGACAAGAGCTTTCAAATGCCCCCATAAATGAAAGTCAAGAGGGTTGAGGTCAGGAGAGCGTGGAGGCCATGGAATTGGTCCGCCTCTACCAATCCATCGGTCACCGAATCTGTTGTTGAGAAGCGTACGAACACTTCGACTGAAATGTGCAGGAGCTCCATCGTGCATGAACCACATGTTGTGTCGTACTTGTAAAGGCACATATATATATATATATATATATATATATATATATATATATATATATATATATATATTAATATTTTTACTGTACAGTCGTGGACAAAACGAGCGAGACCCTCGCCTTTCCGTTATGCTGATCCGCACAGCTTTAAAGTCTGCTACACAGCGTAACAGGCAAGGAGACGAAGTGCTACCAACATACTATGCACAGGCGTGAAATTGGAAAACTATCCGAACTATGTCAGACTGTTTTCAATCATGTGTAAGACTATATTAATGTTGATTAGTGCGTTAAACACAACACGTAAATATAAGATACAAATGAGAGAAGAAACGCTAATTAGTATGAACTGTATTAAAAAATGAATTTCAGCTTATCGAGATAACATAACTGTTTTAGTAATACAAAGTACTGCAGATCGTTACGAATTAGCAAAACAATATTCGCTTTCGGCCGCGAAACGGTCTGTGTCAACGTTCAGACCAGTCATACTGGATTACCGTTGCTGACCTACCATGAAAGTGTGCAAATTTAGCAATGTGTGAAGATTCATAACGAAATTCTGTTAAAAATCATTCACTGCCACGCTTAAGTCAATTCAATTATTGATAGAAGAGGAAAACGTAGGCGGGAACAAGTATGAGATTCTACATCAACAGGGCGCCGGTACAGAACAAAGGTTGCAATAAAACGTATCGGGGGCGCGATAATTTCTTAAAATTGCTTTACTGATAGTCTAAGAGTGGGACGGTAGAGAAATAGTCCGAAGTTGGTTCGATGAACCCTCTGCCAGACACGTAAGTCTGGATTGCAAAGAAATCCTGTAGATGTAACAACGAAATTATGTTGTAATTGAGACATGTGAGTTACATTTGATTTGAACATCGAAGTTGTTTGCTGTTTATTTATTTTTTGTTCATTATTTTCAGCCATAGACAAACACCTTGATGCTTTAAATTCATACTGAAATAAAGTGTCAATCATGGACCAATAACAATAAATTCTTAACTACTTGTTATAGTACTGCAGTATCTGCCAGCGTCTTCAGAAGTGGATATCGCATAAACGTTCCTAGGGTGTTTATAAGTGGCTATTGCAGAAGGCTTCGAACAAAATTTGAATGTAGCTTCGTAAAGCTCCCGTGATCAAACGATCAGAGTCCTGGCGAATACAGTTCAATCCTCACTAGACAGTATATATTATCATTATATATGAGGTGAAAAGGGTTTCGCCGGGAGCGGATTTTTTTTTTTTTTTCTTTTTTTTATCTTGTTCGTTGCGTTTGGTAGTCGCGGACGTCACAAGAAGACATCCGTTAAAGGTCGTTTGTTGATCCTTCCACTCAGTTTTTTTTTTTTTTTATCACAGAGGCCAACCAGCTCTCTGACTGGACACGCTGAACTACCGTGCCGGCGTTCTACGCGCTGCAGTCTCGAACTGCGCGGCTATTTCAGTCGCAGATTGGAATCCTACCACGGGCATGGATGAGTGTGGTGTCCTTAGGTTAGGTGGGTTTAAGTACTTCTAGGTCTAGTGGACTCATGACCTAAGCGGTTTGGTTGCATAGTTCTTAGAGCCATGTTTTGACCTTTCGCGTAAATTTTCTTTACATAAACGGCCGTATCTTTAGATTGCGTTGACATAGAAGCTCACTTTTTTACACTACCAAGGGACCGTATTCCGCAGGAAGTGAGATACATTTCCGCTTATTATGTCTACCCGTACTCGAGGTAAACGGGTTTTAAGGGTTCGGTAGACAGATAGACGGTCAAGAAAGTGAGACTAGTAGGGTTCCACTTTTACCGATTTAGGTGACGAAAATAGCTACGACAGTTACTGAAGATGAGGGCCGCGTAAATAATTACCCCTACTCTTTATTCGAAATGTTCTAGTTGCAGTCGATACATCAGCATATTACTCGTAGCTACACTTTCGATCCAAATCACGTTTACAGGAATGCAAATAAAATCCATTTGCCTATACACGTGGTGATTCAGATCCCAATATTAATGCGATCATTCCTTGCCAGCTAGCTTAAGAAACACTTCGGCTAATGAACGTTTTCTGGCTGTGGCGAGTCTAATGGAGAATTGGAAACATTGTATAACACGTTTGGCAGCTATGTAGCCGTTTATTTCCTGGGGTGGTGCAGAATTGTCCTACTAAATATACTCGGTAATAACAGTATTTTGTTATTTCGAGAAAGATCCGAATGACTGTCACATAAGCGGTGACATAAAGGTAGAAAATTCGTGTTTTTGATTCCAGAAAGCTCTATGCAACAGAAACTGCAGATCGTTTTGCCATTTTCATTGCGAAATTGCCGACATATTCATGTCTGGGGTAATAATAGAGGGCTATTTGCCTGGGTTGTCTGCTAGCATAGTGAAAGGTGTATGCTACTGCAAGGGAGGTATGGTTTGTTTTCGGTTTTAATCTCGAGTGAGGCAGATGGACTATCAGTAAAGCAATTTTAAGAAATTATCGCGCCTCAATACGTTTTATTGCTACCTTTATTCTGTACTGGCGCCTGGTGGATGTCAATATTAAACTCTCGTAGAATTTCATACTGGTTACTGCCTACTTTTTCCGCTTCTGTCAATAGTCGAATTGACTTAAGAGAGGCACTGAACGATTTTTAACTGAATTTCGTTATGAATCTTCACACATTACTAAATTTGCACACTTTCATGGTAGGTCAGCAACGGTAATCCTGTATGACTGGTCTGAACGTTGACACAGACCGTTTCGCGGCCGAAAGCGAATATTGTTTTGCTAATTCGTAACGATCTGCAGTACTTTGTATTACTAAAACAGTTATGTTATGTCGATAAGCTGAAATTCATTTTTTTAATACAGTTCATACTAATTAGCGTTTCTTCTTTCATTTGTATCTTATATTTACGTGTTGTGTTTAACACACTAATCAACATTAATGTAGTCTTACACATGATTGAAAACAGTCTGACATAGTTCGGATAGTTTTCCAATTTCACGCCTGTGCATAGTATGTTGGTAGCACTTCGTCTCCTTGCCTGTTATGCTGTGTAGCAGAGTTTAAAGCTGTGCGGATCAGCATAACGGAAAGGCGAGGGGTCTCGCTCGTTTTGTCCACGACTGTACATAATAATATTATCCTAGTTCAATGCTTATTTATTTCGTCGTCCGAGCGGAGCACTATTCAGATACTGTCTTACTCGTATTGCTATTTCATTTGACTGCCGCCAGGCGGAAGCACCTGTGCTTTTCTTTGTGCAACTATCCAACAGATGGCATGAGTGTTCACTTATTCAACTGTTGTGCCTTGGCTATGCTTCATTGTGGCATTACATATGCCCCTCTATTTCATCCCGGGTTGTTTATACAAGGTCGGGATGAAATACCAACCTGCCTCCTGTCATGTTTAGTATTGTTTGAAGCCATTACTTACATGTGCTAAATCATTTTGAATTCCTCTTGGAAAGACAGACATGTTACATGACACATATAATAATACTATGGTTATAATGGTGATTAAGAACTAATAAACAACATGATAATTTTCAGTTCAATTTGCCTATTCTAATTTAAATCACATAGTAACATGTTAATTCCTTCATTAAATACAGTCTTATATTACACATATATTTTTTAGTTTCTGCCAACCACCACAGTATCAAAACCTGCCCTATTATTATAGTATTTTCAAAATTTTACTAATACCTACTACAATTATATACAATAGTGGTATCCTCTACTTTTGGAGTCTCTTTCTTTATTTTTGAACTTTTTACTCTTGTATTCTCTTTGTATACAGCTTAAAGTCCTCTATATTCCGTACACCACAGTTTTTCTTTGACTTAGGAAAGATTAAATAGTATGCATTGGTATGAGATATGTCAGCCACCACAAAGGGACCTTTGTATACCTGAAAAAACTTTGAAATTTCTGAAGTAATTTCTTTGGATTTCTCGTAGGATTTGACCAACACGAGGTCTTAGTTAACTTTCCTTTCCCATCATGTCTTTTCTTCCTCCGTAACATACGTTTTTCCATATGTTCTTTAACTAGCCCTTTCTTTTCTTCTAAAGTCATCTCCTTTCTTCAAGGGAAGTTAATATTCTCTTCAACTATGTTAGCCTCTTTTATTCCCAGCATTATTTCATTTGAGGTAAATCCTGTACTTTCATGCCCCAGGTTATTTAAATCACTTTCAATGTCAGGTACGTACTTTCCCCAACTACTATGTTTGTCATGGCAGAATGTCCTACAGAGTCTACCTATCTCTTTCATATAGCGTTCGACTGGATTGCCTGCTGCATGGTATGCTGCTATGTATCTTAATTCTACTCCTTGCTCTTGCATACTCGTCTTCCATTTCTTTGAAATGAATTGATACCCATTATCTGACAGTATAACGTTTGGTTTGCCTATCTTTACAAAATAGTCCATAATCATTTTGTCACACACTGCTTTTCCTGTAGCGTTCTTCAGAGCATAAAATTTTACAAATTTTGAAAATACATCTACTGCTACTAAAATATAACGAAAACCTCCTATAGTCTTAGGTAATGGACCATAGAAATCCAAAGCCACAATTTCTAAGGTATCTTTGGGTAAAATGGATTGCATTAGACCCCTACTCTTCTGATTTGTTACCTTCACCTTCTGGCAGAGATCACACGTTTTCAATCTTGCATGGATCCTCCTTGCCATATTGTTAAAATATACTGATTCTGTCAATTTCTCCAAACATATCTTTGTTCCACAATGTCCATAACTTAAATGTATGCAATCAATTAATGCTACTACATGTTCTTCCGGCCAGCATACTCTCCACACATCTGACGTTTCCTCTCTCCTTCTGAACAATAGTCCATCAAATACACAATAATATTTTTGCATCTTATCATTACCCCTCTTTCTAAGTTCAGTTTTCACTAATACTAAAAATGGATTCTTATTCTGTTCCCTTCCTAAATTCTTATATATACTCTTGATTTCTTTCTTTCATCCCTTTTATGTAGCAAATTCTCTTGTAACCCTCTTCTCCTAACACTCCTTCTTCTGGTCTCATTCCTATAGGTAGCCTGGACAAATAATCTGATACTACGTTCTGTTCACCTTTTATATACTTTATTTCATTGTCAAGCTGCTGTAAATACAACACCCATCATGTCACTCTGGTATGTACTAGCTTAATTTATTAAGAAATGTCAATGCCTGGTGGTCTGTATACTATTACTTTATGTCCCCACAAAAAGTTATAAAAATTTTTAAATGCCCAAATTATTGCTAGTACTTCTTTTCCTGAAATGGTATAGTTACGTTCACATTTACTCAATGTCATGCTTGCAAATGCTATAGATTTTCTTTCCTCGCGCCCCTCCAAACTGACTACTTGGAATAAATGTGCACCTAATCCATTTCCACTGCTGTCCGTTTCTGAGCAAAAGGGCAGTTCTAAGTCTGGATGACTTAAAATACTATCATCACTAAGTTTCTCTTTCAGATGTTCAAATGCCTCCTGACACACTTATGACCAAACAAAAGCTTTACTTTTCTTTAGTAACTTATTGAGTGCTGGACTATTAAATGCCTGGACTGACACATACATTCTGTAGAAACAACACGATCCTTGAAAAGCTTTCAAATGCCTCCTACTCTTGAGCACAGGGAATTCCTTTATCGCTTTAATCTTCTCTGGATCTTTCTTAATTCCTTGACTACTAATTATGTAACCTACAAACATCATCTCACTTTCCACAAATTCGGATTTCTTCAGTCGTAACGTCATTCCTCCTTTATGCAATGCATGAAACATGTCTCTCAATATATTACAATGTTCCTTCCAACTTTTGGTAGCTATGATTACATCGTCCACATATACCGTAATTTTGCTACTCAACTCCTTTCCTAATACTTTGTCTAGAGCCCGTATAAATATGGATACTGAAATATTCAGACCAAATGGTACCACACAATATTGGTAACATTTTCCTCCAAATAAGAAAGCAGTATATTTTCTATGCTCCTTTGCCAGGCCTATTTGCCGATATCCTGCTGTTCAATCGAGACTACTTAAGTATTTAATCCCATTAAAATTTTGTATTATATCATCTAAACTGTCTGGTTTGTCACACTCTCTTTCTATTATTGATTTTAGCTTCTTGGCATCCAGTACTACTATAATCCCACCATCCTTTTTTCTGTACACACATAATCGTATTGTTATAATTGCTGTTACTTCTTTCTACTACTCCCAGTCTTTCCATCCTGTCCAATTCAGCAGCTACTGCCTTCCTCTTTGCTATAGCTTTATCAAATGGTCTTCTATAAAATGGTTCATGAGGTTTAATATTTAACCTACATTCAGAATCGATTACTCTTCCTGGTTCCTCAGAAAACACCTGTTCGTTTTCTACTAACAGATTATACAGCTCCTCCTTTTGTTGTTCATCAATACCGTCCACTTCACTCACCTTCTGATGGAACAACCTATTCTTGTCTAACCATAGATTCTCACTTTCACCAACATTTCCTTCCTCCCACTCTTCACAACATTCAACTACTGACTCTTCCACTATTTTGAGACAACCTAATCGTCCCTTCTCATCTACCATTTGTCCTGCAAAATTCACTGTGTATTCTGTACCCAAATATTTAAACAGCATCAGCCCTTGGTCACAATTAATTATTACTTGATTTTCCATCATCCAATCTGAACCTATAATCATATTTATAGTTAAATTAGGAATAACTAAAAACACACTTTCCATCTTACAATTGCCCATTTTGAAAGACAAATACACTTGTTTCTTCACAGGTTTATTTAACTTCCCTGTGGCACCTACTATCTTGAGTCCAGACACAGACATTTCTGGAATCTCATATTTACTACTAATATGTTTCCACAAGGACTCAGAAAGACAAGTTATCCCACTACCTGTATCTAATAACGCACATTCACTTACATCATACAACTGTACACTTATTAAGGGTTGGCCTAACCTAATTGATGACTCATCTTCCTCTTCTCTTAGAAAATCCTGTTCAATTGCCTCATTAGTCCAATCTGCTAACATTCCTTGCACTAACTTATCACTATACTTATCAGGTGGTTCCTTTTCCCTCTCTGTGACAAACTCTCTCTGGGGTATTTTTCTGTTTGTCTCTCCTACTGTGTTTTGACTCATTTCTATTGAGGAATTTTCATTATCACCTATCACACTTTCATCCTCTTGGATCACATCCCTACAATTGCCTCTTTTGACAAGGTAAACTTGTGTTTCCATTTCAGCATGGGTGGGATACTATCTTTCACTTAGATCTGCTCTTTGGGTACCATATAACCTCTCATGTTCTTGACTACGTTCACCTACTATCACCATATCACATTTACCATTAAATACATGCCCCTCTACACTAATGATTTCATTACCCATGTCTACCAACCTGTTACCTTCCTGGCTACTCTTTGAATTATTTCTTTTGAAACACTCTCCTTGCAAATTATGCTCCATCTGTGTACTCACACTACACAGTTCAATGTTATAAGTAGTACTTCCTCAATACTCTCGTCACTACTAGTTTCCTCATCACTGTGATCACTGCTATTACTTATTGATTCCTCCTCCATTTCACTACATATTTCGGGAATATCTTCAATATTCTCCTCTATTTCAATTCTACCCCTTCCTTTAACTTTCTCGTATCTACTACGAGTACCCTCTCCTAGCTCCCTCTCATACTCTATTAATCTTGTACCTAACTCATGTAAGTCATTTACCCAGTGATCATATCCTTCCTCACCACTAGTATTATTGGGAGACTTACTCTCAATAACTACACTTCCTACTTGTTTTCCGGTACAACCATTGATAATCTTTCCTATATTTCTGCAAGTACCAACCTTTTCCCTTTTAGATATCCCTTCTTTAACATTAGTTATGCTATTATGTTCATTTGCTGGCAAGGTATCATCTATGTCTACTTGATAGGCTTTCCTTAGCTTGTAATACGTATCTAGTTCCTTCTTTCTAGAAAATCCAGGTAAACCTTGTACCCATTTTAATTTAGAGTCCCATTCTCTCTTCCCCCATTGCTTCATATTTTTTCTCACACCAAGCATGGTATTCATTTTGTTCACTCTTATTGCAATAATTTACTTTCTGTCTATTATATTGCCTATTATTATTGTAATTCTTATTGTGGTGAAAATGTTGGTTCCTATTATACTGTTGTTGTGGCCTACCCCCATATTCCGCTCCAGTTCGGCCCTCTACTGTGGCGGTTTTTCGTTTTCCGACTGGTACTGAGGTCTAACATAGTAGTTACCTCTATCACCAAAACCTCTTCCACCTCTTCTACCTCTGTTAGTCCTCATTGCTCTCACTCCATATTCCTGCCTCTGTTCGTTCCTGTTATTATTACCATTAATATGGTAATTACTATAATTGTGTCTGTTCTGGTTATTGTAGTAGGACTTGTTTTCATTGCTCCTATTCCACACATCCAGTTCACCTATCCTTCGCAAGAAATCTTTCCTGTTACTACTTGCCAAGCTAATGTACCCTTGTACATTCCAAGGTAACTTCCTATGCAACACATGTAGCAAGTGCTCCTCTGTTACCAAACCCCTTACATTATCTACTTTTCGACACAAGTCCTAACAATATTTTCTCATGGTCTTGTTGCCGCCTAGTTTAAATGGTGCAGCATCCAAGAATTCCTGGTACACTTCACGCTGTTTACTTTTGGACCAAAATTCGTCTTCAAATTTACTCAAAAACTCTTCTAAAGTTTCACAGTCCCCTGCGGCCCTACTTGCCCAATTCCTAGCATCACCAATCATCTTAGTTCCTGCTATCATTATTCTATTTTTCTCAGGGAGTTCCCTGAGAATCAAAGTCCTACAAGCTTTCATAAAAGTTACAGGATGTATTTTGCCTTTCAGGTCAAATTTATCCAATTCGGCACCTACATGGTTATGACATGCCCCTCCAAATGAATATATGATAGCTGACTTCTTCACATCTTCCAAACTCTCAATCCTTTCAGCAATTTGTGAAGTTACTGTAATTAGCCCTCCTACCTCATTCACCTTCAATACAGAAATTTGTTGATGCACATGGTTAGCTAAGACTTTATTTTTACCATCTACATCTTGCTTTATTACTGCTACTACATTAACAATTTTGCTATCTACAGCCTCTTCAACTGCTTGCATTTTGGTTTCAGTGCTTGACGGAACTTGAATAATCTCGGTTTCCAATTCAGAAACGGATTCCTGTATTTCGGTTTTCATTTCCTGAGCTATTATCTCATGAGTTTCTTTAATATGTTTGACTTCAAGGTTTACTAATTCTACACTCTTTTCAACTGCACTAACACGTCCTTCATAGGTGTCTAGCCTCTCCCCCATTACTTTCAATGATGCCTCCATATTTCTATTGACAGTGTCTATTTTTTCGCCTAGTGAGCCTATTCTTTCATTCACTTCCCCTTTTATTTCATTCATATCCTCTTTCAGCGAACCTATATTTTCATTTACTTCCTCTTTCAGCAAACCTATATTTTCGTTTATTGTGCTTATGTTTCCATTCATTGTTTGCAACATGCCTACCAACATATTTATATCCCAAGTGGGTTCCACTACGTGTTCCATTTTTATTTTTCCTACATGTACTGGGTATGCAATTGCTCCTTCTAAATTACTTTGGTCACTATCTGTGACTTCCTGCTTTATAGTTTCGATCTTTACATTCACTGTCTTTTGTGAGTCCTCTTCAGCCCCACTACTCTTTGGACAACTATCGAACACGTTCTGGTTTACTCTCAAATACTGTGCCATTTCTGGTTCACTTGTGTTATCTTCCCCACTGTTACTATTTGGACTTCCGCCATCTTGCTCTACATTGTCCATGTCACTTAATAATTTTCGCTTGTCCGCCCTCTTGGAATTTCGTAAAAATTTAGAGATCGTATTACTTAAAATACACCCATTTTAACTGCAAAGTTCAGGACACTAATTTAAGATTAATGCCTCTTTCGCCTACGGTCGTCACGTGGCGTTCAAATACCACGCAAAATTGGCTACTGTGACCAGTAATATCTTTAGACTGTGCGGCATCGAACGTCTGGAAAGCGGCTATCGCGTGTAATAAGCCTTAATAGCTTTGCTATGTAGTTCAGACTACTACATGGAATTACTGAATAAATATTGGTGATGGCGTACAAGAAATCGAATATTAAAAGAATTCTGAATTTCATTAAATAAAATAACCTCTTTGAAGTGACTGAACAGAACGCAATAACTGGTGTACGTTAATCACGCCTAGCAGGCGAACAACATTTACGTAACACTTTACACACACATATGATAATCACTTGAACTTGGCTCAAATGGTTCAAATGGCACTGAGCACTATGAGACTTAACTGCTGTGCTCATCAGTCCCCTAGAACTTAGAACTACTTAAACCTAACTAACCTAAGGACATCACACACATCCATGCCCGAGGCAGGATTCGAACCTGCGACCGCAGCGGTCGCGCGGTTCCAAACTGTAGCTCCTAGAACCGCTTGGCCACTCCGGCCGGCACTTGAACTTGCTGTAAGTTAGATTGATCTACACCAACTGTCAATAATTATTTTAATATTACTGAATTTGCATTGTACTTAAGGTACAATGAGTACTGTGGTGGCAATAAATTCTTTAATTGAATAATCAATGAACACTATAGAACTGATGGTTACTAGAGATGTTAAGAACATTACTTCAGAATCATTTTGTTCTAATGAAACTGAATGAGTTTTTGCGTTGATAATGTACTGAGAAGCCGCCACATCGAGTTGAACTGTAATTAATGTGGCACAATACCTGGCGTCTTCTGTCAGTTGTATAATCCGGCGTTTGTTGGAAATGTTCGGCGTTAACTCCGATTATATCATCTTGTTGCCGATACTCACGTAATAGAGCATTTTTACTGGTATTGCTGCACACACAGTGATGGATTTTTGATAATAATGAACTATTTTCTGTAAATAATTGATGACACTCATGGAATGCACTTTGAATCACAAACTTATTATTTCACTCAGACATTATACTCTAGAGAACTTGACTTGATAAATACATAAACTGGTTCGCTACGGATAAATGCACTTGTTATGGCGGCGGTATAAAATGCACTGTTCAAAAAACACTGTCGTACGATAACTACTAGTTCGTTGCTTGTGCTGGCGTGAGCTCATCAATGGATCTCAGATGGTAGTAAGATCACACTGCAACATTGGCTGCAAACACTGGTCACTTCATACCTTGCTGCTGGTCGCTGCAGTCCGTCGTAAATTACGCAGATTTCCTCAAGGAGTGCCATGTGCTTTTTGAGCGGGAACAGCAACTATATCGCTCACAAGCCGTCTCCTTCGAAATGTTGCATCCTGCAAGCTTTATTGTCCATTTGACTTGCTGACACACCATAAATCCAGTTCGTGTTTGTTGTAAGCTCACTTTTAACTGTCTATAGGCAACGTTACCGTACCGTACTTAAACCGTCACTTTCGCGCCGCGTAATCTCTGTTCTGCATCTGAACAGTTCCTGAACACATCTCTCTCTCTACTGCCAAATTCACGCGCCAACCTGCATTGTCCGTGTTCTCGGGGATTTCCCTCACATTTAAACATTAATTTACACTATGCCAAGTTCTCTATTTACAAACGGACATACCATAACATTACCATATTCAATTGCATTCATTTTATATATATAAACCTAATATTAAATTAATATTTTTATTATACGTAATAATATTATCCTAGTTTAATGCTTCTTTATTTCGTCGTCCGAGCGGAGCACTATTCAGATACTGTCTTACTCGTAGCGCTATTTCATTTGACTGCCGCCAGGCGGAAGCACCTGTGCTTTTGTTTGTGCAACTGTCCAACAGATGGCATGAGCGTTCACTTATTCAACTGCTGCGCCTTGGCTATGCTTCGTTGTGGCATTACAGGGTGTTCTGATACTTTTCATCACATAGTGTATCTGGCCCAGTCTCTATACTGCAACTGCCAGCCCCAAACAGCTCAATTAAATTTTTTATTCCTTGACAAATATATGTATATGATCTACTGTATTAAGTCATATCCCCATTCCAAAACATAAATCTAAATTGTAATATTTTTTTCATGTAGATAACTAATTTAACAGCCATAATGCACTAGCAGTTTGGTTTGTAATGACTTGTGATATTTAACTATAACAAATAACAGTACAGTAATGTCAAATTTACAAGTTCTCTATCCTATGACAGGCTGAGAAATAATAATAATTGCAATATTAGACCCTCGACTACCAGTTCAAAATAAAGAGTCCCATTTCTTACCAATTACATTCCATGACTATGCAGCTCGAAACAATCTGTATCCTACATTACATGTTCAAATTTAGCACATCAGTGTCTTTCTGGCTTGAACCCATGAATTTTAGTGTGAGAGACAGACACACTAACCATTCATCCATCACCACCGGCAATAATGATAGCACTATTGTTAGTACTAATCAAGGTGACAGGATTTAACGACTAAGTGTAAGAATTCAATGGATTTTAATTAAAATAGACATTTAGCAATGAGAAATAATACAAAGTATTTTTAATATGAATGTGACAAATATGAGAAGTATTTGATGTTTTTTATGTTTATTTTGCGTTTAAATAGCTTAGCAAATTGGTTGGTATATGGGTGTTTCTTGCATGCTCATAAGAGAAGTATTTCTGTATTGCACTAGTCAGTAAGCAGAATTTAAAATATTGTATACTGAAAGGAAATTCAAATGTTAAAATTCATTTATTTCCATTCAAAATTAGGAAGTTTCTCAATTTCGTATGTGTGATAGACACACGACAGAGTAAAAAATACAAATTGTATCTCTCACTGAGTATTTGCATTAGTTGTGCACACAGATTTTCGAGCAAATGTTACAGCTAGTTTTTTGTTCTTGTATTTTAATTATTTGTGTCGTTGTGCATAGCAGTAGAAATCAATAAGAGTGCAAAGTGTCGCTCTCTCGAGCAATAAATTTGTTTCAAATCCTCTGGTGACTGTACAGATACTGGAAGTGTATTTTGCTATGATAAAGTTTTCAGTAACCATAGTTCATATGATGAGATTTTTCCGTTTATGGGTAAATGAAAAAAGTAGTCAGCACAACAAATGTCGAAGATCTGGAATTCTATCAGCACAGTGGTTAAACAGTCGTTCAGAAGGATGACGATTCGAATCGTTGCGCGACCATCAACATTTGGGGTTGTCCGTGCTTCCTATAAATCTTTTAAAGCAGGAATGGCCGAGAATTTGGCACACGATCGGGGCTCTGGCTTCAGTGCCATAGCATCCTTACCAAGCTACATGCTTCCCCACGCTGTCTGGGTGTAACAAGGGAGGCGACGAGAAAATTGCGAACGTGCCATATTTAAATGGCAATTCAGTCACACTGCATGCGACTTGGTGTTTCATATTTCTCAACAACGTAGATCACAAACAAAAGAAATTTGCACTATTATTTAATGATTTTTTTACACATAACATAATTTCTATTTCGTAGACACTGTCAGCAAACAGGAGATGCAGACAATTTCATAGATTTTCACACTCAGGTTTCCACATAATCGTGACCAATTTAGTTTCATAATCGAAGAAAAGCCTTTCACACACATGTGTTGATTGAAATATTTCATCGCGCTGGAAATGTCGTTATGGAGACGTAGAAACTCTACTAGAGGAAAACAACGCAGACCTCCTGGAAAGTATTAATTTGTCTTTTAAACAGGAATTACACTGCAGATCAATCAGTTCCATCTGCACATGCACAAAGACGCTTTCAACCTAAACGGCAAACTGTTCCGAAAACAGATGTAAGATTGGCAATGTCCTCTAAACTTTTAGGGAACCACCCCCCTAATTCTTCCAAGGCCACAACGGTTTCTTCAAACCTCGCGTGAGTTTAGGGATGTTAGATGGACTATTAGAATGTTAGCACTCTTATAATTAGCCCTTCCACAAAGCTGTTTTCTTTGTAAATGCATTCGCATCAAATCAGGTATGTTATTTCTCACATATCAGTGTCTTGCTTTGGGCAGTGTGTCGTCAATTCCACTTAAAATTCGAGTTCTGCAATACATTCTGGATATTCTAATTTTCGTTCCTGCCCAGCTTTCTCCGTCATGAATTCAACAATAGAGGGATTAAATCGAAACAGCTTTCAGCGCATACCGTTTGTCTTAACCAACGTACTTTGAAGTAATATATGAAGTCTCCCTATTCTTCATTCAGTTCCATTGAAGCCGCTTCATGTGACAGTGTAATAATGCGTGTGCCTTTAGAGAGTTTACTAATAGTACCAACAATTTAATCATGTGCTCTGTGCCAGCAAATTTAGCACAAAGTGCTTCCGAATGTACAGAATAATAAAAAATCCTATCTGTCGGTCGTTGTGCTTTTTCGCTCTTTCATCATCCACTAAATCCTTAAATTCTTTCTGCGTGGTGCTGTAATATTATTCCAGCCAAATTTGTGGAACCCATCCATTATGCGACTGCGTCATTCCCATTTATTTTTAAAAGCTTTTCACGATAGATCGCTAGACCGCCTCTTTTTGTACAAACAGCCACTTAACCTGAGCACTCTTTTATACCAGGAACAAACAGCGAATAGTAAACTGCGCTGACACCGCGATTCTGCCGAACTGAAGAAAGCCGTGCCGACAGAAATATACCGCACAGCAATGCTAAATGAATCGTCGCGCTGTACCGAGTATTTCTGAGACGTACCGAGCAAAGGTGAAACATGCTGAGCGTCGGCCCGTTCGTGACCCGCACATCGTACTCGCGTCCAGTTTGTCACGCCGTGGCCGACTCTGGCTTAATGCATACTCTGGGGTGTTTGTTTTGAAGATAACACTATCGATTTCTTTCCCCAAACAGGGGTTATGCGACGTTTCTGATGTTACTTAGCCGCCGGAATGTTAAACCCAAATACTTCTTCCTTCCGTATCGTCTGGTTATTAAAAACTACTGATAATTTGAAACACTTGTGTGCTAAAGGAAGGAAAGAATGTTTGTACTAAAATGTGTCTCTCGTACATAGGCATCTATTTAAAATGCAAGTTATCTATTCTCAACTTCCTTACCACGCTGTTGCACCACACTAGGCCTGTACTTATCGTAACATATTTGATACAAAACCGCTGTGTCATCATCAGCCGATAGGTGCCACTGGATGCGGATACGGAGGGGCGTGTTGTCAGCACATCTCTCTCCTAGTCCTCGTTGTCAGTTTTCGTGACCGGAGCCACTACCTCTCAGTCAATTAGCTCGTCAGTTGGGTTGGCCCCACAAGTGCTTAAGTACATCCCGCTTACCAAAAGCACTCGGCAGACCCGGCTGGTCACCCATTCGAGTACTGGAGAAGCCCGACAACTCTTAACTTCGGTGATCCGACGGCAACCGGTGTTACCATTGCAGGAAGGCCGGTGGCTAGTCTTCTGTAACACCATGTTGTAAAAGCTTCTGTGCTCGTTTTATGGCAACTGTTTACTGTCGCGTGCTTCACTACCACTTATGACTACTCTCCATGTGAACTTTCATAGAACTCTTACTAACATTTCAATTTATATTAAACGACAACATATTTCTCTTACTTAAAACAGCTTTTCATTTCATATATTCTTTATTTCTATCTTCTGCAGTTATTTTGCTGCCCAGATAGTAAATCTTTTCTACTACCTTCATTACCTCATTTCCTCATATAATTCCCTCAACATTACACAATATTTTCGACTACATTCTATCACCCTAGTTTAACTCCTCTTGATATTCATCTTACAAACCCTTTTTAAAAGAGTGTCTAGCGGTTCTAGGCGCTCAGTCTGGAACCGCGCGACTACTACGGTCGCAGGTTCGAATCCTGCCTCGGGCATGGATGTGTGTGATGTCCTTAGGTTAGTTAGGTTTAAGTAGTTCTAAGTTCTAGGGGACTGATGACCACAGATGTTAAGTCCCATAGTGCTCAGAGCCGTTTGAACCATTTTTTTTTCAAAAGAGTAATCATTCACCTGCGCACCTACACACCTTAGATTTTGTCGTGGACGGTACTTCTGGTACAACCATATTCCTCCAGCTCCCTCGTCTGTTCCAGCCAAGAATGGTACGTGGGAATAATGACTATGGGTAAACGTACGCACCAGCTCTAATTCCTTTGATTATTTCGTCGTGGTCATTCTGCGGAAAATACATGATGAATTGACATTTTGCCGGCCGGTGTGGCCGTGCGGTTAAAGGCGTTTCAGTCTGGAGCCGCGTGACCGCTACGGTCGCAGGTTCGAATCCTGCCTCGGGCATGGATGTGTGTGCTGTCCTTAGGTTAGTTAGGTTTAATTAGTTCTAAGTTCTAGGCGACTGATGACCTCAGAAGTTAAGTCGCATAGTGCTCAGAGCCATTTGAACCAATTGACATTTTCCGGGCTTTCATGGAACGTACACTCTCGGAATTGTAACGATAATCTTCCCCGTGACGCACAATACGTCTGTTGTAGCGTCTTCCACTTGATCGATAATGAGAATGTTACGTACCAGTTGTCAAACGTGTAATGCTTTCACCAAAATGGTTCTACATTATACCATTATCAAGTGCTATAAAACAAGGAAACAAATCAAAACATCGCAATACTACACATTCTGATAACCATAAAATATTTATATTGTCTTGTAGCATAACATACATTAAAACTTCTATGCCATTAGCGACCGTCAAATGTAAAATCTCAGCAGCAAACATGCATTGTCAAACATAAAACTCATACTAATATATCTCATTTTGGCGTACTACACTTACAAAGATCAGTCGTTACCTAAATGGAGCCGCTTTCACCTACCAAAGATAGTACTTCCATGCAAGACCCTCAAAGATACTTCTGTCTGTCATAAAATTAACGAACATTAGATATCAAGAGCTATTACATTCTGAAACCATTACTACACTTCAGCTGCAGTGTGTGCATCCATCTTGATTTGAGGCTCGAGAATAAGAATAACAAGCTTAAGATAGGAATATTTAGGAAACCTACTTTCACAGGCGCAGTAACCGATAAGACCTCATGCCACCTCCACAAACATAAATGAGCATTTCTCAAAACTTCTGTACACAGGGCTAATTCCATAACTCTAAGTTTTGAGAAAAAGGCTGAAGAAATGAAAACACGTATCCAAACAGCCATAGAAAATGGTTTTGTCTGAGGTTTAATAGATACGATGAATGCAGCAGTGGGGCACAGACACTAACAAAACGAGTAAAATCCGCAGAAATATAGAGTTATGTCATGTTGGGGAATTATCTCGTATAAATTGGCGAGGTTATTTAACCACAAAGGAGTTAAAATTGCTTTCAGCACGGACGACAAACTGCAGCAGAGGCTGAGCCATAAGACTGATGGGAAAAGTGGGAGTTTATAAAATAAAGTGTCAGGATTCAGAAAAGAATTACGTGGGGCAAACTGGAAGAAGCTTTAAAGTAAGGTTTAAGGAACGTAATAATAAAGAGAATGGCTCATCAGCGGCGGCTAAAGACATCAGGGATGAGCAGCATTCGTTTAGTAACATTACATACAGCATGAGGGTGGTTCGTGCCAAATTTAGAGAAAGTGGAGATTTTTTTCCGCTTTAAGAAAATGAGAAGAGGGAAATGTACAAAAGATATTTCTGGACCCACTATAGTGATGTCCCCTTTGGGAAGCAGCAACCAACTTATTCGAATTTTCAAGCTTAAGTTTAACGTTTACTGTTGTCTATTCTTTGTTTCCCTATTTATTGCATCAGAGGTGTAGTATTGGTTTTAGGATTTACTAGGACTAGATTTTATGGTAGAGAGTAGCATCGTATGGGGCAGTCACATATATGTTGCAGGACAGAACTGTCTTTGGTAAGTTAGTTTACGACTGAGCCCTGAGAGTACAACACGCGAACATTGGATATACTGGGATGAGTTTGCTGCTGGTTCAAATGGTTCAAATGGCTCTGAGCACTATGGGACTTAACATCTATGGTCATCAGTCCCCTAGAACTTAGAACTTCTTAAACCTAACTAACCTAAGGACATCACACAACACCCAGTCATCACGAGGCAGAGAAAATCCCTGACCCCGCCGGGAAGTTTGCTGCTGGATTTTTAGTTTTGACAGAGCCCAATGGCGTAAAAGTATGCTAAAGGACAATACATATAATGATTATCAGTGTGTGTAATGTAGCGATTTATTGATTAGCTTCAAGTGCACTTGATAATAGTATAACATAGTCCCGAAGCATGTTGTGGTGAAAAGATCGTACGTTTCACATCTGAAGCGTAACATTCTCAGTAGCGAGATGTGAGACAGTTATACAATAAAATCACAACAGATAATTTGCCACTGGAGTTTGTTGAATATCTCTATTACTCTGCCTCACTATTTAAACGATCCCGTGTGGATATCCACCGGTTTATTTGCATCTTCTGTTAATCAAACTTGGCATGGAACCGGGGGAGGTATACATAGGACCCTGTCGTTCTTTCGTGGATAGATTACATTTCCTTAAGAGTGTCCCAGTGAATTTCCGCTTGCAGTCTGCTTTTCCCACTTTCTTCTTGCTTTGACGATTCCACTTTGGGTCACTCATGATTTGTCTTCAATAGTGCATTTGAAAATAAGAGCATCTCTTTGCTTATTTACGTAAAATACGGTACGCTTATTTACGTTCTGAGCCAATTGCCACGCCCTGCACCAATAGCAAATTCTCTGCAGGTCTTTCTATAGTTCGCTACAGTAGTCTATTCCTCTGACTTTCCAAGCGATTTGCCACCTTTGCCAGAAATACAATGTCAGTTTCGGTGTATACATCGAAAAATCGTGAATTGCACTTGCCTCATATGGTACTCTGATTCGTATAATTTGTATACATCGAAAAATCGTGAATTGCACTTGCCTCATATAGTACTCGGATTGGTATATTTATTTATGTCGCATTTAATTTCTGAACTTCACGGTACCGCTACAGCTGGTAGTCGCGAACGGGCGCCTCCGGTAGGCTTGTAGCGCAGCGGCTGGAAGTTGGGGACTGACGGAAGGCAGAGCTGCGCCCGGGAGCCGCACCTGAGCCCCGGCCGCCGACGGCGCCGACATCGACCGCGCCCGCCCTGTGGGGACCAACTCCATCAGCCAAACGATGCTCACCATTCTCCGCATTACCATTCGTTTTTATACTGTACGGGGGGAACTGAAAATTAAGACACCTCCCTTTTTTACGATCCCCGGCGGCATCGGATCTGAGCGCTCCTTTAAGAGATAGCTCGACGGCTGCAGCGTAGCATCCGGCGCCTCTAGTAAGACTGAGGGGAGCTACTCCTGCGGAAGACGTTAGTCGGCTCCGTAAGTGTGACATTTGCCATCAGCAGTGTTTGGTGACCCATCACCAAGAGACAAAGCTCTCATTGAACTTATTTCTACGCTCCGCTGAACCGAATCTTGAGTAAAATATTATTGTCCGTTATGGAGAGCCCCACTGGATAAGTTTGTCAGCAACTCTATAGAACTGCCCAATTTTGCGTAAATACATATCTTCAGTGTACAGAGAAAAATGTGTAGCGAAATGAAATATTTATGTGTACCGTACCAACACTTACTATCCTTAACCTCCCCAACCGTAGAGGACTTGGCTGAAGCTCTCAGATTACTGCGCATAAAATATGGAACCGTTTAATTCAAGATTTTCCTTTAGTAATTCCCTTGCATATAACAATCAGGATAATGCTGTTTCAAGCTCAGTTCCTAAAACAACAGGTTACGTTTCGTGTTTTCGTCATGCTACTAACACAACTAAAGAGATATAATTATTTAAACAAAGTGTACCAACTCACTTTTTTTAGCTCGTCCTGTAAGTGGAATCCAGGAATTTATAATTCACTCTCTCAATGTAAAACACGTTACAAGAGGAATAAATATTAAACGTACACACACACACACAAACACACACACACACTCAAAATCCATTTGCAAATGTAGATGAGGTGAAAGAGCCAGTCATCAGAGCGAATGTGACTGTGATATTGTCCTCTGTGTTACCGCTGGTGGCACACATCTCTTTGCATTTTCTCTGGAGTAGCAGGACGTATAAGAGCCCTAGTTGTTCATTGCCTCGTAAAGCTAAATCCACAATTTGTAAAACACATTAAATATATTCGCAGTTGCGAATATGGACAACAGTTATCTGTATAATGTAATGATGACAATGAAATTTGGGCCCGACCGGGACTTGGAACGGGGATCTCCCGCTTATAGGAAGCGGTAGCCTTACCATTTTGTTTTGTTGTTTTTTGATCTCATTTTCTTCGCTAATGGTCGTTGTATTTTTTCCGGCCGGACGCTACATGACGCTTGGTCAAGTTCATCGTTAATCCATTAACTCAGTTTTTTAATACAGAGGTTACGAACCCTCTGACCGAACACGCTGAGCTACCGTGCCGGCGACCATTAGAATATTGAGCGCGCTCCATGGCCAGACCAAACTTTCACATATCACCCACCATGTATCCGCGCTCGTTCATCCATTACGTGAATTCCCGTAAAGGTGGGACATTTAACTGAGAGTAGCTTGCCCGGTGTCGGCGGATAAATACGATACTCCAGTGCTTGTTTTGTTCATACATGCATGTCCGAAGGAACGCTGCACCATACTTCTGAACGAAACAGGCACTGCAATATCGAACCAACCTGGTTTCTTCAAAGGATATTGTTCCAGCACATAGGTATCACGTAGACCTTGAGTCCACTGCTTTCGCTTTCAGGCGTTAATGGTACTACCAAGAAACAAGTTGAGGCTCCCTCTTACGTGAAATAATAAGTTTCGAAGTTTATAAGGATGCGAGAAAATCTTTTATTATGCACACTTCTTAAAATAAAATTGCGAAATGTACAGTGATGTTGTATTGGCATTCGTACGCGCACCATTCCCACGTAAATTTACTAATCATTCTTGTCAGTCAAAATACAAATCTCTCTTATTTCCATACTGAGTAGCAAATATTGTGACATTTCACAAACCAAATTAACTATGCTAAATTTAGTACTGCATTGTACGTCTTTCCATAAACGAGAAACTGTTTAGTACGAACCACTTTGCTAGTCGGTCATTTGGCGCGAAACCGATTAGTCACGAAGTGATTCGGCCTTTTTGTTACTCAAATGTTTTCTAAAAGTTGACATTTAACTGACGTGGTCGTAATGTAATCATAGAGCAATATAAACAAATTCCTCAGTATTATTATAAACAAAATGTGTATGTTTATTTAGCAAAAAATAATAAACGAAAATATGAGTTTTTGTGAGCAGGCCAGAGGGTAGCCCCTATATCTTTTATTACAGCAGCCAATCAGAACACAAGCCAATTTAGCTGGCGCAATTTCCCACAGTTTGTTATAGTATCTGTCGATCACACCTCTATCCACTTTATAATGTTATGTGTCAGCTACTGTATCTTTAATCAACTGAAATGTGAAAAGTGGAAATGAAGGTATGGCTCTAAGCGCGAGAAATGTTACGACACACACACACACACACACACACACACACACACACGCACACACACACACACACACACACACACACACATACAGAAACAAAGACTAAGGTAATATTATACTACGAGATTTGGTTACTAATTTCCTCTTTCATTCCTCGTCGAAACGGTTTTAACGCTTTCAGAATAGAAGGACATTAGCTTCCGCAAAGCGTAGCGGGTAAACTGGGGGATATTAACATCCGAGACTTATCTCCGTACTGCTGCGTGGTCAGCTAAGTCTGAATGCGCAGCGCTTGGCCTCTGCAAAACGTACAGACATCTGTTTAGAGTACGTGTCACAGTACACTTCAGCTAAGGCCAGCTACCACTGAAATACTACTTATGCTCGGGTGCATATGATATTAAAATAGTTCAATGTAAGGTTATGAGGATTGCATTGCTACAATAGGAGCAATGTACAGTAGAAGAGAAGATGGAAGGACCATAGTACATAGTGTGCCAAGACCATCTGACGTATTGCCCGCTTGAAACATAGATAATTGTTTTAACATGGGTATCTGTCTAGTAGCACGTCTCCTCAATACGACTGCCTCTGTATAATGTCGGAGACAACTGTTGTTGTTGTGCTTTTCAGTCAAGAGACTGACTTAATGCAGCTCTCCATGCTACTCTATCCTGTGCAAGCCTCTTTATCTTAGCTACTGCAACCTTATTCTTCTGAACATGCTTAGTGTATTCATCTCTTGGTCTCCCTCTACGATTTTTACCCTCCACGCTCGTCTCCAATATTAAACTGGCGATCCCTTGATGCCTCAGAACGTGTTCTACCAACAGATGCCTTCTTGTAGTCAAGTTGTGCCACAAATTTCTCTTCTTCCCAATTCCACTAGAGTCGACTGAAAAGTAATGCCTCCACCTTAGTAACTCTTCAACAGTTGGCAGCATTGGTACGGCAGGTACTGGCTTGTTCCGTAGCCTCTTCTCTACAGCTCCAGTTGGCGGGAAGCCTTAGCATTGAACGGTTGTTTTCTTACAGTGCAAAGTATGGAACCCTGCTGAGATGGCCGGTCAATGCGATTTAAGCAACGTGCAGTCATTGAATTCTTGACAGCAGAAGGTGTCACCCCAAAGGAGATTCATCAGAGAATGAAAGCAGCTTATGGTGATTGTGTTGATGTGACTACTGTACGTCGTTGGGGTAGTAAGTTTATTTAAAGATGTTGAGACGGGAACATCTGACCTGCGTGACAAACAAAGGGGTGGACGCCCTGTGACAGCAACCACCGAGTTTCACAAGCAAAACGTTGAGTGATCGTCGTATCACTCAGAGAGAAATTGCAAGCTCAATGGCAATAATGCTTAAGCGTTATTGCAAACTGTGGGGTCTTGCCCACTCGTTTCGTATAGGGTACCTAAAGGATGCTGCGTTCTCGGAATACTACAAAACAATTCAAGCAAATAACATTAGCAGTTTTGTTTCAATAAAGCAGATTGACAATACTTAACTAGGAGAATTACAAGAAGTATTCGCAACACAAAGTCCAAACAAGCAATGGATATGGATCACTAATAACTGTTCTCGTAGCGCTCTCTGCTAGGCCGTGCTAATCCTCTGCGAATACTGTCCACAAATGTCCGGCCGAGGCTGGCAGGAGCGGCGCTTATATTCACTTCCTGAAGAGGTCGCTCTTTTGCTGCGCAGTTCTTGTCAGCGGGCTATTGGCTGACGTCGCCTCACCGCCTTGTCTGGTCTTGCGTTCTTCCTCTTCGTTCCTGCGCTTGTGACTACGCGAGAACACCAACGAGTATGCTCAAGTGATAAATGATATTTTGTTATGTGTCCTTTCGAACTGGTACCTAATACCCGTACTGAGTTACGCCTAATTCAGCTCCTCAAGCAGAAGTGGATGAGTCAAACGTCTGAAATGAAACCGTGTTTGAACGGAAACGGTACCTTTCCAGACACGTGTTCTCACTCAAAATATTATGTACTCACTCCCCTCTACAACACATAGAAGTTTATAACGGGAATTTCCGAACACCCTGTATACTGACGCTGTCAGTAAAAACTGGAGTTGACAATTCTATTGCTATGGTGACTGTGGGATAAAATCACTCTCCTACAGGCCACCTCCAATTGTCATAGAAAAGTATACGCCAGAAGACACTTCAGACGTAATACACTTCAAGAACGTAACACAAATGGCCAAGTTTCCAGCAACTTATCTGCAGGAATCACCCATAGTAAAGAAATAATGCACAAAAAGTGAGTTACTGCACCCAAACTTTTATAGCAAGGGATGGTCACGGCAATTGTTGCGGAGAATAGAAAAAAACTATTTCTGTTTTGTTACTGCCAAGAAAGAAAATTTTTTGTAGAGTTTTAGCTGCTGTGCTGCATCGGCATTGACAGGAGAGGAAGGATTAGGTGTGGCGGTAATAGGTTCCACCTCTCTACTGAAGCCTTCCATTTACGTACGGGTCTGCAAACACCGCAGTGGACACCATGTGACAGACGGGCTTGTGTTTGCTGTTAGAGCTCAAAATGGTTCAAATGGCTCTGAGCACTATGGGACTTAACTGCTGAGGTCATCAGTCCCCTAGAACTTAGAACTACTTAAACCTAACTAACCTAAGGACATCACACACGTCCATGCCCGAGGCAGGTTTCGAACCTGCGACCGTAGCAGTCGCACGGTTCCAGACTGTAGCGCCTAGAACCGCTCGGCCACCGAGGTCGCCGCTGTTAGAGTAGATTAGATTATATTTGTGGTGCGTAATTGTGTTTGCTAACAGTCGACATAAAAGTTTTCTATGTATGGTACCGCGTCATAATGTTTAAAAGTACTGCTGCTGGAGGAAGACCACCGTTTCGGCCACGGTGCAATAGTGGCCGAAACGCTGGTCTTTCTCCAGCAGCAGTAGTTTTATACATTACGACGCGGTACCATACCCAGAAAACTTATATGTCGACTGGCTCTGGCCGTGGAAGCCTACGCAATTATGTGTTTGCTTAGTTAGTAAGTGTCTCACAATGGGCAATGAGAGAGGCAGTAATTGTGAAACTGTTGCTGGAGTTCCTTGGTACTGCAGAAGATGTACCTACAAGAGAAGAGCGTGTTATTTATGAATAAAACAACAGCTGGCAGAAGAAGATACTGTAATGGCAGAGATTAGTGCACTTTTAGTAGATGAAGAGGCAGCAGATGAAGAAAATGATAGCGCCATGGCAGTGAGAGATGAAGTAATGTCACCAGCGGTGGATTTCCAGGGAATCAGCGATTCATCAGCCATCACCTCCAAGAAAACGAGCGAAGTATCGAGATGGATATCTGGCTGATTCGCGCACGATATGTGTCAGAAAACCAAGGAAAATGATGGAAATGTTGATCTTTCCCACCTGTGACGTCCTAGATTAGCAATTCATATGACATGGCGTCTGAAAATTACAGATGTTGGCACAGAAAAGAAATATAAAGTGCAAAACTATGTTACAAAACTCTGGAAATAGGCTAAAACAAAGCGATTCATCAAACCAAAAATTCTGCAGCATATGATAAAATGTGACTTACATGATATATTTTATACCAGATAGATAGGAAAATGCAATAATACATGACCACGCATTTACAATTTGGGCAATGAGGTTAAAGAAGAGAAATGACCCTTGCAATTCACTGAAATTCAAAGTTGGTCAGTAAAGGCATTTAAATGTAAGAATAAAATTATCTGCCTCGAAATAGCCCACAGTGTTAGCAAGCGGTTGATTAAAGGGGATGCCTATATTCAACAAGAAGGATTGAGATCAAGCAATTACAGCCCATCAATCAAGATTTGATAAAGACTTATCATCTGCACGAGCTCTCGCAGTGGAACGAAGCAAGCACGTCTTTCGTGTGGTTGGATCCATAGCGGCAACCACACTCTCTTATACACTGAAGCGCCAAAGAAACTTGTATAGGCATGTGTATTCAAATACAGAGGTATGTAAACAGGCAAAATACGGTGCTGTGGTCGGAAACGCTTATGTTAGACAACAAGTGTCTGGCGTAGTTGTTAGATCGGTTACTGCTCCAACAATGGCAGGTTGTCAAGATTTAAGTGAGTTTGACGTGGTGTTATAGCCGGCGTACGAGCCATGGGACACAGCACCTCCGAGGTAGTGATAAATTGGGGATTTTCCCGTACGACCATCTCACGAGTGTACCGTGAATATCAGGAATCCGGTAAAACATCAAGTCCCCGACATCGCTGTGGTGGAAAAAGATCCTGCAAGAACGGGACAAACGACATCTGAAGAGAATCGTTCAACGTAGTGCAACTCTTCCGCACATTGCTGCAGTTTTCAATTCTGGGCCATCAACATGTGTCAGCGTGCGAACCATTCAACGAGACATCATCGATACGGGCTTTCGGAGCCGAAGTCCCACCCTTGATGGCTGCACGATACAAAGCTTTGCGCCTCTCCTGGGTCCGTCAACACCGCCATTGGACAGTTCATGACTGAAAACATGTTACCTAGTCGGACGAGTCTGGTTTCAAATTGTATCGAGCGGATGGACGTGAACGGGTATGGAGACAACCTCATGAATCCATGGACCTTGCATGTCACCAGATGACTGTTCAAGCTGGTGGAGGCTCTGTAACAGTGTGGTGCGTGAGCAGTTGGAATGATATGGGACTCCTGATACCTCTAGATACGATTCTGACAGTTGACAGGTACGTAAACATCCTGTCTGATCACCTACGTCCATTCACGTCCATTGTGCATTCCGACAAATTTGGGCAACTCCAGCAGGACAATGCGACACCCCACAGGCCCAGAATTGCAACAGAGTGGCTCCAGGAACACTCATCAGAATTTAAACACTTTCGCTGGCCACCAAACTCGCCAGACATGAAGATTATTCAGCATATTTGAGATGCCTTGCAACTTGCTGTTCAGAAGAGATCTCCACACCTTGGTACTCTTACGGATTTATGGACAGCCCTGCAAGTATCATGGTGTCAATTCCCTCCAGCACTATTTCAGACATTAGTCGAGTCCATGCCACATCGTGTTGCGGCACTTCTGCGTGCTCGTGAGGACCCTACACGTTATTAGGCAGGTGTAACAATTTCCTTAGCTCTTCAGTGTATCATAATACCTAGGACTGGCGTGGATTAGGTGGATGGTACGCTGCTACCCCATTTGTACGTCCTTATATCGAAGCCCACCGGCCATTTTCCTGCAACTTTGAATACAGGTTTACCGAACATCAAGTCGTTTACTAGAAAATTGGTAATATGATATAGAAGGATTTAAAAGTCTTTCTGAAACAAGTAACGTGGCCATATATACAGGAAAAAACCAAAGCCCTCCTTTTGATTGACTCCTGGACAGCCAACAGAGATGACGAGCTATGCAACTCTACAGTCCGTGAAGGCGTTGAATTCATCGAGAAACTGATTCCAGCAAAGGACACAGGCATTTTGCAACCTGTCGACGTCTTCTCTCTCCGTCCATACAACAAATTTTTGTAATTTATCACATATACAATTATGGTATCTTGTGACAACACCGTTAAAAGAAGAGCATAGAGATCACTTCTTACACTTTCAATCGTATGTGTATTTCCAGTTCTTGACGGCACGATTTTTCAAATATGCATTTTTTTCACTGTGGCAACACCAATGGCTTTCCTCGTTTATTTCAAACACCCTTGAAGTGCTGCTTCGAAGAAGCATTAACGGAAGAGTGATTCTATGAGAACTGTGACCAACCTGCTTTCATAAATTGTTCACACTTCGAGATCTGCCTTT
This sequence comes from Schistocerca piceifrons, assembly GCF_021461385.2. NCBI lineage: Eukaryota > Metazoa > Arthropoda > Insecta > Orthoptera > Acrididae > Schistocerca > Schistocerca piceifrons. Next base: position 176,478,144 of record NC_060149.1, on the reverse strand, counting down.
GCATTTACCATGCTGTTATTGTTGACTTGCATTCTTTAGCCTCTAATAGTGAAGTCAAGTAAGTAACCTCTTTTACAAAGTGTTTCACCTCACATTATTGGATATTTATCTAAAATAATTCATTTATGTAACAAATCATTCTTATGTATAGTAGTTTCATCGTAACTTTGACGACAGATATCTCCTGTTCTAATAGTCCATAGGAGCTACAATTTTGGTGGTGTACGTATAATTTGTAGTCCTATGAATTGCGCTGTATATGAATATAATTCCCTTGTAAGAGCTACAAAGTTCTGCAATAATTGTTGCCAAAACAAAGTTGAAGTCAGTAAACAAACTGGTGAGTTCCCCAATTAACCCAGAGAAACAAATAGAATGACCAGTTTTTCACCACATTCACTCCCTTGTCCTGTCGCATGTCAAAATGTTATGTGGGCCCTTTAAGTTCTTAAATTTAAGGGCGTGTGTACAGATACAACAAGCTTTCCAAACAGAGCCTGGAGAGAGAATACCAACCCACACGTTCTGTAGTCGGTTTCCTATAGGTGAACTGACAACTGGTCTTGTTACATCTGGAGAAATTGTGTTATACATAACAACTGGTTCGCAAAATTTTAAACAGATTGAAGTAACAACGTTGTTGGAAGCACGACGCATAATAGCGTTGGAATCAGTATTGCTGTCCTACCATCTTTGGTGACTCCTTTGGTGACTACTGACATTAGGATATAGTGCCTACGATTCCTTGACGTTTTTCACAATTATCCACGTTGTGACAAATATGAATCATGCAGAAAAATCCCGCAGATAAATACATTAACGCTATGCAATACATAACATCTGAAAGTATATAGTCCTTACAAGAAATCAATACGAATTAAAATACACATACTTTGTGATTATTCGCTCTATCCCTAAAACTATTTGACCAGTGTCATTTTTAGTAGTAATTATTTCATACTTAGCCTATTTACCTATTTCCCTGATTCAGCCTGTAGTAAATCTAATCCTGAACTACAAAATACAGAATTTAAAACTTCACACTAGAACATTAGGTGGCGTACCTTCAGTATAAGGAGAATTTAAAAATATATCTCTGATATGGTGGCTTATGTGTATTTCAGTACTTCGATAACTTATAAACAACCAGCAGACGTGCAGAATGAGCTCTCAATAACTAACAAATTTTAAAAATTATTCCATAGATGAAATTCGGGCTCGCATAACGAAAATACATACTTACCATAATTTTTTTAGTACATTTTGATTAAGGCAGCTGTCTTTAGTAATGGAGTCAACAGTTTCTTTTTACAATATCATCCGCAAATTACCTACAGTTAAAATGGTATTATATACAGTATAAGTATTGTATGCATTTGCAGCTCAAGATGGACAAAAGCACGAAAGTCATATTGTCAAAGTAAGCTGAAGTAAATTAAATTATTGCTGCGTATACTCATGTAGTTTAATACATAACTACTCTGCTCAAGGGAATTTCCCAAGAGTAAAGTAATTATAACGCTGACGATCTTCGACGGTCAGAGCTGGAGTGCGCCGGTCGCAGAACATCTGACGTCACAGCGGGAGCAAAGCGGCCGCCACAGGCTTCCGCCTCTGGTTTTGACGTACAGGAACGTTCTTGCTGGGCTTGCCAAACCTCAGAGAGAAAGCCGGCTAGGGAGCCACACACACCGACCTAAGAAGAGTAGTAACGTTTATTTCCGCTTGGTCTCTTTCTTTTATTATGCGGCTCGCTAGAGTTGCGGCATATGTATACTTTTGCTGAAACTCAAGAAAAGAGGTTCAATTTTCAGTTTTAATTTAACTTTCATTCTGTGGTTTCAAATATTCTTCTGATGCTGTGATCATTTTATCACTTTAACAACGCACGTACAATAACCATCTCGAACTTTAATTGTAGTCCGTGGATGGTGCAGTGCTAATAATCAGTCCAGCAATTCTACTTCCAACAGCCCTTATTTCCGCCACTGTAAATATTCATTCAGGCTTCGAAAACGTCTGAATCTAGGACTGACATTCTATATCGAGTTCAATGACCTCTCTCACCGCCTTTTTTTAATTTCCACTTACAATGGCGAAATCAAGGTTGTCTAAGCATTTAGAGCTGTGTAAATAATGACATTAACTTACATGAGATTAGCGGTCGCCTTATAGATTTATTTTTATAATATTGCTTTACGACTAAAAGTACTAACTGCCGAAAGAGTTCAATATGCCTAGACTGTTACCTACGTTAGCATTAACAGCAATCAGTGTCCGTAGGCACAATGATACCTTACTAATTATACGTTATTAACCAGCACTAACTCCTGCCTCTTCCACATCAGCACAGTTTGCGAAAGTGCAGTACACTCGAAGCTGGTACATGGCATTAGTCAGTCCATCTGAAAGGTTAGTGTGCTTGAAATGTTGTGAAAGCTTGACATCGAAAATTATTAATCATAATATAATCGGAGTGCCATCTCTACACTTTAACTGTGATGTAGCATAACTAATCTGTTCGCTAACGAAGTTTATTATTCTTTGTAACAAAGAAAAGTTTTTGCTCATGTACCCGAATTGAAAACCTACAGTCTGAATTTATGAGCAAAGTGTAAACTACGTATACAGAAAATCTGTTTTCACTACAAAGTATTTGCTGTGTATGTCAAACTACTTCCGATACTAATGACATAAACTTGTATGCATTTCAGTGAATCTTAAAGGGGCGTCCGATAAGTAAAGAAACACTTTTTTTTCTCGGCCAGTTTCGACTGAAAAAATGCGCAATTTCTTTTGGGACATCGTGGAATATTCGTGCTTCATTCCCTATAGTTACATGAAGTTCCGATAGGTGGTGATGCTACACAAAGTTCCAAGCAGAGGTGAGTTCCAAGCAGAGAATTGTCACTGAGTTTATTTTAGCGGAAAATCAGAGCTACGCAGATATTCATGGGCGCTTGCAGAATGCCTGTGGAGACCTGGCAGCGAACAAAAGTACGGTGCGTTGTTGGGAGAGACGTCTGTCATTATCGCAACAAGGTCGTGCAAACATGTCCGATCTCCCGCGTGCCGGCCGGCCGCACACAGCTGTGACCCCTGCAATCTTGGAACGTGCGGACACTCTCATTCGAGGTGATCGATGGAACACAGTCATATCGCTGCAAAACTCGACATCCCTGTTGGTAGTGCTGATACTCTTGTCAACCAGTTGGGGTAACCAAAAGTTTGTGACCGCTGGGTTCCTCGCCGCCTAACTGAAGAACATAAAGAGCAACGTAGAAATATCTTGGCGGAGTTGCTTGCGCGTTTCGAGTCTCATCGTGACAATTTTTTACCAAGATCATCATTTGCAATAAAACATGGGTTCATCACTTCGAACCGGAAAAAAACGGCAATCCATGGAGTGACGCCACACAACCTGCACCCCGAAGAACAAGTGCAAAGCCGCACCCTACATCTACATCTACATCCACATGGATACTCTGTAAATCACATTTAAGTGCCTGGCAGAGGGTTCATTGAACCATCTTCACAATAATCTCTATTATCCCGGTCTCGAACAGCGCACGGAAAAAGCGGACACCGATAACTTTCAGTGCGAGTTCTGATATCCCTCATTTTATTATGATAATTGTTTCTCCCTATGTAGGTCGCGTCAACGAAGTATTTCCACATTCGGAAAAGGAAGTTGATCTAAATTTCGACAGAAGATACCACCGTTACGAGAAATAATTCCTTTGTTTCAATGATGTCCAACCGAAATCTTGCATCATGTCAGTGACACTCTCTCCCCTATTTCTCGATAATACTAAACATGCTGATCTTCTATGAACTTTCTCGATGTACTCCGTTAATCCTATTTGCTAAGAATCCCACTCCAAAAGCGGACGGACAAGCGTTGTGTACGCAGTCTCTTTATTAGATCTGTTGCATCTTCCTAGTATCCTGCAAACAAATTGCAGTCTTTGGGCCCTTCGACAAACTTTCGGCTAAACCTATCTCTGGATTCAGCCAGCTTTCAGTGCCTGCAACCATTTGAGCATCAGTGCTTTCCATTAGCGCTTGGAGCTCTGGCACTTTCCCAATAGAGCTACGACAGTTTTCAACTATTATACCGAAGGTTGCTAGGTCTACGTTCTTCCTGTGTTCGACCTGCAACTCTTGTGACTGAAGCTCTTTTTGTGTTTCCCCGAGATCCTCTAACCTAAACTGCAGCCCAATCCACGCCACACAGCCCCTGCTATCCGTGTAGCTGCCTCCTCACTATAATAGTCTCCTGACCTATTCAGTGGAAACTGAAACCCCACCATCCTATGGCGCAAGTCTAAGAATCTGCAGCCTACACGATCGCAGAACCATCTGAGCCTCTGATTGAGACCCTCCACTTGGGTCTTTACAAGAGGTCTGCAGTCGGTCCTGTCGAGTGTGCTGCAAATGGTGAACTATGCTTTCGTCTCGCACTAGACTGGCAAACTTTACCAGTTCCTATAGCCACTCGAAACCAGAAAGAATCTCATCCGATTCAAAACGACTTACATCATTAGCACTGACGTGAGCCACCAGATGCAGTTGGCTTCACCCTGTCTTCTTAATGACGTCCGAACGACCCATTCCCCATCTGGAATAATTCCACCCGTTATGCTCACGGATAGCAGATTGGCTTTCTTCCGCTCCTTGGCAGTCGTGTCCCTAACGAATTCGCGTAACATTGGAGCTCCCAACTTCTAATAACCCCTCCCTCTGCGAGTGCATATACCTTACAGGTTGAGGGGTTTACTCTGAAACAAGGCAAGTGACTACATCTGGCTGAGGGACAGTGTCAGTCACAGACAGAACCTGGAACCAGTTTGTCAGACTAACGGGGTAGGCCTTACTTTCGGCCCGCTGGAAAGACTTGCCACCTGCCACGCCCTGAGGCGACCTCCAACTCGAGCGCAGGTGAGGGGTCAGCATCAGTGCGAGCAGTAGCCGAGCTGTCCACGGGTGCGGACCGATCGGCGAACTCGTGAGTCGTGCAGGACGGCCGTTGGATCCCCACAGCCGGCCCACAACAGTGACGCCCATCCACTGCAGCCTCATACGGTGTGACAGCATCCATCACAGCCTGTAGCTGTGGTACCAACTCGGCTCACTTTCGCACACAGCAATAACAGTTCCTGGATCGTGGAAAACTAAGCTCCGCAGACACGCTACCGACACGCGCTATGGAACACTACAGTAGACTCTAACAAAAACTCAAGAACTGTGACTAATACATTGGATTAATACGCAGAGATTCAAAACTAAAACTACCGAAGTGCTCAGGTGAGACTAAACAATTCGCTTGTGATTGGAAACTTGTAATACGTCACAAAATCGGTGTACTTTCCTGCACAAACGTAAAGGTGAGAACTGTGTCTATTAAATATTAAATTAACACTCAGAAATTGAAGAAACTGAACTACCGAAGCAAATAGATGAAACTATATAATGCACTGCTGGTTAGTAACTTGTAAAATGTCACGAATTCGCTTACCTGCCCGTTGCTGCTTCTACCTCAGACGGGCTGCTGCCGTCTGACTGACTAATTCCAACGACCGGTTACTGGCTTCCCTAAGCCGGTAAAGACATAGCGACGGGCTTCTGGGATTTTGAAAGTATTTTGCTATTTGATTCTTCCATCATAGTGCAACAATTAACTCGGGAGTGTATTGTTCTATCCTCATGAAACTGAAGAAACGAATTCACCGTGTTTGTCGCCACAAACGTTAAACGAACTTATCCTTCCTCACGACAAAGCATGGCGTCACGGAAGTATGCAAACTCGAGAGGAGCTCCTCCCAAGTGCCTTGACAGCTATGGCGACTGCACTGAAAAATAAAGTAAGCTACGGTAACTTTATAAATAAAGTTTCATGTTCATTTCCTTTTTTTATATATGGTTACGCCAAAACGTTCTTTACTTTCTGCAGGACCCTCGAATAATCTCTCATAACATACTGAAATGAACTGGCATGAGTTTTAGACTTTTACCGTTTTGAACAAGATTCTAGAGTTTATAGCAGCGAAGTCATTGTGATGAAGCAGCTTTCGTCAGCGCTCGTGGTCTATTTCATGGGCCAAACCTTTCTCATGTAATTTATTATGTGTTTCGTGTTTCCTTCAGCGTAACTTGTCATCCTCTACACGAAATTTATTTATCACTAAACGCTATTCACCTCCCTATATCTTTCGTCCGTTTCAAAGGTATATGAGGACGGTATGTTTATTGTACCACTTGGTACTCACTTTGACGACTAAAACAATAGTGGGCTTTCTAATGGTAGTAGGCCTACTTACCTGGGCCACTCGATTTAGGGTATCAAGTTTTAGGAAGTTTTTACATACGTAGCACATAGTTTATTGTCCTACTTCATGACAAACAATATCAGCGATTCCGCATTACGCAGTAGTGACATGTCTTGCCATATTTTGCAGTTTGGTATTGAGTACAAAAGAGGTTACAAAAGCTATCGGTGAGAGATGGCTCTACCATTACTACAACGATTGTGTTACTGTCTAAATAGCCGGCCGGAGTGGCCGAGCGGTTCTACGCGCTTCAGTCTGGAACCGCGCGACCGCTGTGGCCGCAGGTTCGAATCCTGCTTCGGGCATGGATGTGTGTGGTGTCCTTAGTTAGGTTTAAGTAGTTCTAAGTTCTAGGGGACTGATGACCTAAGATGTTAAGTCCCATAGTGCTCAGAGCCATTTGAACCATATGAACTTACAATGTATAAACACATGCACGGCCGTAATTAGAAAAAGATAAGAAACATGTGCAGTGCCTATCACCGTAAAACGAAAGAGAAAAATTAGTACTGTTCCAATATTTTAAGCGTGAAATGGCAAATAAAGGTTATTGCAAGTTGAAAGGATAAGAAAAAGATTTTCCTTCACAGCAACATTGAAGGGACACCGCTTATTCCGCAATATTGTCTCTTTTCTTAAGCGTTGTTTAAATCTTCGCAACCAGGAAAAATTCTTTTGATGACCCTATCGAATCGCTACAAAAGAAAAATACTTTTCAGACAAAAAAACGTCCATTTGTTAGAGCACAATACAACAGTTATAATTTTCTAGCATGTTCCCGTGAGAAAATCTGAAGTTGTGTTCTTACTTCCACTTTCCTGTAGTTTCATGGAAAATTTAGGTACATCATTGAATTCGTCCTTATCGATTTACTTGAAACACATTTTAACCGAAAAGCACGAGATGCAGCGTATTCGGTAACAAGACCAGTGCTCCAGACCGGAAGCATACATTATTAAAAAGGGAATTCACAGTGTTGATAATTTAGCCTCGTTAAGTAGTGCCTGAAATAAATCTGCTTTTATACAGTAATGTGCAGCGCGTTAGCTTGTGATACAGGGAAATGAGCCTGACCCTGATCTAATCCATACACCAGAACAACAGCTGCTGGTGTCGTAGAGGGACTGGTCTGTATGTGCTTTTCAGGCGATTTTTCTCACTTATCTAGGCAGATTCCGGGATAATTCCCTCTGTCCGCCTCAGAAACACAAGGCACAAACCATTAAAATGCAAATATACACAGAACAAAATTCACATAATTTAGAGTCAAATAGCGCACACGCCTTTTCCCCCTTACGATTGCTAATGGTTGCAACAACAGGAACTCGATACAACCACAATTGATATTAATAATTATTGCCAGCTTGTTGGGTCGCTGCACATCACTAGCGTACTCTGCCACATGTGGGATACACGCTGACGAATCAAGAGATAAATCTACAACATCTGATCAAAAATATCCGAACGCCCCTTGTAACGCGGAACTGCACACTAGGTCACGACAGACGTACCTGTCAGTATAAAAAGAGGTGGGGAGTATTGTGCTGTCAGTAAAAAAGCAATAACTGCAGAGTGTATCAGTTAGGATAGCACAGTGACGCCGAACGCGGACTGATCGCTGAATACCAGCTGAGTAACAGAGGAGTCACGGAAATTTCAACCCTTCTAAAGCTGCTCAAGTCGACTTTTAATGATGTCATTGTGAAGTGGAAACGAGAAAGAACAACTCAGCTAAACCAACACCATATGGACCTCATGCACTAATGGATAGGGATCTTCGATCGGAAGCTAGTTGTAAAATATCGCATGATGTGGGCAGCACGATTGAAGGGTTTGAGGTTGGCAAGTGCGTGGAAAGAAAGAAGCAACAAATATTAACGTTTAACGTCCCGTCGATTTCAACGTCATTAGCTAGGACTCCTTTAATGCTGGGAAAGGAAATCGGTTGTGCCCTTTAACCATCCTAATATTTGTCTGGAGCGATTTAGGGAAATCATGGATTCCCAAATCTGGATGACCATCCGCTGATTTGAACCGTCGTCCTCCCGAATATGACTCCAGTTAGATACCCTCCTCGCTCAGTGCGAATGCTTGAAAAACTTTACCTGTCATCATGTGTAGTGCCAACAACGAAGTACGGTGGAGGTGGTGCTACGGTATGAGGGTGATTTTAGTGGTTTGAGATGTGTTTACTTATTGCGCTTATATAAATGCTAAATGCAGGAGGATAGGAACACATTTCACATCACTGTGTACAGTACAGCAACAGTTCGGCCATGATTATTACTGTTTCAGGATGACGATGCACCTTGTCTTAAATACTGCATTTCTGAGATAATGGACTGTGAACAATAACATTTCTGAAATGGACTGGCCAGCACAAGGTCCCAACCTGAACTCAGTGTAGCACCTTTGGGTTGAGTTAGAACGCCGATTTCGCTCCAGACCCGGCATCCATCATTCATATCTTCTCTGGTTTTGGTTCTTGAGAAATAACGAGATGCCATTGCGCCACAAACATTCAGACATGGCACTGAAAATGACCACAGCAACAGAGCTCAAGGATTCATTAATGGTTGTTTGATTTGGGATAGGTGACCAAACAGCGAGGTCATCGGCCCTATCGGATTAGGGAAGTGTGGGGAAGGAAATCGGCCGTGCCCTTTCAAAGGACCCATCCCGGCACTTACTTGAAGTGATTTAGGGACATCACGGGAAACGTAAATCAGGATGGCTGGATGCCGGTTTGAGCCGTCGTCCTCCCGAATGCTAGTCCAGTGTGCTAACCACTGCGCCATCTCTCTCGGTAAGGCATCATAAAGGCGAAGAGTGGACACAATCCATATTAATGTCCACAAAATGGTTTCTGGATGTGTTTGATCAACTAGTGTATAATAAAAAATTATTCAATTAGGTAAATCAAACTAAAATTTCAGGTGCACCTGATAAGCTAATATAGGCAGTTACCTCTAATAACCCCTTACAGCCCATAAGGTACAAAAATGGAGTGTAAAAACAACAGTGCTCTTTCGTATGTCATGATGCACTGCAGCTAGTGCTGCGCAGTTTATGCCACCACACCTGGAACCATTTTGCCATCAGATCCCTGCGATGCACGTTATGAGAAGGTTCAGCTGCTCAAGAAGAGCTAGAGCATTGCACATTTCATGGACTCTTTCAGGGAAACAGCGTTCAGTTAATGAAATGGAACAGTAGTGATGTACACGGGACATACAAGGTAGCTGTCTCATCCTGGATTGCCATGTGGCTAATTAGCACTCTGATTGTAAGTCTGACTTATCAAAGCGCCAGTAACTCCAGATATCTGCATTCTAAGCTTTCCTCACTTCATTTCAGGATCTGAATGAGCTGGGGAGGTTTTCTTCATCTTATGTGAAACTTTAGAGGCCAATACTACCTATGTGGTCCAGTAATTAGAGAAACTTATACAGAAATTCTGCACAAGCTCTGCTACAATAAGCTCTAATTGCCGTGTCTCGTGCTCCTGCGTGCTGGCGGTGATGAAGTTTCATATCTGAAACAGGGCGATATTTTGCTTGTCCTGCGCATCGTACGAGATAAAGAGAAGGACGTTTCGGCAGTCCTGTCTTCTGAAGATCTCTTGCCCTCCCCATAGGAATGAGAAGCACTCCACCGGCAGCCCGCAGGAGCATGAGACACGGCAATTAGAGCTTCTTGTAGCAGAATTTCTGTATAAGTTTCTCTAATTAGTGGACCACATCGGTAGTATTGGCCTCTAAAGTTTCACAGAGATCACATTAGGTGTGGAGGTGGGTGGAGGGGGGGGGGGAGGGGGGAGGAGGCTGCGGGAAATCAAATCATTCCCACTCCAACCGGCAGTTCTAGTCAAGTAAGTTACAAACCACTTTGGTAGGAGTTCGTACCAAATTCTCATAATGAATGTAGCTCCTCAACTGAATTCAGACCAGCACCAACTGACATCAAACATACGAGACCGAAAATTAGTGCTATGTATGTTACAAACTGGACGGAATGAAACGTAGTATTTGCCGCAGTTAAAATGCGTATAGCAGGTTTCATAATAAGTCAATTTTAAAACTATTCGTGTCAAAAACATTTACTGAGGATTGAGTAAAATCGATAATGCTTTTATTAGTGACCGACGTCAGTTGTCAGTTGGCAGGTCGCTTTGGTTATTACATTAACCCAAGCGCGCTGATGGTGTTACAGAGGTTGGAGACGGTGTCAGTATACAGGGGAAATTAGGCTTAAGCCAGAGGTGGCACAGAAAAGGTTTGTACGTGTGGGGTGCGTACTGAAAGACCTTCGGTACACACACCATCAGATTATTTGACTTGTCGCTCTAACGAAGTAGGCGAATGTCAGCAATATGTCTCGTGGTCTTATCGTGGCGTGTTTATCTTCTGCCGTTAGATCAGACGATAGAAATGCCACTTGCACGCTTAGAGTAGGAGATTGACGGTGACCAACTTTAAACAGAACTTGATTAATTTTCACACACATTTATTAAAATAATAACAAGCATAAAAATAACTTAACTTGATTCTGGATGCTATTTACAATTGACAATCTGAAGTTCCTTTGGTCTTGGTACGTTAATCTTATTCTCACATATCTCTGTTACTTGGCAAAAGTGTCTATACATTTCTCTTCATGGCTATGTACAGGGATATCATAATCTTATTAGGCGCAGACTGAAACTTGACTACAGACTGGTGCAGACTAATGCAGACTGACTAATCGGAGGTCTGTACACTTGTTATAATACCTCGCGCGTTCAGGTATCACTGCGCGAGTGTGATCCGAGAGGAGAAAAGGTTCTACGTTAGAAACAATCTCATTGGCTGCGTTACATATTAATACGCGGATCGGTGGAAGCAGAATTTGGTCCGTCTTTATGGCAGCGCCATCTCGTAGAGCGAAGACGGACGAGCGCTGCGCCTGCGCCGTTGTGCTTAGCAGGGCGCGCTCTAGTGGGAAAGTTGTGTACGCGCTGACTACGCGGAACTATCTACACAACAGTACGCAATCTTTCTGAGTATGTTAACAGACAAGTACGTCGCGTACCTAATACGATTTGTTTAGAGGCTTTTAGCGGCTTCCTAGCCATATCTCTACAACAAGATTTGTTTCAACGATGCTATTCAACAAAAAGCTGTTAAGAACACCTGTCAATACTCTTTTTTCATAGACATGAACGAAGGCAAATCATAAAAGGTTAAAATGTTTCTTTATAGATATTACGTACCATCATTCTCAAAAGTATCCAAAAACATTAATTCCAACCCCCGTAATTTCCATGCAACTCATATAACGTAACTTTCCTGCAGGTCCTCTAATCTCTTTTAGGTTCCGTCGTCTGAGCATACAAATGGTTCAAATGGCTCTGAGCACTATGGGACTTAACATCTATGGTCATCTGTCCTCTAGAACTTAGAACTACTTAAACCTAACTAACCAAAGGACATCACACAACACCCAGTCATCACGAGGCAGAGAAAATCACTGATCCCGCCGGGAATCGAACCCGGGAACCCGGGCGCGGGAAGCGAGAACGCTACCGCACAACCACGAGCTGCGGACTCTGAGCATACAAACTGAATACTGCAGGACACCACCAGAGAACACTGCTCTGTATAACCATCATCCCAGATGCAGATTAAAACCACGATAACGCAGACAAATGGTTCAAATGGCTCTGAGCACTATGGGACTTAACATCTGTGGTCATCAGTCCCCTAGAACTTAGAAGTACTTAAACCTAACTAACCTAAGGACATCACACACATCCATGCCCGAGGCAGGATTCGAACCTGCGACCGTAGCAGTCGAGCGGTTGCGGACTGCGCGCCTAGAACCGCTAGACCACCGCGGCCGGCATAACGCAGACATCAGGATACACGTTATTAGGGATGACACAGTGTATGACGCTTGCAAAGTTAAAGTTATTACAATAACTGACATTTAAGAAAGCAAGTTTCAACTTGAAATTACATGGCGGAAAAATTTTTGTACTAAACTGGGAGCCTGTAATTACTGTTCCTGTTACCTAACCATGAAAGACCTTAAATACGGTTTTAATCAAAAGTAACAAATTGTGTGTAAGTTTTAACTTGAAACGACGCAAAGTTTGTTAAATAGCGCAATCAAATTTTGGATATCGAATTACCTGTATTTCACCAGTAGCGAGTTGATTAGAACTGAAATGACGAGGCACAAAAGTTTTGCATTACCGAAATGCGAAATCAACATCTACTGCGCTTTTTTCTAGCCAAGAATATAAGTTAAACATCGGTTTACTTCACCACCAGCAAGATGTGCGCATATGCGAACTGAAATTAACGTGACTATAAGCTCCTTGTCTGACTGGGACTCGAAACAGGCACCTTTCGTTATTTTTGATTACACATGAATAGATGTTAAAAATCAGAATTACTTTTCACCTGTAGTTTTGTGTGCAGAAGCTAGAGCTTGAAATGACATGATGCAAATTTTTTTGCTGGGCCAAGATTTCGTAACGGACACGTGCTTTCTATGGAGTCCTTGAGAAGTTTCGAATCCTGGAGAAACAACAGTCGGATGGAACTAATTGCCTCCAAGCGCTCAAATCCTGGGAAATGGGAAATCCATATTTGATTCCTAGTCCAGCACCAGTATTTTTAACATCTCAGTTTCAAGTACAATAAGAAATAAGTGCCCTAGGACCTCACATGACGATTGGTTCAGTAATCAAATGAAATTTGAGATGTAAGAAAGCTTACTTGTGACAAGAGATTTGTCATCATGCAACCGTATACAGCCACACCTCTAATTTGTAGCAAAGGAACATTATATTTAATGTGGATTTGGAACCACAATGAAATGATACAGTGCTCAGCTGGCGTTACCAGGGGTGGTGGCGTCGATTCGTGTTTGTTAAAATGGCTGCCTGAAGAATGAATCCAACCTAGGCCATAAGCATACGAAGCTAAAATCATTCACTGAACTACAAACATTACTGATTCGTCGTAACGAAGTATGCCTCACACTGAAAGAGAATTCTATACATACTGTTTAGAATATCCATTTCCTTGTTGTTGCACACAGACTTCACCAGCTGCCTTGACTACACAATGCGTACCTTGGACATGGTTCTGCAGTCACCAAAATAAAATCACACAACGGCCATATCCACGAACTGGCAACACTGCGTTATGCGGAAATTTCTACAGAATGTGTTACTTCCACTTCAGCTGCTGTGGTGTTGTATGATCTAGTGATAGTGTAAACTCAAAGCCTAGATATCAAGTACCCTGCTTTCTTTAGTTGTTAAACGACACTTCATCTCATATAATTCCGTACGCAAAAGTGTTGCAGCATATGCCGTTACGAATATTGAAATATGTAATATACCATTGCAGGCAAAATTTTCCTGACAAAAGTAGGTTGATGTATAAGTTCAGTTCGTGGAGATTTTGTTCGACGTGTTGCCACGCAGGTTGCATAACTGTATTTATCAATCGTATTTTTTTTATGTTCTAGGTTTGTTGTTGCGGTGCCTTATTGAATATTGCACATTCGAAGATATGAGGTTCATATTCGGGAAATGGAGCGTGAAACAGTAAAAAAGGCAAACATTTGTGATAATTTGTTTTGTTTGGATTTAGTTGAGATTTGCAGGCAGTGGAGGCAGCTAGAAACATGTGTGCCAAATATGTGGTAAGTGCATCCAAGAAATCACGTCAGAAAATAGGATATTTTTTTATGTTTTGTTTCAAACAGGGTTGTTTCGACATGAATTATTCATAGTATTTAAGAAAAAAACGAGCTTTGATTAAGTATGATTTTACGACTTATCACTATGGTTCGTGTCAGCTCTTGGCAAATGATCAGCAATCGTTTAATCTTCGCAGGACACTTGAATTCAATAGGCAATGATGGGGCAAAAAAGAAGAAGGTTAATGTTAAACGTCCCATCGACTGCAAGACCATTAGAGAAAATTGAAATTTGTGGTAAGGTCTTATGGGACCAAACTGCTGAGGTCATCGGTCCCTAAGCCCACACACTACTTAGTCTAACTTAAATTAACTTACGCTATGGACAACGCACACACCCATGCCCGAGGGACGACTGGAAGCTCCGACGGGGGGAGCCGCCGGCCAATGACAAGGCCCCACAGACCGCGTGGCTACCCCGCGCGGCAACATTAGAGATGAAACAAAACCTACGGCTGGAAAGGATGGGACTGAAAAACAATTGTGCCCACTCAGAGGAAAGATTGCAGCCTTTTCCTTAATCGTTTTAAGGAAATAATGGAAAAATTAAATCAAGATGGTGATTTGAAGGACCAATCGTTAAAAAGAAAATAACGTTTGGCGTAAACAAATTATTCCAGAATGAGAATTTCACTCTGCAGCGGAGTGTGCGCTGGTATGAAACATCCTAGCAGATTAAAACTGTGTGCCGGACGGAGAGTCAAACTCGAGACCTTTACCTTTCGCGGGCAAGTGCTCTACCATCTAAGCTACCCAAGCACGACTCACGACCCGTCCTCACAGCTTCAATTCTGCCAGTACCTCGTCTCCTACCTTCCAAACTTCACAGAAGCCCTTCTGCGAGGCTTGCAGAACTAGCACTCCTGGAAGAAATGATATTCCGAAGATATGGCTTAGCCACAGCCTGGGGAATGTTTCCAGAATAAGAATTTCACTCTGCAGCTGAGTGTGCGGTAGTATGAAACTTCCTGGCAGATTAAATCAGTGTGCCGGACCGATACTCGGGCAAATGCCTTTTCGCGGGCAAATGCTGTACCATCAGAGCTACCAAGTAGGAGACGACTTACTGGCAGAATTGAAGTTGTGAGGATGGGTCGTAAGTCGTGCTTGGGTACCTCAGTTGGTAGAGCACTAGCCCACGAAAGGCAAAGGTCCCGAGTTCGAGTCTCGATCCGGCACACAGTTTTAATCTGCCAGGAAGTTTTAAACAAATGGCATCTGGAGCAAAGACCAGTGTGGGTCGTCAAAACGTAACGTCGCGTTTTTGGTGGCACGAAGAAGACGTTTTGCTTAACGAACTGCATTGCAGGAACGTGAACATCACACTTGGTATCTGATGCCAACAACTGAAATCTCTTGCAATCGCATTATTAGAAAACCGATGAATGAAACTGCATCAGTTGGTGCTGCTGTATGAGAATTCCGGTCTGTACTCTCCTGATTTCACAACAGAACCTACACAGCGGTTTGTCATCCTTTGTGACCTAGCGGTTCTAGGCGCTTCAGTCTGGAGCCGCGCGACCGATACGGTCGCAGGTTCGAATCCTGCCTCGGGCATATATGTGTGTGATGTCCTTAGGTTAGTTACGTTTAAGTAGTTCTAAGTTCTAGACGACTGATGTCCTCAGATATTAAGTCCCACAGTGCTCAGAGCCATTTGAACCTACACAGCGGTTTGGGTGGCAAATAATGTCTTACAAAATTACCCAGATGTTGCGACCTGAAGCGTTTACATTATGTGCTCTTTATTGAACAACCATGAATAAATATTTTTTGTGCTCAGTCTCTAACCACTGGAAGGAGTGTATACAGTATTGTTACACTGAAGTGTGAGTCAATCTGATGAGAAAGTTTCGTGTCAGGAACACACTCCTCTGGATTAAACTAGGCAGATTTCCATGGCCTTTAAGGGTCGGTGCCTGAGACTTCCTAGAGAGAACACATTCGCTTTAGGTTGGGTTGTTTGTGGGAAGAGACCAAACTGCGAGGTCATCGGTCTCGTCGGATCAGGGAAGGACAGGGAAGAAAGTCGGCCGTGCCCTTTCAGAGGAACCATCCCGGCATGTGCCTGGAGAGATTTAGGTGAATCACGGACGCGGGATTGAACCGTCGTCCTCCCGAATGCGAGTCCAGTGTGCTAACCACTGCGCCACCTCGCTCGGTTTTCGCTTTAGGTCTCATGGATCTAATGGATCTACTCCTACGAGATGTGCATATTCACTGTCTCCGCTAGCTATGTCGTTTTCTTGCAGGGGCAAACACAGAAATTTCCTGCCGATGTCATATCTCGTTGTCCTCTTAGCATCACATTACACGTCTTGCAGTGGCATATGCCTACAGTTCCTTTTGCGAGTGAATACGTGCAAGTTGCCGCAAAGCTTCGTGCACGTCTCTGGATTGCAGCTTTTCGTACGTCGATACTGGGCGGACTGCAGTGTTCAGTATCATTATTTGTGGACCTACAATGAAGAACGACGTGTTCCATGTTTCCAGTGTTACTGTGAACAGAGCTGTCATCTTAATTAATCATATAGATAATAATAATAATAATTTCGTGTAGCTCAGCTGCCTGGTACAAGCGTCCACTTCAGCGACTTGTGCGTCCGTAACTTCCACAGTTATCCAACCGGGGAAAGCAAACCTACAGCTTAACGTGGAACTCGGACGAGTCGGCATATGATTTTTGAAGTGGTCGCTGTATCAATCAGAAATCTACAGATACCAGTCTCTGAATGCTGGTCCCTATTTTGACCGGAACCGAAGTTGGAATCTTCCTGTACGTCGCTCAGGGGGCCTGAAGATGGCGTAATAAATCGCCGAATCTGGTAGCGAAATAAAATAACACTTTGGAAATTAGACGGCTGAAAGGTGTTTAATTCAACATTCTGTTCAGTACAGCAGAGTCTGTGAAAAGATTGACATACAGAGATTTCACCCTGATGTTGGATCCAATACCATTCATACTAATTGTAGCTATTTTACACGCTCACATTGATGTGAGCCGTCTGTTCTTGAACAGTATCGTCGGACCACGCAAGGCACCCTACTAGAAACGTTGCTGTGTGCTCTGTCCATTGGTTTCTGTGCCTTTTATGGTGTTCCCTTTCCCCGACAATTTCCACGTCGAAACCTCCTGTGCTGCCTTTTTGAAGCATTTTCTATGTGTACTCTGTTTCTTCACTAATTCCTGTGTCTCATCGAGCCTCTCCTTCCGGGTCCGTTTGGATTTCGCGAGCTGCTAGCTGTGATGATTGTTGTCAGTAGTCAAATGGCTCTGAGCACTATGGGACTTAACATCTGAGGTCATCAGTCCCCTAGAACTTAGAACTACTTAAACCTAACTAACCTAAGGACATCACACACATCCATGCTCGAGGCAGGATTCGAACCTGCGACCGTAGCAGTCGCGCGGTTCCGGACTGAGCGCCTAGAACCGCTAGACCACCGCGGCCGGCTGTCAGTAGTCGATAGTCCTGTTGAGATGTGGCCGTTTTCAATCTCTGCGGGGCTGGTAACTATACTTGGCATTGTTGCCTCCGTCGTCGCATGAACAGTCAAACAGTCACTGTCTCGGAAGTACGATGACTCAAAATACGATCAACGTCTGTCTACTCGGAGGTCAGCGTACGGTGTATTTTAGGCCTGTTTCCTGAGTCTTCATTCGGATGTAGTTGTCTGTCGGAGTCTCCTGTCTGTCTACTTGTATTTGAGGCAGCCACCTCGCACGTTCCTACCTGCCGCTTACCGCCGAGCCAGTTGGGTCTGGCCCAGTTGTACTCCAGGCAGCTCTGTGCCTGGCGACGGCAGATCAACTAACACTTGCACGTATTTCATTGAATGTGTCTTGACGTTGCGGTTTGATACGCAGGCATACGCTTCTTAGATGTCTTTTGGAGCTATAGATGACGCACGTCCGCGTTTCCCGTCCTCTACCACGAGATCTTTGAATCATAAGGAAAGAAGGTAGATGTTTCGTTTAAGCAATTTCAGCATTCCTGACTCCATTTCCAACATTGAAGTGTTTGTATCTTTGTCACTTCTCGGCTGTTATTTGTATAACGATGTCGAACGATGGCTGGGCCAGCCGAATATAATCGAATTCCATTTCAAATGGAAGATGAAATACTCCAACTGATCGAATACCTATTCTAGAATAGCTGATTGTTACATTGACAACTTCACCTTTAGAATTATGAAATTTCACCGCACAGTATGCGTGCGTCATTATCCGAATACAAGCTGCTTCGTTTATTAGCCTTACATACACAGAGTCACACACAACATTGCCGAGAAAATCGTAATCGGACGACTTCCTTATCTTTCAAACCAATTTTATTACGAAAACGCTGGACAATTTCGAACATTTTTTGATGTTCATACCAATACGGAAAAGAAAACTTCAACCAGACTGCGGAGCGACCACGACTAAGTGACCGCACACCACCACTGTTGACGGTAGACTGGCGCTGACCACCAGGCCCGAGATGGATATGGATAGTTCATCTATAGATTTTGATAAATGAGTTTGCGGTATCAACATATGTGACACAAATGGTGGTGTCTTTTGACTGCGTTGACTTAGAAGGTTAAAGATTGTCCACCCTCAAGTTATCGTAGATCTTAGTATCTGGTTCCAATTTCAGCTTAATACCTACACCTGTTACTGAAAAAGGGGGTCTTAAGAGACGGACAGAAAGGCACACGGATAAAAAATGGCAAAAATTTTTTTTTGTTGTGATATAATTACAAATTAATTTTTTTTTATTTTTCCCTTTATTTCTACTGTGAAATCCAGATTCTTCTCAAATTTCATGATTCTAGATCAACGGCAAGTCTCCCATAGGTTTTGATGATAGAGTTTGAGGGTATCGAAATATGATGCAAGGTCGCTTTCTGTGTCACAACCAGAACTTGGGAGATGCCCGTTAAATTATCTGGTTTCCAGTAGAAGTCCATATCTGGTGAGATTTATATTATAACTTACGTCCTGTGAATACATTATTTTGAGGGTCTGTAAATACGACTCGTATTGGCACGATTTGTTGTAACAATATGACTGAAAAAGCAAACTGAGTGTTGATGTTATGTTAACTTGCGTGTTATGAAACTACGCTAGCTGAAGACAACGGCGTAATTAAGTTTTACTAAAGACACGTCGTTCTTGGTATGATTTGTTATAATTAAAGGTCAGTTAATGACATGTCATCAGTTAAAGCCTTAAAAAATCGTAACGTGAAAGACATATGTCCCTTTTCGTGAGTCCACTGTTGTGCAACGGATGGGAACTCAGAGACATGAACTACTCGTCGAGTGAAGGAGGTTCGGGTCCTGCTGTCTACAAGTATTCTTTTATTCAACTTCATGTTTTCTGAAAGCTTCTGGAACTTTCTTATTTATTTAATACAAGTATGTTCTGTAATATTCGTTGTTACAAGAGCGCCTTTACTTAGGAATGAGTTACCACGATTTAGTAAACATGCCAGAGTACATGGACCAGCGATGTGCATGATTGTTTTCTGTGTCGCTGCCTGGTTCCATAGCAGTTCAGTATCTATTTATTTATCCAAAAAGCTTTCCAGATTATGAGATAAATAATTGCTTTGTAAATATGATGTATGATTCCGTGCACAAACATGCATGTTCTTGTATGCGAGGGCACACACACACACACACACACACACACACACACACACACACAGACACACACACACACACACACACACACACACACACACACACACACACACACACATACATGGAAAACTTAAAACTAATATCGCAGTAAATAATTTATTTTTGACTTAATCTACAACATAAATTACACTTTTTGCAGCAGGAGATTTTGCACTGTCTTGTTTGAAGTCTTGTATTCCAGACGTTCAAAAATTTCAGCTGCTAAACAGAAGTAGTCATCGGATAAGAATTACCTTAGAGTTTTACTAAAAATTGAAAGTCATGAAATACTTTTTATCTTTTGTAGAAGGTGGAACTTTTATTTTTACCTTGTATCATACGATGGATATTGACGTTTTTATTTATGTAAACTACAGACAGCACAGTATGGTTTGTATATGGAAGAATGAGTCAACGTAGATATTTAGCATGCGTCCATTTTTGTAAAACAACTGTGTGATATGCGACACGGATACATCCGACAATTGACCGAGCGAGGTGGTGCAGTGGT
Organism: Schistocerca piceifrons; assembly: GCF_021461385.2. Taxonomy (NCBI): domain Eukaryota; kingdom Metazoa; phylum Arthropoda; class Insecta; order Orthoptera; family Acrididae; genus Schistocerca; species Schistocerca piceifrons. The sequence continues at coordinate 176,457,873 of NC_060149.1, read as the reverse complement.
TAACACAATGGACTCGCATTCGGGAGGACGATGGCTCAATCCCGTCTCCAGCCATCCTGATTTAGGTTTTTCGTGATTTCCCCAAATCGTTTCAGGCAAATGCCGGAATGGTTCCTTTGAAAGGGCACGGCCGATTTCGTTCCCAATCCTTCCCTAACCCGAGCTTGCGCTCCGTCTCTAATGACCTCGTTGTCGACGGGACGTTAAACACTAACCACTACCACATCCGACAATTGGCGCTAGAGTGCTCTGCGGTCGCAAATCATGTTGAGCAGCTTGTTCTCGTGATGTAACAGCTCGTGTTTAAGCGTACACAAACCGCGATGAAAACCACACCTGGCGTGCTTCACGACGAGAGACACGCCCTGTGTAAGCACGACTTTATAGTAAAGTTGCACTATCTTCTTCAGCTCCTCGTCATATGTCTTCTCCACCTGTCCATCCACGAACTGAACCAGTTGGCAAGGGCCGCCTCATGTTCCTCCACATACTAAAACGTAAGGCTGTTTTGATTCTGCGTTGATGAAAGAGATGTGCGTCTCTGCGTCTCGTCTTTTGTAACTATGTGGGAAAACAAATCCTCTCCATTCTAATGACAGCAGTCCAGAAACGCTCGTCCACGTGCCATTCTTTGTTCTTTGTGTTGGTCGGTAAGCATTTTTCGTTACTTATGTTGGACATAATCTGCGCTCTCCAAGGTTTAGTTGACAATCGTGTAAAAAGAGGCTGTCCCAAAACTTACTATTCGTTTTAATGACAAAATTAATGTAATCAATTCCTCTTTCACAGGTCTTACAGATGCTCTCTGTAGAAGAAAGACTATATATTGCATTCTGGAAACTTAGTGGTAAAACATTCGAGAAAGTGCATCAGAGGTACCTATGGAAAAGAGCTCCCAGGCTTCTTGCCAACAACTTCCGACGAAGTGGAAGTGTACTTAATCTAATGACGCAGCCCGGAGCAACGGGAAGGATCCCATGCGCTTCCATTCGTCGGCTGAGTCGTGAATATTGCACGATCCGTTGTCTGGCGTGCTCTTCGTTTTACGCTTTAGAAGGCGGGGAGTTGCTTCCAGGTAGTGCCTCATCTGGAGAGGGAAGATTATATCGCCCATATGGAAATCTGTGCGGATCTTTCGGAAGCCATTGAAAATGAAGATCTGCTAGATAACCTCCTCTGCTCAGACGAGGACACATGTCACACATGCGATTTTGTGAATCGTCTGAACTGTCGAATATTGGCCGACAAAACTGTTTATGAAATCCAAGATCTGGAGAAAAAAATACCGACATTGAACGTATGACTAAGAATGAACAAGACTAACATTTATGGATCATTCTGAGTTGCAGAGGAACCGATAATGTAGTTACCTTGACAGACTTGAGCTTTTCCTGGAACCGCAATTGGAATCTGATAGAATTCTGAATTTCATTTATACCAGCAGGACAGTTCCCATTGCCCAAGATTTCCTCAACCGCATGTTCTCTGCATGGTACAGGTTCAGCGCGTGGAATCCATGAAAACTGCGCCTAGTGAAATTTGCGCCCAACCAGAAACCTGCGAAACCTGCGTCCGATACCTGCTCCCTTTGTATCACAACTTACCCTGAACTACCTGCTCCCCAGACACGGCCGAATTGCGTCCCCATACGAGGGTGATCCCATAAGTACACAATCCAACAATGAAAACACAAAAATTTTGGAAAAAGTGTATTTATTTTTTCAACATAACCTCCTTTCAGCTCTATACACTTTTCCCAGCGATTTTCAATTATTTCGATAACTTTTTTATAAAGAGAACTGTCTATCTCCGCAAAATAGTCATTAATTGCCGACATCACGTCTTCATTTGTTGAAAATCTACGACCATCAAGCCATTTTTTCAAGTTTGGTAACAGAAAATAATCCGAGGGGACCAAATCTGGCGAAGAGGTGCGTGAAGTAGCAATTCCAACTTGAATTCATTAATTTTGGCCATTGCAGTGACTGACCTGTGAAATTGTGCATTGTCCTGAAGAAACAACACTTTCTTCTTGGCCAAATGCGGACGTTTATGCTTTATTTCTTCGCACAAACGTTACAATAAGTTCGCAAAATACTTGCCGTTGATATTTTTTCCTTTTTCAAGGTAGTCAATGAAAATTATCCCACGCGCATCCAAAAAAACCGACGCCAAGACCTTGCCTGCACATGAAACGGTCTTCGCCTTCTTTGGAGTCGCTTCTCCAATTCGTGTCCATTGTTTTGATTGTTCTTTTGTCTCGGGAGTGAAGTGGTAGACCCATGTTTCATCCATGGTTAGGGAACAGCTCAAAAAAACAGCTTTGTTGCTGCGAAACTTCGCTAAACACTCAATTGAAACATCTTCATGACACTGTTTCCGCTAGAGTATGAGCAAACGCGGCAGAAACCTTGCACACAGTTTTATCATGTCCAAATTTTCAGATAATATGCGATGTACCGCACTTTTTAAAATGTCTAATATGTCTGCTAGCTCGCGTGCATTCAGTCGACCATCATCCAGTACCGCTTTGTGGATTTTCTTTACCATTTATGGAGTCGTCACCTCATTTGGTCGACCACTGCGATGCTCGTCTTGGCAGCTTGTACGACCTCGTTTAAATTCAGCTACCCAGTACTTTACTGTTGTCAACGAAGGAGCAGACTCTCCCAAAGTAGAATCTAGCCCAGCTTTAATATAGGTTGCACTGAGGCCTTTCAAAAAAAATTGTGTATCACATAACGATGTCCAATTTTCTCCATTATCATAAGTTCACTCACAACGCTCACTACTCATGGATGCCAAACAAAAGCTAAGCAATGTGGCGTCTTCAAACTTGAAACACATGCTTCATAGATCATATACTTTCTTAACCAGAGATATTTTTCAACAACGACTGCCATGTCTCGGTCTGGCCGGGTACTTATGAGACCACCCTCGTACACCTCCTCTGCCACAGTAGCCGACTTTCTGAACAAGTAGCCTAAGTAAAGCTCTAGCTGTCGTATCGCTGACATCTTGCACCTTGTGTATTTCTGTCTGAATAGTTCCGATACGTTAGTTTCAACGACCATTCGCGGTAAGCCATGTTGCTGCTATGAAGGTTATTCTTACATAGTGAATAGTACGAAAGACGACGGGATTGTGAAGTGGCACTGTTCAAGACCGAAAGCAAACCACTGCCGAGGAATGCTTAAAACCAAGGATTCGGCGGTAATTTTTTTCACTCGAGCATCAATATGGAGCTTCAGATGAAGCTCAGTTGGAAGTAAGGAAGACTTTAAATCAGGCGAAAAAGCGGGCACGAGAGGAAGAGATTTCTATTTCCGGAATATATTCAGAGAAGCTGGGTTGCCTGCATAATCGAGTGGATGATTTTGTCACTGAAATACCCGAGCAGCAAGCAACGAAGAAAACTTTCTGCTACCAGTGAGCAAAAGCACAGGGGAATGAGAAATATCCGCAGACAAGAGAAGAAATTCACCTAAATGCAGAATTACTAGATCTGAATGTCGGTAGCAGTTTTCTGTTAGGCGATGACAAATTAGAAGAAAAGATAATAGTTTTTAGCGGAAGAGCAGGTAGAGAGGCTCTAAGAAGTAAATAAGACTGTTTTATTGGTGGTACGTTTAAGTGCTGTAGCAAGCGGTTTTCGCTAATCTACGCCTTTCACACCGACTTTGGGAGTACAAATAATGAGACAAACATCTGTCCAGTTCCTTTGTATTATTGCCAAACAAAAGAAAAGAGACATACATCCGTCTTTTCCGAAATTTGGTGGAAAATATACCAGAATGGAAACCTGCAAACGAGACCGTAGATTTCGAATCAGCAGTGACTTCTGCGACTGAAGTTGTAGTGGAGACAGCCAAAGTACATGGGTGTTATTTCCACATGGAAAAGTGTCTCTGGAGAAATGTGCAAGATCTCGGAATTCCTCACGAATACAAAGTAAATAAAGAAATGAGACTACAAATTCGCATGTCTGCTGGGCTGGCGCTTCTACGACCTGAAGCTGTAGGTGACGGATGGATCGAGATACATTCACAGGCACCGGATAACTCCGGGCTTTCAGAGTTTTTTGACTGCGTTGTAGACAAATGGTTGAAAAACGAAGAAACCCTATCAGCCTTTGGAGTTGCTACAAACGGAACCATCGAATGACCAACGCTCTAGCGGTCTGGCACCACAAAATTAATAACATGCTTGCTAAACCGAATCATAAAATCAATGACGCAATTCGGTATATGAAAGGAGAAGCAGATAATTCAGCGTGCGCGTTAATGAAGGCAGAGCTGAGCATGAAAGGAAAACGGAAAATACATAATAAAATTCATCACTAGCTGAGGGGACTATTGCTACGCCACCTTCACAAATTCCCTCACATACTTCCGTCGATACACCACAAAATTCGCCCCCAGCTGACGACACAGCTGCTCCACCATATTCACAGGTAGCTTCACTTAATATCTTCGATACAAAATGATCTTAATTACTTTCACCAAAGTTACTATAATTGTTACTACTGGCTAGTGTCTCATTAAAACGGGATGAAAGGATGGAAAAATAGTAACAAAGTAGGAAGAGGATGGTGAAATCAGAGCTTGCTTGAAAGCTATCTCCTACCTACGAAAATTTTACTAAATTTATCAGAAGATGTATACAGATAGAAAAATGTGCAAAATGTAAACAACAACATATATATATATATATATATATATATATATATATATATATATATATATATATATATATATATATATATATACTCCTGGAAATTGAAATAAGAACACCGTGAATTCATTGTCCCAGGAAGGTGAAACTTTATTGACACATTCCTGGGGTCAGATACATCACATGATCACACTGACAGAACCACAGGCACATAGACACAGGCAACAGAGCATGCACAATGTCGGCACTAGTACAGTGTATATCCACCTTTCGCAGCAATGCAGGCTGCTATTCTCCCATGGAGACGATCGTAGATATGCTCGATGTAGTCCTGTGGAACGGCTTGCCATGCCATTTCCACCTGGCGCCTCAGTTGGACCAGCGTTCGTGCTGGACGTGTAGACCGCGTGAGACGACGCTTCATCCAGTCCTAAACATGCTCAATGGGGGACAGATCCGGAGATCTTGCTGGCCAGGGTAGTTGACTTACACCTTCTAGAGCACGTTGGGTGGCACGGGATACATGCGGACGTGCATTGTCCTGTTGGAACAGCAAGTTCCCTTGCCGGTCTAGGAATGGTAGAACGATGGGTTCGATGACGGTTTGGATGTACCGTGCACTATTCAGTGTCCCCTCGACGATCACCAGTGGTGTACGGCCAGTGTAGGAGATCGCTCCCCACACCATGATGCCGGGTGTTGGCCCTGTGTGCCTCGGTCGTATGCAGTCCTGATTGTGGCGCTCACCTGCACGGCACCAAACACGCATACGACCATCATTGGCACCAAGTCAGAAGCGACTCTCATCGCTGAAGACGACACGTCTCCATTCGTCCCTCCATTCACGCCTGTCGCGACACCACTGGAGGCGGGCTGCACGATGTTGGGGCGTGAGCGGAAGACGGCCTATGGTGTGCGGGACCGTAGCCCAGCTTCATGGAGACGGTTGCGAATGGTCCTCGCCGATACCCCAGGAGCAACAGTGTCCCTAATTTGCTGGGAAGTGGCGGTGCGGTCCCCTACGGCACTGCGTAGGATCCTACGGTCTTGGCGTGCATCCGTGCGTCGCTGCGGTCCGGTCCCAGGTCGACGGGCACGTGCACCTTCCGCCGACCACTGGCGACAACATCGATGTACTGTGGAGACCTCACGCCCCACGTGTTGAGCAATTCGGCGGTACGTCCACCCGGCCTCCAGCATGCCCACTATACGCCCTCGCTCAAAGTCCGTCAACTGCACATACGGTTCACGTCCACGCTGTCGCGGCATGCTACCAGTGTTAAAGACTGCGATGGAGCTCCGTATGCCACGGCAAACTGGCTGACACTGACGGCGGCGGTGCACAAATGCTGCGCAGCTAGCGCCATTCGACGGCCAACACCGCGGTTCCTGGTGTGTCCGCTGTGCCGTGCGTGTGATCATTGCTTGTACAGCCCTCTCGCAGTGTCCGGAGCAAGTATGATGGGTCTGACACACCGGTGTCAATGTGTTCTTTTTTCCATTTCCAGGAGTGTATATATATATATATATATATATATATATATATATATATATATATATATATATAACTTAAAAAGAGGTATATTGATGATGCCTATAAGCTGATTTTAAACACGCCTAAATGACAACTATTTACTTTGGTATTTAGCAAGTCCAACGCCTGGATAAAGTGTGATCGAAATCTGATTATTTTTAACAACTAATGCCGGCCATACTGAATTTTGCTTCCCTGGTTTCTCAGATGATTCAAGGCAAATGCTGGAATGGTTTCTTAGAGGCCATGGTTGCTTCCTCCCCCTCCTATAACCACAAATTCGAGAGAAAGATAAATCTCTAACGATAATAACAGTCGACGCTACGTAAGACGCCAAACGCAAAATTTGTTTTCGCTGGTTTCTTATGACGATGAACAAAGATGTACTGAGCTAAGATTAAACATATCAGTGGAATGTAAACTCTGTTTCTGCGAGTGAAGAAGTCATTCACTTTATAAAGCTTCTTAGATATATATACGTATACACACTTTAATGACGTAAGAATAAGACTGATAAGCTATTTAAATGTTATTGAATATTTTGGCGATATTTGCTGTGATTAATGCTGAACTTGTAGAGGACTGTATGAAGAACCTCACAAAAACGTAAAATAGAACATTTGTGACTAACACCTAGCTTATAATTTCTTCGTTCTTTTTCGTCTGCATATTCGGTAATTGCCTCGCCAATATCATTATCTCTAGCTAGCCCATTTTTATTCACTAACTGCTATATTAGACAGTTGTGCTTGACTCACTGTGGACCCAACATAATTCTTAATTAAGCTGACTTTTGAAAAAAAGAATTATCTTACATAACGCTATCGCAGCACACAAAGTTAATAAAAAACTTAGATCCAAAGTAAAGTTGGGAACAGTTTCGGAAAAAAATCTTCTTAGTGGTGAAATTTGTTTGAGGAATCTCGTGATAATTGTCAACTGATTTTTGTATAACCTTAGGAAGTTTAGTTTCTGAAGTTTTAATCAAATGACTAGGATCTGAAACAGCATCTGATATACGTTCCATGGTTTTGCAACGTTTATCGATTTCTTGCAGAAAGCTGTCAATGCACTCTTAACATTGACCTACTCAGTTGCAGGGTTCTGTGTAGCACGGTTTGAGAATGCGAGCTCGGAAACATCTGGGTAGCGTCCCTCGGCTCTTCTACCTGCCAGCCAAGGGGCTTAGTGGACCCTTTCTGGACGCAAATTTCACTGGGCGCAGTTTTCAGTACACCCAGCGCGTGCGTAGCCAGGGAGGTCACCTGATTGTACCTCGACAGAGTTCTTCACGTGAGGTTACATAAAGTCCCATGCTTACATGGTTAAAATCAGTGCCCTGCGCTAGCTGTCCCATCGGAGTTTGGAGACGGTTGACTGCATCACACCTGATAAACTATGGGATGTGTTCCTGGCTACGGTGGAAAAGTGATTTTATGTTCATATCCAGGGTGGCAACGTTGAACTTTGATGACTTCTGATTCCTCATATGTAACCTCAATATTAAACAAGTATTTGATGAAAATGGATCGTTTCTTTTGGGAAAACCTGCCGTTGTGCGTCCAACATAAAGATATACGTCAGCCACGTCACTAAATTTGGTCATTAAATAGATCGCAGTTTTTGATCCACTTGTACGAATTCACCTGTCTGGATACTGAGCCATTAACTCCGTTCTGCACCTTGCACAATTTGCCCGATTTTCGAAGCCATCGTGGTTTGTTTTCTTTGAATAACAATCTTCAGAAGGTGCTGAATTTGCAAAACGTTTTTCTGAGGCGCCTCCTTTCCAATGTAAACAAGGGGCCCTTATTTCTCGAATACACCTCATAGAACAAAGGGTAATGTGGTGGTGATGGTGGTGGAGATCTCGAAGATACGGCGCAAACCGTTGTGATCATCAGATAAAATACACTGCCTGAAAAAGGAATTAGTACACTCTTTTAGAGATTTCCTATTCACTATTTATTGTTGTAACAGTGCGTATGGAGTATATGAAATGATTACATTTACAGATCAATAGCACAAGCAGTTATCAGATAGCAGGTATCGATCCTTGCTGAAACACTCGCATTAGTACGTGATGAAGCCTCTACAGGTGTCAATGCAGGCGTTGACTCTGGTATCCAGTCGGTCCGTGCAGATGCCGAATACTGTTCTGGAATTCGTTATACCTCTCCCGCTCCGTTTGTTTACGTATTTCTATAAGAGTTGTTGGCTGACGAGTCACGTGAGACACTTACCGTCCCATCATATCCCACACGTGCTCGACTGAAGACAAGTCCGGAGATAGTGCTGGTCACAGAAGTTGCTGCTCGTCTTAAACAGCACGTTGAGTTCCACTGACTATGTGTGGGCGAGCATTTCCTGTTGGAACAACACATCACATTCCTGTTACAACACCGGGAAAATAACGGGTCTAATACACTACTGGTCATTAAAATTGCTACACCACGAAGATGACGTGCTACAGACGCGAAATTTAACCGACAGGAAGAAGATGCTGTGGCATGCCAATGATTAGCTTTTCATAGCATTCACAAAAGGTTGGCACCGGTGACGACACCTACAACGTGCTGACATGAGGAAAGTTTCCAACCGATTTCTCATACACAAGCAGCACTTGACCGGCGTTGCCTGGTGAAACGTTGTTGTGATGCCTCGTGTAAGGTGGAGAAATGCGTACCATGACGTTTCCGACTATGATAAAGGTCGGATTGTAGCCTATCGTGATTGATGTTTATCGTATCGCGACATTGGTGCTCGCGTTGGTCGAGATCCAATGACTGTTAGCAGAATATGGAATCGGTGGGTTCAGGAGGGTAATATAAAATGCTGTGCTGGATCCCAACTGCCTAGTATCACTAGCAGTCGAAATGACAGGCATCTTATCCGCATGGCTGTAACGAATCGTGCAGCCACGTCTCGATCCCTGAGTCAACAGATGGGGGACGTTGGCAAGACAACAACCACCTGCACGAACAGTTCGACGACGTTTGTAGCAGCATGGACTATCAGCTCGGAGACCATGGCTGCGGTTATCCTTGACGATGCATCACAGACAGAAGCACCTGCGATGGTGTACTCAACCTGGGTGCACGAATGGCAAAACGTCATTTTTTCGGATGCTGTTTACAGCATCATGATGGTGGCACCCGTGTTTGGCGACATCGCGGTGAACGCACATTGGAAGCGTGTATTCGTCATCGCCATACTGGCGTATCACCCGGCGTGATGGTATGGGGTGCCATTGGTTACACGTCTCGGTCACCTCTTGTTCGCACTGACGGAACTTTGAACAGTGGACGTTACATTTCAGATGTGTTACGACCTGTGGCTCTACCCTTCATTCAATCCCTGCGAAACCCTACATTTCAGCAGGATAATGCACGACCGCATGTTGCATGTACTGTACGGGCCTTTCTGGATACAGAAAATGTTCGACTGCTGCCCGGTGCAGCATATTCTCCAGGTCTCTCACCAATTGAAAACGTCTGGTCAATGGTGGCCGAGCAACTGGCTCGTCACAATACGCCAGTCACTACTCTTGATGAACTGTGGTATCGTGGTGAAGTTGCATGGGCAGCTGTACCTGTACACGCCATCCAAGCTTTGTTTGACTCAATGCCCAGGCGTATCAAGGCCGTTATTACAACCAGAGGCGATTGTTCTGGGTACTGATTTCTCAGGATCTATGCAACCAAATTGTGTGAAAATGTAATCACATGTCAGTTTTGGTATAATATATTTGTCCAATGAATACCCGTTTATGATCTGCATTTCATCTTGGTGTAGCAATTGTAATGGCCAGTAGTGTAACATTCTGCACATACCGAGCGCTGGTTAGCGTCTCCTCCAGAAACGCCAAAGGCGAACGTGAGTTGCAGCTTATCGCACCCCAGACTATAGATCAGAAGCGAGGCATAGGTGCAGTTCAAATTAGTGCAGGTGGAATGTATGACAAATTACAGTGAGACGCTATCCAGTAGCAACAATTATAGTAACGTAGATGAAAGTCATAAAGATTATATTGTGACGGAGATGTTAGGTGAAGCTATTTTTTAAGGCGGCGGAGCAGCAGTCTAATTAGCTGGAGACGAATCTTGTGCTATATCGACGGAAGTATGTGCAGGAATTTGTGAAGGCGGCTTAGCAATAGTCTCGTCAGCGGGTGATGAATTTTATTATGTATTGCCGGAAATGGATGATTTATTGTTAAAGGGAAGCAAAGGTGAGGTTTCAGAGGCTGAAGCTGCGGAAGTTGAGGGCACTGGTTTAGATAGCTCGGAGAAATGAGTTTGTCCATTCATTTCTGTTGATAGAAATGAAGCAATGGCTCGTGATGAAAGCGCGAATTGTGAGTAGGTATGGAACGAAGAATGTGAAAGTAGTGTCAGAGATGTGATCAGAACGAAAAGTGTCTGAGGAGAGAAAATGATACGGAGACAGAGGTAGCTCCGAATTTGGCGGAATTCGAGTGTGCTGTGATTTCTGTTGTGGTGCAGTGCAGTAAAGGCAAAGTGAATGGTGTATCGGAGGGGGTTGGTATATTTATTGGTGGTGGTTTCTATAATGTATTGACAGATGTAATGGATGTTTTAAGTAATGGATGTTATGAGATATCGGAGAATGTTAATCGAGTTAATTGTAATAAAGTTTGTAATGATTCGGCAGAAATAAATGACTTTTGTGTAAGATAGACTAAGTATGAATTTTTGCGGTTACTTGTGAAATATTACACCTCCAATACCTTCTACTTCAGAGGAACCGATCGGTTTATTTGATGCTTACGAGGATGATGAAACGACAGGATTTAAAAGTGATTTAAATACTACAAATGAGTTGGAGGTAGATCGGGAGACTCCAGGAGTGCATAATGAGATTGAGGATTGTTCTGGAATTACATTGTGTAATATAAACATGGAAGAGAGGGAGGGGTAGTTAGAAATAACCTTTTGAGGGAGCAGTGTTAAACACTGGATGAGATGAAAGATGAGCAACCTCAACGTGAAATGAAGGATGTTGATGAAGAAAGAAGGTAGGCGTTTCCCGAATCTAAAAGCGGCGTCCCAGTGGTAGTCACAAATTTTGTATGTGAACGTAAGATTCCGTTGATGAACGAGGAAAGGGGGCTCGAATTTGAGCTGGTGAAAAAGCGAAAAAAGTGAAATTCACAAGATACACTGGCGAGATAAATGTTATAAGAAGCAATAGTGACAGAGTTGTACCTTGTAAAAGAAGAAGGGCATGCGTATTAATATAAGTGTGTAGATATGTGTATTTTCATGTTAGGTTTTAAGAATTTTAGTGTAATATTTCTGTTTTGTGCCAGGAATAATTTGATAAATTTAAGATGTAAGTGATAAAGTATGAATGCAGAATCTAGTGCAAGGCATGAGTAAATATTGACCGCACAAATCTTGGTGAGAGGAGGTCGACAAAGCTTAAATAAGTTTCATTATTTACGATGGAGAAAAATATGAATGATACTGTACATATTGTACATAATATTTGGGAGGAAGTTCCAAGGGATAATTTGACCATCCGGCAGACTTCCGTATGAACGACGTAGTAATAAACGTACCTGGTGTAGAGAAACAGCTGAAAGATTTGAAAGCAAATAAATCACCAGGTCCGGATGGAATCCAGGTTCGATTTTACAAAAAATACTCTACGGCATTGACCCCTTACCTAGATTGCATTAATCGTGAATCTCTAGCCCAGACAAAGTCCCAAGTGACTGGAAAAAAGCGCAGATGACTCCAATATATAAAATGGATAAAAGAACGGACGTGCAATATTGCAGAACAAGTTAGCAACAGAAGTTAGAGGACTTCTGTTTGTTGCAGAATAGTTGAACGTATTCTCAGTTCGAATATAATAAAGATTCTTGAGACTGAGACGCTTACGTTCACGAATCAGCATAGTTTTAGAAAGCATCGCTCGTGCGAGACTCAGCTTGCCCTTTTCTCACATGATATACTGAGAACTATGAATGAAGGGCCACAGGTAGATTCCATATTTCTAGATTTCCAGACAGTATTTTACTCGGTGCCCCATCGCAGGCTGTTAACGAAGGTACGAGCATATGGAATAAATTCGCAGACATGTGAGTGGTTCGAAGACTTCTTAAATAATAGAACCCAGTATGTTGTCATCGACGGCAAGTGTTCTCCAAAGACAAGGATATCGTCAGGAGTGCCTCAGGGAAGTGTGATAGGACCACTGTTGGTCTCTATATATGTAACTGATGACACGGTGGGCAGCAGTCTGCGGTTGTTTGCTGATGATGCCGTGGTGTACGGCAAGGTGTCGAAGTTGAGTGACTGTAGGAAGATACAAGACGACTTACACAAAATTTACAGTTGGTGTGATGAAGGGCAGCTAGCCCTAAATGTGGGCAAATGTAAGTTAGTGAGGATGAGTAAGAATAACAAACCTGTAATGTTCGTATACAGTATTACCAGCGTCTTGCTTGACACAGTCAAATCGTTTACATTCCTGGGCGTAGCATTGCAAAGCGGTATGAGGTGGAACGAGCGCGTGAGAAGTGTGATAGGGAAGATGAATGGTCGACTTCAGTTTATTGGGAGAATTTTAGGAAAGAGTGAAGGGGAAGCTCATATAGGCAGCTGGTGTGACCTATTCTTGAGCACTACTCGAGTGTTTGGGATCCCTAACAGGTAAGATTGAAGGAAGACATCGAAGCAATTCAGAGGCGGGCTGCTAGATTTGTTACTTTTAAGTTCGAACAACGAATAAGTGTTACAGAGATACTTCGGGATCTCAAATGGGAATTCCTGGACGGAATTCGACGTTCTTTTCGAGAAACACTATTGATAAAATTTAAGGAACCGGAATTTGAAGCTGACTGCCGTACGATTGTATTGCCGCAACATACATTGCTCATAAGGACCACGATTACAAGATACGAGAGATTACGGCTGATACGGAGGCATATAGGCAGTCGTTTCTCCCTCGCTCTATTTGCGAGTGGAACAGAAAAGGAAATGAGAAGTAGTGGTACAGACTACACCCCGCCACAAACCGTATAGTGGCTTGTGGAGTATCTATGTAGATGTAGATATGTTACTTGTAGTATGTAGTATTTTGCATGGAATTTTCATGTAAAGTGTTTGGTTTATTTTAAATTATTCTTTGCAAAAAATTTGGTTCGTGGAGGTTAGCAGACCTCATTAAAATTTTAACTGCTTGTGGGAGTAGAACCTGTAGATACGTAAAAAGTATAAGCAATGTTTTGGGAATATAGTTCTTTGAATAATCCTATAATATATGCTATTTTGAAGCCATTTTGGAATAGATTTCTGGAGTTAAAATTCTGGGGCTAGTGGTACTTTAGTGCAAACATGAGTCAATATTTGCTGACTTTATGATGCAGTCATCTACTAAGTTGAGAGGAGAGTTGAAAAGACGGTTTCTGCACAGCGTAGTATTAGTTTTAAATTTTCTTATTAGATGCGGTAAAATTGTAGAGCAAAGATAGAGTATTAGTTGGTTTATGGTGGCCAACAAATTTCATAGCATAAAAGAATTGTTTTGTAGAGGGGACATTGACAGAGAGTTTGAAGTTTCAAGTGGAATCAAGTGTTTTTCCTATGCGATAAATGAATTTTTGCTTGCTATCTTGTTTGTGAATGTATCGATTCCACAGAGGAGGACGTTCAGTGCCTGATCTATGGGGATTCGAGAAGTCGTATGATTATTGGTGCTGAAGAACGCTAGCTGTCGAAATACGACAGTGGTGTCACTATCGTATTTCGACAGCTATCGTCCTTCAGCACTGACGGTGACTGGGGATTGACGCTCGTTTCAGTGCAGTATGTGGCCAAAGCGAGGATTAATTTCTGCAGGCGACTGGACCGAGAACAATCTAAACTTCGATTCCATCACACCGATTATGTGCTGTGTCAGTGAAAGTAAAGTAGTGGTCAAAGCAAAAGGTGCTATCAAAGAGGCAAAAGCGCTAAGAATCTTTTGAGAAGAAGGAGCTGACTCGACAATTTATTTAAATTTACGTGTTTTTTTAATTAACATGCCGTAATTTTATAATTTTTGTTTCATTCAGGAAAATTAAGGTGATAATATGACATATCCGGGGCTACACGCTGTTTCATACACCATCACAAACATACTTACACTATTATTCTGACACGCAAGTATGATGTTCCATTTATTGCGGTATTCCTCTACTATTTTATGTAAATACACTACTAGCCATTAAAATTGCTACACCACGTAGATGAAGTGCTACAGACGTGAAATTTAACCGACAGGAAGAAGTTGCTGTGATATGCAAATGATTAGCTTTTCAGAGCATTCACACAAGGTTGGCGCCGGTGGCGACACCTACAACGTGCTGACATGAGGAAAGTTTCCAACCGATTTCTCATGCACAAACAGCAGCTGACCGGCGTTGCCTGCTGAAATTTTGTTGTGATGCCTCGTGTAAGGAGGAGAAATGCGTACCATCACGTTTCCACTTTGATAAAGATCGGATTGTGGCCTATCGCGATTGCAGTTTTTCATATCGCGACATTGCTGCTCGCGTTGGTCGAGATCCAATGACTGTTAGCAGAATATGGAATCGGTGGGTTCAGGAGGATAATACGGAACGCCGTGCTGGATCCCAACGACCTCGTATCACTAGCACTCGAGATGACAGGCATCTTATCCGCATGGCTGTAACGGATCGTGCAGCCACGTCTCGATCCCTGAGTCAATAGATGGAGCGTTTGCAAGACAACAACCATCTGCACGAACAGTTCGACGACGTTTGCAGCAGCATGGACAATTAGCTCGGAGACCATGGCTGCGGTTACCCTTGACGCTGCATCACAGACAGGAGCGCCTGCGATGGTGTGCTCAACGACGAACCTGGGAGCAGGAATTGCAAAACGTCATTTTTTCGGATGAATCCTGGTTCTGTTTACAGGATCATGATGGTCGCATCCGTGTTTGGCGTCATCGCTGTGAAAGCACATTGGAAGCGTGTATTCGTCATCGCCATACTGGCGTATCACCCGGCGTGATGGTATGGGGTGCCATTGGTTACACGTCTCGGTCACCTGTTGTCCGCATTGACGGCACTTTGAACAGTGGACATTACATTTCAGATGTGTTACGACCCGTGTTCTACCCTTCATTCGATCCCTGCGAAACCCTACATTTCAGCAGGATAATGCACGACCGCTTGTTGCAGGTCCTGTACGGTCCTTTCTGGATACAGAAAATGTTCGACTGCTGCCCTGGCCAGCACGTTCTCCAGACCTCTTGCCAATTGAAAACGTCTGGTCAATAGTGGCCGAGCAACTGGCTCGTCACAATATGCCAGTCACTACTCTTGATGAAAGGTGGTATTGTGTTGAAACTGCGTGGGCAGCAGTAACTGTACACGCCATCCAAGCTCTGTTTGACTCAATGCCCAGGCGTATCAAGGCCGTTATTACAGCCAGGGGTGGTTGTTCTGGGTACTGATTTCTCTGGATGTATGCACCCAAATAGCGTGAAAATCTCATCACTTCTTCTTGGTGTAGCAATTTCAATGGCCAGTAGTGTACGTTAAATTTGGTGCAAATGAATGTACCAAGTTAGCGAACTAATGTGCCACATTATGTGGATGTGTGTAACGTTACGAGTATGTAAGCAAGTTATTCGTGCACCTAGGACTGGTACTGAGGAGATATGAATTTGCATGTTTGGCTGAGTATGAACCGGCGCGACGATGAAGTCACGCGACCGCTCCAGGCGAACGAGGGAGAGAGAGAAGGAGCACGTGGCCGGAAACGGGGAAAATCCCTAGGCTGGGAATTTGGACTGCTGTTACTCACATAGACTCTGTACATGAGATGCTCGAAGAAATGGTAGAGTGTCAGACAGTCTTAAAGATGGCTAAGTTACAGCTCTTTGACATTTGACGGAAGCTCACACTGCACGCGTACCTAGGCGAGCTAATCGGTCGCCCAGTATCGGTACGAGGTAAGGTGAAATTGTTGTGCTGCTGAAAGCTGTGCGGCGCCAAGACCGAGAGGGCATCGCTGCCGAGATAAATGAGGCACATTCAATGACACAACAATATTTCAATATCTTTAAAACTACAGAAGCTAACATTTCACAGCAAATCAAAAATTTCAGGATGAACCTCTGCATAAATAACTTTTAAAGACTTCATGCGATTTCAGCATGCGGCATCTCAGAGGATAGCATTGCACTATAGCTACCAGATCTGAAAGCTTCGTATCTGTATCTATGTTAATTATTTGCTTATAAAGTCTTTTATATCTTTATATTACGCAGATGTTTGTCAGAACGCCGTATTCTTCACATTTACAGAGCATATGAACACAGCGTCAACACCTCATATTTTGTCATACTTGTGTGTTTATTTAATGAACAGTTTATTATTTTGCCAGCAACCTTAAATATTGACTGCCAGTACTATTAAAAAACTATACTAATTAAAAATAGTGAGTCACATGTGTTAGCGGATAGCATAATTAAAAAGAGAACCAAAAGACACTTCTGTCAAGAGTGCATAAATAATTGTTTTAACAAAATTTAGCGACAGTATGTTGTCATTTAACGTGCGCGCACTTGCGCGAGAATACTAGCATTTTAATTGAAGAATATTCTCTTATTTGCAGTTATTGTGAATGATCTGAGTGTGACCGACTATTTATATTTCTTCATAAAACATTGTTGTAATACATTAGATTAGTCTGGGAAGTGGTCATGTTGAATCATATCATTTCTGTAGAGCTTAATAACGATGTATTTTTGGTGGGGATGGCCTTCAACCAACTGGAAAGCAGACAGTAGCGTAACACGACGGGAGTCAATTCGAGACTGGGACTTCTGGAGTGAGAATCTCAAGGGAGCGACTCTAGCACTTTATGTCAAATGCAGGAAGAAGGCAGACCTACCTATTGTAGCGTGCGTCATTCACTCATAGAGGTGCTTGATTCTGGGAGGTGAACCGCCGCTACGATACTGTAACTTCTGAAGGGACTCAGTATTACAAGAGGTATGAATGTTACCCGGAATAGGGTATTGTATTACGGAATTGAGGATAGACAGGGTATGTGTTACTATTCTTTCTATCGCATGTGTCAAATTGTGAATCATTATGTTGAACTCTTAAGTGATTTAAGCTCGGGAATAATTCGCGTATTGTTATTACGAGATGGACTTAGGCTTCGCATATCATATTACTATGAAGTTTCCGAATTTTGCTAAGATTTTAGTAACGCTCTCAACGTAACTTAAGGGGATTTGATAAGGGCATTTTCTGTCTGTATATTAACTGAGTACCGTACGACCACATCCCATTTATTTGAGATGTCCTTTCTTGAATAAACATTATTCAACATAGTTCTCTGTCGTCTACGTCAATTACAGACATTAGAATACAATCATTATACTACATTATTCATTTAACTTTAATTTTGTATTTCTGTATATTTTATTAACTCGCAATTCTAGCAAGTGCTTTGACTTTTTAACTGCAGGATCATAGCTACAGAGTATTATTTTCAGCGAATTAGCTCCAGGGCATAAAAGCAGACGTGCTTGGCTTGACACTATGACTACATTGAGATACTCTTTTTAAATACTGCCGTGCATAGCGGAAGTACCTAAAGTACTAGTAACCACAGGTAAAGACGCAACTGTTTTGCTCGTATGAGATACTGTTTGGAAGAGCAACTTCCCCTACAGTAACCGTTACGTACCGTCGCAATTCCCTTGGACCCTTCCCTCGACATGTGATCGCCTTCATAGTTGATTATCTGTGTAAATCTCACCCTACATTCCTACATTACGTGCGTTGGAAAGTTTCCTATTATTCTGTTGGCCCCTTACGTTGGCACCGTTGGTGACGTGTCACGTATACTTCTTGCTGGCGTGTTTGACCAGTCTCGAAGAAGTGTATAGTGTCCAGTTGCTTTTGGAAGCGTTATCTGCCCCCGATATCCTTTTTGGCTTCCCTCTATCACGCACGTATGTCCTCTAGAACACATTCCTAAGGCCTTGTCAGTATGATACCACTAGATATGTGAACTATTTATCTAACTGTATGCCATTCCTCTTTCTTACAGAACCCTTCCAACAGCTCACAATATATATTACCATGGTAACAGAGGCTTTAATGGCGCTGTACTCGAAGTGCTTGGAATTTAAAGGGCTGTTCTACAAATCTCGCATGGTGCTCCCGTGTGACGGCAAGGATGGCCTCAGTGGAAAATTCCTGTACATCCAAGACAATAGCAACGAGTACACACAGACGGTTCTCTGCGAAGTCGAAGTCTTCGCTTACAGAGGTAAGCTATAGTCATAAGCTAGCAGATTCTACGCTTACCACCTGTTGCTGGACAGGTAAAAGTGACGAGTAATTATAGATGAATCAGCATCAAAGGTGCTTCTGGCGCGCCAGCACTGTGGGAGAACGTTTGTTAAGATCGCTCTGATACACTCGTCTTTATTTTCCACAACAAGTCCAATCAGTGTTTTCTCTTGCGTTACTAACACTGGTAAGGACAAGACCCCAATATATTTACTGTGGTTATACTCCATGAATGAAAGTAATATAATTTTTAATGTACATGTTTGTAACGACTTATAACGTAAAATTTTAGCTATACAAACAGGAGACCAGCAGCTTTGATACTAGCATTACAACGGTGAGCCAAATACACCCTCCATCTTTCAAAGAGCTCTGCTATCCGCTACACAAATAAACAGGCCGATATGACTCTAGGAAAGAGGTCATGCTCGATTTCGGCTGAGACTTTGTGAACTTGACGTGGAGTCTCCCCACCGAAAATAGAGAAGAGCGGGTGAGATCTGAATATCGAGCATGTCAGCGTGAGAGGCTGCCATTTCCAATCCCTGCATCCGATATATATTCACACTGCTCATAACGAGACGAAGTGTTCCTCACATTACATAGCAGGTTGTTCGTTTTGTTACTAAAAATGAAGCAGGTTGCATGGCCACTACCAGCTAAAAATTTCTGTTAACGTAACGTTCGAAATAGTTGCTTAGTGTCCATTTTTACCTCACTTTGTGGATAAGTATGGTTACTAACTTTTAGCTTTCTTGTATACGGGCTGTTTACTATTATAGGTACGAACGAAAGAGGCGAGTAGAGGACAATGAAAGAACCAAATACGAGGGCTATCCACAAAGTACATTACGTTTTGGAATTAAAAATAAATATAGTATTGGAAATTTTTTTTATTATATACAGATGAAAGCCACACTTAAATACTACTTTTCTACATCGTTGCCATTTAAATTAAGGCACTTATCGTAGCGATGGACGAGCTTGGAAATTCCTTCGTCGTAAAATTCGGCCGCCTGCGCCTTCAACCACGTGGTTACCTCTTTTGGGACAGAAAAGGTGTGATTTTTGTGGATTTCCTGGAAAGAGGCACTGCAATAAACTCTCAAAGGTATTGCCAAACTCTGCACAACCTCAGAAGAGCAATACAAAACAAGCGCAGGGGAAAGTTGGGCTCAGAGATCTTGCTGATTCACGACAACACCCGGGCCCACACGGCAAATGCCACTCGTGAAGTTCTTGAATCTTTTAAGTGGGAGTTGTTTCCTCATCCGCCGTACAGTCCCGACCTGGCACCGAGCGACTTCCACCTATTCCCAGCAATGAAGAAGTGGTTGGCTATGCAGCGTTTTGATGACGACCCACAGCTTCAAGAAGAGATAATCACGTGGTTGAAGGTGCAGGCGGCCGAATTTTACGACGAAGGAATTTCCAAGCTCGTCCATCGCTACGATAAGTGCCTTAATTTAAAGGGCAACTATGTAGAAAAGTAGTATTTAAGTGTGGCTTTCATCTGTATATAATAAAAAAAATTCCAATACTTTATTTATTTTTAATTCCAAAACGTAATGTACTTTGTGAATAGTCCTCGTAACACTTATAAACACAGATCCGGAAAGCAATGGTTTCTCCGATACGAAGGTTTACGACTGAGCACATGAACACCTAACAACACAGTCCCCGAAGATCCAAACTGCTGATATACGCTTAAAGACAAACATTACCGCAAGTTATCCACATGGCCACCGTTCACGTGAAGGCAGGCGTCAGTGCGTCACCTCACAGAGTATCGTACAAGTTCAAAAATCGGAGGTGTGTACTGAATGCATTGACAACCATCCGCAATGAGTTCCTGGAGTTCATCAACAGTATCAACACAGCTTGAATACAACAAAGCGTTTAAATACGCCCACCCAAAAAATCCCAGGGGTTGAAGTCGGGGGACCTGGGAGTCACGGTGTGAGTGAGTCAGAATCGATGCACTTGATGGCGAAACGTTGTTTGTCAGTACTTAGGAGTCCGGAATGACAACGAGGGCAGTTTATCACTGGTGTTTCATTTGCAGTGTTTAGAAATAAATGCAGCCGTATGCATTAACAGTATTGCAACATTGAGATGACTGCGGTTGGTTTCTGGACCTATGTCTATTCGGATTACGCGTTCGACTCATTCTCCTCTGCTTGCCCCTTTCGTTGGTACCTGTGACAGTCAAACAATCTGTAGATACGTAGCAGGCCGAGGTGGCCGAGAGGTTCTAGGCGCTACAGTCTGACAAACGATTTACATCTCTTCTTGTCCGATATCCTCAGTTAGTTACTTAGTTGATCAGTTAGTTAGTTACATGTTCCATTGATCATTTTAACAAGTTTTTATCGAAAAGATGGGGAGTCAGTTTAAAAAAATACAAAGCTCGGCGGGCGCTGATGCGGAGGATTTACTATGTGCTCGATGCACAATACGGTGATCCACCCTTGTGGTTGTAAGACGTGGTCGACCGGAATCTTCACGCCGAGTATGCCTGCCCTCACGTTCACATGCAGTCCAACGTCGGGCCGCTGACACATCCGAATGCTCAACAAATCTGAATATTACACGATTCGATGGAGGCTTACAATGAGGCCCGTTTCAGGCTCTTGACAAGTGATGATAATCTAGTATCAAACGAGTACGCGGCATCTCCACGTTATTCACAGTGATTTCACAACATATGACACTCTTCACGCACCTCATATACCATATTAGGTGTGGTAACGACACTAGGAAAAACAACGCTAATACACTCTAATGGCCATTCTATGTGAACCTTGGGGAGAACGACGGTTAGAATACCCGTCCGGCCATCCAGATTTGTGTTTTCCGAGATTTTCCTAAATCGCTATGGGCAAATGCCGGGATAGTTCCTTTGAAAATGGCGCCCCCGACTTCCTTTTCCATCCAATCGTACTCACAAGTTGTTCTCCGTTTCTAATGACTGCACCATGTATGGGAAGTTAAACTCTAGCCTTCCTTCGTTCCTTCCATCTGTGACAGAGAATTGCAATTCTAATCAACTACATACCCGCCGAACGTGTGTATATGTAGGAAGTGACATTGACACCGGACAAAGTCTTCAGGATGTTTCTGTTTCTTACTGTCGAGCAAGGTATGTGTACCACGTTTGGCCGAAATAAGTCCATGTGCTCCAGAGTTGTGCAGAAATAAACACACGTGTTCACGTATATGGATAGCGCCAGTAGAGAAACTGGTTCTCCTGAACGTACCTACCGTCGATAATGTGATCACTTTGAAACGATGTTTGAAAACGATTATTATTCCGGCTTTGCTTGCGCAAAAATCTGGGTATCAAAAACGAATATAAACGTAAATATTAGGATCCCTTTTCTCGTCGTTACGTGTGTGAAATCTTATGGGACTTCACTGCTAAGGCCATCAGTCCCTAAGCTTACACACTAATTAAACTAAATTATCCTAAGGACAAACACACACACCCATGCCCGAGGAAGGACTCGAACCTCCACCGGGACCAGACGTACAGTTCTCGTCGTTTTGGTCTGGATTGTAGCCTATAACAGAGGCTAACCGTACATGATCAAAAGGTCAAGGAGAAAGAGAGTAGAATATTTTGAAATATGATGTACCAGGAAAATCCTGAAGATCTGATGAGTAGATCGGATAATTACGAGGGCTATTCGGAAAGTAAGGTCCGATCGTCGCGAAGTGAAAACCGCTGTGAAAATCAATTTTTTTTTATTCGCAACAGTTAGCCACACCTTCCAGCTAGCTCTCTAAATAGTCGCCTCTCCGACTTTGACAATTGTACAAACTTTCCAGTACTCTCGTCACAGAAAGCAGCCGCCCGTCCTTTCCGCCAATTCTCTACGCTGGTTTGCCTTTCGTTGTTTGTACCAAAATGTTGTCTTCGTAGCCAGCGGTTCATGTGAGCAGAGATGAAGATCAGAGGGAGCCAATTAAGGGCTGTATTGTGGATGATCAAACAATTCCCATCGAAAACGCTGCAGGAGCGTCTACATCGCCCCTGCAAAATGCGGTTGAAAATTGTCTTGATGAAAGATACGCATGACATTTATGTTATGTGGGATGCATAGCTTCAGGCGAAATATCTCACCAGATCCACATACTTCGCGGGAGACACTGTTGCTTTAGGCATTTCTACGTGTCTACGTGATCACTTTGCGCTCTGAACTGAAAAGAGCGACGTGAAGCGATCGACAGACACACTAAAGACACTGCCCAACACATCTGTGCAAAGTTACATCGGATTTTCACAGTGGTTTCCATTTCACGCCTATTCGGACCTTGCTTTCCGAATATGCCTTGTAATGAAGTGGCGTTGAATTTATGTAAGGAGAAAAGGAATTTATAGCCTAACCTGACTAATAGAACAGGACACATTTTAGTGCAATGAGAAAATTCATTTTACTAATGGAGGGTATTGTGGAGTTTAAAATTATAGAGGAATGCCAAGGCTGCAGTATAACAAGCAGGTTCGAATGAATGTAGATTACAGTAATTATGGAAAGATTAAGAGACTTCCATAAGATGTGTGACTAGTGTAGAGGGCAGTGTCAAACCACCCTTTCAATTGCAGACCATAACAACAAAAATAGTCCTAACAGAGAAGGCCTGCACTCCCGAATTGGACTCCAGTGTCTTTGGAACAATACACTGAGGCGACTAAAGTCGTGTGATAGTGATACACACATATGCAGATGGCGGTAGCATTACGTACACGAGATATAACAGGATAGTGCAGTGGTGGAGCTGTCAGTTGTGCTCAGCTAATTCATCTGTAAAGGTTACTGAGTGTAACGGCACGACGGAAATCAACAGACTTTGAAAGTGAAATGGTAGTGGCAGTTAGACACATGGCACATTCAATTTTGGAAATCGTTAAAGCACTCTGTCTTCAGGCCATAAGTGGCCCATCGGGACCATCCGACCGCCGTGTCATCCTCAGTTGAGGATGCGGATAGGAGGGGCGTCTTGTCAGCACACCGCTCTCTCGGTTGTTATGATGGTGTTCTTGACCGAAGCAGCTACTATTCGATCGAGTAGCTCCTCACTTGGCATCACGAGGCTGAGCACACTCCGAAAAACGGCAGCAGCGCATGGCGGCCTGAATGGTCACCCATCCAAGTGCCTACCAACCCCGACAGCGCTTAACTTCGGTGATCTCACGGGAACCGGTATGGAAATCGTTAGGGAATCCAATATTCCAAGATCCACAGTGTCTAGAGACTGCCGAGAACACATTTCAAGTATTACCTCTCACCACGGACAACGCAGTAGCTGACGGCCTTCGCTTGACGACTAAGAGCAGTGGCATTTGCACAGAGTTGTCACGGCGTGAAATAACAGCAGAAGTCAATGTGGGACGTACTTAGAATGTATCCTTTAGGAAAGAGCGCTGAAACTTGGCTTTAATGAGCTATGGCAGCGGGCGACCTATGCGAGTGGATTTGTTGACACCACAACATCTTCTACTACGCCGCTCCTCGGCTCGTGACTATCTCAGTTAATCCCTAGACGACTGGAAAACCATGGCCTGCTTTGATGAGCCTCGATTTCAGTTAGTAACGGCTGATAGTAGGATTCGAGTGTGGTGCAGTCCCCAATAAACCATGGAACCAGATTGTCAACAAGTTACATGCAAGGTGGTGGTGGCTCCATAATGGTGTTCGCTGTGTTTCCATGCAATGGACTGGGTCCTCTGGGTGTTCGGATACTTGGAGAATATTTTCAGCCCTTCGTGGACGTCATGTTTTCCCAAACAACGATGGAATTTTTATGGTTGACAGTGCGCCATATAACCAGGCCACAATTGCTCGCGATTGGTTTGCAGAAATTTGAGTGAATGGTTTGGCCACTCAGATCGCCCGCCATGAATCCCACTGGAGATTTATGGGACATAACCGAGAGGTAAGTTCATGCACAACATTCTGCATCGGCAACACTTTCGCAATTATGGACGGCTGTAGAGGCAGCATGGCTCAGTATTTCTGCAGGGGACTTCCAACGACTTTTTGAGTCCATACCACGTCGAGTTGCTGCAAAAGGAGGTCCGACACAATGTTAGTAGATAATCCATGGCTTTTGTCGCCTCTGTGTTTTGTGGCCTGTGAATTCCAGTAGGTGTCGAACAATAGCGTAATCAACCGAGCAGACCTACTTCTATCTCTGCGGATGTTAATGCTTCTTTGAATTCCAAGTGATGTGTGGTACTAATCCTATAATCGAATAAAGAACCTATACGACGATACGCAAGGTAGCTTGATTGCAGATTTTAAAATATTTGTCACCCACATTAAAGCCACGTATTTTAATTCAACCTTTACCACAAAAGTGATGTAAGGCGCTCGAATGGCAACATGTGTGACGGATGAAAGTGTTCTCTGGGCTGGAAAATGGTCTCTGATGTTTGGCTCTGGCAGGTGATACCGACTTACGGTGAGTGCTTCTACGGCAGGAGTACAAGCCACGCGTACTTACGAGGAGGGGCGAGGAGCCACAAGCTTGGCAACGTCTGCGTTGCCTGGTCGCGGTCCCGGTAATTGCCGCTCGGCGCACACTTCCACTCCAGCGCGCCTTCTGCGCTTCACAGCTTATATGCTAAGGACGGACGTAGTTAATACACACACGTTCTAATGAGAGCTCTGCGACAGATTTAGTCACCTAGGCTACTTTGAGCAACACAACGCGTCTCTAAGGGCTCATATTGCGGAATGTAAATCACTCTACCGTATTTGCGTAAGGTGTCCATGAAATTAAAATATTCACCATTGTAATACCTGTGCATTAATTTCATATTCCCAACGGAAGAGGTATTATCTCTTCGGCCAGACTTCGTAAATGTTTCTTGTTTTGCAGTATAACTTTAATTTATATTTACATTTATATCATAATTACGAGGCGTATTCGGAAAGTAAGGTCCAATTAGGCACAAAATGGAAACATCTGGGAAAATCTGATGAAACTTTGAACACATGTGTTGGGCAGTGTCTTTAGAGTGCCTGTCGATCGCTTCACGTCGCTGTTTCCAATTCAGAGCGCAAAGTGATCACGTGGAAATGCCTAAAACAACAGTGTCTCTCTGGTGAGTGATTTTGCCTGAAGCTATGCATCCCACATAACAGAAATGCCATGCGTGTCTTTCTCCAAGACAATTTTCAACCGCATTCTGCAGGGCAATGTAGACGCTCCTGCAGCGTTTTCGATGGGGAGTGTTTGATTATCCACAATACAGCCCTTAATTGGCTCCCTCCGATCTTCATCTCTGCTCACATGAACCACTGGCTACGAAGACAATATTTTGGCACAAACAACGAAAGACAAACCAGCGTAGAGAACAGGCGGAAAACACAGGCGGCTGCTTTCTGTGACTAGAATACTGGAAAGTTCATACAAATGTCTAAGTTGGAGAGGCGACTATTTAGAGAGCTAGCTGGAAGTTGTGGCTAACTGTTGGGAAAAAAAAATTGATTTTCACTGTGGTTTTCACTTCGCGACGATCGGACCTTACTTTCCGAACAGCCCTCGTTAGAACGTCTCACCATTCATATTTAAATGTAATAAAGTCCACTGAAGCTGTACGGAATAATTATACACACATAGTTAAATTAAATGAGGGTGGACATTATACCATGCAACTGTTAAATTGTTAAAAAGGTAAGAAAATGACGCTGGAAGTATTAAACGTAACGGCTGTCTGGCGCTTTTCCTCGAACTCACACCAGCGATTTCACACCTAGAGTATTTACTGAAATCATTACACTAATTAATGCCTAACGGCGAAATTTTCTTCAGTAACTTATAACTAAGTAAATACTGATTGCACAAAGGTGATCAGTGGAAACAAGATGAGGGTATCACACCCAGTCTCCATTTCAAAGAATTAGGCGGTTAAACGACAATTGCACTATCTGACAAGAAAAATGTGAAGCATACAGGAGATCGAACGTCAGTGTAAGTTCGTACAAGGGCACACCGTCCGCTGGTATGCAAACGATTAATCTGTAACGGATAGAACAGCCACCAGAGAGCATTTGTGATGTTAGTCTTTAGTTTTATTAACAGGCCTTGTAAGGTATACAAGGAGGGTGAAAGGCGTCATATGTTGAGTGATCATCATATGTTGAGTGATCACTGTGAAGGACGCAGAGCTTCAGAGTACTCGTGTGAGGTAGAGTTAACGGCACCTGACAGAGTTTGAAAAGCGCAAACATTGTTGATCTCCATTTAGCCAGCTGGCCGATTCTGGAAATACTGAGATTAGTGGGGTATTCGAATGTTACAGTGGGCTGATGTTGAATTCCGTAGGAACGTGACGGCAAGCATACTTGTTGTCGACCTGTCGACCGTCTGACAACCACAAGGAAGGATCGGCGTACAGTGCACCAAGCACATCGGAACTCCTTCACATCTGTGCCTGCCATCAGAGAACAAGTAACGGGCTCCCTCCAGATTAGAGATTAGATTAGATTAGTTTTCCGTTCCATAGATCCGTGCTAAGGAGATGCTCGTGGATGTGGAACATGTCAATTTTTTTAAGCTGAAATAACAGTCCTAATAGTGTGAGTATATACAATACATCATTTGTTTCTATTAAAAAAGCTCGTCAGTGGAGTGGAAGGAGTTGGCCACTAGTAAGTCTTTCAGGCTCCCTTTAAACTGATCTTTATTTGTAACTAAATTTTTTATGTTTGCTGGCAAATTATAGAAGATGAGTGTTCCTGAGTAGTGGACCCCTTTTTGAACTAAAGTAACACCTTGTGCAGATCATTTTTCTTCCTAGTATTGGATGTATGAACTGAGCTGTTTGTTGGAAAAAGAGATGTATTATTTAGGACAAATTTCATTAAGGAGTAAATATACTGAGAGGCAGTAGTTAGTATACTCAGTTCTTTTAAGAGGTTTCTATAGGACGTCCGTGAAATTATTCCACAAATAATACATATTACACCCTTTTTGACTCTGAAAACTTTTGTTTGACTTGAAGAGTTACGCCAAAATATTATACATTGTGACATTATGGAATGAAAGTAGGCAAAGTATGCAAGATTTTTCATTTTTATGTCGCCTATGTCTGTTAACACTCGAATTGCAAATACAGATTTGTTAAGGCGTTTCTGCAGTTCTGTGGTGTGCTCCTCCCAACTGAATCTATTATCAAGTTGTAATTCCAGGAATTTACGACTGCCAACCTCTTCTATCTGCTCTTCTTCATACTTTATGCATATGCTGGGTGGAAACCTCTTACAGGTTCTGAATTGCATATAGTGAGTCTTTTCGAAGTTTAATGTCAGTGAGTTTGCTTTAAACCATTTATTAATATCCATGAAAATATCATTAGCAGATCTTTCTAGAACTACACTCGACATACTGTTTATTGCAATACTTGTGTCATCTGCAAACAAAACAAACTCTGCTTCTGGCAGTGTAACTGATGAGAGATCATTAATGTACACAAGACAAAGCAATTGCTCTAAATTGGATCCTTGTGGGACACCACATGTAATTTCTTCCCATTCTGATGACGACTGATGACTTAATTCACTAGTCCCTTGCATCCTTTGTTTCCTGTTAGCGAAATATGACTTGAACCATTTTGCAGCACTGCCCTTGACACCATATAATTCTAATTTATTCAAAAGGATGTTGTGGTTCACACAATCAAAAAAAGTGTCATGTCTCACCATTCGTCGATGACTACCAACGACCGGGTTGGAAAAGTACCGCCCCATGCGTTGCTGCCACTAACACCACAACACAAACGGTTGCCCTAGGAAAGGTGCCGTGATCGGAAATGTGGATTGCTGATGAATGGCGTCGCATTGTGTTCAGCGACGAATAACGGTTCTGCACTGCCAAATGTGACCATCGTCGGCTAATATATTGACGACCTTGTGACAATTCTCATTCTTCCAATGCTTTGGTGAGACCAGCGGTGTTACAGAGACATAAATAAGGAACAGAAGCCGTCAGAACTTCTCACAATATTCGATACAGTTCTCGTGACGCACGCGAACAGCTAGATAGCGTAATGTTTCAGTTTACGAACAAGGTGCGAAAGTTTTGTTTCTCTGTGTCGAAAAGTAGTTGCAACCCTCCCAACGGACATGACAAACAACGTAACAACCTATTACACACCAAAACTGTATCCCCAACACTACTGCAATCCCTATTGTATAAAGCTCACACACGTAAGACCACGTTTTTGTACACTACTGATCATTAAAATTGCTACACCAAGAAGAAATGCCGATGATAAACGGGTATTCAATGGACAAATATATTGTACTACAACTGACATGTGATTACATTTTCACGCAATTTGGGTGCATAGATCCTGAGAAATCAGTACCCAGAACAACCACCTCTGGCCGTAATAACGGCCTTGATAAGCCTGGGCATTGAGTCAAACAGGTGCACATGCAGCTTCAACACGATACTATAGCTCATCAAAGTAGTGACTGGCGTATTGTGACGAGCCAGTTGCCGAGCCACCATTGACCAGACGCTTCCAATTGGTGAGAGAGCTGGAGAATGTGCTGGCCAGGGCAGCAGTCTAATATTTTCTGTATCCAGAAAGGTCCGTACAGGACATGCAACATGCGGTCGTGCATTATCCTGCTGAAATGTAGGGTTTCGCAGCGATCGAATGTAGGGTAGAGTCACGGGTTGTAACACATCTGAAATGTAATGTCCACTGTTCAAAGTGCCGTCAGTGCGAACAAGAGGTGATCGAGACGTGTAACCAATGGTACCCCATACCACCACGCCTGGTGATACGCCAGTATGGTGATGGCGAATACACGCTTCCAATGTGCGTTCACCGCGATGCCACCAAACACGGATACGACCATCATGATGTTGTAAACAGAATCTGGATTCATCAGAAAAAATTACGTTTTGCCATTCGTGCATCCAGATTCGTCATTGAGTACACCATCGCAGGCGCTCCTGTCTGTGATGCAGCGTCAAGGGTCGCTGCAGCCATAGTCTCCGAACTGATAGTCTATGCTGCTGCAAACGTCGTCGAATTGTTCGTGCAGATGGTTGTTATCTTGCAAACGTCCCCATCTGTTGACTCAGGGATCGAGACGTGGCTGCACGATCCGTTACAGTCATGCGAATAAGATGCCTGTCATCTCGACTGCTAGTGATACGAGGTCGTTGGGATCCAGCACGGCGTTCCGTATTATCCTCCTGAACCAACCGATTCCATATTCTGCTAACAGTCGTTGGATCTCGGCCAACGCGAGCAGCAATGTCACGATACGATAAACCGCAATCGCGATAGGCTACGATCCGACCTGTATCAAGCGTGCTGGTACGCATTTCTCCACCTTACACGAGGCATCACTACAACGTTTCACCAGGCAACGCCGGTCAACTGCTGTTTGTGTATGAGAAATCGGTTGGAAAAGTTCCTCATGTCAGCACGTTGTAGGTGTCGCCACCGGCGCCAACCTTGTGTGAATCCTCTGAATAGCTAATCATTTGCATATCACACAATCTTCTTCCTGTCGGTTAAATTTCGCGTCTGTAGCACGTCATCTTCGTGGTGTAGCCATTTTAATGGCCAGTAGTGTACTTGTTTACTAACAGCCACTCATCCACTTGCAGAGGACATGGTGTGTGCCGAGAAAAACGGCAACAATAAATCGCAGAGAATATGCCGTAAACAGTGGCAACAGTCGTAAAGCCGTGATGTGACCTATAGTAAATGAGGTATTACGAAATTATTCATGGAAAACAGTATTTGGAACAAAAAAATAGACATGTAACAGTGTTTTACTACATTTTACAAGTATGCTATTTCTGCATGTTTTAGAGGCAAAGAACCCACTGATGATGGCCATATTTGTTGCTGAAACTAGTTTCGGGAATAAGTAAATAAATAACAAAAGTATTTTGCATCAACGCGGACCCACAGTCCCATGTTTTTGGTGTTACTCTTAGTGACATGATGTTGGCAGACATCGTATTTGACGTCTTGTCACGGGTGATAGTCACTGGAAGAACAGTGACGGTACGTCACGAACAAACTCGGTCTTCATGTGTTACCTCTCATGTGACAGTATCGTGGTGCCGTTACTCAACAGGATAATGCTCGTACTCGAATGGCAAGTGACTATAAATTGGTGAGTGATGCCGAGTTACTCTCGTGGTCAACCAATAGAACATCTGTCGATTATCTTCTGCGTCCATTCCGTCCCTGTGCAAGTATCCAGGACTTCGAGGACCAGTTAAAAGAATTGTGGGCCAGCTTGCCTCATTAAGTAATTCTGTTATATCCTACCCAGTAATGCCACCCGAGCCCGCTGCCAAAAGGTTGGCAGCATCAAAGTCCGGACGCCGTCCGCATAAGCAGCGCCAGCGAGACAGGAAATCGCCCCAAGTCTGCGCGCGCCACCGCTGGCTTCTGGCTTCTTAAGCGCTGGAGTCGCGAGCGCTAGGACAGTTCTGTATTCGCCGCTCAGTTGTATACTCGCCACCGAATTGTGTACTTGCTAGTCAGTTGTGTGTTCATCGCAGCAGAGTTGTTTGTCGTCAGCCGACGCTGACCTAGCCGCTCCGACTCGAACTAGACAGATTTATGTAGACACGGAGTTCACTACTGTATTTCTGTATCTTCGTAATAAAGATAAGTACCGACTTTTATTTAATCAGAGTGTTTGGGTTTTCATCTTTCTGTTCACTGTTCCAGCGGACCGGTCGGCCCGCTATTAAAAGTGTGGCGGTGACTTCGTAAGCCGTTTCTACAGCGAATTGGTTGTCGCTACGAACGCCGTCACAAAACTGGCGACGAGGACTGCCGAACTCGTGTGCAGGGCTGGTTCAACTTGTTTCTGGTTATACTAATTATAGCGATAAAATTTTGGGGACTGGTTTAATTTGTATTCACTATGTCTGCCGACTTACAACAGTTGATCTTGTTACAGAGTCAGCAAATACAAAGTCTGATGGAAGCAATCGCCAAACAAGCGGCTAATCCTCCAACACAAAAGGAACAAGCACAGGCAGCACCACCTTTCCGTGCTTTTGATGCATCACGAGAAGAATGGCGAGAATATTTCGCGCAGTTGCAGGCGCACATGACAGTCTACAAAATCACAGGTACTGAGCGGCAGCTTTATTTAATTTCCACTGCAGGCGTGGAAGTCTATCGACTACTTTGTAAGTTGTTCCCGGAATCCAAGCCAGAAGCTTTAGACTATGACGTTGTTGTTAACAAGCTTGCTGAGTATTTCGAGTCGCGAGTTCATGTGGCAGCAGCCAGATTCAAGTTCTTCAGATTAAAGAAACTGCCACATCAATCTAATAAACAGTGGTTAACAGATTTACGGGGCCTCACCCGTCAGTGCCGATTTAATTGTGTGTGTGGAGCTTCCTACAGTGATGTCATGTTACGAGACGCTATTACTCAAAACATTGCAGATTCTCGTATTCGTGCTGCTATCTTAAAGTTGCCTGACCCGTCATTAGAGACTGTGATGAACATCATTGAAGCCCAAGATACTTTTGACTATGCTGAGTGTGAGTTAGATCAGCCATGTATTTCTCAAATTGCCTGTGCTAAGCAAGTTCTGTCACGCCCGCGGCCCCACCGGCAGAGTCAGACTGTAAACACTAGCCGGCCGCGTCATGTTAAACACATTCGTCAGCCGCGTGTGCAAAATGATAGAGTTAAGTCTTGCCCTAAGTGTGTTCTTGCTCATCCTCGTGAACGTTGCCCGTTAAGAAACGCGGTTTGTCACTTTTGTCAAAGGAAAGGACACATCCAGACTGTTTGTTTGCGTAAACGCAAGAACAATTCTAGTGCTGCCCAGCCCATGGATATTCATATTCTTCAAAGCCAGCCCGCCCAGAAGGTCGCGTTTAAAGACTCTTCCACGGTTCGTGTGGGTAATAAACTTGTTCGCAATAAGCCACCCACCCAGCCCTCTGCTATGCGACCCAAGCGTAATTCAAACGCTGTAAAAAGTAATGTACAGACTGCAAGTGAAGCGGGAGTTGTTGTTCCACCCGTCCAACCCACGAGTTGTCGTAAGCAGCGAACACGCGCTAAACGCGCTGATTTTGTGTCTTCCGCCTCCACTGCACCGATCCAGAGACAGTGTAATAAACTATTTGTGAAGCTACGCAT
The DNA here is from genome assembly GCF_021461385.2 of Schistocerca piceifrons. Classification (NCBI taxonomy): domain Eukaryota; kingdom Metazoa; phylum Arthropoda; class Insecta; order Orthoptera; family Acrididae; genus Schistocerca; species Schistocerca piceifrons. The sequence goes on along the minus strand of NC_060149.1, from coordinate 176,425,137 downwards.
CCAGGATAAGACCTTCAATTTTCAATTAGACACTGGTGCGTCTGTGACTCTCATAAATAGTGCTACGTATGCGGCTATCGGCCGCCCTAAACTTTCAGCGGCAAAACATTCTTTGGCTACTTATAGTGGAGAACAAATTCCTGTGTTAGGTGTATGTAGCGTGCCAGCCACATTCCGTGGCAATACAAAAACAGTTTCATTCACAGTGCTCCGCGCTACAGACAGTGTAAACATTTTCGGATTAGACTGTTTTGATTTGTTTGGCCTGTCTACCCAAGACAATGTGTTGCAAATTAATTCTGTTGTTGTTCCTCAAGACCGCATAACCGATTTGTGTAAACAATACTGTGACATATTTAAAGACGAACTAGGTTGTGCTGCCAACTTTGCCGCTCATATTACGTTAAAAGATAATGCTCAGCCTCGATTTTGTCGTGCTCGTCCAGTGCCTCACGCCCTCCGGGCACCTGTAGAAGATGAACTTCGTCGTTGGCAAAACAACGGTGTTATTCAACCCGTTTCAGCGAGCCAGTGGGCTTCTCCCTTAGTTATTATAAAGAAACCGTCTGGCAAGTTACGTTTGTGTGCTGATTTTAAGTCGACAGTTAATCCTCAGACTGTCATTGATTCTTTTCCTTTGCCTAGACCGGACGAGCTGATGGATAAGTTAGGGGAAGCTCGTTTCTTTTCCAAAATTGATCTCCGTGAAGCAGATTTGCAATTGCCCCTCGACGAGCAATCACAACAGTATTTTGTCATAAACACGTCGTTGGGGTTGTTCCGTTTTCTGCGTTTGCCTTTTGGTTGTGCGTCAGCTCCAGCTGTTTTTCAGCGTTTTTTGTCACAACTTCTGGCTAATGTGCCATCGTGTTGCAACTATTTAGACGATATTGTTGTGTCCGGTCGGACGCCTGCTGAACATTTCCGTAATTTGGAGTGTTTGTTTACAGTGTTGTCTCAGGCAGGCCTACGTTGCAACATCGATAAATGTTCATTTTTCCTTACGGAGATGGAGTATCTGGGACATGTTATTAATGCTCAAGGCATTCATCCCTCCCAGTCACATTTAGCAGCTATTCGTGATTTGCCCTCCCCTCGCAATCTGCATGAATTGCAAGCAGTTCTTGGCAAATTGAAGTATAATATTAGGTTTATACCTAATGCATCACACATTGCTGCACCGTTGCATCGTCTCCGCCGTAAGAATGTTCCGTTTGTGTGGTCAGCTGATTGCCAATCAGCCTTTCAGCAGCTTAAAGAGGCTTTATTGAATGATCGTTGTCTGGTCCATTACGACCCTAACAAGCCTCTGGTGTTAGCTTGTGATGCCTCTTCTTTCGGCCTCGGTGCTGTGTTGTCTCACCGAGTCGGTAACACCGAACGTCCTATTGCGTTCGCATCTAAATTGCTAAACAAAGCTCAGTGTAATTATAGCCAACTGGACAAGGAAGCGTTGGCTATTGTGTTCGGTGTCACAAAATTCCATCACTACCTCTATGGTAGACCATTCTATTTAGTAACAGATCACAAGCCCCTGACGTCACTGTTTCATCCGTCTAAACCAGTTCCTCAGCGGACAGCTCAGAGACTACAACGTTGGGCTCTTTTGTTATCACAATACCAGTATGAGATACTGTATCGCCCTACAGCTCAGCATGCAAACGCTGACGCGCTTTCTAGATTGCCGATTGCTGCGGATGATGTCTTCGATTCCTCTGACGACTCTTGCCATCAGATTGACACCGATGAGCATCAATCCCTCCGGGATTTTCCGATTGATTATCGTCAGGTGGCACGTGAGACAGCTTCGGATCCTCATCTGAGTTTACTGTTACGTTTTGTTCAACGTGGTTGGCCGTCCAAGGCAAAGGACGTATCGGATCCTGTGGTTCGTCGCTATTATCCGCAACGTCATCTGTTGTCTGTTTCGCACGGAGTTTTGCTGTTACGCACCGAGAATGACCAGCTTCGTGTAGTGGTTCCCCAAGTGCTCCAATCCAAGGTCCTCGACTTGTTGCATCAAGGTCATTGGGGAGTGGTCCGCACCAAGCAGCTTGCCCGCCGTCATTGTACTTGGATCGGCATTGATAAGCAGATTACGCAGATGTCTACAGATTGTTCGACGTGTGCCGAACACCAAGCTGCTCCGCCTCAACGCTATTTTAAGTGGGCACGCCCTGCCGGTCCCTGGCAGCGAGTACATATTGATTTCGCTGGTCCATATTGGAATTCTCGTTGGCTCATCGTGATAGATGCATTTAGTAATTTTCCGTTTGTTGTGCCCATGCAGTCTACAACGTCTGCACAAACTATACAGGCGTTGACTTCAATTTTTTGTATTGAGGGTCTTCCAGAAGTTTTAGTGTCTGACAATGGTCCACAATTTACCTCTGCTGAATTTGAAAGTTTTTGTTCTGCCAATGGCATTCGCCATGTTCTTACTCCGCCGTTCCACCCTCAATCGAATGGTGCAGCGGAACGTTTTGTACGCACATCAAGGATCATATGGACCGCCTTCGTGCTACGCACTCTCGTCAGCAGGCCCTCATCACGTTCCTGTCGTCGTACCGGACCACGCCGCGCGACGGCCCTTCGCCTGCGGAGCTTCTCCACGGCCGTCGTCATCGCACCCTACTACGGTTGTTGCACCCCCCGGATCGACCCGCCGCTTCTGAGCATCGCACGCGTTTTCAGCGCAACGACGCCGTTTTTTTCAGAGTTTATCACGGTCGCCGTCGTTGGGAACGTGGTACCGTGATAAGTGTCCAGGGTCGCGGTTTTTATACTGTTCAAAGTGCTACTGGGGTGCACAGGAGGCATCAGAACCAGTTACGCCGCGCTGGCCGCCCGGATTCTGCCGCTCGTTCTTTGTCCACAGATGTGGTCCGCGGCGGGTTCCAGCAGCGCCTTCCGACTTCTCTGCCGCCCCCAGGGCAGCAGCAGCAGCCGTCGCCGCTACCACGCCGCCAGCCCGTCCCGTTGATGCCTCCCGCGCAGCTTCATCCGGGAGCGCCCCAGGTGGTCGCTCCGGCGCCTGCGGTCCCTCTTCCGTCGCCACCGCCTTCGGAGCTGATGGACGTCGACCCCTCAGCCGGGCCGCCTTCCCAAGCGGTGGCAGTGCAGCCTGTCCTGCAGCCGCTATCCTTGGGCTCCCCCAAGGAGTCTGACACCGCAGCGTCTTGTCCGGCGCCCACTCAGCAGCCGTCGACGCAGCGTCAGGAGACGCTGCCTCTCTTCGTGGGTCCCGACGCCCCGTCGCGTCCAGTACCAGAAGCTGCGCCCGTGGTCACAGGCGTGCACCCTGACCTCGGTTTTCAGTCGGTGTTTCCCGAGGCCCCGCGCAGCCAATGCTGGGGCGCGGACCGGGGACTGCCACCGACAACAGTCTCCGCCCCGGTCTCTTCTGCTACGCCTGCGTCCAGACCCCTCCCCCGCCGTCGACGCTCGCCACGTCATTATTCAACGACGGTGCGGCGATTTGGGGGGGAGGAGTGTTATATCCTAGCCAGTAATGCCACCCGAGCCCGCTGCCAAAAGGTTGGCAGCATCAAAGTCCGGACGCCGTCCGCATAAGCAGCGCCAGCGAGACAGGAAATCGCCGCAAGTCTGCGCGCGCCGCCGCTGGCTTCTGGGTTCTTAAGCGCTGGAGTCGCGAGCGCTAGGACAGTTCTGTAGTCGCCGCTCAGTTGTATACTCGCCACCAAATTGTGTACTTGCTAGTCAGTCGTGTGTTCATCGCAGCAGAGTTGTTGTTTGTCGTCAGCCGACGCTGACCTAGCCGCTCCGACGCGAACTAGACAGATCTCTGTAGACACGGAGTTCACTACTGTGTTGCTGTATCTTCGTTAATAAAGATAAGTACCGACTTTTATTCAATCAGAGTGTTTGGGTTTTCATCTTTTTGTTCACTGTTCCAGCGGACCGTTCGGCCCGCTATTAAAAGTGTGGCGGTGACTTCGTAAGCCGTTTCTACAGCGAATTGCTTGTCGCTACGAACACCGCCACATAAAATTCAACGGCTTTGAGTACACGCTTCCCAACCTAATCGGCACATGCAACCAGGTGAGAGAGGATGCAACGTCATACTGATGGACTCAAACTGTCAGTTTGTCCGTAAACTTGACTCGATTTTGAAATCACCGATGTAACATCACATATCGTCTCACTCACAAAGTTGCATTTCGTTTCCTGCTCTCCTTTCGCGAGTTTCACGTTTTTTTGCAGGCTGTATGTCATTGAAAACAGCTCCAACACGAAGAAATAGTGACAACAACAACTGAGATATTTATACAAAATAAATTAGTACGAGATGGAGCTGATCCCCATGGTACATAAAGCAGGACAGAAAACTGTTGCAGATGCAAAGAAAAAAAGCATGCAGAATTTTAAAGAACACAAAATCCCCAAGAGTGGCGAAGTTTTGCAGAAGCTACAGACTCAGTGCGAAATGCTTTTAGAAATTTCCACGAAGAAACTCAGTCTCTATATGTCACAGAAAATGCAGAGGGATTCTGGTCTTACGTAAAGTACACCAGCGCCAAGACGCAATCAATACCTTCAATGCGCGATGTCAGTGATAATGTCGCTGACCACAATGTCATTAAAGTGAAGTCACTGAACACGGTTTTCCGAAATTTCCTCATCAAAAAGCCGCAGTAGTTGTTCCAGAATTCGAATTAAGAGCAATTTCCAACATGAGTAACTTAGAACCCGCGTGTAGGGAAGCAGCTTAAATCACATAATAAAGCCAAGTCCTCCGGTCCAGATCCTATACCAATCAGGTTTCTTTTAGAGGATACTGATACAGTACCTCCATACTTAGCACTCATATGCAATCTCTCGCTCGAAGAAAGATCTGTGTCAAAAAATTGGAAAGTTGCGTAGGTCACACCAACACTCAAAATTATAGGATTAATCTGCTGAATTATACACACATATCACTGACGTCGGTTTGCAGTAGGATTTTGGAACACGTACTGTGTTCGAATGTTATAAATTACACCGAAGAAAATGATCTATTTACGTATGGTCAACTCGGATTCAGAAAGTACCGCTCGTGTGCAACACAACTAGCTATTCATTCTCTTGAAGTAATGAGCGCTATTGAAAGACGATCTCAGTTGATCCCATGTTTCTAGGTTTACAGAAGAATTTTGATACCATTCCTTCAAACGGCTTCTAATCAAATGTCGTCCCGATGGGGTACTGTCTCATTCTTCGACTGGATTCGTGAATTCCTTTCAGAGAGGTCACAGTTGGTAGTAGCTGGTGGAAAGTCATCGAGTAAGACTGAAGTGATGTCTAGCGACCTTCAAGGAAGTGTTATAGGCCCTCTGTTATTTCTACTCTACTTAAATGACATTGGAGAAAATCTGAGCAGCCGTCTTAGATTGTCTGCAGGATGCTGTCATTTAGCGTTTGGTAAAATCACTAGAAGATCAAAACAGATTGCAAAATGATTTATGCCGGTCGGTGTGGCAGTGCGGTTCTAGGCGCTTCAATCTGGAACCGCGTGACCGCTACGGTCACAGGTTCGAATCCTGCCTCGGGCATGGATGTGTGTGATGTCCTTAGGTTAGTTCGGTTTAATTAGTTCTAAGTTCTAGGCGACTGATGACCTCAGAAGTTAAGTCGCATAGTGCTCAGAGCCAAAATGATTTATACAAGGATCTGTATAATGTTCACCCTAAATAACAAAAAGTGTGAAGTTATCCACAGAGTACTAAAAGTAATATGTTAAATTTAGTTTGCACTATAAATCGCACAAACTTACGGCTCTTAACTCAATGAAATATCCAGGGACTAACTTAGGAACAACTTAAATTGGAACAATCACATAGATAATGTTGTGGGAAAGTTGAACCAAACTGTGCCTTATTGGCAGAGCACTTAGAAGATGCAACATATTAACTAAAGATCTAACATTACGCTTGTCCGTCCTCTGCTAGCGTATTGCTGTGCATTATGAGAGCCCTACCAGATACGATTCACGGAGGCGTTTTCGTTGCGGCGGGGTCTTCTCACGATATTTCAGCCACCAGCTTTCTTCTCGGAATACAAAAATACTCTGTTGACGCCCACCTACTTAGGGAGAAATGATCATCGTAATAAGAAAATAACAGAAATAAGAGCTCGCAAGGAAAGACTGAAGAGTTTGTTTTTGCCGCTCGCTGTTTGAGTGCGATACGGTAGAGAAATAATGTGAAAGTGATTCGATATACCCTTAGCAGGGCACTTCAGTGTGTTCATGTAGATGCAGATAAAAAAGGCCTGGATTACTGATATCTAATGCCTTCAGCACTTCGGAAATTAGACCGTTATGTAACCACTAAGTTCTTTCATAATTTGCCCTATGACAGAGTTTCTGACAGTTGTATATGTAGCCTAAAATCATTTCTTTGGAATAGATCCTCCGATTCGATAGATGAATATTTATTAAAACTGGTAGCAAGTGTAGAAAAAGAGAACTAATTTTAAAAATGCCCGAAGTTACGTGAGTGCTATTCTTAAGCAGTTAATATGGTATTTAGTAACATATAAATCAGCAGCATGCAGCCGAGCACATAGTGTATAAAAGGCTAGGTAAGTTGACTCACTCCACGTGGTTTCAATACACACCGTGCAGGTTATCAACGGAACACTGAACTATCGAAATAGCTAGTTATGAACCACACTTTTTCTGCCATCGAAAGATTGGTATTCTTGTGTGATGCGGGCATATTTCCTCCTGAAGTTGGAGTGTATCAGATGTAGTTGACCACATGTTCGTTAGTTACATGTTCCATAGATAATTTGAAAGTCTCCTTTATTGGAATGGTGTGGAAGAAGTCAGTGTACAGGATATCTGTACATGATTAGTGTTACATTAGTGAACATACTATTATTTTTAGTCCTACTCATGCAGCTACACTTCTTTTACTGGCTACCAGTTTTTAAATAGAAATTCGTCAGTGGACTAAACGGAATTGTTTAGGAGAATTGATTTTAAATTAGATTTAAATCCTCCTTCGCTACATGTCAGATATTTTACGTTATGGAACAAATGAGCAAAAATATTTGTCGCTGCACCTTGAACTCCTTTCTGATCCACTGACAACTTTAACAATGGCTCATAATTATCATTTTTCCCTCTAGTGTTGTAGGTATGAACACCACGGCTCTAATCAAATTGTGGTGGATTATTTATGACTAATTTATTACCAAATATCTGCACCGTGACGGCGCAGTTGATATGCCTAGCTTCTTGAAGCGGTACCTTCATGACATCTGTAGGTGAACACCACATATTACTCCTCTTTTACGCTTTTGTGCAGTCAGTACTTACTTTCTAATTGATGAGCTACCCCAAAAAGTGATTCCTTAAGACATATATTAGGAATAGGAGAGGACCCAAAATTGAGCTCTATGAGACTTTCTTCGTGAATTTTTCCCAGTAACTAAAGTTTTTTACCTTCCCGACGTTGTCTGAATTATTCAGCACAATCTTTTGCATTCTATTTCATAAATATATTTCAAACCAGCTATACATAAAGCCATTAGTGCCATAAAACCTAAGTTTTTCTAGGAGAATAACATGATCTATACAGTCAAATGCCTTGGAAAGATCACAGAAAATACTAACCACCGACAGATAATTATTTAAGGCTTGTAATATTTGATGTGTAAATGTATAAATAACATTCTCAGTCGAGCAACCGTCCTGGAGTCCAAACTGTAATATGCTAAGGAAATTGTTTCTACGTAAGTTTGTGACCACTCTGGAGTACGTTACTTTTCCGAATATTTTGGAATAAGATATCAGTAATGAAAGTGGACTATAATTGTTTATGTCTCTCTTGCCACTTTTCTTATGAAGTGGTTTAACAACTACATATTGTAATCTGTCTGGAAAAGTTTCCTGTGCTAATGATGCACTACAAGTATCAGCAAGGGCATCACGTATTGGAAAACTTTTTAGAGTTCTGTCTGAAATTCTATCAACTCCAGTTGAGCTTTTAGTTTTTAGAATTTTTATAATTGTATTAATTTCAGTGAATGATGTTGGTGCTATTTCTAGTTCCTTTAAGTTTTATGAAATGACATTTTTAATATGTTCTCTTGCTTCTTCAAGAGAACCATTTAATCCGATATTTGGCGTAAGTTTGGAAAGTTTAAAAGTACTTCCAAAGAGTGAATTATCAGTCACAACACTGTCATTTAGTTTAAATGTTACGTCTCTTCCACGCTTACTGGCTGCCATGTCTCCCGTTTGATAGTGTCCCATATAGTTTTAAACTTATTATCTGCATTATTTATTTCTGCCAGGACAAGCATACTTCTGGACATTGTAATAACTTCCCTTAAAATACTACGTTTTTTGTGGTATGCAAGTAATGTCGAATCTTGACTTCCTCTGGCCTTTACATAAATTTCCCTCTACCTCTTACATTAGATTTTATTTCCCTTAGTTATCCATTTCTTACTTGTTGCTTTAATTGGTCTTCTGGACAATTATTTAGGAAAGGAACTTCAAATATTGACACAGATTTACTACAGAATAAATTGAATCTGACATTAGCATCTCTTTCTGGATATACTTAATCCCATACCACCCCATTTAGCTCACCCTTAAAACATTATATCGTGTTTTCATTAATAAGCCTCACTGCTTTGTATGAATCTGTCTCAGGATTGAAAAGTGCCGTATTGTTCAGTTTCACTGATTGTACATAATCATCAGATAGTCCTTTAGCAACTGTGTAGACATTAACTGCTTCAGCAGTGTCTATAAAAAGTTATCCGTCAGTGTCCTACTATGTTGCTGCACGTAAGTTGGAAAACTGACTGCTGAAATTAGATTGAAACATCCACACAATAATTCTAGTTCATTTTTCCTGTCTATGTCTTTTAAGAAATCTGCACTGAAATGTCCACTAACTACTAACAGTTTTCTCTTGTCTGACATTTAGGTCAATACTGCATATAGCTTCCTAGAGGGGATCTGTACGCTGTTACAATTATCAGGGAACTATTTTGCAATAACAACTGACGAGCATATTCTTCTAGGTTCTGATCAACACAATAGCAATTCGTCTCAATATGTCTGACTTTGTGTCCAACTTTTACGTTAAGTTGCATCTCCTCCTTTCCCATGTCAACTCTACACGAAAATGGTGCAAGTCTATAATCACTAATATTTCACTTCTCCAGCTCCGTGGCTACATGGTGTTCCGAGAATCACATAACATCTGTCACTTCAAAAATATCTACATGTTCTAGGCACATAACAAGCTCCTCTGTTTTGTTTTTCAACCCTCTGATGTTCTGTTGAACAAATTAACTTTATTTTTCTGGAAACTGTTACACATGTTACGGTCTTGTACTGCTTTAATTTCATTCAATATTCTCTGTCTGTAGCCTGACTCTAACCTAAAAAATGTGCCCCTTTGATACCAGTAATCATAGGTATTTTGCTTTGTGTGATTTTGGTCGCCATTACACTTCCAGCAATGTGCTGAATTGATCTTCCCTTTCCCCTTCTATTTAGGTGCAGGGCAATAGTAGTGTATCCATATTTACCAGTCGCAGCAATGGGCACGCCACAGATATGAGACTGTTTCAGTCAAAACCGATTCATGTAGCTCTTTGACACACAGATGACAGACATTTTCACTCTGGGCTGGTCATGTCGCTGCAAAACCACCACATACCCCACACGAGTGTGTGCTGTTACTGCTCCTGTTTCCTCGAGGTCACCTTTAATGCTATATTCTAAGGAGCTAGTCAAGTTGTTTCCTGCTCCTCCTTCTATAAGCACCTTATCCTTACCATCAAAATCTCAGCGCAAGGCTTCTATGTCCTCTTTCATCCGGGTAGGCGTAGCGCTAGGTTTCATGATGCTTGCTACCTGATATTCTACGCCCAGCTTTTCCTGTAGCCGTTGGCTTGCACCTGGAAAGGAAAATTGGGCTTAACGTCCCGTCGACATCGAGACCATTAGAAACGGACCTCAAGTTCGGAGTGTTTCAAGAATGGGGAAGGAAATCGTCCGTACCCTTTAAAGGAAACCATCCCAGATTTTGCCTGGAGAGATTTAGGGAAATCACGGAAAACTTAAATCAGGATGGCCGGACGCGGGTTTGAACCGTCGTCCTCCCGCATGCGAGTCCAGTGTGCTAACCATTCCGCTACGCCGCTCCATGTGAAAAAGCTATAAACATAATGAGTGGAATAAGGAATTTTGGTTATAAGCTAGGGTTTCGTGGAAATAAATATTTAAAAATTAAGTCACGAATTCGCTACTTATGAGGTACGAAAATAACACTGAAGGTGATATCTGCCCGGTTATCAGTGCTTAAAGTAAAAAGCCTGCTTGCTGGATTCCAAATGTCTCTAAAACGCGTGGCAGTGAAATACGTAATGTGGACAGTGTTTCTGCCTCTACTTACCATAAAGTTATTACGTGAATTTGTGGAAAAACACACTTGTTGTAATGAGTGGTGGAAGCGTCACTTTGTATGGAGATGTGGGTAAAACCATGGAAATTGTTTGTAATTTAGTCCTGAATATCGAAATAATTAATAATTTCTGTGACATCTGTAGCAAAAACCCCGCTAAACATCATGTGTGCAAAATTGACTATAATTGCTCTAGTGGAGACAAGGAGTGGTTGGTGGTGTTAACATTTCCAGAAGCTCTAAGCAGTCAATAGGTGTCGTGTATGCAGGCTATCTTGGGGATGGGGACAGTAAGGCTTAACAGAAACCGACAGATAAGAAACCATGTGGGCCAACAGTCAAACTTAATACACTGGAGAATATAGGGCGTGTACAGAAAAGAGAAAGACCACCACTTATGAAGATATGCAAGGAAAAAAAGTTAGGTGCTAAACGCCGTCTGACAGAGGTTGAAACAGACAACATCCGGATTATTACGGCATGGTAATTAGGAATAATTGCAACAGTGTAGAAGCAATGACAAGAATTATCTGGGGTATGTTCTTTCACAAAATTTCAGTGAATGAGATCCCGCATCATCACCTTTGCCCACAGGGACCCAACAATTGGTGCAGATCCAACAACTCAGCCACAGCTTCCAATTATAAGAACGAACATTCAGTTCCAGAAACTGTCCTACTTGCTCTCAAACCTATTTAAAAATAATTTAGCCAACAAGAGCCTTTGAAAAAGTGTCTCCATGGTGAAACTCAGAATCCAAATGGAAGTTTAAATTCTGTATTTTGGGCAAGGCTACCAAAAACTGTTGTTGTTAGAAAAGAAACAATGAAGTTCAAAGTTCATGATGCGTGATGTGCTTAGATGATGGTGTGTCAAAGAATACTGGTATGTTAAGGCTCTTGGGAATAGGGTATGGTATCGGTACTAAAAATATACCTAAAACCATCGATATGGACCGTATCTGTATGCTGAAATTTCTACAGGAAATGCTACTACGGAGGTCAGGACAACCAGAAGATCAAAGAAAAGAAGATGAAGTTGGCGAAGCTGAGTCACAGTGCAATCCTGTAATTTTTAAAAGTGTGTTTCTATCGTAATGTTCAATAGATTTTTTGTGTAAAACTTTAGTGTGGTTTTCCTATAAACTACATTTTTTTGTATTCTCGTGCACTTTTCTCAGAAACTAAGAGTGATAAAGACATCAAACTTTCAGTATCTCTTGTTAATAGAATAATGTTTAATAACATAAAAAGGGACCTAAAATGCCACCAAGAACAAATTTACATGCTCCAATATGTTTAAAAAAGTTATAACTTTATTCTTTTATAACATAAAATGTATTACTGAACACATGTATAAAACGAGTGAGAAATTCTTTTGGAGTTTAAGGACAGTGTTCATCCGTATTCTGCAAAATATTCGGGCCTTTATCTCTACCAGTTTCTTTAGAAAGTTTTCCTGACGTATGCTCATGTTAACGTTGATTCCTTGTGGCAGTTCCTTGACAGTTGTGTCCCCATAATAGCAGCTCATATCGCCATGCTAGATGGTGGGCCGTATGAAGAAGACGAATGCAGTCGGGCAATGTACATTCTCCTCGGAGTCTCCACTAAGGAATCCTGTTCATGGAGGGCAGCAATATCGCGAAAGCCGCAGTTCTCAAACCTACTGTAGAATTCCCACACGCGCTAGCAGACACGAGGCATAACACGATCTCCCCGCAAATAGACAACACTCACATGCGATTTCTCAATGAGAAACCTGCTGTAGAACCTTCCTTAAATACATTTTGTACACCGATGTCGTTACTCCTACCCTGAATTGTTAACCATTTGCTTTTCCAATGATGTAGTACACTTCATGTCATTTTGTCGTTTTTTGCATGCCGCAGTCATGGTTTTGAAATTTTAATGGTGAGCAACGTGTATATAGCCACTGAAAAAAATTAGAGAAAACCTGTTGTTGTCGGTCGCCTCCAACTGTCCTCGTATTCAGATCGTCACAACTATGATGCATATTTCTTGCCGATCATTAGTAAAATCGAATCCAATAAACCTCGTTACTACTACATCAGTGTCCAATCTCAGCTTCTCGCCGTTATCTAAACAGGATGTAATGGCACATACTTATGCACAATGCCTAAACGCTTTAACTCCTGTAGATCTCTTAAAACAAACGTCAGATCTATTGCACAATTAATGACGATGGTATAGTCTTAAATTTTAAGAACTTGGTGAACAAGGAAGGTATTCCTTTCTAGTCCCTATAGCCACCGAATAGCTTCACGTTTTACTGTCATACTATGGAGATTATCCGCTTGTCTCACATAACTCTTCATGTATGGACATGTATCAGTAGCTTTTGCATTCCAAGTAGTTTCTCCATGTCACTGAAAGTGCAGTCGTTAGAGATCATGCGAGAAGGAGAACCCTACTAAATAGCTCTTGATAAGCTTAGCCAACTTGAGGAGGAGGTTGATGGACTTGACGGGGATGTCACTCTTCAAACCACAGGAGCAGATTTATGAACTAAGGTTCAGAACTTCCTACTGGGTGTCACATCGGTGAACAACTATTCAGAAAAAGTACTTAAGTAAAAGTACGCATGAAATACCATCTATTTGGAAAACCTCTCTGCGTGACACACTCTGAATGCAACTTGTCTTACAAACTTCCGTCGTTCATACTGACGTTTTTTTCCGCAACTCGTGTATATACGGCTTGCAGATGTGGCATTGTCCCACTGTGCACTTAGTTTCCAGTCCGCAACCATTGAGTGATACGACCGTCTGTAATATAGGTAAACAAAATTATAACATTTTGGTCTTGGATTCACATAGATTAATGCAGGCATTTCTTCGAATTACTAGTTGAAACATTTGCATCAAAAGGCTACGCATCTTTTGTGGTACCCACATACTGATGATGTGAAAAGTCATTTAGTGAAATGTACGGCATATACCGAGTGAAAGTATGGACTGGTAGGAGAAATTCACAGAGTCCACGCTACCGGAAAGTATCGTATACCAGAAAATTCACAGACAACGACTTAACAAAACCAAGACGGTAACATGAGCAATAAGGGAGGTGAATATTCAACCTCACTAATTTGGTGAACATACAGTATTACGCGTGGAGGTGTATTCCGAAACATTGTTCGGGTGAGATATACTTTGCAACAAAAAATATAACATTAATAGAAGTTTGGCAACACATCATACGAGGGGCGTTTGAAAAGTCGTGCAAAAAAAAAACTACTTACATGTTTGGAGTAAATAATTTTTATTTTTCGACATAGTCTCCTTTTAGACTTACACACTTCGTCCAACACTGTTCTAATATGTTGATAACTTCCGAATAATAGGAATTGTCCAAGTCTGCAAAATAGCTATTAGTTGCTGCAATCACCTCCTCGTTTGAATAAAATCTTTGACCCACCAGCCATTTTTTCAAATTGGGGGAACAAATAGTAGTCCGAGGGAGCCAAGTCTGGAGAATAGGGTGGATGTGAAACGAGTTGGAATCCTATTTCCATTAATTTAGCGACCACAATTTCTGAGGTGTGTGCTGGTGCATTGTCGTGATAGAAAAGGAGCTTTTTGCTGTCCAATCACCGGCGTTTTTGTTGCAGCTCTGTTCTCAAACGGTCCAATAACGATGAGAAATATGCACCTGTAATAGTTTTACCCTTTTCCAGATAGTCAATGAGGATTACCCCTTGTGAATCCCAAAAGACAGTCGCCATAACATTTCCGGCCGAAGGAATGATCTTCGCCATTTTCGGTGCAGATTCTTCCTTGGTAACCCATTGTTTAGATCGTTGTTTGGTCTCAGGAGTATAGTAATGTATCCATGTTTCATCCACAGTGACGAGACGACGCTTTAAGCCCTGCGGATTCCTCCTGAACAGCTGCAAACCATCCTTGCAACACTTCACACGATCCCGTTTTTGGTCAAGCTTGAGCAATCGGGAAACCTATCTTGCGAATAGCTTTCTCATGTCCAAATGCTTATGCAAAATATTGTGTACCCGTTCATTCGAGATGCCAACAGCACTGGCAATCTCACGCACCTTAAATCTTCGTCATCCATCACCATATCATTGATTTTATCAATGATTTCTGGAGTCGTAACCTCCACAGGGTGTCCAGAACGTTCAGCATCACTTGTGCCCATATGGCTACTCCGAAAATTTTGAAACCACTTATAAACTGTTCTAATCGAAGGTGCAGAGTCACCGTAATGTTTGTCAAGCTTCTATTTAGTCTCCTGAGGCGTTTTTCCTTTCATAAAGTAGTGTTTAGTCACCACACGAAATTCTTTTTCGTCCATTTATTTGACAATCACTCGACTTCCTTGATTCATACGAATGCCAAATACAAAGAAATAGACCAATATGGCTGAAACTTGGTGTGCGTTCTTTCCAAGGATGTTACTAACTAAACATGACCTCGATACTCGCCGGTGGTGTCATCTCTTGGACTTTGCACGAACTTTTCAAACGCCCTCGTATAACGCGTTTGGCGTTTTCGTCTGACACTGTCGCGCTACATCTCCAGAAAGTTAACTGGTTCCAGCTCGGGATGGTAAAAAAGACCAGCTCCGGTGACAATGCATCCATGCAAATTACAAGCACCGGCATCTTACGTTGAACGCTTAAATTTGTGTAAGTAGGGATGACAGTAGACTCATACTCCCACGTAAATGTTTCTCAAAGCTTCTATGAAAATTTGAAAAACACCATGAAATTCATCGTTTGCAGGTGGTCACATGAGGTCCCTAGGATATACAGAAAATCTTATTTCCGCACAAAAAACAAATTACTATAAGGTACTGAAAAGAGAATGAAATTGATAAAAGCGAAAATCATTGCACTAAACATGATTCATTGAATAATTATTTATACTCAATACTACTGATGCTATAGCTCGATACCAAATGCTAAATAAACAAACATTTCCGTAATACTGTAAATTTTCAGAGATAAAAACGTAAGACATATGTTGTTACACACTTCAGCCTGAGAATTATTTACTGAATCTCTTCACACTAATCTGTCTTTTCCAAGCCTCTTCATCTCTGCATAGCTACTGTAGCCAACATCCGTTTGAAACTGCTTGCGGTGGTCAACTCTCGTTCTCAATCTAAGCCCACGCTTCCCTCCAATACCAGATCAAGTATTCTGTGATGCCTCGAGATATGCCTATCAGCTGATTCCTTCTTTTAGTCAGGATGTGTCAAAAATTTCCCATTTTCCCTCAGTTTTCCTATCTACCCATCTAATCTTCAATATCCTCTTGCAGCACCACATTTCAAAAGCTATTACTCCCTTCTTGACTGAACTGTTCATCGTCCACGTCTTACTTCAGTATGACACCTACATCTACATTTATCCTCCGCAAGCCACCCAACGGTGTGTGGCGGAGGGCATTTTACGTTTCAATGTCATTACCTCCTTTCCAGTCGCGTATGGAATGTAATGTAATGTCATTATTGTGGCCAAGATAGACACGAAGCCCACGCCTACCACAGTAGTACAAGTTTATATACCAACTAGCTCTGCAGATGACGAAGAGATTGATGAAATGAATGATGAGATAAAATAAATTATTCAGATAGTGAAGGGAGACGAAAATTTAATAGTCACGGGTGACTGGAATTCGATTGTAGGAAAAGGAAGAGAAGGAAATGTAGTAGGTGAATATGGAACGGGGGTAAGGAATGAAAGAGCAAGCCGCCTAGTAGAAATTTTGCACAGAGCATAACTTAATCATAACTAACACTTGGTTCAAGAATCATAAAAAAAGGTTGTATACATGGAAGAAGCCTGGAGATGCAGGTTTCAGATAGATTATATGATGGTAAGACAGAGATTTAGGAACCAGGTTTTAATTTGTACGACATTTCCAGGGGCAGATGTGGACTCTGACCACAATCTATAGGCTATGAACTGTAGAATAAAACCAAAGAAACAGCAAAAAGGTGGGAATTTAAGGAGATGGGACCTGGATAAACTGACAGAACCAGAGGTTGTAGAGAGTTTCAGGGAGAGCATTAGGGAACGATTGACAAGAATGGGGGAAAGAAATACAGTAGAAGAAGAATGGGTAGCTTTGAGAGATGAAATAGTGAAGGCAGCAGAGGATCAAGTAGGTAACAAGACGAGGGCTAGAAGAAATCCTTGGGTAGCAGAAGAGATACTGAATTTAATTGATGAAAGGAGAAAATACAAAAATGCAGTAAATGAACCAGGCAAAAAGGAATACAAACGTCTCAAAAATGAGATCGACAGGAAGTGCAAAATGGCTACAGGGATGGCTAGAGGACAAATGTAAGGATGTAAAGGCGAATGTCACTATGGGTAAGATAGATACTGCCTACAGGAAAATTAAAGAGACCTTTGGAGAAAAGAGAACCACTTACATGAATATCAAGATCCCAGATGGAAACCCAGTTCTAAGCAAAGAAGGGAAAGAAGAAAGGTGGAAGGAGTATATAGAGGTTCTGTACAAGTTCGACGTTCTTGAGGACAATATTATGGAAATGGAAGAGGATGTAGATGAAGATATGGGAGATATGATAATGCGTGAAGAGTTTGACAGAGCAATGCAAGACGTAAGTCGAAACAAGGCCCCGGGAGTAGACAACATTCCATTAGAAGTACTGATAGCCTTGGGAGAGCCAGCCCTGACAAAACTCTACCATCTGGTGAGCAAGATGTATGAGACAGGTGAAATACCTTCAGACTTCATAAAGAATATAATAATTCCAATCCCAAAGAAAGCAGGAGTTGACAGATGTGAAAATTACCGAACTATCAGTTTAATAAGCCACGGCTGGTAAATACAAACACGAATTCTTTCCAGACGAATGGAAAAACTGGTAGAAGCTAACCTCGGGGAAGATCAGTTTTGATCCGTAGAAATGGTGGAACACGTGAGGCAATACTTACCCTACGACGTATCTTGGAAAATAGATTAAGGAAAGGCAAACCTACGTTTCCAGCATTTGTAGACTTAGAGAAAGCTTTTGACAATGTTGACTGGAATACTCTTTTTCAAATTCTGAAGGTAGCAGGGGTAAAATACAGGGAGCGAAAGGCTATTTACATTTTGTACAGAAACCAGATGGCAGTTATAAGACTCGAGGGGCATGAAAGGGAAGCAGTGGTTGGGAAGCGAGTGAGACAGGGTTGTAGCCTATCCCAGATGTTATTCAATCTGTATATTGAGCAAGCAGTAAAGGAAACAAAAGAAAAATTCGGAGTAGGAATTAAAATTCATCGAGAAGAAATTAAAAGTTTGAGGTTCGCCGATGACATTATAATTCTGTTAGAGATAGCAACGGACCTGGAAGAGCCGCTGATGAACGGAATGGACAGTGTCTTGAAAGGAGAATATAAGATGAACATCAACAAAAGCAAAACGAGGATAATGGAATGTAGTCGAATTAAATCGGGTGAGGCAGCAGGAATTAGATTAGGAAATGAGACGCTTAAAGTAGTAAATGAGTTTTGCTATTTGGGGAGCAAAATAACTGATGATGGTCGTAGTAGAGAGGATATAAAATCTAGACTGGCAGTGGCAAGGAAAGCGTTTCTGAAGAAGAGAAATTTGTTAACATCGAGTATAGATTTAAATGTCAGGAAGTCTTTTCTGAAAGTATTTGTATGGAGTGTAGCTATGAATGGAAGTGACACGTGGACAATAAATAGTTTAGACAAGAAGAGAATAGAAGCTTTCGAAATGTGGTGCTACAGAAGAATGCTGAAGATTAGATGGGTAGATCACGTAACTAATGAAGAGATATTGAATAGAATTGGAGAGAAGAGAAATTTATGGCACAACTTGACTAGAAGAAGAGATCGGTTGGTAGGACATATTCTGAGGCATCAAGGGATCACCAATTTAGTATTGGCGGGCAGCGTGGAGGGTAAAAATCGAAGAGGGAGACCGAGAGATGAATACACTAAACAGATTCAGAAGGATGTAGGTTGCAGTAGGTACTGGGAGATGAAGAGGCTTGCACAGGATAGAGTAGCATGGAGAGCTGCATCAAACCAGTCTTCAGACTGAAGACCATAACAACAAACAACAATGTCATTTCACAATTTTTTTTTAGATGCTCCCCTTTTCATCTGGCGTTGCTGTCTACGATTATATGCCTAGTCAAGAATATTACACCCACCTTTTACTGCCGTTCCAACTTAGACAGTATTGAACATCCAACTGACACTAAGACTTAATTTAAAATATAGGCTAAAGAAAGAAAAACCCTCGTTTATAGCATTGTAGATCTAGAGAAAGATTTTGACAATGTTGATTGCAATACACTCTTTGTAAATGTGAGGCTAGCAGAGATAAAATACTGTAAACGAAATGTTATCTACAACTTGTACAAGAACGAGACAGCAGTTATAACAGTGAAGAATATGTAATGAGAGAAGTAGCTTGGAAGGTAGTATCACAGAATTGTAGCGTATTACCAATACTACTATTTCTGTACACAGAGCCAGCACTATAGGGAATTAAGAAGAAATTTGGAAAAAGAATTTCAGTTCAAGGAGATTAAATTAAGACTTAGATATTTGTCGATGATACAGTAATTCTGTCACAGGCTTTAAAGGACTTGGAAGTTCAGTAGAACAGAAATGTCAGTGCGAGCGTTGTAAGTTGAAGCATGATTAATGGAGCATAGTTGAATTAAATCAGACACTGCACATGGAATTAGATTAGGAAATGAGTGGCTCAAGTTGGTCTGAGCGCTATGGGACTTAACATCTTGATGTCATCAGTCCCCTAGAACTTAGGACTACTTAAACCTGACTAACCTAAGGGAAGCACACGCATCCATGCCCGAGGCCGGATTCGAACCTGCGACCGTAGTAGTCGCGCGGTTCCAGACTGAAGCGCCTAAAACCGCCAGGGCACACCGGCCGGCAGATTAGGAAATAACTCCAGAAATAGTAGATGAGTTTTGTTATTTTCGCAACAAAAAGAGCTGATGACAGAAATGGAGAATATTATAAATGCAAATGCATAAACGCATTTCTCGAAAAACAAACCTGTTAACATCAAATACAAAGTTAAATCTTACGTAGTTTTTTCTGAAGATATTATCTGGAATGTGAACAGCGTTCACTATGCTGTTTGTAGTAGCTTACCCGCATTCCTACTCCTGCATTACCCCTATTTGATTTTGTATTTATAACCCTGTATTCACCTGACCAGAAGTCTTGTTCCTCCTGCCACCGAAATTCACTAATTCCAACTATATCTAACTTTAACCTATCCATTTCACTTTTTAAATTTTCTAACCTACCTGCCCGATTAAGAGATCTGACATTCCACACTCCGATCCGTAGAACGCCAGTATTCTTTCTCCTGATAACATGAGATTATGATCATAAATTTATTCTGACTAGTGTCTAGTTTCTCCCACACACGTTGACCCCCGAACAAAAGCGGCACGTGGATGCCAGCTACAAGTTGACTGAACTGCAAAACGAGGACAACACTCTTCTGGAGGGAATCATCACGGGTGTCGAGACTTGATGTTTTCAATACGAACCCACCACAAAACGACACAGTGCAAAAATTCACTTTGAAGGGTCAACGCTCTGACGGCATAGTCGAAATCCAAGTCTATTAACGCCCTAGTCAAACAACATCCAAAAGAAGGACTTCCCTCGTAGTTTCACATCGTTTTATGACCGTTCTGTGCGTTGACCTCAAAAATAGTTCAAATGGCTCTAAGCACTATGGGATTTAACATCTGGGGTCATCAGTCCCCTAGACTTGGAAATACTTAAAGCTAAATCCGCTTTGTTTTACACGATATCCTTATCCCACTAGTCAGCCACCCAGGCTGCCTTTTGCTATTAGTACCCCGTTTCGACCGTTCTAATGGAAAGCAACTCTCAAATACCATGAGAAATGTGTTAAGGAAAGCATTATATTTGTCATCTATATTATCGGTACTATAATCATCCTGCCACTCTTGTTCCTTGACGGGGTTTAAAAAACACTGTATTGCTGTTGGATTAACTTTCCTACATAGCTTGTAATTATATGTGACATTTGTTTGAGTACAAAAGCCTTTCAATGTTAAAATTTGTGCATTATGGTCTGAAAGACCATTCACCCTTTTACTTACAGAATGCCCATCTAGTAATGAAGAATGAATGAAAATATTGTCCATGGCTGTACTATGTTCCACTGCACCCTTGTTGGAAAAAACACAGTCTGCATCAGATCATACGAATTTAGGAAATCTACAAACAACCTTTCTTGCATCATCACATACAAAATTTATATTTAAGTACCACATATAACTAATTTCTGCCGGCCGTTGTGGCTGAGCGGTTCTAGGCGCTTCGGGCTGGAACCGAGCTGCTGCTACGGTCGCAGGTTAGAATCCTGCCTCGGGCATGGATGTGTGTGATGTCATTAGGTTAGTTAGGTTTAAGTACTTGTAAGTCTAGGGGACTGATGACCTCAGATGTTAAGTCCCACAGTGCTCAGAGCCATTTGAACCATTTTAAACTAATTTCTGGCACTTCCTATAAAGTGAATCAAGAAACCTCTCTAGCTTGAGCAGAAATGCTCTGAAGCCAGAGTTAGGGGACCTATAAACAATAACAATCAGAAGTTTAGTTTCATTAAATTCAGCTGCCCTTGCACAACATTAAAGTATCTGTTCGGTGCAGTGCCATGATACGTCTACGGACACAAATGGAATACTGTTTTTTTTTCCACTCCCACACCCCGCAAGTAACTCCTTGAAAAACAGCTCTGAATTGTCAAATTATTTAAATGGTGCTCCGATATACCAATATTTTCAGAGCCAACTTCTATAAGCAGTTCACTAACTTCATATCTAATACCTCATATATTTTGATGACATATGCTAATTCATTCTCTACTTAGAAACATGACGTCCTCTGAAGGTGAGCCCTTACTTGGAGGGACTTCCTTTAAGCAAGTATATCTTTCAGCTGACTTCCATCTCAAAAAGGTGCAGCTCTAACACCAACTACTACAGTGATGAGTGATCCCACCACCATCCACTACACTATCACCTGTAAGCTTTTCCAGCCTCCCCTTCCCATACCTACCGAGGTGCAGGCTATGCCTAGTGGAACCGGATCTACTGATAGGCTCAACCAGCACCACTGAAATGTGACCCACGCCCTCTGCCATCAGTACCTTCTCCATCCCCATATTAACGCGCCTAACAGCCGCGTAAAGATGAGGCCGATCATGACGCTGAAACAGCTGCACGAAATGCAAATTAGTGCCACCAGTTTGAGTAGCTATCTTTACCAGGCCACCACTTACATCATATTCCCCGTCCCTATCAAGACTGTTCCGTGCTCCACCCACTATCACTACCGGATCCTCTTTCATAAAATTTCTACATAACTGCACTATGCTGTCAGTCTACTGAGCCAACCCTGCACTAGGCTTCACATTGCTGGTGATCTGGAACTCACTCCCCAACACTTCCTGCAACTGCTGGCCCACACCTCTACCGTGTGAACTACCTAACAGCAGAACCTTCTTCTTTCTGTTAGACTTTGCAACTGACCTCGGCCTCCTAACTTCTGAGGACTGCTGCACGTTCCCTAGATCTACAGCAACAAGAGGCTCCTCTCCACTCAGCTCTGACAGTTGTTCAAATTTATTGCATATACGCAAAGTATACCTGTCTATACTTCCGCCGTATAGCTGCCGTCTTGCCAACTCCCAGTACCCATTCCCCAGCACCCTTCACCCTCCTCAACTTATCTAGCTCCTCCTTTGCGTGTTGTAACTGCACCTGAAGGGCACAGATCTTACGGTCCTGCTCCTCTATCAACTTATTTCTACAACAGATTCTGCATTCCCAGGAGAGGATCTCGTCAGATTGCCCACTGGATTGCCCACTGCATTCCTCCCAATGAAAAGACTTTGAACAAATCCCACACCGTAACCCACTACTCACAAACCTACGACAGAACCCACACTTCTCACTCATGGTAAAATTTTACTGTTACTGAAAAAAAACTATACATCTTCATTATCTAAGTTCAGTTACACCAGTAGAATTACTTATAGAACTAGCAACAGCGGTCTCGAAACTCCCTCTCTACTAAGAAAGCAACTACTTGTATTAATACTGCCGACCGCGGTGGTCTAGCGGTTCTAGGCGCGCAGTCCGGAACCGCGCGACTGCTACGGTCGCAGGTTCGAATCCTGCCTCGGGCATGGATGTGTGTGATGTCCTTAGGTTAGTTAGGTTTAAGTAGTTCTAAGTTCTAGGGGACTAATGACCACAGATGTTAAGTCCCATAGTGCTCAGAGCCATTTGAACCATTTTTGTATTAATACTACTAAACCACAACTAATACCAATACCAACAAAACTACACAAAATTATTAGCTAAAACCAAAAATTCAAGCGGCCACTGGACCACTCAACGAAGTTAAAACACTGAACGAAAATTTTACAGAAATATTTCACTAGAAACAATAAGAAACGTCAGCTGAAAACAAAACCGCGAAATTTACTAAACGACTTCAGCGCACAGAAAAATCTAAAAAACGCAGCAAGCGAATGTTTCCAACAGTTTCTTAAATCGTTATTTTGCCACAAACAGCACGAAACACCGCTGAAAACTATTAAATTTAATAACTGTATAACTGTGCACAAATACCTTTGTCAGTACTTAGGTTTATAACTGCTCAGCTGCAACTGCACGCCGCAAAATGTACTCGTAAACACACTACTGAGATGTTGTAGACGAAATTAACACTAGAGATACACACCGACGGAATAGGCTTGGAAAAACAGTAAAGGCTGGGTGATGGCAGTTTTCCTCGAGATATGAGAATTGGTCTTTGGAGATGACCGAAGCTACCGTTACACTAAATTAATCGGGGAGGCAGAAGCGGACTTAATTACCATATACGAATGAATGACTGAATTTTATTTATTACGGAAAGTGATATTGTATTTGTCGATAAAATGCTTCCGATTCTCACTTTTTATACAAGAAAATAATATGACTCAAATTTTTCTCGTCCTGTTTCTGCGTGATCACAATGAGATAGCGACCTGTTTTCTGTCTGACGGGCAAGCAGTTCAATTTCCGGGAAGAAAGAAGTCCTCGCTACTAAGGGCTAGCCAGAGCACGGGAGAGCATTCAGCTACAGTGAAATTCTTTTGTGAAGGTTACTGAGATCTCCGCTGGTACTTGCTGGCTGGCAGAAAGTACGTGACTTTTGATTGTCTCTTGATATTGTGCGGATTTCACTCGAGAAAGTGGAAAATGGTTCTCACCCAGCACTTTTTTCAAAGTGCCATCGCTGCTCTCAAAGAGAACTGTCCTGTAAGCAGTCTATCAATAAATGTTAATCATCATGACAAGGATTTAAATAATGACTTGGTGGTATACTTCACTTCATAGATTTTATATTACATACTTAGAAACACAAAATGAACGATCGTAGTATTTACAGGTTAATTTACACACATTCAAAGAACCCTTTCGTCTATTACAGTATATTCATTCATATATGGTCTTTATCTGGATTAATTTGGTTAGGTGAATATATTGCTTATATTGCAAATTATCATCATAATGTGCTCATGTGCCATTTAATTTGTGCTGGATAGTGGGAGTAAGCACATAGCTCATTTTACAGGCATTAACGTAATACATTTATACTCCGAGAGTCCAAGTATTTAGATACTGGATTAATAAAAAACAGATAAAATTTAAGATGGTGGTTTTAACGCTCCAGTTGTTCCTCATAGTTTCCTCCCACTTAAGGTCAACGCGCAGGCCGCTGTGGCCGAGTGGTTCTAGGCACTTCAGTCCGGAACCGCGCTGCTGCTACGCTAAATCACAGTAAGACACGGTTTTTACAGTTTTTAACAGACAATTCAACGAAAAACCTGACGTTTTAATTTCACAGAATGGGCATGTGATTAGTGAAACTGAACAGTTCAAATTTCTATGTGCTTATAGATCGTAAACTGTTGTGGAAAGCCCGCGTTCAGGATCTGGTTCAAAGACTTGATGCTGCCATTTTTACTATTCGAACGGTATCTGAAGTGAGTGATCGTTTGACAAGAAAATTAGTCAACTTTGCTTGTTTTCACTCGATTATGTCGTATGGTATTTAATTTCGCGGTAACTCTTCCCATTCTAAAAGGATATTTTTGACTCAGAAACGGGCAGTTCGGGCAATAAGTGATGTACGTTCACGAACCTCTTGTCGACCCCAGTTCACGAGCCTGGGTATTTTGACGTTGGCCCCTCAATGTATATATATATATTCCTTACTGTCATTTCTTGCTAACAATATGAGCTTATTCCCAACAATAAGCAGCTTTCACTCAGTTAATAGTCGGCAGAAATCAAACCTGCACTTGATCGGACATCCTTAACTCTTGTGCAGAAAGGTGTGCAGTATACTGCTGCATCCATTTTCAATAAACTACCACTAGAATTCATACATCTTAGCAGTAATCCACGCGCATTCAAATCGAAACTGAAGAGTTTCCTCATGGGTCACTCCTTCTGTTCCATCGAGAAGTTTCTTGAAAAATTAAGCTGATTTTTATTGTACTGTTGATTGTGTTTACTTATACTTAAGGCTTGACTTTTTTGGGGGTTTGTAAACATTTTATTTTGTCTGCTTTTACTTTTATGTTGTAATTTCATGTACTGACACGTTCCATGACCTTGGAGATTTGCTCCTCAATTTGGTCCTACAGAACTTGACGTGTAAAGAAGTAAACAAGCAAACGGAAAAACTTTAACATCTGTGCTTCTTTGTCTTTGAATCAAGTAACTTCGTTTTCATTTCGTTTTATTTCGACTCCCATTTTCGTGCAACGGGACGACTGCTAACTGTAGCACTGTGTTTTCTCAATCGGAATTTCGTATAGTTCTTTATGCTCTTCACTCATTGTGTTATGGTACCACTTGTCTGTTTCCCCAAACATTTAAAACACTCTTGAAAACATGACGTGAATCAGATGTCTCCTAGGTAAGTACTTGGATTGATAGAACCTACCAGTTTCCCTACAGTTTCCTTTTCTCTATCCGTACTCTGAAATCCTGTCTGCTAATTCTGTACTTGGGTTCAAAGCTGTTTCAGTAGAACAAATGGATTGTATACTTAAACTTGTAAACACAGATGCAGTCTAACAAAACTTAACAGCGTGACTGACCATGCCAGTGAATACGTTGCGCGACTCTGCAGTGTGCAGTTTCATATTCCTTTTCCTTTTTTCCCTTCGCTGTACGCTTACACGTTGGCCGGATATATCTACACTAAATGTTAGCAACTATTTCCATAACAACCGTGAGTAAATTCAATATAGCGTACAAACAATGATTTTTAGGTTTTCGTCAACTGTCCAAATGAAATACTTGTCGCACCAATCAAATCACTGTTTCTAATAAACCCACGTGAAGATAAATTCTTAAAGTAACGATTATGTTATGGAAATAGCGTAAAGTTCATCGACAGTTTTCTTGTACTAACTTGAGATTTTTGTACCAGAAAAGTGTGATTAGAAAAAAACCACAATTAGAATCAACTTTTGTGCTGTACACGCCTATTTTTACTTCCTATAGTGAACTGAAATGTAGACAAGACTGATCAAAGTTAATAAAAACAAAATATACCACGAGGATGACTTTTTTCCATCTGAACATAAATGTTCTTCTTTTATACGTCGTAAAATTTCTGTCATGTGAAACATTTTTGTCCAATGTGAAATTTGTCATTACATTGCTACTTAAATAAAACTGTGTATAACCTGATAAAATTACTGCTTGTCAGAAAATTTCGACAGTAAAGTCGTTTCAGTTAATAATAAAGAAATCTGAAGACTCACTGAAACACAGCTTCTCATTTTTCTGTAAATTTTATCGAAATGAATGCTACAACTTACGTTGTAACAATATTGACAACGACAGCAGTAATTTTGTTGCGTTGTTCCTTTTGACACCTTTCCGGGATGACGCAACCAAACAAGCTATTCGTCTGAGCTACGTGAGCCTTTGATGCTTCACTCACTTGTCACTTCGTAAATATCGCTTATGTGCAAACAGAAACAAAGAATAGACAGCCCACTCACTTTTACGAGGAACTCCTATGATTGAGAATAAGCACATTAACCTTAAATAAAAATGATCATACTGGCACTTACAGGTGGTCGCTCAGACGTAAAAGTTCTGTATTTTACGCTGTGCCACCTCAATACGTAATGTATGAAAGTCTTGTTTCCCTTCTTCCACTTACCGCTATTTAATCTGTTTGTGAAGTGACAGATGACATGGATGGGAGAAAATTCGGAAAACGCTGTGCCAACTTCTTCCAGAGGCATTCGTAGTTCCTACGGAGCCAACATGCGCATTATGAGCAACAGTTGGCGCAGTATCTATTTCTTTCGATCTGCCCATTGCAGGAATGTTCCTTACCGTCTATGTAGCATTATAGCGCCATTCGAATAACAGTGTTTTGCTCATTCGCAGAATTGCCATTCTTGTCGCACTCCGTCTTTTGAGATTCCTTTGTGCGTACAACTGAAATGTGCTCTTCGCGTTCTTTTTGCATTGTCCGTACGAAGTATCATATCTAGTTTCTCCCATATTGCGAAAGACATTTATTTTCCGAAGTAACCAACATTCGATACACGTGAATGACACAGACAGTTATCACTGCGGTATTTCCTCCATATTCGATGTTACGTGCTTCCTCATTTGGATATGAAATCACGTACTTCTGCATAACACGGCAGTCGGTTTCGTGATCAAAAGTCGTAAATATTGTATTTACTCTGAAACTCCGGAATTTGAAGAGTGAATGCCGTTGAATTAGTTTATTGTAGAACTACAATAATATAAGAGGAAATTACTGTGTTCCATTTGGAAAAGAAATCTGATACAGATAGCTCTGTAATTAATACAGCTATGAAAAGAGACTGTACCTCATTTAGTGATGACGTTTTCACCATTCATTTCAGTGAGAACAGAATTATGATGTCCTAAACGGTTGAGGAAATATCTCATGTATATCTTAGTTGAATCACCATAATATTTCCTTAATACATCCTCAAAACGTCAAATTTTCAACAATTGATTTGGAACATGTCATTCCTCTTGTAACTGACCGAAATATTGATCGTTCCGTTTGCAAGTCAGTGAATAAAAATATAAAAAAGCATAATGGTAAGCGTCTATTTTGGAAGAGGAACAGAAAAGAAACAAAAATGCAAAAGACATTTTTCATTTCATTACGAGTATTACGCAAATATTTGCCAACATTTACGGTAAGTATATTCGACGAACATGGAAGTTTTTAGCGAAACGAACGGGGATACGAAATTACACATTGCAGGATGACGTCATGTGTTCACTGGCATATACATTTCCGATGTTAAGTTTTGTTAGACTGCAGTACGTGTTTGTAAGTGTAAGTGCACAGTAGATTTGAGCTGCTGAAATAGCACTGTACCCAGCTACGGAATTACGAGATACGATTTTCGTGTACGGACAAGGAGAGAGAGACCGTAGGGAAACTGATAGGTTGCATCAATCCAAGAAAATTATTCCTTAGTTTCTAATGTCAGACACGACCAATGTATACAACAGCAATTTCTAAAGTTGCAAAATACTATTTACGTAGTCAGTGTTAACTTTAGCTTGCTTACAGGTGCAGAAAAATGCGGTGAACCGGAAATTCCCGTGTACGGCAACGTGACAGTGGATGGTGGAACAGCAACTTATACGTGCGACCAAGGCTACAAGCTGCAAGGAGTCAGGATCCGGGTGTGCTCAGTTGGAGGACTGTGGTCCGATTACCAACCCGTCTGCGTTGGTACGTACTCACCGCCACATCATCTTACCTGACTTGACTACAGTTATTCGGTTATACTACTTTAGTTTCACTGAGTGTGATAATTCTACAGTAATGTTTATCGTTAGCTAAACAGTACTGCATGCTCCTTTTAAATCTGGAAAAATTAAACGTAGAAACTGAAACAGGGTTGCAGTTTAAAGACCTACAGTGTTACTAGGCACCGATGATAAAAGCTAAGACTGCACGCAGATGAAAAAGGAAATCGGAAGAGGTTTTGTTTAACAGATTAACTGACAATCTTGCTCTCAAGAATCAATGATTTCCAGTGACCGTTGTAGGAGAACCAAAAGCCTTAACGCGTTTTATCTGGTAATATTGCTCTCATTGATCCACTAACTAAGCACAGTTGCCAGCGCCTATCAGTAAGAGGGCATCGCTGGTACGAGCCATCATTGACCCCAACCGAGAGGTCATTCCGTGAAATATCGTGCAATTCCGCATGTCATATTTTGCTGACATCAGCATCAGCAATTCCTTACCGTTAAGGCCGTGTCAGGAATCATGACATCCGGGCATATGTAGAGGCGAGGGAGAAACTTGGAGGGAAGGCGCATGCAGTTGCACTTTTCATATTTCGCTGAGAGCAGCATCAGTACTTTCATATCTCCAAGGAGATTACAGGAATCAGCAGCAGCAGCAGCAGCAGCACATCCAGCCACATGCCAAGGCCATGGAGCGTCGGGGTAGGGAGCGTTAAGTCCAACCATGACTCCCCACATCCCCGTTCACCAACCAAATTTTGCGAAGTCTACCGACTGCCGAAAAAAGTCTCAACTACGTCTCCATTACGGACTACAAAAAAATCGTTTAAGGATTGGTTTACCAGCGACATCGTTATCTTTTATTTTTTATTTTGGTGGTAGATTGGAGTAAAGCGTCAACGTTGGCTCTCGTTCAAACTGTATTGGTGTAAGGGTAAGATTTTTCTGTCCTACGATAACATCATTCCAGTGACATCAATTGAGTGCACGTTGAAGGTGTAGCTGTGAGACCTGAGGTCCCATATCACTCGCCGATGATGGAAGTTCAACGTAGCAGGCAGTAGGGAATAGTCACACTGCCACCTTTAATTTCAAAGTATAAATCATTCTCAGTCGATTACTAGATCACGCAAACAGCACATTTCGCAATAAATAATTAAAATCCAACAAAAAAAAATGGTTCAGATGGCTCTGAGCACTATGGGACTTAACTTCTGAGGTCATCAGTCTCCTAGAACTTAGAACTACTTAAACCTAACTAACCTAAGGACATCACACACATCCATGGCCGAGGCAGGATTCGAACCTGCGACCGTAGCGGTCGCGCGGTTCCAGACTGTAGCGCCTAGAACCGCTCTGCCACTCCGGCCGGCTAAAATCCAACATCTGCATATAAAACATAAATAACAAATTACGTATTCATATTCGTTTAAAATGAGTTTTTCCTTGAATACTATCCCATAAACCCGGAGACGATAAATAAAGGCAAGTCATGCTACACATCCTACTTGCTCCTGTCACCAGCAGATGGCTGCACTATAGAACACGCCTGCTTTCTTCCACCAACAGATAACTGCACTGTAAAATCGACCAAGTTTGACCTGCGAACCAAGATTTCGTACTGCCATCAACAGAATGCTGCATCATTTATTGTGATGTCAGAATATTGAAAAATACGTCTGCAGTGTAAAATAAAGAATGAGTTAATATCCACAATTACACAGTTTGCCAAATTAGTCTACAAAATTCTTAAATCTGTACCTATCACTAATAACTGCTGACATTTGAGAATGTAGGCCTAACAATTCAATGTCGTAAAAGAAACCTGACCACGCTTATAACGGCAGAAAAATACGCGTTACCTATGCAGGGAAACAGACGGACTGAATGTACCTCATTAGGCCTACTGTTGACGTAAGTCACAACACTCCCTCAAAGTAAGTATTCCTGCGATTAAATGGTTCTGTAGCACAATTTTAGGACGGACAATGACAATGTATTGTGTTATCCACTACAAACAATATAAAGAATGCAATTTATAGCAAATTACTGATATAATAGAGTACTTTGCTGTCAGAAGTCTCCCTAAAAGATTTATAGACTGTATTTTTCCTATAATATTGCTAACAATATTCTAAATAAACATCAGCAGCGTGAAAAGTGTGTCGTTCATCAGGCAGAGGTATCTAAATACGTGGAGTGCGTATTCAGTCTGTGCAGTTACATTTCCGGAGATAATAGCTTACGAAAACCTTATCAGAGAAGGAAGCAATAAATTGATTTCATTACTAAACGTGACTTAAACTGCAGAAGAACTTGGTAGAAGCAGACATCGGGGAAGATTAGTTTGGATTCTTGTAGACCTAAAGAAAACTTTTGACAATGTTAAGTGGAACACTCTCTTCGAAATTCTGAAGGTAGCAGGGGTAAAATACAGTGGCAGAAAGGCTATTTACAACTTGTACAGAAGCCAGACGGCAGTAATAAGAGTCGAGAGGCATGAAACGGAAGTAGTAGTTGAGAAGGGAGTGATACAGGATTGCAGGGTAATCCCAATGTTATTCAGTCTGCACATTGAACAAGTAATAACGGAAATAAAAGAAAAATATGGAGTACGAATTGTAGTTCAAGGAGAATAAATAAAACCTTTGAGGTTTGCCGATGACATTGTAATTCTGTCAGAGACAATAAAGGACTTGAAAGAGCAGCTGAACAGAATGGACAGTGATTTGCTAAGAGGCCATCAGATGAATATCAACAAAATAAAAACAAACATAATTGAATGTATTCGAATTAAACCAGGTGATTCTAAACGATTCAGATTAGTGAACAAGACTCTTTAGGTAGTAGATGAGTTTCGCTATTCGGGCAGTAAATTAACTGTTGATGAGACCATATAAGTGTAGAAAGTATATAGTAGAGAGGATATAAAGTGTAGACGGGAAACAGCAAGAAAAGCATTTCTGAAGAAGCGAAATCTATTAACATCGAATATAGGTTTAAGTGTTACGAAGTTTCTTCTGGAGTGTAGCCATGTATGTACGTGAAACATGGACTATAGACTGTTTAGATAAATAGAGAACAGAAGATTTTGAAATGTGGTGTTACAGAAGAATGCTGAAGATTAGATGGGTTGATTACGTAGCTAATGAGGAAGTACTGAATAGAACTTGGGAGGCAAAGAATTTGTGGCACAACTTGACCAAACGAAGGGATCGATTGCTAGGACACATTCTGAGACATCAAGGCTTCACCAGTTTAGTATTTGAGGGAAGTGCGAAGGGTTAAAATAGTAGATGAACACCAAGAGATGAATACAGTAAGCAGATCAAGAAAGATGTATGTTGCGGTAGCTAATTCGGAGATGTAGAAGTTCGCACAGGACAGAGCGTAAAGAGCTGCAGCAAACAAGTTTTCAGACTGAAGACCACAACAACAACATTCCATCAGTTTTAATCTCTGCAAACGGCTGCTCTGTTGTTACAGCTAGAATATAATTACTCCCTTTGGCAAATTACTGGTAATCCCGCACCGCAATTGCTTCTGTAATCACATTATTTCGCCTTCGTTTTCCGTGTATTACGACGTCGCTATCTCAGCAGAACCATGGACTGGTAGACTCTAACGTCATTTCTGGTTATGACCCACTAAATTTTAGAGCACGACCACTTCCACATCTACATGATAGAGAATAGCATCACTTTAATGCGTGTTGTAGCATTTGTTTAGTATTTATATTAATGATGGTGGTCATACAAGCTCTTGAGTTAGGCGTTAAGCGTATTTTTGATGATTCTTTGTGTTTGAAAGGAATACGATATCGAATTATGGTAGCGATTTTATTTGTTTCGATAAACGTGTATTTTAATGAAGTATACAACCAATTTAGATGAATGAGTATTTAATTTGTGTTTATAAAGAATGAGACGTTTCACGATATATGGTAAGTAGTTTTCCCGATATATCGACTCTGACATTGTCTTTGGAAATGTCATATCTCTCATTGTTACCGTCTTTGGTCGTTTGTTTACAAGTAGTCGAAGTACACCTGCAGTTTAAGTCATATTAAGTAATGAAATTCTTTTATTACTTCTTTCTCTGATAAGATAATTGTGTTGTGCATATGTTTGTGGTGGTGTACTTGGTTACAGGTTTTTGTTTTCGTGAGCTGTTGTCTGAGGAAATCTAAGTGCACAGACTGAATACGCACTCCACGTATTTAGATACCTCTGCCTGATGAACGTCACACTTTTCAAGCTGCTGATGTTTTTTTAGAATATTATTAGCAATATTATAGGAAAAATACAGTCTATAAATCTTTTAGGGAGACTTCTGACAGCAAACTACTGTATTATATCACTGATTTGCTATAAATAGCATTGTTTATATTGTTTGTAGTGGATAACACGATTCATTGTCTTTTTCCGTCCTAAAATTGTGCTACAAAACCATTTAATCGCGGGAATACATACTTTGAGGGAGTGTTGTGACTTGCAACAGTAGGCCTAATGAGTTACATCTGTTTCACTGCATAGATAACACGTATTTTTCTGCAGTTATAAGCGTGGTCAGGTTAGTTTTACGACATTGAATTGTTAGGCCTACATTTTCAAATGTCAGCAGTTGTTTGTAATAGGTACAGATTTTAGAATTTTGGCCACTAATTTGGCAGATTGTGTATACGTGGATATTAACTCGCTCTTTGTTTTACACTGCAGACGTATTTTTTAGTATTCTGACATCACAATAAATAATTTGAGTTATACAGCGTTTTTCGTATGTTAACCTCAATTAGCAATGTAAACATCGTTCTCCACCCATTTTCACGCTGCCAATTTATTTTGCTGATTTTTATAATTTTTCAATATGCTAGTAGTGGAAAATAATTATTTTGTGACTGTTGCGTTATTTAAGTGTGCAACGTTCTATTGGTGGCAGTAGGAAATTGTAGTTCACATATCAAACTTCAGTCAGTTTTGCAGTGCAGTCATCTGCTGGTGGAAGTAAGCACACGTGTTCTATAGTGCAGCCATCTGCTGATGACAGGAACAAGCAGGACGTGTAACAGCATTTGTCTTTACTTATCGTCTCAGGGTTTTGTGGGACTGTATTTATGGAAAAACCCATTTTCAATGAATGCGAATTCCTTATTCCTTAGTTATGTTTTATAAGTAAATGTTGTTTTTTAATTGCTTATAAAGAAATATGCTGTCAACAGGATGTGGTAATCGATGGTGAATGATTTATAGCATCAAATTAAATTGACCAATGTGGCTGATGAGCCAGTTCTTAAATGAATTTTTTGAAGTTATTAACACAAACATAGTTGGCAAATGTTTCGGGTGTTCAGATACTTCACCGTATTTTGCTGTTGAGCAGTGATGTAGGGAGGCATGAGGGGGCTTAATGTTCTCCACCCCTCCTCTAAATGACCTTGGAATGTGGGCAGATGTGCTGCTGCTGATGTCGCGATTCCTTCAATGGTGTTCCAGATAAGAAAATGCTGATGCTGCTCTCAGTGAAATACAACAAACGCAATTCCATGAGGTTTCCCAGAACAACCCCTCGGTTCGGGTGAGGGTTGGTTTGAACTGGCAACTTGCAATGCCCTACAACACCTGTCTGCATAGAGGATAATTTTGTCACCAAATGGCACATACATGGGTGAGGCTCATAGTGCAAACCACTCCAAGTACATTATATTATTAAAAGTATTCTGACAAAACTATATAATGAAACATGGACCAACATATGTCACGAGACGTGTACGTGCTTGTATAAAAGGAAAATCATGTTGTCTGGGGCGAGCAGTGGCAGCAAAATGGTTCGCTCTGGAGAGTTCCATGACTTCGAACGTGTACTTCTCACTGGACATCACCTGAATACTAACTATATCACGGAAATTTCAACATTGCTAAAGCTGCCCAAATCTACTGTTGGTGATGTGATTGTGAAGTGGAAACGTTAAGGAACAATCACAGCAAAAGAAGACCAGACATATCCCACAGACAGACAGACAGGGACCCTCGAGAGCTGCAGGGGATGGTTCATCTACATCTACGTCTACATGATTACTCTGCAATTCACAATTAACTGCCTGGCAGAGGGTACATTGAACCAACTTTAAGCTACTTCTCTACCGTTCCACTTGTAAAAACCGCATGAAATCAGGTGAAAGAATCACTCATAAATTTTAAGGTGCTACCAGGTGTTGAGGGTTAAAAGGACTGGGATGACATGGTCGAGCATCTCCTCATAAGCTACAGATTTCTGCAGTCAGTGCCATGCGATACTTTAAGTGGTGTAAAGAGTGACACCACTGGACAATGGATGGATGGAAAACCTGCAAGTATCTCGATCACGCCAAGCCTTCACGATCTTGTTAAAAAACTTTACTAAAAAATATCCATCCTGAGGTTGAAGGTCACTCTTGTGTCCATGTTCGCTTACAAATTATTTTGTTTTTGAACACGTTCTTCGTTAAGCAAACACTATTGTTTCTTGTTTTTACACAGACATGTTTCGCTGAAGTGAAAGCATCGTTTTTTTTATTTTCTTGCTGTTAAATAACAGCTTATCATAGAAAGTGAAAACATAACAAAACGACATGAAATGAACAATAACTCAAATATCAATGCAGGTCTGAAAAGAGGGTAAACTGCAGACGAAATCGGACGCGTCATAAAGGAAAAATAAAATAACATATCATTAGGAACAAAACGTGAAGAAGGGATAGACATCTGGAAGAATACTGAATAAACATTGAAGCTGTGGGTATCTAATCACAAAAGCTGACAAAGCAACACTATGGTAATAATTAAACAAGAAGCATACAAAACTTAAATCTTAAATTTTCTATAAGAAATCAAGATAGGAAAGCTAACCAGTGACCCAACACAGTGATAACAGAAAAATACACAGATACTTCTTTAGAAGATTTTACACATATTCATAAAACAAAACGAAAGGGCTAAGGCGGAAGAAAACGAATGTACACACACTAAACAGCCTTCCGAAAGTGGATAAGTGAGATATATCGATCAACGGTTGTATATTTCAGTATTACACCTACATATCACCTAACCAGAGAATTATACAAATACTTACAGAAATATTAACTATATAGTAACAACAGAAGCATACACAACACTGAAGAGCTGATAGAAAAGATCAAACATGTGAACAGACCAACAACAGCCATATCCATTCAACATTACATCCATGTACACCAATATCACGACCACAGAAACCATCAGCATCATCAAACAGCAATTAGAACAAGAGAAAGACAGTCCTGGACCCAATGTAAAAGAAATAAGGAACATTCTGAAATTAATCAGAGAACAAAACTGTTTCTCATTTGGCAATCAGTTGTTCTCACAGGAAGATAGGCTTCCTATGGGGTCAAAAGTCAATGGACTTTTAGCCAGACTCATCCTTAATTACACTGAAAACAAAATATTTGAAACCACACTAACACTTAAACAATACACGATAGTTATTTAGCATCACTACATAGTGACATCATATATCTTCTAGGTGAAACACCCAGTCACATCCAATAACTCCACAGTGACAAAAACAGTCCATCCTAAAACAAAATCTACCGTAGAAACAAAAAATCGGAAAAGGCTAAATTTCTTTTACCTCCACACACACAGACATGACAAACAGCATCAGATTTTCATATTCAGAGAAATAACCATCACCAGCACAGACATATGCAAACACTCTAGCAACCCTATTACATCCAAAGAAGCTGGTTTCATATACAAGTTGCGCAGACTGAATAAAACTCCACCAAATGAAGACAACTACAAAACTGACGTATATGTAGTCAAAAACGTTATCGACTATCTGACAAACTGAATCACAAAATTAAAACAAAAATAAAAGAGACACCTAGCACACAAAAACCAAGAGGTAATCACCAACATTCAAACACAGGCACACAGACATTAATACACATAATGCAAACACACAGAAGACGCACACAAGCTCACATAAACAAGAAATATCCACCACAATAAGGAAAAATAGCAACAATAAGGAAAAATAGCAGCTCACAGGATGGCCAACATACTCGTAAGACAGAGTGCAAATAGCCTACTGAACAGGTAACTCAACCTAGTGAAAACTAAAAACAGCCAGTACCAAGACAGACAAACACAGCACATCTGGTATTTATCTGTTGATATGTCATTACTGCAGCTCAATTTATATTGCGTGTACAGGTAGAAA
The DNA here is from genome assembly GCF_021461385.2 of Schistocerca piceifrons. Taxonomy (NCBI): domain Eukaryota; kingdom Metazoa; phylum Arthropoda; class Insecta; order Orthoptera; family Acrididae; genus Schistocerca; species Schistocerca piceifrons. The sequence continues at coordinate 176,388,557 of NC_060149.1, read as the reverse complement.
TTTCAAGATTAGGTACGCAGAAGGTACTAAAAAGGAGCAACTATCATTCGGTACCCGCAGAACGCATTATGGAAATGGATCACAGACAAACAGACATCAAACCCGATCTAAAAATTCTGAAATGCAGCAACAGCCCCAACAAAAGCAAATAACTCAGGAAAATTATCAAATGCAGAGAGCCACAGTAGAATGAAAAGAAATAATAAACTTACGCACAATCGTCTGCAACGGAACTCTGATCTCTGCCCTCAAAGAACTGCCATAAAACCCAAACCTGTAAAAGTAAGTGGAAAAATATTGCATGCACAAACGGAAACACACACACAAACTTTCTCATACAATAAAGTAATGTTAACCACAACAATCTGAATTCTCAGTTGCAAATTTTTTACATTAATTTCTCTATGCTTGCCGATGACGAACTGAATAACAGCTACAATGCAAAATTCAGTAAGCCACAATAACCGCAGAATGCGTTACCAAGCTATACAGGATAGCCAGAAACAATCTGAAAAGCTTGGAAGGGCGTTGCAGTGAAAATGGTGCTGAGAAATAATTGTTAAGAAAAAAATTCGATACGTTGAGGATTTTTTAAGTTAGCCTATCAGGCTATTACGTTCACAAATTCAAGTGAACCGCCAGGAATTTTCCGGAAGAAAGGCCAGTAGACAAAGTGGTTATTTGAGACAGGACTGTTCAAACACTTACGTTTAATACATCGGAATAACAATCTGATTCTAATATAGAAGTATATTTTAATAGGATGTGTACTACTATTAGGTAAATCTTTCCACAATACTAGATATTTTAACCCTATGTTTTTAATGTGAAAAATAATATTTCTGATAAACATCTATAGGCGCTTTTCCCGTAGATCAGTGTCAATAGATTATAACTAGCAAACAGTTCTTTCATCGGATGTTAGTTTAACCGTCAGAAAACATTAAAATATAATAGTAATATTGTTCTTAATAATTCCAAAGTTCAGGAAACCACCCAGAGAAGTACATATAGTACAATTCTCGTAAGACTGTAGTCATTTACTACCCATCACTACTATTTACTGTTGCACAACCTCAACAGGTTTCTTCATAATGTAAACACAGCACTAACTGCCGATGTTCCAAGTAAGCTGACCTGCACGTAAGCACTCACTACATTAAAGTGAACGAGAAGTGCTGCTCGCACAAGCATCAAGAATACAGTGCCCTGACCTCTAGCATTCAGATAATGAAACAAAACTGTGGCAGTATATTCTAAATAACACGGTGATTAATTTTAAACAGTTTCCAGAAAAGGGGCCCATACACTTGTGGACCCTTCTTCCGGAAATACCTCAATTAGTGTCAGTTGTTCTGATAACGTAGATGATATCGAACGAGATTGTTCAGCCTTTTCCTCGGGTTTGATCATTACTAAGCACCCATGTCTAACTTTTGCATCGCTGTCTTCTTCAGTTTTAGGAAACCAAACAAAGATCACGTTTGGAGACACCGCCAAAATTTCCGCCCACAACGGCACGATTGGCTAACTTCAATGATAGTTAACTCGGAAACGAATCTACGTGTCGAATTTTTATCGAAATTTTAACAATTATTTCTCAGAGCAACCTACGGTGCAACGCCCATACACGCATTTCAAACTGTTTTTGATGTATGCTTTCTAATTTGTGAATAGTTTTCTTACAAACGGAATCTCTATATGTACAATATGTACAAATGGTAAAGAACATTGCTCTTATTTACTAGAAAGTAAATAAAAGCCCTTTTATCTTCAGCAAAACTTTTGTTTGTAAGAAGAAGAAAACAGTTGTGTTTGTTCAATTCGGTATTCATCCAAAATCAAAAGTATTAAAAAATTCTAGAAAATTTAAGTGTGAAAAAAGAAATACGACAATGGAATACAGCAACTACTAAGCGGAAATGTAATTAACAATGTAGCAGCAGTGACGCACAATTTACGTGTCACAACGACGTAATGTTACTGTGCAACTGTGATCAGCCGAAAAAGTGTTCTGCAAACGCAACATTCCAATCTATTTCATACATTTCACATTTTGCTTCATAGATAGCTTCGCAGAAATGATTTTTAGTCAGTAGCAGTTTTCCAAATCGTGTCTACGATAACTTCAAAGTAATGCGGCGCTACTATGCTAGATTTTGTTTACAGAGGACGCATAGGTTGCAAACCACGTGCAGTTCAGTCAACCACATGAACTACTGGTTGGTACAAAATACACGCTGGCTGAGAGAGGTGGAATATCAACGACCTTGAGCCGACCACGTGTCGTTCGCGCGTTTGGAGAAAAGCATCATCGGTCCCTGTTTTACTCGTGGGACTCTAAATAGCTACAAGTATCTGCAGTTGATAACACAAATGCTGACGCGGTTATTGTAAGGCATGCCACTGGACATAGTGCAACCCATGTGATACTAGCTTGACGGATGTCAAGCCCATTCCGCACAGATAATTAGAAACATTCGTAGCACAACACTGGCTGATCGCTGGATTGTTCGTTTGAGACTGACAGCACGCTCACCAAACATAAAAGAAGACCACTACGAGGAAACATCAACAACTACTGAGGACGTGAAGTACGTAGCAACACGCACCAGGGTTACGATAAGTCCAAATGAAATTCGAATTGCGGTATTGTCTGTTCGGGGTCGCTTTATTGCATGTATCAGTGTTAAAAGTCAACATATTGAGCAGTTGATATGTCAGACACAAACGTAATCGTATAACACGTGCCTAAATGACGCGTTTGCTCACATCTGGTGCAGTATTTGAGACAACTGTGGGACCGCTCCTCTTATCTCCTCTCCCTCTGACTGCAGGGCCGTCGTTTGTGGATTCATATCTTGTAACTATTTTTACAAGCTGCGACATAATCGTGAACAGAAGCAGTTATCCAGGAGCCAACTTACAATGCGTTTTAGTTCAAGAATAGTTTTTACTGAAATGTACAGTTTTACATAATTGTACATATATATTTCCCGATATGTGAACAGTATGAACACCTGACGAGCTTACGTCGCAAATGTGTTTAACGTGTTGCAATACACCCAAGATTGCTGTGAACAGTAGCGCCGTTCACATAATGATTTTCGCGGCGCTGTGGCCTGGTTGGCACTATATTATTGTTACTGTTCGACGACGCCTAACTCATTTTGTTTATATTTATTGAAGATGCCAGTCTGGCTCAGTCATATTACAGTAATATGAGATTTTGTCTGTTTTACTTAGATATGTTTCATCACATACTGAAGAATATGTTTGCTATACAGGGTGTTACAAAAAGGTACGGCCAAACTTTCAGGAAACATTCCTCACACACAAAGAAAGAAAATATGTTATGTGGACATGTGTCCGGAAACGCTTACTTTCCATGTTAGAGCTCATTTTATTACTTCTCTTCAAATCACATTAATCATGGAATGGAAACACACAGCAACAGAACGTACCAGCGTGACTTCACTTTGTTACAGGAAATGTTCAAAATGTCCTCCGTTAGCGAGGATACATGCATCCACCCTCCGTCATATGGAATCCCTGATGCGCTGATGCAGCCCTGGAGAATGGCGTATTGTATCACAGCCGTGCACAATACGAGCACTAAGAGTCTACATTTGGTACCGGGGTTGCGTACACAAGAGCTTTCAAATACCCGCATAAATGAAAGTCAAGAGTGTTGAGGTCAGGAGAGCGTGGAGGCCATGGAATTGGTCCACCTCTACCAATCCATAGGTCACCGAGTCTGTTGTTGAGAACCGTACGAACACTTCGACTGAAATGTGCAGGAGCTCCATCGTGCATGAACCACATGTTGTGTCGTACTTATAAAGGCACATGTTCTAGCAGCACAGGTGGAGTATCCCGTATGAAATCATGGCGGTGAATCGAGGAAGTACATTACATACTGACGAAACTAAAATGAGCTCTAACATGGAAATTAAGCGTTTCCGGACACATGTCCACATAACATCTTTTCTTTATTTGTGTGTGACGAATGTTTCCTGAAAGTTTGGTCGTACCTTTTTGTAACACCTTGTATAAACCAGGATATGCTGAGGTAACAAAAGTCAGGGAATACATCCTAATATCGTGTCTGACTTCTTTCCGGCGTGATGTATCCGCTCGACGTGGCACGGTCTCAGGAGGACATCGGAAGTCCCCTGCAGAAATATTGACCCGTGTTGCCTCTATAGCCGTCCATAATTGCGAAAGTGTTGCCGGTGCAGGATGTTGTGCGTGATCTAACTTCTCGATTATGTTCTATAAATGTTCGATAGTATTCATGCTGTGCGACCTGAGTGTCCAAATAATTCGCTCGAATTGTCTAGAATGTTCTTCAAACCAAGCACGAACAACTGTGGCCCGGTAACATGGCGCATAGTTATCCTTAAAAATGTCATCATTGGCTGGGAACATGAAGTCCATGAATGGGTGCAAATGGTCTCCAAGTGGACGAACGTACATATTTCCAGTCAATAATCGGTTCAATTGGACCAGAGGACCAAGTCCATTCCACGTAAACACAGCTCACACTATTATGGAGCCACGACCAGCTTGTAAAGTTCCATATCTATAACTGGAGCACATGGTTTCGTGGGGTCTGTGCCACATTCAAACCCTACCATCAACTCTTACCAACTGAAAGCAGGACTCATCCGACAAGGTCACGATATTGTAGTCGTCTAGGATCCAACAGATATGGTCACGAGCCGAGGAGCGGCGCAGCAGGTGATGTCGTGCTGTTAATAAAGGCATTCACGTCAGTCGTCTGCTGCTGTAGTCCATTAACGCCATATTTAGGCGCACTGTCCTGACGGATACGTTCGTCGTACGTCGCGCAATGTTGGTTGTCTGATAGTATTGACAACTCTACGCAAACACCGTTGCTCTCGATCGTTAAGCGAATTCCGCCCGCCACTGCGTTGTCCATGGTGAGAGGTAATGCCTGAAATGTGCTATTCTCGGCACACACCTGGCATTGTGGATCTCGAAAGATTGAATTCCCTAGTAGAATGTCTCATGCGTATAGCAATCAAAGTCTGTTAATTTCCGTCGTACAGCCATCACGTCGGAAACCTTTCCACACGAATTACCTGAGTAGAAATGACAGCTCCACCAGTTCACTGCCCATTTATGCCTCTTGTACGTGATACTATCGCTAACTGTATATGTGTATATCGCTATCCCATGACTTTTGTCACCTCAGTGTAGACGAATGTAGCATCACTCCGCTATTTCACAATTTATCGTTTTCCAGATGGAGATTGCGTTTGGTTTCCCACTTTTTATGACAAATCTGAAGATGACCCTTAGAGCCAAAATCTGTATTCTGAGGACATTTTGTTGTGACTGTAGATTAGAATCAATGGCGAGGCCTGGCATTTTTGTAGGATAGGACGAGAATAATGAATTTCTAAAAAATATAAAAAGTCTTGAAACAAAAACCTGTATAATTGAAACACTGACTATTAATGAAACTGCTACAGAAATTATTGTGAATAGATGCATAAAAATATTAAACAGCTACACATTAATAAAAATATAACACATAATAACTCACCGTTACATCTTTTTGTAAATTACACTCCTGGAAATTGAAATAAGAACACCGTGAATTCATTGTCCCAGGAAGGGGAAACTTTATTGACACATTCCTGGGGTCAGATACATCACATGATCACACTGACAGAACCACAGGCACATAGACACAGGCAACAGAGCATGCACAATGTCGGCACTAGTACAGTGTATATCCACCATTCGCAGCAATGCAGGCTGCTATTCTCCCATGGAGACGATCGTAGAGATGCTGGATGTAGTCCTGTGGAACGGCGTGCCATGCCATTTCCACCTGGCGCCTCAGTTGGACCAGCGTTCGTGCTGGACGTGCAGACCGCGTGAGACGACGCTTCATCCAGTCCCAAACATGCTCAATGGGGGACAGATCCGGAGATCTTGCTGGCCAGGGTAGTTGACTTACACCTTTTAGAGCACGTTGGGTGGCACGGGATACATGCGGACGTGCATTGTCCTGTTGGAACAGCAAGTTCCCTTGCCGGTCTAGGAATGGTAGAACGATGGGTTCGATGACGGTTTGGATGTGCTGTGCACTATTCAGTGTCCCCTCGACGATCACCAGTGGTGTACGGCCAGTGTAGGAGATCGCTCCCCACATCATGATGCCGGGTGTTGGCCCTGTGTGCCTCGGTCGTATGCAGTCCTGATTGTGGCGCTCACCTGCACGGCGCCAAACACGCATACGACCATCATTGGCACCAAGGCAGAAGCGACTCTCATCGCTGAAGACGACACGTCTCCATTCGTCCCTCCATTCACGCCTGTCGCGACACCACTGGAGGCGGGCTGCACGATGTTGGGGCGTGAGCGGAAGACGGCCTAACGGTGTGCGGGACCGTAGCCCAACTTCATGGAGACGGTTGCGAATGGTCCTCGCCGATACCCCAGGAGCAACAGTGTCCCTAATTTGCTGGGAAGTGGCGGTGCGGTCCCCTACGGCACTGCGAAGGATCCTACGGTCTTGGCGTGCATCCGTGCGTCGCTGCGGTCCGGTCCCAGGTCGACGGGCACGTGCACCTTCCGCCGACCACTGGCGACAACATCGATGTACTGTGGAGACCTCACGCCCCACGTGTTGAGCAATTCGGCGGTACGTCCACCCGGCCTCCCGCATGCCCACTATACGCCCTCGCTCAAAGTCCGTCAACTGCACATACGGTTCACGTCCACGCTGTCGCGGCATGCTACCAGTGTTAAAGACTGCGATGGAGCTCCGTATGCCACGGCAAACTGGCTGACACTGACGGCGGCGGTGCACAAATGCTGCGCAGCTAGCGCCATTCGACGGCCAACACCGCGGTTCCTGGTGTGTCCGCTGTGCCGTGCGTGTGATCATTGCTTGTACAGCTCTCTCGCAGTGTCCGGAGCAAGTATGGTGGGTCTGACACACCGGTGTCAATGTGTTCTTTTTTCCATTTCCAGGAGTGTAGTTCTATCCTTCTGTCCTTTTTCTGGGCGTAAATATCGATAACACGAGATATGAACTCCCTCCGCTTGGCTCAATATTTCACGCTTCCCTTCTCTGTAGCCAATATCGCCAAGTTTGACGGTCTGTCATTTCTCATCGTGTTGTGAAAGGATTTAACGCGTTTTAATTTACTCATGCTTCTTTCGCAAGACGTGGTGGTTGCTGGAATTTGCAGGAACCAACGACAGTGATTTCATAAATTAGGAGAGAACTTTTTTAAATCCATTAATTATAATGGATTTAAGGAGTTTCGGAGGCTGTAGACGTTTATCCTGACTGCTGTAAATAAACGTAAGTTCTTTTTTCAGTTTTTCACTGTCAGAGAAAGGATACATTTTAAGCAGATTTTCAGCTTCACGAATCAGGAAACTGTTTGGCTTACTATAACCTGAGAACTTTTTCTCATTTACAAATTTTGTAAAACCTGTTTCACTAAAATCCTGGAATCTAGTTTCCACGTTTACTACTACTGTGTCAATCACTTCTAGTGTTAGCCTACTCAGTTCCCGAATACTTGCTTCTGTTTCGTTAAAATTTATTTTAGATGATCCTGCTAAATTTTTAACGCACGTAGCTCCCACTATGCAATTCAGAATAATTTGCTCACATCTTAATGTTACTACAGCCTTAATGTAATTTTCAGTTCCGAGCTTACAGCGTCTAATGTTCACAGTTTTACTTTGAAAGATGTCGAACAAGATACTTGTGTCCTGGGTAATCGAATTCTACAGCTGCAGTAGAAAAAGCAATATTTGATTATCCAGTATACTATCTAGCAAAATTGCTTGATGTGAAGAATTATCATCCCGCCCTTCATTGTTTATCACAGCGTTAAATGCAGCCCTCAGGACTGTGTAGTGAAGAATAATGCTTTGTACAACGCGCGAATCGGAATTCCACCTTGTTTCTCTAGAACTTGGTAGTTTAAAACCCCTTTCTATCAGTTGACTTCTTTTACTGTAACGGCTAAATCATGAATGAAATCCTTACAGATTTTCCGCAAAAAATTCTACTTGTGTAATTTCTTTTACACAGGAGCACTGGGTTCAACTGACATGCGTAGCAGCGGATAAAGAGAGCATGAGCATAAGCTTGTTTCGACATAGAATGGACACCATTATTTTTCTCTCCTATTGCAGTACAGCGGTCGTATGTTTGAGATACTAATTTGATTTTATCAATATTCCAACTGCTTAGCACTTGCAAAAAAACAGTGGTTATGCCTAGTGCACTCCGGTCTTTGGATACGTCATGTATTATTTTCCACTTATACTTCATACCAAATTTTTACTGTCAGTTCTTACATCCGGACATGAGCGAAATAGCCAAAATGATCACCGCTGTTAATAAGCACCACTGCGGTGATGGTTCATCAAATACAACATAAAACATGACAACTTTAATTTAATATTTGACACTGAAAACCCAGGAATTACAGATTACACATCTGACAACCGGTACAAAAACATGAAGATTTTGTCCTGAAATGAGAAATATGATGTTTTAAATTGAAATGAAAACTGTGTGCATCCAAATACATTTTTCTCCACCTGTAACAAATGTTTTCCAAATAAAAGTGTGAAATGTGCCACCAACATATCGTCAATGAAGCCATGAGCAGCACTGGGAATTTTTTTTATTTGTAACTTAGTAATAAAATGAACTGAATTCAGAAAAAAAATAATGTCTAGCTCCGACATTATAAGTACCAAGATTCTTAAAATGCTACACAATGTTACTGTATCACTGTACATATCACGCTTGATTCTCATAAATAAAACATTTACTTTCAGAGAGGATCGCTTCGAATGCTTCACAATGGCTATTATCTCTTACGAGAGATTCTACGCTCTTATTTTTAAAACTTCTTTCTAGGTTAATAACTATCTTCCGCAAAATTTGATAGTAACAATACAGTTATTTCATGAAAATTAAAATACAGACATTCTGATATCAGATCTTCAATAAAGGTGTTAACGTATTTACCAATAAACATTTTTCGCCGAATGTGTTTTGTGCAATTTGGCATCTTCCTTAAAATCTTCAAACGGACTATATACTCATACATAAAACTGAAATACTGAAAATTTTGTTTCTATGTACACGAAAGGCCGTCAATGTGGTGGGCTTGTCAAAAAGTTCTTGACTATAGGTGTCGTGATCAGCTGTAGAGCAGGGCTGACAGTGCATTTTCCATGTTGAGCTCATGAACACAGTTCTGTTATTTGCACAGACATTAAACACTAATCAGTACATCCTGCGCTTAATTCCAAGCAAATTATGTGACTTGTCACCACGTAGTAAGAACACACAATGCACCTATACCTACGTCTATTGTTATACATATCTGGTGAAAGAAGTAGAAAGCGCTATGGATATTGGGTTTGCAAAACTGAAAACATCAGAATTACGTTTTCTGCCTCCAGCAGTCCTTACTTCAAGTGATGTGTGCAAACGATAGATTATTAAAGATTCAGAGAATTTTCCATTTCATTGTTTCTCAGATATCACTTTGGTGGTTGACTACTGAGCAATACACCTTGTCGTTAATTCGTTTTGTCCGCATTCCAAATACTGGCTACATAATACTGTCATGGGAGGACGTATTTCGCCCCACGATGTACGCAATTTCCAGCCATGTGGCACTAAGGCTCCAAAGGCTCAATAACATAGATTTGCCTTGCCGGAAGTTTCCACGGTATTGTTTCACATACACTGAAGCTCCAAAGAAACTTGTTTAGGCACGTGTATTCAAATACTTAGATATGTAAACAGGCAGAATGAAGCACTGCAGTCAGAAAAGCCTATATAAGGCAACAAGCAAATGGTTCAAATGGCTCTGAGCACTATGGGACTTAACATCTATGGTCATCAGTCCCCTAGAACTTAGAACTACTTAAACCTAACTAACCTAAGGACAGCACACAACACCCAGCCATCACGAGGCAGAGAAAATCCCTGACCCCGCCGGGAATCGAACCCGGGAACCCGGGCGTGAGAAGCGAGAACGCTACCGCACGACCACGAGATACGGGCAGGCAACAAGCATCTGGCCCAGTTGTTACAGGGGTTACTGCAGCTATAATGGCAGGTTACCAAGATTTAACTGAGTTAGAACGTGGTGTTATAGCCGGCGCGTGAGCGATGGGACACAGCATCTCTGAGGTAATGATGAAGTTGGGATTTTCCAGTACGACCATTTCACGAGTGTACCGTGAATATCAGGAATCCGGTAAAACATCAAATCTCTGACATCTCTGTGGCCGGAAAAAGATGTTGCGAAAACAGGGCCAACGACGACCGAAGAGAATCGTTCAACGTGACAGAAGTGCAACCCTTCCGCAAACTGCTGCAGATTTCAATTCTGGGCCATGAACAAGTGTCAGCGTGCGAACCATTCAAAGAAACATCATCAATATGGGTTTTCGGAGCCCAAGGCCGACTCGTGTACCCTAGATAACTGCACGACACAAAGCTTTACGCCTCTTCTGGGTCCGTCAACATCGACACTGAACTGTTGATGACTGGAAACATGTTGCCTGGTCGGTCGAGTCTCGGTTCAAATTGTATCGAGCGGATGGACGTGTACGGGTATGGAGACAACCTCATGAATCCATGGACCCTGCATGTCAGCAGGGACTGTTCAAGCTGGTGGAAGCTCTGTAATGGTGTGGGGCTTGTGCAGATGAAGTGATATGGGACCCCTGATGCGTCTAGATACGATTGTGACAGGTGACACGTACGTTAGCATGCTGTCTGATCACCTGCGTCCATTCCTGTCCGTTGTGCATTCCGACGGACTTGGGAAATTCCAGCAGGACAATGCGATATCCCACGTGACCATAATTGCTCCTTAGGGGCTCCAGGTACACTCTTCGGAGTTTAAAACTTCCGCTTGCCACCAAACTCCCCAGACATGAACATTATTGAGCATTTAATAATTTTTTAATAATGCGGGGCCACAGTCATAATACATTTCTTTAAAGTCAGTACCGCCATTAGACTGTTGTTTATTTACAGTGTTACATTTACACTTACACAATCATGATTTCGGCTTCAAAGTGCCATTATCAAGTGTTTTAAGTGTTATAAATTGCCTAAGATGGCATACTGTCATATTAAAATATACTATTAGACACATTGTCTAAGAGTCGATATATCTGGCAGAGCCTACTGTTTTGTTTCATTACTGACAAGGGAACCTCCCCATCGCACCCCCCTCAGATTTAGTTATAAGTTGGCACAGTGGATAGGCCTTGAAAAACTGAACACAGACCAATCGAGAAAACAGGAAGAAGTTGTGTGGAACTATGAAAAAAATAAGCAAAATATACAAACTAAGTAGTCCATGAGAAGATAAGCAACATCAAGGAGTATCTGAGCTCAGGAGCGACGTGGTCCTGTGGTTAGTGTGAGCAACTGCGCAACGAGAGGTCCTTGGTTCAAATCTTCCCTCGAGTGAAAAGTTTAATTATTTATTTTCAGACAATTATAAAAGTTCAGGCACTCACACATAAACAAATACGCTCTCCAAAATTCCAGGACATGTTCAGATTTGCTTGGACATATGCAGGATTTGACGGTCTACACACGGAAAAATTTGAAAACGTTAAAAACATATGTTTTGACAGAGCACAGGGAAAACTGTGCGACTGTGAAACTGGTGCATTCATTTGTTGCAGGTTATGTTACAAACTCTTATGTTTTCATCACTTTTTTGGAAGTGATTGTCACATCCACAAGAAAACCTAAATCGGGCAAGGTAGAAGAATCTTTTTACCCATTCCCCAAGTGTACAAGTTAGGTGGGTCGACAACATATTCCTGTCATGTGACGCACATGCTGTCACCAGTGTCGTATAGAATATCAGACGTGTTTTCCTGTGGAGGAATCGGTTGACCTATGACCTTGCGATCAAATGTTTTCGGTTCCCATTGGAGACGCACGGTCTTTCGTCTGCTAATCGCACGGTTTTGCGGTGCGGTCGCGAAACACAGGCACTAAACTTATTACAGTGAACAGAGATGTCAATGAACGAACGGACAGATCTTAAATTCGCGAAAATAAAGAAAGTAAACTTTTCATTCGAAGGAAGACTCGATCCGAGAACCTCTCGTTTCGCAGCTGCTCACGCTAACCACGAGACCACAGCGCTCCTGAGCTCAGACTCTCCTTGATGTTGCCTATCTTGCACATGCCTATCTTGCACAGTTTGTATATTTTGCTTATTTTTTTCATAGTTCCACACAACTTCTTCCTGTTTTCTCGATTGATCTGTGTTCAATTTTTCAAGGCCTGTCCACTGTGCCAACTTATAACTAAATCTGAGGGGGTGCGATGGGGAGGTTTCCTTGTGAGTACATCATCTTGACTCATATTCATCTCACGAACATAACTACGTTACTTACACAAACGTTAAACATTAGTTAGTACACCCTGCGCTTCATTCCAGGCAAACAATGACTTCGCCTCCATTTAGTACGAACACACCATCTAACGATGCACATATACCTACGTGTATTATTATGCATATGAGCTGAAAGAAGGAGAAAGCGCTATCCATATTTAGTTTGCAAAACTGAGAAGAGCAGAATTACATTCCCTGGCTCCAATAGTCCTTACTTTAATTTATCTGTAGAAATGTTAGATTACGAATGATTTAGGGGCTTTTCTATTCTTTTGTTTTACAAATATCACTTTGGTGGACGACTATTGAGTAATTCACATTGTATTTAATTCGTTTTGTCTATTATCCAAATATTGGCTACATGATACTGTCATGGGAGGACGTCTTTCGCCCCACGATGTACGCAATTTGCAGCCATGCAGTACTAAGGCTCCAAAGGCTCAATGATATACTTTACTTGCCGGAAGTCTCCATAGAATTGTTACACATAGATATATAGTGGACATAACATGCGGCGTCATTTTAGTGAAAGCTGATAACAAGTTTTTTATTGCCTATTCGCAAAGAGTCAAACGCCTCTGACAGACTGTCTCATGAGCTCCAGAAGCAGTTACTGGCAGAGAGGTAGGACAAGAAGAGATTGAGTGGTATACCCCGATAGGGACCACTGCCAACACACAGCAGGAGGAACTAATCGCCTCCAATAGGGACCACCGCCAAGAAAGATCAAGAGCTAAGGCTGAAAGCTAGACTTGCATGGTCTTCACCTGAGGCACTGTAAAAGTGCGCTCGCCTAGCCAACCTACGGCTAACTCCCCGCTGTCCATACTACTGTCTGTTACAATGTTCTTGTATTAAAACACCTGCAGTCAGCCAGCCTGGGCCAACTCTCGTACACCGAATACATACGTAGACTTATCAGATATTTGCTCGTCTATGGGCGATATAAACATGACAGAGAAGTAAGATATCGTGCAGTTTCTAAAATTTATTTCATGTGTCAGTTTCACCAATTCCACAGTCGCCACAAATTTTATGAATGATACTATTCTGCAGCACTGGCAGTAGGGAGGAGTACAGTAATGGGCCACATATTGTTACTAAACGCAAATTGCACTAACTCACCACACAGCAAAATGTTTTTCTTAGCGAGAAAATTTATCGAACATATCGTTCATTGTCTGCCAGATTTAGTGCGCAATAATAAAAAGCATTTTCAACTTCGTTTTTCGCTAGCGGTGTGCTACATAGCGAGATAACAATCAAAAGAAAATACTGAAAATCTCTGAAGTGAGCAACGTATTTCATGTTTCCCTTTGCGTAACTACTCTATCCTTGCAACTGTATGCGCTCGCAATACAATAACACAAACGTCGGCCCTGAACAGATATCCAATATCGTGCAGGGCTCGTGAGTCCCTGATTACTCAGCGTCATCCACGTCAGGCTGCGTGGCTGAATATTAAAATGGAGCTGAAACACAGCACGAAACGTTATTAAATGCTGAATGTGCCTTTCATTTCGCACAAAGTGAAAAGAGCTAACGACTGTGGTCCAATATCCGAATCGACACGTTGTGTAATCTACTTTTAAGGTCTAATTTGCCTTTACAGCTGCTACCCTACATCACTTAAGGCAAATATTAATGTCACATCAAAAGAGTCCGCGACGACACAATATTTGTAGCTACGAGTATTTACCACTGATTACTTTTTCATTGTTACAACTGGAATATACCTTCGCCCAACATGCATATTTTATAATCAAATGCTCGTATGAATTTCGGTATTACGTCAATTATTTTGACAAGAAAAAGATACACGTAAATTTGTGGACACAGCAAAAAGGAGAAAAAATGGTCGAAATTAATCCAATCATGAGTTGGTCTAGACTGGCAGAAATGTAAGGAATGCGATTTAAAGAACATGTGCACTGCAACAGACTGGAGATATGTAACACCTCCGCAGTAGCAATATACATTAAAAGGCACTAGACCCCTTTAGAATATCGAAGACAACCTGAAATCAGAAAAAGTAAAAGAATCGGTAACGAAGAAGAAATGGGAGTATTTATCTATCGTAAAAAAAGGATATAATATTGTTAATGAGATGACTGAGTTTAAAAATTCCTTACCAGCTTTAAGACATTTAATGCAATACATTAAGACTATCTGCATGTTAACATCCCACAAGGGCTGTACTGTCCAACTCAACTGAAAACGACATTGCTGAGCTCCATATCCAAATGACAGTAGCAGATACCACTGAACAACGACTTCGGGCAGCCACCCTCCCACACGCCCCTTACTATTCTCAGTCGTATCCCCAACGGCCCTCATACCAGTCTATCTTTGTGCACGTACACACGATTGGCGGGCATGTAGATGAATACAAATGCAATTCTTTGCTACAGGTAGAGCAGTCACCAGAGCGGACTAATATTGTTCGTGTTTAGTCTTGTTACCAGGCCTGGTGGGGTATTAACGGACATGAACGGCGTCAGCTGTTGATTTATTACTGTGAATGACACGGCGATGTCGGGTTGTCATGCGAGACAGATTATCAGCACCTGACAGAAATTGAAAGGGGCCTCATTGTCGCTCTCCATTCGTCCGGCTGGTCGAATCGAGCAAAATCTAGATGGGGCGTTCTGATGCTACAGTGGCCAAGTGTTGGACTACATGCCAGTATGAGGACAGGCACACTTTAGGTTCTGGTCGACCTCGTCTGGCCACCACAAGGGAGGATGGCCACATTTTGCACGAAGAATATCGTAACCTTTTCACACATTTGCCTGCCATTCGAGCCGGGATGGTTCCTTTGAAAGGGCGCGGCCGACTTCCTTCCCCGTCCTTCCAAAATCCAATGAGACCGATGACCTCGCTGTCTGGTCTCCTTCCCCAAACAAACCAACCAACCAACCTGCCATTCGAGAACGAGGAATGGATTCCCTGAAACATTTTGCGTCATCCCGCACCTCTAGCCGGAGCCTAGCAGCAGCCTGACAAGGGAAGTATTCTCATGCGTAGGCTGCCGTAAACACAGTAATATAAATGACTGCATTCGAAGTGGTGTCGTAATCGTGAAGCATGGACTGGTGGTGAATGGCGACATATTGTGTTCAGCAATGAATCGCGGTTCTGCACAATCCCGGATGACCTTGGTTGGCGAATATGGCGACGACCTGATGAGAGGTCCCATTCTTCCAATGTTTTTAAGACGCGGATCAGTGTTACTCCCGGCGTATGGTGCGAGGAATTATCGGATATGACTCTTTAGGGAATGGCTGGTAACGATTGAGCTAACTCTGATGACACAATGTTACGTCACGAACATCCGGTGTCCTCATGTGTTATCTCTCATGCGACATCATCGTAGTTCCATTTTGTAACAGGACAGTCCTCTTCTACACATATCATGTGCTATTTACGGTATGTTGATGTACTACTGTGCCCAAAAAGCTACCCAGAACAGTCCTCGATGGAACATGTGTCAGACCTACTCTACGACAACACCGTCCCAGTGTCAGTATCCTGGACATCAGGGATCAGTTACATTACATGTGGGCCAGCTGACCTCAGTTGAATTTGTGCCTGCATCCAGGCATGAAACGACGTCATACTGGCAAGTCGGTTCATACTGCCACACTATTTGTGAATTCAGCCCGATCCTGTAATCACTGAAGTATCATCATATACCCAAGAAATCTGCAAAATTTCATTTCGTGTCGTCCTCCCCATCTGGGAGATGCACTTTTTTTCACGCAGTGTATGTCTGTATCTTCACTGAGGTGACAAATGCTATGGAATACCTCCTAATGTCGTGTCGGACCTCAGTTTGCCCGGCGTAGTGCAGCAGTCCGACGTGGCATGGAGCCAACAAGTCGTTCAAAGCGCCATGCAGAAATATTGAACCACGCTGTCTCTATAGCCGTCCATAATTGCGAAAGTGGTGCCGGTGCACGAACTGACCTCACGATTACATCTCAAAATCATTCAATGGGATTCATGTCGGGCGATCTGAGTGGCCAAATCATTTATACGAATTGTCCAGAATGCTCTTCAAACCAACCGCGAACAATTCAGGCTCGTTGGACTGGCACATTTTCATCCATATAGCCGTGTGTGTGTGTGTGTGTGTGTGTGTGTGTGTGTGTGTGTGTGTGTGTGTGTGTTTATCTTAGTTTAAGTTCGGTTAAATAGTGTGTAGGCTTAGGGACCGATGACCTCAGCAGTTTGGTCCCGTAAGATATTACAACAAATTTCCAAATTCATCCATAGAAATCCCGTCGTTGTTTGGAAACATGAAGTCCATGAATTCAAAAAATGGTTCAAATGGCTCTGAGCACTATGGGACTTAACATCTATGGTCATCAGTCCCCTATAACTTAGAACTGCTTAAACCTAACTAACCTAAGGACATCACACAACACCCAGTCATCACGAGGCAGAGAAAATCCCTGACCCCGCCGGGAATCGAATCCGGGAACCCGGGTGCGGGAAGCGAGAACGCTACCGCACGACCACGAGCTGCGGACTCAATGAATTCCTGCAGATGATCTCCTAGTAGCCGAACATAACCATTTTCAGTCAATGATTGGTTCATTTTCACCAGAGAACGCACACTCGAACTCTAACATCAGTTGTTTCCAACTGAAATCAGTAGTCGTGTGACCAGGCCACGGTTTTCCTGTCGCCCAGGGCCAACCGATATATTTACGAGCTCAGGAGAGGCGCTGCAGGCGATGTCGCGCTGTTAGTAAATATCCTCTTATCGGTCCTCGCTGCCATAACCCATTAACATCAAATTTCGGATCACTGTCGTAATGGATACTTTCGTCGTACGTCATACATTGATTTCTGCTGTTATTTCATCGCTGTTGCCCTCTGTTTACACCGACAGCTCTACGCAAACGCCACTGCTCTCGGTCATTAAGTGAAGGCCGTCGGCCACAGCGTTTTCCGTCGTTAGAGGTAATGCCTGAAATGTGGTATTCTCGGCACACTATTGAATTCCTACTGATTTCCGAAATGAACTGTCCAAGCGTCTACTACTCCACGTTCAAAGTCTGTTAATTCTTATCATGCGGCCATAATCACGTAGGAAGCCTTTTCACACGTAATGCCTGCGTTCAAATAACAGTTCCGCCCATACACTGCACTGCCCTTTTAAAAAGTGTGTATGCGATACTGCATCCATCTGTATAAGTGCATGTCACTCTCCCATGACTTTTGTCAACTCAGTATACACACGCCAGAAGATGAGTAGACCATGCTCGAAATGTGTAGCGTTAAGTTAGGTGAAACAGAAAATAAATGTGAAAGTGTAAAACAGAAATAATTACTTGGCACAGTCACGGTCTTCGCACTTTGCCACTATAGCCACAACTAATAATGTCGTAACTCAGTTTCGAGCCGCGTACCCAGGTCCTGTCTCACTCGGACTTTAGGCGCAAGGGCGTTATCGACGCAGAGAGCCGTCAATTTGATAGTAAGTTAGTTAATTAGAGTTTAATAATTTTTGTTCAGTTGGGTATCTAAACAGTCCACAATTAGAGCATCATTATATAACCTTCCTACAAGCTATAGGATGTAGTTTGCCTTTTGCGGCTGTGAATAGTGATATTATATTTGGTTGTGACGTGACGTGTGTGTGCTAGTGGCAGAATGCTCATTTCTTTAACGCCAGATTATCAGCCCACTTTTATTTCAGACGGAGAGTTTCTAACGAAGTCAAAATTCACGTCACCTATGAAGATCACGTACTTGTAATGGGACTGCTATGAGGATAATATTGACTGAATTGAAACGTGCCTGTGGCTATTCCACTTATTCATTTACACTTACTTTCAAGAACATGCATTCCTCCTGCCTTCTGTCATTAGAGTTCTGTATGTTGATGATTTTCGATTTGATATCGGAGTACACACATCGACACTACGTCGGTCCCGCCTGCGGATTTGTGGGACGAGTCCCAAGACAAACAGAGATTCCGAGAAAGTATCTGATTTCAACGCTTATAAGATAAGTGAAAACTGACAAAATTGATGACGAAGATTGTTGCATTGATCACACGTGTGTTTTTCGCACTACTATATTGGGTTTCCAGTCAATTAAGGATTAGATTGCATTCGTAACTCTGGTAATATTTATTTTCTTCCAGTCATGTATGTCTGTAAATAAGAGGATTGTACAAGGAAGTAGGTTCCGATCGGTCGCGAAATAGAAACCACTGGGAAAATCCGGCAAAGCTTTGCACAGATGTGTTGTGCAGTGTCTCTAGTATGCCCGTCGATGGTGTCGCGTCATTCGTTTCAGTTTTGAGTGAACAGGCAGCACATCTCCCGCCAAGTATGAGGGCCTGGTTAGAGATTTCGCCTGTGTCATGCAGCCCACATAACACAACTGCCGAGCAGTTCCTTCTTCACGCCAATTCTCAGCCGCACACTGCAGGGGCAATGAAGACACTCGTGCAGCGTTTCCGACGAGAAGTGTTTGATCACCCACAATACAGTCCTTAATTGGCTCCCCCTCAGTCTCATCTCTTGCTCACAAGAACCGCTGGCTATGAAGACAAAATCTTTCCACAGCCAACGAGCTGCAGACCAGTGCAGATAACTGGCCGAAAGAACAGACGGCTTCTTTCTATGACGAGGATATTGGGTAGCTGATACAAAACTAGGACAAAACTCGAAGCTGGAGCGGCGACCATGTAGAGAAATAGGTGGAAGGTGTACCTAACTGTTGAAAATAAAACGTTTCTCACTGTGGTTTCCATTTCGCCACCGATCGGAACTTACCTTCTGGACAACCCTCGTATTTATACTTTCTTAAACATGCAGTCGTCACCAGGAGAGTTTGCATGCATCATACATACACTACGTGATCAAAAGTATCCGGACACCTGGCTGAAAATGACTTGCAAGTTCGTGGCGCCCTCCATCTGTAACGCTGGAATTCAATATGGTGTTAGCCCACCCTTAGCCTTAATGAAAGCTTAAACTCTCGCAGGCATACGTTCAATCATGTGCTCGAAGGTATCTTGGGGAATGGCAACCCATTCTTCACGGAGTGCTGCACTGAGGAGATGTATCAATGTCGGTCGGTGAGGCCTGGCACGAATTCGGCGTTCCAAAACATCCCAAAGGTGTTCTGTAGGATTCAGGTCAGGACTCTCTGCAGGCCAATCCATTACAGGGATGTTATTGTCGTGAACCACTCCGCCACAGACCGTGCATTATGAACAGGTGCTCGATCGTGTTGAATGATGCAATCGCCATCCCCTAATTGCTCTTCAACAGTGGGAAGCAAGGTGACCCGCCAGGTTAGCCGAGACCGCTAATGCGGTGCTTCCTGGACTCGGGTAGGCTCGCCGGTCCCGGATCGAATCCGCTCGGCGGATTACCGACGTCGACCGGTGGGTCGGCCAGCCTAGATGTGGTTTTTAGGCGGTTTTCCACATCCCGCTAGGTGAATACCGGGCTGGTCCCCACGTTCCGCTTCAGTTACACGACTCGCAGACATCTGAACACGCTCGCACTATTCCATGGATTCCACTAGACGCAGACAGCTGGGGTACACTAATTCTGTCCCGGGGGGTACGGAATGGAGGGAGGAAGAGCATCCGGCCACCCCATACAACTAACATTTCCAAATCCGTTCCTAACTGTGCCGACCCTGCGAAACCATGGGACTAGGCACCAGCAACAGAAAGAAAGAAAGAACGTTGGAAGCAAGAAGGTGCTCAAAACATCAATGTAGGCCTGTGCTGTGATAGTGCCACGCAAAACAAGGGATGCAAGCCCCCTCCATGAAAAACACTATCACACCATAACACCACCGCCTCCGAATTTTACTGTTGGTACTATACATGCTGGCAGATGACGTTCACTGGGCATTCGCGATACCCACTGCCATCAGATCGCCAAGTTGGGTACTATGATTCGTCACTCCACACAACGTTTTTCCATTGTTCAATCGTCCAATGTTTACGCTCCTTACACCAAGCGAGGCGTCGTTTACCATTTATCGGCCTGATGTGTGGCTTATGAGCAGCCGCTCGACCTTGAAATCCAAGTTTTCTCACTTCCCGCCTAACTGCCATAGTACTTTCAGTGGATCCTGATGTAGTTTGGAATTCCTGTGTGATGGTCTGTATCGATGTCTGCCCATTACACATTACGACTCTCTTCAACTGTCGGCGGTCTCTGTCAGTCAACAGACGAGGTCGATCTCTAAGCTTTTGTGCTGTACCTGTCCCTTCACGTTTACATCTAACTATCACATCGGATTCAGTGGACCTAGGGATGTTTAGGAGTGTGGAAATCTCGCGTACAGACGTATGACACCCAATCACCTGACGACGTTCGAAGTCGGTGAGTTCCGCAGAGCGCCCCATTCTGCTCTCTCACGATGCCTTATGACTACTGAGGTCGCTGATATAGAGTACCAGGCAGTATGTGGCAGCACAGTGCACCTAATATGAAAAACGTATGCTTTTGGGGGTTTCCGGATGCTTTTGATCACAGAGTGTATGTAGAAAGAATAAGAAACAAGTACAGAAACCAATACCTCTTGCATATTTAATACTACACATATTACAAAAAAATGGTTCAAATGGTTCTGAGCACTATGGGACTCAATTGCTGCGGTCATTAGTCCCCTAGAACTTAGAACTAGTTAAACCTAACTAACCTAAGGACATCACAAACATCCATGCCCGAGGCAGGATTCGAACCTGCGACCGTAGCGGTCTTGCGGTTCCAGACTGCAGCGCCTTTAACCGCACGGCCACTTCGGCCGGCACACATATTACAACTGTTGTAACCTGACACATCACTGATACAAATATAACAGCACAACGGAGAAGAAATGTTAAGATTCTGTAACAATAGATTGGCTGGAATATAGCGGCACGGGCACGAGCTGAGACTTGATGCCCAAATCAGAACGCTTGACGATACTGCGAGCTCAGCGCTTACTCCATTCTAGCACCATCGTTCATTGTTTGGGCAATAGTTGGCGTATCGAGACGTCGCGACGGCGCTTGGCGGGCGCATACTTGCTTTGTCCTGAGTAAAGGCTGGCCTCTCAGCCGGCCTGGCATGTCGACACAGCCGGGCATCGAATCCGCGTCTGCTGTGTGTTGGCTCTTGATCTTCGATCTGGACTAGTACTTCAAAGAGCGAATGATGGGAGCCGTCAGGGCCGCTCACCAAAGCTGCTGGCTCGCACCACGGAACGTACCAATTAGAGAAACTCTGGATCCACAGGGTGGTGTGCTTCTGCGCCAACGCCGCGTGTGCCTCACGTTGTAGAACAGCATAGATGTTGTTAGCCATGAGTGTCCATTCCAGGCTTCCTCGTATTGTTTTCCCCGGCCACCCGTTTCTGCAGTTACCGCAGCTTACTGCATTGTTCACGGCTACGTTTCGTGCCGCGAGAATCGCAGGAATTCGCCCCCTGGCCTGCTGACTGTAACTAATACTCCTGCCAGTGATAGGCAGAGAATGATCGACAAAGGGAGACACACATGAGTAGTTAATTCGCTGCAGCCTGCTCAATGTTCTCTGTTTGGCAAACAGTTACTGTAACTAGTATCCTTGCCAGAGATAGGTAGAGAATGATTGACAAAGGGAGACCCTCACAGAGTAGTTAATTCGCTGTAGCCTACTATGTGTTCTCTGTTTGGCAAACAATTACACAGCTTCCATCGTGTGCATCCGTCTCCCTTGTGACTTATAACGCTTCTAGATATTTCGAGGGGGGAGGGGGGGGAGGGGGGGAGGAGGGGGGAATTTGCAGGCCTGTAGATTCCTACTAACCTAAATTGGCCATGATAGTTGAGCTGTTCACTGCTGACTACATCAGCGCTTATTTAAAGACCTTTCTGTCATCAATTAAAATTGTATCTCACTCACAATGTAGTAATCGTCCAAAACCCACTGTTACGGATGTTTAAAGCTATTCACTTTTAAAAGTTGAAGTATGTTTTGAGAATTATATCGCACTGATACTTGTGTCATCCATTTTCCTTACGGAAAAGGACAAAATTAGGAGTAAGTATTCTCATAATCTGATATAACGCTCACACGTGAGTAGCTGTCTAATTCCAGGGTACGAAAAAAAAAAGATTAGGATTCAACGTCTCATTAGAAGGAAGAACAGCAGGGAGATTAATCTATAACGTCTCACTGAAGGGTAGCAGAATTACTGGAAACTTCCTCGAATATCGGTTCTCAGAAATTAACTACATTTTCTCTACAGATTTCGTCAAACATGATGAGGTTTCAAATATGTACAGATTTAGTTGTGCTGACTTGAAATAAACTTTACTATCGTCTTAGGTTAGAGACAAAGAGAGCAGAGACGATAGTTTTGCCAACAAGGTGGGAAGCACTTGTTTTTGATGGTTGTGTATCTAATACCAGAACAACACCGTGGCTTCCATATTTTGTTTCCTTTCACATACTTTTTAGATAATCATACCGCATAAGATATTAGTCACCGTCAAATAGACAGCGCCTGTAACCTAAATTATGACCTCAATATGGCGAGATTATAATTGCGCTATTGTGAAGGCGGCATGCAACAAACGTCAAATTAGTGTGACCTACACTAGGTTTCTAGATATACAAATGGTTAGCATTTCTGCACAAACGCGAGAGGTAGGTAGGGGTAACTCCATCGACGTTCTTTGTATAAGAAAAGTTTACGCACAGGTATATTATTCAATCATCACATTTGAATATGGTTCTTTGATGGAGAGATTCGTTTTATGATTCGTGTAAGAAACAGAAACATTTATCAGCATGTATCTCAATTCAACAGAGACAGGACCGTGGTCTATAGAGACAGTGGTACGTTTCCCCAAGGTATTGCTACTGCCATTGGTCAGCCATCCTACATCAGTCATGCCAATATGGAATCAGTGATTTATGGAGGGCATACTGAACGTTGTGCACGATCTCAAAGACCACACGTGACTAGCGATCGACAGGACGAACAAATTGTTCCCTGAAGTTTGGCACAAAGTTAAAGCACAGTGGAAAGATATTCCTGTATGTCTCAAGAGAGTCCATTTGAATTCCATGCCACACCTTGTTAGAGTCAGTGCTGCTATCAAAGGTTGCAGATTTGAGGGTATGTATTCTTTCTTTTGTATTGTATACGCACAATAAACAAATCTCGTTATTTGTTACCCTTCCGAGTGCTTAAACGACTGACAGAGTAATTTATAGTCAGCAAAGAAACTGAATTTATCATAAATGGTATTCGGGTTTACTACTTAGCGCAAAGCCGGCACGGCGTGCCAAACTTCACGCTTGCAACGTGTGCGGGCCACGGGCGCACTAAAGCCCAGCCTGTCACTCGGCTTTATTCGGTCCTTCTCGGAAGTACACGGAACAGTGTGGCGCTTCATTTAGCATTTCGGTGCGGCATTTTTCCGTAGGTACAACTTTCTGATTTCGGCAGAATCGTAATGTCAGCGCTGTGTAATCTTACCTTTTTGTACATGGTATGAAGGACGTTCACAGGCCCAGTGGCTGTCTGCACAAAAACAAGCAGTCCAGCGATCTATCTTCGCAATCCTTTAAAATGAATGGGAATGACAGAAGAGAAGGATGATAATTCTCTGTTCTCCCAAGCGACTGGTGCTGCATATTTGCCATGAAACGACATTACAATACCATACAGAAAGAATTTAAAGATATAACTGGCAATAATCGATAGACGGGATTCATTGTTCTGTACATCAAAAAGTGGCTCGTAGCCCATGAAAAAATTGGTGGTACGAATAGTAAAATTTCTGATCTCTCACGCATTATTCCATTGCAACAGTTTTCATTGGAATTGTACGAAGAATATGCATACTTCATATTTCGTTGCAAAGTGTGGTTGTTAAGTCAAGGGATGCGCATGGAAAGATTTTACGATTTAAAACTCACTATTGCTGAACTTATGAAGGACAAAGGAGCGCATTTACGAAAATTAGAACATACGGAATGAAGTGCAGACTTCGCATTTCACCTGGACTTGACCGCACACTGCCCACAGTAAGACATTGAAAGATAACGTCTTTCTGATTTGATAGGGCTACATTTAAGAAGAAAAGCGCATTGCAGAAAGGACACATTCTGTCACAGACAGTCCAATTCCATAAGCTCACTGGTGTTACAGAAAACGCGGGGTCTGAAGAAATCATTGTGGCCTTTCAAGGATAGTTTTATAGAGGTTTTGAGGACACTGTCACTCTTACAACTGCATCAGTGCATTTAACTTACTCTTCCGTTAGTAAAAGCTACAGTTACTACGAACGCAGCTTTCCATAGGGATCTGTTGGGCTTGCTTTTGATGATTTCACGTAACGCGTCTTGATTCCGCTGGACACCATCATTCTTTAATCGTATCTGCGGTGTCCTGGCAGTGGTTCTCATACAGGGACATGACTGATACGTAAATTCTGACAACGATTCGGAATCGCGATGCGTCCATTAAGACTTCGGCCGCTCGCCTCGGGCACTCAGGCACAGATTCTTTCTCAGTAATCGATCCATTTCTTTGCTGAAAATGCTTCGCCCGTAACGACTGTCCCTCGAGACAATGCATTAAACTTACTCGTCCATTAGTAAAAGCTACAGTTATTACGAACGCAGCTTTCCGTAAGGCGTTTCATAACGAAGTGACACGAACATAGCTGTTGTTGTTTTCCTTGCCTGTACCTCCTGTGTTCATAGTGTGAGTCAGTTGAAAAAAAATGGTTCAAATGGCTCTGAGCACTATGGGACTCAACTGCTGCGGTCATCAGTCCCCTAGAACTTACAACTACTTAAACCTAACTAACCTAAGGACATCACACACATCCATGCCCGAGGCAGGATTCGAACCTGCGACCGTAGCAGTCGCACGGTTCCTGACTGCGGTGCCTAGAACCGCGAGACCACCGCAGCCGGCTGAGTCAGTTGAAAGCACCCAGCAATCTCGTTCTCAGTGCTTTGAAATCTGTGACGAAATGAATGTACATTATAAATTACTGTTTAAAAACTGAAGTTATTTGTAAGGTATTAAAAATTAGTGTTGGTGGTGAACTCTCATATGAAGTCTTTTCTTATCACCGCTGTTAGTGGCGTTGTGCAGGCTGTGGCTTTCTTCATAATAACATGACGAGTGACTGCCGGCGGTATAACTAAATGGAACTGCTTTGAAGTTTATGCTGCCCTCTTGTGGCACTGACATAGTTAAACGTAACCGAAAAACTTTACAAACACCAAAGTTGCGAGAAGTAATTACAATGGAAAGAATATGTCATTATGTTAGCGACAATTCGTGATGTTAAAGTGTCTGATAATAAAAAGTCTTTGTGAAAAGTTAGAAAGAATAGCATATACGGGGATAAGCAAAATAATGTGCACACCTGTACTTACTTGGGAATAGTTTATTAGTAAGGGGTTGGACCCCCATTTGCCCATAGAAACGCTGTGATTCTTCTTGGAATACTGACAAATAATAACTGCATATACTCCAGTGGAATGTTACGCCTCTCTTGGATCAGAATCTCCTCTAACTCCCGCAGTGACGAGGGAGGCGGAAATCTACTCCAGAGTCTGCGCTCCAATATCGCCCACAAGGATTCGATAATGTTCAAGTCCGGGGACTATGCTGACAGGGAAGACGCTGCATCTCAGTTGCATGCTCCTCATACCACGATTGTATTGTCCTGGCTGTGTTAATCGATG
This sequence comes from Schistocerca piceifrons, assembly GCF_021461385.2. Lineage (NCBI taxonomy): Eukaryota > Metazoa > Arthropoda > Insecta > Orthoptera > Acrididae > Schistocerca > Schistocerca piceifrons. The sequence continues at coordinate 176,362,357 of NC_060149.1, read as the reverse complement.
CATTATCGCCCTGAAATATGGTATCATTGTTGGGGAACAACACAGTCTTTGAGAGTAATTATGGGACCAGCAGAATACCGTGATATGGCTGCCCACACCATCACACTTTCACCTGCATGTTTAACCGCTGGAATCGAGCAATCAGTATTGTAGGCTTCTTTTGGCGTTCTCCAGACGTAAACCCGGCCCGATGTTGAGAAAACTTTAACGTTGACTCGTCGGACCATATGACGTGTTTCCACTGATCAGCCGTCGCCACTAATGGTTTCGGTATAGCAGCTCGTCTACGAATATTTGCTTTCTGGTATTTCGGCGGACAGTGTCGATAGATTTGGTGTTTCGAAGGTGGCTATTGAGCTCTGCAGTCACTTTATCCGCCGTGGTTTTGTGTTGTTTTGAAATAGTTGGTGTTAGCGGACAACGATTTCTGTCATTTAGTTTTGATTTGAGCCTGTACGTTTACACGATGATGTTTTTCCACGTTTTGTGTAGGTTGTCATGACTGTTGACACAGCTGCTCTTGAAACATCCAATGAGTTGGCTGCCTTGGTTACTGATGCTCCAGTCAATCAGGCCCCCACAACCTGCCCTCTTTGGAACTCAGTTAGGTCTTTCGTTGCACGTCTACCTCGGCCTCTCAATGCAAATACGAAACGTGCACTACTCATAAACAACCTGCATTGATGCCTAGTCCGTACTCAGCACACACAGTCCAGCGCGACACGTGCCTTATCTGCGTTGTTGACCGTCAGACACAGTCATTGCATTACTACAACTACTCAGAGTATTTTGTCTATCCGCTGTACATATCTCGACATCATCACGTATCACGTACACTTTTCAAGGTTCGCTCAAAATAATTATTTAATTACGGTACGTTTGATTCCAACAGAGATTAATAAGAAAGAGCATGTAACACTTTCGCTGTTCAAGCTCAGTTGATGAAGACGACTGCTTGGCAATGAAAAGGTAACTGAAGCAGCGTGTCAGCTTCAAATATCCAAGCAGACAATGTCTGGAGGCGAGTTCTAAAAATACAAAGCACACCGAGCACAAAGACGCGTCACTGGCTTACTTTCAGTGTGACACTGACAATAATATTGCACCATACTTCCGTTATCACAGAACGAATGTTTTGATTTCTTTTCCGTTTGCTTGTTTCTCCCATGGTTAATACCCTATTATCGCCCAAAATGTCGGAGAAGAATTACGTCATCGAGTACGCCATCCATTACGGGTTTCAACAGAATTATGTTGTCGTCAATGTACCTGTTACAATTAACCACTAATCACACTCCCAGAACTCGCAGCCAGAAATCACAATTGAGGTTGGGACTTTCGGAACAGAGAAATTCCCCAAAACAACAGACACCCATCACTTGACGGGTGAAAGAACGGCAAAAGAATGTCATTGGTTTGCCTTTTAAGTAAAAAGATATTCGTGAAACGCCGGATAAAAATTTGAATCAAATATGAAAACTAACACATTTATACCAAGTGGGCAAGAGAAACTATTCCGCAAAAAGACATAAATCATGCAGCAGTATCTACAACATAAACGGAAATTGAGGAAATCCTACACGAAATTCAGGGCTAGTACCTCCTATGAATCCGCGTTTAGTTAACAGTAACTGAGTTAGATTGCAACGTGCTGGTCGTACACGTGACTCACCACAGTACGTGATGTGGTGCCTAAACAGAATGGATAAGGTTCCGAGGTGCTTCATAATAGGTCCGTTCCCTCGCTATTGCAGCGTGCCACTGCGCTGTGTTAAGTTGCAAGATCGCCAGCATTTTGTGCAGTATTTGCAGTACTAGAATACTGCATGTTTATTTGTAGACTGAGTATCTCTGTTGCAGGATTTTTATGTAGTTCTCCATCTCCTCCTGTGTGATGCTATTTGATGGCCTGGATATCCCTGGTGCATACTAGAGAAGTCGTATGGGCTGTCGGAACACTCGTGTTGTATACTTCTTTCATGAAATACTTCTGTGTTTCAGATGTTATAATGTAAAATGAAGAAACAACGTTTCATCCACTATTGCAAGTGGCTTTCATCACAGCATGTAACATAAATTTGCCAGCATGCAAACTTTTCACCTTTTCAAACTAAACATGAACGTATAACATAACAACAAAAGTCATTTGCAATATTGGCCGAAACGTTGGGTCATAATTTTAGAATCAGCATGGATATATAATCCCACACGAAACAGCACAGTGCATGCCGGGGTGCACTTCGTGCTAATAATAGCGACTTCTGTTCTACTACCATTCCCAAATTCAGCGACGGGAAAATGACTGTCTCTACGCGAACTAACCTTTCTTATCTTACTCGCAGGATCCTTTCTATTACTCTCATAAGACTTAAGACTTACGCGAAATAACCGATGGTGCCAGCACAAGTGACGCACGTTCTTCCTCGAACACACGCTCTCTGTGTTTTCTCAGCAAATTTTCGCGAGTACTACGTCGTTTTTCTTCCAGCCATTGCTATTTAAGTTTCCGAAGCATTTCGGTTACACTTTCATATGGGCTATGCCTTACCGTTACGATCCAAGCAGCGCGTCTCTGAATGAATTCTATGTTTGTAATTTATTAATAGAGGTTTCCCGTCAGCGATGCAAATAGTGTGCAATTTGGAACAACTGGTCGTTTTTATATATGTTAAACTGATAAACAGACACAAAGAACGTATCAGCCCAAACAACAAGAGTGCTTTTGGTCATCTTTGCCGAAGCACAAAACTTTGCGATTACCACGAAAATTTTACTCGTTGCAGCCAAAGAAATGAAGTTAGACATACTTGAAGAACGGGAAATATATAAAGGGAAGATAAAGGAGCCGGAAAACTTGATGAACGAACAGTCCGAATTTAGATACAAAAATGCTTTGCTCTTTTTAAAAGCGATTCATGATACAGTAAAGCAGTTATCTTATGATATATCAGTAATTTATAAAATAGTGCGATAATGTCTGATCTCTGAGATACAAAGCGTACGGTCACATAATAATCAACCGAAAGCGCCTGCCAAAATTTTGTGTAGAAACAACTAAAGAAGCTCATCAAATTTTTAATGTATCAAGAAAGTCGCAATACAGTGAAGTAACATTTGTTATACTGATCTGATGCATAAACAAATGCTTTATGCACAGTGAAATATTACATGTTCAGGTATATCATAAAAGATTTGTTGACTTCTGTATTTTGTGTGCGGAAAATGTTTCAAAATGTTGAATTTCATGTTTTGTTAATTAGATTACACCTCCTAATGTAGGTAATGGTTCGAGAATGAACGAAAGTGTTCGACACTAGCCACTAATAAAAGTATTATTTACAACTCTGACGGAAACCTTAACTACTAAATTAAAAATAAATTGAGTTGCTGATCCTGATACCAACAGTCTGGGAATTATGGAAATTCTCTTTCTCTTGCCGTGGTTACTTGATAACGACCCCAAACGCTGCAACAGTACTGCAGAATTGCTAGCACCAGCGTACTGTGCACGATGTACTTTAGAGACGCACTACACTGTCCCAAGACGCCTTCTAACAATTCTAAGTAACCCAATGGGCCCATTTCGTATTGACTCTTAGCATTACCTCTTAGTACTTATACGATGAGACGTGCTGAATATGTTCATCACTAATCTTCAAATAGGTTTTTACCGTATTCTCTGTCTTTTTATAGGCGCTATCCTGCAATTACCCACATTTAAAAGGATCTGCCATTCATTTAATCAAGTGGAAACTAGTTTCAAATATTTGGCTCTGAGCACTATGGGACTTAACATCTATGGTCATCAGCCCCCTAGAACTTAGAACTACTTAAACCTAACTAACCTAAGGACATCACACAACACCCAGCCATCACGAGGCAGAGAAAATCCCTAACCCCGCCGGGAATCGAACCCGGGAACCCGGGCGCGGGTTCAAATATTTATACGTGAACTTACGATCGTCTGGCGATGATTCTTACATGTATCCAATAGTATTGTTAGTGAGCAATGTTATTTTGCTGATGATCCTAAGTCATAAATCGTATATATATTACTTTGTTTATTTTTTGAGGACATTGGAGGTCATATTATTTGGGGCACATATGATGTGACTTTCGCTTCTGTTAAACATTTTACACCCAGTATACCCCAGTACATGTTCTATTAGTCAAATATTCATCGAGCCAGTCACATATCTACGAAGATACCGACTTACATTTTGATGTATTCTACAACCGAAAAGAATTTTATTAAAACTTAATCTGGTCCTGAAAACCTACAAACTTACATGCTAGTATCTGACAGCCGTTCTAGTTGCTGCAAAGGCAGGCTGAAATTTGCTTTAAAGACCTTTCGGTTGTAAATTGAAACAGGGCTCGAATATGAAGGTAGAATGTAAACATATCACAGTACTTTTATTGAGTTTTGTAGCTGAGTATGTGCATCAGTAATTACTATATTACCTTCCTAAAGACACCTGACTTGCGCAGACAAAGCAAATATTACAGATCAAAATGAATTGTTCCTGTTCAACAGCCGAATAACAAACAAGATGGATTTTCAAGGTATAGTATTGGTAGTGGATTTTGTTACATTTAGTGCATGAGATGGACGTAACAAACAATATGGGTGGACAAAAATGCTCCCTGTGTTTTACAACGCTTAAACAAGGTGACAGCAAAAACGAAGAAATATATTTATCTCAATTTGGTATCATTTGATAATGTCTGGTGTATATCAGACGCTGTCGTGAATAAATTGTTATCAACACATTTGAAAGTTTTTTTTATATTCTAACGGGTTGATAGTAGTCAGCAGCTAATAAACATTAGTTAATTATAGGTAATAGATATATGTGAAGCAAACTGCAATCAAATAGACTAATTAAGGCAACGCAGTTAATAGCAGCATTTCTATCAGTAATATAAAACGATTGGGTTGACGATTAGCAGGAACGTAGGCCTAATTAATTTACATTACCAACCTGATTTTCTCTTGGTTACTATACTGCATTTCATTACCAAGGATGCATGGCCAGGATTTCTTTCAAGAAACTTATGGCTTTGTCGTTGTGTGTAGGAGAAGCAGGCATAGGTCGATATGTACATAGCTGCGCCACTACAGAAGAAATCATTAAGCAATAACTGCACAGCCTTAACTGATCATTAGTAATTTCACTCAGAGAAAGACCTTCCAGCAGATGTTGAAGTTTCTCGCATTGTGTATAACAGCAAAATGTCACACAGTAGTACTACGTGAAAAATCTTTGTTCTCTTACCGTGTCCTGTACGATTCCACTTACTTTTGCTTGCTCAACTCAGTTCCTTCGTTCCCAAAATTCTGTTATTTTGTCGTAATTTTCGTTCATTTTGATTAATGCTCTCTTCTCCCTCATTAATAAGTAATCACGTGCCGAATACTGTTCCTCTTAAAAGCATTCCAGAGTAACGTTTAGTTTCCCAGCATCTCTCGCACAATCTGGAAAACAGTGTCCCGTTGAGCTATACATTATCTGTTCCATGGGCTGGCTCATCCATTGCACTCTGTCGATGACCTTGCCGACAAAGCTAACGAAATACCCCTCTCAGAAATTCAATAGCGCTTCTGGAAGCTCGTTTGGGGAGCCATTATCTAGTGACGTACGCACATTACCACGAATAGGAGACATTAAGTTCGCATTTAAAATAATAACCATAAGAAGCAGTTTCCGTGGTGGAGGTCCACGTAAGAACTACGGCTACTGGATATTATCCATAGCACAAGTTAAGCAACGCTAACCAGACGTCAAATGTCTTTCAGCTAATACCGAATATGATGCTGTGGTTGATGTAGAGAAATCAGGCACAACAGGAACTTAAAATTTAGTGCAACAGCGTGTGTCGAGGTATTTTGCGTCTATGAGGATTTCCGCCATACGTGGAAATCACATCTCTTTTTTTCAGTCTGCTCTTACACAAGGCATATTCTGTATCAATTCTAGGATAAGAGTAATGTGAGCTGCATACATTTCGTTTATGGTAGAATGCTAGTGAATACCTTGGAACTGTAAGATAAATCGACGAAGGTACGAAAAATGTCGGAATAAATAAAAGATCCTCAAGAACTCAGCATATTCGAGTAACATGTTTAAGGCGTAAATAGGAAAGTCGCAATTTGAGCAGTTAGGGTACACATTGCATGAAATTTCATGACTGATGTATGTAATACAGAGAAACGTTTGTCGCTGAGGTGTACTACAGCAGTGTGGATATCTCTATGAATGACTGGAGCTACATCGGAATGGCATTAAGCCAAGACGCAATTTTCATAGCAACCCCTTTCCATCTAATATTACTAAGCTCTTCCAGAGTGTTACCAGAACTTTAATATTTATCATCCCCTTTGTAGAAATTATTGCACTAACTTGTGGCAGATGCGTACCATAAAATGCCTACCCTTCACAAAAATAATAAGGAAGTAGCTGGAAGACCATACATTAAGTTCCTTCCATGGATCGTCAGTTTCTTCCGAAGTTTTGAAGGCTCTACCACAGTGGAAAAATATGGTTTTCATCTATTACAGACAGGTAAACAGACGCGAGCGTACCTCACTGAGTTTTTTAATACTTACCTGATTTTTGCGCAGATGCAAATCACCGAATAGAGACGTTCTCATTTACCCTTTAACATAACTTTAAATCTGTTTTTCTACTGTTGCACGTCTATTCTGTACGTCGAGAATTGTGTTGTTCGAGGAAATTCTAATGAGTCATGTTTAGGATGTAAGCCCATACGTCACGTTTCTAGGGTTTAGGATGCACATTTCAAAGAATATACGTTAATGGTCAGCACCTTAGAGAGGTGGGGAAAACAGGGTGGAACTTCGAAATGGTTAAGGGAGAAAAATCTTTGACGATATCAGTGGTCGCAAATTATTCGTGACATTTCCAGCAGGTGTTGGCAGAAGCAGCAGCGGTGGCAGCAATATGTTTCGATTTTTCGTTCAGAAAACCAACGTATTCGAGAATTCGACTGTCTCGTAGTATAAAAGGACAAGAGCTAAGTCAGGTGCTATATATCGCTGTAGCCGTTACGATTCAGATTCACTTGGGACCCGAGCACTGATAGCAAATACCTCAAATTTATAAGTTCAGCATATCGTGTGAAAACAGGTTTTGGCTTGGCGATGTTAGATCAGGCTCGAGGGTGTACCTACAGTAGCTCTGTTGATAATTCAACGTAACTCGCTCAGTGTGTTAGTAACACCTACTCTAGGGAATTGTTGTAAGAAAAAATTGTTGTGAAAAGGGATATAATGTTCATAACTAGCATGGGTGTGTGTGTGTGTTTCTATTTTTGCGCCTTTTAGTGTGTGTGTTGGTCTGGATGTTCTTGTGTGTATGCATGTATGTGTGACTGTATTTCATAAAGAAAACTTCCTAGTAGATATGTCCGACAGAAACCAGAAACTTTGCCTTTGGCGGGCGATGTTCTTACCAACTGAGGTACTCAGGCACGAGTCACAATATGCCCTCACAGCATCGATTTCGCCACCGAGTACCTCTCTCTCACTTTTTAATCTGCCAGAGTTTCAAAACAGCGCTCGTTCCGCTGCAGATTGAAAGATTCATTATGTATAATTTTGTTGGTGTATAAGTAGGAATGCGTCTGTCTGTGTGAGTATGCCCGAATCTGCACAAAAGGCAAGATGTTTCTGAATGTATGTATGTATGTATGTGTGTGTGTGTGTGTGTGTGTGTGTGTGTGTGTGTGTGTGTGTGTGTGCGTGTGCGTGTGCGCGCGCGCTGAGTCCTTGATAGAGATATTGCATCTTGCCTGAAAGACGATGACGAAAGCCTCTAAGCCACACGGAAATCAGAGTTGTTTTCCTGAAAACTCAAGAACTATAGCTCTTGTTACACTAACTGACCTTCAGTAGTGTTGTCAGAGACGGTATGGATTCGAATGATAGAGTATTTCCATATTGTTGGTCCCCTAGTACAACCGTTGCCAGTCAATAGTTCCAGTCGCCCGAGATGGAGTAGCATCGAGGTGGGAATGATCTGGATACAAATCGTTGATCATAATAGTATTGAGCTGTGACATGTTATTGATGCTGTTGTTCTGAAGTTAACGCATTACAAAACGACTACGGCGGGGACCTGTCCACACAGTAGCGTGGTCCTCATAAAACACAGTTCAAACGTTGTTCTCCCCATCTGCGTACGTTTGCCGTGGAAATGCATACTCAAATGCATGAAATGCATGAATTCCTAACGGACCAAATTGCTGAGGTCATCGGTCCCTAGACTTACACTCTACTTAAACTAACTTATGCTAAGAACAACACACACACCCATGTCCGAGGGAGGCCTCGAACCTCCTACGGGAGGGGCCGCGCAATCCGTGACATGGCGACTCTAACCGCGCAGCCACTCCACGCGGCGACGTTCATCCCAAACTCCCTTATTTGGTCGATATATACAAACTCTCAAAATACGTCAAAATGTACAAAGCATGGTAATTACGGTTGTCAGGTTTAGGTGTCACTGATATTGGAATGGGATTGTATTATTACGACAACTACTGCTACTATTGTGTGTACGCAATAAATGCTGATGCCAATGAAAAATCTAAAACCGTCGTCAACACATCGAAAGCGAGTCCCTTGTGTCATATAATGACTCAGCTATGCATTCATCGTTCTTTAGTACCCAGACCAGTGTGTTCCGTGCTCTCAGAGCCAGCACAACTTTATCGTTGTCCTTATTCGTTGCTAGCCAGAACGATTCTCTTCTAACACGTAGTCACGTTGTTTGGCACGGGACGTGCCCAGTGTACTTTGCGGATGAAGAGCGAAAGCTCACATGGGAATGCTGCAGGTATGACTAGGTGCTCTTCTCTGTTGAATAACGTGACTTGCAGAGAAGCCTAAATGAGATTTTGAAATATGGTGGTAAGAAAAGTGCACTAGGTCTGGATGCCTAAAACTGAACTAGTCTTCTCTCGTAAAAGTTGTTAAAGCACGGCAGTGTATTTTCCCTGCCTCGCTGGTCAAAATATTTGGCTGACAGCACTAACAGCCCTTCAGGCTTATATGACGAAGACTCCTTCTGAAGAAAACTCTTTCACTGCAGTCAAAAGACTTTTGAACCACACCAGGCCTGGAAATAGTCACGCCGGTGATCTGTGTTCGCGACTTCAGCTTCAGCGTGGTGACATAAGCGTGTACTCCAGGCCTCGCAATTACGGAAGTGCTGTAAATTTTACATGGCAGACTGAACCCAATATGGGATAAGAGCAATCCCATGTATTGGAGGAAGAAGTACGAAAAATATCGCCTATCATTAAATTTTTTATTAATTATAGCTAACCATTAAAGTATTCATATTATGAAGGCTTTCACGACCGGATGACATATCTTCTGGTAAACCTTCCGGGATGTAAGGTCGTGGTCCATGAAACTCTCCAGCGCAGCTCTGGACGAAACGTTAGGAGCTGAAGAGTTTCATGGACCACGACCTTACATCCCGGAAGGTTTACCAGAAGATACATTAAAGTATTACTAGCAAATTGGAAATAAAATTCCAGAGATGCATAAAGATGTAAAAAGCTAATAAGAAAAAATTTAAAGAACATTTTAACGTACACACTTTCTGATTACAGGCATTAGAAATTTTAAGCTCACCTTTATGATTCCTAAAACCCTTTCGTTAACAGCTCCACCAAAACATGCACATAAAAGGTTATATAATTTTAGGTATTTCGTACATAAAGTGAAAGGTTATATAATTTTAGGTATTTCGTACATAAAGTGAATTGACAGGGACTTCCCATCACACATCCGCGACAGACATACAAGATCTACAATGGTCAGACTCGCACACAATTTATACCAGCCATTGGCAGTCGCAAATCTAAATATTGACATATCCCATCGTTTAAACGGATCTCACATAATAAGTCCGTTAAAGAGATTAGCGATGTAGTTACACAATAGTAAATTAGAAAACTGTTTGCTTGAAAAGTTGAAAAGGCTGAGGTATCAGCGATTTAATTATATCAATCGTAAACGGTGTTGTATATCTGCAATTGAGTAAATGTAGATTCAAAAGAACGATACTGCTGAACCAGTTACGTTTACTGATTGATGCACCACATGATCATGATATTTATTACCACTATCAATTAAAGCAAGCCTTCTGGGCCAGATTGTAGACTAGTTAGGTTCCTTTAAGAGTATGCTAATACAATAGCTCCATACTTAAACTATCATATACAACGTTTTGTATTATCGCGAAATAGGGAAGAGAGTGTACGAGATTGGAATAATAGAGAATTATTGCGAAGGTGGTACGATGAACCCTCTACCAGGCACTTAAATGTGATTTTCAAAGTGTCAATGTAGATGCAAATACAGGAAACTTATTCACGAAGCTCTACAGATTCTCTATGAAGCGCTCTACTACGACACTTCCTGATGCAGGCGTTGTACAAAACCATCCAATTACCATTTTTGACGCATCTTAGCTGCTTACCTTCGCCCAGATTGATTCACACTCGGAATCCATGACAACCTCAGTAGGTATTATCGAACTTTTTACTGTAATAAATACGGTGCCAGCTTTGGCGTCTAGCCGATTCCAACCAGAATTTATAATTTCGTAGCTGTTCGCTTCCGATTGCTGTCACCTTTTTATTTCTAACACGGTTTCGGCATTATTACCTACAGTGTGTAGAACACATGTTAAGATTTTGTAAAACAGGCGGCACTCCAAGAAATGCTGGCAACAGATAAAAATACCAAAATACGCGTATTAGCAGTTTAATTTGTGGCTATTGACATTATTCAATAAAATTCAGCATTACGAGAAACACAGTTTACTTCTTACTTCAAGCTTGCGTATATTTTTCAGTGATTTTTCGCCGTCATCGATGTGTTTGATTTGTTTCTCGTCCAAGCAACAAGTAAAATAATTCACCACAATACATGTGGTTTTGGAATTCTGTACATATTATTAAAATCGTTGTAAGAGGATATATTCCGTAAATGCACATGCTGTTGTCTGTCATCTGCCATACAGCTAATACGAGGGCGAGCTGGAATGTAATGCTTCCGAATTCTTTATGTGAAAACTCTTAAAACTTCTAAAATAAAACATACGTTATTAACATTCTAAATCTTTATTCTTCATGTCTACCTATTAACAGCCATCTGCCGCTGGAAGGCTATGGTGGTGTGTGAGACACAGGGTGCTGTAATCAATTTTCGAATCGTAAGAGTTCGTCCACACAAATGGATCAGATGGCTCTGAGCACTATGGGACTTAACATCTGAGGTCACCAGTCCCCTAGAACTTAGAAATACTGAAACCTAACTAACTTAAGGACATCACACACATCCATGCCCCAAGCATGATTCGAACCTGAGGCGTGCGGTCGCGGGGTTCCAGACTGAAGCGCCTACAGCCGCTCTGTCACTGCGGCCGGCTCGTCCACACATGGAGCGCCATCTCTTTCAGCGTGACAAGGCCAGACCACACACGAGCGCTGCGGCATCTTCAACAGTCTGACGCCTTGGTTTCACCGCCAGTGACCATCCACCATGCAGTCCCGACTTGGCCCCATCCGATTTTCATCTGTTTCCAAAACTTCGAGGACTTCACTTTGATAGTGATGAAGCGGTGCAAGCACAGATACAGCTGTGGCTCCTTCAACAAAATCAAAACATTTTATAGTGACGGTATCAACAAACTGGTCTCTTGTTAGGAGAAATGTGTTCGCCGTCAGGGTGACTATATTGAGAAATAAATATGTGGACATGAAGAATAATGATGTAAAAGGTTAATAATGTTTCTGTTATTTAAAAAGCTTTAAGAGGTTTCACATAAAAAATTCGTCCTCGTAGGAACGGTGAATGCGTGCACACTTTGTGGTTACAATGTTTGTTCACACGGTAGCTGCTATTAATCAACCTCTGCGATTTCTTGTTGCTGTACTCTGATCATTCAATCTGTCCACAATGACAGCAAGTAAACAATAGTGTCAGCGCAGGCGCACATTTCGAGTTGTCCGCAGGCTTGTCCGTCCAAATTAACCGTCTCTATTCCCTGAGTAGCGTAATGGCAGTGGCCGATTAGATCATAGAGACGACAGTTTTCGTATCGCAACGTTGTTTCTGATACTCTGTACGATGTGAATACTGCGACGAACGTATGAGTTGAAGTAAGCAGATGGTGACAGACAGATGTTACAATGGTGCAGGATGATAGGAATATCTTTCTCTTGAGAATGACGATCCTTAAAGGCTTCTCCTTCACTTATCTCGACAACTGAGCCCACCTTCTAGCATTTGACGGCTGGTGTACACTATGTCAAAGTAGCGTGTCCCCGGACTCGTCTCCCTTCAACACTAGAAACTTGCGTATTAGAAGGGAATACCTACTTTCAACATGTACTTTGTAACGTAATGCTGAAATAACGGTATAGATCACGAGATTCAATTCGTTATTTAACCAATGGTATCATCTAAATTGTCTTGCAAAAGGCAGGGGATGACATACATCAATTTTAATGCCCTACTGATGAAGTGGCCATTTGAGACATGGGTACAAGCCACAAATGTACTTGGATGCCGACGCTCGGGCCACGCTTCAGCTCCGGTAAAGATTTGTGCAACTCATTTGATAGCGTGATAGCAGGCTGAGTGGACCTGGGCCGTCCTGGAAGGACTGGAACGAGGAAAATTCCCTGCCAGTACCCGGGTCTGAACCCGGAACCTCCACAGACGGAGTCTAGAGCTCTACACACTAGATAACCTCGGTCATTCCATTCGTTATACATACCATAATTGTTCACTTTTTCTGGGTATTCCTTCACCACATTGCAGATAGGACATCCTTCAGTATAGCATGATTGGTGACTGGCTATGCGTACAAACTGTGTTGCACATAAGCATGTAATTATGGGAGTCACTGGATGTAGAGACAGACATTGAGGGCCAGTGTCACAGATAGATGAAAGACATCAAGGATGGTTTGCATTTCACAAAGCATCCACAAGATGGACTTCAAGAATAGCAATTTCCAGACTTACATCACTATAAAGAACGCGAAACCTCCGACTGGCGAAGTTTTACAGCACTTCGAAATTCAGAGTGGACTTCCGTGGAACACGCTTTTAATAGTTTCCACAACGAATCCCTGTCTCAAAACATGGCAGAAAACCTAAAGACATTCTAGTTGTATGTAAGGAACACTGGCGGCAAGACTCAGTCAATACCTGCACTGCACGATAACAATGACGATGCTACTGATGACAGTGCCACTAACCCTGAGTTACTAAATACGATTTTCCAAAATTCTTTCACCAAAGAATACGAAGTAAATATTTCAGAATTCAAATCAAGAACAACTGTCAACGTGAATAACTTACAAGTAGATATCCTCGGTGTAGCAAAGAAACTTAAACCAGCTCATAAAGGTAAGGTATTCGGTCCAGATTGTATACTAGCCAGGTTCTTTTCAGAGTATGCTGACACATTAGCAATCACATACAACCGTTCGTTCGTCAAGATTACCGTACCTAAAGAATGGAAAGTTTTATAAATCACATCCAATACCCAAGAAAGGAAATGGGAGTAATCCACAGAATTAAAGAGCCGTATCACTGACGTCGATTTGCTGTGTGATTTTAGAAAATATAATGTGATCGAAAATTACGAATTACCTCACAGGAAACGATTTATTGACAAGCGGCCAACACAAATCCAGGAAATATAGTTCTTGTGAAACGCAATTACCTCTCTATTCTCACGAAGGAAAGATTATCAAAATGATTCCATATTTTTAGATTTCCAGAAGACTTTTGATACCGTTCCTTATTACTAACTTCTATCAAATTGCATGCCTATGGACTATCGTCTCAGTTGTGGACTGGATTCGTGATTTACTATCAAAAAAGTCATAGTTCGTAGTAAATGATGGAAAGTCATCGAGTAAGACAGAAGTTTTAACAAGTATTATCTGGTTTTCTTCAAGGATGTTTTATTGGCCGTCTACAGCTTCTCAGCTACTTTAACGACATACGACACAATATGAGAAGCCATCTTCGACTGTTTGCAGATGATGCTGTCATTAAACGGAAGGAAGGAAGATTGGGTTTAGCATCCCGTCGACGTCGAAGTCATTAGAGAAGGAGCACAAGCTCGGATTGTGTCAAGGATGGGGAGGGAAATAGGCCGTGTCTTTTCAAAGGAACCATCCTGGCATTTGCCTTGAGCGAATTATGGAAAACGCGGAAAACCTAATTCTGAATGTTATAGTCCCTCTGCTGTTACTGCTCTACGTAAACGATTTAGGTGACAATCTGAGTAGCCCTCTTGGGTTGTTTGCAGATGATGCAGTCATTTACCGTCTTGTTAAGTCATCAGATGACCAAATCGAATTGCAAAATGCTTTGGATAAGATATCTGCATGGTGCAAAACGTGGCAATTGACCCTGAAGAAAGAAAATTGTGAAGTTTTTCACATGAGTACTAAAAGAAATCCACTAAATTTCGATTACACGATAAGTAACACACCTCTGAAGGCTGTAAATTCAAATAAATGCTTAAGGATTGCAGTTACAAATAACTTCAGTTGGAACAGTCCCATAGATAAACTTGTGGTGAAAGGAAACCGAAAACTGTGATTTATTGACAGAACATTCAGAAAGTAGAAAATGGGTGACTAGGGCCTTCCGTCGGGCAGACCGTTCGTCGGGTGCAACTCTTTCGATTTGACGCCACTTCGACGACTTGCACGTCGATGGGGATGAAATGATGATGATTAGGACAACACAACCCAGCCGGGAATCAAACCCGGGCCCTTAGGATTGACATTCTGTCGTGCTGACCACTCAGCTGCCGGGGGCGGACATTCAGAACGTACAACAGGTCTACAAAGAGACTGCTTACCCTACGCTTGTCTGCATTTTTCTAGATTATTGCTGTGCAGTCTGGGATCCGCATCAGATACGATTGGCGGACGACATCGTAAAAGTTCAATGAAGGACAGCTCGTTTTGTGTTATCGCGAAATAGGAGCGAGAGTGGTACGGATAAGGAACGTGAATTTGGTGTGGCAATTGTTAAAGTAAAGGGGATTTTCGTTGCGGCAGGATCTTCTTACGGAATTTCAGTCACCAATTTTCTCTCCACAGCGTGAAAATATTTCATTGGCGTCCACCTATATAAGAGAAGTGATCATCATAATAAGAGAAATAAGAGCTCTTATCGAAGGGTAAGTGATGGTTTTTCGCCTCTCTGTTCGAGTGTGGAACAATAGAGAAATAGCTTGAAGTTGATTCGATGAACCCTCTACTAGGCACTTAATTGTGAATTTCAGAGTAATCATGTAGATGTAGCTGTAGATATACCTTTGAATGAATTTCTACGTAACAGTGCAGAATGAGCATTCTATGTTAACCGACTCCAGTCTGCCAACTGTGAATTTGAACTTAGATTAAATTAGATGTATATTTCGCTCCATAGATCCATTGTGAGATGATTCTCAACGACGCAGAACATGTCATAAAACAAAATGCACAATACATATTCACAAAGAAAAATGATGTGCCAGTGAGTCGTATTGCATGTTATAATAGAACTGAAGTAAACCAAAACAAATCTTAAACAGACATTCATTTAGATGCTGTTAGCAAATTTGTCTCGAAACACTGAAATGTGCATTATAATGAGAAGTATATGATAGTTTGTATAACCACGCATCATTAAAGAAAAAATCATTTTATTACACTCATTATCATTAATTACACTACTGTACTGAAGAGTATAGAAGGCAAAATTTAAGTAATACGTTATTTGATATTAGATACACATCATTCGGATCCAGTATGAAATTCCTCCCTGGAGTAGAATTTGGCTCTTGTTAAACTGAACGTCATTAATAGTAAAGCTTTACATGGCTGTTAGCAAGTTATTGAAAATTTGTGTTCCTGAATAATGAACATCTTTCTGGACAGAAGTAAGTGACTTTAAATCCTTGGGAGGATTATTCTTCTTTTTAGTACTGATTCAGTAGACTGAGCTGTCGGTTTGGAATTAATTATATTATTTACGACAAAGCTAAAGAAGAAATAAATATATTGAGAAGTCGTAATCAGTATCCTAAATTCCTTGAACAGGCTACTGCAGTCCGTTCTTGAGCTTGAATTCGAACAACAAATAATCCATCATTTTCGGATTCGTAGAAACTTCGGCTTGACTTTATGACTTACCGCAAACAATGAGCCCGTGTGACATTATGGAATGAAAGTAAACATGCTAGCTTTTTATTTTTAAATCATCTATGTCTCGAAGTTATTTCTGTGATACGGTAACTGTTGATGACTGGGTGATGAGAATGACGGCTAATGGACTAGGCATTCACATACACTGATTAAATAACACAAAGTGGCTAGACTAATAACATGGCAGTTACAGTCAATTTAATGGCAGCAATACTTCTTGAAGTATTGACGCAATCGATAAATTCACTACTGAAAGGATTCACAGTCAAAAATGTTCAAATGTGTGTGAAATCTTATGGGACCCTAACTGCTAAGGTCATCAGTCCCTAAGCTTACACACTACCTAACCTAAATTATCCTAAGGACAAACACACACAGCTAAGCCCGAGGGAGGATTCGAACCTCCACCGGGACCAGCCGCACAGTCCATGACTGCAGCGCCTAAGACCGCTCGGCTAATCCCGCGCGGCGATTCAGAGTCTCCGTAACCCATTAGACCTAATCATAGTACATCAAGGTTGTGATTATCACACACAGTTCACGTATTATCATCCCACTAATGCTCATTATTCTGTCTAAAAGGGGGTTTTGCACTGTTAACTGTCGGTAGGTTCTTATTGACATAACTCCTCCATCGTGAATCGTTCTTAAGGATCCTTTACACATGTATTTTTTTTCTTTGCGTTATAAGCTATTACCTACTATTCTAAAATAGATCGTATTTTCTGTCTAAAGTTATGTTCCTACATTCACTTTGAGTTAAATAATAACGATGGTGCCGGCCGGAGTGGCCGTGCGGTTCTGGGCGCTACAGTCTGGAGCCGAGCGACCGCTACGGTCGCAGGTTCGAATCCTGCCTCGGGCATGGATGTGTGTGATGTCATTAGGTTAGTTAGGTTTAACTAGTTCTAAGTTCTAGGCGACTGATGACCTCAGAAGTTAAGTCGCATAGTGTTCAGAGCCATTTGCACCATTTTTTGAATAACGATGGTGTAGTTAAAAATAGATGACAAAATACGATTGCTGTTGCTGTCACTAATATTACTGCTGGTACTACCACCATCACTACTGATGTTACTGCTACTGTATATGCGTTTGTCTACCTCCACCAGTATTTATTTATGCATTTATTATGGTAAATAACTACCGAACTATTTCCAGCTCTTTCTTTGTTTATTTAACAGTTGTTGACTCTAAGATTCCTCACAGTTACTCAGTGGCACCCAGGTAAGTTGATTTGCTACTGGTTCCGGGGCATTGCAGAGGAAGCTGTGAAAGAATTGGAATTTCTCGTCCATTTCCGTATAGGTAGCTGTCTTTGTATGGAGATTATATCCCCTGGTCCTAGACCACGTTACGCTATTCAGGGCTGATCATCTCCGCATGAAAAATGACAACGCAGTCTCTCGGATTCCATGAGTGGCGCAAAACAGCACCTCAGCGGCGCTGCCATTCCAGGCGCGCAGTGGGTGGTTTCTGTCCAGATGATTATGTGCCTCCCATGTCTTATTGGACCCTGAGTCAACACTGTTGTCGAGTATTTTCCTCGTTGACTCGCAGTACAGGATCTTCCCAACATCTGGTATTCCACGCTGGATAAGTTGGCCTTACCACCATATTCCGCTAAGTCATTGGCCAATACGCAACCTTATCGTGAAGCTGCACTAGTCGTTTATCAGAGCACAGACTTGGGCTCCACTTCGAGTGTCAAGATTCTCAGTTCTCACCCGAGGTGAGCCATGCGTCAGGTAGCTCTCACTTGTGTCGCCAGTCAAATGAGTGGACAAACGAATAACTGTTCATTTATAGCTGTACACTTATGAAGAAAATATTTCCAAGTTCTGTGAATGTTACTGCCCTGCCGCCTCCAAGTAACCTGTTACACTGCAGTGATGGGCAAGGCTTCGAATCTTAATCAGGCACTGCTGGCTGAAATGGCTTACCACTATACGTGACTCCGATATTCGGGCTTCGGCAGACTACTAAGTGACGTTTGTCAATATGAAACTTTTTATTCTTTTGCCAGTTCCTAATTTGACGTCTTAGTAGTTAATAAATAGTACTGAAGCTATAAGTTTTGGCTCGCAAACCCTACCCAAGTAGCCAAAAATGCAATGCTCTGCTGGTTACACATTAGTTAAATACAGGAACTCGCCTAACTGTAGTGCCGTGTGCTGACGGACACGTGGCAGCTTCTTTGCTCAGAAACACTTTTCTGTGAAATAATATGACTGCTACAGCACGTAAAATGTTTTGTTAGACAACAAAGCAATCATTATTCGAGAGTCAGAAATATTAAACATAGGCTTCTCGTCTACCAGTCTATATTCACAAGAGGCACTAACAATCATCCCGGTACATACTACAAATGCCAAATAAAAACATAACATCAAGCTCTTATATCGTAACAAACGTCAGCAGTCAACTAATAAAATATAGTACAAATAAAATGTCCCAAAAGCATTCACACAAATGACTTTCCCTAGCTCTGAAATTCAAAATTGCCTTCGTTCTTGCTATGGTTAGTAGAAACACGCAACACGTCAGACCAGCAACCGAGAGCAAGTCGAAAAGGAATAGGATATAACCTACGAAATGAGAAGATTGATATACTAAATTTAGTTAGTCTGTCGTGGTTTACACTTAGAACGAATACTATTTTTTAGGAAAAAGATAAAATAACTTCTCCCAAGAGTCTCACCATCAAATAAACAGATTCTACACGGACATCTGACCGAGAAAGCGAAATTAAAGAAACAGATTTTCACCAGAAATTCGAATCTGTTACTGGAAAAAGGTTATCAGCGTCGTGTATTGCGCATCTTAATTATCACAGAAAAAGCGTTGACACGTCGACTCCGAAACTGTAGAGCTTAACATTAACAAAAGCATACCTAACTGGACGTACACTTTCCAGAAATAAAGGCATGAAGAGGTGTGATTCGATTCGAGAGATTATTAAAATTAATGAGGTTGCTTCACGGGAGAAATATCTTTTGCATTTGAAGGTTTCTTGCAGGAATGGGAAATTGTCTCGAACGATAATGACATAAACCGCAATAAAAAAATAATAGACTGTCATGTCCTCTTTCCTCCATCATCAACCAATCTGTTCTATGACTGGTTTCAAGTGGTATTATGATTAAGTCATAGTATGAAGGCTTTCACGACCGGATGACATATCTTCTGGTAAACCTTCCGGGATGTAAGGTCGTGGTCCATAAACTCTTCAGCTCCTAACGTTTCGTCCAGAGCTGCGCTGGATATCTTCAGAGGGGTGTTTCTCCTCCGGTGAGTCTTGCCTTTCATAAAGAAAGTAACGGATCAGATTGGAAAGATTTTAAGTAAATATGATATTAGACCTGTTTTTAGACCAACGAAGAAAATTTGTCATGTTCTCCGGTCTGTAAAAGACAAACGCGCTCCTCTATCAGCCAGTGGCGTATATAAAATTCCGTGTACATGTGGAAAAGTTTATATTGGAACAACAAATGAAGCGTAAATACACGGTTAAAAGAACACAAAAGTCTTTGCCGATTAGGAAAAACAGATAAATCGGCTGTAGCAGAACACGCTTTTCAGTCAGGAAATTATCAAGTGAGGTTTTCCGAAACAAAAATTTTATCTACGACGACGACGACGAACTATTACCCACGGCTTTGAAGAGAAGCAATTGAAATATATAAACATAGGGATAATTTTAATCGGAAAGAAGAGACCATGAAACTTAGTGATATTTGGACAGTAGCACTACAGAATTGCTAGACAGTTTTATCCGTGACGAGATTACGATCGATAGTTAGGTTTTATCTCTGACAAAGATTATCTCTGCATATCACGTGTAACTCTGGTCACGCCCATTTTCTACGATATATAAGTCGCTCTCAGACGTCCGACCCGTTAGTCGGCAAGACTCACCGGAGGAGAAACACCCCTCTGAAGATGTCGAGCGCAGCTCTGGACGAAACGTTAGGAGCTGAATAGTTTCATGGACCACGACCTTACATCCCGGAAGGTTTACCAGAAGATTATGATTAAATGTTTTGAATTTGAGTTAAATAAATAAATGTTGCTAGGCTCACAGGCTGGTGCAAACCAGCTCCACTTCGGCGGCTTCCCTGTCAGTTTCGATATTTATTTAGCCAAAGAGATTCTGATTTGGAATTCATTTCAGACATTTCCTCCACAAGCTGACCAGAGGCGAAATGTGGAAATGGAACACTGGACTTACGGATTTACAACCAGCATAACCAATCGCAAGACCGTCGCGGTGGCCTAGTTTCAGCTTAGAAAACAGCAACTGTTCCATAACGAATCAGTAGAAAATACTTTGCATAAATGCTCACTCACGTGCGGCGCTCCGTTAACACAGGGACATTTGATAAATGGCTGCCACAAAAGAGGACATGCTTATTTGGCACTCTTCCAGTTTCCTGTCAGATGCACTTCCATTTTCGCTCTGCAGAGATTTAAAGTTTGTTTAGCTCTGCCATTGCTTATCTGTAATTTTCGCGATAGTGTGACGTCAGCATCAAACGTTATGTCGTGATCTACAAGTGCTTGGAACAAGATACTGCCTATCCTACTAGTTGTTGTTGCTTGTTTCCGTTCCACTCGCCTATGGAGCGCGAGGAGGAAGCGTGCTGTAATTAGTGTAATGTTGTCTTCGCGATACGTGTGGGAGCGGTGCTTAGTGGGTTGTGGTATATTCCTAGATTCAGCACTTTCTATTGACTCTAGAAACTTTTGTATGTAAGTTTTCTCAGAACAGTTTGCAACTATCTTCAAGCGTCTGCCAATTCAATTTCTTCAGTATCTCTATGACATTCTCCCACGGGTCAAACAATCGTGTGATCATTCGTGCTGCCCTCCTCTTATACATTCAGTACAAAAACAAACAAACACCGTCCGAACAGGGCTTCAAGGTCCAACGGTACCGACCGGCTGCCGCGTCATCTATAGCCCTTAGGCTTCACCGGATATGGATACAGAGCTGCATGTGGTCAGCAACCCGCTCTTCTAGTCGTTATCAGTTCTCGTGACAGGTACTGTTATTGTCAATCAAGTAGCTCCTCCCTAGGCCTCACAAGTAGTGAGTGCACCCCTCTTGCCAACAGCACTCGGGACACCCGGACGGTTACCTACCCCGTGATCTGACGGGAACCGGTGTTACCACTGTGGTCTTACACGCCCAATGACCCCTGTTAGTCCTATCTGAAAAGTGTTCCACACATTTGACAAATATACCAAGATGGGTCGTACTAGTCTTTTGTATGCATTCTCCTTTGCAGACTGACTACGATTCCCTAGTATTCTTCCAATTAACTGCATTCTGCCTCCTGCTTTACCTGCGTCTGAGCCTGTGTGATCGTTACATTTCATATCCCTAAAAATTGTTACATCCAGGTATTTGTATGAGTTGACCGATTCCAGCTGTGACTCATTGGTACTGTAGTCATAGGATACTACATTTATTCGTTTTCTGAAGTACAAAACGCTACACTTCTGAAGATTTAAAGCAAATTTCCAACTCTTGCACTGGTCCGAAATCTTATCAAGATCTGGACGAATATCTGTGCAACACGTTTCAGACAGTACTTCACTATAGATAATTGAATCATCTGCGAAATGTCTTCGGTTACTATGAGTGCTGTCTTCAAGGTCATTTATGTACAACATGAACAGCAAAGGTCTCAACAAACTTTCCTTCGGCACACTTGACGTCAGTTCCACATCTGTCGATGATTCTCCATCCAAAATAACACCACCAAAAAATCCTTAATCCAATCACAAATTCCGCTTTATTCCCCCTTATGATCGTACTTTCATAATGTGCGTATGTTTGGTACTGAGACAAACATCTTTCAGAAGTCAAGAAACATTGCATCTACCTGACTGTCTCAGTCCATGTCTTCCAGGATGTTAAATGACAAAAGTGTGAATTGGTTTTCGCATGATCGATATTATCGGAATATTGTGGGTGGCGTGGAGAAGGTTATTCTGTTGGAGATTCATTATTACTGAGAGGCACTTTATTGTGAATAGCGGAGTAGTCACGCGGATGTAGATTACATTTGAGCTCAGAATGTATTCTAAGATTCTGCAGCAAATGGATGTCAAGAATATTGGTCGATAGTTCTGTGGGTCACTTCTGTTGCCCTTCTTATAGTCGCGTGTGTCTTGTGCTTTCTTCTAACCACTGGGTACAGTTTTTTGTTCCAGAAACCTTTGGTATGCCATGGTTAAACGAGCTGCTAACTCATCGTAAATTCGGTATAGAATATGATAGGGATTTTGTCAGGTCCTGGAGCTATGTTCAAATTTAGAGATTTCGAGTGTTTCTTAAAGCTCCAACCACTAATATACTAATATCTATAGCAATCATCTTTCCAGTGGTACGAAAATTAAGTTACGGCGACACTCCTGGGTTCTCCTTTGTAAAGGAACATTTTAAATCGGAGTTCAGTATTTCTTCTTTTAGTATGCTACCCCAAATTTCAGATCCTGTCTCGTCCATAACTGTTTGGACACTAACATTGATGCCCCTAACAGCCTTTACATAGGACTAGAATTCCTTCGGGGGTTGTGAGACAGTCCGCAGCTCGTGGTCGTGCGGTAGCGTTCTCGCTTCCCGCGCCCGGGTTCCCGGGTTAAATTCCTGGCGGGGTCAAGGATTTTCTCTGCCTCGTGATGACTGGATGTTGTGTGATGTCCTTAGGTTAGTTAGGTTTAAGTAGTTCTAAGTCCTAGGGGACTGATGACCATAGATGTTAAGTCCCATAGGACTCAGAGTTTTTTCTTTTTTTTTTGTGAGACATCTTTCGATAACGATCTCCTGCGGTAGTCGTTGAAGGTTCCAGGCATTGTCGTGCTGAAAGCCAAACGGATTTCATTCAACATCTCTCAAGCTATTCTATATTTTACACCTATTATGTATTTGTCTGTGTCAGAAGTTTCTTTAAAGCGACTGCATACCACGGAGGTTCACTCCCGTTATGACCGTTCTACTAGGTTCGTATCTGTCTAGTCCACGGTCATCTATTCTTTTAAATTTGGACCATAGCTCTTCTATATACTCCTGTCCCAAGAAGTAGGTTTCAAGTTCCTCGTTGAGATATGACACTACTGACTCTTTATCTAGTTTTATGAACATATAAACCTTTTTACTCGCGTTAGTTATCCTTTTTACTTTGGTAATGATTGTTACTCCAGCTGCCTCATGGTCGTGAATATCAGTTTCGATATGGAGATCCCGAAAGGGCCAGGCCTGTATTTTGCTGTTAGATTCAATATATTTCCATAACGAATTTCATTCTGAAGTATCTGCATTTAATAATGTATCGTAGGTCGTCTTGTCACGCCCACGCCTAACAAAACTTTAACTACTCAGTCTATTGTTGGGTGATTAAAGTCTCGACGCACGATTGCAGTGTGATTGGGGAACTTACGTACTAGCAAACTGAAATTTTTCTCTAAAGTTTTCAGTTACATCGGGGGTACGTTTGATGTTCGGTAGAAGGATCAGATTAGAAGTTTATGTCCACACTTTACTCTGAGTCTCACCCAGAAATCTCGCATCCAGTTACAATTTATATGGCGGTGGACATGAGTATCCTTTGCACTGAGACACGTTCACCATCTCCACTTCTCATTAGCATATCCTTTCAATACAAACGTAAAATCATCTGTCTACATCTGCATGGCTACTGCGCCGTTCACAGTTAAGTGCCTGGCAGAGGGTTTATCGGACTACCTTCACTCTACTTCTCTACCGTTCTACTGTTGAACAGCGCGCTGAAATATGGCGTTTAAATCATCCTGTGCTAGCTTTGAGTTCCTTTATTTTATTATAATGATAATTTCTCCCCATCTAGATCAGTGTGAATGACATAATCTGGCATTCGAAGGAGAGCATTGGTGATTTAAATTACGTGAAAACATATCGCCTCAATGAAAAACGCCTTTGTTTTAATGATTGCTACCCCAACTCACGCAAACCATGACATTCTCTTCTCTATTACGCGACAATAAAAATTGATCCGACCTTCTTTGAAACTTTTCGAGTCCTCCGTCAAATGTAACTGGTAAAGATCCCTTACCGTAATGAAATACTGTAGCAGAGAACGGACAAGCATAGTGGAAGCAGTCTAGTGGATTTGTAGCATCTACTAAGTGTTCTGTCGGGAAAACGCAGTCTTTGGTTTGCCTTCCACACAACGCTATCTATTTGATAGTTTCAATTTCAGCTATTCGTGCTTGTAAGTCCTAGTTATATACCTGAATTGACAGTCCTTAAATTTGTATAATTTATCGTGTAGCCAAAATTAAATGGATAACTGTTAGTATTCACTTGGGTGACCTCATTTCTCATTATTTAGAGTCAATTGTCACTTTTCGCAACATATTGATATATTGTCTACATAATTTTCCAATTGGTTTTGATCTTCTGATGACTTTTCTAGACGATAAATGACTGCATCATCTGCAAACAATCTAAGATAACTGCTCATATTGTCTCGCACGTTATGTAAATAGAAGAGAGACAGGAGAGGGTCTACAGGTACAACACTTCCCTGGGGAACGCCAGATATAATTTGTATTTTACTCGATGACTTTCAGTCGGTTATTATGAACTGTGACCTTTCTGAGAGGAAATCACTACTCCCGTCACACAATTCCGTAGAAACGCAATTTAATGAGAAGCCGCTTGTGAGGAACGGTTTCAAAGGCTTTTAGAAATCTAGAAATAAGGAATCACTTTGAGATCCCACGTCGATGTCACTCATTACCTCGTGAGACTAAAGAGCTAGCTGTGTTTCACGTGAACCATATTTTACATACGTCAGCACGAAGTTTTCTTGGAGATAATTCATAATATTCGAATACAGCCTATGTTCCAAAATGCTACCGTAAATCGATGTCAGTGATATGGGTGTGTACTTCATTCGACTCCCTTTCTTTTGTGTGACTTTCCAGGTTTTAGGTAAGGACCTTTCGCCGAGCGAGCGACTGTATATGACTGTCATGTACAGAACTATTACATAAGCGTGTTCTGAAGGGAATGTAATTGGTATATAATCTGAAGAGGAGGAATTTCTTTATTAGACGGTTAAGGCTGCTTTGCTACTCCGACGATATATACTTCTAAGATACTCACGTTTGCCGCAGTTACTGATTCGAATTCTGGAAATTTACTTCGTCTTCTTCGGTGAAACAATATCTGAAAACTGTGTTTAGAAGCCTCATCTTAATGGCACTGCCATAAGTAACATTACCATTATTATCGCGCAATGAATACATTGATAGTATTTTGCTCCTGGTGTGCTATGCAAAAGACCAGAACTTCTTTGGATTTTTCTGTCAGATTTCGAAGCAGAGGTTCCTCTTGGAAACTGTTAAATGCATCTCACATTGAATGTCGCTGCTAAATTTCGCGCTTCTGTAAATTCCACCTATCTAGGGGATTTTGCGTTCTTTTAAATCTGACATGTATATTATCGTTTCTTCTGTAATAGTGTTCTGACCTGCTTTGTGTATGATGAGGGGATCAGATCTGTGTCTTACTTATTTATTTCGTATAAATCTCTACATTTCTGTCGATACTATTTCTTTGAATCCAAGCCAGAGCTGGTCTATGCTTACAAAGTTAGTTTGAAAGGAATGGAGGGTGTCTTTGCAAGAACTCAAACGAAATTTTATCTGCTTTTTAAAATAGATATATTTTGCGTTTATTTTTGGTGTGTTTGGTTGTTAAGGCATTCAGTCTCCCTACAATGACCTTGAGGTCACTAATCCCTGTATCCCTCATAATGCTCCCTATTGGCTAGAGATCATTTGTTGCTTAGAGGTCGAGTATATTTTCGCATCTATTTACAATTTTAGTGGCCTCCTGAACTAAATGTCCACAGTGGTTGTCGGAGAAAGCATTTAGTACAACTTCGGAGGATGTTTTAAGCCGTACACCTACTTTAAACATGTATTTTCCCAAAATATCGAGGGTAGGTTGAAGTCACGTCCAAGTATAATTGTGTGAGTGGTGTACCTTTTCTGTCGGAAAAATAGTACATCTGGAAAGACGACATCGAATTTTATCCGATAACGGCATTGGCAGCCGGGGGATAGTGGATGTACTGATGATGGTTTCAACGCCAACAATGGTGTAATGGCATAGCTACAAGAGTACCATGTACCTTTTAATAAGGAGTGCTCACTGCCAGAAGGCTCAGTGTGGTACAAACGTGTGAAGCAAGCGGGCAACAATGCCACGGAGACGCAGTCGTACTTGCGACAGTTAGTCAGAATGACATCTTCAGACACTGATTCATACTGAAGACATATGGCAACTCTTTATCCAGTTCAGATAAAGATAGCTTTAGGGGATCTGGGAAAGTCAGTTTACCATCAAAAGAAATACTTCCCCCCTCCCCCGCACACGTACACACACATTCGTAATAAATTGCCAGAATCTGAAGCGCTCCTAAAAATTAGTGAAACTGAGTGAACACTAGACTCATAAAGTTAGTTAAAACCAGAAATAGACAGCAGTGAGATTTTTCGAGATAGTCTGTGGACCTTTGGTACAGATCCGACTGGATGGTTTAAATCAGAGGCTCAGACTGTTCTGCGACCGTGTTGGCTGCAAATGTCCCGACTTGCGTCGTAGGGTGACGGGGTGTCGGGTCTCGCTTTATAGGTTCACCACATACAAAAGGCGATATACGGGTAGCAGTGGCTATTTCTAAACATCTAAAACGGTGTACTAATTTTTCATTTCCAGCAGTGTATTTGAAATGAGACTCCAATGAACTGTTCAGCAACTGTATCACCTGAATCGCTAGATCGGTAAACCTATACTAATTTATTCCAGTTGTCATATATAACCTCTACCCATAATAACTCGCAAGAAATAAACTTAAATTTCGCTACAGGATAAACTACTTTTAACAACAACAAACACGCCGCCACCAACTGTATTTAATCTATCCTTACTTAACATCGTAAGGTTATTTGAAAAATTTCGATTTCGAATATCTCCAGATTTAGCAAATTTTCAGTGATTTCTATTAGCTACTGGAGCTCTGGTTCGTTCGCAATACAGGTATGATTACTAGTATAATACCTATGATTCTTAGGTCAATCCTTTTTCTGTGTTTGACCAGCAAGCTTTAAGACTGATACAATTTTTATCCCTTCCCTAGACCTTCTAACCTGAGAAACCGCTCACACCACTCGACTTACCCACTGGTACCCGTGTAGTCGCCTTCTGTGTGTAGTGGACCTCTGACCTATTAAGCAGGACCCGATATCCCATCACCCTATGACGCAAGTCGATGA
This sequence comes from Schistocerca piceifrons, assembly GCF_021461385.2. Lineage (NCBI taxonomy): Eukaryota > Metazoa > Arthropoda > Insecta > Orthoptera > Acrididae > Schistocerca > Schistocerca piceifrons. The sequence goes on along the minus strand of NC_060149.1, from coordinate 176,334,755 downwards.
ATCTGTAGCGTACACGGCCGCACAATCGTTTGAACCTCTGACTTAGACCCTCCACTCGGATCTGTACCAAACGTCCAGTGTCAGTTCCAAAAAATCTCACTACTGCCTTTCTTGTGGGTTTCACCAGCTTTCTGTGCCTAGTGTTAAGTGTAGGAAGTTCGACTACGTCCCATTGGTATGGTTGCCTACTTGCTTCACACGTCCGCACCATATCGAGCCTTCTGGCTGTAAGCTTTCCCTGTTAAAAGGTAGACACAGATGGCACTCTCGTAGCTATGCCACTACGCCATCTGTTGGCGCTGAAAACATTATCAGTACATCCTCTATCCCCCAGTGACAATGCCGTCATTCGATCATAGCTGACGTCGTCTTTCCAGGTATACTATTTTTTTTCCCCGCAGTGGAGGTACGCTACTCATACAGTTATAATTGGTGGTAATTCTACCCTCGATATGTTGGGGAAATACAAGTTTAAGATCGGTGTTGGGCATAAAACATCCTCCGAAATCGTACTAACTGCTTTCTCCGAAAGTTATTGTGGACATTTAGTTCAAGATGCCACTCGAATTGTGAAACCAGATAATCTCCAGTAAATAGGGAACATTATGAAGGATATAGTGATTAGTGACCACAAGGCAAATGGGACGGAAGTCGGTAGATGTGGTGTACATGTGGAGAAAAACAAATGAGTACGATTTCAGAAAAACTCAGTGATTTAATCTAGACAAAGAGCTTCACAAACTGACACGCCAGGTTAGCCGAGAGCGCTAATGCGCCGCTTCCTGGACACGGGTAGGCGCGCTGGCCCCGGATCGAATCCGCCCACCAGATTAACGACGAGGGCCGGTGTGCCGGCCAGCCTGGATGTGGTTTTTAGGCGGTTTTCCAGATCCCTATAGGTGAATACCGGGCTGATCCCCACGTCCTACCTCAGTTATACGACTCACAGACATTTGACACACCTCCGCACTTTTCCATGATTTCCACTAGATGCAGACAGATTCCGTCCCGGGGATTACGAGGTGGCGGCAGGAAGGGCGTCCAGCCACAGCTTCAAATTACCATGCCAAATCCGATTTAACCACGCCAACCCCGCGCACAATGCGGGACAAAGGCGCAAGCGATAGATAGATAGAAAAGAGCTTCACAAACTGAGCAACGCGCATTATGTTGCTGAAACGTAATCCAAGGATGGCTAGCCACGAAGGGCAATAAAACGCGGCCTAGAATATCGTCGACGTACCGCTCTGCTATAAGGTTGCCGTGGACAACAGCCCAAGGGGGCATGCCTTGAAAAGAAATGACACCCCAGATTACCAATCATGGCTGTCGGGTGGTATGGCGGACGGTAGTCAGGTTTGTATCTAACCACTGCTTGAGGCGTCTCCAGACACATCCTTCCTGATGATCGGGGCTCAGTTCGAAGAGGGACTCATCACTGGAGACAATTTTTAGCAAGTCAATGAGTCCAGGCCGAAGAAGGGTCTGGAGACGGCCCAGACAATGGTGGAATACCAACCTGACTGCAGCCCACCAAATGGCCGACAACCAGGAGTGATGGTGCGTGACAACATTTCGTTTCATAACAGGACTCCTCTGGTTGTCATGTGCGGCATCCTCACAGCACAGTAGTACGTCGAAGATATTCTACACCCCGTTTTGTTGCCCTTCTTAGTGAGCCATCTTGGGCTTACCTTTCAGCACGATAATGCCCGCTGCAAAATGGTTCAAATGGCTTTGAGCACTATGGGACTTAACTTCTGAGGTCATCAGTCCCCCAGAACTTAGAACAGCTTAAACCTAACTAACCTAAGGAGATCAGACACACCCATGCCTGAGGCAGGATTCGAACCTGCGACCGTAGTAGTCGTGCGTTTCCAGACTGTAGCGCCTAGAATCGCTCGGCCACCCCGGCCGGCTAATGCCCGCTGCACACGGCGAGAATGTCTACTACTTGTCTTCTTGCTTATCAAACTCTAACTTGGCCAACAGGATTACCGCATGTCTCTCCAGTTGGGCACGTTTGGAGCATTACGGGCAGGACCCTCGGACCAGCTCGGAATTCTGACTATCTGGAACGAAATCCCTTAGAAGTTCTTCCACCAACTCTGTCAGTCAGTACCAACCGAATAACTGCTTGCATAAGGGCCAGAGGTGGACCCACGCATTACTCACTTGTTCAATTTTTGAAGCTCATTCTCTTACATTAATCATCCAATTTCTTGAAATTGTTATGATTTGTTTGTCTTTACATTTACATCACATCTACCGATTTCCATCCCATTCGAAAAATTCCTTCGTGATGGGCGGTTTTTTGTCTCCTAGAGTGTGTTTGTTTCTGTGTAATGTTGTAGTAGTAGAGACAGATATAAGGCAGTAGTACAATGGCCCGTACGTAAGACTGCTTGGAGTAAACGACCACGCAGCTCTTCGCGCAAGCACCAGCAGGCATTGGCTAACAGAGAGATTGTTAACGGTGGAGGGGAAAGCTGTTCATCTGCATGGAAAAATGGTTCCCAATACATTAACATTAGACGGATAGTCAGAATCGTTTTCACTCGAGTGGTGATCACTATCGGTTGGACTCGAGCTCAAGTTGGTTCTGCCTTGACTCGATCTAAGAGCATATGTTAGTAGTGGCCAGTTGTGAGTTGGCCGCCAGATTTGTGCTAACGTGCCAACGATTTGTAGCAAATTACAGCCTATCAATATAGGATGGCATACAGGTTTCTTTTCAGTGAGACTATTTACTTGGAAGTATGTCAAGAGCTTGAATAGTAGGATCTGTATATAGTGATGGTTAATGTGAAAGTAATTTTGTGAGATTCTTTTATGTTTCGAGACTGGAGATATTTTAAGTTCTGTTGGCCTTGTTTGTTTGAAAAGAGGTTGATTTGCATGGTTTGGTGAAATTTGGTATTCAAGTATTGTGCCTGTCGTGCTCGCTCAAGGCTAGTTGAATCGTACTGTTTGTATACGGTTGTGAATCTGTCGGAAATTTCGGATAAAATTTCTTCAGTGTGTGGTTGGATAGCCGGCCGGGGTGGCCGAGCGGTTCTAGGCACTACAGTCTGGAACTGCGCGACCGCTACGGTCGCAGGTTCGAATCCTGCCTCGGTCATGGATGTGTGTGATGTCCTTAGGTTAGTTAGGTTTAAGTAGTTCTAAGTTCTAGGGGACTGATGACCTCAGAAGTTAAGTCCCATAGTGCTTAGAGCCATTTGAACCATTTTTTGTGGTTGGATGGTTTTTGAAAGAGATACGGGTGGGCGGATCTTTATAAGTAGAAGCAGTAAAAAATTCATTTTAGTTTACGATTCAGATCCCCAAATTTAATTTTGGTCTTCATGGGAATGAACCATTTAAGCACGGAAGCATTTGACCAAGCGGATAGGAGCGGTCTCATCTACTGGAAAAGTAAATTTACGAGTGATTAATTTAACGTATTTTATCCACGCAGTATATCGGTCCAAAGCCTGAAGCAATTCTGTAGCTTACTATGTTTAAATGTCAGAGTTAATGTGAAGGTAGCCCTTATTAGTTCATGCCTGATTTAATCTGTTAATATTCAGTCCGCTTAGTAGGGAGTTCCTTGCCCTCGTAAAATAAAGACTATTAACTGTACTATAAAAGAGAAATAAAGTATTATTTGTTCAAAGTGAAAAAGAAAGTGCCCCAATTCATCCATTAAAATTATATCACCTACTGATTGCCAAAATAAGGAAAAAAAGTAGAAAAAATTATTTAAATACAAACAAACAGCTTTAAGAAAATGAGTTACGAAAGCAATCCAGAGAGATTTACTACACAGTTGAAATCCTTAACCTTTGGGTAATAGTCAAAGTTATTTAAAGTGTATTATTGATTCAAAAAAAGTAATTGAAGTGCTCATGGGAGTTTAAAAGGTTATATTAAATATATTTCTGTTAGCAACGAAAGAGGCTACTGATTGTCACGAAGTCAAGGGTTATTTCGCTGACCTGTGGTTACGATCATCGCCGTTGGAAGGGGAAACATTTATACGGTACTTTCTAAACGAGAATAATTAAGATTGACTTATCGTATAAATTTAGCAATAAAAATGTCAGACTTGATTATTTATAGAACATTTCGGTATAGGAACTGCATGTTTTGACTATATAATGTGTGTTTAGATAAATTTCAGGAAGTGAATAGCCAGGGAAATAATCCTGCCACGTAAAACAGTACGCTGCGGAAAACCATTTAATTGCAACTAATATTACATTCTAAAGGAAAAAATTTTGTAGTTACTCTGAGATTTATTCAAAATACGTGTGTTGTGTAAAAAGTCCAATATTATTTCCACATAATTGGATTTATGTAGTAGTGACGGAAAGGTGCTTAAGCAGATTACGCTTTTATGAAGTTGTTACGTCATTTGTTTGACAGAAGTACTTCCCAAGTGGTATTTAAAATAGGATTATAAAGAGAAGAATCTGTTACGAGCTGATTGGATTTTCACTAGTAAAGCATCATTATCGAATACTGTTCTCCAAGTCTTTAGATGGACTGGGCATGTGCGAGAGAATTATAAGAAATCCTTCGCTCTTCTAATAGAAAGCAGTCAGTGCAGATATAGCGTGTCGTCCTTACAGTGATAGTACAAATTCGTGCCACAAGTGAAGTTGGCACGACTTGTATGTAAGTGCAGTGTTGGGTTCGTACAACTGCATCAATTAACATCGAATAAAACTCGCATCAAAAGGCGTCCTAAAGAGTTTTATCTGCCGCTACGGAAGTTAGTTTACTCGCATGTGTGAAAAGCAGTGACATGCGTAAAACAAGTTACAGCGCGAGCCGCCAATAGCGGTACATGCGTAACTGCTGCGTCCAACGTAGACAATTTGTTCACTAGATTATTTCTTAAAATAGTGTTTTTGGTACGAACCGTAAACATTACACCGTACAACGCTCGGTAAAAGTATTGTTCGACGGCAATTAAATATATCTAACAGAATACGATGTACCTATCGTACTAGTGAGTCGTGACCGTGATCCATTGTGATTTATAAACAGCGCAGTCATTGAAACAAAGGACGGCTGGTTTTCATAGTGAATTGTTAACAAGGCCAGTGGTAAAAATTGGTTCACATACATTTACTCGACTTCTTAGTGCCATGTTGCTTACGCAACTAGCAAGTGATTTGTATATCAAAAAGTGGTACAGTATGGTGTCTTACCATGAGCTACTTTATATGGAATGGCGATTTCTACGAACAGGTTGGATGGCGTAACCATGATGGGTACTCCACTTATTCCAATGGTTGCCAGTTTCTTCATGGAGCGCTTCGAAAGACAGGTACTGGACGTGGCATCTTCTAGATGTAAGGTATGGCACAGTCACATCTACGTCAGTTTTGTCGTGAGGAGACATGGTGAGAAACAGTTCGGTGAATTTTTAAGACGTTCCAACATCTAATTTTCTATGGAGGAAGGAAAATAACTTAGATGTGCTGGTTACGAGGAACAGAGAGAACCTGGTGCACAGAGTGTATCGAAAACCAATCACAAACCGTCAATTCTTCACTCGAGCCTGAAAAGGGGTTGATTAATATGCTGATAACACATACAAGGCGAATATGTCAGCACCTCGGACGTGAAATGCAACACGTCGTATGCGTTCCAAGGAGTAATAGTTACTCCACCAATTCCATAAGAAGCATCACGAAATCTAACTCTCGTAGAAGTGACACGTCAGAATAGAACATGCCAGGTACGGCGTTTCTGCCATACATACACAAAGTGACTGACAGACTCTGCCTTATCTTGAGCAAACGCAGCGTAGAGACTGTTTACAACCGAACCAAGGAGATCAAAGTGTATCCGAAATCAACAAGACACAAAAACTTCCCAGTCGCAATGTCGCTAACATACCGCATACCGTGTACCGTTTACATGTGGAAAAGTGTATGTGGGAATGAATGGACGAGTCATAATTACTGGGATCATCGAGCATAAATGGTGCTGCAGGTAGGGAGAGGTGTAGAAATAGGCTCCGGCAGAGTATGCGCTCTTTGAGACCGACCACCCAATAAAATTCGCTGACACAGAGGTTCTCCGAGTGGAGATGAGCTACCATGCCCACTTGTTCAGGGAAGCCATAGAAATTCACAAACATGACAACAGCTTCAAGAAGAAAGACGAAAACATCAAGGAAAACGGATGCTGCACTCCCGTGTGCAGCGAACGACTCTTGCAGGTGGAAGTGAGAGAATCACAGCGGTAACAATCAGAGAAAAGGGGCCAGATTCCCGAATGACAGGTACCAGTATATGTAAGCTCCAGCTGCGGGTGCGACTCCAGGCCATATCAACAGGTTTCTGGAAGTCAAACTTCACCATTCAAAAACCAAACGCAAATCCTGTTGAACTACTATGTACTAGTGAAAACACAGTCTCAATGGCTGTGATTAAAAGCTGTCGCCAACACGCTCGTAAAATGAATTAATTGAACAAGAATCCGGGTTGATGGAAGGATCCTGGCTGTTCTTCAAGAAATACGTTAAGTCAGTGCAATGGTGGATGAAACTGTGGTGTCACCGCCAGACACCACACTTTCTAGGTGGTAGCCTTTAAATCGGCCGCGGTCCGTTAGTATACGTCGGACCCGCGTGTCGTTACTGTCAGTGATTGCAGACCGAGCGCCGCCACACGGCAGGTCTAGAGAGACTTCCTAGCACTCGCCCCAGTTGTACAGCCGACTTTGCTAGCGATGCTACACTGACAAATACGCTCTCATTTGCCGAGACGATAATTAGCATAGCCTTCAGCTACGTCACATTGCTACGACCTAGCAAGGCGCCATTACCAGTTTATAGTGAGATTGTAAATCCTGTATCATCAAGAGCGATGCTCTCCAATTATGGATTAAAGTTAAGTATTCCAGCAGCAACTACCTTATTGGCTATATTAATTACATTGTCCTGTTCCAGACCTCACGCCAGTTTGCGTGAGCTTAAACGCGTGCATTTCGGCCTCCTCTAGCCAACACAACAGAAACAAAGGAAGCAAATAGGACAATTTATACGAGGTGTCGCATGAGGTTGTGATACAAAAGAACATGATGGAGAAAAGTGGAAAAGTATTAGAGGTCTCACTGATAGATTACAAGCAAGTGCTCAATCTGAAATAGTTAAAGACAAGAAAATAAGCTCAGAAAGATTCACTGAAGTGGATGACAGCTGCAGTTAACACCACAACACAGAAGGCTGCGTTTCGATTGCTGCCGTTACTGGTAATAATGGACTGCTGATGAATGGCATCGCACTGAGTGGTCGCGATTAATCACGTTTCTGCACTACCACGAATGACATTCTTCGGGGTGTACAGCACCGACCTAGAGATAGATCCAATTTTCCCAATGTTTTGGAGGGCCACAGTGATCTTGGTATTGGCGTCTTTGTGTCCTGAGCCTTTTGGTATGACTTCACGTCATGGTTAGTAGTAACTGAGAGAACTCTGGCGGTACAACGGTGTGTCACAGTCATCCTGCGTTCTCATATGTCACCCCTCAGGCGATAGCATTTTGGTGCCATTTTCCAACAGGACAGTGCTCGTCCTCACATAACGCGTGTCTTTACGAACTTTCTACCCGATGTTGAGGTATTCCCTGTCAGGATCCAGGATTCCGAGGCACAGTAATAACATTTGTGGGCGAGCTGCCCTCAGGACAGGATACAACGGCTTTGTGACACCCTTCTCTACTGAATGAGTGCATGTATACGGGCCAGAAGGGGTGCAACCTCAAACTGATAAATGGGCTCATACTGACAATTCCTTTATGGATTTGACTCGATTTTGTAAACACTGAAATAACGTTACATAACCTCTCAACTTGTGAACTTCTTTTTCGTTGCCTCCTCCACTTCTACTTGCTCCACTCTCCACTCCACTCTTTTCTTTTTTTTTTTTTTTTTTTTTTTTTTTTTTTTTTTTTTTTTTTTTTTTTGGCAGTATATGTAGAAGAAACTGTTCACGTTTCACTTATTTACTGCAGACTAGAGAAAATTGCATCGAATGCTCTCGTTAACGTATCGTACATCGTGTAACTAATTTTTACACCCTAGCATATCTGAGCTTCAAGAGATTTGCGGAAATCCTTTACTTGCTGGGGAAGGAACGTTAGATGTTTGATTAAATGTTCATCCTTTCGAATACGTTGGTGTAGTGTGCATAAACGTCGGCATTTTGGTTCAATACGATAGGATAAATACGGGAATTTCAAGTAGAATTTCTCCCTTCTTGCTTGTTAGTAGCATGAAATCAGTCAGTGCAGATTTTCGTACAGATTGATGAAACATGCATTGTGTCGCATGTTCAATGCGCGTACTTGTAAATCATTTCTAGGAAACAAGCTGTACCCCACTATATGTCCATGTCTGAGGAGTTTAGTGGTCAGCGAAAGTGTTTAAACTCAGAAGAGTGTTCCTGGAGCCACTATATAGCAATTCTGAAAGTGTGGTGGTGTCGCATTGTCTTGTTGGAATTACCCAAGTCCATCGGAATGCACAATGGACATGAATGGATGCAGGTGATCAGACAGGACGCTTATGTATGTGTCACCTGTCAGAGTCGTATCTAGACTTATCAGGGGTCCCATACACTCCAATGCACACGCCCCGTATCATCACAGAGCCTCCACTAGCTTCCCCTGCTGACATGCAGGGTCCATGGATGCATGAGATTATCTCCAATCTCGACAAAATTCGAAACGAGTCTCAGGCAACATTTTTCCAGTCATTCAACAGTCCAATGTCTGTCTTGACTGGCCCAGGCGAGGTGTAATGCTCTGTATCGTGCAATCATCAAGGGTACACAAGGTGACCTTCGGCTCCGAAAGACCATATCCATGATGTTTCATTAAATGGTTCCCACACTGACACTTGTTGATGGCCCAGCATTGAAATCTGCAGCAATTTGGGGAAGGGTTGCACTTCTACCACGCTGAACGATTCTCTTCAGTCGTCGTTGGTCCTGTTCTTGCAGGATCTTTTTCCGACCACAGCGATGTTGGAGATTTGATGTTTTACCCGATTTCTGATATTCACGGCACACTCGTGAAATGGTCGTACGGGAAAAACCCCACTTCATGGCTACCTCGGAGATGCTGTGTCCCATCGCTCGAGCGCTGTGTGTAACACCACGTTCAGACTCACTTAAATATTGATAAGATGTCTTTGTAGCAGCAGCAACCGGTCTAAAAACTGCGCTAGACACTTGTTGTCGTATATAGGCGTTGCGGACCGCAGCGCCGTCTTCTGCCTGTTTACATATCTCTGTATTTGAATACGGATGCCTATATCAGTTTCTTTGACGCTTTGGTGGAATACTGTGTTATTATAAATTGCTAAAATTATAGAATTCTTAATGTAATACAGCTTTGAAACATAAGATGCATCTTCCAAAATATTAGTTACACACTGGGTTCAAAGAAAGAATCGTACTCCGGTCACCTTCTACAGGTTGCTTCTTGTATATCACACGTTTGAAAATTCCAATTCTATAGGTTTATAATCTCACAACTTTTCTTAGTTATAGATTCCGTGCCCCTGTGCTCGGCGACTTCCGTCCTTTATTTCCGAAAGGCAATTTTCTCTTAATAATAATCTCATTCCCGAGTAGACTTGAATTCTCTCTTGGATAGCCATTCCATGAAGCACAAGAACTTTAAATTTTACCTCTCTTTTTAGTTATTTTGTCATTAGGCTGTTTCGTCGTCATGTAGACACATTGCTAATAATTTCTTGTACAATCCGTAAATTTCTGTATTATTTCTTACTTACAATTTTCTAAACATACTCAAATGTTGAAGATACGTCGCTACAGATCCTGTGACACCTTTTAAAATTAATTTAATCAAAGGCTACCAGATTCACAGTAATATTACAGTTGGTATATCGCCTGTTTAAAAGATTTTATTTCGATGCCGCATAGTCTCAAAGCCTTACAAACGTGTAACTGGACTGGTTTTCAAACCTCTGATGGGTTACTCTCAATTTAAAAACAAATATGTTGACAGGACTGAAACGTATCTGTGTCTTCAAATTAAGTTCATTGTTATGTTAAACGTATGTGGTTCGTATTATTGCAAGACAGTAAATCCTACTAAGAGAAGAAAGACACATTCATTATCGTTTACAATCACTTGTATTCATTCCCTAAGTAATTTTGAGGCTATTATGCCGTCATTAGTTATCAACTGATGGAAATCTAAGAAACCTAAAATTGGTTACCGGAGGAATAAAAGTAGATAGTGTTTATTTTATTGTTCTTGCAGCTATGTTGTGTCATGCACAACGGAGCATTCAGTTAACGTAACTACAGTAATTTTTGACACGAAAACGTCCGTTCGCTCGCCAGTCGAACTTTCCTGTATGACAAAATAACGTCAGATTTGAATTTGATAATTACGAGACTAATAATGCGTAATAGTGGTTGAACACACAACGGATAGATCACGTCTGAACGCGTTTATTGCGCTTTATTTTCATTGCCTCTACGTTCCTCTAAACAGTGTAGATGCATTTGAGTGATTTTTAAGAATTAGCATTCTGTAGAGTTATAAACTTGTGTAGCGTTGTAACGACTCTGGGTAGGAGATTGATAAGGGCGTCTTTGTGAAGAGCTTACGCCGAAATTAACCAAAAAATCTACAAAGTGCAGTGCAGAACGAATGCGAGAGTTGCGGCACAAAGCGATTGCGTAGCTGGCCCATACGACATACAATGGCCACTGATAATCCAAACTTGCCATTTACACTATATATTATTTAACCTTGTAAGCATGTAACCAATGTATTCAAGAGATTGATAGTTAAATTACCTATTACTGCGAAACACTTGTTGTGAATTTATCGCTACGGTTTCACGATAAAACAGGGGCACGGACCCAACATACGCACACAGACATACTTTTATTCGGTTAAACGATTTAGATGAATACAAAAATTGTATCGTGCGTGCGTCGTATAGTGCGTTCTCATGCAAAAGTACTCCTGTTGGTTTTGGTGTGAATTTACAGTTCGGCAGCAGCCATCTTGACATCTCAAGAATGCACGTTAATCCTTGAAGGAATTATTAGCGTTTTTCATAAGAAGATCGGACGTGGAAGCTACCACGGTACCTGCAGTGCCACAGCACGAACAGCGTGAGAACTGTGCAGAAGTTCCCATGCTACACGCCAGCTACCACCAAGGGAATTTTCGTCCCTCAAAAGTGGGATTTTAGGACTCTGCAGGAAGACTGGTAGCTCTGGTTACCCAGTGTCAATCTTTGAATGGGTGAGATTGCAAACCGAGCCTGCCCACGTGCTGGGAGATGTGCAGTCGATGCTTTAGGACTGCACATTCCTCCCCCCTCCTCCCAAAATGACGCACTGTTGTCGTGTAAAAAAGCATCTTACGATGAGGAGGGGGGAGGGGCGGCAGGAAGCTGGGTGGCGTGAGAAGCCTCGGAGCAGCAAGCCGAGCCGTCTGCCGCACCCCGACAACCGTCTTGCACTCTGAGGGGAACGTCGGTCGGATAACCCCCGAAAAGGCGCCCACCCTCTTCCTGAGTCGGTCCGACGAGAAACAGCGATGACGAGGGCGGCGGCGACGCCGACGACGACGACGGCGACGACGACGGCGACGACAACGCCGAAGACGACGGGTTCGAGTGCCGGGAAGTTGAGCTGCGACGGCGAAGATAGGTCTAGCTCCATTGGTTCCGCAGGCGATGCCGATGAGGCATCCGGGGACGCCGAGCCGGCCGCAAGAGCCCGGCACGATGCGAATCTGAGGACAGAAAATCTTCGGAAAAATCTCACAAGGGACAAGCACCAATTTGGTTCTGATGGCGGCGCAGAAACCCAGCAGGCCGTTGAATTAAATACAGGCAAGCGCCCAAATTTCGAAGAATCGTTCCTGTGTTCCAGTGCCTCGTGCAACCAAAAACTCTGAAAAGAATATAATCATTGGGCGCAAAGCGATGCTTTCGTAGCGTGGGAGGCGTCGTGCGCTGCGGTGGGTGCAGCAAATGGAGCAACGTTTGGTGGCGCCGACCATGTAGAATCTCCGCCGGAGACGGACCGTAGCGGGACTGGGAGCGGCACGCTGCGAGGAAGAGCAGCAGCGCTTGCTCCCGTGTGTGGGTGGTACATAGTTTGTTCATCTGTTGCTTGAACGTACGCACAAATGGTCCAGCTTCTTCGTTCGATTGAGAGTGAAACGGAGCACTAGTAAGGTGAGTGATACCATTGCTGTACGTAGCTTTTCAAAGTCCTGAGCCATAAACCGTTGTCCGTTGTCTCCAACCAACACTTCAGGTAAACCTCCCAAGCAAGAAACAGATGACAAAGCCTGAATGGTACTACGCGACGTAGTCGAGTTCATAGGCACTGCAAACGCATGTTTGCTAGAAGAGCCCACAACAATAAGCCAAAGAGTGTTCCAAAAGGAACCAGCAAAGTCAGTAGGCACTCGTTGCCATGGCAACTGAGACCTTGGCCAAGCAGAATACGTTTGCGGCGAAGCGGATTGATTTGCATCACAAGCGTGACACTATGACGTCTTCTGTTCAATGTGGGCAAGTACAATGCCGACGCATTAACTGCTTCGTGCGTTCAGTTCTCCAGCGTCATTGGTGGAGCAATCGCAATACAACTTTTCGCAACACTATAGGAGTAAGCACACCCGAATGTCCACAGGCATTTTGCAATAAAATCACACACAACGTGCTGGACGGAGAGGCTTTGCTGACGAGAAAAATATCGGCACTCAAAAGAATTCTGAATATTTTTCACTGAACGAGGCCAAGCATTACGGATGTAGGGCAACAGAAGATTCAAGTTAGGGTCTGCTTCTGTGGCCTAAGCAATTTTCCTGTAGTGGAGTGGGAAAGTCTCTAAAAGTTCAATGTCCTGCTCATAGATCTGACAACAACATGTGGCAGTAGCATCGAATTCAGAATCAGGACCAACAAGAAGACAAGAAAGGCCGTCAGCACTTCCATACTTCGACGTGGGCCAGTAAAATATTTCGTACTGATATTGTGACAATAACAAAGCCCAAGGTTGCAGCTTCTGAGCAGTGCATAGCCGAACAGGTTTGGACGGATGGAACAAAGACTGAAGTGGCCTATAGTCCGTCACTAGGTAACACTTCCGACTAAACAGATAATGGTGAAACTCTGTCACGCCATAGATAATAGCGAGCCCTTCTGTCTTGATTTGGGAATAGTTACTCTGAGTCTTTGTCAATAACTTGCGAAAGTAATCGGCCTGTCCTGTGAACCAAATACGTGCGAGAGCAGAGCTCCGATTTCGTACGAAGAATCGTCCACTGCCAAAACCACAAGCTTAGCGGGATCGATATGAACAGTGAATCTGTCACTCAAGAAGCCGTTTTTAAGTTTCTGCAATGCATCCTGACACTCCTTGGTCCAAACAAAACGCACATTCTTCCAGCGCAAACTATGCTACGGAGCAGCGCTCTAGGTTCTGTTTTGTATAAACCGGATATAACACGTCAACTTCGCAAGAACTGACTGCAATTCCGTCAAGCTCCACGGGGCAGGGAGGTCCAAGATGGCGAGCATATGTAAGTGAAGGGGGCGAACACATTGGCTATTAAGGAAATGGCCTAACTATTGAATTTCAGTCTGAAAAAAAAGCACATCTGTGCAGGCAGCACTTCACACCTGCAGTTGAAAGTACTTGAAAAAGCGTACGAAGGTTACTGATATGTTCTTCCGGTTTTACGCCCTGACACCAAAGTTTCGTCCAAGTAATTTGAACAGAATGGAACTTTTGCAGTGCGGCTTTCTAAGTAGCGTTGGAATACGGTAGGCGCGGAAGCGCAGCCAAAAGGTAAGCGCAAAAATTTGAACAACCCAACATGTGTGTTGACCACAAACACTTTCTGAGAGTCCTTATCTATCCGAATTTGCAAATACGCATCGTGTAAGTCAATTTATGAAAAACAGCGGCTTGCACCAAGCCTGTCCACTAATTCCTCAGGGCGAGGCAACGGATAAGTACCAATTATTGTTTGTGGATTCATAGTGAATTTAAATTCCACACAACGATAAAGTCTTCCAAATGGCTTTGGTGAGATTACTAAGGGCGAAGCCCATTAACTAGCCTGGATAGGAACAATAACACCATTCTCTTACCATTCTTTAAGTCCACTGCCGGCCTCGGTGGCCGAGTGGTTCTAGGCGCTTCAGTCCGGAACCGCGTGACACTATGGTCGCAGGTTCGAACCCTGCCTTGGGCATGGATGTGTGTGATGTCCTTAGGTTAGTTAGGTTTAAGTAATTCTAAGTTCTAGGAGCCTGATGTCCTCAGATGTTAATTCCCACAGTGCTCAGAGCCATTTGAGCCATTTTAAGCTCACTTGCAACTTCGTCTCTAAGTGCATGAGGGAAGGGACGCGCACGGCGAAACTTAGGTTGCGCATTGTCCTTCATTGTAATGTTTGCCACAAAATTATTTGCTCTGCCAACTCCTTCAGATAATAAATCAGGAGACTCTGCAATCAGTTGAGTACCACTGTCTTTTGGGTTGAAATCAGGAACAGAAAGTGCATTGTCCTGAATAGGAAGACTAAACAAATCAGTGAATCTAACCGAAAACATTTTCACAAAATTGTACATGTTACTGTTCTGGAGTGAGACTGGGATGTGGAAGGCAAACTACATGTACCAAGCACTGGAATGGTCAAACCGTTACACGCAGTAAATAGCGTACAAGATTTTGTCCGTTGTGGCGAGAGCAACTGTTCATAAGTGGCACGATTCAGCAATGTAACGGAAGTCGCTCACACCATCCGGCAATAACTACGCTACAAACGGTTTGTATGACTGTCGATGCATAGCACTTGGGCGGGGTGAAGGCACATTCTTAATTGGGTCATTACTAGTATTGGTAGCTGGTTTAGTAAAAACGCGGGTAGAGTTCTTTTTATGTTGCAAGCACACAGACTGTACATGACCTAGCTTTCCACAAGCAAAGCAAGTCACGTTCTGCGAAGGGCAGCCGGCCGGTGTGGCCGTGCGGTTCTATGCGCTTCAGTCTGGAACCGCGTGACCGCTACGGTCGCTTCGAATCCTGCCTCGGTTATGAATGTGATGATGATGATGATGTTTGGTTTGTGGGGCGCTCAACTGCGTGGTTATCAGCGCCCGTACAATTATCCAATCTTTGCTCAGTCCAATTTCGCCACTTTCCTGGATGATGATGAAATGATGAGGACAACACAAACACCCAGTCATCTCGAGGCAGGTGAAAATCCCTGACCCCGCCGGGAATCGAACCCGGGACCCCGTGCTCGGGAAGCGAGAACGCTACCGCGAGACCACGAGCGGCGGACGGTCATGATTGTGTGTGATGTCCTTAGGTTAGTTAGGTTTAAGTAGTTCTAAGTTCTAGGGGACTGATGACCACAGATGTTAAGTCCCATAGTGCTCAGAGCCATTTGAACCATTTTTCGAATGGCAGTGTTGTCTTTTATGCGTGGAAATGCAGCGGGGACATGATTTCACAGTAGACAAACGCGTTGACACTTGTTTACTCTGGCCACGGTGCGGTGGCCCGTTCACGCGCGGTGGTCGGTCGCAAGGCCATATCTCTCTGTCACTTTGCATTACACTGCAAATGGAAGCTACCGCAAAGTTTTCCATGCCACTATCACACGAGTCCTGATGTTCAATAATTTGTAGCACTTGCTTCAAAGTAGAATCACAATGTTTGAGAATTTGTTCAAGAATCCTACCGTCTAGCACATTGTACGAAATGGCATAGAGAATCATTGCGTCTCTACAGTACAGTCCACAGTTACATTAAAAGTATATTGTCGTGCCAAACGCTGAAGAGCAATGACCCATTGACAGTATGTCTGTTCTGGCTTTTTCCGCAGTTGAAAGAACTGGTAACGAGACGCAGCAACCTGTACGCGATCCTCACAGCACTTAGAGAGGGCGGAAACTAAATTTTCAAAAACTGGCAATTCCGGCCTACAAGTTGGAAATAACATGTAAGCGAGGCGGTAAACTCCTGTACTGGCCGTTGACAAGAAATAAGAAAGTTTCACAGTACCTTGCACTTGATGTGTAGCACAATGAGCGCTGAACTGAGCGTGCACTACACGCAGGAAGCGGCTACAAGGGTAGCGGAGTACGTGAGCAGTGCCCATGTGGCGTTTTTAGGTTAGAGAATTCCATCCCTAGGCCCGGCAAGACGCCTCCTGAGATGCGACAAGGTAGCAGTAGGCAAAACACAACAGGGAATGACAATATTAATGTGGTAATAGTAAATTCCAGGAGCGTCTATAGAAGGGTCCCAGAACTGTTCTCATTAATAAACGGTCACAATGCCCACATAGTACCAGGAACGGAAAGTTGCCAGAAACCGGATGTAAACAGTAATGAAATCCTAAACTCAGATTGGAATGTATACCGCAGAGACAGGCTGGACAGTGAAGGGGCAGGCGTGTTTATAGCGATAAAAAGTGCAATAGTATCGAAGGAAATTGACGGAGATGCGAAATGTGAAATAATTTGGGTGAAGGTCACGGTTAATGCAGGCTCAAACATGGTAATTGGATGTCTCTGTAGGCCCCCTGGCTCAGCAGCTGTTGTGGCAGAACACCTGAAGGAAAATTTGGAAAATATTTCGAGTAGATTTCCCGACCATGTTCTGGGTGGAGATTTTAATATACCAGATATAGACTGGGAGACTCAAACGTTTATAAAGGGTGGCAGGGCCAAGGAATCCAGTGAAATTTTTTTAACTGCATTATCTGAAAACTACCTCGAGCAGTTAAACAGAGAATCGACTCGTGGCGATAACATATTAGACCTTCTGGTAACAAACAGACCAGAACTATTTGAAACAGTTAACGCATAACAGGGAATCAGCGATCATAAAGCGGTTACAGCATCGGTGATTTCAGCCGTAAATAGAAATATTAAAAAAGGTAGGAAGATTTTTCTGTTTAGCAAAAGTGACAAAAAGCAGATTTCAAAGTACTTGACGGCTCAACACAAAAGTTTTGTCTCAAGTACAGATACTGTTGGGGATCTGTGAACAAAGTTCAAAACCATCGTACGATATACATTAGACGAGTACGTG
Organism: Schistocerca piceifrons; assembly: GCF_021461385.2. Taxonomy (NCBI): domain Eukaryota; kingdom Metazoa; phylum Arthropoda; class Insecta; order Orthoptera; family Acrididae; genus Schistocerca; species Schistocerca piceifrons. The sequence goes on along the minus strand of NC_060149.1, from coordinate 176,317,626 downwards.
CCAAGCAACATCGTAAGAGATGGAACAGAGCCACCATCGTACAACAACCGAGTTAGAAAACTGCTACGGAAGCAAAGGGAACTTCACAGCAAACATAAACATAGCCAAAGCCTTGCAGACAAACAAAAATTACACGAAGCAAAACGTAGTGTGAGAAGGGTATGCGAGAGGCGTTCAATGAATTCGAAAGTAAAGTTCTATGTAGTGACTTGGCAGAAAATCCTAAGAAATTTTGGTACTATGTCAAAGCGGTAGGTGGATTAAAACAAAATGTCCAGACACTCTGTAACCAAAATGGTACTGAAACAGAGGATGACAGACTAAAGGTCGAAATACTAAATGTCTTTTTTCAAACCTGTTTCACAGAGCAAGACAGCACTGTAGTTCCTTCTCTAGATTGTCGCATAGATGACAAATTGGTATATATCGAAATAGATGACAGAGGGATAGAAAACAGTTAAAATCGTCCAAAAGAGGAAAAGCCGATGGACCTGATGGGATACTAGTTCGATTTTACACAGAGTACACAAAGGAACTTGCCCTCCCCCTCCCCCCGTTCTTGCAGCGGTGGACCCTGGCACCCCAGAATAGCGTAACGTTCCAAAAGATTGGAAAAGGACACAGGTCATATCTCTAACGTCGATCAGTTGTAGAATTTTGGAACACGTATTATGTTCGAGTCTAATGACTTTTTTGGAGACTAGAAATCTACTCTGTAGGAATCAGCATGGGTTTCGAAAAATACGATCGTGTGAAACCCAGCTCGCACTATTCCTCCACGAGACTCAGAGGGCCATAGACACGGGTTCCCAGGTAGATGCCGTGTTTCTTGACTTCCGCAAGGCGTTTGATACAGTTCCCCACAGTCGTTTGATGAACAAAGTAAGAGCATATGGACTATCAGATCAATTGTGTGATTGAATTGAAGTGTTCCTAGATAACAGAACGCAGCGTGCCATTCTCAATGGAGAGAAGTCTTCCGAAGTAAGAGTGATTTCAGGTGTGCCGCAGGGGAGTGTTGTGGGTCCGTTGCTATTCACAATATATATAAATTACCTTTTGGATAACATCGGAAGTTCATTGAGGCTTTTTGCGGATGATGCTGTAGTATATCGAGAGGTTGTAAGAATGGAAAATTGTACTGAACTGCAGTAGAATCTGCAACGAATTGACGCATGGTGCAGGGAATGGCAATTTAATCTCAATGTAGACAAGTGTACTTTGCTGTGAATACACAAAAAGAAGGATCCTTTATCATTTAGCTACAATATAGCAGGTCGGAAACTAGAAGCAGTTAATTCCATAAATTATCTGGGAGTACGCATTAGGAGTGATTTAAAATGGAATGACCATATAAAATTAATCGTCGGTAAAGCAGATGACAGACTGAGATTCATTGGAAGAATCCTAAGGAAATGCAGTCCGAGAACAAAGGAAGTAGGTTACAGTACACTTGTTCGCCCACTGCTTGAATACTGCTCACCGGTGTGGGATCCGTACCAGATAGAGTTGATAGAAGAGATAGAGAAGATCCAACGGAGAGCAGCGCGCTTCGTTACAGGATCATTTAGTAATCGCGAAAGCGTTACGGAGATGGTAGATAATCTCCAGCGGAAGACTCTGCAAGAGAGACGCCCAGTAGCTCGTAGCTCGGTACGGGCTTTTGTTGAAGTTTCGAGAACATACCTTCACCGAGGAGTCAAGCAGTATATTGCTCCCTCCTACGTACATCTCGCAAAGAGACCATGAGGATAAAATCAGAGAGATTAGAGTCCACACAGAGGCATACTGACAATCTTTCTTTCCACGAACAATATGAGACTGGAATAGAAGGGAGAACAGATAGAGGTACTCAAGGTACCCTCCGCCACACACCGTCAGGTGGTTTGCGGAGTATGGATGTAGATGTAGTTGTAGTACTCGTTCTATTCCTCTTATAGTTCATTGAAAGCTCGGAACGGTGGAATGCACGAAGGCAGTGCCGTGGATGTAGCTGGCTGTTTTGGCAGAGTTGATGCATTAATGATCTGCTGGACTGCAGTCATCGACTGCTGCATTTGGTGGTCCAGAAATTGAATAAACTGCATTAGATCAAAGCCCGCAGCAGCCGGAGGCGGGTTAGAGGCAATTTAATGAGAGGAGCGACGCAACAAATTACAAATGGTTCAAATGGCTCTGAGCACTATGGGACTCAACTGCTGAGGTCATTAGTCCCCTAGAACTTAGAACTAGTTAAACCTAACTAACCTAAGGACATCACAAACATCCATGCCCGAGGCAGGATTCGAACCTGCGACCGTAGCGGTCTTGCGGTTCCAGACTGCAGCGCCTTTAACCGCACGGCCACTTCGGCCGGCAACAAATTACAAGCACAGCATATACACCATAGCAGAAGAGTTGCGGCTAGTCTGCAAGAAATAACACAATTAGTAGCAATGCTCCTCTGAATGAAAAGAGAGAAATATTGGTGACGCGCTGTGACGGAGCGGCGAAGAGCGAAGGCAGCGCTGGTTCTGTATACTGCGGCGCCAGATGTTTTGGCGGTTACTGTGGGACGGAGGTTGTGATGGCCGATGACAGGAATCCAAAATCATCTGTACAAAACACTTTCAAATTAATAGAAAACTTAATTTCTATTGAAGGAGGAAACATAACTTATCGCTATGAAGGGACTTCCTGTGCCCCTTAGATGCAGTTACGTTTATACACTATTACTACTCGCAGAACGCAGGCTAAGTATCGCCTCACAAAGTCGGCGACTTAACTGGAGCCGACCAGCGATGGGCGGCTGGTTAAGTCATCGTTGACAGGGGACGCTGAATTCTGTCTTTCTGGAGGTGTGTCGCTGCCCACCATTTTCATTGTGGCGCGCGGGTTAATGCCTTCTTGATGCCGTTTCGCGGTGCTGTGCTGGTCGGTGTGTAGCCGATGCCTCACGACTGCACAGTGGTCATCTCACGAGGCTGATGCGTTAGGAAGCAATCTGTTGTCCAACTCTTCCCAGAACGTACTCTCTCGGATTTACATTAGTAAACCTCTCTGTGTGGACAACGTCCCCTTATAGTGTCTGCCACTGGAGTTTGTTGCTCACCGCCCTTACAAACACGCCACCTTCCGTTGGATCTTACCTACCTGTTCTATTAATCCCTCCGGTAAGGGTCCCAGACTGATGATCAGTACTAGATAATCGGCCGAAGAAGTGTTTTTCAAGCCATTTCTTTTGTGGCTGGATTGCATATCCTTAAAATTCTTCCTATGGCTCTCATTCTGGCATGACTTTTAGTACTACTTGTTTTATGCGGTCACTCCACTTAAGATCGTTCCGGGTGGTTAAATAGTGTAACTGTACACTAGTGGATTTCTCCTCACATGTATGGGCTGAATGTTACATTTATTTACGTTCAGATCAACTCCTAGTCGCTACACAAGTCATTAATCTTGGGCGGGTCTTCTTGCTGTTCGCTACTGTTTTCTGACGCCTGTTATCTTGCCACGGACAACTGCATCTTCTGTAAGCAGCCTGACGAAGGTTCCGACGTTCTCCACTTGATCATTTACGTATGTAATGAAAGCAGTACCACTCCTAACACGCTTCCTTAGGACACTGCAGAAATTACCTGTAAATTTGTTAATTTTGTTCAGTTAAGAGCGACGTATTGAGTTGTATCATCAAGGATGTCTTGAATATGAATACTGTCACAAATCAGGACAAACACTCGAGAACCTCGTATTTGTTTTTTCACTAAGCGACTTTGCGGGACTATATCAGATGCTTTCCTGAAGTCAAGAAACACTGGATCAGCCTAAGCGCCGATGTTTGCAGCGGTGTAGGTCTGTTAGAGGAACGGAGCGAGATGAGTTTCACAAGATCTTCGTTAGCGGAATTCATGAACCCATGTTAATTCTTACAGAGGAGATTTTCGTTCTGCAGAAACATCGTAATGCGGGAGCATAGGATATGACTAGTAATTCTCTATCTGACAGACGTCATCGAAATAGGCCTTCAAAAAGAGAATGACTGGCGCTTTTTTGGAGTCGCTATGTACCCTTCGTTGCTCCAGCGACCTAAGATAAACTTATGCTGGAGGAGGAGCAAGTCCTCTCGCATAATGTCTTTAGAGCCTCACATGGTCCACATGCCTTTCAGCTACTAAGCTTTTGTAATTGTTTCTCCGTTCCGCGATCACTTGTCTCAATATTTGTCATTTCGGTGTTCGTGCTATGACTGAAAAGAGGGACCGTATTACGACCTTCTGCGGAGTTTTGGAAGAGCGATTCAGTACTTCGGTCTGTCTGTGAGTGACTGAATGGATCATTTCGTCCACTTACTGCTCTATGTAACATCAAAACTTCTTAGGAGCTTTAGTCATATCGGTAGACAAAATTTAATATTCAAATTCATTGATCGCATTTCAGATTGCCTTACTCACACACATTTTTAACTTCCTTCGTCTATTGTTTTTCATCTAGTATTTGACTCCTCTTAAATCTGTGATGAAACAATATTTGCTTAAGTTCAAAAAAATGGCTCTGAGCACTATGGGACTCAACATCTTAGGTCATAAGTCCCCTAGAACTTACAACTACTTAAACCTAACTAATCTAAGGACATCACACACACCCATGCCCGAGGCAGGATGCGAACCTGCGACCGTAGCAGTCCCGCGGTTCCGGACTGCAGCATCAGAACCGCTAGACCACCGCGGCCGGCATTTGCTTAAGTAGCAACCTTCTAGCCCACTTATTAAAGCGTGATGGGCCCTCCTCATTCTTTCAAATCTTCCACGTGACATGACTGTCTAAGCAGATTTGAACAATGTTTTGGGATTATGCATTTGTGCTCCACATCTTCGCCCACAGCTCTAAAAATTTGATCCTGATTACTCAGACTCTCTGTAGTTTTTATCCTGTCCCTTTCGTTAAGCAAAACTACGTTCACACATTTCTTAAGAGACGGGTTGTAACACTCATAGTCATTGATGCTATCGCCCTCAGGGGCTCAGTATTCGTTTTCTGGATATGGTCTTCGCAACCACGGGTTTCCCGAGCTGGGGACTGCTAAGTGCCGACAGTCCTCTATCACCCTAAGCTCTGGGCATGCTTCAGCGATCACTGCAGCGCCCGGCGGTGGAACGTTGTGTGCCGTAGGTTATGGGAATCTTCGCTTGACGGCCCGGATCGCGAGGATGGTAAAAACATCTATTAAAAACCCTCAATCTCAAGGTGTGCTACACGCCGATGAGATACATGACTGTTAAGATGCAACAGTAGTTTTCAGCCAGCCTCTGAGGAAATTCCTGCACCTCAGTTGTATAAGGCTTACTCAGGCAGGCCACTCTGTCCGAGTGGACTATTATTTCCCCCAGCTGCTCCCGACGTCGTGACGGAAACATTGAAATTTCCTTCTCCTCCTCCCAGCAGAATAGATAGGCCGCTGGTAGGTACCAACACTCTGTCTAGAGAAATGGCTCGTGTAACTAGTTCTCCAGACTCAGGGATTGCACAGAGTTTTTCAGTTTATAGTAACAAAACGCATTCTGGTGGCAAGAATATGTTTCTAATAATTAAACTGAAAGAGAGCAGCTTTTAGGAAGTTTCACATTTCTACGCCCAAAAAGGTTAAGGGGGTTTTACTGGAACTTTAAAATCTGTCAAGCGCTTGCGATGTGGGACTCTGTTGGTTCCCAACAAGCACAGAACCACAAGAGAGCTCAGTTCCTCGGGAAGTGTGGGATCAAAACTGAACTGCACTCACAAGTCTACTGTAATGGACGTAGAGTTATACGCGATTTGCAGATACTGAAGCATATGATATGTGTGATGGGTCCTAAATTCCTTGTCTTCTCCGATCCTCTGAGTGCCCTTGACTTTCTACAACGCGTGTATTCAGCAGATAATCCAGAATATCCAGGACGCCCTCCTCCAACTACAAAGACTGTGGTTATGTGGGGAATAAAAAGAGCGTATGTAGCAACCAAGTAGGCGTGTTGAGATTCTCAGAAAGTTCAGTGTGCCATCTCTCTGCATTCTATCGCCTCGCTGTTGAGGTATAGAGTCATCTTTCAGTGGGAGGAAGAGTGGGTGGAAGTGACATACAATAAGCTACGTGTAGTGAAGTCCTAACGCGACCACGGCGTACCTCCTTCCAGACATGCAGGCGGGATGACGTCCTCTTTACTCGTCTTCGCATAGTCCACACCCCTACGACGCACGGCTTGTGGCTCCGGCGAGAGGACCCTCCAATGTGTGGTGCTTGTGACCTATGTATCAATGTGCGCCACATTTAATTAGTCTGCCTTTTATTTTCAGACCAGGGGGTGGCAGCAGATTTAGCAACAGATCTGCCTTTTCTTTTAAGTGACGTTCAAACGAATATGGTCAGAGCTTTCGAGTTTTGTGATGTGTGCAACTTCTTTCCTGCAGTTTTAGGGAGATGTTCTTAATGTGTTAACAGGGTGACTGGCTCAACCATGTTTGTTGTAAGTGTTCCGCCAGTCACATTTCTCTGTTCTACTATTTTAATTCCTCTGTCGTTATCCTTGTGTTTTAATTCCAGGCATAGGACGTTTCACCCTTTTCCTCTTGTCTTAAGATGTGTGAGATAGAGATGGTTGGTTGGTTGATTCGGGGCAGGAGACCAAACAGCGAGGTCATCGGTCCCATCGCATTAGGGAAGTAGGGGGAAGGATTCGGCCGTGCCCTTTCAAAGGAACCATTTGCCTGAAGCGATTTAGTCAAATTACGGAAAACCTAAATCTTGATGCCCGGACGCGGGTTTGAACCGTCGTCCTCCCGAATGCGAGTCCAGTGTGCTAACTACTGCGACACCTAGTTCGGTGCGAGATAGAGTGATTGGGTCAAAACGAATGAGGGGAAGTGAGTGACTGAGTATCATTTTTTAGCATCCTTCCTCACAGCTTGATAATATTTTTAGCCATTTATTCACATTCGCTCTTTTAAATATTCGTAAGTGTGCTGACAACCTCACCGTCGAGCTCCAGTATCCCTGACTCAGGCTCTAGTTTTGATCTAATGACTCCCCCATTCTATAGCTTGCAAACTGAAGTCGCAGGTGTTCTGTAAAAGCATCCGATTACAATGTTTGGTCCACATTTGGTGCTTAACTTCAAGCAGCTTATTTAGCATTCGGACTCCGTAATAACCTCAGTAGATACTACCGAATTCTTTCTTGGAATACATACTCCGCCACCTCTGGCGTCTAACCTATCTTTAACGATCTTTTCCCATTCCATGCGTAGGATTCTTTTGATATTCACTTCCCGTTTCAACCAGCTCTCTAGTTCATGTACTGTCTGGGCACTGTTATTTTCAATTAGCGATACTAATTCTGATACCTTAGCATGGATGCTCCTGCAGGTTACTAACATCATATTAAGCTTTTCTCTTTCTGATATGTGAGGACGAACGTTCTCTGAGAAAAATATAGGTGATATATCTTTGATTTCGGCAGACAAAAAAAAAAAAAAAGAAAAAAGAAAAGAAACATGTACGAGTGCAGACCACACTTAATCTGCTAAACTCGTACCCGCTTCCTGGTTGTAGTGACGCCTGATCTTTTCAGAAGGGACCTACAGTCCGCACCCCGATAGTGGAGATCGAGAAATTCGCATCCGATTTCGTTGCAGAAACTTCTGAGTCTCTGGTATATAAACGGCAATATATCACGCAAAGTTGGCGTGAAAGCTATTAACTAACCGACTAAGAAGATCAACGTGTGTCTCAGACTGCCCAACAACAAAATTGGCCCACTCACAGTATCAGGAATATACCACACACCCTGAACATGTGGAAAAGTCTATGTTGAAATGAGTGGACGATCAATCAGTTCTAGGAACACCGCACGTAAACGATCTCGCAGGTTGGGAGACGTGCAGAAATCGCAGGTGGCGGGCGGCGTACGCACACTGTGAGACCGAACACATAATAAAATTCGTCGGCACAGAGATTCTCGCTGTGGAGAAAAGCTTCCTATGCCGCTTGTTCAGGATATACATGTTCACAAACATGACGGCAGCTTCAACAAATAATAAGAAAACCTCAAGGTATACGCGTCCTGTATTCACATACAGCAGCGAGCGACCGTTTAAAGCAGCAAGGAGAGAACCACAGTGGTAATGATCAGGGAAGGGGCGCCAGCGTTGGCGTGACAGGTATTATAATCACTGGCTGCGTGCTCGACTGCAGCCCACCACCATCAATGGCGGATGAACTTCGACAAAGCGGGCCTCTCATGCTGGCGAAACGTCAGAAAAATCTTGAAACAAACATCGGCCGAAGATCCATACACAGACGCAACTGTTTACGGAGGCAATACCAGTTAGCCAAATATTCATAGCAGGTAGATCGATGGTGTATGGTATCTATGAGAGCACATTTACTACATTTGTCCGTGTCACTGACACCAATCCGATGCAAACGGACATTTGTGGGGATCAAATTATTTAACACTCTATACTAAGAAGAGACCACTGCCATGTAATGAACTGGGAGTCTAACATTGTTCTACTGTGTCTTCCGGGGATCCGCGGCGACAGTATTTCTATGGAATTAGGACAGACTACCTCCTCCCATGGCGAGCATTGGCCGAGTCTTGGGTACCGACCGCTGCAGTACATCGGCACCGGAACAGCTCACGGCGAGGTAAAATTCTTTAACGTGCTGTAGTTCAAAATTAAGGCGACCAACATCAACAAGTGGAACAGGACTCGGTGGACGCACAAGTTCAACAGTCGAGCTGTCGAAGTGAGTGACTCCTGGGTAATAATCAAAACCCTATGCCGAATTTATATAGCACAAGCTTTGGTCTTGATATTAGAGAGGCCCAAACCCCGTAATACAAGTGGTTTGGTGGTGATCGCATAACTCAATCTAAATGTGTGACGTTTGCATAAAAATCACGCAGACAATGGCTGCAATTTTCATCGTAGAGAGCGGGAACAATTCGGCAACGTGAAATGCCTTTCACAATACATACCTATCCAAAATGCGAACCTTTTGGAGAATTGTAACTTGTGCCGCTCATGTTCAATATGGCACTTGGATTTTGTCTCTTACAGTTTTCCAGTTAAGGGTCGCCATCTTATGAGGGCAATCCCCAATGATGTTCGCTTGTGTACAGCGGCAACGCATGGAAGAGCAACATCATCGAAGCCCCGAAGTGTGAGAATTTAACTTTTGTTCTCAATCAACCGTGTACCAGAGACTCGACAATAATCATCTAACTCCACCTTTAACAAGGGAAACTCCTCACTACGGCGGAAAAGAACCATCACATCGTCAGCATACGCCTGAAACGTGACGATTGCACCGGCAAGGATAATTCCTCGTAACTATAGTGAGAGACGGCGAAGCAGAGGTTCCAGATATAGAACAAATAAGGATATCGAAAGCGTACTGCCCTGGTGCTCACCCCAACTAATCGTGATCGGCGGCTTCAGCTGACCATTAACAAGTATCTTCGCCACGATGTCCTGAAACATGTGGGAAAGAATTACACGAGCTTCAGCAGTAAAGCCGATTATCTCAAACACACGGGCCGGCCGGCATGGACGAGCGGTTCTAGGCGCTTCAGTCTGGAACCGCGCGACCGCTGCGGTCGCAGGTTCGAATCCTGCCTCGGGCATGGATATGTGCGATGTCCTTAGGTTAGTTAGGTGTAAGTAGTTCTAATTTCTAGGGGGTTCATGACCTCAGATGTTAAGTCCCATAGTGCTCAGAGCCATTTGAGCCATTCCAACACACGGGCCCAATAGCTACGAGAACCACGGTCAAATGTCTAGTTAAAATGTAGAAAAGCAAGGGTACAGTGAACAGAAGTGCCCAGAGCAAATGAAACCACAGCCCTGCAATCCGCTACTGTAATAGAAATCGAGCGACCAGGAAGGCAACACTTATGCTCTTCAATCACATTCTCAGACAGCGAAGATAACCTGCTATTGATTGCCTTTGCAACAGTTTTGAAGTCAAAATTAGGCAACCTGAGAGCACGAAAAGAATCCACAGTGACACGCCCAGATTGTTTCAGTATTAATACTTTTTTATTCTTCTTAAAGTCTGCAGGCAGAGTTCTCCCCTGCATTACCTCGTTTAACATCGTCAGAAATGTTGCATCCAATACGGACCAAAGCGGACGTAAAACTCCCCAGCGCGACCATCCGGTGACTTACGAGAGGGAGAAGCAGCAATAAGACCGAACACCTCATCTGTCTGAAAGGCTGTCAAAAATTCAACATTCTGAGGAGAACTTAGGACTCCATGAGCAATATCGGGAAAGGATCTTACATTGTTACCCACTGGATATACAATGAAGAGCCAAAGAAACTGATACATCTGCCTAGTATCGTGTAGGACCCCAGCGAGCATGCAGAAGTGTCGCAACAGGACGTGGCATGGACTCGACTAATGTCTGAAGTAGTGCTGGAGTGAGTTGACACCATTAATCCTGTGGGGCTGTCCATAAATCCGTAAGAGCACAATGGGGTGGAGATCTTTTCTGAACAACACGTTGCAAGGCATCCCAGATATGGTCAATGATGTCCATGCCTGGGGAGTTTGGTGCCCAGCGGAAGTGTTCCTGGAACCACTCTGTAGCAATTCTGGACGTGTGGAGTGCCACATTGTTCTGCTGGAACTGCACAAGTCCGTCGGATATCAACGAATGCAGGTGATCAGACAGAATGCTTACGTACGTGTCACCTGTCAGAGTCGTATCTAGACGTATAAGGGGGCCCATATTACTCCAACTGCACACGCCGCACACCATTATAGTGCCTCCACCAGCTTCAACATTCCCCTGATGACACGTAAGGTCCATGGATTCATGAGGTTGTCTTCATTATCGTAAACGTCCAGCCGCTCGATACAATCTCGAGCGAGATACGACCAACCAGTCAACATGTTTGCAGTCATCAACAGTCCAATGCAGGTGTTGACGGGCCCAGGCGAGGCGTAAAGCTTTGTGTCGTGCAGTCGTCAAAGGTGCATGAGTGGGCCTTCGGCTCCGAAAGCCCATATCGATGACGTATTGTTGAATGGTATGCACGCTGACACTTGTTGATGGCCCAGCATTGAAATCTGCAGCAATTTGCGGATGGATTGCACTTCTGTCACGCTAAACGATTCTCTTCAGTCGTCGTTGGTCCCGTTCTTGCAGGATCTTTTTCCGGCTGCAGCAATGTAAGAGATTTGATGCTTTACCGGATTCCTGATATTCACGGTACACTCGTGAAATGGTCGTACGGGAAAATCCCCACTTCATCTCTACCTAGGAGTTGCTGTGTCCCACCGCTCGTGTTTCGATTGTAACACCACTTGTATATTCACTTAAATCTTGATTACCTCATATTGTAGCAGCTGTAACCGATGTAACAACTGCACCAGGCACGTGTTGTCTTATACAGGCGTCGCCGAGCGCAGCACCGTATTCTGCCTATTTAAATATCTCTGTATTTGAATACGCTTTCTTGTGCCATGTACTCCACATGCACTGTTGAAACAATAAATCTCGTGTGAATTGGAAACCTTAAAAGAGCATCGTAATGTTTTTCCCGGTAGTGTAGAACCGCTGTCAGGAGCACTACACTAGAGAACAGGAGGGATTCTATGAGTCAACGGGTGGAACAGACGGAACAGGCGATAAGGGAATCGACACCAAGGGTTCCGCCCTCTGGAGATGTGGAGAGGGAACATCGGTGGCCGCGCGGCGTGGCCGAGCGGTCTAAGGCGCCATGTCACGGACTGCGCGTTCCCTCCCTCCGGACGTTCGGGTCATCCCTCGGGCATGGGTGTGTGTGTTGTTCTTAGCATAAGTTAGTTTAAGTAGTGTGTAAGACTAGCGATCGATGACCTCAGCAGTTTGATCACTTAGAAATTCACACACATTTGAACATTTGAACATCCGTGGAAATCGGAGAAGGACCAGAACCCACCAATTCAACTCTCAGCTCAATAGTCCGGACTCCATCCCCATAATCCAGAGAATCAGCAGATGCATGAGGTTCAGGGGTGGGCAGGACAGGAGGAACGACATCAGCAGTATCTTCATCCAGCGTACAGCACCTTTCATTGTGGCTCACTTGGGCGTCCATGTGGAGGGCAGCTGCATCAGAAACCGCCTTCAGTCGTAACGGCAGAAAATCACTCGCAGCGAAGTTCAAATCTGTACTATGGGCACCATTAACTGAAAATTTCCCAGCCCTGATGCAGTTCCGTTGGGGACGAAGTCTGCTACAGTTAACTATCGGCATTGTTCTAGAGAAGTTCACAAAACAAAAACCCTTCTCAGACAGTTGTTACGCAAATGATCTCTCTCGTTACTGAAAACACATGTCCCTACCTGGCCAGTGCATATAAAAACCGGTATTTTCTTTTTCGAACAACCTGTATTTATAACACTACATGTAAATTAGTGATGACTAAATTAAACAAGCAAATAGTTTGTCTTCCGAATTACAATTATTGACAGTTCCCTTGACCCATCTTCATATATATGACACATTTCGATCATAGCTGATAGATAATATACGGAGGTTTGCACATTCACAAGTACGTTTAAGTACTAGGAAGATTCTTTAAAATGAAAATTCTTCGGTGAATCTTTTAACAGCCTATATAAAGATAAACAATTGTTACCTGCAAAAGCACTAAATTGACACAACAAAAGCACTTCCTTCCCACGAGATCATTGATCTCCCGTACTGAAGTAGATGTAAAATGCTTACGGAGTAAGTAGTATGCTCCCCTACCTCAAAGTATAACAAGGACAGCTGTGGGCTCAGATTATTCCTACATACACCTCTCTGTAGAGTCTGTGGTAGGCAATGGAACATATTCCTGGACGGCTGTGAGAACTCGAAGTATGTGAACCATTGAATGCTGAGAGCAGATAGACCATTCTGAAACTTGGAACTTCCTGGCAGATTAAAACTGTGTGCCGGACCGGGACTCGAATTCGGGACCTTTGCCTTTCGCGGGCAAGTGCTCTACCAACTGAGCTACCCAAGCACGACTCACGCCCCGTCCTCACAGCTTTACTCCTGCCAGTACCTCGTCTCTTACCTTTCAGACTTAACAGAAGCTCTCCTGCGAGGCACTGGCAGAAGTAAAGCTGTGAGGACGGGGCGTGAGTCGTGCTTGTGTAACTCAGTTGGTAGAGCACTTTCCCGCGAAAGGCAAAGGTCCCGAATTCGAGTCTCGGTCCGGCACACAGTTTTAATCTGCCAGGAAGTTTCATATCAGCGCACACTCCGCTGCAGAGTGAAAATCTCATCCTGAGACCATTCTGTTTTGGTTATTATTTTTTTGAATCGTTCCAGGCCATTTCCCTTACAGCTTCAGGAAACCCATAACAATAATAGTCTAATTTTCGTCAACTAGGAGCTGTATTCCTTCTTCGACAAGATATGTCCTATCTAACAGAATACAATACAAAATGTCGTTCCCAATTGGATTGCAAGGTCAACCTCAGTCATCATGAAGTTAGATGTTAAGCAAAAGAGTGATGGTTCGGTTTGTTAACAGCATCTTAATAAAATTTTCACCCTCACGAAATTCATGGTTTCGCCAAGACATCAACATCGACAACGAATGTAACGAAAATGTAAGTGGGAACAGTGCAGGTAATAAGTAATATTCTTACAGTAATTAAAGTACTAAAACATGAATTCTGCAAGTGATGTAGCTCGGTGCAGTGCGCATGCTCTTAGCTAACTTTCTGAGGCGGTCTCCGTACTTCGAAAGAGAGCCGCGCTATCTTAGTATCTCCGAAAGCTTGGTGGCACGCTCGCAATTTGAAACTTCCCTCCTGACGCTCCTAATCTCATCGGATACTATCTCCCCAACTCAGCAGGAATGGCTTCGCCAAGAGAAACGATAAATTTCAGAGCACTAGAACGGAGCCAAGACTGCTTCCTTTCTATGTGGTAGGGGAATCTACTTTGTATCCCTTCTCCAGCATTCCTTCCAGGAAACGAACATCTCTCGCTTTACATTATTGCTGAACGGATTTGGCAGCGAAGTAGAAAGCTTTTAATCAATACAACTGTATTCTACAGGCACATTAAAATAGTGTAATTGCGCAACATGCAGTAAATAAAGAAAGGGACGTTATCAGTCTATAGAGACCTGCAGTGTATTTCAAAATATCTGTAACGCATTTCCAGTAACTTAGATTCAACACTTTTAAGAACCGCGTACACAAATTACTGATTTTTTCGGCAAATGGTACATCAGTTTATTGTTTGTGTCTTTCAGTCATGCAATGGTACACGAGGAAATAATTTCAATAATAGCTTAATAGATTAAGAAGGCAAAGAAATAGGGCTGTCCTTAGATAACTCTCCACTCCTCACTTCATGATACAGAAGAAAATTGTCAATAAACAGCAATCACATTGTGAAAACAAATCATATTTATATGCATTTTCAGAATAAAACCCTGGAATACACCACACATAACTGAATCATTCATATAGTAGGCGGTCACAAAGAAGAGTTTGTATGTAATAGCACACTGATTAGAGAAGATCAAAACTGTATTATAAGAGACTTGCACACAACCTTTCTTCTCACTTTTGCTCACAGATGTCAATGTTCACGATGCAATTTTACTACAAAGGAGCAGATGATATCAAACTTTCGACATACGATTTAGCCAATTAGGTTTCCATTCAGCACAGAGCTACAGATCTCAATTTTTCAAACCCAAACATGAGAAGGAAAAGAGTTGGACCTAGTAGAATATTAAACGATATCGATTACATGCTTTAGCACTTAGGAAACTAAGTCTTCAAAATGTGTCATTCTTAGTTTTTAATCACTAATGATTACAGACTAGAAAGATGTAGAATAAAACGATAGGGTATGCTAAAAGTAACTACACTTGCACAGATTTGTTGAAACAAGGAATTTCAGTGTGGATGAGAAAAGGTATCAAACAAAATCTAGAATCAAACTTAAGTTCATAGAAACTGAGGAAACCATTCACTTTTATCACAGCTGGTAGCTTAACTAACAATCAGATGGAAACCAATAACGATGTGGAGCTCGATTTTAATAACGTTGCGGCATGCATTAAAAGAATTAACTGAGAGATGTAGAGGAAGGTGAGGGAAGGGTGAATAAGGTCGATGCGGAGGTCATTAGAGGTGGAACACAGGCTCGGATTACCGAAGGAGATCGACCGTCTCCTTTTCAGAGAAACCATCCCGGTATTTGCCTTCAGCAAACCACTAAAAATCTAGATTTGAATCAGCAGACAGGGAACTGAGGCTAGGTGTACCAGAATATGAGTCCAGTGTCGTAACCTCTACGGCACCTCACAAGCCTTTCGATATTTACCAAAAGGAAAACACCCGGTAATGACGGCATAAGAAAACAGTTTAAAAAAATGAGAAATTTTTATCAAACTGGAAAGGGTAACCAAATTAATTTTACGCAGGAAAAAAAAAGTTCGTTTTACACGAGTGCATTGCACGACGATTAACCTGAAGCCTGTAAACGAAGTTGCAAAAAGAATGATATTGATTTACATTTTTAAACACTTTATTTCATTTATTTTAGACACACTTGCATAATAAGTTTTTAATGGCGATCGGTTTCGACTGTACATTCGCTGTCCTCACAATCCATTCATTTCAGACAGCATACAGCGTCCTTGATACTCACTTCATACGATTTCCAGCCATCTTATATGGTAATAGGTCAAAGAGAACCTTTTTTATGGAAGTTATTTTCGTGGTTTTTATATGTGCTCTTAGTTTTCGCGAATGAAGTAAATATGGTGTAACACATGTAGTTAATGGAGCTGTGTATACTTAATTACCAGAAACCTGTTACTCTGATTCCCACCGAGACTCGTTGAAATAATTCAGACAATGGAGTGGTTTGTGGCTTACAATGGTTACTGATCTACTCCACATTCAAGCACGAATATATATATATATATATATATATATATTATTTTTAATTCAAGGCCACAGCGTTACCGTTTGTAACATAGCAGCGACCAGCAACACAGGAACGGAGAGTCTTAGCCATAAAACCCAACCGGCAGCTGGCCGTCACAGAGAGTAAGTCGGAGTCATTCACTTAAGGTGGCCAATGGAACAGGTCGTCCCTTATAATTCTATATCCAGCAACATACATTACCTGGCAACATTGTAGGATGTTGAAGTGTATGTCATTCATCGCGAGCCATTACTGAGCTACATGTGTTAATGGTCTAGTGCTACCAGCATGGTAGCTCAGCATGCTCGGTCAGAGGGCTAGCTATCCTCTGTAATAATAATAAAAAAAAGAAAACTTAGTGTAATAGTCAACGATAAACTTCAAGGTGTGTCATGTGACATCCACCCAGACATGTTTGTGCTGGACTTGGTCAGGATGGGCAGGTGATCAGGAAGCGGGTCGTCCGGTGGTGTTAGCAGAAAACCTTCGAAAGAAAAGACTGCTTCCTGTCAGCAGTGGAGATTACAGTCCAGTCCGGATCTTGCTAGCAGGAAAGAGAGCGTTCTCAATACCCACATATTCTCACCAAGCCGTCCGGCGCGCCCCACGTGACCGTCCCCCAGTCATCCTATTGGCTCAAGATGGTTAAAATGGCTATGAGCACTATGGGACTTAACATCTGAGGTCATCAGTCCCCTAGAACTTGGAACTACTTAAACCTAACTAACCTAAGGACATCACACACGTCCATGCCCGAGGCAGGATTCGAACCTGCGACCGGCGTGGTCGCGCAGTTCCAGACTAAAGCGCCTAGAACAGCTCGGCCACAACCGCCGGCGCTAATATTGGTGGGCAGAGGGTGCTTCAGTGAGCGTTGTATGATTATATGATAGCAGAACAAACACTGGTAGCAGTCACTTCTGTAAAATATGTGGGAGTATGCGTACGGAGGCCGGCCGGAGTGGCCGAGGGTTCTAGGCGCTACAGTCTGGAACCGCGCGACCACTACGGTCGCAGGTTCGAATCCTGCCTCGGGCATGGATGTGTGTGATGTCCTTAAGTTAGTTAGGTTTAAGTAGTTCAAAGTTCTAGTAGACTGATGACCTCAGATGTTAAGTCCCATAGTGCTCAGAGCCATTTGAACCATTTCTTTATGCGTACGGAAAGATTTGAAGTGGAATGATCATATAAAATTAATTGTTGGTAAGGCGGGTGCCAGGTTGAGATTCATTGGGAGAGTCCTTAGAAAATTTAGTCCATCAACAAGGGAGGTGGCTTACAAAACATTCGTTCGACCTATACTTGAGTATTGCTCATCAGTGTGGGATCCGTACCAGGTCGGGCTAACAGAGGAGATAGAGAAGATCCAAAGAAGAGCTACGTGTTTCGTCACAGGGTTATTTGGTAAGCGTGATAGCGTTACGGAGATGTTTAGCGAACTCAAGTGGCTGACTCTGCAAGAGAGGCGCTCTGCATCGCGGTGTAGCTTGCTGTACAGGTTTCGAGAGGGTGCATTTCTGGATGAGATATCGAATATATTGAATATATTGCTTCCCCCTACTTATACCTCCCGAGGAGATCACGAATGTAAAATTAGAGAGATTCAAGCGCGCACGGAGGCTTTCCGGCAATCGTTCTTCCCGCAAACCATACGCGACTGGACCCGAAAAGGGAGGTAATGACAGTGGCACGTAAAGTGCCCTCCGTCACACACCGTTGGGTGGCTTGCGGAGTTTAAATGTAGATGTAGATGCAGATGCAGGGGTAATCAAAATAGCGTCCCTATTCAGGGGTACTACCGTTGGACGATGTTCACCTGGACTGAGCGTGGTTGTTACACAAAACTTGCGGTACCATGCCGGCCCAGGCTCAGCCATTGTCTTACCAAAGAGGCAGTACAGTATATCATATGAAACACAATTAAAAAGACAAATTCGAAAAAATTTTAAAATCAGTTTCTCCACTCAATAAATCTCCTCACCACGCAGAGACCAAACGACGAGAACATCGATGAACAAAATGAAGAAAAAATGTGATTAGGGGTACAAGTGTGTACAGCAGTCTGGACCACCACCTCTGAAGGTCTCGCTGTATGGTGGTACAACATGCAACGTGTGGTTTTCATGAGCAATAAAAAGGGCAGAAATGATGTTTATGTTAATCTCTATTGTAATTTTCTGCACAGGGTCAGGGACTCTCGGAACCGAGGTGATGCAAAACTTTTTTTGATGTGTGTATATTTGACATGAATTAATGCGACCACATAACATTGACTAAAGAAAGGATACCATGAAAGCTTTTTAACACATACCGGATGATCAAAAAGTCAGTATAAATTTGAAAACTTAATAAACCACGGAAAAATGTAGATAGAGAGGTAAAAATTGACACACATGCTTGGAATGACATGGGGTTTTATTAGAACCAAAAAAAACAAAATTCACAAAATGTCCAACAGATGGCGCTGGACAGCAAAACGTCAGTGACTCCGCATGACAATCGTGTATAAAAGGAGCTGTAACGAGAGAGAGAATCTGATGCGCCAGCAGTCGCAGCATGTTGACGTTACCTGAAAAGGCGCTTTTAGTGAAGCTGTATTATCAGAATGCGGAATGTGCTAGTTTAACGTTACGATTCTATCGCCACAGGAAGGGGATTCAGACGGGTAGAGGTCCATTGACAAGTGCAGCTGTGGCGAGAATGATTTCGAAGTTCGAAGCCATGGGTTGTTTCGACCATAGACCCAGTAGTGGCCGATCGAGCAAAAGGCGTAATGCTGCGGAGACAGTTCAGGAAGAAATGGAGACTGTAGCGGGTTCGTCTATGCACGGGGATATCAGCGCTCGTGCAGGCGCACGTCGCACCGGTATTCCATATACTACTGTTTGGTTGGCACTTAGGCGTACCCTCCGATGCTATCCGAACAAAATCCATCGGCATCATGAAATGGCGCTTTAGGGAAGCGGAGGGCATTTGCGGTGTGGGCGTTTCAGAAGACGGCGGAAGATGACGATTGGTTGAGTAACGTGTTGTGGATCGACGAAGCTCACTTCACGCTCCGAGGGTCTGTCAACGCCCACAACTGCAGAATTTGGGCTACCGAAAATCGTAGAACTGTCGTGGAAACTCCATTGCACGACGAGAAAGTCACGGTATGGGTTGGATTTACCACATCTACAGTTATCGGGTCTTTTTTCTTCGAGGAAATGCGTGATTCTGGTTTTGTAACTGCTACCGTGACGGGTGAGAGGTACGCCGATGTGTTACAGAATCGCATCCGCAGCCTGGCTGATAAACACCTGCTAGAATGTACGATGTTTATGCAGGATGGCGCTTCACCCCATATTGCAAGATCTCTTGCACGCGTCGTTTGGTGATGACTGTGTGGTCAGCCGCGACTTTCGTCATGCTTGGCCTCCCAGGTCCCCAGACCTCAGTCCGTGCGATTATTGGCTTTGGGGTTACCTGAAGTCGCAAGTGTATCGTGATCGACCGATATATCTAGGGATGCTGAAAGACTACATCCGACGCCAATGCCTCACCATAACTCCGGACATGCTTTACAGTGCTGTTCACAACATTATTCCTCGACTACAGCTATTGTTGAGGAATGATGGTGGACATATTGAGCATTTCCTATAAAGAACATCATCTTTGCTTTGTCTTACTTTGTTATGCTAATTATTGCTATTCTGATCTGATGAAGCGCCATCTGTCGGACATTTTTTGAACTTTTGTATTTTATCGGTTCTAATAAAACCCCACGTCATTCCAAGCATGTGTGTCAATTTGTACCTCTCTATCTACATTATTCCGTGATTTATTCAGTTTTCAAATTTATACTGACTTTTTGATCACCCGGTATATCAATACTAGTATTGTCTTGAAAATCAATTATACGAAACATGTCAGCCATAAAATGTTGGGCGGCTGAGTGATAGTTGTTGGACTTCCAGGACGGGAACTGAATTATCCTGCTAAGTTCGCTAGCTATTAACGTGTACTTTTGATGAAATATTCTGAATCATACGAGCGTAATAAGTGAAGTGAGTTTTAGATTGCAAGAGGGTTATTTTACGAGCAAATTAATATGTCCTTGCTTCTTTCTACATTCGTCTCTACTGTTCACGTTCCTGACGCCTCACTAGTTGCCAATGGTTTATTTTCAACGACTTTTTGAGACTACGTTTTCTGTCATTGAGTGTATTTTCGTGTACAGCAGCCATTCTTAATTGGAACTTTGTATCTTACACAGACTCTTATGTGCATTGTGCATATCGCATTGTTCTCAAGAAAAATATTTTCTACGTTTCTAATTATGAAAAAGATGTTTTTTCTACCCTTGATGTTGACAGTATAAACACTAGAGATGCTTCAAAAGTGTGTATCATGTCTGGTGATGAGCTTTTTAGTTTTCAGTACGTTTAAGACAGAAAACCACAAATAACTGTGACAGTTATTGATGTATGATGTTTACTGCGCAGTCGGTGCATCTGAGTATTATTATTAACTAAGCTCTAGTCCTTGGACCTAGTTACAGAAATGCGAATAAGACTCATTGAGAAATCGTTTCCTATTCCAACCCTTCGCGGCCACGTCTTTGAGTCAAATCCGTCTTCACTGTGCAGCCTGCTCTGGAGACACATTAGCTGCTGTTCCTCATGCCGGTAGTATTACTAACTGTTGGCAAAAACGCCGGATATGTTTGGCAGCTCTGTGGACGACGAGTTACTTCCTGGATGGCACAGAATTATCCAGCTAAGTTCACTTGATCTATTCGTATCATTTTCATCGAATAATCTGAGTGATTTGCATGTAAGGTGCGAAATTATGTTACGAATTTATGGTCATAATTGCAATTAATTTCGTCTTTTACGTTGCGATTTAGCTGTCGTAACTACCGCAGAGGCAATAAGGGTGAGACAAATGCGGTTGCTCTTCACTGGCTCTGTGGTAATGTGGTCGCTTTTGAAGCAAAGGTTGCTTTGGCTTGCGCTACCAGTCTCACTGAAGGCCAGAATTTCATCAGTTTTGTGACAGAGCTACAGGCAGTCGTACATAAAAATCAATAAGGCAATCTTATTCATGTTATTTCTGAACAGCCACATTTCTGTATTACTCGAGAGTGACATGGGACAGGGAGTAAACATAGACCAGTAAAAACCTTTCAATGGTGTTGAGCCACAGACATACCATACTTTTTAAAAGAGTATTCCTCCTTTTGACTGTGTGTTACTATATTTATCTCTTGTACTATCTAGATTTCGGCTTTTATGCCATTATCAAGACCATTACTATGCCATATCTATTAGGACAGTCCAAAGCAGGTAAACAAGACTCTTGTCTTGTTTACCTGCTTTGGATTGCCTTAACAGATATGACATAACAATGGTCTAATTACGTTTAGGAGTGTACTTGATAATGGCATAAAAGACGAAATATAGGTACTATAAAAGCTAAGTACAGTACTGCGCATCAAATGGCGGTTTACTCTTTTAAAAAATAAACATAGACCGTTTCTAAGTCCAATGTATGCAATGTCTTGCTAATTCACACTAACATAAGCTTATTCGTGCTACAGATACCTGATGTTTCATTACAACAGACTTTCTGTGATTGGTTTCTGCGGTTAGCAACATTTCATTAGCATTACTACAGTGCGTAACCTAATAGCGTTTTCCATTATTTTACATCAGAGACACATTAATCATCAACACTCTCTTCCCTTACATTATCTAAAACAGTCTGACAAACCGAGCGAGATGGTGCAGTAGTTGGCACACTGGACTCGCATTCGGGAGGACGTCTAAAAAGGTATTTCTTTGACAGTTGTTCGAGATGGAGCAAGAATCTTAAACAATTGAGGGTATAAAGCCAAGGAATATGTGTGTGAGGGATGACTTTTTAAAACAAACACCTTGGTAGTTTTGTTTGTGGCACCTTTGACGTGCATTATCTTATAGTAGAAACAAGTGATGAAATATTGTAAGTTGTTTTTCTTACACTGCGAAAAACGTATTTTCGTCATTTTTTTCGTTGCTTCAAAATTAATGTAGCTATGTTCCGACTATGCAACAAAATGAAAGGCAGTTTGCATTGTGTCATACACGTTTCACTTCTTTTATTTATGAAGCATTTTCAGTGGTCTGTAATACATGTTTCTTTTTATATATACAATGAATTTATTATGTAGTAGTTACATTATGTTACTATGCTAAATTTTGTCATGTTTCTTTCTTGTTTTTCAGATTAGAAACAACTTTTGTGGCACAAATTTCGTGTGGCTAAATTATGGTTTGGCGTTTCAGTGTTATTAGCCCATATTTCTGCTTCTAGAAATGTGTCCATTCAGTCCCCATGCTCCAGTTGACTGATTTCCTGCGTTTTCACACCCACATTTATTGCTATAGATCACTTGCGCTTTTCATTTTGTGATTAACATGTGTGTGTTCACGGTGGGTAGTGTTGCCAGCTGACTTTGTGTGTTTATCTTTCGACTTTTGTTTGTGCCACATGTTTGGTTTTATATTTTTCATTTGTTTTCTGTGTGTGGGGGGGGGGGGGGCTTGGGGGGGTGTATTTTGTTATGTGTTACTATGTCGCCCTTTTTTTCATTTAAATAAAGCCCTCACAACGAACGACACATTCAGTACATACGCACGCGCGCGCACACACACACATGCACATACACACACACACACACACACACACACACACACACACACACACACACACACCCACACAAAACAAATGAAAAATATCAAACCACACACACAACACAAACAAAAGTCAAAAGATAAAGACACAGCGACAGTTGGCAATATACACTGTAAACACACACATGTTAATCACAAAATGAAAAGTGCACGTGATCTGAAGTAACAAATGTCGGTGAAAAACGGACGGACATCGGCCAACTGGAGCACGGTGACCAAATGAAGACGTCTCCAGAACCAGACATATGGACTAACAACACTGGAAATCGTAAGTAACACCAAACGATAATTTACCCACACGAAATTCGTGTTACAAAAGTTGTTTCTAACCTGAAAAACAAGAGAAAAACATGATAAAATGTAACACACTAATATACTGTAACTACTACATAATACATTTATTGTATGTATAAAAGGAAACATGTATTACAGGCCACTGAAGATGCTCTGTAAGGAAAAGAAGCGAAACGCGTATGGCAAAGAACAAACAGCTTTTCATTTAATTACATAGGTGGAACATACCTCCATGAAGTGTTTTATTTATTAGCAACAAAATTTGCTACTGACACGCCCCTGGGGAGGAGATTGTATTGCGCAAAACCCTTTTTCAGGCACCGAATGCAATGTATTAGCCTATGTTGAGACCGCTCTTTGCTCGATTAGCATATGTTGGCTTTCGGGTCGTGCCCAATGAACCATCTCAGTAATGGCAAAACGAGACGAACGTATGTGGGAGACGATTTTCTTGTCAGTTACGACGATACTAACATAAGGACCACAAACCAGCCAGTCACAAGTGAAGAAAACCTCCGACCAGGCAGGGAATCGAACCCGGTCCCTTCGGATAGCAATAAGCCATGCTGAACGTGCAGCTACCGAGGTGGACTAATTTATATAAACTCATCATAACTCATCACCAGTAACATAGGAATTTTCAGTGAGACAACTGATGAAGTTCAACCAAAAATGCAGCAATAATCATCCCATGACTTTTGTTGCATTGAATTAAAGAAAGCAGTGCTCCTACACCCGAATTATGAACCTTTACTACTGAATGCAAATGTCGCACGATATTTAAATGCTCGCAGTTAATCACATATGTCTGTCATCCAGGCTTCCTGAATGTGGAAAGTCAATCATGCAAGAACAATCTTTCTAGAAACAATAAAATCCTTTTCTGACTTGTTTCCCAAAAGTGCACGCTCCACACACAGTGCAGAGGTTCCGACTTGCCTCTCTTGCATTCACCCCTCTATTAAACACATAGCGAATAATATGTCACTAATGTTACAGCTTTTCCACTTGCGATTCTATTTTACATCTCTCGAACAGTGTTAGTGTTGTGTACATAGTTCCACGTAGTCAGCGCGTACACAACTTTCCCACTAGAGCGCGCCCCGCTAAGCACAACAGCACAGGTGCAGCGCTCGTCCGTCTCCGCACTACGAGATGGCGCTGCCTTAGAGACGGACCAAAGTCTGCTTCCGCCGATCTGCGTATTAATATGTAACGCAGCCAATGAGATTGCTGCTAACGTAGAACCTTTTCTCCTCGCGGATCACACTCGCGTAGTGATACCTGAACGCGCGAGGTATTATAACGAGTGTACAGACCTCCGATTAGTGTCTGCTTTTTCTTAGCGTCATCATCCCTCTGTTCTTTGTTTTAAGTTCCACGATTTCTTTTCGCCATGTTACTCTTTAAGTCTCTGACTTTATCGCCTGTTTTTATTATTTATTCTCTTCATCTTTCTAACGAAATCTGTAGGCTGAAGAGCGGCATACTAAGCTGCTGCCAGACCGCCCCCTTCGGGGGGAATTGAAATTCAATAAAGGAAAAAAAAAACTCCGATTAGTCAGTCTGCATTAGTCTGTACCAGTCTGCATTTATCTGCACCAGTCTGTACCAGTCTGCATTTATCTGTACCAGTCTATAGTCAAGTTTCAATCTGCGCCTAATAAGATTATCATATACCTGTACATAGCCATGAAGAGAAATGTTTAGACACTTTGTCAAGTATCAGAAACATGTGAGAATAAGATTAACGTACCAAGACCAAAGGAACTTCAGATTGTCAATTGTAAATAGCATCCATAATCAAGTTACATAAGGTTTATGCTTGTTACTATTTTAATAAATGTGTGTGAAAATTAATCAAGTTCTGTTTAAAGTTGGTCACTGTCAATCTGCTACTCTAAGCGTGCAAGTGGCATTTCTATCGTCTGACCTAACGGCAGAAGATAAACACGCCACAATAAGACCATGAGCCATATTGCTGACACTCGCCTACTTCGTTAGAGCGACAAGTCAAATAATCTGATGGTGTGTGCACCGAAGGTCTTACAGTACGCACACCACAGTTAGTAAGTTTCAAACATGCAAAATCCAATAAGTAACTGCAAGATAAATACCAGAATTACAAATAAGAAAATGGCAATTAATAATACACTCACAGCACCGTGCACTGTTCATTTGGTCGGACGGCGTCTGGCGTTAGGAGGCGGATGGCGTGTAGCGCGTGGCCACTGTAGGACGAGGAAACTCTCGAGCGAGAACCGTTCTGCTGTTTGGAGGAATTACTTCTGGAAGTTTTTGCTATTACTGGTGGGTTAGACAGTGAAGCGAGTTATCTGTGAGGTTTCATCAGCCATAATTTCAACAGACACCAGAAATACAATTTAGAAAAATAAGACATCGAGGGGTCTCGAAGCCACTACTTTATATCTGCATTACGCTACATTTATAATTTTTTTTTCAGTTTGTTCGTCTTTGCTCTTGTCATTTGGTATGGGCGGACGTCACGAGACCCCTTGAAACTCATCGTTGAATATTTCACTAAGTTTTCTTTTTTTTTTCATTACAGAACACGCCGAGCTACCATGCCGTTGTCACTAGGCCACTAACACACACAGCTCCGTAACGGCTCGCGAAGAGTAACGGTGCTTCCTCCATGCACTTCTATATCCTACAATGTTGCTAGATCGTGCATATATCCAGCCTTTTTTCCCTGTGTGTGTGTGGCGTGAGCGCTCGAAGTGCTACCGTTTTCGTGGATGGACCTCTGTGTTTGAGGTAGATGGGTAATATTATCTTTATTTGCTCATCGTAAGGCCTGTGGGCTGTTTGCTCTTGAGCCCTTACATTATGTTAGTTCTTCCATAGGTTGCATGTCACTGAGGAACTCCTGTGGTAGCACAAGGCAGTCGAGCCCGGTGTCAGGATGGACAGAGGCTATGTATTCCAGATGACGAGAGGTGGAACGTAAAGCCTAACTTTTCTTGATGAATCTCTGTGTGGACTGGGCGATAGAGACCTGGATCGTTCGTCGTGAAGGTCTCGAAATCTCACCCATCTGGGTGCATGTAGGATTATGTAGAGGAAGCGGTTTTGCTGGTTTTGAATGGGCTTGAGATGTGAGATACTGGTTGTTCCCCCACGTAGAACACCTGTTGAGTACTGCTGGGAGGACTGTTTCTCAGTATATTTGAAACTTATTGCATGGCTGCATGTTTGTACTTGTTAATGGGGGTTGGAGTTAGTCGATGAGCCGTAAAATCTTCTGTCGTTTGCCCTAAATGTTAATGTTAAACAGTAGCTTAGCATCAAGTATGACACCAAAGTACTTGAAATGGTTGGCCCAATAGATGTTTCAGTCGTTGAGGATCCGTCTGCTGCATAGCAGTGGATGCTTCTGAGTAAAATTTATTGCTTTGGTGGCATTGAGGGAGATCAAGTTTTCTTTGGTGCATCGCTCAATGACTGTCAGTTGCCCTTGTAAGCGTGAGACAGGTGCAGTCACTCGTCGACCACCGGTGAGAAGGGCCGCATCATCAGTGAACTGAGCAAGTATCACCTGTGGTAAGGTTGAGAGATTGTTCACATCTATAAAGAAGAACAGTGGTAAGAGGACTGACCCCTATGGAATCCTGGCGGAAAGCTGTTTGAGACTGGAACGCTGCCCATCGATTTTTTACCCAAAATTCTCCAGTGTTGAAGAAAACTATCGATAAGTGGTATATAGTAAAATGGTAAAGTTCGTCGGTTCCAGAGCTTGAGCAGTAATTTATTGTTCCACACTCTATCAAAGGCTTTCTGCACATCTAGATATTTTCCCATTGTGTAGCTGGAGATATTTAAATTATAAGCTATATATTCTGAGATGCAGAGCAGCTCCAGGTCATCCGACAGTGTGGGCTGGAATGCAGACTGGTCCAGGCGAAAAATGTCGTTTTCCAAGACAGATTCTTCTGAACTGTTCGTCCGACGATCTTCGAAAGTGTCGACAGCAGGCTAACTGGTCGGTACTTGGCAGATTGTGTGATGTTGGTGATGATGGTTTTGGTGATGGCACGACCCGAACTGTCTTCCATTCGGATTTGAAGTATCCTAGCAGCATCCAGTTTTTGTAGATGCAGATAAGCAGTATCGGTGGCTTCCGTGGGATATGCTTCAATTGCTCGTTAGTTATCCCATCTGGACCAGCAGTGGAATCATTTTCTAATCGGTTGATGAACTTCTTCACTTCTGCTGGTGTAGTGAGCTCGGGCATTGGGAACCTAGGTGTATCTCGAATTTTTGTGCCTGATGTCTGCTCTGATTTGCTTCTTCATTGGTCTTGTCCAGTACCAAGTTGTTTTGTGTCTCATATGTGCGGGCAGTGTCATACGGCTGGCCAGCAGGGCTCTGAATGGCTACCGTTGGAGGATTCTGGTTGCGCAACGTCCTCACGACGGTCCATTCGTTTTTCAATTGCAGCATTAAGATGGCCGTTTTGAACAGAATTCTGAGGGATGGCCAGTTATATTGACCGACTTAAGTGAATGACTGACAAAGTCTCTGCGGCATCCAGCTGGCGGCCTGGTTTTATGTCTGAAACTATGTGTCGACCCACCTTACTCAGGCCTTAAAAACTAACTAGCACACAAATAGATTGCGCAAAATTCTGTCATCTGCTTCAAATCGTGCCACATGCTACATAAACCTAATCATCACAACGCTTTTCTGCTTGTCAGTTACTGGGTGGATTCACGTAAGATAGCAGCGTCCCCTTTGAAGTACATTTAAGTAAAGTATGAATACAAGGAATCACCTTTCTATTAAATCATTAAGTAACACAGCTTGCTTATTAAGAAATCAATGGATTATTTCTCATAAACGTGAACTCATATTACAATCTAGTGCTGGAAATCTGTTGATACTACTCGTTACAAAACCAAACCTCTATCGTCGTAAACGTAATCCAGTACGATTCACACAGAACAGACTTGCACTTCTTGTCACTTTTAACATGGGAGAATGGAAGATGTTATATACTGAAGAGCCAAAGCAACTGGTACACCTCCCGAATATGGTGCAGGCCCCCCACGAGCACGCCGGCCGTGGTAGCCAAGCGGTTAAAGGCGCTACAGTCTGGAACCGCGCGACCGCTACGGTCGCAGGTTCGAATCCTGCCTCGGGCATGGATGTGTGTGATGTCCTTAGGTTAGTTAGGTTTAAGTAGTTCTAAGTTCTAGGGGACTGATGACCTTAGAAGTTAAGTCCCATAGTGCTCAGAGCCATTTGAACCATTTGAACCCACGAGCACGCAGAAGTGCGCAACACGACGTAGCATGTCTGACGTAGTGCTGGGAGGGTGGGGGGGGGGGGGGGTACTGACACCATGAATCCTGCAGTGCTTTTCATAAATCCGTAAGAGTACGACGGGGTGGACATCTCTTCTGAACTGAACGTTGCAAGGCATCCCGGATATGCTCAGTAATGTTCATGTCTGGGTAGTTTGGTGGCCAGCGGTAGTGTTTCAACTCAGAAGTGTGTTCCCGGAGCCACCATGTAGCAATTCTGGATGTATAGGTTGTCGCATTGTCCTGCTAGAATTGCCCAAGTCCGTCGGGCACAATGGACGTGTATGCATGCAGGTGATCGGGCAGGATGTGTCACCTGTCGTATCTAGACGTATCAGGAGTTCCATATCACTCCAACTGCACGCGCCCCACACCATTACAGAGCCTCCACCAACTTGAACAGTCATCTACAAACATGCAGGGTTCATGGTTTCATGAGGTTTTCATACCCGTACGCATCCATCCGCTCGACACAATTTGAAACGAGACTCGTCCGACTAGGCAACATGTTTCCATTCAGCAACAGTCTGGTGTCGGTATTGACGGGCCCAGACGTGGCGTAAAGCTTTGTGTCGTGCAGTCATCAAGGGTACACGAGTGGTCCTTCGGCTCCGAAAACCCGTGTCGATGATGTTACGTTGAATGGTTCGCACGCTGACACTTGTCGGTTGCCCAGCACTGAAGTCTGCATCAATGAGCGGAAATATAGCACTAAATTGAACGATTCTCTTGAGTCGTCGTCGGTCCCGTTCCTGCAGGGTCTTTTTCCGATGTCTGAGATTTAATGTTTTACCAGTTTCGTGATACTCACGGTAGCCTCATGAAATGGTCATATGGCAAAATCCCCACAATATTGCTACTTCGGAGAGGCTGTGTCCCATCGCTCGTGCGCCGACAATAACACCACTTTCAAACTCTCTTAAATCTTGATAACCTGCCATTGTAGCAGCCGTAGCCGACCTAACAACTAAGCTAGGTAATTGTTGTCTTAAATAGGCGTTGCCGACCACAGCGCCGTCTTCTGCCTGTTTACATATCTCTGTGTTTGAGTACTCATGCTTATACCAGTTTCTTCTGCACTTCATTGTAGAATGAAACAAGCTTAAAACGACGCAGAAAACATTCTCCAAATGATCAGTAGTTCACAATCTCGTCAAGCCTACAGCACTACATATTACTGTACAGAAGGGCATCAGAGCACGGAACAATACAAATGCGTGATCTGAGCAACATCAAACTGTAAAACATTCTTCAAAAATGGTTCAAATGGCTCTGAGCACTATGGGACTTAACTGCTGTGGTCATCAGTCCCCTAGAACTTAGAACTACTTAAACCTAACTAACCTAAGGACATCACATACATCCATGCCCAAGGCAGGATTCGAACCTGCGACCGTAGCGGTCACGCGGCTCCAGACTGTAGCGCCTAGAACCGCACGGCCACTCCGGCCGGCAAAACATTCTTCAACGTAGCGTATAAATTAGAATAATCTTAAGTCATCATACATAACGAAATGGCGGTTAAAAACCACGGCTGACCGTGAAACAAAAGTAAATTCATTAAAACAGCATTCTCTCTCAAGTTTAAGTGTATAAACCAGACGTGTCTTAAGACTTCAAGACATTGAAAAACGAATGTAATGAAGCTCCCTGACGACCGAGGAGCTACTGTAATGCGACTGTGATGTGACAGTAATGGCTGACTTCCTTGCGAACAAGGAACAACGTGGCATTCTCAGTCATTCACGGACGTGATTGACCGATGGCCAACAGCTTAGCATAGACTGATTTTTGGATGCAGTGGCTGAGCAAAGTGTTTGCTGATGTATGAGAATCCATGTATATTGAAGTTAGCTACGTCAGTATCTTAGAGATAGCTGTAAAATAAATATTACTGGTCTTTAAAATGGAAAATAGGTGCGGAAATGAAAGAGCCAACAAACATTTAATTTTTCAAGAGGCTTTGCATGATAATGGCATCATCATAATTGCACTTGTACTTGACAAAGAGGGACCTGTGCCTGCCACAAGCAGGTTTACTACGAGGCCGCTTGCTATGGCGATCATGTGGTTGTATAATGTCACTTTACATTAGATACTTGGTACTTGACATGACAACAGTGTGAAGAAATTCCGTCTAACCAACCCAAGAACAAATTATCGCTCACCTCTCCATGAAGCAATTTTTTTTAATCGTATAAAAGGAATATTTCTTTCTGTAAGGAGGCTCCTGACGTGTGTCACGGTGACTCAATCTTTACGCACAGTCTTTCAAACGTGAGTGTTGAGAATGTTAACTTCCTTGGCTTATCAGGAGACATATAATTACTTTGCATTTTACATTATTTTAAAAATCACCATATTACAATAACTTAGATGAAAGCTGAATCTTAGCGAAATTTGCTTACGTAAAGTCTTATGGAAGGAGAGGGGCCGGTGGATGAAGAATCTCGTTTTCTCTGGCCCTCATCTGAGGCTTCTCATTTCTAACCACGTCACGATGTACTGTGTAGAGTTGTATGCGATATTGACAGTTACGGAGCATACGAGTCGTGGTCACCACAATAGATCTGTCGGCCACGGTTCTCTCAGTATCTTCTCAGCGATCCATTTGGTACACAGGATGTACCACAATTAACACCGAAAACTGGCACGAGTGAAAGTATAACACAATAGAAGCAAAAGCTTTTCTTTGCCGCTGTGTGGATATGAGTCGCCTCTGACTACAGTTTGAAATATTGTCCTAGTTAGAACGAACTTATCTGAAATGTAAACTTTTCGAATTAAGTCGACATCTAAGTGGATTCCAATTTCACCCACTGTCTAACTTAACAATAAATACAGTACATTACGTTTCACTATTTAACTGTACACCCGTACTTGCGAATGGAAACGTTTCGCGTGTAATCATAGTATTTGAAAGCAGCAGTTCACTCGTCTCTGCAGTGTGTTACAAATCCTTTTCAAACCCTGTGATCATCTCGTAAATCTTGACAAGGCTCTACATTTCACTGCTCCGCTATTAACCGGAGTGCTGTGCTCTTCACTTTAGAGATATCGTCAGACAGAAAAAAGAAAGAAAAAAAACAGATGACTGGTGTCACGTGATCTTGGAGGCTAAGATACAAGTCTTGCTCAGCTTATCGGTCTTGGACCACACCGGCGAGTTAAATATTGCGTTATATCAGTAAAACAAATCCACTCAAAGAAAGAGGAAAGAAAGAAAAAAGATGCACCACGAAGGAATTACCCGAATGGGACGGAAACCGATAGATGTGATGTACATGTGCACACCAACATATTATTATAATTTCAGAAAAGTTGTACAACGCATTCAAGATGAATCTCATTTACTGGAGTAGAAATGTATTTAGTGATAATTTCCGCTTCGAACTGATCTCCGATGACCAACAAAGACGTGTCTAGAGACGTCCTGGACAGCAACCTGACTGTCGCCCGCCATACGGTTCAACAACAAATCGAAATTGTATGTGATGCCATTTAGTTTCATGGCAGGACTCGTTTGGTTCTCATCCGTGGCGTCCTTACAGCGTAACTGTATGTCGACGATATTCTATGTCCCGTTTTGTTGCCCTCCATGGCAACCCATCCTGGGCTTACATTTCAGCAAGATAATACCCGTCCGTACACAGCAAGAGATTCTACTGCTTGTCTTCGCGCTTACCAAACCCGAAGTCGGCCAGCAATGTTGCCGCATCTCTCCCCAATTGAGAACATTTGGAGCATTATGGACAGGGCCTTCCAATCAGCTCGGGATTTTGACAATCTAATGTGCCAGTTGGACAGTTGGCACGATATCACGATAACTGCTTGCATGTGAGACAGAGCTGGACCAACGCGTTATTGACGTGCTCAGTTTGTGAAGCTCTTTATCTTGGATAATTACCCAGATTTTCTGAAAGTGCAAGCATTTTTTTGTCTATACATGAGCATTTTTTCTCTTTTCTTTCCGTCCCATTCGGATAATTGCTTCGTGGTGCGTTTATTTGGTTATTTATTTTTCGGTGCGTATTCACCTATTTTGCAACTGAATTGGTACCTGTAAAATTTCCACATTGTAAGGCATGTTGCAGCAACACTTTTGTAGGTGAAAAGTTTACCAAAATTACAGTAATCACTGAGTGTAGAAATCTCGTACAAACAGAGCGAGGTGTTACGATGGTTGACACTGGCTTCACATTTGGGAAGACGGTAGTTCAGGTCCCTTTCCGACAAGCCAGATTAAGGACTTCGTGGTTTCCTAAAATTGTTGAAGTGAAATATTTGGATGATTCCTTTGTCAATTTCGAGGTTGCACTGTCACTAATGACCCCGTCGTAGACGGAATCATTAATCTCAATCTTTCTTCCCTCCATGCATCGTTGGCTAACCACTGTAGTGCTTGGTATATCTGATGTCTCTCCTAGGCCTCCTGCTCTGACAGCTCACTCAAGACTCAGACCATTTTACCAGAGAATTTACTATCTATCTGATTCCATAGCTCACCAGATCGTAAATATCGTATGTCTCGATTGAAGATTTCCCTTTTTTTCTCAGCCACAGACCCAGTACATTAATTTGCTTTCGAGATGATACCAGGTCCCATCCCCCCCTCCCCCACCACCACCACCACCACCACTACCACCACCACCACCACCACTGCTCAATCTAGTTTCTTAGTGCATCTGGTCTGGTACGGCATGATGTAACTATGTGGGCATTGATTTGTGTCCCGCCTCTTGCGTCTCTTCGAAGAGGATTGACATATACACCATTAAAATTCCTGTGGCAGTTTACTTTTTTCTTGTCAGCTCAAATGCTCGCAAGAAATCACGGCAAGGACCTATGACTAATATCACCAAACCACACGGGAGCAGAGGTAGAGCGCCTTGCGTGGAACTCCTCCATCTCTTCATGGACTGTACAGCCCTATGAAAGCATTAAAGAATGCATCGCTGTACAGTGTATCCCTTTATGATCATGGGCTACAATGTATGTATTCTTAAGCGATCATATTGTCAAGGCGTAGCCATTATTATAGACTGTCCGTTATTATATATCTAAAATTACACCAACTAGTAGAGAGCGAAAGTATCTAGAGCAGCCACAGCTTTGCAGAATATTAGAATATATGTTTTGCTAGCAGAGTTTACTGAGAGATTGGGAACAAAATGAGAAATTTAGAAACGAGACCACATAAAGTGTTTTGTCCATCATAGATGAAAGATTTAAGTCAAAAAAATTTATTCGTCGTTTAACCTTACAGAAAGTTCAATGTGCTGCCTTGATGTGGCGCCGAGTTTCTGCCCCCTCACACTTATGTTTTGTTCAAATTCTACGCCTACGGCTTATGGGCGTCTCGATACGAAGCTGTAACCGTTAGAACGCTGTTAATAATACGTATATTGTTGTATCTGCGGTAGCAGAGACAAAACGCGAACGATATTCCTCACTCTGTTTTTATTGGGAAAGACCAAAAAACAAGAACATAGTTGATGTCGAGAAAGTAGTCGAAAGAAAACACGATTTAAGCAAGAAACAAAGTATGGATCTCACTTCGGATCGTGTAACAGTAGAACAACAGAACGTTTTTCTCGTTAAGTCTTTCGCTCGAGAAAGTCCATCAAGGGAAAGATGGCAACAAAACTACTCGGAAAGCGTCGACAGCGCATTAGCACAAAACTGACGAGGGAGACCAGACGAGCTTTACACGACGCTCTTGGGTCACAGTCCGAAGCTACCACTCCTGACAATCCGGGACTACCAGCAGATGAAGCGTGTGGATGTTCCGGTCGGGGTGACATCCCTACAAGTCCGGGCGGCGTGTCGAACTACCTTCTAGCCTTTTTTTGTGGGAGGTTGAAATACAGCTCCACCGGTGGCTCACGGTCTTACTGTCTTGGTGGATAGTAAAATTGTTCCATTCGACAATGATGTCGTTCCGAAGACATCTCTGGAGTGCACGTTGAAGATGTGGCGGTGGGACTTGTATTCCCATACCACCCTCTGACAGTGGAAGTTCAGGTCACAGGCAAATATTAAGTAACTACGAAGGACATTATGTATCAACAGTGGCGGTTTACGATTGTCGATAGCCATCGAGTGGTCAGGTCAACACTAACGCTTCATCAGTGGCCGTAACAGTGCTATCGTTAGCCATGGTCAGAATCGGAGTCCTCAAGGGTGGTGAGAGGTACAGGGTGTCTGTGCCAGTACCGGGGAGGCGTTGTGCCAATGTTTTGTAAGCCAGCGACCGCGTCGCGTAGGGCTTCTGCTTTGACATAGAGACGCCTTGTGTTCTCCGCATGGACGTTTTGAGAGTGGCCACGTCGGTTTCCTCGTGGAGGGTAGCTACCATCGTGATGGGAGGGGCATGCAGGCTCCACAGAAGCAGGCGCTGGAGTGTCTGCATACAGGGGGCACTAGTGCACGCAGTGCAGCCATGGGTGAGGGAAGAGTGGACAACCATACGGTACAGCTGGAGCTGGAGCTCGGTGTTAGATTAGATTAGATTAGTTTTTCGTTCCATAGATCCGTGCTGAGGAGATCCTCGTGGATGTGGAGCACGTCAATTTTTTTAGAGCTGAAATAACAATACTAATAGTATGAGTATATACAATACATCATTTTTTAAGCTGAAATAACAAGACTAATAGTATAAGTATATACAATACATCATTTGTTTCTATTAAAAAATTCGTCAATGGTGTAGAAGGAGTTGGCCACTAGTAAGTTTTTCAGGCTCCATTTAACCTGATCTTTATTTGTAACTAAATTTTTTATGTTTGCTGGCAAATTATTGAAGATGAGTGTTCCTGAGTAGTGGACCCCTTTTTGAACTAAAGTAAGTGCTTTTTAAGTCCTTGTGCAGATCATTTTTGCTCCTGGTATTGTATGTATAAACTGAGCTGTTTGTTGGAAAAAGAGATGTATTATTTAGGACAAACTTCATTAAGGAGTAAATATACTGAGAGGCAGTAGTTAGTATACCCAGTTCTTTGAAGAGGTTTCTACAGGACGTCCGTGAATTTACTCCACAAATAATACGTATTACACGCTTTTTGACTCTGAAAACTTTTGTTTGACTTGAAGAGTTACCCCAAAATATTATACCATATGACATTATGGAATGAAAGTAGGCAAAGTATGCAAGCTTTTTCATTTTTATGTCACCTATGTCTGCTAACACTCGAATTGCAAATACAGAGTTGTTAAGGCGTTTCTGCAGTTCTGTGGTGTGCTCCTCCCAACTGAATTTATTATCAAGTTGTAATCCCAGGAATTTAAGACTGTCAACCTCTTCTATCTGCTCTTCTTCATACTTTATGCATATGCTGGGTGGAAACCTCTTACAGGTTCTGAATTGCATATAGTGAGTCTTTTCGAAGCTTAATGTCAGTTCAAAAATGGCTCTGAGTACTATGGGACTTAACTGCTGAGGTCATCAGTCTCCTATAACTTAGAACTACTTAAACCTAACTAAACTAAGGACATCACTCACATCCATGTCCGAGGCAGGATTCGAACCTGCGACCGTAGCGGTAGAGCGGTTCCAGACTGTAGCGCCTAGAACCGCGCGGCCACACAGGCCGGCTTAATGTCAGTAAGTTGGCTTTAAGCCATTTATTAATGTCCGAGATTGTTCCCTGCTGGTGAACATTGGGTACAACGCTTTTATCAGCTTGAGTCATTTTTGGGTTACATATTCTGCATGGCGATGGAAGAGCAGATTTTTATCCATCCGGACACCTTGGTATTTGGTTCAAATGGCTCTGAGCAGTATGGGACTTAACTTCAGAGGTCATCAGTCCCCTAGAACTTAGAACTACTTAAACCTAACTAACCTAAGGACATCACACACAGCCATGCCCGAGGCAGGATTTGAACCTGCGACCGTAGTGGTCGCGCGGTTCCAGACTTTAGCGCCTAGAACCACTCGGCCTACGGCCGGCTGGTATTTGGTATCAGAGGACCATGGGACCTGGACGTCTGCAATAGTGATGTGGCGGAGGATGGCGCACCGATTAGTGAAGTAGATTGCCGTAGTTTTGGCGGCATTGAGGACAATCTTGTTGGAACGACACCAGGTCACTATCGCGTTCACCTGCCTTGGAGGCGAGCAATGAGCTGGTCTGTGTTGCGGTAGTTGGTATAGAGCGCCGTATCATCAGCGTATTGCGGCAGGTGGCAATGCTGGAGGACAGGCATATCGTTAACATAAATGTTAAAAAGTATGGGAGACAACACAGAGCCTAGAGGAGTACACATTGACATGGAAGTGCCTTCAAGCCGGTGGTGTGCTGGCTTATAAGGCCGGTTGGCGGATGGATCTTCCGCGAATATTTTCGACCACGAGAGTGGCGTAGGAAAATAGTCCGATTGTTGATCGCGACCTTTGGCTCTGCTGTCGATCCGCTGTGCTCGGGTAGTGGGCCCTAGCGGCCGTTAGCTGAGACAGGAGGCTGTATTTTCGTCTCCAGTAACGGCCTCGGTCGTACCGTAAATATCTGCTTTCTTTTCACTCTCTGTGATGAAGGCACCCCGAATCTGTACTCTGTCATGCGTGATGCCTATGCTGCAGGTGGACGCGACGGATGCCGCAGATATGAATTTAAGTTACAACGTCTTTATCGCCACAACCTCATTTTTACCTCGGTTATGAAGTAAATGGTGGGAAACACAAGGTTGGGGAACAGTACCGCCTGACTGAGCAGTTACTGTATAAGCAGGTTTCTTCGTTTCAGGGATAAATGCTTTAGGATGTGCCACAAGCTTGTCAAACCGAAGGGACTATTGACGAGTTCTCGATGCAGTATGAGAAAGCGACTAATTGACTGTAAAATTACTGTTACAATTTGCTGTTAATGTTTCTTAAGTAGCGAGTAGCCCTCAGGCACTTCTTAATACCACACTGTTTAAGTCATATTTTGTGTGTATTACACTACTGAAACTTTTCATTATCTATGCTTCAGACGCTACTGTTACGACATTAAATAAAATGTACTCCGCTGAAAGGCAGCTTGTCATGCTCTTATCGTGGGTGTAGCCTAGTGTTCACCTTATAGTGTTTATTCACTTTAAAGAGGAATATACAGTGCGAATATTAACTTAAGTAAGTGGTTACAAACTTTTTATTTTAGAAAGAACTATCCGTTGTTACAAGGATGTGACTTATGCATTCACATACGATCTGGGGGTGCTCTTTTCAGTTTCCTTTGGAATCGAAGTTGCCACTACCTTTTCACAAGTGTTCAATGTGACCTCCACTGGACACACGACAAACACCCAGGCGGTAGTCAAACTCTTCCCATATATTTGCTAGCATGTCCGACGTTAGTGCAACCTTGTTGTAGCTATGCGGGGTTTATGGAAGGGACGGTACATAGGTGGAGTCTTTCACTAAATTACACAAAACATCGTATACCGTGATACCAGGGGACCTTGGAGGTCAATAGTCCACGGTGAGATCTATTGCTGAGGCAGCTCATCGTTAAGAAACGCTCTTGCATGCAGGTTCCAGAGCTCTTGCGCTTCGTCTCGTTCAAAAATTAAATCTTCCGATTGTCCTCGAGATTGAGGAAAAAGCCATAACTCCAACATATGCAAGTATGTGACTCATCTAACCATCTTCGCCACAATGAGGAACAGGTCGCAAATATTTTTTTGGGAATTGACCCGAAATACATGATATTTTGGGGGCGATCTGTGGACTGCCCCTTGCATAAACTACCAGTCTCTTGAACCTACAGCAGTCATCGTCGAAAGCTTCGACTGTAAGACGTGCAGTGTCCCACAGCACATGAAAATCACGGCGCACAACTGTAACTGAATTGCAACTCCTGTACAGGAGATCGTAAACCATCATTTGTTGCTGTGCTATCGTCAGTCTCTAGTCGACGCACAAGAGATAACGAACGAGAAACCTGCACTAGGATGACTCCTATCGGCAGCTGCATAAACTACCACGTTAAAACTTCTAGTGTCGATGCATAAATTCAAATTTACCACATATGTCTGTCCTCATTCATGTTGAAGTTATAATTTTGTTGAATTGGGTGAATCTTTTGGAAATATGCTGTTCTTCCACACCGACATGTTTGCCATTAGCAACAGGCCTGTACCTATTGCAAAAAAGAAACACGTCTCTCACACTGTACCTGCAATAAACCGTACGAGACAAGAACTGCTATCCTTCACATGTGCAGGATTGAACGTATCATCGCGACTTATCAAACGTATCTGTGTACAAATAAAGCAGTAGGCTATGCTGTACGCAAAGGTTTCCTGACTGACTTTCAAACGAATAAATGTTTTTCGCATATCTTTGCTGGACTCCTCCTGATACAATAATACGAGGGTTCGCTCCCGAAA
The DNA here is from genome assembly GCF_021461385.2 of Schistocerca piceifrons. Lineage (NCBI taxonomy): Eukaryota > Metazoa > Arthropoda > Insecta > Orthoptera > Acrididae > Schistocerca > Schistocerca piceifrons. Next base: position 176,278,953 of record NC_060149.1, on the reverse strand, counting down.
TGGAAACCACTATGAAAATCCGACGAGGCTTTTCACAGACGTTTTGGGCAGTGTCTCTAGTATGCCCGTCGATGGCATCAAGACGTTCTTTTCAGTTGTGAGCGCACTGTGAGCGAGTAAGAGTGCCTAGAACAACAATGTCTCCCGACAAGTAGGAGGGCCCGCTGAGACGCTTCGCCTTAATGAATGCAGCCCACCTAACACAACCGCCTCGCCCTTCCTTCTTCATGGCAATTCTTAGCCACAATCTGCAGGGGCAGTGAAGACGCTCCTGCAGCCTTTTCTATGGGAAATGTTCGATCACCCACAACACAGCCCTAATTGGCTCGTCCTGAGTATCATCTCTGTTCACATGAAACGCTGGATACGAAGACAACACTTGGGCGCAGGATACGCGCTATACACCAGAGTAGAGTATTATCGAAAAGCACAGCCTTCTATGACGATGGTGTTTGAAATTTGGTATAACGCTCCGACAAATGTTCAAGTCGGAGCGGTGACTATGCAGAGAATTACCTGGAAGGTGTAGCTAAATGTGCAAAGAAAACAGTTTTGATTTTCACTGTGGCTTCCATTTCGCGACCGATTGTTCCTTACTTTCCTAGCAACCCTCGTAGTATGCGGTTCCAGTAAATATACAGCTCCTAGATAAACCGACTTCGTTATGGGCACAAAAAGTAGGGAAATGTTAGGAATACCATATAAAATTAATTTATTTTCTTAAGGGAGTATAAAACTACTGTCATACGGAATGAAACCCCATCTGGAATACGAACAAATTAATATTCTTTGAGAATGAGATTTTCATTCTGCAGTGGAGTGTGCGCTGATATGAAACTTCCTGGCAGATTAGAACTGTGTGCAGGATCGAGATTCGACCTTTGCCTTTGGCGGGCAAATGCTCTACCATCTGAACTACCCAAGCTCGACTCACGACCCTTCCCCACAGCTTCAATTCTGCCAGTACCTCGTCTCCAACCTTCCAAACTTCAGAGAAGCTCTTCTACAAACACAGTTTTAATCTACCAGGAAGTTTCATATTAGCGCATACTCCGCTGCACAGTGAAAATCTCATTTTGGAAACATCCTCAAGGCTGTGGTTAAGCCATGTCTCTGCAATATCCTTTCTTCCAGGAGTGCTAGTTCTGCAGGTTCGCAGAAGAGCTTCTGTGAGGTTTGGAAGGTAGGAGACGAGATACTGGCAGAACTGAAGCTGTGGAGACGAGTCGTGAGTCATGCTTGGATAGCTCAGATGGTAGAGCACTTGCCCGCAATAGGCAAAGGTTCGGCACACAGTTTTAATCTGCCAGGAAGTTTCAGTATTCTTTGAGGTGGGGGTACACACAGTGCACTTTTAAATGCAGCTTTCCTTTTGTAAAACACATCAGTAACTCAGAGATTTTATATCTGCTTAACTTTTCCAGTTCTTAATGTTTACTGAGAGGAAAATTTTTATTTTGCAGAGATTACCTGCGGTTCTCCGGACCAGTATCCCCACGCCGAGGGCGAGACTACTAACGGGTCGTCAGCTATAAATGCTACTGCTGAATATAGGTGTGACTATGGCTACATGATGTCTAAAGGTAGGTTTCCGCCACTTGCATCGCAGAGCAGACTTATATTAGTCGACCACAATACTATTGCACCTGGGATCGAAGGTACTTCGGTCAGTTTATCGTGAGCCAGCGCGTAACAGTGGTTGATACTATGTGCATAACTGCTCTGAAAGCATTGACAGAGCAATACGTTTTCCGTAGTCACCACTGTATTTATATACACTAACGTCACGACATGTTTATGATATCTGCCAAGTGCAATAATTCCGTGGTCGGGTAATAGATCTGCTTTTTGTTGTACCTTTATCCCACGTATGTTATGTACAGACATTGTTTTCTGCACAGATTTATAACACGCAGCTACTCTGTAATCCCAACGTTTTCAGTACACTCTTGGAGGTGTGATAATACAGGTAACAGGCACTTTTTGCACCAAACAGTAAATCAGAGTACGCTCAGGAAATTATTGGAACTTCCTCCTCATCATCATCATCAGGAATCGGCTGTTACCTGTATCCACTCGGCCTGTAGTTCAGGATCTCCTGGGAGTTCTGTGATTTTCACATGAGGTATTGTCTTCAATCTTCACGGCATTTTTAAATTTTTGCGTTCATGTTGAAAATATTTAATTTTATTCCAATATCTTCATCTCTAATCATGTCTCTTGTTGTGCAGCTTTTAGTCTTCCTTAGGAACTTTATCTCTGCTGTTTGAATTTTACCGTCTTGTTTTCTTTTTCTTTTTCGTGGTAACCAACTCTGGCTTCCATAAAATATCACAGGAACCGCCATCGCTTTACAGAATTTCTTAATGGTCTCTTTTTGTACTTTAAGGCCCAATCTTCTGCAACTGACACCACAGACAGCGTGTATTTTGTGTACTTTCTTTTCAATATCAGAGTCAAAATCAAAGTTTATAGCCAAGCCTAAATACGAGATTTGGGAGACTTGTTCTAAAAATGAGGTCTACAAAACAGTTATTGATCTGAATGGATATTTCCTTCGAAATGCCATTATGTACGTTGTATTACTAGAAATTTTAAAGTTGCATTTTTGGTGTAGTCCATTCGGCTGGTATATTGAGCTTTGGAAGTCATCTTCATTCTTTTGAACAATAACGACGTCATTTCCAAACAAAAGTACATTCATGTACGCCTCAGTCGTTATCTTAATTCTTTCGTTTACTTTATCTTTCAAATTACGAAGAATGAAGTCAATGTAAATATTAAAAGTAGGTGATAGTCTACACCATTGGCAAACATCTTCGTTAATAATTATTTTTCTGATCGATTTCTACCTGTATTTATTAAAATGCGTGTATTTTCCTAAAGACTTTTCACTACCTCTATCACGTGATAAGGATATCCATATTCATATTTAATCTTCCATAGTCCATCACCGCTGCTGGAGCATATTTCTATGAAATAATATGCACTTAGCAGGTGCTGAATGTCAGTTGAGTCCCCATCCAAAAGGTACCGTTTTAGCATATTTCTTACGCCTGTTATCTCGGGCGCTAAATCATGTTCTGAACTGATCCATTACAAATGGTTTGTGAAAGCCAGCGACTGTGAAAACAAATGGTTTGTTTGTAAATAACTTTCCTGCTACCAGTCATGACCTTCTTTTATGTGTATTTCAGACGACACCTTTTGGGAAATGATTGCCATTTTCAAGAGCGTTTTTCTCTATATACAATGCCATTTTTTGGTAATGTTTTTGGTGTGTGAGGTTTTGCACTGCTCTGTTGCCTTTACTGCCAAAAATTAAGAACCCACCATTTTAAGTTGATTATCTAGCCTAATGTGTGGTTACTGGCGAAATTTGGAAGTACTTGTACTTACAGTTTTCTTGTGGTCAATTTGTGGAGAGTCTCACACATATTAAACATAACACACAATTTTCTGTGCACAGTATACATCGACAATAACAAACTTACATAAACAAGCAGATAGAAAGATGTTTTAGATGTAGTCAGCAGAGGTACTGGTATGGGTCTTTAACAGGGTATGTATACTTCTGTATAGGCAATAGTTGTCTTAACAGTCTGAATCATAATTTGCTTATATCTATTTACAGTGGTGCTTATTTCAGTGTGTTACTAATTTTATTTAAGTATACTTTCGAAGCATTTGAAGAAATTTACTGATTCACTTTCAAGTTTCTTATTGAATGTTTTATCTTCATATTTTTTTGTAATGTGAGTACATCTCCAGTTCCTCTAACAGCGCCATTTTACGACTTTTATTTAGTCATTAGAATACTTCGACATTTTGCTCTACTTTTCCAAATGGGTCTTTTGTATTTCATACGTGTGTTGCTATTGTAGATGTGTGTGTAGGCTTTAATGTGCTCTGTGCACCTGGTGTTGAAATCTCTGCCTTTTTGTCTCAGGTAGAACATGGACCCTTCCTGGCATGTTACTTTGTATATTGCAGCGTCTGACCATGGTTTATTATTACACTTTATATTATGTATTTGTTTTAGTGTAGTTTATCATTTTTAATTTGTATTTCTGAAAATATTTTATTCTTCCGTGATATATTGCCGATGTAGGGGTGCTAAATGTACTCGTACATTTTTTCTTGTCTTTTTTGTGTGGTGTGATTTGTGTCTGGATATTTCTTCACTTTGTCTAGTACAGCGACTGCCATGAAACTGTCATCATTGGCAGCTGCAAACTGTTTCACTATGTCTATTTCTTGTTGCATATTGTCTTGGTTCAAAGGTATTTTAATCACCCTATGTAGAATTGACCCGTATGCTGCCTTTTCATGGATGTTCGGTTGACATTAGGTTGTTGGAATTGTGGTGTCATTCATTTAATTTTCCTGACAGATTTTTTAATGTGCATGTGTTGTTCCGTCTTGAACTATTTAGTTCCAGGTAATTGATGCTTTTTCTCGTTCATGTTCAGCTGTAAATGTAATTTTCTCACGTGGAATACTGAACAGTTTAGAACATCATTCATGTCTTTGTCTAGTAGTGGGATCACATATATTTTACCATAGGTGACATACACGAAAATCATTTGAAACAAAAATTATTAAACTGCCAAGGACTTGCCTAAAGTAAATTGAATTTTACAGGAGATATGGTTCTAAAGGTGGCAGGCGTAAAATACAGGGAGCGAAAGGCTATTTACAATTTGTACAGAAACCAGATGGCAATTATAAGAGTCGAGGGGCATGAAAGGGAAGCAGTGGTTGGGAAGGGAGTGAGACAGGGTCGTAGCCTCTCCCCGATGTTATTCAATCTGTATATTGAGCAAGCAGTAAAGGAAACAAAGCCGGCCGAAGTGGCCGAGCGGTTCTAGGCGCTACAGTCTGGAACTGCGCGACCGCTACGGTCGCAGGTTCGAATCCTGCCTCGGGCATGGATGTGTGTGATGTCCTTAGGTTAGTTAGGTTTAAGAATTTCTAAGTTCTAGGGGACTGATGACCTCCGATGTTAAGTCCCATAGTGCTCAGAGCCAAAGGAAACAAAAGAAAAATTTGGAGTAGGTATCAAAATCCAGGGAGAAGAAATAAAAGCTTTGAGGTTCGCTGATGACATTGTAATTCTGTCAGAGACAGCAAAGGACTTGGAAGAGCAGTTGAACGGAATGGACAGTGTCTTGAAAGGAGGATAAAAGATGAACATCAACAAAAGTAAAACGAGGATAATGGAATGTAGTCGAATTAATTTGGGTTATGCTGAGGGAATTAGATTAGGAAATGAGACACGTAAAGTAGTAAAGGAGTTTTGCTATTTGGGGAGCAAAATAACTGATGATGGTCGAAGTAGAGAGGATATAAAATGGAGACTGGCAATGGCAAGGAAAGCGTTTCTGAAGAAGAGAAATTTAAGTGTCAGGAAGTCGTTTCTGAAAGTATTTGTATGGAGTGTAGCCATGTATGGAAGTGAAACATGGGAATAAATAGTTTGGACAAGAAGAGACTAGAAGCTTTCGAAATGTGGTGCTACAGAAGAATGTTGAAGATGAGGTGGGTAGATCACGTAACTAATGAGGAGGTATTGAGTAGGATTGGGGAGAAGAGAAGTTTGTGGCACAACTTGACTAGAAGAAGCGATCGGTTGGTAGGACATGTCCTGAAGCATCAAGGGATCACAAATTTAGCATTGGAGGGCAGCGTGGAGGGTAAAAATCGTAGAGGGAGACCAAGAGATGCATACACTAAGCAGATTCAGAAGGATGTAGATTGCAGTAGGTACTGGGAGATGAAGGAGCTTGCACAGGATAGATTAGCACGGAGAGCTGCATCAAACCAGTCTCAGGACTGAAGACCACAACAACAACAACATGTAGATGACAGACTATTGCTAGTGAAAGGGGATGCCATAGACATAAAAGATATTCAAAACTGCTTCAATATCCTATATGAGAAAATTACGTTTCTAGTGTAACATGAACAATACAAAAGCGTCACTGATCTGGACCTAAATATTACCAGACACAACATATGCCCATTCAAAATTCGTAGTGAAAACACAACTAACACCTCAATGTTTGCAACATCATGTCACCCAAACATCCATAAACAGGCTAACAATGCTACGTGAACCAAGAAAACATGCAAAAGAAAATAAACATAGTGAAACAGATTGCAGTTGGCAGTGTTTATATCATAGTTGACACAGTAATAGACATAGTGAAAAAAGACCAAGACAGAAATCACACCAGCCAAAAAAAGATAAAAACAAATGTATGTCTAGCAACCCATACATTGACAATTTATCACAGAAGATTTTGAGAAACTACAAAGTAAAACTTGGGTTCTCTACATCTACTAAACTACAACAAAAACTTATGCATATCGTAAAACGTAATCATGACCCATACTCAGACTCTGGATTACACAAGAAATGTATTTACAGTTTTCTAGGTAGAAATGTAGCATGTTCTACCTAAGACAAAAAAGTCGAGTTTTCAACACCAGATCTACAGAGCACCTTAAAGCTTACATACGCACATGCAACACACACACAAAGTCAGCAATAGCCACACACATATACAATACTTTAAAAAGCACAGAAAAATGTTAAATACTACATCGACTAAATAAAGGGCATAAAATGTATCGGTTAAAATAACTGGAGATAAATTTACGTTACAAAAAATATGAAAACAAACTATTCAAGCAGGAACTTGTAAGTAAACCAGCGATTTATTCAGATGCTTTGACAGTAAACTTAAATAAAATTAGTAACACATAGAAATAAGCAATAGATATAAGCAAATTATGACTCACATGGTTAAGATAACCACCCTCTGTACAAAAGCATATCATACTCTGTAGAAGACCTACAGGAGAACCTCTGTTGACTATATGTAAAATCATGTTGGTAACAATTTGTGTGTGTAATTTGTTATTGTCAACGTATACTGTGCACAGAAAATAGTGTTTGATGTTTAATATGTGTGGCACTCTTCATATATTGACCGCAAGAAAACTGTAAATACAAGTACTTCCAAATTTCGCCATTAAATATACATAAAGCTCGATAATCAACTTAAATAACGTGTTTTTATATTTTGCAGTAACGGCAACAGAGTAGTGTAGAAGCTCACACGTCAAAAACATTAAGGATAATTGGCATAGTATACAGATAAAGAAACACCTGAAAATAGCAATCATTTCCCAAAAGGCTTTATGTGAACTATAAACAAAAAGAAAATCATGACTAGTAGCAGAAAAGTTATTTCTGAACAAACCCAGTGTGATAATGTTACTTTATTAGAGCGCTATGTTGCATTTCTTTCTTCATAAAATGAAAAAAGCGCTATTGCTTAACACTGTACTGGGTGAAGAAAAATTGCTGCTTTGGCAGTCTGCATGCGAGTCTTCATCCGAATTCAAGACAAAAGTGCATCTAGCAAAACCCAGTCCCACCAACCAAAAGATTTAATAGAAAGCTGATTTTAACAAACGAAGCTCTGGCAACGCTACAGTCAATTCCACAAGAAAGTGTACGCCGTTATCTGTTCGAAATAAGAGACACTATTATAAATATATGAAAATACATGTTATTACTAATTGCACGATTACCTAATAGTCAATGCAATAGCCACCATTATCGATTATAGCTTGGCACCTTTTTGGCATGCTTTGCACGAGATTTTCGGCATATTCTGTCAGTAACGATCTCCTTATCATCCTGATTTTATATGACAGTTGCTTCAAAGTATATAGGGAACTCCATTGATCGTGATCGGGCCAAATATCTCACGAAATTCTATGTACCGACTTGACAGAAAATCCTAGGAAGTTCTGGTCTTACGTTAAATCAGTAAGTGGCTCGAAACAGCATATCCAGACACTACGGGATGATGATGGCATTGAAACAGAGGATGACACGCGTAAAGCTGAAATACTAAACACCTTTTTCCAAAGCTGTTTCACAGAGGAAGACCGCACTGTAGTTCCTTCTCTAAATCCTCGCACAAACGAAAAAATGGCTGACATCGAAATAAGTGTCCAAGGAATAGAAAAGCAACTGGAATCACTCAATAGAGGAAAGTCCACTGGACCTGACGGGATACCAATTCGATTCTACACAGAGTACGCGAAAGAACTTGCCCCCCTTCTAACAGCCGTGTACCGCAAGTCTCTAGAGGAACGGAGGGTTCCAAATGATTGGAAAAGAGCACAGATAGTCCCAGTCTTCAAGAAGGGTCGTCGAGCAGATGCGCAAAACTATAGACCTATATCTCTGACGTCGATCTGTTGTAGAATTTTAGAACATGTTTTTTGCTCGAGTATCATGTCGTTTTTGGAAACCCAGAATCTACTATGTAGGAATCAACATGGAATCCGGAAACAGCGATCGTGTGAGACCCAACTCGCTTTATTTGTTCATGAGGCCCAGAAAATATTAGATACAGGCTTCCAGGTAGATGCTATTTCTCTTGACTTCCGGAAGGCGTTCGATACAGTTCCGCACTGTCGCCTGATAAACAAAGTAAGAGCCTACGGAATATCAGACCAGCTGTGTGGCTGGATTGAAGAGTTTTTAGCAAACAGAACACAGCATGTTGTTAGCAATGGAGAGACGTCTACAGACGTTAAAGTAACCTCTGGCGTGCCACAGGGGAGTGTTATGGGACCATTGCTTTTCACAATATATATAAATGACCTAGTAGATAGTGTCGGAAGTTCCATGCGGCTTTTCGCGGATGATGCTGTAGTATACAGAGAAGTTGCAGCATTAGAAAATTGTAGCGAAATGCAGGAAGATCTGCAGCGGATAGGCACTTGGTGCAGGGAGTGGCAACTGACCCTTAACATAGACAAATGTAATGTATTGCGAATACATAGAAAGAAGGATCCTTTATTGTATGATTATATGATAGCGGAACAAACACTGGTAGCAGTTACTTCTGTAAAATATCTGGGAGTATGCGTGAGGAACGATTTGAAGTGGAATGATCATATAAAATTAATTGTTGGTAAAGCGGGTACCTGGTTGAGATTCATTGGGAGAGTGCTTAGAAAATGTAGTCCATCAACAAAGGAGGTGGCTTACAAAACACTCGTTCGACCTATACTTGAGTATTGCTCATCAGTGTGGGATCCGTACCAGATCGGTTTGACGGAGGAGATAGAGAAGGTCCAAAGAAGAGCGGCGCGTTTCGTCACAGGGTTATTTGGTAACCGTGATAGCGTTACGGAAATATTTAATAAACTTAAGTGGCAGACTCTGCAAGAGAGGCGCTCTGCATCGCGGTGTAGCTTGCTCGCCAGGTTTCGAGAGGGTGCGTTTCTGGATGAGGTATCGAATATATTGCTTTCCCCTACTTATACCTCCCGAGGAGATCAAAAATGTAAAATTAGAGAGAATAGAGCGCGCACGGAGGCTTTCAGACAGTCGTTCTTCCCGCGAACCATACGCGACTGGAACAGGAAAGGGAGGTAATGACAGTGGCACGTAAAGTGCCCTCCGCCACACACCGTTGGGTGGCTTGCGGAGTATAAATGTAGATGTAAATGTAGATGTAGATGAAATAAGCGTCAAATGAAAAAAACTACAAAGAACGGAACTCGTCTAACTTGAAGGGGGAAACCAGATGGCGTTACGGTTGGCCCGTTAGATGGCGCTGCCATAGGTCAAACGGATATCAATTGCGTTTTTTAAAAATCTAACTTGAAGGGGGAAACCAGATGGCGTTACGGTTGGCCCGTTAGATGGCGCTGCCATAGGTCAAACGGATATCAATTGCGTTTTTTAAAAATAGGAACCCCCATTTTTTATTACATATTCGTGTAGTACGTAAAGAAATATGAATGTTTTAGTTGGACCACTTTTTTCGCTTTGTGATAGATAGCGCTGTAACAGTCACAAACATATGGCTCACAATTTTAGGCGAACAGTTGGTAACCGGTAGGTTTTTTAAATCAAAATACAGAACGTAGGTACGTTTGAACATTTTATTTCGGTTGCTCCAATGTGATACATATACCTTTGTGAACTTATCATTTCTGAGAACGCATGCTGTACAGCGTGATTACCTGTAAATACCACATTAATGCAATAAATGCTCAAAATGATGTCCGTCAATCTCAATGCATTTGGCAATACGTGTAACGACATTCCTCTCAACAGCACGGAGTTCTCCTTCCGTGATGTTCGCACATGCATTGACAATGCGCTGACGCATGATGTAAGGCGTTGTCGGTGGATCACGATAGCAAATATCCTTCAACTTTCCCCACAGAAAGATATCTGGGGACGTCAGATCCGGTGAACGTACATGCCGTGGTATGGTGCTTCGACGACCAATTCACCTGTCATGAAATATGCTATTCAATACCACTTCAACCGCACGCGAGCTATGTGCCGGACATCCTTCATGTTGGAAGTACATCGCCATTCTGTTATGCAGTGAAACACCTTGTAGTAACATCGGTAGAACATTACGTAGGAAACCAGCATACATTGCACCATTTAGATTGCCATAGATAAAATGGGGGACAATTATCCTTCCTCCCATAATGCCGCGCCACACATTAACCCGCCAAGGTCGCTGATGTTCCACTTGTCGCAGCCATCGTGGGTTTTCCGTTGCCCAATAGTGCATATTATACCGGTTTACGTTACCGCTGTTGATGAATGACGCTTCGTCGCTAAATAAAACGCGTGCAAAAAATCTGTCATCGTCCCATAATTTCTCTTGCGCCCAGTGGCAGAACTGTACACGACGTTCAAAGTCGTCGCCATGCAATTTCTGGTGCATAGAAATATGGTACGGGTGCAATCGATGTTGATGTAGCGTTCTCAACACCGAGGTTTTGAGATTCCCGATTCTCGCGCAATTTGTCTGCTACTGATGTGCGGATTAGCCACGACAGCAGCTAAATAACCTACTTGGGCATCATCATTTGTTGCAGGTCGTGGTTGACGTTTCACATGTGGCTGAACACTTCCTGTTTCTTCAAACAACGTAACTATCCGGCGAACGATCCGGACACTTGGATGATGTCGTCCAGGATATCGAGCAGCATACATAGCACACGCCTGTTGGGCATTTTGATCACAATAGCCATACATCAACACGATATCGACCTTTTCCGCAATTGGTAAACGGTCCATTTTGATACGGGTAATGTGTCACGAAGCAAATACCGTCCGCACTGGCGGAATGTTACGTGATACCACGTGCTTATACGTTTGTGACTATTACAGCGCCATCTATCACAAAGTGAAAAAAGTGGTCCAACTAAAACATTCATATTTCTTTACGTACTACACGAATATGTAATAAAATATGGGGGTTCCTATTTAAAAAAAACGCAGTTAAAATCCGTTTGACCTATGGGAGCGCCATCTAGTGGGCCAACCATAGCACCATCTGGTTCCCCCCATCAAGCTAGACGAGTTTCGTTCTTTGTAGCTTTCTCGTTTGATGCTTATTTCGTGAGATATTTGGCCCGGTCACTATCAATGGACCACTCTGTATATTGACTTTCCTTTGAGCTTCATCTTAATATACTACCATCGGGAGACATTGCAGGCCAATCTATCGTTGACACCCTATTTTCTTGTTTCCTGTTTGTGTGAACACATGCATGAACCAACATGTCCAAACATGCAGGCAGAGGTTCTCATTTCTCCTCAGGATACTGTGTTTCTATTGTCTAATGCTGGAGACAAAGGGAGGGTTAGCGCAATTGCGATATCACAAACGGCGGGAAATAGTTCATTTGCACTACCCCATCAAATTAATTGTTTAACAATTTACAGGAGTCAAATAGATCACTTAAAATACTAACCACCACCTTGAAATGATATTTTTTCATAATAAAACTTATGTTCAACGTTTGAGAACCACATACTAACACTTTGTAAATCAAGTAATTAAATTTCAGCAACAATTAGATCATAGCGCTAAATATATCCGAAGTCTTGTGTGCACCGACGTTTGAGAACACAAGCACCCTCCTCAACCCCAATGTTTCCACCTTACGCTAAACATATCTGGCGAAAATATTGTCCAACTGTTCCCACACGCAATCGCCAAGCGCGCGCTGGCCGACGACTGCTTGGGAGCAGCGACCGTGCTGCCATGGAGAGTACAAGATACCTATTGCCACGTTTCCCATTCCGGCAGTTGTCTGCACATCTCCAGCCGTTCCAGATCCTCTGAGGAGGGAGAGACTGTCGCTGTGACCTCCCAGCTGTCAACCAACAGATCTCCATCAGGGGAATAATCGTCCACTGCAAACACTCGCCGTATTGAGTCTTCTCAAATTTCCACATAAAAACCAGAGAATACACGCAACACTTTTGTGAGGCTAAGCTGCAGCTTCCAGTTGGCCTAAATTTTGTGACCACTCTTATCGCTGGCCGTGACACATTGCAAGACAAGCAGGCCCGACTTGGACGTTTAGTACTAACTGCAGTTCTACCCCCAACATAGACTCCCCCCAGTTTAAAAAAATCTACTTTACCCAATCCGAGACATTGATATTGTTATCGATAACCAGAAATTTCTCACGCATAATGTAGATCACACCCCTTTATATGAGTTATTTTCGAAGACAGAAGAAACCGGAGCAAACAAAAATCTTCACATCGCTAAAGTTATTGATAGTTCTGGTGGAAAATCTGCCCAACAGTATGGCATAGGCTATATTTTCTGTAAGTATTCTCTCATCATCAGCTTAATATCTGTTACATTCTGCATCACAGGACTAGAATAAACTCATTTCTGCCTCATGACGGAGTGCTAAGAGCATGTTCTATCTCTGTCACATGATACCTCCTCACTTTTGAACTCTCTTATAGTAAACAAATGCCTAATTACGTATGAAGTCTCTTAAGGTCGCAGCACAGAGAAGTCGTATATAGCTGATTAATACTGTGTATCACTTTATAAATTCGTTAATATAGCTAATTTTATTACGATGGTTATCAGTGGAAAGCGCAGGGAACGAAGGGGTAAGCACTATGGCTCGTTGTCATGAGAGGCTGGGCGAAATCTCAAACAGTGCTGACAACATTTGCAGCTCGCACTACAATCTGACCACTTGTTGTGATGGAACTGACGCGAGGAAGTCAAAAATTCTCATGAAAGCGTATTTCGAGGACATTCATGTTGACATATGATACTTATTTGGAGCTATGACTGTGACATGAAATTAAATGAATGCCACAGCACAAGGTCAAGCAGTTGACTGTGCAATGACTTGTGAACTGCCACTTAATGTCAGCTCGTGTAGACCAGCAAGCAGTATGGCAAGCATCACGAAAACTTCCTAATTCTACCAGTGAATACCGAGCAGTACTAGGGGCCATTTCTTCCATAAAAGTTAGACAAGCCCTACAAGGTGAAGAACAATGCTGCACGTGGAGGTCAGCATGAAATTCCCGATTCACATTCAAGACGAAAGCTTCTCTAGCAAAATTGGATCAGATGCTTTTTAGATCCACATGTGTGAAAACTAATGTCTCATTGTGCAACACATCGGAATGTACTGTAGTAAATCGAGAATTCTTTCATCGCTTGCATAAACTGACATACACATTACTAATTGCCCAATGTGGGGAGCCAATAATCAAGTGACATAATTAATTAAGTAGAATCAAAAAGCAAAAAGGTGATAAGATTAAGGGATGGACAAGCGAATGGAACAGGCTGTTTAGATGACTGTTACATGAAACGATTGCTTTTATTTCAGTACCTTTTACACTAACATTACATAGAGATTGAAAGTTATTGAACTACATTTAATGCCGGCCGCGGTGGTCTAGCGGTTCAGACGCTCAGTCCGGAACCGCGCGACTGCTACGGTCGCAGGTTCGAATCCTGCCTCAGGCATGGATGTGTGTGATGTCCTTAGGTTAGTTAAGTTTAAGTAGTTGCGGTCATGTGATTCCAGACTGTAGCGCCTAGAACCGCACGGCCACCCCGGCCGGCACCATTGAAGCAGGAGAGTGTCTGATGTCCTGGAGGAGCACTTTGGGAACCGCATTCTGGCTCCGGGGTACCCGGAGGCCACTGGCATGGGCCTCAATTGGCCGCCATATTCTCCGAATATGAACACGTTCGACTCCATTTTGTGTGGGTTATATTAAAGACAAGCTGAAAACAGCCATTCTGGAGGTCATGGATAGCACTGATATTCCGACACTTCAGCGGATCATGCAGAATTTTGCTATTCGTCTCCGCCACAGGCGTATAATACATTTCATGACCTAAATACGAAAATCTGTGCTAACGTTTACATGTTGAATAAATTATGTGCACGCCGTACTTGGTAACTAATTATAATTTTTTTTTTTTCGTATACGAGGGCTGTTCGCAAAGTAAGGAACGACAGGTTGCAGAATGGAAACCACAGTGAAAATTAAAACTGTTTTATTTGCAACGGTTAGCTACACCTTCCAGTTACTACTCTACACAGTCGCCGCTCAAATTTAGACATCTGTCGTTGCGTTGTACCAACTTTTCGATTCCCTCGTTATAGAAGACAGCTGCCAGTGCTTTTCGAAAATTTTCTACTCTGAACTGCAGTTCGTTGTCTGTGTCAAAATATTGTATTCACAGCCAGCGGTTCATTTGAGCAGAGATGAACCTCAGGGGTAGCCAATAATGGGCTGTATTGTGGGTGATCAAACATTTCCCATCGAAAACACTGCAGGAGCATCTTCATTGCCCCTGCAGAGTGCGGACGAGAATTGTCGTGTAGAACGAACCGCATGACAGTTATGTTATGCGAACTGCATAGTTTCAGGCGAAATCTTCCGCCAGTCCCTCATACTTCGCGGGAGATGCTAATTTCTAGCCATCTTCACGTTCTCACTATGAACTCAGAACTGAAAAGAGCGACATGATGCGATCGACGGGCGTACTGGACACAGCGCCCAACCCATCTGTGCAAAGCTTCATCAGATTTTCACCGTATTTTCCTTACTTTCCGAATAACCCTCGTAGTTCAATAATTGTCACCCTGCATCTCACGGACCATTTGCCTGGGCGGGAACACGACTCGGTTATTAAGGGGAAGGAGGGGGGAATTAACCATCTCATCATTCTTGCTGGTCACTTGTCGAGGAGTAATGACGGCGACAGGCGCCAGTCGATCCGGCGCGTCGGTTCACTAGTTGGGCGGTGTCTAGTCACCTGCTCCCCTCGGTGTCGCGGCTTTGCTTCGAAGCCCGGATCGGTGTCCGCGCTGACTGCTCGTTGCGGGTTGTGTGGCCTAAGCTGCGACATCAAGGTGTCGAGAGACGAATCTTGGCGATGGACTGAAGGGCTCCCATGTCCTCTTCCTTCCGCACTGTTTCATCGTTTGTCTCTCTTCTCTTCCCATCACCTAGCTAAACTCAACGACTCGTCTCAGCGTTGTCACTGGCGGACTAAATTTGCAAGTGGGAGAGTCTTTGCAATGCCATCCAGTGACTTATCGCTGTTTCATGACCACGCCTCTCAGTGCAACGTGATAATTTTCTACCTTGTGTGGACTAGTGTGTGCGTCGGCAATCGGCACCTTTCTCACGTTTTCAGTGTCATGGCTGTTCCCAGCATTGGTCGCATAGTGTTCCGATGTTTTCCTGCATTCCTCAGTTGTTGTGAAAGCAGCCACATAACACTTCTTTGTAACCGGTGTTCCTGCATGAGACCTGGACAGTTTCATGTTTTTGCTTCGTCTAAGATTCTGCTGGCGCTTGTGATTTATAAATAACCTTCTTACTGGCCAGCAAACATTTTTTTAAGCAGGCTGACTTTCTCTGCATTTCTTTACAATCACACGCCTCCATGTGCGAATTCTTGGCCTTTTATCTTTGTTCCGTACCAGTGCCTGTGAGGTTCTGGAATTGTAAACACGTTCTCGCTTCCTGAGCAGTTAAAAACGGCTGCTGCGAGGCAGAAGATTCTCACCCCTCCACGTGTGCGTTCTTGATGCTTTTGTGTCTATGGTCCGTCCCAGTGACTGCAGGGGTTGATTAGTTTTCGGCATGCTTCTCATTAACTGCCAGACTCTTCGCAAGGTGTTCATTCTTAACCTAGGTTAGGACACCCGCTGGCTACCCCTCGCATGTTTGCAGAATGGACCTCGGCGCTCACTCTATGGGGTCCGATTTTTCCATCGCGCTGGGATGCTGGCGCTGTGAGTCGCCGAAAGTGGCCACCAGCGGTGCTATCACGCAGCTCCTTATCAAGACTTATTAGCTTTTAATACAGAAGTTTGAAAGTCATCGCAAAGTGGTCCACCTGTGTTCACTTGGCCCGTAGGACACACAATTCGAGAAGGAAAACAAAAATCTTCACTTTCTTGTAGTGACACACACACTTCACTCACTAATTTGGTATTTTGCGAGGATCTTCCATTTTCAGTTGTAGACAAGCGTCTCAAGCCCAGTCAGCTATTCACACATATTGTTGTCCTTGATATATCGATACAAGATATGCACTAGTAAAGAAAGATCGAAAGAATTAAACAGTACATGAAGAACACAAATCACAATGAACGTGGTGATATCGTCACAAGTGTACATAAGACATATTCAAAATAAACATAAAACCAAGACATTTGAAAATAAAAATAGACCATATACAGTACCACTGTTCATCATAGAGGTATACAGTAATGTGACAAAAGTCATTTGGTACCGATATGCACCCAAACAGATGGCAGTAGTATCGTGTACACAAGGTAGAAAAGGGCAATGCATTCGCGGAGCTGTCATTGGAACTCAGGTTATTCATGTGAAAAGGATTCTGATGTGATTATGGCCTCACGACGGGAACTGACACGCTTTGAACGTGCAGTGGTAGTTAGAGCTAGATGCATAGGACATTCCAAATCGGAAATCGTTAGGAAATTCAATATTCTGAGATCCACAGTGTAAGAGTGTGCCGAGAATAACAAATTCCAGGCATTATTCTCACCATGGACAGCAACGTTCTTCAAACCAGGAACGAACAATTCTGACCCGGTGACAGGGCGAATCGTCATCTATTAAAATTCCATAGCTGTTTGGGAAAGTGAAGTCCATGAATGGCTGAAAATGGTCTCCAAGTATCCGAACACAACCAGTCCCAGTCAATGTTCGATCCATTCCATGTAAACACAGCCCACGCTGCTAAGAAGCCACAACGAGTTGGAACAGTGCCCTGTTGACAATTTGTATCCATGGCTTCGTTGAGTCTGCGGCACACTCGAACCCTACCATCAGCTCTTACAAACTGAAATCGGACTCATCTGACCAGGCCACCGTTTTGCAGTCGTCAGCGGTCCAACCGACATGCTCACAAGCCCAGGAGAGGCTTTGCAGGAGATGATGTATTGTAAGCAAAGGCACTAGCGTCAGTCGTATGCTGCCATAGCCCAGTAACGCCAGATTTCGCCGCACTGTCCTAACGGATACGTTCGTCGTACGTCCTACATTGGTTTCTAATGTTATTTCGCGCCGTTTTGCCTGTCTGTTAGCACTGACAACTGTACCCAAACTCCCCTGCTCTCGGTCGGTAACTGAAGACCGTTGGTCACTGCGTTGTCCGTGGTGAGAGGCAATGCCTGAAATTTCGTATTCTCGGCCCGCTCTTGACACTGTGGATTTCAGAATACTGAATTCCCGCCGAAATGTAATGTATCTTGCGTCTAGCCCCATTTAGCATTCTGCGTTCAAAGTCTTAATTTCCGTCGTGCGGCCATCATCACGACGGAAACCTTGTCACGTGAATCATCTCAGTACTAATAACATCTCCGCCAATGCACTGTCCTTTTATATCTTGTGTACACGATACTACCTGTATACAGCGTGTGAACGGTATAAGCTGTCAAATTTATCGACGCGGCACATCTCGATGTGCTTGACAAAAAAGGCTAATGAAATATCATTGTATCTTACACTTTATTTTTGTATTCCTAAAAGACAGATATTTGTACGATTTACAGTAGACGCATTCCTTATTTTGTCAACTGACGGTACGCGATTGGTTGGTTGGTTGATTAGGGGAGGAAACCAAACAACGAGGTGATAGGTTCCATCAGATTAGGGAAGACTGGAGAACGACGTCTGACGTGCCCTTTCAAAGGAGCCATCCCGGCATTTGCCTGAATCGATTTAAGAAAATTACGGAAAACCCAAATCAGGATCGTCGTCGTCCCGCATGCGAGTACGGTGTGCTAAGCCCGCCCGGTTAGCCGTGCGGTCTAACGTACTGCTTTCCGAGCTGGAAGATGTGCCGGTCCCCAGCATGAATCCACCCGGCGGATTAGTGTCGAGGTCCGGTGTGCCGGCCAGTCTGTGCATGTTTTTGAAGGCGGCTTTCGATCTGCCTCGGCGAATGCGGGCTGGTTCCTCTTATTTATCCTCAGCTACACTATTTCGACGATTGCTGCTCAAACACTGCCTCCACGTACGCGTACACCATAATTTACTACGGAAACATTTGGGGTTACACTCGTCTGGTGTGAGACGTTCCCGGGTGATCCACTGAGGCCGAACCGCGCAGTAACCCTGGGTTCGGTGTGGGCTGGCGGTGGGGTGGGTGGACTGCTCTAAACTGTCGTGGGGTTGTGAACCACTGAGGGCTACGGCGGGGACGAAGCCTCTCCGTCATTTCTAGGTCCCTAGTTCAATACAATACAATACGGCGTGTTAACCACTGCGTCGCCTCGTTAGAAGTTTCCTCTGATACCAATACTACAAAAAGTGTTCAAAATGTCCACCATTAGATTCGACACAGCCTTCATTACGGCGCACTTGTTCACACACATGCACATTTGCCTTTATGGTATTGGCAGCATCGAAAATCCTCTGCACGAGTTCGTATACATTATTTACTTGCTGAGCATAAAAAACTTCCTTCATGTGGCCTCGAAAGAAACAGACGAACGGATATAAATTAGTACTGCGAGTTGGCCATCGACGAGGATCAAAACATCCTATCCTTCGTTCTGGAAATCGTCTATTCAATAATCTTCCATATGCTCTGGCCAATGTGGGGTGCTCCACCTTTGTGCAAGAATCAGATGTTATGATGTAGGCTAACAGAATATCTTCTAATAAAGTTGTTAGCAATGTTTCCTCTAAGAAGGGTCAGTATTTGCTACCAGTCAACCGTGAAGGTAAAACTTAATGTCCAATAATGTAATCATCGATTAACCCGCCAGGGTATCCGAGAGCGCTAACGCGCTGCTTCCTGGATTCGGGTAGGCGTGCCAGCACCGGATCGAATCCGCCCGGCGGGTTAACGACGAGGGCTGGTGTGACGGCCAGCCTGGATGTGGTTTTTAGGTGGTTTTCCACATCCCGCTAAGTGAATACCGGGCTGGTCCCCACGTTCCACCTCAGTTACACGTGTCGCAGACATTTGAAACACGTCCGCACTATTTCACGATTTACACTAGACGCAGACAGTTGGGGTACACTGATGCAGTCCTGGGGAGTACGGGGTGGCGGCAGGAAGGCCATCCGGCCATCCCTAACTCTAACATTGCCAAATCCGTTGTAACCACGCCAATCCTGCGATTGCTGCGGGACTATGGCGCAAGCGAAAGAAAGAATGTAATCATCGATTAAACCCGCCAATAGATTTACGGAAAAGCGGCGCTTAAAACGTATTGCTACTACATGCCGCGGATTGTGTACGCTCCACGTGTGCATGTTATAGAAATTAGTTATTCCGTCACGAGTGTAACGTACTTCATCTCCGACGAGTACTTCGTTTACAAAATCATGCTGTGCACACGTTGCAGAGTAAAATCTTGCTCTTCCAAGGCTTGTACGCGATGAATGTGATAACGCCGCAGACGCCCCACTTTCAAAGTGCGATGAACGACCGTGTACGGTACACCCACTTGGCGGACGATGCTTGTGTAGTTCTCAGAGTAGGATCTTCATGGTTGCGACCCAGAATTTGTTCCTCAGCTTCCAATGTAAGAGTAATGAGACAGTATCTCTCAATCTATGCAAAGTAAATACGTACTCGTAAGTTGTTATCTATTATGATTTATTTAATAATAAAATGAAAGCATATCAGAACAGACAATATGTTTCGCATACAGAATTAAATGTAAAAAGGTAAAGATAACTACCGTTACGAATGAATCGCAAAATAATCGAGTAAAAGTAGACAATTATGATGATATAAGCCTTTGGTGAACAGCAACAAATGTCGATCGTGCAGGAAGTTTTTGTTGTGGAAAGCGTTCTCGATAAAAATGTACAGCTGCCCTCACAACACATTTTTCAAAATGGTTCAGATGGCTCTAAGCACTATGGGACTTAACATCTGAGGTCATCAGTCCACTAGACTTAGAACTACTTAAACCTAACTAACCCAAGGACATTACACACATCCATGCCCGAGGCAGGATTCGAACCTGCGACCGTAGCAGTAGCGCAGTTCCTGACTGAAGCGCCTAGAACCGCTCGGCCACAGCGGCCGGTAACACATTTTTCCTCGCCGTAAATTAAATGAATATCGTATAGCTTCGCGATAGTAAATCTGTCTTCCATCCTAAGGTTTAACAGAGTTGCAGTAACGTCTGCACAGGTAACTAGACGACTGTCGACTATCGACGTATTACAATGACTCAGCCACGCAGGCCGTACTTGCCTATGTGTTTCCGACTCATGCTCGCAATGTCAATACATGCAGTGCTAAATAACACGAATTGATTGATTACATAAATGCATCTGGAGGGATCGTAACAGACACCCCGTAGTGTTCCTATCCTGTTCAATGGATGCTCCCAGTCTACTGTGCATAATGTCACGTCTGCCCGTGTCTACTTGTCCAACAACATTGTCCTCAGATGAACTGCTTTTTCTCGGAGAACCGTGGAAAATGGACAGATATGTTACTATACCTTTTAAATTAATTGCTTCTGTTTTATTAACACGATTTTTTTTTCTTTTTTTTTTTTTTTTGCAGCTTACACCGTCTGCACCTTGCATATGCATATGCTATCTCATGACTTCTGTTACCTCAGTATACTCGTACATACGATGTGTAAACTTCTACTAATGCACTTCTTTCAGAGTAGATTAGATTAGATTTACTTTCATTCCAATTGATCCGTAGTGAGGAAGTCCTCCAGGACGTAGAACATGTCAGAAGAACAATGCGAAATATTTACAACTAAAACAAATAAGCTAGTGTACCTTCCACAGGTCCCATGTGGAATGATCGTCTTTTTTTTTGAAAGAACTCTATATGAAAGGATTGTTTTACAACAATCATTTACTAAGATAGCATTAATGCACTGAATTTAAAATTAAAATAAATGCTTTTTATTTATAAGATAATAAACATATAATAGAACTACTACAATACTTATTTACAATGAATACATTACTGCACTGAAATGGTGCAGAAGTTATATTGTACTTTATAGTTTACTTTACGCTATCAAGCCCAATGGACCGCGCGCTGCTTTGAGAGATTGCCTCCACTTCAGCCTGTTTTCGGCTCCTTTCTGCCATCCTTCCAGCAGTCCCACTCTCTGAAGTTCTTTGGATACGCAGTCACTTCATCGAGTTCTAGGTTTTCCTACGGAACTTCTGCCGGTTGACTTGGTGTTGAGTACAGTTTCCGGCCATCGGTTGCCCTGCATTTGAGCAACATGCCCTGCCCACTGGAGTTGTCGTGTCTTCATTATAGCCACGATGTTCGGCTCTTTGTAAATATCATTCAACTCTGTATTGTGACGAATCCTCCATTTTTCACTCTAATTATCGTAAACTGGTCCACACATCTTCCGAAGGACTTTCCTTTCAAATATCATTAGTTTGTTCAGATTATGCTTGGTTGTACTCCAGGTGGCACATCCATATGTAGGAGTGTTGTGTAGATGTTTATTTTGAAATGCCTTGACAAAATTCTGGTTTTGAGGAGAGCATTAAGGCCGTGGTAACAGCGATTACCTTCCTGTACTCTTTTCTGTATTTCCATTTTACTGGATGGTTCATCTCTGAATACTGCGCCCAGATATTTGAACTCCCTGACTTGACGATAAGAACCTTCAGTTGTCTGTAAGGGTGGAAGTGGTTCTTGAGTTTCATTATGTCTACGATGTAGAACCATGTATTCCGTCTTATAACGATTGATTTGAAGTCCAACTTTCCTCGCTGTTGTTTCCAGAATGTCAGCCATTTCCCCTAATTCTTCTTGCAGCCCAGATAGTAGCACTATATCATAGGCATAACCGAGGTACTTGATGCTCACATCCCCGGTCTGGACTCCTGTGAGTTCACTAGATGACATCTCTCGCATTACCTTGTCTAATGCGAGTTTGTAAAGAACAGGTGATAGTCCATCGCCCTGCCGTAGTCAAGTTTTTATTTTGAATGTTTAAGACACCTTATTTCCAATTTTTACCTTTTCTGTAGTATCCATCAGGCAGGCCTTCGTGAGGCTTACTCGTTTCTCGGCAAAACCGAACTCTTCCAGACACGTCAGTATACTTTCCCGATGAATGAAGTCATATGCTTCTCTGAAGTCGACAAACAGCATGCGTAGTTCTTGGCCAAACTACCACCTTTTTTCAACGATCTGACGTAGGACAAAGATTTGGTCGATAGTAGATCTCCCGTGACGAAATTCTCCTTGATATTCTCCAATAATGGTGTCTTCCAACGGTTGGATTCGATCTAGAAGACAGTCTGTGAAGATCTTACAACAAATATTGAGCAGAGTGATACCACGATAGTTTTCAAATGCCATTCGGTCATTCTTCTTGTGGATGGGACAGGTTAGTGCATTCCTCTAGTCTTCTGGAATGTTTTGAGTGTTCCACATGGTCTCTATTAATTTGTGAATCCTTGCGACAAGATATTCACCCCCTTCCTGAATTATTTCGGCATGGACGCCATCTTCTCCTGGGCTTCTGTCCTTTTTAAGTCGTCATATCTGCTTCCTGATCTCATGTACAGTTGGCGGTAGGTATTCAGCGTCTGCTGTCTGTGGTAGGGGGAAGTTAAAGAGTGTCGTTGGGTCTTCACAGTTTAACAAGTCACTGAAATATCCTCCCTATCTCTTTGCAGTTTGATATTCATTTTTCAGCGTCTCTCCTTTGGCATTTTTTATGAATTACTCCGTGAATTTATAGATTTTCCTCAGACCGTACATGTTCTTCATCCTCCTTCCCTGGAAGTCTTCTTCTGCTTCTGTAATAACCCCACCCACGAACTTCCTCTTTTCTCTCCGCAATATAACTTGTGTTTCTCTTCGGACTCAAATTCTACCTTACTGCCCTGATCAGCTTCTGGCTGTAACCACTTGTCACGGGCTTCTTTTCTCCTGTTGACCGCCTCTTTACAGACTTCATTGAGCCATTTCTTCTCCCTCGCCACTCTTTTTCCAAAGACTACCCCTGCATCCTTTGTAACCACATTTTGATTTCTTCCCACTGCTGATTTACATCTGAGTCCTCTGTTTGCGGCATTACTGGATGTTCATTTCTGGTTTCTTTCTGTACTACTTTTTGTATTTCTAAACGTGCCACTTTCTTTAGTTTACTTCTTTGTTTGTTTCAGAGTAACTCTGAGTTGACTTTTAACCAAGAAATGGTCGGAACCACACTCACTCAGCCCCACGGGAATTTCTTACATCCATAACCAAATTCCTTTTTTCTGCATTGACTCCTATATTGTCTATCTGGTTGACTGTTTTCCCATCTGGGGATACCCGTGTTCCTTTTTGCACCTGTCTATGTGGGTGGTTAGTGCTACTGATAAACATGCCCTTGGACGTAGCAAAGCTAATTAGCCTTATTCCGTTGTCGTTGCTATTTTCATGCAGACTATGAAGCCCTATTGTGGGAGTAACGCTGGTCTCGAAACTTCCTTGCAGATTAAAACTGTGTGCCGGACTGAGACTCGAACTCGGGACCTTTACCTTTCACGGGCAAGTTCTCTACCAACTGAGCTACCCAAGCACGACTAACGCCCCGTCCTCACAGCTTTAATTCCGCGAAAGGCAAAGGTCCCGATTTCGAGTCTCGGTCCGGCACACAGCTTTAACCTACCAGGAAGTTTCATATCAGCACACACTCCGCTGTAGAGTAAAAATTTCATTCTAGAAACAACCCCTGGGCTGTGGCTAAGCCATGTCTCCGCAATATCCTTTCTTTCAGGAGTGCTAGTTCTGCAAGGTTCGCAGGAGAGGTTCTGTGAAGTTTGGAAGGTAGGAGACGAGGTACTGTCGGAATTAAAGCTGTGAGGACGGGTCGTGAGTCGTGCTTGGGTAGCTCAGTTGGTAGAGCACTTGCCCGCGAAAGGCAGAGGTCCCGAGTTTGAGCCTCGGTCCGGCGCACAGTTTTAATCTGCTAGGAAGTTTCATATCAGCGCACAGTCCGCTGTAGAGTGAAAATTTCGCTCTAAAGCTGGTCTCCTTTCCAATCTTGGCATTAAAGTTGGCGATGAGAATTCTGCAGCTGTTTTTAGGGATGGAATCCATAACAACTTTCAGCTCTGCATAGAATATATCCTTTACTTGATCGTCGCTTTCTTCTGTTGGTGCATGACAGTTCACAAAGGTAAATTGGTGGTTTTTCACTGATAATGTTAGAAGTGAGATTCTTGGGTTCATTGCCGTAAATTCTTTACTATTAGTACAATGTCTTTGTTAACACAGAAACCAGTTCCAAAACTGTGCTTGACTGCTTCCCCATAGAATATTGTGTAATTTTCTACGTCTATTGGCCCTGTACCTTCCCACCGAACTTCCTGCAGGGCCACCACCGCCATTTTCTGCTTTTCCAATTCTCTAACTAAAGTTATTGCCGTCCCGGATTTGTACAGAGACTGTACATTCCATGTTCAAAATCGTAGGCCTTTTCTATGCTTAGTTCGCTGTACTGGGTGTCTGTTCTGGCTTCTCTCTAGTTTTCGAAACACGACTGGTTTTACGAGGTGGGGTTGTTAGCCCCACGCCCAACCCCCAACCAGGAGGACCAGGGTATCCCATTTAGTCTGTAACCTCACCTTCAATCTGTCCGGCTTGGGAGGCCCTACCGGTAGTTAAGCTATAGCCAGGCATAGCTCTCAGGATCATTTGATCACGCAAGCCCCACCACCACGACAGTATATATATATATATATATATATATATATATATATATATATATATATACCCTCTTGACTTTCATTTATGGGGGCATTTGAAAGCTCTTGTCTACGCAACCCCGGTACCAAATGTAGAGACTCTTCGTGCTCGTATTGTGGACGGCTGTGATACAATACGCCATTCTCCAGGGCTGCATCAGCGCATCAGGGATTCCATGCGACGGAGGGTGGATGCATGTATCCTCGCTAACGGAGGACATTTTGAACATTTCCTGTAACAAAGTGTTTGAAGTCACGCTGGTACGTTCTGTTGCTGTGTGTTTCCATTCCATGATTAATGTGATTGGAAGAGAAGTAATAAAATGAGCTCTAACATGGAAAGTAAGCGTTTCCGGACACATGTCCACATAACATATTTTCTTTCTTTGTGTGTGAGGAATGTTTCCTGAAAGTTTGGCCGTACCTTTTTGTAACACCCTGTATATATACTGAGACATTCATCAATAGAGTAGAAGGAGTTGGCCACCAATAAATCCTTTAGGCTTATTTTAAAGTGAATTTCATTGGTGGTTAAGCTTTTTAAGGCTGCTGGCAAGTTACTGAAAATGTGTGTTCCTGAATAATGAATACCTTTTTGTACAAGAGTAATTGACTTTAAACCCTTGTGAAGATTATTCTTAATTCTAGTATTGATTCCATGAACTAAGGTGATTTTCTTGAGCTCACACCACATATAACTCTTATTGCACGGTTTTGTGCACAGAAAACATTAGCTTGGCTTGATGAATTACCCCAAAAAATAATCCCATATGACATTATCGAGTGAAAGTAAGCGTAGTATGCAAGCTTTTTCGTTTTCATATCCCCTATGTCTGACAGAATTCGCATTGCAAATAGGGACTTGTTTAGACATTTCAGCAGTTCTGTGGTGTGCTCCTCCCAGATGAATTTATTATCAAGCTGTAATGCCAAGAATTTAACACTGTCCACTTATTCTATATGCTTGTCATCATTTGCTGGGCATATATTCGTGGGTCACCCCTTTCAAGTTCTGAACTGCATGTAGTGTGTTTTTTTCAAAGTTTAGTGACAAAGAATTGGCTAGGAACCACTGATTAATGTCCACCAATATTTTATTAGCCGACCTTTCTAAGACTACACTTGATTTGCTATTTATTACAATGTTTGTATCATCGGCAAACAAAACAAACTTGGCATTTGGTAAGGTTACTGATGAAAGGTCGCTGATATACACAAGAAAAAGTAAGGGCCCTAAGAAGGAACCTTGTGGGATCCTACATGTAATTAGATCCCAGTTGGACGATGCCTGATAGCTTAATACATGTCTCTTTCCTAATAAATCCCTTTGTTTCCTGCCAGAGATATAAGATTTGAACCATTTTGCAGTATTTCCTGTTACATCGTAATATTCCAATTTACTTAAAAGGATATTGTGATTTACACAGTCAAATGCCTTTGACAGATCACAGAATATACCAGTTGCCCGCAATTTTTTGTCTAATAAATTAAGTGCATTTTCACTGTAAGTCTAGATAGTCTTCTCAATATCAGAAACCTTTATAAATCCGAGCTGCGACTTTGACAGTATGTTATGTCTGATAAGATGGCTATAAAGGCGATTGTAAGTTACCTTTTCTAAAAATTTTGAGAATGCTGGTAAGAGTGAAATCGGACGGAAATTTGACGCTATTTCTTTATCTTCCTTCTTAAACAGTGGCTTAACTTCAGCATATTTCAACCATTCAGGAAATATTCCACTGATAAATGACTTGTTACACAGATAGCTTTATATGTTACGTAACTCACATTCTTTAATTAACTTTGTTGATATTTCATCATACCCACTAGATGTTTTTGATTTTAAAGATTTTATGATGGACATTACCTCTGCTGGGGTAGTGAGGGTCTAATTCATATTATGGAAGTTACTTGAAATATCTGGTCTGACGTATCCCATGACAGCATTTACAGAACCTGACAACACCACCTTTTCAGTAACAGTTATAAACTGTTTGTTAAAAAATGGTTCAAATGGCGCAGAGCACTATGGGACTCAACATCTGAGGTCATCAGTCCCCTAGAACTTAGAACTACTCAAACCTAACCAACCTAAGGACATCACACACATGTATGCCCGAGGCAGGATTCGAACCTGCGACCGTAGCGGTCGCTCGGTTCCGTACTGAAGCGCCAAGAACCGCTCGGCCACAGCGGCCAGCGTTTGTTAAAAAGTTCTGCAACACTATACACATCTGTCACCAATGTATCATTTACTCTTAATACTATTTGCCCCTCTTCATGTCTGGTTCTACTGGTCTCCTCCTCCACTACATCCCATATTGTCTTTATTTCGTTATAGGCCGTGCGGTTCGAGGCGCTACAGTCTGGAACCGCGCGACCGCTACGGTCGCAGGTTCAAATCCTGCCTCGGGCATGGATGTGTGTGATGTCTTTAGGTTAGTTAGGTTTAATTAGTCCTAAGTTCTAGGCGACTGATGACCTCAGAAGTTAAGTCGCATAGCGCTCAGAGCCATTTCGCTATCTGATATGACTGTCTTTTCCTTGTAATATATTTGCTTTGATGTCCGTATTACAGTCTGTTCCGTAGTCCGCGTTCTTTGGCATTTAAATAATGCATTCGCAATTCTTTTCCGCAAAATGCTACAGCTATTTCCTGTTTTCCTATGACTTCCTCGCTGCTATTAAATTCACATATGCTTGCTAGTTGCGATAATTCTTCCGTCACTAACTTGACGTTCTTTAATTGCACTTTGGCTTCTGACAGAAATAATTCACTTACTATGCACCTACCATTTCGCACTGTCACCAGTGATTCCGGAATGTACACACCTTTGAAACTTCCTGTTTGGTGATAACCATTTCCTTTTCCACTTCTCGCGTCACCTTGCCGTCCACTTTCAGCCACAATATTTATTTCTCACGTGGTCTGATTTGTTCTTCGGTCTCCTGATCAGTCTCGAATTTATACCCTTTCGGTTCCTTTTCCACTGTTAAGGGTATGTATTTCCCTGGTAAACTTAACACTTTTATGCATAGTCTAATTTTACTTTATGCTGTGTAAGAAAATCCCTGTCAATCAACCCGCAATATGGGATGTCTAACACTGACCCATACACATGAAAAGTATTTTCAACGTCCCCAAACCTTCTCACACTGAGGGGTATTTTCACCTCTCCTAATGAACTTACTGCTTCGCTGGTATCAGCCTTTCATCGAAGCCTTTCCGCTTCATTTACTCTAACTGTACGGTACATGGGAATACTCCTCTTTAACTGTGCAGATGTTCCTATTAACTGTTTTAATTTCTTCCTTAACTTTACGCAACACTATAACACCATTTTCAGTGGCACAGTCTACTACCCTAATTGTGCATAAAATACAATTTTTAAAAAAATCTGAACTCCGTCCGAACAGGCCATGAAGGCCCAACGGTACCGACCGGCCGCCGTGTCATCCTCAGCCTCAGATACGTCACTGGATGCGGATATGGAGGGGTATGTGGTCAGCGCACCACCCTCGCGGCCGTATGTCAGTTTACGCAAGCGAAGCCGCTACTTCTCAATCAAGTAGCTCCTCAATTGTCATCACAAGGGCTGAGTACACCCCGCTTGCCAACAGCGCTCGGCGGACCTGTGGTCACCCATTCAAGTGCTAGCCCAGCTCGACAGCGCTTAACTTCGGTGATCTGACGGGAACCGGTGTTACCATTGCGGCAAGGCCGTTGGCTAACTGTGGGTTTACTTACTGTGATAATGTCCGCGTGTACGGCTTTGTTACCATTTAGTTTCTCTGAACTACTTCCTGTCGTAAAGTCATGCCCTAGATCTACTACAGGCTCATCATGGCGTATAGACGTCTCTTCCAGAGACTCTCTCCCATATTACACTCCTCTCGCTCTGAAATGATAACGGAAGCGCCAAAGAAACTGGTATAGGCATGCGTATTCAAATACAAATGGTTCAAATGACTCTGAGCACTATGGGACTGAGGTCATCAGTCCCTTAGAACTTAGAACTACTTAAACCTAACTAACCTAAGGACATCGCACACATCCATTCCCGAGGCAGGATTCGCACGGTTCCAGACTGAAACGTCTAGAACCACTCGGCCACAACGGCCGGCGTATTCAAATACAGAGATGTGTAAACAGGCAGAGTACGGCGCAGCGGTCGGCAACGTGTATATAAGCCAAAAAGCGTCTGACGCAGTTGTTAGATCGGTTATTGCTGCTACAATGGCAGGTTATCACGATTTAACTGAGTTTCAGCGTTCTGTTATAGTCGGCGCACGAGCGATGGGACACAACGTCTCCGAGGTAGCGATGAAGTGGGTGGGGATTTTTCCGTATCACCATTTCACGAGGAATACCGTGAATATCAGGAACCGGGTAGAACATCAAATCTCCGACATCGCTGCGGCTGGAAAAAGATCCCGCAAGAACTGGACCAACGACGACTGAAGAGAATCGTTCAACGTGACAGAAGTGCTACCCTTAAGCAAATTACTGCAAATTTTAGTGCTGGGCCATCAATAAGCGTCAGTGTGCGAACCATTCAACGAAACATCATCGATACGGGCTTTCGGAGCCAAAGGCCCACTCCATGTACCCTTGATGACTGCACGACACAAAATTTTACGCCTCACCTGTACCCGTCAACACCGACATTGGACTTTTGATGACCAGGAACATGTTGGCTGGTCGGACGAGTCTCGTTTCAAATTGAATCAAGCGGATGGAAGTGTACAGGTATGGAGACAACCTCATGAATCGATGGACCCTGCATGTCAGCAATGGACTGTTGAAGTTGGTGGAGACTCTGTAATAGTGTGGAGCGTGTGCAGTTGGAGTGATATCGGACCCCTGATGCATCTAGACACGACTGACAGGGGACGCGTACGTAATCATCCTGTCTGATGACTTACATCCGTTCATGTCGATTGTGTATTCCGAAGGACTTGGGCAATTCCAGCAGCAAAATGTGACACCCTACGACTCCAGAATTGCTACAGAGTAGCTCCAGGTACACTCTACTGAGTTTAAACAGTTCCGCTGACCACCAAACTCCCCAGACACGAACATTAGTGACCATATCTGCAATGCCCTACAACGTGCTGTTGAGAAGAGATCTCCACCCCCTCGTACTTTCACAGATTTATGGACAGCCTTGCGGGATTCGTGGTGACAATTTCCTCCAGCACTACTTCAGACTTTAGTCGAGTCCATGCTACATCGTGTTGCGGGACTTCTACGTGCTCGCGGGGGCCCTACACGATGTTAGGCAGGTGTACCAGTTTATTTGGCTCCTCCGAGTAGCTACAGCTTACAGCGTTATTTCTAAAGTGCGGCTGGCGTCCCATGGCGCCACCAGCTTGAAGCATTCGTTCGACGCGACTTGAAGTATCTGACTTTTATGTAATTCTGTTGTGGTCTGGTGCTGTCTGCCTGCCTCGTAACTTTTCCGTTGTTATGCTCGTGAAGGTTTCTCCTGTTATTATCTCTTAAGATTGTGGAAATGAGAGCATTTCCACAGATACGAGAGACAACTCCGCTGCGCATTATCCACAACTGTCTCACTTCTCGCTTTTTCTAATTTATTTTGTAATTGATCTCTTTTTCAGTGATTAATCTTCCATCCTTACTTTTTATTTTTCAGAGTCCATTAAGACGATGGTGGTATGTCAACAAGATGGGACCTGGGACAAAGCTTATTTTACCTGTGACAGAGATTATACAATCGATTTAAGATTTTATCTTGGGGACAAGCGAAAGACTGGATATTCCTTCATCGGAAGAGAAGACCCTTTTAGCTTTCCGTTAGTGACTGCAGCACTGTGCGTAGGTGTGCTTGTGATGCTGGCTGTTGTAGTGGCCTGTATCGTCACATGGTAAATCTAGTCTAATCATTCAGCTACGCTTTTTAAAGTAGCAGCTTTCACATGCCTGCATCCTCTGCTTCTAAACTCTTCTACATTAGTAACACCTGAAATTAATGCTAACCTAGTGTGAATCAATTAATGTGTCAAACCTCGTGTTGGTTACCATTTCAGGTATCGTGCCAAACGAGTGAGAGAGATGTCAGCTACTGATGATGATGATGACAATTCTTTCGCAACAAACGAAGAAGACTATATTAATTCGGAAGAATATCCCACACCAAGTAATGTTCCAACAATTTCCGTGAGTGATCGGCCGTTCAATGAACTGCCACCTATTTTGGAAGATGAAGAGTCTTTTGAAATGCAACCCCTTGAAATTCCATATAGCTGGGAACACAGAGAACTAGATACAAAAATTTCAATTCCGGAAGTCCAAACCAATGCAAAGAAAACTATTACTTGGGGAGAAACCAAATACCAGACGGTATCAAAGTCCCCAACAAATGAATATTGCTACAAAGCTTTAGGAATGAGAGCAGAGGATAGTGTGATGTTGGATATGGAAACATTGCCGGAGCCGCAAGCAGATATTGAAAAAGATGATAACAATGATAGCGATGGAAGTAACACTGAGGTAAAAATTCGTTGGTCACTCCCTTCTTCCCTCAAATCCTTTTTTAAGTTCAAAAAAATATTTTTTGGAAACGAAATGCGCAACAAGGATCATCCAGAGAACAAAGCCGAGATGTGTGCTCAGGTAGATAATTTCCTTGACGAGAATCCGGAGGCAGATGAAAATTTGCAGTACCAAGAGTGCAGTGGAGGAATTGCAAATCCGAGTGCCGATCAGGTGGTCGCTTTGTCTCATTACGTTCTCCTTGATGGAAACCCTGATCTCTATCCAGGCCTTCCTACGGGGCCAGCTAAGATCCCAAAGGGGCGTTCAACCTTCTCAGCTTTCAAGCAGCTCTTTTCTCCATATACTGATAGAATGTAAATTTGGTGGTATCTACAGTCAACAACAACAGTCAGTTTCACATTAAATGACATATATTGATGAGATATTTGAAGAGAGAAATTTATAAAACAGAAATTTATGAAACCACTAATTTTTCAATTGAAAAACTTGGGAAAATGGTGTTGTGTTCACTACTATCGTTAGAGTTGTAAAAATAATTTCTAAGTAATCGACGTCTTTCGAAGAAGAAGGTATAGTTGGTGAACGCATTCATTTTCCCGTGAATCTCAGCAATTACACAAAAACCACATAAAAAAAGGAAAAGAGGAAAAACATATAAAAATCGGTGTTCATTGTTCACATGGTAAATTAAAGAACATATCGTTTTCAAAGTAATTTAAAGCGATATTAAATATATATTCTATATTTGCATGTTTGATGTATTTTTGTACATAGCAGAAATTTATTCTACGTGGATAACAATAGTTCTTCATGAAAAAATATCAGTGATGTCGAGTGTTTTCCTATTTACAAAAATAACATATTTTCGAACAAAAATTCCGAGAAATGAGGAATAGTACGGAAAAGGTCACTATATAAGAGATGTTTTGACGAAAGATATAAATTTTACCACTCAAGATCACGTCATGCGGAAGGGGCATCAAAAATTTATGAAAATATAATTTTTTTCAATCCTGCTTTTCATATTGATTATGCAGTTAAATGTTGTACCATGTTTATTGCAAATTAACAAATTAGTTGTGACATGTAAACTCACAGAATTGTAAATTAGGTGTTTCTGCTTTTACCCCTGTGGATGTCAATGTTAGTCTCCATAAATAATAACTTACCCATATGATGGAAAACATTTAGAAATTTTCTATATTAGGTTAAAACAAGAATGGTAGACAGAATTGTCTCCAGTTAAAGTAGAAACGTTTGAAGTATTTTGTAAGTTTCACTTAAACATCTATGGTTGACGTTAGCCTCATTTGTGTCTGCATATTCCAATACTAGTAAGAGATCTGATGTGTGTACCTCGATAATATCTTGATGTTCCGTGTTTCCAAATATGCATGTATACTTAAATAAAAGCAAAAACGGAATTGTTGCCTTCTTTCTTTAATCAGTTAAAATTTAGAAATTGAGCATTTACAAACTTTCTGTTATCATAAGGCAGCGATATGGGTGTTGTGACAATCAGAAATGCAAAAGAAAGTAAATATAGAAGAAGACAGGATCCACAGGCTGGTCCGCAATACATAGACTTCATCTTAGTTCACAATACAACGACGAGGACATGAACCAGTCTAGAAACTGAAAACACATTCACGCTGTAAAGGAAGGAAATGAGTCCGTAAACCAGGTACAGCTGGCGTAAACGTGAGTGTGGTGTTACCAAATAAACCTTCCCTGAAGGACGGCATAGTTCAGAGAGTATAAACGTCAATACTGATTCAACGTCATCCAGACGCTCACATGGTCATAGCCTATAGCATCCCCCATTTCAGTTACGAGTGATCTGAACAGCTGGCTCGGCACCCAACACCGGGAAATTGCACCCAACAATTACAGAATATTAACAGAGATAAGAAGAGGTACCTTCATTACCTGAGTCGCCGGCTTTCGCCGTTATGTTATACATATGTGCCCAGGTGAGCCGTTGTTCAAGTAAGACGAGAAGAAACTACAGTAATGCTACAAACCAGCATGTGATATCTGATTCATTACGAATACTAGTTTTCGCTCCTCACATGGTAAGAATACCATCAGGATAGAAATCCGTATTCTCAAAAACCAACAAGGAATTTTAGACTATGAAAGGGGTTAAAACTGCCCATTCAGCCGCTCGTTGATCACACAAGCACAGAAATTTGAGGCTAAAGATAAAGGTGACAGAAGCAAATATTGTCTTTCGAAGTTGCTTCACAGAAGTTCTCACTGAATTTTCTCCTTTAGGTAATCGCAACGGCTCAAACGTTATTAATATTTGTGTGACTGTGTAATATTTGACCATGAAAACATCTTTAATTTGCGGTGTGTATGCCAGTGCTGTTAGTTGTAAGCCGGATGCTAGAAGCTACAAAAATAACCTGTTTTTTAAGTCAGAAACTGTATATACATATTTATAAATACATTTCGAGTTATAAATATATTGTGCCGTGAAGAAAAACAATGAAGTGTTAACACTAGTCTTTTTAATATCGTATTTATATGTCTAAGAAGTTCACTGGTTTCCTTACCGGTAGTTGAAGACATTGAGGCTAAGGCATATAATCAATTTACTTTTGGTTAATACACACAATAAATCATGGTGAAATATTAAATAAAAGACAAAAGTAAGATTTACAAAATGAGATCATTCGGTCATTTGAACGAAAATACAAATAAAACAGGAATGTTTTCACTTATTTGAAACTGTTGCTTGATTTGTGTGGGAAGCATTCGTAACGAGAACATGTGCGGCATATCCACCAGTGATGATTACCGTCTGTATCCCGATCTGTAGGGGTGAGACGACGAATGTTATAAATTCATGACCTTGAGAGCCAAGATGGCCGCTGCAGAATCGAAAACGCTCAGTAGAACTTACTGTTGATACACCTACTTAAACATTTGGAAATATTTGACTATTTAGCATACACTAAGAACTAACCGTGAAACTGAGACAAGTTTTGAAGGAATATTTGTAGACTTACCTCAGTTATTCCTCCAGAGTTTACGTTAAACTTCCTCGATCGAAACGTAAGTACTTTTACTATGCCAAGGCGTCCACTGAACAACTACAGTGTCAATACGCCCACACTGTGTCGTGTTTGCCGAAACTACGAGGTGTGCTCAGTCTATACCGCGTGCGGTAGCTCTTCAGATTTACCCCGTAGTAGGACCTTCACAGTATTTGCACACAGCGTAGTTGTTACACGGAGCTTGCATTACCATAATTTTTTTTTAATTAAGGAAGATCGCAGATGATGAACACTTATTGTAAAAACTGGCAGATGATCGCCAATTTAACGCTATGACATGCAGTAATTCCGTGGAAACGTCCTGATCGTTAAAATTTTAGCGATGAAGACGTACCCATGGAATTACTACATGCTAAATCTGGGTGGTCACATACCTTATCAATGGATGACTTCGTCGGTCAAATAGAAGAAATTTAAACATACACGTAAATTTGAGGAAGCATTATTTGGCTAAACCACTGCCGATCAGTCATCGGAATTAGTTACAACCGTGAAATTTATCGGAGTCTATCCGGAGCGATTTAGGATGGAACAATTTAGTTGTGGAGTGCGGGATCCAATTGTACCGTTCATTAGAAAACTGTTAAGGAAGTTCAGAAATCCATTTGGGAAGCCGTTTATAAAACAGTAGTTCCTAGATTATTTAGTGTTGGAGATCAGTGCTGGACTGGCTCCACAACAGAAAACGTTCAAAAAGGAAGTTAGAAACGCTACCTGAAAAACTTTGCACGTCACATACAGGCTAACTGTTCAAATTCCCAGAACGTCCATTTCAGAACAATTAAAGGAACGTATTACTTCCTCTCGTAAGCATGCCATGGAACTATCATGAAGCCTCATGTTGTACAAGAGCAATGAAAAATATGTACTTGAAATTTCTCGCCAACGACTAATCTCAGTCCTATCAACTACGGACACATTTAGTTGCACAAAGGTGTTAAAACCTCTAAAAACAGTTGACGATCCAAACAAATTTTTGATTGTTACAGATAAATTTTCAGGTGTTTTAAAAGGTGGTGTTCCGAGTTACTACGGTTGTGAACAATGGACGTTCCAGCAAACAATGGGTGCCCGTGCATGCCGTAGCCTGCGAGCCGAATAGAGCTCGTGCTTTGTCCTAGAGTACCGAGTTAGCTCGGTATGTATTATGTGGTAATGAACTGAGCAGTAAGTTGCAGCGCTCTACTAAACGAATGTTAGGCGTGATGGACTGAGTGACGAATGATTTCAGTTCTTAAAATCAAATACGCTGATGTTCGCTTTTAGCAGCACACAGACAGAGCGTAACTCGTCCACAAGCAATGTCGTCGTCCGACAGTGACCAGCAACGGTGACATTTCGATTCGCACATACAATGGTACTGTCTGTTATCTAAAGAACGTACCTAACGCCTGTATCACCCACGTCAAAAATGTATGCTGCTATAACGGTGTGACATAAAATGACGTAGGAGACTAGCGACAATTCTAGTAAATATGTGTAGATTTGCGGTTATGCTGCCTAGGTCACATAAAAAGTCATACAGCAGGTGAAGAATGACTTTATTGATCACAAAATACGCATGACTCGTTTGAGAATTATTTCCGTCTTCAGAAATCCTAGTGAAAAACGACAATGCCTAGGACAAGGGCACGACTTTGCACTCGGCTTGCTAAAGATGAAAACAATACCGAAACGCGTCATTCATACTTTGTGAGCAATAAAATCGTTCATTATCTGCTAAATAACATTTGGTGTGACCTAGCCAGCTTAACTACAGATCCACCCACATACATTTGTTGTTACTGTTGTGGTCTTCAGTCCGAAGTTTGATGCAGTTCTCCGTGCTGCTCTATCCTCTGCAAGCCCCTTCAACTCCGAATAACTACTGCAACCTACATCCCTTTTAAACGACTTACTATGTTCATCTCCTGGTCCCTCCCTACAATTTTTACCTCCCACACTTCCCTCTAACACTAAATTGATGACCCCTTGATGTCTCAGAATATGTCGTATCAACCATTCCCTGCATTTAATCAAATTGTGCCACAAATTTCAAATTTCGTACCTCCACGGTCTTATTCAATACCTCCCGTTAGTTACACGATACATCCCTGTAATCTTCAGCATTCTTCTGTTGCATCACATTTCAAAAACGTCCATTCTCTTCTTGACTAAACTGTTTATCGTCCATATTTCATACAACATCGCTACACTCCGGACAAATACCTTCAGAAAAGAGT
The DNA here is from genome assembly GCF_021461385.2 of Schistocerca piceifrons. Classification (NCBI taxonomy): domain Eukaryota; kingdom Metazoa; phylum Arthropoda; class Insecta; order Orthoptera; family Acrididae; genus Schistocerca; species Schistocerca piceifrons. Next base: position 176,242,029 of record NC_060149.1, on the reverse strand, counting down.
TCCTAACATTTAAATCTATATTCGTTGTTAACAAATTTATTTTCTTCAAAAGCACTGCTGTTGCCACTGCCAATCTCTATTTTATATCCTTTTTGTACTGCGACCATAATCAGTTACTTTGCTACCTCTATAGCAAAACTCATCTACTACTTTCAGTGTCTCCAATCTAATTCCCCCAGCATCATCTGATTTAATTCCATTACATTCACCCATCCTTGTTTTGCTTTTCGTAATGTCCATGTTATATCCTTCTTTCAAGACGCAGTCCATAACGTTCAACTACTGTTCCAAGTAATATGTTGCCTCTGACAGAATTAAAATACTATCCGCAAACTTCAAAAATTTTATTTCTTCTCCCTGAACTCTAGTTCCTACTCCAAAATTGTCTTGGATTTCCTTTACTGATTGCTCAATATACAGATTGAATAACATCGGGATAGGCTACAACCCTGTCTCACTCCTCTCTCAATCGCTGCTTCCCTTTTATGCCCCTCGACTATTAGACGATTATAACTACCGTCCGGTTTCTGTGCAAGTTGTAAACAGCCTTTCGCTCCCTGTATTGTACTCTTACTACCATCAGAATTTCAAAGAGAGTATTTCACTCAACATTGTCAAAAGCTTTCTCCAAATTTACAAATGCTGTAAACATAGGCTAGCCTTTACTTAACCTATCCTCTAAGAGAAGTCGTGCGGTCAGTGTTGCTTGGCGTGTTCCCACATTTCTCCGGAATCCAAACCGCTGTTCCCCGCGGTCGACTTGTACCAGTTTTACCACTCTTTCGCAAAGAACTCGTGGTTGTATTTTGTAACCATGACTTACTGAGCTGACAGTTCGATAATATTCGCACCTGTCAGCACCTGCTTTCTTTGGAATTGGAATTATTATATAGTTATACACGATGTTTATCTTGCATCAGAAGGATGGCTGTATCGATTTATGAGGTGCAGTCATAAAGTTTTGACTATCATCTCAAAACATCAGGCAGCTACCGTGAAGCGTGGTGACGATGTTAATCTTTATGTACAAATATGGAGGACTTGGCGATCGCCTCGTTTGTAGAAGTCTGCATTTGGTTCTACAGGAAATGCTTCATTTGATGAAAGGCACCTTTCCGTACATCTGGAAATGCCTTCCAAGCAATGATTTCTTCATTCGAGGGAACAGCCAAAAGTCAGCTGGTGCCACATCCGAAGAATACGGAGGTGAGGCAAATTTCATAGCCCATAGCAGCAGCATGTGTGACTATCATCGGTGTAGAAAAATCTTTTAGCATAGTCGTAGAGCAAGAAGCATTCTCTTGGACTTTTCCCGCGATTGTTCGTCTTGACGGCCTCCGTTAATCTCGCCAGTAGAGGTCTGCAGAACGATCGTATGACGAGTTTTCTCTTCCGAGCATAATTTATAAGTAACACGCTATAACAGTGCAGAAAAAAACACTCTACATCACCTGGCCCATGATGATCGGGTCTTGGCCTTTCTCGACGGTGGTGAGTCCACATGGTTCCACTGTTTGCTTTCTGGTATTTTCTCAACCAGCACTAGTCCATGATGATTAGATGGCTAATGACACCCTCTGGATGGGCCTGAAGTAACTGCAACATTTCCGCTGCTGTCCCGGTTCAACACGCTTTTTGAATGTGTGTGAATGGTCACGGAATCCTGCTGATGGCGATATTTGCAATGTTCAGAATTTCTCGCAAGACGTTGAAACCTATTCAGCGACTGCTACCATTATCTCTACAGACAACTGCCAGTCTTCGAGAAACAGGACATCCACTTCTCCTGTGATTCCCGATTCATTAGAGACAGATGGTCTACCACTCGTATCTTCGTCATTCAGACTTGTTTCACCACACTGCATGCGTCTGCGGCACATAACGATATGTTATGCAACGTTATTACCGTGGACTTCCAGCAACTCGTCTTCAACAGGTGCAGCGTTGTCTTCCTTTAATTGCAGAAAACGAATTGCCTTGATATTTCAATTTGTTGCGGCTCCTCTACCAGCGTGCTGCGGTTATATGTCGCGGAGATTTCAGTGTGCACCAAGATTTCATACAGGTAGCTGCAAGCAAATAATACATTAATTACGTAACTTTAATTTTTCATGTAGATCATTAAAACTTCGTTACTTACCATCTGATTTTTATTATCAGCATTAGCTATGAGCCTACAAACTTTCCAGTTGTTAATCTGAAGAGCCTGCGGGGGTGGCAGAAGAGGCAGAACAGACGCTGCCTCGAGTCACGCCCCTTTGTGGACCGAGACTTAAAGTTTTCCAAATTAGTAACTTCGCGAGATATCACGTTACGAACCTTTTGTTTGCAATCGTTCCTCACGGACAAGTCAGAAGCAACGTAACGTGAATATGCCTAGTGAACTAAACAAATCCGAACTGTTTCGGGATAAATGTAAGTAGCCAAGTCACGCTTCTCGCAGCAAAGGAATTTTCTTCTGCATTGCCATTTATGCCACCTTGGATTCCCCCGATCCTTCTGTCCCTCCTGACAGCTTCCACCACATAAGACCCTGTACATTACTCTATTACGTTTCGCTCAAATGTTTGCACTTAACGTCGTTGTAGCGAGACTGAATACAGTAACATCACAATCCACCAAACTTAATCGCTAAATACACTGATTGATAAAAAAAAAAACTGCGAAAGTGAGGAGGAAACTAAATGAAACCTAACGGGTTGAGAGCGAAAGTGATTACAAAATCGAACCAAATTTGGAAACAAGTGGCAGTATGAGCCCACTTACAAGTATGACGTTGCACTTCCTCTGGCCTCGAAGCGTCTACTGATTCTGTTGGAAGTAGTGTCATAAAGTTCTTGTATCCTCTCCTAAGGTAAGCTGTCCCACAACTGTTGTAAATGGTCCTTGACATCCAGTATACTTGTACTGGGACAGGGTTGACATCCGAGCTGATACCACACATGTTCTATCAAGGACAGGTCTGGGGACCTCGCAGCCTATTGCAGGACCTCAACATCATGCATATTATTCATAGAGACACGTGCCACGCGGGTGTGTGCATTTCCCTGTTTACAATGTCATCACGACACTGACAAATGAAAGGTACCACATGAGGATGCAGGATGTCAGTGGCTTTCTTTGCCTTCAGAGTTCCCTCAGTCTCTAACATCCGTGAGCTGAAGTCATACCCAATGGCACCCCAGGCCATGATGCCAGGAATACCACAGCTGTGCTTCTCCAAATCACTGGAAGAATGGGACCTCTCTCCAGGTTACCGCAATATTAGCCGACGATGATCATACACGGCAGCGCAGAACCGCGATTCATCGCCGAACACACTCAGACGCCATTCATCAGAAGTCCATACTTCCAGTACGCATCAAGACTACAAAATGCAGCTGCTCATGTTGTGGTGTTAACGGCAGTCAGTGCATGGGACGGTAATTCTCTCATCCGGCTTCTACTAGGCTCTGATCAATGGTGTAGGATGATACACGATGATGCATAGAGTGCATTACATGTTCTCGGATGGCAGACTCATATGTGAAGGGGTTATGATGTGCTTGGTGTACAATACGGCAATCCTTCTTTGTGGTGATCAGAAGTAGCAGACAGGAACCTTAACGACGAGTATGACTGCCATGCTCCCATGCCGTCCAGCAGCGGGCCACTGTCAGATACGAATTTCCCACAAATCTGGATGATGCACGATATAATCAGTTGGCCCAATGGAGATCCACAATGAACCCCCCCTCCCCTTGTCCAAATCTTCCATGTGCTGATAACATTGTCTCACTAAAGTCACACTCGATGGTTCTCCAGGCTATGATGCTAGGAGAACCACCGCTGTGATTCTCAAAATCACTAGAAGGATGGGACCTCTCTCCAGGTCACCGCTGTCTCACGGCGATAAACTTACGGGCTAGCACAGAGCTACGATTCAACGCCGGACACACTCTGACGCCATTTACCAGCAGTCCATGCTGTTCACAGTGATCACTCAACTACTGACGTTGTACATGCCCCTTGTATGCCCCACTAGGCTTGGTAATAACATAAAGACGAGCAACATTAATGCACTTTTGTGGTCGTCCTACCTGTCCCAGAGATTTACCACCCTAATCATTTAGATACCCACCGATGTTGTGTACGTGTACGAAATTACATTGGCATCCGACCATGTCTTCTGGGTGCTACACTTTTCTTATCAGTCCGTGAATCTCCGTCTAAAGGCGTAGGCAAAATTGTATTGACACCTTCCTAAGAGATGCTCTCCGTTCCTTCTAAACTAAATACGTAACCGCAGACCAGATGTGGCTACAATCCGAATAAATTTTGTTGACGGCAATTGAGACAGTCATACCAAAGAAAATAATAAGGGATGAAACAGATCCCCACACGGTACACAACACAGTTCAGGGCAGTATTGTAGAAGCAACGAAAACAGCATTGCAAATTTAAAAGAACCCAAAATATCCAAGATTGTCAATATTTTATAGAAGCTCGAAAGTTAGCGCGGACTTCAATGCCATATGCTTCAAGCGATTTCCACAATGAAACCTGGTCTCGAAATCTGGCAGAAAATCCAGAGAGATTCGCTTTGCATGTAAGGTATACCACTGGGAAGACCAAATGAATACCTCCTTTGTGGGATAGCAATCGTAACGTTACCTATGACAGTGCAACTAATCGAAGTTACTGAATAAAGTTCCCCCGAACTCCTTCACCTAAGGAAATGCAGTAGATGTACCAGAATTCGAATCAAGAACAGCTGCCAACATCAATAATTTAGACGTAGATATCCTCAGTATAGCAAAGCAACTTAAGTCACTAAATAAAGGCAGGTCTTCCGGTCCTGAATGTGTGCCAGTTAGGTTCCTTTCGGAGTAAGCTTGAGAAAGAGCTCCATTTTTAGCAACGATATACAACCTCGTGACCTCTTGCTTGACGAAAGATTCGTGCCTAAGACTGAAAAGTTACACAGGTCACATCAACTCACAAGAAGGAAAACAGAAGTAATCCGATCAGTTATAAACCCATAATACTGGCATCAATTTGCAGTAGTTTTTCGAACATGTTCTATGTTTGAACTTTATGAAATACCTAAAAAAACGACCTATTGATGCATAGCCACCACAGATACAAAAAATGTCGTTCTTGTGAAATACAACTGGCTCTTTAATCACAGAATGTAATAATTGCTACTGACAGTGGATCTCAAGTCGATTCCATATTTCCAGATTTCCAGCAGGCTTTTGGCACCGCCTCTTACAAACAACTTCTCATAAAATTGCTTAACTGTAGAGTATCATCTCAACTGTGCCACTGGATTCATGATTTCCTGTCAAAAAGGTCATTGTCCCTAGTAATTAAGGGGGAAGTTATCGAGTGAAACAGAACTGATATATGGGGTTCCCTAAGTGTTACAGGCCCTCTGCTAATCGTAACGTATACTAGCGATGTAGGAGACGATATCAGCAGTCCTCTTTCCTCTTAGATTGGTTGTAGTTGGGGCTGTTGTTTACAATATAGTACGCGCGTCATTGCATCGTTACGAATTCCAAATTTATTTACAGAAGATACTTTCATGTTACGAAAGTCGCAATCGACATTGGACAATAAAAAGTCACATGGGTACTACGCTGTCTAATCATATTAATGTCACCATCTCTCAAAAGTGTGAGTGACAGACTTTTGCATGGCTGACCGCTACGAGACGTGCAGGAAGAGAGAGTACGGTTGTGGAAGGTACTGACAGGGATGTGGAGCCATGCCGACACCAAAGCCGTGGCCAGCTACGCTACCTTTCGCTGTTAGGGATCCATGGCGCGAACAGCCCGATCGAGGTAGTCTCAGATATTCCCGACAGGATCTAAATCCGACGAATCTGGTGGCCAGAGGAATACACTGCGAACTGTGACACGTTGCATTGTTCGGCTGGAAGACTCCATCGTGTCGAGGAAAAAACAAACTGCATGCAGGGGTGGATATGGTCCCCAAGGATAGATAAAAAATTGTGTTGATCCATTTTGGCTTCCAGAATGCCGATACGATCTACGAAATGCCGCGAAAACATTGCCCAGACCATAACGCTCCCTCCTACGGCCTTGAATCTTCCGACTAATGTTGTAGGGTGTTTGCTTTCAGGGGTTTCATGCCGTACACGTAACGGCTGTCTGATGAAGCATAAAGCGTAGTTCAACACATCCAGTGTATGTATGGACGTCCAGTTGCGGTGAACAGCTGTCAGCATTGGTGCATGAACCAGGCACCTGGTGCGGAGGCGCATACGCAGCAATGTTCGGTGAACGATCGATGAGGAGACACTGTTGCTAGCCCCTTGGTTCATCTAGGCGGTCAATTACTCAACAGTTTTACGTTTATTCGCCCGTAGGTATCTGCACAGCCGTCGTTCACCGTGGTGCAGCACTGTTCTCTTGGCGTACGTTTTGGATAGTGCCATGTTGCCATGCACAGCATACTTTAATCGCGGCGGCATTTGAACAATTTATAAACTTAGCCGTTTAGGAAATGCTTCCACCCTTGTCTCGAAAACCACTGCACTGTTTTCCGCCTCACCCCCCCCCCCCCCCCCCCCACCGCTTCCAACACGCGAGCCGTCTGTGAGTGGTTGTTGCACGTTGACGTGGAACATAGGCAGTGGTCACATTAATGTGACTGGGCCGTGTGTAAAACTTCGGTTAAATTTCGTTTAGAAGGTAAATTATACAAACTGAAAAGTTGTCGATTCAACTAAATACCTAGGAATGACAGTTACCAACGGCTTAAATCGAAAACTGTAGATAGAAAATGTTGCGGGAAAGGCGAACCATGGACTGCGTTTTATTGGCAGAACAGTTATAAGATGCAATAAACCCACTGAAGAGCGGTGACAGTACTTTTTTGACTCCTACCTACTTAGGGAGAAACGACCATCGTGATAAGATAAGAGAAATCAAAGTTCGCATGGAAAGATTTAGGTGTTCACCCTTCCCATGTGCAATTCCAAACTGCATGGTCGAGAAATAATCTGAAAATGGTGTTACGAACCTTCTGCGAGAACCTAAGTACGAATTTCAGAGTTGTCGTGTAGATACCTCTGTATTTGGCGGAGGGAAGCTAGTGTCTCTATGGTGGGGGTATTTATTCTGCAGGCAGTCTGCATCAAGTTTCCATCGGTGGATTATCTCTCTTGTTGTCACCCCTCACATATGTATGCGAACGTCAAGACCGACTGAAGCTAGAAAATTGCTCTTAGTAGAAAATAATACTTTGTAGCTCTAACAATACTGAAGCGCTCGTTCTTAATTCACTGTTCCCTCAAGTCACACACTAAATGAAAGTCATCTGAGATGCGTGCGCAGCTCCTGGTCTAGTGGCTAGCGTCATTGCCTCTGGATCACGGGGTCCTAGGCTCGATTCCCGACCAGGTTGGCGATTTTTCTCTGCCCAGGGAGTGGGTGTTTGTGTTGTTCATCATTTCATCATCATCATAATCATTCGTGACAGTGGCTACATTGGATTGTGTAAAACTTGGACTGTGTAAAAACTGGGACTTTGTACGGCGCTGATGACCACTCGGTTGAGCGTCCCACAAACCAAACATCATCATCCGAAGTGCCATTCAAGGATGATTCTCCTCTGTTACTCCGTGACGTGTTAACACCCAGGGTGTCTGGTGGAAACTGTAGTGTCAGTTGTATCGTGGCGTGGGTGGGGTGTGTGGTGTTGCCGCATAAGCTGCTTGCGGTGCCAACTCTGCTCTGGGGGCGGTGCAGAGTGCATGGATTTGGCAACGGCTCCTGGGAACTGCTGCCAGTTAACACCAGAAACGGTTACGCAGCGGCTTGACATTGTCGTAAACTCAGATGGTCATATGACTGCACGTTTAGTGCAGGCTCTTTTTCGGTAATACGATTCAGAGAATTAGGTTCGCCAAGGTTTGAAAGGCAACAGGACCCCATTATCCTAGGCACCTGACGATCTGGAGCCTCGGTCAATGCTTTTATGTTTTTACTGTCCTAGGGTTCTTCCCTATTCTGAATTTTGAAGTTGCGCGCTCAAAAATGACATTTCGCCGTGTGGACCGATAACGGAATGGCAGCGTGTGTTAAGAATGAGTACATGTATATGTAAGCGAATAGAAACTTGAGAATCGCAATCAGCATCAAACAAATTACGTCCAAATAGATTCGTCTGCTTTGGTAGTCGAAGGTAGTAGATGTGAAGAATCGAGTTACAGCTCAGTTTGCAGTTTTGAGACACTTGCGAAAATCGATGACGGGGACAAGTACGATTTTGCTGAAAATTGTTGTTAAATTACTATTTCATCAAGACTCTCTGTAATCCGTGTCATATGCCTCTCAACATGCATATTACTGCTTTATCAGAATTCATCGTTGTATAGCTTACGGGCGTAAAGCAATTTTAAGTAAGCATAATACTTATTTCAAAATAAAATGTAACTGGTATAAAAATCACTACCGACGAAAGTAAAGACACTGAATGTCATCTTCGTACTAGAAATTTATTTCTGTTCTCGAAACGTTCGAGGTTCGCAGAAGGACTTTCTGTGCTGTAACGTGTCGTTCATCTTAACCTGCGGGAGTGTAATCTACGCTTTATGATCCAGCTGTTAGATCTCTTGGTATCACTCATGTCTTCTTAAGTCCATCCAAGGTGACACCACCGTAATTCTAATGCTAAATACCACGTATTAAGTATGCTAACGATTTGATAAATAAATACATATTGGTAGTAGTTAAAAAACTATAAAGTCTGTCACCTACGTCGTGAAAATGCATCTTAATTAGGAACTAACTAGTGATCTGTAGTTCGGTTCATGTCAGATGCCTGTTCGAAATTCATCGTAAGACAGCTGACCGTAGGACTTGGGATAACGTAGTGTTCTCCTCGTTCTTCTTTCGTCATGTGAAGTATTCGCACGCAGTTCAGGTTCACTGCCGTCTGTAGTAATAGTTCGATCGATCACAAGAAGTAAAAGGTCTCTAACAAGAGGTCACACAAAGAAGTTACGGAGCTCTATTTTCTAATTTTGAGTAACTATTGCACGTATGGGCCATGAACACAGGAGCAGTAACATGCCCTTAAGTAGATTACACGATTCTGTTGTAGTCATACTCTGATATCCACGAACATATTACACACCCGACTGACTCGATTAAATTCGTTAACTCGCTTTACCACTTGTTCATTTTTCTCAGTTTTAGGCTTGTTTTGTCAGCTACTATGGTACCTTTGTGATTCTTTTACTCGTACAAAGATCGTTTTTAGTAACGTTAGACTTGTTAGTTTATCACAAAAATATAAATCTTAATAGAACTCCAGCAATAAAACGTAATTACTGGTCTAAAAATTCGTATTTGCTGGCATATAGTCCCTTGATGGTGTAGTATCTTAAACTTTTTATGTTCTATACATTCCCCTTTTATATCTACGAACTTGCGAACATGTTTTCTGATAAAATCGAAATTAATATTGTTACACTGTTCACTCACATCTCATAATGCTAGAAACGCACGTTTTAAGATGAAATAAGGATCATGAGAATAATCTTCCGTTTCCGCTGCAACCTTCATGTCTTCTCATTAGTGTGCCGAAAGCTGAGTCAAAATCCCTCCGTAACAAAGGAAATGGTCAGTTCAGGAAGGTGAAACGAGATTAGTATTATCCATCGCAAATCTGGGGAGTAGTCTGCAGTAACTACCTTGAGGAGACAAAACATCATGGCGAGTGTTCACCATGAGATTCAATGCCGCCTGATGATGTTACAGACGAGGAAACTGTACACGGTGAGTCACTAACTTTTGCCACCAAGAATAACTCCGAAAGCATGATAGTAGCTGAAACTTTTGTGGGCAAACGTTGCATCGGACAACGGGGGCCATAATATGACATTTATTCTTTTTTGCTAGGTGGGGTAGCTTCAGAGATATGAAGGTCAACTTTGTTTTTTAAAATGGGATGCTATAATTTGGTACTTATTTTCTGATGGCGACTATCGAGACGAATCCAATGATGTGTAACAGTAAGGTCTTTGGAGGTCAACGAAGGTCACAAAGGTGCCATGAACGTCCATTTACAGAAGGTGTTCGAAGTGATCACCATTAAGTCTGTGATATTCACCATCAACGTTTTATAGAATCACGGATAACTTGTTGTCGCGGATGCAAATAAGACTAGAATTCCTTCTTCTGCGGGGCTTTGTCGTTATCCCATATTATACACACATACATACATATCGGCGTTCACGGACGCTAAAGATCATGCTCTGAACTCACTATGTTCCTCCATAGATGGCGACCTTGGGCACTTTGGATCCATTTCCCATGGACACCCAACTGCTGAAAGTATTTCTGCAGTTCATCCTCCCATCGATTCCTTGGTCTTCCAGTCCGTCGATTTCCACCAGGTTTTCATATAAGCACAGCTTTAGTCCTGCACGTTTCTCACCTTTTCGTAACGTGCCTTGCCAGCCTTATTCTCGGCGCTTTCATTTCCTGTGCGATTTTCGGATGTTTCATTATGCCGTACAGTTCCTGAGTCTTTCTAAGGCTCTTCGTGTTCTTTTCGCAGGTTGGTCCAAAGATCTTTCTCATGATTTTCTGTTAAAAGATGAGCAGTCTCTCTTCTTTTTTGTTTTTGGTTCTTAACGTTTCTGCCCCATATAACGACACTGGTACTAACACTGCATTATAGACTTTAAGTTTGGTCTTAGCTGACAGATTACTTAATGACGTTATATGTTTCAGACTGAAATAAGTTTTAGACCCATTGACAATACGTTGTTAATTTCTTATTTTAGATTATTTTGCCTGTTGAACAAGGTTCCACGGTATTTAATATTTTCAACTATGGTTATATTCCATATTCCATCCTGCAATGGGGGCATTATTACTGGCTTTTCTGAATACTTTTATCATTTGTCTTCTCTGTATGAATCGTCAGTCCAGTCTTACTGGCCCTCTATGATAAGTCCTCTACGGTTTCTGCCGTCTCTTCCTGTGACTCCGCTGTGCCTGCAATGTCGTTTGCATAACCCAATAGCTGTACTTTTCCATTTAACTTCACCGCTTTTCCTTCTCTGGCTCTGAGCACTATGAGACTTAACTTCTGAGGTCATCAGTCCCCTAGAACTTAGAACTACTTAAACCTAACTAACCTAAGGACATCACACACATCCATGCCCGAGGCAGGATTCGAACATGCGACCGTAGCGGTCGCGCGGTTCCTGAATGAAGTGCCTAGAACCGCTCGGCCACTCCGGCCAGCTTTCCTTCTCTTTTCATGTCCATATCGGTCGATTATTTTTAACTGTGTTTTGCAGTGCGCCACTGGGGTTATTGGAATACGTGTACATATTAAATCAGTGATTACTATCAAACATCCCCTCTCGATATGTGGATCGACCCACTACGTTTCAGATGTATGATAGTGAGGTATGCACAAGGAAAAGGAACAGGTGGTTGGCCCCGACAAATGAATCGTAGATGTTGGTCTTGTATTAAAGTAATAATTGTTGATGCAGGGGAGCTTATGTTCATCTGCTGAAATTAAAATGGAATTCATCAAAAACTTGATTTAGTGACAAATTTTGACCGTATGTAAAGCAACACAGAACATGACATTATAAATCACACTACTTCACAAACTGCAGATGATTGCAAACGGAATCTGAATGCTTGCAAGTTAATCCCTTGTGATATTGGATCAGAAAGGATACCCCGGGAAGGAATGGAAGCAATTATAATAATAAACTCAGGAGGTGCTTAATTGAATTGAAAATGCGGGGTGTCAATGGTCATGATGACTGCGGCGATTACGAAAAGTGAAGGGAACAAGCATGCATGGATACTAAACAGCAAAGCCGTGGCCAGGGTATCAACTCATGATGCATGGCCGATTTAAGTTCCTAGTAATGCGAATCATAAAAATGCGCCTGTTACCAAGTCGGGGCTACTGATTCGCCTCATCGCTGCGTGGACCTACATTTGTTATGCTGAGCTGTCATTAAAGCAGTTATTGGATTGCGGAAGGTCGTAGGGCATCTCTCGAAAACTGAATATTCAAAATCTTATCTCTAATACCCCTCAGTCTCGCTCGCGATACGCATGAGGAAGGATTGTCTCATTTTTAGCCAGTGTCTCTATGTCTCTAAGACTTCCTTTTGTTATGAAGAACTTTTGTTAAAGTCTTTGCCAGTGGAATCATTTTTATTGGGCTAAGCAAATGGTGGGAGACCTCTGCTTCAGAAAGTTGCTGTTCTGACGAACGGCAGAACTTTTTCTAAAGTTTGCGAGGGCCAACGAAACAAAACTCCAAGTGGACCGTCGCTAAGTAGCGGCGCTAAGTGTCTGCGTCAGCCTTTAACGGTGGTGCTAAGCATTTCACACGTTATCGAACGAGCTTATCACGCTCGACAGGCTAGAGCTCCTCGATGTTCACTGCTCGACGTCCGGTCGCACCTCCCATCTTCCCTGTGGCCGCCGGCAAGCCTGAGACGCCACTGTTAATCTCATACCCCCCACGGATGTGCATCCGACTGCATGAGGACCCCATCAGCTAGGTGCACTTAGTTCGCCGAAACGTTAATACCCTCAAACGATCTCATCACGCTGGACAGGCTGTAGCTGCTCGCCGTTCACTGCTCGACGCCCGGTCGCACCTCTCATCTTCCGTGTGGTCGCCCGCAAGCCTGAGACGCCACTGGTAAATCTCATACCCCCACGGGTGTGCATCCGACTGTATGAGGACTCCACCAGCTAGGTGCACTCAGTTCGCCGAAATGTTAATCCCCTAAACGGCGCTTGCTGACCGCCCACCTGAGAGGACGGAATGACATAGCGGCCGGCCACTGCCACACAGCAACTTCATTCCGAGTCCGTTTCAGACCCCCAGTCGCAACTGCCCCTCCTGCTGTCTAACGGAACCACCTAGGCCACGCCTTAGCTACTACCATCGGCAGTACACACAAACTCACAACAGAAAGAAATATTACAGAATAGGAAACAGTGTCCTCGGCAATCATCAATCCGGCCCCACGTACAAATCAAATCCACGCTACACATGCATTACTTTATCAAGAGGAAATCTGTATATCACATTACGAAATTAGTTCATGACGGCTACAATCGAACTTATTTCATCACCTACTGACCCGGTTAAAAATTTAAGCTGAGGTTGTCGTACTCAGATTGGTCATAGTACACCAAATAAATTTTTGAACACCCAAGCTCGTTCGGTTAGTTACTAGAGGGGTAAGAAGGGAACGTGAAAACAGTACTGTGCATGTTCGTCTTATCTTTCTTTATTACTTTGATGCCCTAGGCATGTGGGTCCAGTCATTATTCTCATAGATCCAACAATTGGTGCAAAATTTAATTTAATTGGTGATAAAAAAAAGCACCAACGCAAAATACATTCATTCATTGACCAGCTCAGGATCTGTTAGACAACAGTCCTATATTGTCAGACAGTCTCGCTACTTTCAGACAACAACTATTCCGTTGAAGACACACCCACTGGCTCATTTAGCCAAGCTGTATAGACAAGCACTTACCTCTCAGTTACATCACGACACAAGTAAACAATGATTTCTTTCTTTTCACAAAGGACAAGGGTTACACAAGCTCTTCCCAAACACATTACATAACACATCACAAAATCACAATAATTACATTATGACATGAAATGATGCTTGAGAATTCCCATAAAGCAAACGATACGTAATCATCAACATTAAAATATGTGTGAAAATTAGAAAAGACAACGTCATGACAGACACATAAACCGTTTGACAAGATACGAATAGTTGAGACGGAAGTGATCAACCAGTATGGCAAGGGAACACTTTCCATTAAACTGCTCACATTTAATAAACTGTGGGATTGTAATTTGAAATAACTAATCAATTTACAAGGCAATTATCACCAAGGTTAAGTCCATAACGAAGAAGATCATGCAGTAAATGTGCAAATCACTAACTTTAAACACGAATAACATCTTTAAATTAAGCACAACTTTACTTTCACATCTGAAATACGCAAACAATAATTCAAATAACGGATTCAAGTCACCTAAGGCGAAGAAACTGGAGAAAAAAGTCGTCCAAGAAACGTGCAAATAACTGTCTCTAACACAAATAATATCCTAAAATAACATAATTTGCCAGAGCTACACATCATAAAATACGATCACACAGAAAATAAATGAGCTCATCTGAAATAAAAGAAATCCACCAGAACAAGACAATAACCGATGCCGATGCCCAAGTTTTGGCACATGGCGTCATATCTCGCCACAAGACAATGACACAATGTACTGACGCACGAAGACGTGCGGAGATTAATAGTTCACACGGTGAAAATTGTGGTGCCGCTGCAGTCGTAAGCGACTGCGTCCATAGCCGGTCAGTGCCCATGCCGGAGTGTTATCATCGTGCACTTATAATCCATTTGGGTCGCGTTGTGACAACCCGTTGATAGTCGCTGCTCTCCAGGGACGAGGGAGCACCGTGGACCTCACTCAGGGCACAAGACGAGTGGATGCTGTCATGTGGTGCCCAGGTTCACCTACGAAGTGTGTACAGTAGTTCTCCCATTAGGGACAGATTACTCAGTGGCACTGTTAGGTGGTAGTAAGACACGTTAGGTCAATCCAAATATCAGGTTGCTACTCGACTGTTCAAAATTAGGAGGTGCAAATTAGTTGTCTCACAGCGAATTATGATACCACTGCTGGAACAGGAATCACCTAACGTGGTATTCCTTCGTTAGGGAATCAGAAAGTGATTCCTCGTACCGAGACATATCGTCAGCGAAAAGGGGTAGTGCCTCCAACACAGAGAAGAATTTAAGATCGGAACCCTTGGCCCAGTTGTAGCGTGTCACACAAAAAGTGCTCAGAATGTTTTATAGGTGACCGAAACTTCATGTGACTGAGCGATGCAACTTACAATATTCCGTTTCTGCACTTACATGAGACTTAAGTGTTGCCGTTGGGCCAGTCAGCCGTTGAGCGGCAAGCCACATCGCTAACTGGACTGGGTCAGCTGGATCGTTTATTGGCCATGATGCATGAAGTAATCCAGTTCACTGGACGCCTTGTAAGCAGCAACCCTTCCTGCGTCATCGTTTGTGAGCTGTCGTGCACTAGGGCATTGGTGTCAGGAACCAGCTCCAACAGCCCCACATAAACCTCCGCTCACACAGCTAGCTCGAAGAACACGCCCTTGGCATCCGAGTCATGCCTCATCCGCTGCTCTCACAGGGCAATCCCATAGCCATGTGCTATATTGTCAGCTTTCAACTGCAGTTGTATTTGCTGATCAACGCATCATCTGCACAGATCTTACAACAACTATGTAACTTAACTTTACAGTTTCCCACATCTCTAAAAGTAATTGAAACAAAAACTGCATTCACGTCAAATATCAATCCTTGGGTGACTCAGTGTTAGAAAAGGAAGTGACTAGTAGAGGTACAGGGCACCCTCCGCCACGCACCATACGTTGGCTTGCGGTTTATGTACGTAGATGTAGAAATTGGCAACTAACTCTAAACGTAGAGAAAAGTAAAGTTGTCCACGGGAGTAAGGAGTGACAACTAGAATCAGATATGTCATACAAATAAGTAGGGATATGAAATGGAAAGGCTCGGTTGTTCGGGGGAACAATGCTGCAAAATTGTAGGTTATCTATGAAAGAAATTGCGTGCAATGTACTAGTACGGCTCGTACTTGAATTCAGTTTACGTATGTGAGGCCCATACCAGGAGACTGGACTAATATGAGATATCGACCGTTTACAAAGAAGGGCTGCGCAATGATCAACGGTCCAATCTTGATGATATCGTGCCCAATGTTGTCGTAACTTTCGATGCCGTTGTGTCACGTAGGGGTCCTCTGCTGCTAATTTGTGCTCCGAAACGCTTGCGCGTGCACCAGTATTGTACTATGTCGTCAGATCTGCCATAGATCACCAGAGCGAGTTTGTCTCCGATATTCGTGTCCTATACTGAGCCGTGGAGGTCCAACACCTTGTTGCCTACTCGCGGTTTTACTGTCCTTCACCCATTGTATACAGATGCTCACGACAGTAACACGCTAACAGCCGACCAACTTCGCCGTTTCTCAGCTCTTCGTTCCCAGGATCCGAGTCAGAACAATCTGCCCCTTGTCGAAGGCTCTTACATCAGCAGATTTCAAAAATGGTTCAAATGGCCCTAAGCACTATGGGACTTAATATCTGAGGTCATCAGTCGCCTAGACTTACAACTACTTAAACCTAACTAACCTAAGGACATCACACACATCCATGCCCGAGGCAGGATTCGAACCTGCGACCATAACAGCAGCGCGGTTCCGGACTGAAGCGCCTAGAACCGCCTGGCCACAGCGGCCGGCAGTAGATTTCACTATATGCATCCAGTATCGACGCAAAATTTATTCTCCAGTCGTTTCTGCTGAGCTGACATACTTTCCTTAGTGAGGCATGTAAAGTGATTTCAAGACACTTGACACACTACTCAAGAAGGGTAAGGTGTAAGCCGGAAACCGGTGTGACCCTCTCTATTCGTTCCATTCCATACTCATGCATAACAATATAAATATAAAATCCTACATAGACGCCAATCGCAGCGCCCTACTCGACATACACTGAAGCGCCAAAGAAACTGGTATACGCATGCGTATTCAAATACAGAGATATGTAAACAGGCAGAATACGGCGCTGCGGTCGGCAACGCCTGTGTAAGACAACAAGCATCTGGTGCAGTTGTTAGATCGGTTACTGCTGCTACAATGGCAGGTTATCAAAAGTTAAGTGAGTTTGAACGTGGTGTTATAGTCGGCGCACGAGCGGTTGGACACAGCATCTCCGAGATAGCGATGAAGTGGGTGAAGATTTTATCGTATCACCATTTCACGAGTATACCGTGAACATCAGGAATCCGGTAAAACATCAAATCTCCGACATCGCTGCGGCTGGAAAAATATCCTGCAAGAACTGTACCAACGACGACTGAAGAGAATCGTTCAAAGTGACAGAAGTGCTACCCTTACGCAAATTACCGCAAATTTCAGTGCTGGGCCATCAATAAGCGTCAGCGTGCGAAACATTCTACGAAACACCATCCATACAGGATTTCGGTGCCAAAGACCCACCTCGTGTTCCCTTGATGACTGGACGACACAAAATTAAACGCCTCACCTGTACCCGTTAACACGGACATTGGACTGTTGATGATTGGAAACATGTTGCCTGGTCGGGCGAGTCTCGTTTCAAATCGTATCGAGCGAATTGACATGTACGGGTATGGAGACAACCTCATGAATCCATGGACCCTCCATGTCAGCAGTGGACTGTTCAGGCTGGTGGAGGCTCTGTAATGGTGTGGGGCATGTGCAGTTGTAGTGTTATGGGATCCCTGATACGTCTATATACGGCTGTGGCACGTACGTAAGCAACCTGTCTGATCACCTGCATCCATTCATGCCCATTGTCCATTCAGACCGACTTGTGACACCCCACGTGTCCAGAATTCTTACAGAGTGGCTCCGGGAACACTCTTCCGAGGTTAAACACTTTTGCAACGTACTCTTTAGAAGAGGTCTCCATCCCTTCGTACTCTTACGGACTTATGGACAGCCTTGCAG
Organism: Schistocerca piceifrons; assembly: GCF_021461385.2. Taxonomy (NCBI): domain Eukaryota; kingdom Metazoa; phylum Arthropoda; class Insecta; order Orthoptera; family Acrididae; genus Schistocerca; species Schistocerca piceifrons. The sequence goes on along the minus strand of NC_060149.1, from coordinate 176,224,374 downwards.
CATTGATGGTGTCAATTTACTCCAGCACTACTTCAGATATTAGTCGAGTCCATGCCACGTCGTGTTGTGGCACTTCTGCGTGTTATCGGGGGCCATGCACGATATTAGTCAGATATACCAGTTTCTTTGGCTGTTCAGTGTAGAAGTAAACTTAAAACTTCATAACAGCTCGGAGGAAGGCGTCAACGAGACACTTCTACTGACACCTTGCCTAACGCAGTCAGCGTTCACAGCGCTCGTTGTCTGAGTATGAGACCGACAGATTATTAAGTTGTACAGAAAGATAAATTTCTCCGTCTGGTGGTATTTCACCAGAAAACAGTTCGACATATAAGTGGTAGCTGAAAACGAGGAGAGATAAAAGACGGCAATGTGTAGAGACAAAATCGGCATGAAGTAATATTTTGCAGCCCACATCGTGGCATGTTAGTCTAAATGTAACTGGGAACAAAAGGAATCTTGTATGTTACAAGCGAGAGATCGAGCAAATGGATGAAAATAAATTTTTCGTGTCGTAATAACAACGTACACCTGTACTTCCACAAAATGTTTAACATTCATTTAGTAACGCTGAGCAGTACAGAACAATTTCTTTTTCAAAGAAATAGGAATTAAAGCAAATCTAAAAAGGTGGCATTGCAATATGAAGATACTCAAAAAGGGAAAAATCGGTAACAGGAAACGGACAAACTAAAGTAGTTCATGGTGAAGTATTCATTTCCAGATTCTATTGGACACCTGTGTTACGGGAAGAGTCTAGATCACCTGGAAATATACAGTTGCTGATTCCAATGAAATCATGAAAAATCTGTCCAATGTTTGCGCAAAAATTGAAACTATTGCATCAAGCATGAATTTTACAAACTACAATCGCCAAATAATGCTTAGCATGAAACATTAAGTACATAGAAGTATAGTTTTTGATTGATTCTGTAGTCAAAACATTCTTGCTACGACCACGCCAGTGTGTGAGACAGGTTAAACAACTAGATTTTGATCTATGCACACGAAGAGACAAACGTAAATTCGAAACTAAATTATGACCTTGCATAAGATGTTAGAATATCGATGTAGCGTAATAATGAACATTCGTTCTTACTTATTAAAGCATACTGGAGATTTTGCGGGAGGAAAAAGATGAGAACCTGTAGGCACTCTTACGATAGTCTTAAAAGACTCTGATGGGGGGAATCGCACAGAAGGAAATAGAGAATGATGAACAAGGGATACCAAGTAGAGGAAGAACGACGACAATTTTCAGGAAAATCAAGAAAACGTGCAGCATAAGACGATCTCCAGTCGATAGAGTAATGAAAATGAATGAAGTTAAAATTCTCAGCTTCAAGCTTCGAACCAGTGAACCTGTTGACGAATTTGGTTCAAGAAGAGCTTAAGGTACAAAAAATGCATATGACAGAAGCTCAAGTGAAAACCACGTATAAAACGTCAAGAGGAGTAGAAGCTACCTATGATTCAGAGCCCAGTACCCAAGAAAAAACTGTAAAACTAATAAAGTAATAGAATCCCTAATGTTAGCGAATGGTACACGAAACGAAAGAGCATGTGGTGGTGGTGGTGGTGGTTAGTGTTTAACGTCCCGTCGACAACGAGGTCATTAGAGACGGAGCGCAAGCTCGGGCTAGGGAAGGATTGGGAAGGAAATCGGCCGTGCCCTTTCAAAGGAACCATCCCGGCATTTGCTTGAAACGATTTAGGGAAATCACGGAAAACCTAAATCAGGATAGCTGGAGACAGGATTGAACCGTCGTCCTCCCGAATACGAGTCCAGTGTGCTAACCACTGCGCCACCTCGCTCGGTAAGAGCATGTGAAACAGCAAGTAAAAGAGAGATGTAACCCATTCAAAACCTACGCGATCGCAAGCACAATGAAACAGAAGGAAAAAGGTAGTCTTCCGGATAAACATCAAATATAATGCCTGACAAAAAAGTGAAGCACCGAGAAGGCATGATTGGATATCAATATACCTTCGTACATTTACACACCTTCTATGGGTATGTAGATGATTAGACTTGTATTTCTCTGTGATAGGCAGTAAGCCCACCAAAGTGAATTAGTGTTACTCGTGCTTAGTGTGTTTCCGAGCCAGGTAGGGGCTATAAGAGACGCGAACACCGTCAGAGGTTAAGCGATCACTGTGATGGATAAGGAGATGCCATGTACCAATCTGGGACAGTGTTATCAGCATCTGACAGAGTTACAAAAGGGCCACATTGTGGGTCTCCCTTTGACCGACTCGTCGAATCTTGTAATATCTGTCGTACTACTTCGCACATAACTTTAAGGAGAGGTTGGCTATAGAGTGGTGCAGCAGCTGTCGTCGTAGGGAAGTTGGAAAGGAACAGAAATTATTAGCCAACACATAAATACTGTAAACAGAAGTTTTACTTAACTTGTAGCTTTGTCCAACGGTGGCGAAGAAACTTAACAAAAGAACAAACGGCAATAAGTCCAGCTATCACAAGAAGCAAAGTAAAGAGCGTCGTGAAGTGTGAGCTCCCGCTACTAACTAACGAGCGAACTGCCGAAGGCTGACTAAGACTGAAGATTATCAAAGACTGCCACTAAGAATGGGCGTGTAGCTGCCGCCGACCAACTTATATCGTGGGGCAGAGGGCTCTGGTACTCGGAGCCGCGGAAAGTGTGGCTTAGAAGGCGAGCATCATTCAGTCTGCCGGGCCTCCATGCGACCGCTATCAGCGTCTGTCGGAAACATGCGTCTCTGTAGCCAACTTAAGAAGCTGGTGGGTGTGGTATCGATCTACCACGTCCCTGACCTTCTCACCGTCACCGTGTAATGTGGATGAGCGAACGGTGGTGGAGGTGGGAGGGGGAGGGGTGGGAGAAGTGGGGGAAGGTGGCAGTGCTGGATGCAGGTGGCAATGAGGAGATGGGAGCCGAAACGAAAGTTGGTACCGAGCTCCCGCCCGCACAGCGGCATACAACCAGAACACGCCCAGGAACGCCAGCCGAGAGGGCAGAGGGCACGACCCACATCCGTAGGCGGAGCGGCAAACGAAGACGGAGGCATTTAAAGATTGCAGAGGGATTCGAGACAGTATGTGGAACAGCATCCGAGAAGAAGGGCCCGTCTCCAGGCAATGGTGACTGTTGAAACGGCGACGACCATGAAAGGGTGTCGACCTCCATCGGATCCAGGACCGGCGTGGAAGGCGCAGAGCCCCCGGGAGACAAATGCAGCGAGGGGTGCTTTGTCCAGACACAAACAGAATCTGAAAGTAAGAACTCTGTGACAGGACCTCGCAATTCACAACGACGAATTTTATTCTGGAGGCGTCTCAGCTATCCTCTTCGTCCCTCCAGCAAAAACATAGGACGTACAAGACGTCGTGCAATGGTGTCTCACTCCCAGCGCCTACGGCACCCATATAATCTCTAAAAGACCGAATCGTTAGTGTAATACTTTGCCTGACTGGACGGAGTGGGTGCCGCCCGCTGTGGCGGTTCCAGCAACTGAAGCAACGTGCAGTGGTGCCACCCATGTAACAGCTCCGTCAGTTGTGGTCCGTCGCATGGTTGAGAGCGGTAGACAGGCAAGAAGAGCAACAGAGCTTGAGCCCATATGCGGGAGGCACGAATTTTGTCCATCTGCTGCTTAAATCTTCTTACAAAGCGCTCATCTTCACCATCGGATTGCAAGTGGACTGTCGCACTCGTGATGTGATTGATGCAAGAGTCAGTGTAAAATTGTTCAAACGCAGCGGCAACAAACTAAGGTCCGTTATCACTCACAATCACTTCAGGCAATCCCTCGAGGCAAAAGATCGGCGACAAGGCCTGGCTTGTAGAACGATCCATATTGGACTGCACAGGAGCCACAAAAGGAAATTTGCTGAAAGCGTTAACAATGATGAGGCAACGCGAATTCCAGTAAGGATCCACAAAATTCAAGAGCAAACGTTGTTAAAGTACCTTTATTTTTGGGCCATTCAAAATACTTCTGAGGCAGGGCTGACTGATGTTCAGTACAGGCTTGTCACTGAGAAGTCAACCGTTCAGTTTTAACGTCCAGATCGTGTCAAGTGCAATGACATCGCGCCAACTGCTTTGTGCGAACGACGCCCCAGTGACTGTGATGTAGCAAACGAAGAACGCTAAGTTAGAGAACCAGGGGAAGCACAACAGGTGGTTTGTCGTTATTGGTGTGAAGCTAAGTGACACCTAGATGTGCGGCAAGGACGTGCTGTCGGCCAAAATTTCGGCGAACCACAGAGCTACGAATCTGTCTGGCTGAACGCGGCTAACGATTGCAGATGTAGTGCAATAGATTCTGCAAATCAGGATCCGCTGCTGTGGCCTGGGCAATTTTCCGGCGATTAAGCGGAAAATTATGCAGAGCATATGATCTTGTAGATCAGTGTAGCAACAAGAAGCAGAGGACTCGTCGAATGCTGAATCCAGGCCAACAGGACGAGAAGAGAGGCAGTCTTAGAAGTGGGCCGATACACAGTCTCATATTGTTAATTTGATAAAAGAAAGGCCCACCGTCGCAGCTTCTGCACTGTGTAAGCTCGGATTGACTGAGAAGAGCTAAAAGGAGATGAAGCGGTTTATGGTCAGTCACCAAGTAAAATTTTCAGCCAAAGAAATACGAGTGGAATTCAGTTACACCACACATAATGGAGAGAGCATCCCTTTCGATTTGCGAAAAACAGTATTGAGCTCCTGTCGACAACTTTGAAGCAAAGGAAATCGACCTGTCTGTAGAGCCAAATTTATGCGACAAAACTGCCACAATAGTGTAAGGGGAAGCATCCACAACCAAGACCACTGGTTTGGCTGGATCAAAAGGAAAAAGGTATCGCTCACTAATCAAAGCCTATTTCAACTTATGGAAAGCAGACTGACACACTTGCAACAAAACATAAGGAACATCCTTCCTCCGCAAGCAATTCAAGAGAGCCACGATGTACGAGCTGTTAGGAACAAACCGGATGAAGTACGTGAACTTCCTTAACACAGACTGCAATTCCTGCACACTGTGTAGGGTGGGAGGTCACGGATAGCAAGCAAATGTAATTGAAATGCGGCTATTAATAACATGGTGAGAGTACTCATGTTGTGTCTGAAAAAAACGTACATTTGTCTCTGCTAAACTTGAAACAGAGTACGAAGAGTGCTAATATGTTCTTCAGGAGACGTCTAAGTCATCTAAATAAAAATAAGGAACTTTTTGGAGTCAGCTGCTCCAGAAAGCGCTGAAATACGGCAATCTCAAAAATCTGAAGAGACCCAGATGAGTATTAATGACAAAGAGTTGTAGCGACTGTCATCCATAACGTATTTGCAAGTAATCATCGCGCAAGTCAGTTTTGGAAAAATAACGCCCGACACCCAGTTTTTCCAACAATTCTTCCAGGCGTGGCAAGGGCTGACTGTCAAAGATCTTTTGAGGATACTTAAAACCGGTGCACAACCGGAGTCTGCCGGACGGTTTCTTTAAAATAACAGGAGGGAACGCCCACTGAATGGCTGAAATGGATGCGACAACCCTATTGTCTTTCAAACCAGTGAGTTCCTGAGCCATATTTTCTCGAAGAGCATGAGTAACAGGACGAGCTCTTTCATTGTGACATGGGCAACAAAATTATTGGCTTCGCATAAGCCCACAGAAAACAAATCCTTAAATTCTGCACATACTTAGCAACGCTGTCCCGAGAATCGTAGGAACCTACAGAAAATATATAGTCCTGGGCGCTTAATCCAGACAAATCAAGAGTCTAGACCGAAAATCTTAGCACTGTCACTGGAGCAAAGCACTCTAAACGTCACTACCTTTTTCAAATTTCGGAAAGTTATAGGAAGGTTACGAGTGGCCAAGACAGAAATGTCTTCGCCATTATATTATGCCGCCAGCGTATGGCGCCACGTACACAACTTAGGTGTGCCAAGTAATTCGCAAGTGCTACGATTGAGTAAACTCACTCAAGCTGCACTGTCAAGTAGCAATCGGACTGATTGCTTACCAGTTGTATGAGACATAAAAAGTTTGTTGTTCTCGCTTAGCACTATAGATGAGATGGAAGCCTTTCCTGAACGGCTATTAAACAGCCGTTTTGCACTACCGACGCTGTGGGGCTTTGAAAACACACTATTTTTGTATTAGAAGGAGTAACAGAAGAGGATGTCTGACTTTTCTGTAAGCACACAGACTGTACATGTCCCCGCTTGGGGCAAAAAAGGGAAAAAAAACAATCGCTTCAGGCGAGGGTCAACAGCCGCGATCATGTGTCCTATTAGAGCGAGGGCATTACTTCACACCTTGTGCAGGAAGCGACACGAGTTTACGTGAACGCTTTGTCTGGAGCTATTTAGGTAAATCACGGAAAACCTAAACCAGGATGGTCAGACGTGGATTTGAACCGTCACGCTCGGTGTCAGTAGCTGAGGGTACTCTGATGGCACAACAGTATGTCACGGACGTGTTTCGTCCACATACGCTACCTCACACGCAACGGTATCGTGATGTCATGTTTCAACAGGACAATGCTCGCCGACATGTAGTATGTGTCTCTATGAAGCGTCTGCGTGATGTTGAGGTACTCCAGTGGCCTGCAAGATCCTCAGATCTTTTCCCTATATAACATGCGTGGCACCACCTCGGACGTAAGCTGCGTCTCACTGATAGTATCCAGGATATCAAGGACCAGTTGCCACAGTTGCAGATCCATTTTCTCAGAAGAAGATTCAACAGCTTTGTGGCACCCTTCCCAACCCAATCAGTGCTTCACCTCGGACGTAAGCTGCGTCTCACTGATAGTATCCAGGATATCAAGGACCAGTTGCCACAGTTGCAGATCCATTTTCTCAGAAGAAGATTCAACAGCTTTGTGGCACGCTTCCCAACCCAATCAGTGCTTCATCCAGGCCAGGGGGGGGGGGGGGGGGGGTGCAACGTCATACCGATATGTGGGCTCAGAATGTCAAGTTCTCTGAAAATCTTCTCGATTTTGAAGTCACTGAAATAACATCAAATGCCCTCTCAACTTCTGAAACTCTCTGTTACTACTATTCCTCAGGGTGCTTCACGTTTTTTGTCAGACAGTATAAAGGTATTGTTTTGAAACATGGCGAGAATATGTTTTTCAACGGAACATTAATTAAAATGTAGGAGGAGAGGATACTGGGATCCCAGGATGGAAATATTTGTTTAGCAAAGTAAAATAAAAAAGGGACAGAGCAATGAAAATGTGTGAAGTAGAAAATCTCAGAAGTTCTAAGCCTCGAGCCAGCGAACTAATCAACGAAATTTGGTAAGAGATAGGGTAACGACACACAGAGTGAATACAGATTCCTGTGTTCAAGTAGAATCTACAGTTCCTTAAAGAAAAGAATCAAATTTTTAAGAGAAGATTTGATCTCTTAGTATGATAACGTACTTTAATTAGAAGAATTGAATCTCATACCAAATAAAGTAGGGTATTACCGCCTCTTCATAGAGAAAACACATAGAGGAAAACGTAAAAATTTCTGGAAGAATATTTACGAAGTCTTATGCATTGTGAAGAGACATATGAGGAGATAGAAAACGATCGATAATCCATACTCGACATAACAAATATGTTTTCGCTCTCTGATCCTAAGACTCATAAAAAAGGTACAAATCTAGGAAAATTATTTTTGGAGCTGTGAGCAAAAATCTAGTGTATAAAGAGCAGCAAATGCGTTCGCAGTTAACAGAAACATGAGAATGAGAGAAGTGTTTATAAATAAGAGGCCTTAACAAAAATGGAAACCCTATTAACTCCAGTGTTTGTTATCGATGGATTGTCTTACATAATTACTAAAAGAATGAGATACGTGTGTCACAGCAAGAACTAAATTAAGGAGACGAAGTTTTATCTGAACGCACTTCATTTGCATCACAATGTAAACTTCACAGAAAGAGTGACAAAATGGATAAATTACGAGTAAGAGAAGAGTAAGCCTAATAATAAATATAAGAAACCAAAATTGTAATGTCTATTACAGATATAGCAGTTAAGTTGCAAAAAATGGTTTTAGAAGAGCACCACTTCCTTTAAGTGTAGGAGTGAATGTCTGCAGCTGTTGATCTAACGTTTAGGATGAATATAATGAAACTTGAAGACATGTGATGTCCATGCGATTCTCACAAACCTCTTAACAGCCCCATAAAGACTTCGAGTGGTGCGTCCAACGGAAAGACACGAAGAATATTAAATATATAAAAATATAACAGTAGCTTATGCAAAATGTTGAATTACTACCACAAGAACTGTTAATATGATTAAAGACGACATGGTGGAAAAAATAATTAATATTTTTGATTTCGATAGAGTAGGCTATATCATCATTTTTGTGACAGGGGTCAAATATTTAAGTATTGGCAGAATCCACTGACAGAACTACATATATTTGAAACATGGAAATAATAGTTAAGAAGGAAAGGAAATATTTGTTTACGTGCTAACGTAAGCTATGTAGCCCACACTGCAACAAAACTGAGTAAAAGAAATAGCTGAAGTGATGTAATCTGGCAACATAAATAAGTAATAATGATTAAAGGCTTCTAGTCATATCGCCGTTCTTTTACTGAGCAAGTGAAACTTCATTTAAGGTGAAGGAATGGAGAAGATTTCCTCGAGATTGTCAGGTCTGATAAAAGTGATATTATAAAATAGAGACTATAGTATGCTATGACAGAAATTGCTAGAAGAGGATAGTGTTTGAACTGTGATACTGCCAAACAACATAGAGATGTGTATGAAAAAATAGCACTTAGAAATCATAGAAGATTGTAATTTAATTAATCTAGACAGTCCACATGTATAGCTGTGTGGCCATCATGTCTGACTGCCATGAAGAGAACCCAGGTTCTGTTCATGACACTGCCAAGGATTTTCATTGATTAAAAGACTGGAAAGGTGTGCACGCAGCCTAATGATGCCTACCGAGGAGCTTCCTGAGTAAGTAGCGGCTCCAAAGTCTACGAAGCTGAGCAACGACAGGGAGCACGTTGTGGTGATCCCACACCCTCCCACTTGCGAATAATGTCATTGGCACAGGATGGTACAGCGGCTGTTTGGGGCAAAATGGTTCGTAAGAGCTGGAATGTTGAGCTCTAAGAAGATTTAAGAAGAATTTTTGGCACCAGCGAAATAGCTCAACAATGCTTTATAAGACTAAATTGAATGCAAGGAAAGCTACGGCCAACAGTCCAAGGAGCGTTGAGGGACGATATCAGGTTTGAGCGAAGCAACATACAGTAACCTGAAAATCATTCTGGGCACACAGTCAGCAGATGTGCTTAAGCAGCACCCATCCGGTAAGAGAAACTTATTCCATTCAGTATACCACAATAGGAGTATACTATTTAGTTTCATAATAAATTTTCTAAATTAATTTACTTACCTAATAATCAAATCTGAGAGAAGTGATAACTGGAAACGAACAGATCCCCTAAGTCTCAGGTAAAAATATCATTCTTGTATCTCTGATCGTGACTGCTTGCGCTATCGGTTCTTAGTCAAATGATCATGTAGCCTTTTGATTCTGTAGAAGCTGATTCATGTTTTACACTCTTGTGACAGTTTCCGTTTGTTCAGTGTTAGCTATTACTCCTTGAAATCATTCCATGACATTGCAACATATCTTAGCCACAACTTCATATTCCATTAAATGAGAATATCCTTCCTTCCAAATTATCCTTGCAGCATGATGCTCGCTGTAGTGACCACATTTAGATAGCGCTAGGGAACATATCATTATCATGATTTGACATAAGGCATATTTATTATCCCTAAGGGTGCGGGACAACATTCAACGTGAGACGCAAGACATGATAGCAATTTAAGACCCGTAACTCAGGCGCGAATTGTATGATTGTTTACTAATCATTTATAAAAAAAAGAAACTGTAGTTATCGATGTAATGGCCCGAGGGGTAAATTTGTATGTAAACAACAGCTGTTCTGATACGTTGAAAATGCAGTAATTGACGACAATGTAGTCGAATTTTCTGTAATCTCGGCTTTTACTGCTTTCGTATGTGTTGCATCCCAACCACATTATAATAAGCAACTTATTTCAGAGCCATGGCGCCGGTCCACACTTTCTTCTACAGGGACAGCAGAGAAAAATATTGACAGGTAAGTGATTTCAATACGTTTAGAATTGATTCAACCAGTTGGAAGCCAGTGCGTGAGCAACCACAGCTAAATCCCCTGGTTTACGATTTCAGCTATCAGACGCTTACTGATGCGTGTTACTATTACAGGCAGTGACAGTATAAATCGCGACATAAGAACAGAACCTTTCAAACATATGTCCTCATTTAGCAAGATTAACAGCTGCCAGATGGTGACTGTGCTACATAAATCATGACATGCAAAAAGTACCTTTCAAACATATATCCTGTTTTAGCAAGACTAACAGCTGGCAGACGCTTACTGTAAAATGTTGCTGATGTACATAGTGAAAGTATAAATCACGACGTCCAAGAAGGACCTTTCAAACGTATATCCTCATTTAGCAAACTAACTGTGCATCTTTACCATACCACAATACGTGTCATGACTTCGATAACTGATATTAGTGTCCACAGGTAAAAGAACAGAGTTCTAAATCTACTTTGGAGAGCTCGCAAAGAAATTCGTGGCCTACTGTTACTTTCAAGAGGCACGTAACAGATTGAACTAACGTTATTGACGTCCTGACCGAGCGAGGTGGCGCAGTGGTTGGCACACTGGACTCGCATTCCGGAGGACGACGGTTCAAACCCGCATCAGGCCATCCTGATTTAGGCTTTCCGTGATTTCCATAAATCGCTTCAAGCAAATGCCCGGATGGTTCCTTTGAAAGGGCACGACCGATTTCCTTCCCTCTCCTTTCCTAATCTGATGGGACTGATGACCTCGCTGTTTGGTCCCCTCTCCCAGATCAACCAACCAACCTATCGTTTACGTTCTGGCTCAACAATGGGCTTACGGTTACTAACTGAGAAATTAGCACGTTCATTTTTATAGCTGACTGCATGATTGAATATGACTTTTCATTAGCAGCAACACACAAACTTGTTTAAACTTCGTTAGGTAACTTTTAATCTATCTGAGAATCATAAAGACACACAATATACAGAGTTACGTTGAATTTCAATTGAATATCTCTGGTTGCATCCACTTTATTTTCTCTACTATAGCCTCTCAAATTTTATTCATGGAATTTTTTTTTTTTTTTACCGTCGAACTGCTGTCAACCAACTCCAGTTTCCTCTGTCTTACAAACAGGCTACTATCGGAAATGTGGGATCTCACTTACGTTGTTCATTCTCTTCGTAAGGTATACACAGGAGCTGTGGCTGTACTCAATGTTTGCAGTTTGTCTCACAGTTCAAGTCATCCTTTTCCCTTCAGTATTTTTCTCAATCAGTTTTAGGTACACTCATCAGTTTATCATTTTTTTCCCAGATTCGACTGTCAATTTTCCCTTACTCTTATCGTTCGTAGCTTAAGATATTCGTTTAAACAAATTATATTAATCATGGTGTTTCACACAATAAATGTACCTCTCGCATTTTCTTCTCTGTAGATACTAGTAAGCTCCATTATACCAGACCAATCCCTCGTCCTCTGCCCAGACCTTAAATTTTCTATTCCACAGCATTGATCTCTCGATTTTAATTTTTTATTCAAAGTACTATCCCGAAGTTATCATTGCTAAAAGTGAAAATTTAATTCGAACATTATCATCGAAAACACCGACGTTAATATTGCAATTTTGTCATATGAAGACATGGTTGGAGACCGTGGCTGTTATTTGAAGCATGTAAACCGTCTGAAGATGAATCATAACGATTCGAAACCGGTAATGGTACCCTTTGAATAAAGGAACTGAAAGTAAATTCGCGGCTGGTTGCTGTCCCAACACCATCAACATTTGTTAATATTGCCATCTAAAATCATCCTGCATAAATGCATAGGACAAACAGGGAAAACGTTGGAAGTAGTGCAGAAAGAACATTTTTTAGCCAAAGACTCGGCGAAATTAACACGTCTACTGTCACAGTGCACAGGTATGCCAAGAAATACAACAGCTTCATCCAAAGTCTGACATTTGTACATTGGAGATCAATCTTCAAAACGATGCTTCTATTTTTCTATTTAATTTGCACGAAATGTTGTCCGCTCTTAGGATTTCCGCAGCATACAACAAATACAGTGTTTACCAATATGCAAAGGTATAGCGTCTTCTAATACACATCTATATAATTTTTTTTTACCATCGTAGTAACTATCTAATAAAACTCGTTATATCACAAAATGAACTTACCAGTACGATTCCCAAGTACAAATACGCAATAAATCTGCTAAAAAATTGTTTTATAATCAGGCTAAATAAGTTACCCTGCCTACTGACTAACAACCTAAATCGAATGTACCATTATACACAGTATCTGAATTTACTTCTTAGTATATAATCTCCGAATTATCCAAATAACGGATCTTCTGCATTTGAACACACTCTGGATTGCCATTGCTAATGGTAAACATTGCGACAATCTCCCACGTACCGGTATCTGTTGTATATACACGATTAAAATTAACAAATCGTTAATTCGCTAATATTCACATCACAGGAAGTTCTGGGGAGCCATCACTAGAATCATCATTAGACACAACACTGAAGTACAAATTTCCTCACAAATACCCATAAGAGCAATAATAATAATTTGTGACCTTCACCGTGAAGACTGATTTGATGAAACCCTCCGTGATAGTCTGTCCAGTGCAAGCCGCTTCATCTCTGCTTAACTTCCGCCAGCAAACTACATTAGAACCATGTCACTGCCCCGCAAATTTTATCTCTCACAAATATTAGTTGCTGCATGCTATGGATGATGGCCACATAAACAGACTTTTTATTTACGCCACTGTAGGCATCTCCGTGTGGCCTGTACCAAAAGACTTCAGCAGAACGTTCATAAAACCATACAACACATAAAATTCAACAACATATGCAAGTTTAATATCTTGTACCTAAATATATGACATTAAAAATTAAAAACAGTTCACCCAGCACTCAAAAAGCAAACAATGCTGCCCAGAAAATATAGTTCAGATTCGAAATAAAATCTCTTTACACTACAAAACACGAGAAATTCCATTCAGAATACAATAACTCAAAATACAGCCAACAAAATCACGCATAAATTCTACCCAAGATTAGTGAATTTAACACCTATAAACAGTAAGGAAACGCAACTGTTCCAGAAAGAATTAAAATACGATGTAAATTCAGGAATAGATTATGATTACACAGAAACTCTAATTATAGAAGCAGAAAGTGTATTGACAAACACAGGTAGGAGAGAAAACAGAAGAGTCAACATTTGATTAACTAGAGAACTCCTAAAAAAATAATTTCCAATATAATAACTAACACGAAAACGCTACAACACGAACACAAATTCAGCAACACTCAGAAAACGTAAAAAAAGCTTCAAAATGAAAATGTCGTCATTTCAAAAGGGGACACAGGGAATACAGCAGTACTTACAGACAAAGAAAACCACACTACAAAACACAAGAATTCGTCTCATAAAATAGGATTGCAAAACTAAAATCAACCCAACCAACAGATTTCACACAAAAGTAGAAATGCTCTGGAAATTACTGAAATCATACTCGATAACACAGAAAAAAAGAAGCTGACACAGAATAATCTCACTCCACCAGTTCTCCAAAGCCAACCAAAGATCCAGAAATTACGTATCCCAGTGACGCCGATTGTGAAACTTGCAGGATACATGTTAAAATGACTGTCTGAAAACTTCAAAGTACAAGAAGACAGAACCACAGAAAACGCTACGCAGCTAATAATCAAATAAAAGATATGAAAATTGCATACACAAAACACTTCTCTCATTTGTTATATAAAGCGTATGTTCCAACATAGAGGTACCAGAAACAGTAGACATCTTAGACAAAAATCTGAACACACATATTCAGTTACTGATGAACAGATTAAACACAAACACATTAATACAACTCGTAATAGAGGGAAACTACTTTCAATTAAATAATGAATTTTATTTACTAGAACATGGGTCACCAATGGCATACATATATTCATGAGGCTTAGAAATATTTTAATGAACTACATTACACTGATCATTTTCACAAAAATAGTAGCAAAAGAATACAACATGTTCTACTAACTTGGGTATATGGATGACATCCTCTGATTAATAGAGAAACCGCAAAGAAAAATCGTAAAACTATATACTGACATCAACAATGTACACAAAAATATAAAATTCGCAACTGAAAGAGAACAGCACAGCCGAGTTAGTTTTTCTAAATATAACAATCAAAAAACAAAACAGTAATCATACGTTTGAAATTTACAATAAACCCACAGCAGCTGACATAATTATTCTCCAGCCATCGAACCATCCACGCTCATAAAACCAAGTAGCAGTTGATACATGCTCCACCGACTCAACACAGTGCCGCTGACCAACAAAAACTAAGCAAAGGCAACTTGACTTAATAATGAGGAAAATATAACAGAAGACACTAGATGGTACATAACGACATACTAAAACACGCTCACACATAAGAGCACCAACATTTTCAAAAGACATGGCACACACACACACACACACACACATATATATATATATATATATATATATATATATATATATATATATATATATCAGACAATTCTAACCAAAAATACAGCCCAAAACCGACAAAAAACATAGACATATAGACATATACCAAAATGCCGGTATATATCAATTACAGATGTGATGGGAGATACCTAAGACAAGCAGGCACAGCGTCTGATGTCAGACACAAAGAACAAATGAGAGTCAGGAAGCGTGGCACAAACCATTTCACATTTGCAGAGCACGTGGGGGAACACAATCATGTTACATTTATTTGTTTTAGGTTAAACGATTGAACGGCTGCAATGAATATTTCGTTTATTTCACATTGTACAAAGATACACTTCGATAAACAACACACTTACATTTCTTGTCTCTCCATAGACTCTACAACAGAAGTGCTTCCGACCTTGTTTGGTACGTAATTAAATGCAGACATACATAACGCTAACACTCTCCCCTATTTAACTAAGGAAATGGAAGTAAATGAGAAACACATCAACATGGAAGACACTGTTTATGACACAAAACCAACAGTCTCGGTTTTGCCAGGGGCTTCACCGATATTTCTCCTAACTAATCCTCAGCTGAAATATGCTAAATGCCTAATTCACCTTCCTATACCTTTTCTCGGATGAACAACTGCTATGTCTGTATACGTTTTGTGCGATGAACTCAGGATTCGACAACTTTGTCATTCCTCTAGAAGTCTAAACAGATATATTATCTCTTTAACAGCCTATGTTGCAGCTACCAGCTCTTCTGTTGTAGATGTGGCACTCATTGTCTGTCTTACGCTGAGTCACGAGATAGCTCCACCCGCATGTGTAAGAACTATACCAGATTCGACCGTCCAGTTATGTTGCATCCTCCAAAGGCCACATCACTAAAGCAGTGGAGCATGTCACTGTGTAAAGTTGAACGACAGAGTATGCCTAGGTCACATGTACCTGCTACATACTGGAGTACTCACTTTAGTCTTACTACATCTTCTGTTGATGCTGAGTCAAGAGTCCAAGACAGAAAGATCATACTTTAAGTGAGGTCATGTCTCATACCACGCATCAGGTACACCAGTGCTCCAACTGCTCGTCGACAGGAAAAGTTGCACTTCTCTGCATTTTTACTTTCCGTCTGTATTGTATCTGATTCCTCTATAGCCGGTGTTGAGACAGGTTTGCACTCTTGAAAACTGAAATGCTCCAGAATTTTCTTTGCATAGGCTTGCTAACTTATCTTGCCTGCATCGTCATCAAACCGTTTTGTCTCAAGTCTGAGGAAATACGACCCTAGTTTCACAGTCATCTTGAATGCAGCCTTTGATTCATCAACGAACTTCACGCATCCTGCTGATCACACACCGTCACTAACCCATCGTCTACACAAAGAGTGACTAACAGTCTCTTGTTGCCTTCTGCTCCGATATAGATGCAAGTATCTGCATCAATTGCCTTGCAACCTGCTGACAAAAGAAATGCTTCGAAATGTTTACTCCACCTTTTTGGAGCCTGCTTAAGTCCATACAAACCCTTTCGCCTTAAATTGTAAATTCTCTCTGTGCCATCGCTGTACCCTTCTGACTGTTGCATATATATTACTTTTTCTAGTTCTGTGTACAAGAATGCTGTAGACACATCAGATTGTATTAGATGCATCTTCTCAAGTGCAGCAACACTTAACATTGAACGAATGTGCTCAGCTTAGCTACTGGACACAAGATTTCACTGTAGTCTACACCACAGCATTGACTAAACCCTTCGACGACAAATCTTACTATATGTTTCTCTATACTCCCATCGGGATTAATCTTTTACACGAAAAAACCGCTCACATACTGTAGCTCTTGCTCCATTTGATAGAATAGTCGATACCTTCATCTGATTCTCTTGTAGTGACTTCATTTCATTTTTCATAGTTTGTTTCCAGTGAACACTTTGTGTATGTGGGGCGGCGGGTGGAATAATTGTTTATTAAATAAATGTTTTGTTTGCTTTTCCCGGCAGATTAGCAACATATGTGGGGCGGTGGGTGGAATAATTGTTGTTAAATGTTCCTACTATTTATGCAGTCTTTTGCCGTTCTCAACACTGGCTCTCTAACTACAATATTGGCAACCGGAAAGTGATTAGCAAAACGTGAAGCCTGTAATTAGAATTCCTAGTGCCCACTTCATCTGAGAAATACACTTACAGCTACAGCTTATAGCTCTGAGGAATTCATAATCAAAAACGATTCTCTCTAAAATGTTCACTATATTCTGAAAGCCTCCTTGTACATGTGAGTAACTTGTGGTAATAGTACAGTTCTGAGTGTTCAAAACACACTACGTTTAGTTGACTACTAAATCCACTTATTGGTCCTCTGCTGCTGTGTCAGTTCCACATCTGCAATTATGTACTTACTTCATCGAAGTGTATTTATGCTGAGCTATAAATAATGTTTCACGTCTGCCATTATGTTACTCAATTATGTTGCTAGCGTATGTACTTATTTAACACTCACTCTGTTAACATTTAACGCATAGGATAGCACATTTATTTCATATCTATAGTGTATTGCAGCTGATCAGTTTGCTCACGTGGCAATCCATTTCCACTCGATCGGACGCTGAAACCACAGGTAGTCTCTCTCGAACTACCACTAAAGTGCATTAAGTAATTATGGACGAGCGTAATGCTAAGCTCCTTAAACCTATAGGACACCATGAGCTGCTCTGTCTCATCTAACATAAGGGTACCTATGGCCGCATTCACGCATCCAACTCATAACCTCAATACATGTAGGTGTGTCCTGTCACACATTACACCAAATAACGGCCAGCTCCAACCACATAAATATTTCAAGGACGTGTCCTTCACGTCTCAACCACAAATTCTATTCCACTGCCATTCCTTGCTACGCAAGGTGAGTTCATTTTTACAACTTATCTGCATATTTTTCGTAACACTAAGCAATCTCTTTTACTATTAATTAGTTAGCTCTACAGCATACAATAGGTTTCACTGCCACTTCAGATCCTGCTTGTGCACGAATTTGTATATATTTTTAAATTACTGTTGGTGGACCATTTCCAATAAAACAACAACTTTGTACTTATAATATTACCAGGGTTCTATACATACTTGTTACTCAAATACCTTTGTATCTTAATTACATCATACTTCTCTATTGTTTATGTCACTGTTAGGTTTGTCAGATTAGGTATTTTCTTCACTAATCGGTGGATAGAATGGTTACAGAACTCATGGCTTGATAGCCATGACGGAAAATTTTTGTATTGCAAAGAAGAAGTCGAAACTTTTGTAGATAGGAAAGATGAAGAATGAGTGAGACCTGAAATGGAAAGAAGATCTCACACAGCTGGGACTCCACAGCTGCCACACTGTGTAGAGGTTACAGAACAATCTCCTCCCTACAGAATTCATTACTTTCAGATTATTGGCTTGATAACCATAACGGAAAATTTAATGTGTTGGAAAGAAGAGGCCGAAATTTTAGGTGGATAGAAAAGATGAAGAATGAGTGAAATCTGAAATGGGAAAGAAGATCTCACACAGCTGGGACTGCACAGCTGCCACACTGTGTAGAGGTTACTGAACAACCTCCTCCCTACAGAATTCATTCACTACCTTTGAACTTTTTTAGGTCGATCACGTTCCTGAGACCTAATAGCTTTTTACTCTTAGGGTACTCTAGCCTATACGCATTAGCATGTGGTTTTCCTATGATCCTGAAAAGTCCTTGGTATTTACTAAGATTAACGCCTTCGTCCCAATATCTCCTATTTTTCAGAACTCGTATAGGCAGCTCCCAAGTTTCATCATTAGTTTCTACATGTTTATCAATAAAAGGTACCGTAATTACTCCGAGTATCGGCAAGACCAATTTTAACTGGCTTCTTTCAAAGTCAACAACACTCTGATATTTCGACAAGAAATCTGTGCCAATTAAAACCTCAATACTGAAATTGTTTACAATTAAGCATGCATGATCAATTAAATTACCATTAATGTTAAAGGGCAGCAAAGCTTCTTGCTTTACCGTTTTTGACACCTTGCCAGTAGCACCAATTATTCTTATTCCTGATACCCTCATTACTGTAACCTTGTCTTTACCAGGTAATGCATCAAAGAAGGACTGAGATATCGCACTCACCTCACTTCCACTGTCTAAGAGACAGCGTACATTGATACCCAACATATTCACTATTGTTATAGGGTGGCTTATTCTAGTTTGTACAGGTGGTTCCTCAAACTCGTCCAATAGTTCCTTTTGGATTTGTCTCCAACTAAAGTGATCGACATCTGTCTTCATTACATTTAGGTCAAAGTGTGTAGGGGTTTCCTGAATTACATTTTCAACTGCCTTTTCCAGTCGTTCTATTAATTTCTAATCGAAACACCGCACGACTTCATTACATTTAATTTGCTGAACATGACCCAAATTACTGTAGTCTGAGCGATTCTGCGCCTCCAGACCGGGCATAACACTAGTTACAGCTAAACCACTTTCACTATTATCGTCAGGTTCCTTCTCAAGTGACAACTGGTCACAGCTACTTGGTTCATCGACCCCCAACAGGCTATCCTCTACATTCTCACTTACCTCCTGTCCTAAATCTATTAGTACAGTATCAACATCCTGCACAGGCACTTTAGATAAGAGCACATCATCCTCATCGTAAATATAAGCATGAATTTCTTCTGCTTCTTCACCTGACAATTCAGTATTTTGTAGCTCTTCCCTACCGTTACATTGCTGCGCCTTGTCTTTCTCTTCCCACTTAGAAAGCGTCTCTAACACGGTATCTATCAAATACTGTGAGTGATCTAATATTTCTGCTGTATCCTTAGATGCTACCGACCCTTCATCCACATGTTCAGTCTGAGTATTCTGATCTGTCCTACCAATTACTGTAATTACTGGCTTAGGAAAAGTAACCGCCTGGTGAGCGCCAGTGTCCTCATAGACGGGAACTAGTTTTCCTGCCTCGGCCTACTACTGTTTCCTTTATTTCCATTATAGTTAACTGGCACAGCATTGCTTTCCGCACTGTTGTTTACCTGCATAATCTTGTTCGGAACAAAATTACTATCATTTGGATGCCATTGTTGGTTCTGATAATTATTTCTCCAATTCCTACCTCTCTTAGGATGGCGAACACCTACTGTTCTGATGTTTACATTGCCATCCTGCTCCTTCTTAAAATTACTACTAGTGTTATTACCATTTCTGTTATTACGCGCTTGCTCCTCATTGGCAGCCACACGCTCTACACGTTCCAAATATTCAATGAAACGATCCAGATTGTCTCTAGGGGCAAATATAATTCTAGTTTGCCAGTACCATGGCAGTTTGGCTTCAAGACCTAGTACTATCATTTCAGGTTTTAGCTTTTCGGCCAAATGTGACAAACGTGAGATCCATGACCTGGCATACTCTTTAATAGATTCCTTGCCTACATTGAAGCGTTTTCCACTCCAAAATTCTCTCAAAACTTCATTTTGCTTATTACTAGACCAATACTCATTAATGAAAGCTGTTTTAATTTCCGCTAATGTTTTACACTTCAACATAACATCAGTTGACCAATGCATGGCGTCACCTGCTAAATGGCTTCTAATAAATGAGATTTTCTCTCGTTCAGACCAAGTTGGTGGAATCACATCTTCAAAATCGTTCCAGAAATCTAGCGGGTGTATATTTTTATCTGGATCGAACCGCAAGAACTGCTGACACCCGATAAATGCTGCGTTTGCAGCTACAACTTGTTGTATACTACCATTACCAGAAGTTACTGAAGCTACTGTACTCTCAATGTTAGCAATGTTAGTACTAATATTTTCTACTCCCATTTCAACATTATCTACTCTTTGCACAATATGAGCAGTATCAGTTTTTATTGCATCTACTTCTGCTTGACATATGTTTACTTTTGTATTAACATCTTTAAACCTATCTGAGCACAGTTCAGACTCCGCCTCGATCTTTTCTGTTAACTTGTGCTCCAGCTTCGCATCTTCCATTTGGAACTCTTTGCGAACCTCAGCAACTTCGGATTTTACTGTTTTATACATCTCAGGTAACTGTTGAGCAACCTTTTTCTTACTATCCTCATGGTTGTAATCAATTTTATAATTTAAACTGTCCAGATCTTCTTTCAACTTATTGCAACCAGTCTTGAAGGAAGTTTCTAATTCAGCTTTATTGGATTATAATTTATTGTCCATTGCCTCAAACCGTTTATTAAAATTAGTTTGGCTGGCCACAATCTCATATTTTAATTCAGCATTACTGCTTTTGACCTCAGTTATTTCAGACTTTAATTCAGCATTGCTGGTAGCTATTGCTTGTAATATAACATTTAAATCAATATCCCCAGTATCTTTGGGTTGCTCACTAGCTGGCTTTTTATCACACTCAGGTGACGAAAAACTAGCTCCAATACCAGAATCATCAAAACTAAATGAAACTTCTGATCGATCAGCCATATCTAACGTATCCTTTTTAAACTCTACCACCTCTGATGACTGTTTCGTTTTTAACTCATCAAATAAACTATTATCCAATAACTTAACAATTTCTAATTTCTGCTTTACTACAGGGGTCTCTATTATTGTAGCATTGCCCCTTTTCACACTACTGTCAGGAGACAATACTTCATATTTCACTTTAACATTACTATTTTCATGCATATATACACTTGAACTGTTGTCTGGATTTGCAGTTCCCTCAACAGACATAGGTTCTGATTTAAGTTTAACATCAGTTTCTTCTGGCGGATCCATCGCCGACAGTTTTTTAGTGCAGGTTAGTAAAAATTTTAACAGCTTTTCACTTAACTTAGTTCCTTCTGCACGACGTATGGCGTACCAGGATTACTGATGCGGTGCGGCGCGTTGAACTGCAGACGGCACTTCGACGGCTGCTGTGTGTTTGCGTGGCCCGCAACTGCAGATGCGGCTCCGGTTGCTCCGACGGACGACAGCGGTGAAGCGAAACTGGCTTCTCGCGATGCCGGCAGCGCCGCTATACTCAGTGCCAGCTCCGTCAATCCAGATACGTTGTTAATCCAATTGCGTCGTCCACATGCACACGTAACACTATCACTGTTCTATTACTCAGTTGCGTGTCGCATTTCACTCCCGAATCCGAATATTTGAAAATCACTTTCACTTTTACTCAGTTTCTTTCACAGCCGATGCACCATATGTGGGGCGGCGGGTGGAATAATTGTTTTTTATTTAAATGTTTTGTTTGTTTTTCCCGGTCGATGCATCATATGTGGGGCGGCAGGTGGATATTTATTGTTATTAATAATGTTTTGTTTTTCCCGGCCGATTAGCAACATGTGGGGCGGCGGGTGGAATTATTGTTATTATAAATGTCAAATGTTCCTATTATTTATGGAGTCTTTTGCCGTTCTCAACACTGGCTCTTTAACTACAATATTGGCAACCAGAAAGTGATTAGCAAAACGTGAAGCCTGTAATTAGAATTCCTAGCGCCCACTTCATCTGAGAAATACACTTATAGCTACAGCTTATAGCTCTGAGGAATTAGGAGATTGTCTGGGATTCATAATCAAAAACGATTCTCTCTAAAATGTTCACTATATTCTGAAAGTCACAGACCAAAAAAAGAATCCACACCATCCAATTACCAGAGCAGTTCAGAGTCTAATGCGCTGATGCAACTATAACTGTTCAAATTAAAGGTTTAAGTGAATGCTCGCCGTAATTTGATGATTATGCAATGATACCAACGCGACGCGACTCCCGGCACAGGTAGCTTGCTATTCAGCGTCTGGAGAGAACTGGGGCCTTTTTCCCTCACGCAGCGTTCTTATATATAAAGCTGCGGTGTGGACGCCTAAGGGAAAGCCTGATCAAATCAGCTCTCTCGACTAGCTGCTGGGCTAGTAATGCACCACTTTAAGTTATCGAATAAATCATTGCTTCCTTTGCTGTTGGCCAATGAAGCTCTCAATTTAAATGTGCAATCAGCACACAGGTAAGTAATCATAATAAAAGTCTGACGTGGCTAAGTCAAATATTTTGGGCGAGAGAATTAAATTAATTATACTACACGCAGGAGACGAGCTCTGAACTTGGTCTTTGGAGATACACTATCGCTATAGTTTTATAGTTATTCAGTTGAAACTTCTCACATCTTTATGATTATAGCGGATCTCCCTTCTACTTAAATTTAAACATCCTAGCTTTATTTATTCGCCTACTTAATCTATCTTGCTTTCTTAATTTCTAAGACAAAAACCAGAAAATCATGAATTTCAACTAAAATTTTAATTTGCGAGATCCAGAATACTGTTTCTACTAAATTATTATGCAAAAGGAATCTAATTATAAATTTTTAAGTTTCTAACTCTTTTCTGTTGCGCCAATGATTTGTACAGAAAAACGTCCAAATTTCGAAAATGGTTAAAGTTATTGAACTGATATTCAACACGTATTGATTTAGTATTACTCCTGACATGTTAGAAACGTTTCAGGTTATTTACTTGATTTTTAAAGTATTGCGCAACACTTATGGCGTCAGAGCTAGTTACAGCGGACTGGCTGGCACACAATGGAAAGACTGATGTGAATTTTATATGGCGTGAGTAGGCTGCTTCCCTACATGTACTATTTACAGCTTCTTCTCATGATCCTGGTTCTTCATTTGTTTCATTAATCAACTCTTCAGTTAGCATTAGAAAGACATTTAGCCATAAAGGTTGTGCTATGTCATTGTGTCGATGAGGTTGGATAGAGTGTTTCTCTTCCCTGGTAACAGCACTGTGCCCTTCAGTCTCTGATTCTTCAGACTCTTCTTTGTTGGTGTTTGTCTCATCTTCTTCTTGGGCTGCATACTTTCCCTGATTACTTTTCTCAATACCCTGCAGTTGTTTTGACTTGCCCTTCGCAACTTGCAGGCCAGTCATGGAAGCTTATATCTCCACTAAGAATGACTCTGATTTTTCCTTTCCCCCAAATTCTATAAAGCTCATCCCCCCCACAAGATAAACCTTGACAGCTCTCTTACCCATTTTCTGTCCTCTTTGAACATAGCATGTAGAGCCTGTTATGCATAAATGTTTCATTCTCGGATTCGTGCCTTATCACAGCTCAGTGGCTGATTCCTTCCACAAATGATTTTGCAGTTCGATTTAGAAAGTACACTGACGTTCTGACCAATTCTGTCCATTTAGCTGCTTCGCAATCAGCTTCTTTATTTGGGTACTAGAAGGTTCTTGTCATTTCAGCTATAACTGGCACCTCACGCTCACTTTCACCATTTTCTGTGGTGTGTAGGGTGCTGTCAGTCTCTGAGTAACACCTTCTGCATGCAGTATGTACTGGACTTCCTTACAATAGAATTATCCACCATTATCACTTAGCAGCTCTTTGATTGTGTAACCATGCATCTTTGAATGTTGAATGGCATATTTCAAAGCATCCTTAACTTCAGAGTTTTGCCTTATGATATAGCAGTACCGAAATTTTGTGTAGCTGTCGTTGAACAGAGACTCATTAAATGTTCACCTGGCTTAGTAGCCAGTACCGAATTTTCTTTTCTCTCTGACAAAATGGCAAGTGATGTGCTTGGACATAGATGCATCGCTGACAAAATGGCTTTTCCAAGGGAACACTTGTACCTAATTCCCTCTCTAACATTTCTCTGGACTGGTGATTATACTGATGTCCCCATCTTTCATGGTACAGCTGGAATAATGAAGTTTATTCAGTGTTACTTACTATCGTATTCTTTGGGCGAACTTGCTTGAGTGTCTGCCTTGTATAAGGTTCCAAAGGGCTTCCAGGTTGAATGCAACACTACTCTGTCATCAACTTTAAGCCCACGTGCCGTTGTTGATGATTCCGATTCACTATTAACATTCCAGTCCTGACCAGCTAACACTGAAAACAAGTTTCTAGATAGCTGTACAACATACTGCACATCCAACAGCATCATAGTCTGCCCATCACTCAAACATAAAACTGAATGTTGCCATTAGAGCCTTTTCCTGCTGCCCTTACACCTCATGGACTACCAAATTTTAAAAAGTCTGTAAAACAGTCTGAACAATTCGTCACATGACTTGTAGCTCCATTTTACACTGAACAACATGTTAAATCTGCTTCCAATGAGTAGACCTCTTTACAGACAGACATCAGCACAGCACTTGCAGATACACAACTTTCCTGGCTTCTATTGCGATTTTTATTTGATTTCCTATCGGAAATCAATTTTCTGCAGTCCTTCACCCAGTGACCCTTTCGTTTACTGTAATTATAAATGTCACCTCTTCTTCACTCATTCTGAACATACTTGCCTTGGATATCTGGTTTTTGCTTACTTATATTTAGTATTAACGTTTCCTATGGCATTTTGTCGCTGATCGGATTCTTCATGAAATTCCTTTCGAACATACATAACTGCACTGTCAGTTCATCAACTGTTCTTTCAGCACCCGTTATCAACAATATGCAACTTGACTGAAAAGTTTCGACTTCACTTGGTAAAATATGCAAGGTTTTGCAAACTAGCTTAAGACTTGGTAAAACATTTCGTTTTTCGCTTAAAGTCCGTTGTTTAAATCGTTCCGCAAACTTTTAAGATTCGGTATGTGGGTGGAAACATCTTCACCCTGTTTCTAGCTAAAGGAGAAACAGTCTGTGCAGATTTTGAACAACTAATCCTTTGACGATGCTTCAGACTGCTACCTGAAGGTATAGCGTGTATCACTAGCTGTTTCCTTGTCCATCACCTTTTTATACACTTCATCACTAATTCCGCTAGTTATCACTGTTTGCCTTTCCATACAAATCAGACTGCTCTTTGTGCTTTTTGGCTTCTATATTTGTTGCGCCGGCTTCCAGTTGTTTAGGCTTCAATAATCTCTTATCAATGGCATCCAGTGGCCCTTCATGGTAATCCAGCAAATCCCTTATTTTCCTTTCCGAATTGGCCAGTCCACTTCTTCAGTTAGTTCAAATGGTTCAAATGGCTGTGACTACTATGGGACTTAGCATCTGAGGTCATCAGTCCCCTATACTTAGAACTACTTAAATCTAACTAACCTAAGGACATCACACACATCCATGCCCGAGGCAGGATTCGAACCTGCGACCGTAGCAGTCGCGTGGTGCCGGACTGAAGCGCCTAGAACCGCTCGGCCACACTGGCAGGCTCTTCAGTTAGTGATGTAATATCTTTTGACGTATTCATTTCTCAAGAACTTCAATTCACACTACATTATGTCGTCTAAAGTTACTTACTGAAAACAAATATTGTAACATAAAACTCAGCTGTCCACGCAAAAACTTCAAAACGTGGCGGCTGTACTCTACTCAAAACTTACTTGGCGACATTTAAACTTCAAATTATAACTTGTATTTGTTAGTGGACGTAAAATCTCTCTTTTCGACGGTTCCTTGCACTAACACAGTTCAGAGGAAGCTCTTAGAACAACACATTTTCACTCTAACCACATTTTATTGTTATTAACTTTTCGTCGTTGTTTCGATACGTTAATTCACATAAGACACTTAAACGAAACCGTGCCCATAAACTGTTCCATTTGTTTGTTTTAGGTTTGAAGATTTCACTACTCCATTGACAATTTCGTTTATTTCACTTTCTAGAAGGGCACACTTCGATGAACAACAGCGGTTACATTTCTTGTCTGTCCAACGACTGTAGCAGAAGTGCTAGTGCTGTCAACCTTGTTTGATACTTAATTAAATACAGACATACATGACTGTAACAAACTACAAAGTGACTTTTAGAGAACACATGAAAATAATAGGGGTTAACAATAAAAACACCTCCGAACCTTGCAAGAAAATAACCACATACAAAAAGCCAAAGCAGAAAAGGATATCATGTTGAGTGATAAAGTACATATGACGAAACACTTACATTTTACATTAATAGATGAAATAGTAGAGTAACACTCCAACAGAGAATTATCATCATAATAATGCCAGCTGAACCCCTTTTTGCTTATTTTTTCATGAACCCCTCCATTAAACAAGATTTTCAACCTTTCGCTGGCAGCTATTATTGTCACATTAAACCTTCTACAACTCGGCCAGACAACAATACCCCACCCCTCCCCTACAGACATATGCACAAACACACACACGTAAGCACGCTCGCACACACACACACACACACACACACACACACACACACACACACAGATAAGAAGTAAAGAGAAATGAACAGAAATTAGTTTTCAACATGCACTTCATTAAGTTCTCAGTAAAAAACTCCAATTACTTGTAAGTGATCACTTATTTAAGTAAAAGGCAAGACATGAACTGTTTTATAATCTACGAATATAGCGTATCAAGACAAACCTGTATCATTTTAAATGCCACTGAAGATGAGTTAAAGAAAGTCTGAAATGCGAATGGAACTGATAAAGTCATTTATGCAAGAAAAAGGCAGTTTTTATTTACAAAATCAATATTTCTCGGCTTGCTGCGGATGAAAGCCACTCAATCAATATCGTTATTCACGTCATGCCAGGCATTTCCAAGAGGTCCATACAAGAAATTCAAAGACTTCACCTGAACGTTCATGAACCAATACAAGATATAACATTTATCACCATATGGAGAGAGAAAAAACAAGTGTTACAGTAGTAACATAAGCACATCGCTAAACAATACTGTGTGGATGGAGAGATCTCGACATTCATAGCAGCAGGTGTATATAAACTATAGTGTGGAAACTGTATAAAAGTTTCCTTAGGCCAAGCAGGCAAGACGTTTGAAATACACTTCAAAGAGCATGCTTCAGTTCATAGAATGAAACTGCATTCGGTGAGCGTCTACTAACATCAAACCATGCTCTTTGAACTATTGACACACCATTGTAAGTGCTGCACAATAAACCTAAGGTACACCTTCTGGCAATACTGGAAGAAATTGAGATTTTTACACACCATCTGGAAGATCCTGCCAACACATTGAATTAGCAGAACAATTTTATTCACAGTGTATTTTCTATAAACTCTGAAAGCCTCTTTCAGCTGTCCACCTCACCACAGTGCACGTATGATCAACGGCCGCAAACGCCGAGAAGAGAAAGCAGCAAGGTATTGGCTCACACACCGTCCTAACAGTAGGCTGGAGTGCAGACTGGGTTCCATACATACTGCAAAACTGTGTACCATACAGCACCACTAAGCAGACACAAATACAACTAACCATAACTGTTACAACCTGTTCCCTTTAACTTCAGTTGCTGCCCATAGTTTCACTCTTACAATTTATGGTTTTATATTTTTATGGGAAATTCATAACATTTAATCACATTGCATGCAGTTTAAGATCCTCAACATCATCGGCCTCCATAATGTTACAATCTTTATGACTTCATACTTTCAAAGGTTCTCAGTTTGAATATCTTCAGAGACAAATTCAGTTTTCGCTCTTTACTTCCACTTTTATACTCCAGTATCTTATCCCCCTGTTCCAGTTTTATGCATCTATGCTGGTATTTTAATGTACAGTTCTTTTACGTTACGGACTTTTTGGAATTTTGGTGCAAGACCCACTCTTGTGAAATCAATAGCATCCATGCAATTATCTATCCCTCCCCCTGCCCCCTCATGTGCCCTAGTTGTCTGCTCTCAATCCCCCTTTGCCCCTATTTTATATTTTCACTATATTATGCCATTTTCATTTTGCATACCCATTGTTCTACACTATTAGTGTTTCAACAAAAAAATTTACATAATTATACATTCTATAATTTTGGCATAACATCTCTTGTTAAACTCATAAGACCCCTTCTACAGCTTTCCTGCTTCCTTCCTCCTCCCTCTGTCAGCGTTACATCATTTCACCTACTACTCCTTTCACCCTAAATTCAACATACACCTACTTACAACACTGACTGCAGTTGCAAAACACACTACTCTGATTTGTGGTTCTGAGTAGATAAGAAGGGCTGCTGATACAACTACATAGATAAATTCTACATTTATGTACAGTTCTTGTCTCTTCTACAACTTGTTAAACATTAGATGGTACATATTTAGTTTTATGTTATTTTAGATCTGGAGATGATCCAGAGTGATCGAAACATGTAATGTAACTGAAAATGTGCAACTGAGATGGAACAATAAATGGGAATTATCTTATCTAAACAACAGAATTAAAAGAGAGAAAAAAATAGAAAACTCAAAACCACAGACAACAACATGAAAGACTCAAACACGATCACAAACACAAAGTACACTAACAGCTACACAGAATAACGAGGAAAATACAAGAGAGGACACAAGATGGTACACAATGACTGAAAGTTAACCCCGTGGGGGCTTAATAAAGGATTGAGAATGTAGGCAAAAGTTAGGTGTTCTAACAACTGTTTTTTCTAAAGAAAAATAACAAACATAAATTATGCTAAACAAGTTATTGATTGAATACTGTAAATAACTAACAGTCAGTGTAAGAGTACAATGGACAGGGATCCTGGGTGGCAGAGGTGAGTCAAGTACTCTGGCCCTACAAAAGTGGATAACACAATCTGTATTGATCTGACACTGAGCAGACTTTGATTGATCAAATCTATTGTAGTTTCACTACATAGGTGCAGCTGACAGCAAGTGGAAATTGAGATCTGTAAGCCCTGACAACGCCTGAGCGGCAGTACGTTTCCCTGTTTGCTTCGTGCGGCGGTGTAACTTGCAGGTAGCGACATGGGTGTGGCGGAGGTGAGACGTGTGACGGCACCTGTGAATCGATCGCGGCCACGAAAGAAATGCAAAAATCTCACCGTCTAGCGATCAGTCAGACAGATCGCAATTTACTCTCTACCAGAGCACTGAAATCACGCTAGATTTCAGTGTGTGACACACCCGTTTGCAGGTCATACCAAGGACCAATTTGGCTCACTTATACAACATAGTGCACTAGGATACCAAACGTCAAGACTCGTAAACCGAAAACGAATAAGTATGCCGTCGGCAAACGAGTAGTCCGAGACATTTGAAGTCACACTGTCAGTACAGTAAGAGCTTCACCACAGGCTCCTGGATCTAAACTACTCGCAAGTGAAGTCAGTTCCAGGACAGGTCCCAAGCACCAACCACAGATGCCAGAGCATCGACCAGAAGTCTCCTACCAGACCAAAGTCCAGCATCTAAGTGTTTCACACCTCTCCAGAAAAAAAAAATCCGTTTTCCCACAAAGTGCACGAACGACACCACCCACACGCCATCTTGAGCCAATCACAGGGTTCTAGAGGCGCTAGATCTCCCCTCCCACATGACAGCACAAACTCATGTCAAGCAGGGCAAGAGTTAAGAAACCAGCATCTCTAGAAAAAAAAGAAACCTTCAAACACTGATTTTTTTTTTTAAGTTTTCGCAGAGGGGAAGATTATTTTCTCCGAAGTCATGTCGCTTCCCATGCCAGCAAGCAAAGAGATACAATCTTAAAGATATTTATCTAAATAGATGTGCCTTACAGCGTGTTACTTCTAGCTGTGAGGTTTCTCAGATGCTGGAGTTTCTTATACAACCGAGGCAGCCAATGGAAGTGGTTCACAGGCCTATTTGCAATATCAGCGAACAGGAAAACTTGTGAATTTTTGTTATGCGAGGCTCTGCACACAAAGCCTGGCTTACGACTCCACTGTGTAGATGGGTTCCTTCAGTCCATCGCCCCCAACCCAGCATTACACTGGCGTCACTGTAGGTAACTCAGCATTGTTCTGCTGGAGTCCTGTCTCAAGGAGGGGCTGCCCTGGCTGTCCTGTATGGCTGTGGGCCTGTCCGACAAGATTTACTGAGGGATGGGCTCGCCGCCAATTGCTTTCAACTCCCAACATGCCGTTTCTACTAGCCAAGAACCATAAAAATACCTCATACTTTAGCGGCTTACAAGGCTCCATCAACGTCTTCTCAGGCCGTTAACTTTCTAGAGTCTCACTCAAGGTGCGTCAGGTTGTAATAAAATATTTAATAATTTTCCGTATGCGGAAAATAGGTGAGAGTGTAAATTGTTCTGTCTTATGACGTACAAATTATAAAATAAAGACTTTTAGAAACACAGGGAATAAACATATGGTACACAACAGACAGTTATATCCAATAATAAACCCCAAAACAAACACAAGAAATAGACACTTACTAGAAAGCATGTATATATGAATTACAGTGTAAAGCTTGTGATGGCAGATATATAAAGTATATATGAATTACAGCGTAAAGCTTGTGATGGAAGATACGTAGGGCAAAGAGGCAAATGTTTCATGTCAGATACAAGGAACAAAAGAGAGCGTGGAAGTATGGGACAAACCACTTCACATTTGCAGAACACCAAAGACAACACAATCACAAACCAGCTTTTAGAGAAGAGCGCAAAAAATAATTAGAATCAACCATTTATAAACCTCCTAACCGTGCAAGAGATTTGCCACCCACAGGAAAACAAGGGAGGAAAGAGAACCCAATTGCGTGATAAAGTACACATGGCAAACAACACACCATATGAAGAGATATAATGATAGAGGATACTCCTACGCAGGATTATTTTCAGAATAATATCATTTAACCCGTTTTCACTCACTGTTCCATGTAGCTGCCTACAAAACAAAAACCCAAATCAGATGGAAATCGAAACGTTCAATAACTCTCTGACAGCTATTAAATTCACATTCAAAATCCTACAACTTACCTTGACTAACCACCCATCCACCCATCAATCCAACCAACCAAACATAAACACACACACACACACATATATATATATATATATATATATATATATATATATATATATCAGCTTATATTTCATTAGGTTTGCAAGTATTAGGAAGAGACCTAATGTTAACATGCAGTAGCTACGACTTTAAATCACAGTTCTCGCTAAAATATTTGCAGTTAGCGACAGAACATCAATAGTGCCCCAAAGCAATTAGTGCGAAAATTCTGAAGAAGTTCATATATGAATATATCTCTATGTTTTCTATGTGAAGTTATAGTGCGACATCCAGCACGTGACCAGATGAGAGGAAACGCAGACGCCAGCCAGAAACTCCAATAACTGTAAGTAATACACCTATTTGCGTAAAAAACACGACGTGACCTGTTTGATTGTCCACAAACACCTTTATCAAACCAGAACTGTTTCACTGTAGCTACTACTGAAGATGTATTAATGTAATACTCGAAATGCATCTGGAACAAATAAATTCGCTGCAGCAAGAAAACTGCAGTTTTTATTTACAAAACCAACATTTTTGTGTTTGTTGCGGAAAACGGCACGCAAAACAATGTTATTCCCGTCATACCAGGCATTTTCATGCTGTCTATACAAAAAATTCAGAAGATATCACCTCACGTGAACTGTTTTATTATCCACAAGCACCTTTATCAAACCAGAACTGTTTCATTCTAGCTAC
Organism: Schistocerca piceifrons; assembly: GCF_021461385.2. Lineage (NCBI taxonomy): Eukaryota > Metazoa > Arthropoda > Insecta > Orthoptera > Acrididae > Schistocerca > Schistocerca piceifrons. The sequence continues at coordinate 176,192,269 of NC_060149.1, read as the reverse complement.
TACTGAAGATGTATTAATGTAAAACTCGAAACGCATATGGAACAAATAAATTCATTGCACTAAGAAAACGGTGGTTTTTATTTACAAAACCAACATTTTGTGTTTACTGTGGATAACGGCACGCAAAACCAATTGTCATTCCCGTCATACCAGGCATTTCCATGTTGTCTACACAAAAAATTCAGAAGACTTCATCTGTATGTACACAAAACAATACAATGTATAACATGCAACACCATACGTAAATGTAATGATTTTGTACCTAAATATATCTATGGAAAGACTGAAAAGTGTTCGCGCAGCGACCAAGAAGCAAAGCATGCTGACCGGAAAATGTGGTTAAAACTACAAATCTGATCCTTTTACTCTACAAAACAGAACCTAGATTTCGAGTTGTGTAAGACAAATATCCATCTATCAAATAACATTAATAATCGGCATTTTTCCCATCGGGACAGACAAGGCTGCACAAAAAAACTGCTCCACGAAGAACGAAAACACTTCGTAGAAAGAAGATCAGTTATCTCAATTAAACTCTAACCACAACACAATAACACTAAACATGATGGCCAGCAACATACACACAAATTATACCCTGATAGTGAACCATACAGACACACAAATGGGCAGTAACGTGAGACAGGTGTTGCACAAAGGATTGAAATACAACGTAAATCCAGAAATAGATGAGTATTACATAGAAATCGAGAAATAGCAGTAGAAAGCGTATTGACAAGGGAAGACAGTAGAGAAAACAGCAATGGCAATATTGGATTAACTAGGGAACTAATAAAAAAGGAAATACATAATATATTAACCAATATGGAAACACTAAAACACCAAAACAACACGTACACAAAATCCGTTACACCAAGAGGACTGAGAAAAAGAGCTTCAGAATGAAAATATCTTTATTTCAAAATCACGTAAAAGGAGCACAAATTTAGTTGTAGACAAAGAACAATACATTGAAGAAACAAAGAATTCATCTAACATACTATTACAAGACTAAAATCAGACTCAGCAAACAGATTTCATACAGAAGTAAAAATTAACCTTTGAAATATAGACATCATACCGGATAACAAAGAAAAAGGAAAGATGACAGAATAATTACAATGGACGTCTACTCTGAAACCAACCAAATACCCACAAACTGAATACTCCAGGAGGCTGATACTTTATTTTGGAAAAATCCCCCACTTACATGCTTATACGATGCACATTAAAATTACTTTCTGAAAACTTAAACGTACAAGAAAAGAGAACTATTAAAACCGCTATCTACATAATACAATAAATAGAAGATATAACATTTCCAGACCCAGCAATACTCCTCTGATTTGATATACGAGGGTCACCCCAAAAGAAACGCACACTACTTTTTTTAATCCATCTTTTATTTTACTTGTTTGAAAATTTTACAGTGTGCCGATATATCCATTACGAACAATATTTTCATTTCTCCACATAATTTCCATCCCTATCAACTGCTTACGCCATCTTGGAACCAGCGCATGTATACCCGCACGGTAAAATTCTGGGCCAACCTGTTGGAGCCACTGTTTGGCAGCGTGCGCAAGGGAGTCATCATCTTAAAACCTTGTTCCACGAAGAGAGTCTTTCAGTTTCCCAAAGAGATGATAATCACATGGAGCCAGGTCAGGACTGTAAGGCAGGTGTTTCAGTGTTGTCCATTCGAGTTTTGTGATCGCTTCCATGGTTTTTTGACTGACATGTGGCTGTACATTGTCGTGCAACAGCAAAACATCCTGCTTTTGCCGATGTGGTCGTACACGACTCAGTCGAGCTTGAAGTTTCTTCAGTGTCGTCACATACGCATCAGAATTTATGGTGGTTCCACATGGCATGATGTCCACAAGCAAGAGTCCTCCGAAATCGAAAAACACCGTAGCCATAACATTTCCAGCAGAAGGTATGGTTTTGAATTTTTTTTTTCTTGGGTGAATTTCCATGATGCCACTCCATTGATTGCCTCTTCGTCTATGGTGAAAAATGATGGAGCCACGTTTCATCACCTGTCACATTTCTTCCGACATATTCATCTCCACTATTCTCGTACTGATCCAAAAGTTCACTGCATATCGTTTTCCTTGTTTCTTTATGAGCCACTGTCAACATCCTGGGAACCCACCTGGCACAAACCTTTTGAACGCCAACACTTTCAGTATTCTGCAAACACTTCCTTCCCCTATCCCAACGTAGCGTGACAATTCGTTCCCATGTGATGCGTCTGTCAGCAGTCACCAATTCGTTCAAATGGCTCTGAGCACTATGGGACTTAACTCACCAATTTGTTAACTCTCTGCACATTGTCTGGAGTGTGTACAGTATGACGCCTGCCACCGCGAGGACAATCCTCAATATTGCCATGCCCACTTTCATCACATAACCTGCTTGCCCACTAACTGTACTGCGATAAACAGCAGCATTTTCATACACCTTTTTCAACCTCTTGTGGATGTTTACCACTGTCTCGTTTTCACAGCACAGGAATTCTATGACAGCACATTGCTTCTGACGAACGTCAAGTGTAGCAGCCATCTTGAAGACATGCTGTGACGGCGCCACTCACGGGAACATATTGAACTAAGTTTGAAAACAAGTGGGAAGGATGTATCTACATACTGTATAACTTGCACACATGCAGAATAAAAACTGCATTTTTACAAAACTAGTGTGCATTTCTTTTGGAGTGACCCTCGTAGAAAGCTTGTATTCCAGTATACCAGTACCAGAAACGATATACATTATACATGAAAACCTGTAAACACACAGTCAACTTATTTACAAATAGTTTAATGAAACACTCACTTTAATAAAGCTCACAAATGGCCAAAACTACTCCCAGTACAATAATGAAATTTATTTGCATTAGATGGATTACTAATGGGGTTCCCATCTTCAGGAGCCTTGGCAAACATTTTCATAAACCATATTGAACAGATCACTTTCACAAAAATATTACTGAAAGAATACAATATATTCTATGTATACAATGTGTCAACATTGGATTAACTGGGAAACCACTAAAAGAAGAAACCTGTAGCATAATAACCAAAATGAAAGCGATATAAAAACAACACAAACAAAAAATTTAACACCCATAAAAATGAAGGAAAACTTCAAAAAGAAAATATCATTATTTGAAAAGCACACAATGGGAGCACAGGAGTACTTATAGACAATGAACAATATACTGAAGAAATAGAAAAATTTATCTCATAAAATACCATTACGATACGAAAATCGGACTCAACAAACAGATTTGAGACAAAAGTAAAAAAGCGCCGTATAAAATATATACATCGTACTGGACACAGAAAAAAGAAAGTTGACAAAAAATAATCTTATTGCACCTGTCTTCCAATGCAAACCAAAGATACATACACTGAATATAACAGTGAGGTCTATACTGAATTCCTGAAAGTCTCACACTTACAAGCTTTCAAGTTAAATGTTAAAATTGCTTTTCAAAAACATCAAAGTACAAGAAGATAGAACCATTCAAAACCCTATACAGCCAATATAACAAAAGATATAAAATTTTCAGACACTGCAACTCCCCAACATACCAGTACCAAAAACAGTAGACATCATAGATAAAAACCTCAAACAACACATTTAATTTTCTGATGAACAGATTAATGGAATACTTATATCAATAATGCTCATAACAGACTAAAACTATTTCCAGAACAATGTTTTTTTACAGAGCATTTCTTAGATACTGTGAAAGATTCTTTCAGCTGTCCACCTCACCACAGTGCACATCTGATCAGCAGCCCAACTCACTGGGAAGAGACAGCAGCAGTGCATCGGCTCACACACGATCCTAGCAGCAGGGCAACGTGCAGACTGGCTTCGGTACATGCTGCAAAACTGCACACCATACAACGACATCAAGCAGAAGGAAAGGCAATTAACCATAACTGTAACAACCTACCTGTATAACTTTAGTTTCTGCCCATAGTTTCTCTCTTACAGTCTTTTGTTTTATATTTTTTGTGGAGAATTCAACTAGAGACAGCCTGAAATTATGGGACAAACCACTCAATGTTTGCAGAACATCAAAGAGAACACAATCACAAGCCAACTTGTTGTGAAGAACACATGAAAGTAATTAGAGTGAACAATAAAATAGAGCTCCTAACCCAGCAAGAGTGTGAGCACATTCAATAAAATGAAGCAGAAAAGAAAACTCCATTGCATGATGAAGTACACATGAATATCAACTCACTACATGAATGGATAAAATAACAGAGTAACAGTCCGACACAGTATTATTATTACAATAATACCACCCAACACCTTTTACTAACTCTTTCATGAACCCATTTACAAAAAATTTAAAACTAAACTCAAATCAGGTGAAAACCAAAATGTTCAACAACTCTGTGACAGCTATTGCATTCACATTCAACGTCCTACAACTTGCCCTGACCAACGTCCCATCCATCCGACGACCCTCGTATAATGGTAACAGAAATAACTAGACTTTAATTTTCGACATATACTTCATTAGGTTGGCAACATGTACTTAAACAAACCTAATAAGGAAAGTATATGTGAACCACAATAGTTACGAACGTAAGGCACAGTTTTTGGTAAAATATCTACAACTAGTTACAAAAGAATAATAGTGATCTACAGAAAATAGCGTGAGTGTGAAAGTTGTGAAGAAATAAGTTGGTGTAGGCAATTGTTGCTATGTTTTGTAAGTGAAGTTATGGTGATACATCCAGCATGTAATCAGATGAGAAGAAACTCAGATGCCAACCAGAAACTCCAATAACCGTAAGTAATTGTGTGAGAAACAGACGTGAACTGTTTTATATCTGCAGCACAGCATATCTGAACAAAACTGTATCATTCTAAATTCCACTTAGGACGAATTAAAGTAAAAGTCAAAACGTGTCCGAAACAAATAAATTCATTGCAGTAAGAAAAAGGCGGTTTTTATTTACAAAACCTGTGCTTCCTGCAGATGAGGGGCACCCAAACAGACTTGTTATTCACGCCATACAAGGCATTTCCATGTTGTCTATGCCAGAAATTCAGAAGGATTCGCCTGAACGTTCAAAAAACCATGATGTATAAAACTGAACGCCATATGCAAATGTAATGACCTTGTACCTAAACATACCTATGTGAATATTAAAAAGAGATAACTCACCACTCAAGAAGCAAAGCATAATGCCCAGAAAATGTGGGTAAAATTAGAAATCAACTCCCTTCACGCTTAAAAACCAGAGAAGGGTTATGTAAGAGACATTTTCATCTTACAAACACTTTTAATAATACGGCAGTTCTCTCCCATGTGGTCAACAAGGTAGTACACAAAAACTGCTGTGCAAAGAATGGAAACACTTCATAGAAGAAACATTAGTCAACTCAAAAAACTCTAACCACAACACAGTAACACTTCACGATACACAAAAACATTCACACAAATTGTACCCAAATTACTGAACCTTACACACAAACACAAATAAACTGTAATGTAAGACAGGTATTGATGAAAGGATTAAAATACAATTTAAACCCAAAAAAAGATGACGATGGCAGAGATAATGTAGTTATAGAAGCAGGAAGTGTATTGGGGAGGGAAGATGGAAAAGAAAACAGCTGTGTCAACATTCGATTATCCAGAAAACCACTAAAAGAAGAAATCCATAGTATAATAACCAAAATGAAAGCATAACAACACAAAAACAACAGAAACACAAAATCTCTACCAGACAGATAAATGAAGATGTCATTATTTCAAAAACACACGGCAGGAACACAGTAGTACTTATAGACAAAAAATAATATACTGACGAAACACAAAAGTTTATCTCAAAAAATACCATTCCAAAATTAAAATCAGATGCGACAAACAGATTTCAGACAAAACTTTGACACATCCTTTAAAATATTGACATCACACTGAATAACACAGAAAAAGGAAAGTTGACACTGAATAATCCCATTGCACCTGTCATTCAAGGTCAACCAAAGATTGCATTTGTTCTTTGAAAACAACCAAAAATCGACATTCTGAATACTCTAGTGAGTTCGATACTGAATTTCCAAATGTCTTCCACTTACGAGCTTGCAGAATAACTGTTAAAATTACTTTCTCAAAACTTGAGAGTGAAGGAGACAGAACCATTGAAAACACTTCACAGTTAATTAGATTAGATTAGATTAATACTTGTTCCATAGATCATGAATACGACACCTCGTAATGATGTGGAATGTGTCAGGTTAATAAAAGATGTCGGTACAAGATATTACATTACACAAAATATTGCATGACACTAATGTTTAAGTTGGTTTTTTTCCCTCCCTTAATTTATATCTAAAAATTCAGCCAATGAGTAGGAGTTGTCATCTACAAATTCTTTTAATTTATTTTTAAATGTTGGTTGACTATCTGTCAGGCTTTTGATGCTGTTTGGTAGGTGACCAAAGACTTTTATGGCAGCATAATTTACCCCTTTCTGTGCCAAAGTCAGATTTAACCCTGCACAGTGAAGATCATCCTTTCTCCTGGTGTTATAGCTATGCACACTGCTATTACTTTTGAACTGGGTTGGATTATTAACAACAAATTTCATAAGTGAATATATATACTGTGAGGTTACTGTGAGGATCCCTAGATCCTTAAATAGATGCCTGTAGGATGACTGTGGGTGGGCTCCAGCAATTATTCTGATTATGCGTTTTTGAGCAATGAATACTTTTCTATTCAACGATGAATTACCCCAGAATATGATGCCATACGAAAGCAGTGAATGAAAGTAGGCATAGTAAGCTAATTTACTGAGATTCTTATCACCAAAATTTGCAATAACCCTAATAGCATACGTAGCTGAACTCAGACGTTTCAGCAGACCATCAATATGTTGCTTCCAGTTTAACCCCTCATCAATGGACACACCTTAAAGTTTTGAAAATTCTACCTTAGCTACAGACTTCTGTTCAAAGCCTATATTTATTACTGGAGTTGTGCCATTCACTGTATGGAACTGTATATACCGTGTTTTATCAAAATTTAAAGAGAGTCCGTTTGCTGAGAACCACTTAATAAGTTTGTGAAAAACATCATTTACAATTACATCACTTAGTTCTTGGTTTTTGGATGTTATTACTATACTTGTACCATCATCAAAAAAACTAACTTTGCATCTTCATCAATGTGGAATGGTAAGTCATTAATGTATATTGAGAACAGTAAAGGACCTAAGACCGAACCCTGTGGGACCCCGTACTTGATAGCCCTCCAGTTTGAGGAATGAGCTGTTGTTTTAACATTACATGAACCACTTATTTCAACTTTCTGCATTCTTACAGTTAAGTATGAATTAAACCATTTGTGCACTGCCCCCCCCTTAAACCATAATGATTTAGATTATCTAAAAGAATTCCATGATTTACACAATCAAAGGCCTTTGAGAGATCACAAAAAATACCAAAGGGTGATGTTCGGTTATTCAGAGCATTTAATATTTGATCAGTGAAAGCGCATATAGCATTTTCTGTTGAAAAGCCTTTCTGAAAACCAACCTGACATTTTGTTAGTACTTTATATTTACAAATATGGGAGGCTACTCTTGAATACATTACTTTCTCAAAAATTTTTGATAGAGCTGTCAGAAGAGAGATTGGGCGATAGTTGTTGACATCCGACATATCCACCTTTTTATGCAATGGTTTTACAATGGCATATTTCAGTCTATCGGGGAAAACACCCTGCTCCAAAGAGTTATTACATACGTGGCTGAGACTCCTACTTATCTGTGGGGAACAAGCTTTAAGAACCTTGCTGGAAATGCCATCAATTCTGTAAGAGCTTTTACTTTTCAGTGAGTTTATTATTTCAGAGGGAGAGGTTGGTGGAAATACAGTTGTTTCAAACTGCACAGGTATGGCCTCTTCTATTAGAAGCCTTGCCTCTTCTAGTGAAGATCTAGATCCTATTTTCTCCACAACATTTAAAAAATGATTATTGAAAATATTTTCAATTTCTGATTGTTTGTTAGTACACTTGTCATTCAGTTTTATGGCACTAAAGTCTTCCTGTGCTCTTGGTTGCCCTGTTTCCCTTTCAATAATATTCCAAATTGCTTTAATTTTATTATGAGAGTTACTGATCTCAGACATGATACATATGCTTCTGGACTTTTTAATAACTTTTCTTAGTACCGCACAACAGTTTTTATAATATTGAACAATTTTAGGGTCAGTACTCCCTCTTGCTGTTAGATACAGTTCTCTTTTACGGTTGCAAGATATTCTTATTCCTTTAGTTAGCCAAGGTTTTTTATATGTTTTCTTGGAATTAAGTTTAACTATTTTCTTGGGAAAACAATTTTCAAATACCCTTAAAAATGTATCGTGAAGTAAGTTATATTTCAAGTTTGCATCGGGTTCCTTATACACTTCATCCCAGTCTAGTTGCTTTAGCCTTCCCCTCAAAGTTTGCAATATCTATATTGTTAATTGAACACACTGCTTTGAAATGTCATGTACTGTAACTAGCTTCGCACCATGATCTGAGAGGCCATTCTCAACACGATAAGCATTTATGTCCTTAAACTTATCTTGGTCTATAAAAAAGTTATCTATCAATGTCCTGCTGTTCTTTGTTATCCGAGTAGCAAAATCAATGATGGAGCTCAAATTGAAAGAACTGAGTAATACTACAGTGTCATTCTTCCTATTACACTCTTTCAGGGAATCGACATTGAAATCCCCACAAATGATAATTTGCTTCCCTCTGTCTGACAGATAGCACAACAAAGCATCCAAGTTTTCTAGGAATAGCTGGAAATTCCCTGAGGAGGACCTATACACTGTTACAATTATAAAAGTGCCATCATTTAGTTTTAGTTCAGTGGCACATGCTTCCATATGTTGCTCTACATAAAATTTTTTAGTTCCTAAATTTTTTACACTGTGGAAGCTTTTGACATATATGGCAACTCCTCCTCTCATCATATTATCTCTACCTACATGTGCAGCTAATTTGTACCCATTGATGCTAACCTTTTGCATATCAGTGACAATGTGATGCTCAGACAGGCATAGTACATCTATTACATTCTCAGTTTCTATATCTTCAAAACAAAGCAGAAGCTCATCAATTTTATTCTTCAATCCCACAATATTTTGATGAAATATACTAACACTATTTTTCACTTTACTTTTGTGAGTATCTTGAACTTTTTTAACATCTTTAGTACTTGCCTGGCTGAGTTTCCCACTGGACACTGATCTTACACTAAAAAAGAGCTTCCACCATGAGATGTAGTTCCTCCCCCCTTTAAATTTCCTGCTATCAGCCCAGCCAGTTTACCCTTCCCTTTCTTGTTAAGGTGTAGGCCATGTCTAGTATAGTCCCACCTACAGAGTGACTCAACAGGAACCACACCAATGTGTGACCCTGCACCTGATCCAAGTAGCCGTTCCAACTCCAAATTAACTCTCCTGACAGAAGAGCTCAAATGAGGTCGGTCGTGGCGCTCCAGAACTGACACAAACCCAACACTGGTATGACTCGTTGTTGATGGAATCTTTGCCAGGTCACACTCTATGCTGTACCCCGGATCTCTGTCAATACTGTTGCCCGGCCCACCCACAATAACGATGGTATCTTCCTTAGTAAAGTCTCTACATAGTGAACCTAAATCCTCTATAACCTGCCCCAGTCCAGCACTAGCTTTGAAAAAACTTGTGACCTGGTATTCTGACCCTAATTCATCCTGCAGAAGTTGGCCCTCACCCCTAGCATGCGAACTACCTAGCAACAAGACTTTCTTTCTCTTTGCAGACTTCCCTACATTCTTATTCAATTTGCTGCTGAAAGCTTGTTGAGCCCTGTCTACATCTACTTCTGTGAGAGGCTCATCAGTTTCTGACTGAGGCAACAGGTCAAACCTATTTTGTACATCAATAACAAAGCTGTCAGAAGAATTTCTTGGCCTGTTCCTTATGCCTGTTGCCACTTCCCACCCCTGTTTACCCTTCTCCCCCCTTAACCTGCCCAGTTCTCGCCTAGCCTCATCTAACTCAGCCTGAAGGGCAGCAGTTTTCCCCTCCTGTTCCACGATCTTTCTATCTCTACTGCATAGCCTACAGAACCACTGCTGAGTCTCACTCATTTTCCCAATTCCCACCCCCCTACAATCGCCCCACTGAAAAAAGTTACTACATCCATCACACCAGACCCCGGAGCTAACGATTCTACGGCACGTCAGGCACTTTACACTCATGGTACAAATCGATTTTAGTGACAGAAAAACAATTAAGTTACCGGAAAACAATGAAAATACGTGTACGAAAAATTAGGCCTACTCGCGACAATGTAAACAGTGGTTCAGAAGTTTGTTACTGGAAATTACTTAAGAGATGACGATACTTTACAGATATAAAGGGGCAGCAAACGTATTTAGCACACTAAACTATCAGTAAATGCACTTAAAATTGTGGTATGAAGTTTAATCTGAAAGCTCAAAACTTCGGCCTGGCCGCGGATGTAAACGTAACGAACTTTACGTGATTACTGTGAAAATACTCGAGTAAGACAAAACCCTTTAATAGTACGCTTGAAGAGCACTATAATTAACGTAGTAAATTAGTTTAAAGTGTTAAAAACAGTTTATTACTACTTAAATTACTTATCTTGTACGAGAGCTGTGACTCAGACGTCCGTATAGCAACAAGTAAAAGACATAAGTATCTCAGACACAACTACACTCCTCACATTTAATTTATAAAGTCTGTATTCTGATATACCGGTACCAAAAGCAATAGACATCACGGATAAAATCCGGAAAACATTCAGGCAACTCCTTAATGACAGATTAATAAAATACATTAATAAAAAGTATAACAGACAAAAACTACTTCCAACTCAATAACGAATTTCATTTACAGGAAGATGGATTGCCAATGGGGCTGTCATTTTCAGGAGCCTTAGCCAACATTTTTATAAACGAGGTTCAAATGGTCACTTTCACAAAAAAAAATTAGCAGGATAATACAACATATTATACTGATCTGGATGTATGGATGACATCCACTACTTAATAAAGGACCCACAAACAAAAATTGAAAAACTACACACTGATATCAACAATGTGCATGAAATTATAAAATTCACAATTCAAAGATAACGTAATAACCGAATTTACTTTCTGGATATACAGTTCTAAAAACGAAACAATGAGCAAAGTTTTAAAATTTACCAAAAACCCACAGCAACTGGCATTATCAGCCCCCAAACCTAGCAATTCCCACACTCACAAAAACATGCAGCACTTCGAAAACGCTCCATAGGCTCAACACAGTGTCATTCCACTAGGATAACTACCGAAAAGAACTTGACATAATAATGCAGCAAGCCAAAAGCAGTTGTTACAACAGTAACACAGTCTCAAAGCTAAACAAAAATGTTTACAATAGTCCGAAAACTCAATAATAAATTTAGAGGAAAAATAAAACTGAAAACACACAACCACAAACAGCAACATAATAGAAACAAACACAATCACTAACTCTCAGTACCATGACAACTGCGCTGAATAATCAGAAAAATATAAGAGAAGACACAAGATGGGGCCATCAACGTGTATTCACACATAATATAAGCAATATTTTCAAAGGATAGGCTTTAAATATAGCAGACACAGCAGACAATGCTATTTAAAAGTACAAATCAAAACTGACAGAAGACATAAACATATACCATCAGAAAGCAGGAACGTATCAGTTACAGTGTAACACTTGTGATGGCAGATACATAGGACAAACAGGCAGAACGTTTGATGTCAGATGCAAAGAATAAATGAGTTCAATAGAACGATGGTTCAAACTAGGCCACACCTGCAGAAGACTTAAAAGAACACAACCACAAGCTAATTTCTAAAAAAAAATGAAAATTATTAGAATCAACAATAAAAAAACACTATAAGGAGATTCCCACACACGCAAAACTAATGTCGAAACGATAAACCTGTTGAGTCATCAAGTGCACATGACAGACAGTTCACTGTTAACAGACAAAATAATTAATGGATAAAATAATACAGTAACACTACAACAAGGAATTATTGTCATAATAACACAACACAAAAACACAACGCCTTCCCACTCACTCTTCCATGAAATGCTCCACAAAACATTAAACCAAAACTCAAATTAGCTGTACACTAAAACTACAGTCCACTGTCTGATAGCTATTACATTCAAATTCAACCCTTCATACCTCGCCCTGACTAACCATACACGTACACACACACACACACACACACACACACACACACACACAGTTTTCGTTATACCTAATAGAAAGAATCATAAAGTGAACACACAGTAGTTGGCGACTTTTAATCACACTTTTCTGTAAAATATATACATACAGCAACACAAGAATAATAGTGCCCCACAACAATAGTACTAAGAACCAGAAAATTGTCAAGAAAAAAGTTCGTAATGTGAAAATGTACTTATGCTTCATAGGTTAATTTATAGTGCGACCTCCAGCATGTGACGAGATAAGAAGAAACGCAGATGCTACACATAAACTCTAATTATTGTAAGTAGTCATATAGAGCACTGACGTGAAAACAGGATGTGAACTGTTTTATAATCTACAGATGTCTCATATCAAAGCAGAATCGCATCATTCTACGTTCCACAGAAGAAGCCTTACATTAAAACTTAAAATGCGTCTGGATCAAATAAAATATATTGCAGCGAGAAAAATGCGGTTTCTGTTATAAAACCAACATTTCTGGGCTTCCTGCGGACATGGGCCACCAAAACAGATATGTTATTCACGCTGTACCAGGCAGTTCCATGTGTTCTGTACTAGAAATTCAGACGGCATCACATGACCGTACATAAAACCATACAACACACTGAATTCAACTCTATACCCAAATGTAACAATCTTCAACCTTTGTACATCAATGTAAAAATTAAAAACAGTGCATCCAACACTAAAAAACCAATGTATACTGCTGAGAAAATATGATTAAAATTCGAAATCAAATCCCTTCACTCTTCAAAACAAGAGCTAAATTTTCGTCTTGTAAACACCATTACCAGTACCGCAGTTCTCTCCCAACCGGTCAGTACAGTAATTGCACATAAGCTGCTATGCAAACAACGGAAACACTTCATAGAAGAAAGATTAGAGAATTCCAAAAACTGTAACCACAAGAAAATAACACTACACACGATGTACAAAGCCATTCACTCAAATTGTACGCAGATTAGTGAACCTTACAGACACACAAATCAACAATAATGTGAGACAACTGTTGGAGAAAGGATTAAAACGCAATGTAAACTGAGAAACAGATGAGCAATACATAAAAATGCACTCCTAGAAGCAAAAAGGATATTGACAAAGAAAGATAAGAGAGAAAGTAGTAGTGTCAGCACTGGATTAGCTAGTGACCCACTAAAAGAAGAAATCCGTAGTATAGTAACGAACATGAAAACACAACACAGTCAATGATTCTATAAAGCTTATAAAACTAAGGGAAAAACTTCAAAAAGGACATGTCGTTATTTCAAAAGTACACAAGGGGAACACAGTGGCACTGATACACAGAGAACACAAAGAGAAGAATTTATCTCACGAAATAAAATCACAAAATTACAATCTGACCCATCAAACAGATTGCAGACAAAAGAAACAGACACTCGGAAAACTATAGGCATCTTACTTGATAACATAGAAATAGAAAGTTGACACAGAATAACCTACTGCAATTGTCCTCCAGTGCCAATCAAACTTACATACACAGAGTATCTCAGTGAGGTCAATGTTGAATTTTCAGAAGTCTCCCACTTACAAACTTACAGGATATATGCCAAAATTACTTTCTGAAAACTTCAAAGTACAGGAAGACAGAACCACTAGAAACACTATGCAACTAATACAACAAATAAAAGATATAAGTATCTCAGACATAACAAATCTCCTCTCATTTAATATACAAAGCCCTTACCCCAAAATACCGGTGCCAGAAACAGTAGAAATTACAAATAAAAACTTGAAAACTTTCAGGCAACTCCTTGATGAACATATTAATAAAATACTCACATTAACAAAGCGCTGGACAGACAAAAACTATAAGTACTTCCAATTCAGTAGTGAGTTTTATTTACAAGAAGATATATTACCGATGGTGTCCCATTTTCAGGAGCATTAGCGAATATTTTCACAAACCACAATGAGCAGTCACTTTCAGAAAAATATTAACAAAATAATCCAACATATCAAACTGATTTGTATATACGGATGACATGCTCTGCTTAATAGAGGAACAACAAACAAAAATTAATGAACTATATACTGATATCGACAATGTACGTAAGAATACGCAATTCACACTTCGATGAGAACATAATAACCGTATTAACTTTCGGCATATAGCAATCAAGAAACGAAACAGTAAGCAAATTTTTAGAATTTGTCGTAAACTTATACCAAATGGCATAATCACCTCCCAAAACTTAGAACTACCCATACCCACAAAAGCAATCAGCACTTCGAAACCTGCTGTATAGACTCAACGCAATGCCATCCAGCAGAGAAATCTATCAAAAATAACTTGACATGTTAATGCAGCTAGCCGAAAACAATTGTTACATTAGTAACACAGTCTCAAAGGTAAACAACGATTATTACAATAGTGCCAAAACTTAACAACAAAAATAAAAGAAAAATAAAAACAGAAAACGCAAAAGAACAGACAACACCACAAGAGAAACAAGCATAATCACAAACACGTAGTACCATAACAACTGCACAGAATAATCTGTAAAATATATGAGAAGACACAATATGGTGCAAAATGACATACTAATGCAGACTTACAGATAAAATCACCAACATTCTCAATAGACAGGACATAAATGTAGCATACATATCAGACAGTTTTATCCAAAAATACACCCCAAAACTGGCTAAAGGCATAGGCTTATATTAGAATGCAGGTACATATCAATTACAGTGTAACACTTATGGTGTCAGAACAAGTAATGTCAGAAACAAGGAACAAATGAGAGCCATGTAAGTATGGGACAAACTAGTCCACATCTGTAGAACATGTAAGAGAACATAACTACAAGCCAATTTCTAGAGAAAAAAAAACATGAAAATAACTAGAATCAATAATAAGAAATACCACCTAACATTAAAAGAAAATTCCCACTCACACAAAACCAATGCAGAAAGGATAAATCTGTCGAGTTATCAAGTACACATGACAAACAACTCACTGTTACATTAACGGATAAAATAATATAGTAACACTACAACAGGGAATTATTGTGATAATAATGAAACACAACGCCTTTACACTCACTCTTCCATTAATCCCTCCACAAAACTCAAATCAGCTGCACACTAAAACTAAAAACTACTAATTTCGTGACACAATTTTTATCGGTAGTGTTACGAAATTTTAAGCCTGGATAGCTGATGCCAATAGGAACCAAAATTACTAATGTTATTAATATTGTGGAGGTCGACAACGCACGATTTTTATAATACGAAAACTTGGCTCCACGCGCTCCGATTGGCCAAGGTGTCGCCTCTGCTGCCGGATGCTCTGGACAACGCATGACCACGAATGCTTTGCCTGCTAGAGATCGCGATGTATCCAAGGCGGCCGGCACGCTCGGTGTTAGCGCTCCATGCTTCCATTCTGGGGGCGAATCCGCCGGGGTCCCGACACATCCATTGTAGTTTCACGATAAGACGTACCGGAAACAAACCCATCAACAACTGTTAGTTCACGTACAGAAAGTCTTTTACAAATTGTGTCGTCCCTGAAAAAGACCGTTCTTGTAGCTAGGACACTGTTTACTTAAAGCAGGTGCTCGAACTGGCGACCCTCTGACGCGACACAAGCTTGGTAACACCGAACGGTGTTTTGCCGAGCTGTTTCAAAGCTTCCTGGCATTGCCTTGACGTGATTAGCGGCATGTTGAACGCGATCCATTGATTCCTCTTCACTTCCGGGTGGTCCGCGTCCGGGTGGGTGAACTAGAATCTTGAAGAATCCCCACAGGAAAAAGTTCGGTGGCGTGAGGTATAGTGATAGCGAGGGCCATTTCCTACGCGCACCTCTATTACCCGGCCGTCGAAGAGTTCATTTAAATATCCGCGCACAGAACGACTACTGTTACGTGCGGGCGCCCCTTCATGCCGCAACCACGTGCGTAGCCGTATGTCCAGAGGAACATCATGCAGCAAACCAGGTAGAGTTCCTTCCAAAAAGTGAAGGTAATTTGCCCCAGTAAATCGAGGCGGTAGACGGACTGGCGCAATCATATGAGGGGCTTATTTTAATAGTGGTACAAGTCCATTACCTCCACTTTTCTGTCTGTAATGCTTCTGAAATTAATGGTCTAAACAAACATGAAGAAAGGTTCATCACTAGCAAGAAGACACATGCTTAAATATTTCTGGTATCTCAACTGCAGATTTTTCAGAGCTCATTTAACTTTAGGACTCGGTATCTCAGAATGAACAAAAAACCAAGGCCTGTGTTCACAGTCCACCACAGAATTTAGGTCTTCGACAGGGTAGAAACTAAATGGATACTGGCCGTCATCCCTCAAAAACTCCCAGACTAACTCATGAGTGACCCCCATGTTGTGTCCACCCGCTCGAGTACTTGTCATAGATGCTTCCTCGAAGCACTCAAGAACAGTCTCTTCAAATGCAGCATGCCGTCGTGTTCGAGGTCTTACAGCATCACCATGATATCCCGCTAACGAGCCTGTTTGCCAGGTCGCTGGTGAATTGCTGTAAACGTTTGCGGGTGTGGGTGGGGTCTTGCTGGGTACCGTTCCTCGTACAACCGTCGAGCTTCGTGCGCATCATCATCAGCTAGTCCATAAACGAAAACCATGACTAAATCGCTGGTGACGTGTGTGTGCTCCGAAGCGAAGCTTACGTGTGAATGCCTCTGACGTGAGGTGGAGACAAACAGCAAGACCTACTTGACACATGTGCTCATCACGTTGGGGCAGTGACGGGGAGAGGGACGTTTCTGTATATGGACCGACAACCATAGCGCTGCCCGTCAACCGACGAACGGCAACACAGTAGTCCCACGGCCAATCGGAGCGCATGCCGCCAAGTTTCCGTAGTTTAAAAATGATGCGATGTCTACCTATACAACATTAGTAATTGTGGTTCCTACTGGCATCAGCTATCCAGGATTAAAATTTCGTGACACAATATTTCTTCACCCTGTATATAAAGGGAACTGAAAAGAACAGACTTCAATTTTCGGGATATGCTTCGTTAGCTTGGCACCATGTACGAAGACAAACCTAATAGAAAGGGTCATAAGATAAACACATAGTAGTTGGCGACTTTTAATCACACTTGTCGATAAAATATATACATCTAGTGGCAGAAGAACAATAGCACCCCACAACAACAGGAGCAGAGAGCATGAAAATTATGAAGAAAAAGGTTCGTAATGTGAAAATGTGGTTATGCTTCGTAAGTGAAATTATAGTGTGACCTTCAGCATGTGATTAGGTAAGAGGAAACGCAGATGCCAGCCAAAATCTCGAATAACTGTGAGTAATTGCATAAAGTATATATGTGAAAGCAGGACGTGTACTGTTTTATAATCTACAAATATCTCGTAACAAATCAAAATCGTATCATTCTAGATTCCAGTGAAGGTGCCTTAAAGTAAAAGCAGAAACGCGTCTGGAAAAAATAAAATACATAACTTGAAAATGTGCTTATGTTTAGTAAGTGAATTTATAGTGGGATCTGCAGCATGTGACGTGATGAGTGGAAACGCAGATGTCAGCCAAAAACTCCAGTAACAGTAAGCAATCACGTATCTTTTTTGCGTAAAATACAAGTCGTAAACTGTTTTGTAAATCGACAAACATATCACATAAAAAAAAAACTGTATCATTCTAGATTCCACTCAAAATGCCTTACAGTAAAAGTCGAAACTCCTCTGGAACAAATAAAATGCATTGCACCTGGGAACAGACGATTTTTATTTAAAAAACTAATGTTAATTTGCTTGCTACGGGTGACGGCCACCAAAACAAACTTACCCCTCACAGCTCCATCCGTTACGAAACTAACTATTCTATGATACCTCAAGATGTGTCATATCAAATGATCCCTTGTCTTAGTGAAGATGTGCCATAAATTTTTTTTCTCCCTAATTCGATTCAATACTTCCACATTAGTTATCCGAATGTCCCACAAAAGTTACAGAAATTTGCAGTACACGAGATTTTAAAATATTCTGTTTGTTCATTGTTTCATGTCTCAAAGTTATCTATTCGTCTTCTGTTATGTTCCTTTCCAAAATTTCAGCCAATCGCTACCTATTGCTTCACTTGAAACTCTCAACAACGTCTGATTCTTTCAGTTTATCTAAGTATCAAACATCTGTCTCACCATTATGTAATCTGTCTGAAACCTTCCGGTGTCTCCAGCTCTCTTATACCTGTCCAGCCACCTTTCGTGTGTTTTAAGCCAAGTAATAACAATGATTAAATTATTCTCTGTGCCAAATTCTACGAGGCGGCTTCCCCTTTCATTCCTTACCCCCCCATCCCACGTTCTCCTACTATTTTTCCTTCTCTTCCTTTTCCTGTCATAGAATTTCAGTGCCTCATTATGATTCAGTTTCCATCTCTTTTAATTATCTGAAATAATTCTGTTATCTCACCATACGCTCTTTCAATCTGCTCATCAATTAGGGAACTGGCAAACTCACACACATGTACGAATGTGGTATATGTTTTGTGTTTGTATCTGTCTTGTCTATGACAATGCGTTGATTAAGGTGTTCGTAGCAGTTTAATTGCATTTACATTTTCTCGTTCATTATTAGATCTACTCTTAAATTACCACTGTTTGATTTTAAGTTGATAACCTGCACTCATCTGATGAAATGTTCTATTATTCCTGTCACTGCACTTCATTATTTCTCGCTATATATAACTTTAACACATCCATATCTCTCTTTTTTTAAATTCTACAAACTACTTACCGGATTAAGGAATCTAACATTCCATGCTCCAGTTAATATAAACTTGATGGTAACATTCTCCTGAGTATACCCCTCCAAGGGATCCGGTTTCATCTCTGGAATATTTTACCCAAGAGTCAGCCATCATAACTAAGTCATACAGTACAGCTTCATGTCCTCAGGAAATATAATAGATGTAGTGTCTCCTTGCATTCAGTTGTTCAAAGTACTAACACAGCAAGATCATGTGCACTTACGCTGCAAGCCCAAATCAGTCGATCATGAGACTATTGCCGAGTCAGATACTAAAAAGGCTGCTGTCCCTCTTCAGTAACCACACGTTATTGTGACCTCTTCAGAGCTATCTCTCTGAGGTGATTGGCACCTACGGTCTGGCCATATAGTTGAAGTACACAAAGCCTTCACCCCTCCCCTCCCACTCCCCGCTCTTCCCATGGCGGCTAGGTCCAAGGTTTCATTGTCATTGTTAGTGTTATTATTATTATTTTATTACTATAGCATGTCTTCCCTCATAAGGAATAGCACACATAGTAATAAAAGCAAGACAGAAAATAATTAGAAACAACATAGTCCCCTTCCTAGCTTCATGTTATTTAATTAGTCCCAGCAGAAGGCAGGACACTGGTAAAGTATACTCCACATATGTGACTTCTTGAGAAGGATGGTGGGGAGTGGTAGGTAGAAAGAGATGTCTTTCATATATTTCTTAAAATGTTCAAAATGTTTCAAAATGATAATGACACACTTCGAAACAATAGTCAAACATTACACAAAATTTATAGATATGTTCGGACTTAGCTCAGCAAGTCCTGTTCAATCGATTGTGAAAAAATCGTAAAACAAAAGGTTTCCCCAGAAGGAAATAGGGAACGTTTCCACTATTAAAGTTGAAATTAAAGGTAAGTGTACGTGATTTTATCAAACACTTGTGAACTTCTTTCTCGGTATAATTAGAGGACTAATCGTTCAGAAAGGATCTCTCATGAATGAATTTATATAATTTATATGCAAGATAGCGACCTCTGTTGCGGTGGGAACGGCTGCTGCTGAAAACAGTTCCCTTCATGAGATAATTTTCAAGAGAATTCGCGAAATTCGCCACATTATTGAAAAATAGACAGAAATGAAGGCAAGATATCAATGGTATGTGTGGCAACGCCATGTATTCGCCTTGGAGATTTTCTGGAAACGGAAGGGTTTTGGATCAGTCTCAAACATGTGGGGATCTGTGCTCACTTCCTTTTCTACCATGGTTAATATAAATTAACCAATGGATTGTTCAATATGGAGGGGTTATCAGGCTCCTACAGTCACCTGGAGAGAGCTGGGTGGGTTGCGGTGATGAGTAACGCTCGAAGTGCCAAGAAAACATCATTGATTACAACATACTTACTAGGGTGCAGTACAGGTTTGTTTTGCAAAGCGCCACACAACAGCCAGGCTGGCGGAGCAGCCCCCTGTCAGCAGCGGAAAGCCGGCGTGCGCTCGACTAGTAGTACGACCATTGCAGCAAAGTGGCGGGTGGCGGCTGCTATGTTACAGGGCGGCTGTGGTCCTGCGTGGACTCTGGTCTCTATGTATCAATCTCCAAAGTGGTCTCGTCGACGTCGAAAATATGCACTCAGGAGTCTCGTCCCAGATCCACCTGAAGTACTCGCTGGTTCACAGGGGTCGGTTTTCAATCCCCGCTTAGGAAACAGGGGCCACTAGTATCGGTGTTGGCCTCAGGAACGGGATGAGTAGCCGCAGTGCTTCCCGAGTCGATGGTGAACGACAGACAGCGTCCATGTCGCGCAGGTCAAGCCTCCAGCAGGCATGCAGGGTAACGGCAGCCTCTGCGTCGCATCAGTGTGGGAAGTCCGCAGCGCAACTGGCTGCAGCAAGATTCGTGATTCCATAGACGACTGAAGACAGATAGGCGTGCCAAGAGTCGGCCTCCGCAGCCTCTCCTCCCATTCGATAGCTGCACCTGACACAAAGGCTGAGAGTATGCTTGAGTAGTCTGCAGTCAGCCCTCAGTAATCAGCAGTGACATTTGTCAAGAACAGTGGGGTATTTACGTTGACGCTTCCCAATCTGCGGCACTGGAGATGGCTATTACATCATGTGTCCTGATTTTCCCTCGCTGTCAATTCTGTTAGAGACTTCAGACTTACACAACTCCAAATTTCAGACGCCCTTTTCTACTGGCTCGACATCTGAATACTTACTGTTGCGTTGTACTTCGCCTTCCTTACGAAACTCTGTTTTGTCACTAGCACGACAGTATCTTTCGTCTTCCATGATGTCATTATGCGTCGCTCGCAATCTTGGACGCTCGGTGGTCCGTCGATGCTGCGATTGCTTCCATATTTGCCACAACTCACTCTCCATTTCCCCTAGTTGGCCATCTGCTGCTCATTACACAGGCAGTTCGACTTCCGGAAGCTGCCAAAGTAGAAATTGGAGGAATTTTTGGTGTCCGCCGGGGATGCTATCCTGGGTGCTACAGTTAAGTTTTCTATATAATTTTCACTGAAAAAGAAGAGTTACCCATGTTCCAGTTTTGGCGTATCGTCTTTCCATGAAAAATTTTGCAATTTTATTTTGCATTACTTTTCGTCCAAATTTCGTTATTTTTATTGAAAGACCATTTCCTGATGCCTTTCCTTTATACTCACACCCAATTCCAGAATACACCTCATTTGCTCAACTCTTGGGATGTCGTTATTTTCATTTAAGTTACTCATTTATATCTTGAGCCACACAAACATTTAAATAAATATTCTTACGCTTATACAGTTTCCCCTGTATTGTTAGTTACTGTGTCATCCGCCTACTTAACTAATGCACCGTGCAGTGAGGTGACAAAAGTCATGGGATACCTCCTAAAATCGTGTTGGACTTCCTCTTGCCCGGCACAGTACAGCAACTCGATGTGGCATTGACTCACGAAGTCACTGGAAGTCCTCAGCTCAAATGTTGAGCCATGCTGCCTCTATAGCCATCCATAATTGCGAAAGTGTTGCCGGTGCAAGATGTTTTGCACGGACTGACCTTTTGATTACGTCGCATAAATGTCCGATCGGACTCATGTCGGGCAATCTGGATGGCCAGATCATTCGCTTCAGTTATCCAGAAAGTTCTTCAAACTAGTCGTGAACAAATGCGTTCCAGTTTGCTGTTTGGGAACATGAAGTCCACGAATGGCTGAAAATGGTCTCCAAGTACCAGAAAATAACCATTTCTAATCAAAAATCGTTTCAGTTGGACCAGAGGCCCTAGTCCTTTCCATGCAAACAGAGCCCACACCATTATGGAGCCACCACTAGCTCACACAGTGCCTTGTTGATAATTAGGGTCCATGGTTTCGTGGGATCTGCACCACTCTCCAACGCTATCATCAGCTCTTACCAATTGTGATCAGGACTCAGCTAACTAGGCCACGGTCTTCCAGGTGGCAAGGGTCCAACCATTGTGGTCAGGAGCCCAGGAGAGACGCTGCAGGCAGTGTCGTGCTTTTACTGGAGACATTCGCGTCCGTCGTCTACTCTCAAAGCCCATTAAGGCCCCATATCGCCATATTGTCCGAAACCCGCCAGGATAGCCGAGAGCGCTAACGCGCTACTTCCTGGACTCGGGTAGGCGCGCCGACCCCGGATCGAATCCGCCTGGCGGATTAACGACGACGGATGGAGTGCCGGCCAGCCTGGATGTAGTTTTTAGGCGGTTATCCACATCCTCCAAGGTGAATACCGGGCTGGTCCCATTGTCCCGCCTCAGTTCCACGACTGATGACCTCAGAAGTTAAGTCCATAGTGCTCAGTGCCATTTGAACCAGTCTGCGCACCCTAAGACGTCCGACACCTGCAATGAGGGATGGTCGCCCAACTCCACGACCTCTGGACGTGGTTTCAACGTATTGAAGACACTCACCACAGCACTCCTCGAATGCCTGACAAGTCGTGCAGTTTCCGAAATGCTCGTGCCGAGCTCCCGGTCCATCATAATCTGACGTCGGTCAAACTCAGACAGATCGCGCGCCTTCCCCATTCTACTCACGGACAGCACGGTTACTATTACTAAGTGCACCGAGCGTGTATCTGACTAGCAGTCATTTCTCGACAGGTGACGCTGATATCGCCTGGACGGGTGGACCCTGTTGAGAAGAAGAAATTTTGGTTTTAGGAAATGGAAGTGCTCAGTTAATTTGGAGAAGAAGAATTTCTTTAATTAAAGAAAATGAAAATGTAGCAGAAGGAAGCTAGCCGATGAAGGCAATATCTGGTGAGCGTAAGGGCTGTAGGGGTGTAAGGACGCTCGGAAAATATAAAAAATAAAATAAAATTCGTAAAGCGCTTGGCTAGAAACCAAAAGGTTGTTAGATCGAATTCCCGCTGGATTACTTTTTTTTCACTCTGCCTTTTAACCTGGAGTTCACCTCTCGACGATGTGGAGATTTGTCAGAAACGAGACATGGCTCGGATTCCACGTTACACTTTAGCTCCCCTTTCCCCGGTTGGATACCTGGTTAGCGACATGTAAGTCGCCTAAGTGGCATCCAGTTCATTGCAATCGTTCCAGAACAACTGCATAGCGTACAACATGTGAGTCCAAAACCTGTGGTTTTCAATTATTTATGCATAGAACTGGATGCAGTTTTAATTCGTTTATGTACAGAAGTTTTGTAGCAGATGACTCAGCTTCCAGTTTTCTGCTTTCCTTTAATCAAACCTATATGTGGACACTATGACGGTACAGCCTCCAGAATGCCGCCTTATGAACTTCGAGAACGGCCACCGGCTAGCATGCTCAGCTGGGTGTAGTCTGTATGACAGCTGTCGGCGCGCGAACTGGCATTTGACACGAGAGATAGGAGCGGTAGCGAGTCACGTAGAGGCCGAGCGTGGCCGCTCACAGCGGCAATAGCTTTGAAGTTCGTGCGCTAGATGTCGTCACTGAACGTTTAGTAATATTTTCGAGCTGTGGACTTACGAGTATTTTTTCATCAGGAGATGTTTCCGAACTCCATTATTCTATCGCCGATCTTTAGGGTGGATTCGGACCTGTGATTTTTGACAGTTAGCATCTGAGAACTTAAATCTGAGTCAATTTGGGATTTTTCCAGGCTTTGGAGTGAGTGGAAACCTAGCTGGGATACTGCCTCGTTATTTACAGTCTCGTATAGGATGAACATTCATCCTTCGAGGTTGATTAAACGTGCTGCAGCCGGTCACAAGGGAAATAATCCTAACAATTTCGTGCAACTCAAACCCCTTGAGTTGTGAACTTTATTATGCAAACCCCGCCTTAACTTTTTATCGGTAATTGCGATTTGCTATTAAATGATTTGTACAAACGTGAAAATAGAACGGTTGGTTCCTAGAAGTTAACGCAACCTTTCATGGTGGCTCGTGATGGTGGGCTACTAATTAAAACTTTAATAAATAGCTAACTTGCACAGTAGTGCTGGGGGCTCAGAGCATTTTCAGTGATTCATTGGACATTGAATTGCAAGTGACATTCGTTCTGTTCATGTTAGTTAGTGCACACAGCAAGTACTGGACAGTGTGGTATAGTCGCAACACGATTCTTTACCTGTCACGGCGTAGAAGCCTGCCATAAAGAGTCCGCGACACAAAATTGTGGCAGTGAGTTTCAACAATGCTTCACAACAAGATTGCTGTAACATGATATACACTTGTAGATCATGTCTGTTTTTTTCTCATATTCCTGCCACCTCAGCCAGACTACGATGCATACCTAATCACTCACTCACACACACACACACACACACACACACACACACACACACACATACACAAACACACGTGATTCGCATGCAATATTTATATTTGGTGTAAATTTATTACTTGCATCACCATGTGCTCCCATCATTGACATGAGATGTCACTCCAAGAGCCAGTTCGGTTTGAAACACATGTCATTCATACCTCAAGACAACTTTGGTGATGTGTGCTGCTTACATCTCGTAAGTTGCATGAAAGTGACGAAATTCTATTACTTACCGTTGTTCTCTGAATTTTATTCGTAGCCCACGTACAAAATACTCAACGTCAGTCAAGTCGTCTGGCCATAGACACACTACTGGCCATTAAAATTGATACACCACGAAGATGACGTGCTACAGACGCGAAATTTAACCGACAGGAAGAAGATGCTGTGATATGCCAATGATTAGCTTTTCAGAGCATTCACACAAGGTTGACGCCGGTGGCGACACCTACAACGTGCTGACATGAGGAAAGTTTCCAACCGATTTCTCATACACAAACACCAGTTGACCGTCGTTGCCTGGTGTAACGTAGTTGTGATGGCTCGTATAAGGAGGATAAATACGTACCATCACGTTTCCGACTTTGATAAAGGTCGGACTGTAGCCTATCGCGATTGCGGTTTATCGTATCGCGACATTGCTGCTCGCGTTGGTCGAGATCCAATGACTGTTAGCAGAATATGGAATCGGTGGGTTCGGGAGGGTAATACGGAACGCCGTGCTGGATCCCAACGGCCTGGTATCACTAGCAGTAGAGATGACAGGCATCTTATCCACATGGCTGTAACGGATGGTGCAGCAACGTCTCGATCCCTGAGTCAGCAGATGGGGACGTTTGCAAGACAACAACCACCTGCACGAACAGTTCGACGACGTTTGCAGCAGCATGGACAATCAGCTCGGAGACCATGGCTACGTTTACCCTTGACGCTGCGTTACAGACAGGAGCGCCAGCGATGGAGTACTCAACGACGAACATGGGTGCACGAATGGCAAAACGTCATTTTTTCGGATGAATCCAGGTTCTGTTTACAGCATCATGATGATCGGATCCGTGATTGGCGACATCGCGGTGAACGCACATTGGAAGCGTGTATTCGTCATCGCCATACTGGCGTATCACCCGGCGTGGTGGTATGGGGTGTCATTGGTTACACCTCTCGGTCACCTCTTGTTCGCATTGACGGCACTTTGAACAGTGGACGTTACATTTCAGATTTGTTACGACCCGTGGCTCTACCCTTCATTCGATCCCTGCGAAACCCTACATTTCAGCAGGATAATGCACGACCGCATGTTGCAGGTCCTGTACGGGCCTTTCTGGATACAGAAAATGTTCGACTGCTGCCCTGGACAGCTCATTCTCCAGATCTCTCACCAATCGAAAAGTCTGGTCAATGGTGGCCAAGCAACTGGCTCGTCACAATACGCCAGTCACTACTCTTGATGAACTGTGGTATCGTGTTGAAGCTGCATGGGCAGCTGTACCTGTACAAGCCATCTCAGTTGTGTTTGACTCAATACCCAGGCGTATCAAGGCCGTTATTACGGCCAGAGGTGGTTGTTCTGGGTACTGATTTCTCAGGATCTATGCACCCAACATGCGTGAAAACGTATTCACATGTCAGTTCTAGTATAATATATTTGTCCAATGAATACCCGTTTATCATCTGCATTTCTTCTTGGTGTAGCAATTTTAATGTCCAGTAGTGTATTTAATGCTGTCCGCGCGAAGACAGTGCTGCGTCGCTAGTTAAGCGACATTCACCTGGAATTCCGTGGGACCTGTGGTAGTAATATTCGGCTCCGCTACAACTGTGAGCAGACGTGCGACCCTTCATGTCTAATGTATTTCCCGACGCCGCCGGCATCTTCCGGCAGAGTAACTGTCCGTGTCACAGTGTCACAGTGAATTCAGAAGCCTGACAGTGAATGTTGATGTCTTGGCCGCCAAATTCGCCTGATCTGAACGCTAATGCAAAACGTCTAGGACGCCATAGGTCGCTAGTTCAGCTCCTAGGGCTACGGGGACTTCGTAATTCTACAGAGGAATATTCTAGGCCATGTTATGCAACATTGCTGTGTACTGCGTTGTAAAGGTGGATTAACATGCTATTAAGCCGCTGTCGATAATATTTTGGCTTTTCACCGTATATCAGACATGGACAGAGTGGGTGGATCAAAGATAATATAACTTTCAACAACAGCACAATCGAGAATACTTTATAAATGACTCGTTCATCGTCATTGATTCTTACGGAAAAATACAGGACAGATACAATCGTTAGCTACATAACTTGATATGTATGTCTGCTGCTAGCTGTTCGATTTTCCTCCAATGTTTCCTGTGTGAGGCCTTCTCTGAAATGGATAAATATTTTCCCCTTTTGATCAGTTGTGGCTGTTATAAACCTAATTTCGCAGCATGTGATCAAAAAAGTAAAATTGTTCCTGTCATCTCATTCCTGGTGGAATCACTTTTTCACAATTTATCTCGTTGGCCGTGAAATGAACATACTTATTGCATTTTACCTGCCTGATGCACGTAGAGTCCTTATAAAGACACCCCTTCTGCTTCGAGGCACGCTATTAAAGTATTTCCGTTTGCATAATTTCATTTCAATCGTTGTGAGATTCCATCTTCAACTTTTATGACAAACTTTAATGAATAACGCTGCAGTACCCCATCTCTCAGGTATTATACTGCTGCTAACAAACAACAGTTAGATTCCGGTAAACTCTTTTAATTAGATTACCATTTAACACTCTGCCTTTTATTTGCATGTAATTTTCCAACGAAAAAAATTTATTCGTGACGAAGCTGCTACAGCAGCCGTAATATAATTCAAAAAAATTAATTTGTGGTAAACGTATGACACGTACGAGTAGATTCAGTTCAGTCTTACATCCATTAACAACACAAATAGAAGGCATACTGAGTGCATTTGCAGGAATAACAACTTAAACATATTAAGGAGCTCTAATTTTGTTTCTGTATCATAGATTCCTAAGTTATCACTTTTGATCGACTCGTAGGACAATACTAATGATGGTGGCAATAAGTTCGTCTATCACTCTCCATGTAAGATTGATGTCCAGGGATACGTTGAGCTGAATCATGCATTGCTAATCAGCCAAGGCATATGTAACACTAGAACGATAGTGAACGAAACATTTCGGCAAATCGTTTGGCAGTTCTGCAGAGGAATATGTCTCAACCCATTGTTCTCTGTCAAAAGCAGTACAAAATAGCTATCACAAAATTATGCTAAGATAACACTTTAGTGGACATTTGAGGCAACGAAAAACTGTCCCTGTCGAGGACTCCAACGAAACTCCAGTCTTTCGCCGGCAGCTCGCTGGCAGTAGCGCCAATACAGCACACCTCACGGACAAGCATTGCGGAGTTTGTGATGTATCGACAGAACCCAATGACTAGTTGAAGGTTTGAGTTCATACTGAAGATACGTAAAAATGGTGCGAATAGTTGCGTAGTGCACGCAAGGACAAGGGTCGAGCATCAAATGTTCATAACTATCACAGCGCTTTCTCCTAGGAACGAGAAAGAATAGAAATATGTCATCTCTACTTCTTAGTGCTAAGGAAACAAAAAAAAGCTAACACTTCGAAATATCAGCTACATAATCAATGGAATCAAGCAATGACTGAACAAGTGTTCCTATCCATACACAAGAAACAGTAACGTATAACCCGACAGTTACTTTCCAGAATAAGGAAGGAAAGGTGATCATATCTTGATTACCCGTCGGCTGCAAGGAGACGGAGCACAACAAGCTGAGATGGGGCACGATTTGGGAAGAACGCCGCTGTGACCTGTTAAAGGAAATAGCAGCGACTACACAATCGAAGACGAGAGAAAAGACGCGCCACCAAGGAACTGGGAGAAGGGGCGGAAATCGGTAGATGTGATTTACATGTACAGACAAATAAATTATTACAATTTCGGAAAAGTTGGATAATTTATTCAAGTGAACGAGCTGCACAAATTGAGCAAGCCAGCAACGCTTTGGTCCACCTCTGCTCTTTATACAAACTTGTCATTGATTGAGAGAGTTACTGGACGTCCTTCTGACGGATATCGTGTAAAATTACGTCGAAATGGAGTGTTAGATAGTCAAAATCTCGAGCTCGCCGGAGTGCCCTGCCCATAATGCTGCGAACGTACTCATTGGGGACAGATCCGACGACCTCGCTGGCCAAGGTAGGGTTTGGCAAACATTAAGACAAGTAGTAGAAACTCTCGTCTTTTGCGGGTGGGCGTTATCTTGCTGAAATGTAGAAATGTAAGCCCAGGATGGCTTGCCATGAAGAACAACAAAACTGGGGGTGGAATACCGTCAACATACCGCTGTGCTGTAAGGATGCCGTAGGTTGCAATCAAAGAAACGGTACCCCAAACCATAGCTCATCCCTGGTTGCCGGGCCATATGGCAGGTGAAAGTCAGGTTGGTATCTCACTGCTGTCCGGGATGGCTCTAGACACATCTTCGGCTTGTAATCTCATTCGCTGGAGTGGAGTTTTCTTTAGTGATGAGTCCCGCTTCAAATTGACCCACAATGAATAGCGATGACGTGTCTGAAGACGTCCCGAACAGCAGTAGCCCGCCATACGGCCCTACAACCCTGTGTGATGGTCTGGAGTGCCATTTCTTTTCTCTGCAGGAGCCCTTTGGTTGTCATCCACTGCTTCCTTACAGCACTATGGTATGTCAACGATATTCTACGCCCATTTTCGTTGCCCTTCATGACACGCCATCCTGGGCTTACTTTTCAGCAAGATAATGTCCACTCGGCCGGCCGCGGTGGTCTAGCGGTTCTAGGCGCTCAGTCCGGAGCCGCGCGACTGCAACGGTCGCAGGTTCGAATCCTGCCTCGGGCATGGATGTGTGTGATGTCCTTAGGTTAGTTAGGTTTAAGTAGTTCTCAGTTCTAGGGGACTGATGACCATAGATGTTAAGTCCCATAGTGCTCAGAGCCAATGTCCACTCGCAAAAGGCGAGAGTTTGTACTGCTTGTCTTCGTGCTTGCCAAATCCTACTTCGGCCAGCATAGGTCGCCGGATCTCTCCCCAACTGAGAACGTTTGGAGCATTATGGACAAACCAACGGGATTTTGGCGATGTTAGGCGCCATTTGGACAGAATTTGGCACTATATCCGTCAGGAGGATATTCAACAACTCTTTCAACCAATGTCAAGCCGAATAACTGCTTGCATAAGGGCCAGAGGTACACCAACGCGTTATTGACTTGCTAAATCTGTCAAACTCTCGCTCTTGAATACATCATCCAATTTTTATGAAATTGTAAACGTCTGTTTGTCTGTACGTGTAAATCCATCCACCGATTACCGTCCCCTTTCCTACCGATTTCCGTCCCATTTGAATAATTCCTTCATGGTGTGTCCCTTTTTTCTGTTAGAGTGTATCTGAGCAGATTTTGGGAAACCACAGCAGAAGACCTCACATATTCAGTAACGCGTTAGTAACAATAAATGTCATTAATCCCTTGTCAGTATCAATTTGTTACCACCTAACCAACAGTGGGCAAACGCACGACCTTCAATTTTTAGTATGGCTCGCTTGCTCAAAAGGGGTTCGGTGATGCATTGTTGTTTTGCACCCTTATTGTAGTATGGATCACTTACGAAGCATATTGATTAGCATAGTCATTAGTGAATAATTAAGTAAATAATTAATGGATAATGATCATTCTACATCTACATCTACATGTATACTTCGCAAGCCACCCAGCGGTGTGTGGCGGAGGGCACTTTACGTGCCACTGTCATTACCTCCCTTTCCTGTTCCAGTCGCGTATGGTTCGCGGGAAGAACGACTGCCGGAAAGCCTCCGTGCGCGCTCGAATCTCTCTAATTTTACATTCGTGATCTCCTCGGGAGGTATAAGTAGGGAGAAACAATATATTCGATATCTCATCAAGAAACGAACCCTCTCGAAACCTCGACAGCAAGGTACACCGCGATGCAGAGCGCCTCTCTTGCAGAGTCTGCCATTTGAGTTTGCTAAACATCTCCGTAACGTTATCAATCTTACCAAATAACCCTGTGACGAAACGCATCGCTCTTCTTTGGATCTTCTCTATCTCCTCTGTCAACTCGACCTGGTACGGATCCCACACTGATGAGCAATACTCAAGTATAGGTCGAACCAGTGTTTTGTAAGCCACCTCCTTTGTTGATGGACTACATTTTCTAAGGACTCTTCCAATGAATCTCAACCTGGCACCCGCCTTACCAACAATTAATTTTATATGATCATTCCACTTCAAATAGTTCCGTACGCATACTTCCAGATATTTTACAGAAGTAACTGCTACCAGTGTTTGTTCCGCTATCATATAATCATACAATAAAGGATTCTTCTTTCTATGTATTCGCAATACATTACATTTGTCTTACGTTAAGGGTCAGATGCCACTCCCTGCACCTAGTGCCTATCCGTTGCAGATCTTCATGTATTTCGCTGCAATTTTCTAATGCTGCAACTTCTCTGTAAACTACAACATCATCGGCGAAAAGCTGCATGGAACTTCCGACACTATCGACTAGGTTATTTATATATATTGCGAAAATCAACAGTCCCATAACACTCCCCTGTGGCACGTCAGAGGTTACTTTCACGTCTGCAGACGTCTCTCCACTGAGAACAACATGCTGTGTTCTGTTTGCTAAAAACTCTTCAATCCAGCCACACAGCTGGTCTGATATTCCGTAGGCTCTTACTTTGTTTATCAGGCGACAGTGCGGAACTGTATCGAACGCCTTCCGGACGTCAAGGAAAATGGCACCGACCTGGAAGCCTGTATCTAATATTTTCTGGGTCTCATGAACAAATAAAGCGAGTTGGGTCTCACACGATCGCTGTTTCCGGAATCCACGTTGATTCCTACAGAGCAGATTCTGGGTTTCCAGAAATGACATCATACGCGAGCAAAAAAACATATTCTAAAATTCTACAAGAGATCGACGTCAGAGATATAGGCCTATAGTTTTGCGCATCTGCTCGACGACCCTTCTTGAAAACTGAAACTACCTGTGCTCTTTTCCAATCATTTGGAACCTTCCGTTCCTCTAGAGAATTGCAGTACACGGCTGTTACGTGGGAGGCAAGTTCTTTCGCGTACTCTGTGTAGAATCGAATTGGTACCCCGTCAGGTCCAGTGGACTTTTCTGTTGAGTGATTTCAGTTACTTTCCTATTCCTTGGACACTTATTTCGATGTCAGCCATTTTTTCGTTCGTCCGAGGATTTAGAGAAGGAACTGCAGTGCGGTCTTCCTCTGCGAAACAGCTTTGGAAAAAGGTGTTTAGTATTTCAGCTTTACGCGTTTCATCCTTTGTTTCAATGCCATCATCTTCCCGGAGTGTCTGGATATGCTGTTTCGAGCCACTTACTAATTTCACGTAAGACCAGAACTTCCTAGGATTTTCTGTCAAGTCGGTACATAGAATGTTACTTTCGAATTCACTGAACGCTTCACGCATAGCCATCCTTACGCTAACTTTGACATCGTTTAGCTTCTGTTTGGCTGAGAAGTTTTGGCTGCGTTTAAATTTGCAGTGAAGCTCTCTTTCCTTTCGCAGTAGTTTCCTAACTTTGTTGTTGAATCACGGTGGGTTTTTACCGCCCCTCACAGTTTTACTCGGCACGTACCTGTCTAAAACGCATTTATCGATTGCCTTGAACTTTTTCCATAAACACTCAACATTGTCAGTGTGGGAACAGAAATTTTCGCTTTGATCTGTTAGGTAGTTTTAAATCTGCTTCCTATTACTCTTGGTAAACAGATAAACCTTCGTTCCTTTTTTTATAGTCCTATTTACTTCCATATTCAGGGATTCTGCAACGGCCTTATGATCACTGATTGCCTGTTCTGCGCTTACAGAGTCGAAAAGTTAGGGTCTGTTTGTTATCAGTAGGTCCAAGATGTTATCTCCACGAGTCGGTTCTCTGTTTAATTGCTCGAGGTAAGCCGGCCGTGGTGGTCTCGCGGTTCTAGGCGCGCAGTCCGGAACCGTGCGACTGCTACGGTCGCAGGTTCGAATCCTGCCTCGGGCATGGATGTGTGTGATGTCCTTAGGTTAGTTAGGTTTAAGTTCTAGGGGACTGATGACCACAGCTGTTTAGTCCCATAGTGCTCAGAGCCATTTGAACCATTTTGCTCGAGGTAATTTTCGGATCTCAGTATAATGTCACTCGATGCTCTGTCCCTACCACCCGTCCTAAACATCTGAGTGTCCCAGTCTATATGTGGTAAATTGAAATCTCCACCTAAGACTATAACATACTGAGGAAATTTATGTTAAACGTATTCCATATTTTCTATCAGTTGTTTTGCCACTAATGCTGCTGAGTCGGAGGTCGGTAAAAGGAGCCAATTATTAACCTAGCTCGGTTGTTGAGTATAACCTCCACCCAATAGTAATTCACAGGAACTATCCACTTCTATTTCACTACAAGATAAACTACTACTAACAGCGACAAACACGCCATCACCGGGTGCATGCAGTCTATCATTTCTAAACCCGTCTGTGCCTTTGTAAAAGTTTCTGCAGAATTTACCTCTGGCTTCAGCCAGCTTTTCGTACCTATAACGATTTCAGCTTCGGTGCTTTCTATCAGCGCTTGAAGTTCCGGTACTTTACCAACGCAGCTTCGACAGTTTACAATTACAATACCGATTGCTGCTTGGTCCCGGCATGTCCTGTCTTTGCCCCCCTCCCTTTGACGCTGTTGCCCTTTCTGTACCTGCCCGAGGCCATCTAACCTAAAAAACCGCCCAGTCCACGCAACATAACCCCTGCTACCCGTGTAGCCGCCTGCTGTGTGTAGAGGTAAGCGCTATGAAATAATCCCGTGCGATAGCCTAATAATGTGGACTGCAATGGTTGGTCTAAACTTTGGCTATATGTTTATTCTAATAACCACACAGATATTTTACAATGGTGGTCTCACATCTGTCGTTAACTTATCGCAGTACTGAGTCAGCCTAGAGAAGAATTATTAATTCGTAGTGCAAGCGGAGCATTCGCCATCAGTAACATGTGGAGATACAGGGAGCCGAGGAAGAAAGTTACTAAAACCTGTAGCGAAATCTCAAAGTTCAAAAAGCGTTTCGACAATAACAAATTTACCACTCCTGAAAAATGTTCTGTCACTTATACCTCGGCTTTGACTGTAAGTTCGCCAGGATCAAGAATTCCAAAATATTCCCAAACTGGTGGACAACAAACTCTTCCTAAATCCGAAGCATCACATTTGAGCCCAAGCTGTTCTGTGGGCGCACAATACCTGCTAAACACTTTCAAATCCTGCAGCACGTGGAAGACAGACCTCAGTCTCTGACGGCCGCGGTGGCCGAGCGGTTCTCGGCGCTTCAGTCTGGAACCGCGCGACCGCTACGGTCGCAGGTTCGAATCCTGCCTCGGGCATGGATGTGTGTGATGTCCTTAGGTTAGTTAGGTTTAATTAGTTCTAAGTTCTAGGGGACTGATGACCTCAGAAGTTAAGTCACATAGTGCTCAGAGCCATTTTGAACCTCAGTCTCTGATTTGCTCGCCTATTTAATACGTTGTTAACACTGAAAGGTTACTTCCGTTTCATACGATCTGTCGTATGGCATTTCCAAGTGAGTTATAAATACGTGATTAATACTGAATTTCACTCTTTCATTGTAGCAAGGAGCCACTGGAGAAAGGACGAGAGGCGTTATGAGTTTATTTCATCACGTGCATCGGTCTGATTTCTGACAGACAGAACAACTGTATCTTCGAAGTTCACATTATTGCTGCTTACTATTGCGACGGTACCTAACGGTTACTGGTAAGTGTAGTTGCTCTTCGTAACAGCATCTCATATGAGCAAACCAGTTGCGTCTTTGCGTCTTTACCTGTAGATGATCGTACTTTAGGTGCTTGAGTTAAGCACAACTCTGTTAAAAAGAATAGATCGATGTAATCGTAGGGCCGAGCAGTGCCGATCTGCTTTCATGGCCCGCAGTTAATTCGCTGTAAATAATAACTTATAGCTGTGATTTTGCAGTCAAATAGTCTATGCACTGACTAGACCTGCGAGTTAATAAAATATACAGAACTACAAAATAAAAGTTAAATAAATAATTTAATAAGAAGGGTTCTGTTCTAACGTCTTTAATAGGTGTGGACAACGAAGAGTTATGTTGAATAACATACATACAAGAAAGGACATCTCAAATAAACAGGAAATGGTTCTACGATATTCAAGTAAAATACAGACAGAAAATACTCTTACCAAATGCAGTAAAGTTATGTTGAGAGAGTCACGAGAACTGTAGCAAAATCCCCAAACTAAAACGTAATTGAAGATACGCGAAAACTAAATCCATTTCGTGCTTACGAGACACGAAATATTCACCAGGTCAAAATAGTTCAGAGTTCAGCATGATGGTTTTCAAATTAACACACACGATCAGAATAATACTAACTCATGCTCTGTCTGTTCTCAGTTCCGTAAATCAAGCGGCAAAAGTCTTACCCTGGAGCACATTCCGATCTCTCCAAATATAAAGTCCCCTCAAACACCGAGCACTGTAGCGGCCATTCTCCGCCCAGAATCAATCACCTATACGACTGAATCACACATGTTACCACAGGAAGGTCCGCCCTTTTCAAGAATTCGACATTAAGTCCCAGATTACCTCCCATGAGCTCTTCACTCCAAAAGTCCCAGTCTCCACGTGACTTCCACAGCGTTTCACTACCGTCTGGCTTCAATTGGCTGAAAGCCATCCCAAACAAAATACACTGCCTTACGAACTACGGACATGACTTCACTCATCTTGAACATTTTCCTGCTTAAACTAATACACACATCAATAAAAGTTCTGCATCACCCCGATTCCCAGAACTCCTGAAGATACACGTTCACTGTGGATATAGAATGACAGACACACCCCCTTTGACTGTTCAGAGATGTCGCTAAACCCGCCCAAAGTTGTAAAAAACCATGCATTAGCAGCACCTATTAGACAGAGGGGGTCCGACGGCCGATCAGTTCCAGTTATTCCACCAGGAAGTAGGTACACGGCTCGTGTTGTCTGTAGTTCACCCATGCCCAGAACGGTCAATACCGCGGTTTATCGCTTCCGCGTTGTCACTTTATGCCAGGAAGGGCTCTCGACAAGATAAGTGCCCGGGCATCTCGAAGTGTACCAACGCAATGTTGTTCAGACATGGAGGAGATACAGAGAGTCAGGAACTGTCGATGACATGCCTCGCTCAGGCCGCCTAAGGGCTACTACGACAGTGGATGACAGCTACCTACCGATTATGGTTCCAAGGAACCCTGACAACAACGCCAGCATGTTGAATGATGCATTTCGTGCAGCCACAGGACGTCGTGTTACGACTCAAACTGTGCGCAGTAGGCTGCATGATGCGCAACTTCACTGCCGACGTCCATGGCGAGGTCCATCTTTGCAACCACGACAGCGCGGTACAGATGGGCCCAGCGACACGCCGAACGGACCGCTTAGGATTGGCATCTCGTTCTCTTCACCGATGAGTGTCGCATATGCTTTCAACCAGACAATCGTTGGAGGCGTGTTTGGAGGCAACCTGGTAAGGCTGAACGCCATAGACAAACTGTCCAGCGATTGCAGCAAAGTGAAGGTTCCCAGCTGTTTTGGGGTGGAATTATGTGGAGCCGACGTACGCCGCTGGTGGTCATGGAGGGCGCCGTAATGGCCGTACGGTACGTGAATGCCATCCTCCTACCGATAGTGCAACCATATCGGCAGCATACCGGCTAGTCATTCGTCTTCATGGACGACAATTCACGCCCCCGTCGTGCACATCTTGTGAATGAGTTCTTTCAGGACAACGACATCGCTCGACTAGAGTGGCCAGCATGTTCTCCAGACATGAACCCTGTCGTAAATGCCTGGGATAGATTGAAATTGGCTGTTTATGGACGACATGAGCCACCAAACACTATGAGGGATCTACGCCGAACCGCCGTTGAGGAGTGGGACAATCTGGACCAACAGTGCCTTGATGAACTTGTGAATAGTATGCCACGACCAATACAGGAATGTCACAATGCAAGAGGGCGTGCTACTGGCTATCAGAGGTACCAGTGTGTACAGCAATCTGGACCACCACCTCTGAAGGTCTCGCTGTATGATGGTACAACATGCAATGTGTGGTTTTCATTGCGACTATATTTAACTAAAAGCATTCGGTTACATTCATATCATTTACAACAACTATAAGTAATAGTTGGTTCATAAATAAATAAGCCAGCATTTTGAGCAAGTGCGCTCACAGTAAATGACAACAGATTGTCCCTAAGTATTATTTATAAAAAGTTAGTTATGCATTCTTGACAGAAGCGTCTTTTGGTTCCCTTTTCCATCATGGTATCAGCTAACATATGCAACTGACTATTTACAAATTGGCACAGTTTTTCAATAGGACTTACACTCAACATTTAAATAAAGTTACTGATTAAATAATAAATTGTTCTTTAAATAATTACACATGTATGACAATATGCTGTGTTCATTTGCTGTGTTTGATAGATTCAACGTTCTGAAAAATATTTGCATAATGAAAGAGATATAAAAGAGAGTCAGGAACTAGAATGAGATTTTCACTCTGCAGCGGAGTGTGCGCTGATATGAAACTTCCTGGCAGATTAAAACTGTGAGCCCGTAGGAGAGCTTCTGTAAAGTTTGGAAGGTAGGAGACGAGATACTGGCAGAAGTAAAGCTGTGAGTACCGGGCGTGAGTCGTGCTTCGGTAGCTCAGATGGTAGAGCACTTGCCCGCGAAAGGCAAAGGTCCCGAGTTCGAGTCTCGATCGGGCACACAGTTTTAATCTGCCAGGAAGTTTCGAGTCAGGAACTGTCGATGGCTTGCATCGCTCAGGCCGCCCAAGGGTTACTACGGCACTGGATGACCGCTACCTACGATTTATGGCTCCGTGGTTTCAGGGAAGATAGCTATCGTGCAATGCTATCATCTGAGATTTCGTTTGTTGAAATCGCGTGAAGCGATTAAAATTTGTTAATTCAGAGGTTCTATGTGCAAATGTTTATTCACTGTGAGATATTAGCTTGTTTAGTTTTAAAGATATTGAAATATTATTGTGTCATTGGATGTGCCCCAGTTTTCTGAAATCGCAGATATATTCAGATTTGCACTAATATTTGACTGTGAGTTATTGTTGAATCTCAAAGAGCTGTAACTTAGCCATCTTTTAAGATTCTCTGAGACTCAGTCATTTCTTGGAGCATCTCCTGCGCAAAGGCCATGACGATAACGGCCATCCAAATCCCAAGCTTCGGGATTTTCCCCGCTTCCGGCGACACTACTAGTCTTTGTATCTGGGCCAGCTAGCGTTGAGCTGTACAACAAATTCATCTTACCTCGAACCAATACTGGGTGGCCGTTTAGCTTGCCTAAATACATGTAACGTTACACTATATTCGTGAATGAATACTTATTATATACTTAATTATTCACACATTCCGCATTTCCAGGAGCAAACTCTTTTCTCTAAAGTTGTACTTACTTCAAAGTATATTGTCTTTTACTTTTTTTCGTTGTTTTTTTTACAATAATTATTTCATATGGGGCGTCTGTAAGCAATGATATACAGAGATGAACCCGAACTCCACCGACGAAGTTTTGAAGAATGTCGGCGGTTTTCTGGGTCATTTGGTATGCGGGAGCTGTAGCCTCCAGTTGTTCGTTTCTTACACGTATATTCCTTTGTGTCTTCATTATACTCAATATAAGTATACAACAGTGTAGATGTTGACGGTACGTTCTGTGAATCTTGTTTTAGGAACAAACTTGTTCCATTTTCTCGTGATATCTATTGCTGACAACAGTCAGACAACAACTGATTGGTGTCGGTGATTCTGTTCAGTGACCATCTCGGTCACCTTACATGAGACCACTGGACTTATTCTTCTGCGGCTACGTGCAGAGCCTAGTTTACGAGACTCAGGTCGACACTCACTTCGATCTGCTTGCTACGATTCCCAAGCTGCGGCAGTAGTATGCATATCTCCTGGGTTACGTGAGGTGTAAGACAGTCGATGGGTGTGTCGTTGTACACTCTGCAGTGATCATCGTGGCTGGCAATTAGTTACAAGTTTCATAGAACCTTTGAACTATTCTTTTACCGAAACGACGTGGAACAAGTCGGTTTACAAATTATGCATAAGTGATTAGTGTTAAAATTAATGGACATGTTATTTTTTAGTCCTACCCATTCAGCTACACTTAGAAACTGGTTTTTTGTTTCATAAGTATTTTTCTTAGTTTAATTAGGTGTTCCTTAAAAATTGTGTTGTAAGTATGGACACCATTGTTTTTCTCAAACTGTGATGAATTATTTATGACAGATTTATCTAGCGAATATATGTATACTGATGGTGCAGTTAAAATACCTAACAGATGTGCCTACATGAAGACCATGGGTGAACACCACTTGCTATTCTACTTGCTCGCTTTTGTGCACTCAGTTCTTTCATTCTGAGTAATGAGTTACGCCAAAGAACCATTCCATAACTCATTATTGAGCAGAAATATGTAGAATATGTCAGGAATGTCATTCATTTGTGTCGAGAGTAGCAGCTACGTGAAGAAGAAAAGTAGCTGAACATAATTTATTGTGCAGCTCAGTAATACGATTTTTCCAGTTCAATTTTTCATCAGTATGTACACCCGAAAATTGGGACCATTCTGCCCTGTTTATTGATTTCCATCCATGTGCCAAATTGTTGGTCTGATTAATTGTTGTTCAAATCTGATTACAGAGTGTTTTCTCAAAATTGGGGGAGAGTCCGTTTACAGAGATCCACTTAACAATTCTTTCTGAGTCATCATTAACAATCACTTCTCTTGGTTTTTCTTTAATAGGATTTACTATAACTCTAATATCATATGCAGAGGCTACCAGTTCTCCTTGATGAATGTCAAGTGGAATATCATTCATAAATATAAGCAAAAGGAGTGAACTCACAATTGAAATTAGTGAATGTCAAGTGGAAGACCATTCACATATTTAAGGAAAGGGAGTGGACCCACAATTGAAACTTCTAGCTCTCCTTTTATGATTTCTCACCAGTCACTAAAATTTTCTCTGCTTCCTACATTGTTTGAATTATTCAGCACAACGTCTTGCATTCTGCTCATTAAGCTAGTTCAAAAGAGTTGTGTGTAAAGTCACCAGATAAATACAGCATAAGTTTTTCTAAAAGTGTAAAGTGATCTACACTATCAAATGGTTTGGAAAGATCACAATAATACCAATTGGAGATACATTATTTAAGGCTTGTAATATTATATGAGCAGATGTTTAAATACCATTCTCAATGGAGCAACACTTCTGGGATCAAAATTGTAGTTTCCTAATTAATTGGTGTGTACTTAAATGACAGAACACTCTGAAGTATATTACTTTATGGAATTTTTTGGGGAAATGACATCAGCGAGGAAATTGGACGTTAATTATTTTAGACTTTGTTGTCACCTTTCTTACTAAGGGGTTTAACAACTGCGTATTTCCGTCTTTCTGGAAAAATACCCTGTTCTTTTGATGCATTACATATATTATTAAGACAATACTTATTAATTTACAAGAACTTTTCAGAATTCTCTTGAAATTGCATCAACACCACAAGAGTTATTCTTCCTTAGCATTTTTATAGATCTACTAATTTCAGTGAAGGATTTTAGGATGCTGGTAGTACATCTAGTTGCTTAAGGTTTTGTGGAATGGTTTTTTAATATATTCCCTTACTTCTTCAACAGTTATTTAATCCTACCTTTGCTGCTAAATTTAGAAAGTGATTGTTAAAAATACTTGAGAAGTGTCAGTTATCAGTGACTACCCTGTTATCTAGTTTCGTTCTTGGGGTATCTTGTTTTATGACTGGTTATCCTGTCTCTCTCGTTTCACAATACCCCATCAGGTTTTAATCTTACTATATGAATTATTAATTTATGTTAGTACACGCATGTTTCTTGGCATTTTAATGACTTTTCTTAAAATATTACAGTATTTTTTGTAGACTGCAGGTAACATCATCTCCTGACTTCCTCTGCCCTCTATACAAAATTCCCTTCTTTACTTACATGAAATTTTAATCCCTTTAATCATCCCTGATGTACCTGTCTCTTTAATGAACTTTCTGGCTAACTTTTTAGGAAAGCTGTTTTCAGCAACTTACACAAATTTTTCTTTAATGAACTTTCTGGATAACTTTTTAGGAAAGCTGTTTTCGACTGCTGACACAAATTTACTATGGAGCGTATTAAATGTCACATTAGCATCTCTTTCTATATATACTTCATGCAGTACCACTTCTCTTAGATTATTCTTAAAATATTGAACCCCAGTCACACTGAATTAACATGCCTCAGAGCTGTAGGGGGCTACATTGTTTATTTCCATTAATGAAATATCATGATCACATAGCCCATTAACAATTAGGTTCATGTTAATTGTTTCAGCATAAACACTATTTATAGAAATGTTTTCAGTCAGGTTCTTGCTATCTTTCTGCACACGAACTGCACAATTTACAACTGAAAGCAGACTGAAAAAGAAAAATAGCAGTCGAGACATTTTGAACTAGGAAACAGTTCTGCATTTTTACGTACTTATTTTACACGAAAAAAACAGATTGAAGATACTGTAATAAAATGGTTTACGTTTCATTGGAGGGTTGATTCATTAGTCCGTGTTTGGTGACTGCATATTACAGGCGTTTTTCCTGTTGTGAAGGCATTTCACAGAAACAGAGGTAACTGGGGAAGCGAACTTCTTAAATCATTTTGTTGTGGTCTTCAATCTAAAGACTGGTTCTATGCAGTGTTCCACGCTATTCTATCCTTGTCAAGCCTCTGCATCTCCGAATAGCTCTTGCAACCCATATCCATTTATAACTGCTTACTGTACTCGTCTGTTGGTCACCCTCTAACACTTCAACACAGACGTACGTATTAAAAACTTTTTCCTTTATATACTATAAATATTGTAGTTCGACTTTCTTGTAAATCTTGGCTCCAGACTCTGATCTGATCGGACTCGCGAGTTGCGTCCGAAGTCAATGTCAGAAGTTTTAATTAGAGACACGATAGCAATCTGACGAATGTCGGCAAATGAAAAGCAGCTCCATTACATCAAGATCCTGCTCCGCCAGTGGTCATAGCTGAGTAAATCTGTGCTCTCAAAATTTGTCTGGAACTACTACAGCATTGTCGACGACGGATACGGCTTCTATCTCTTCAACGACAAACTACTTTAAGACAGTTCCACCTAGCTCGCGTAAGGGCATTACCCATTGATATCGGAAAACTTTTAGTATTAATAATAACGACTTCAAAACCTTAAGAAACTTTAACCTAATAATTATACCAAGTCATTAGTACTAAGTAGGACCCATGTCCATCCCTGTTATAGAAACAATCAGAGTGTCGTTTATTTGAGACGAAAGAAATATGTCCAACTTAATTCCAGGGCCAATTCGTTTCCATATTTTAATAAATAATGAAATTAATTTTAATGTGCCTCAGTAACCGCACTGATGACATAAATTATTCTTGTACATGAAAGTAAATCCAATTACCTGAAAATAAATTAATTCCAGGAACTTCAAACTAAAAATTTTATTTAAAAGAAAACTGTAATTAATACTTACTATTTTACGTAAACTTATAACGCTGTCTTGTTCGTGGACCTGGTTCGTATTTCAGCGATGCACGTGTGTTGATATTCTGTGGTAGTTATTTTAGACTGAAGAGCCTAATATCGCATAGCGCCCCCACGAACACGTAGAAGTGCCCCAACACGACGTAGAATCGACTCCACTAATATCTGAAGTAGTGCTAGAGGGAATGGACACCATGAATCCTGCAGGGCTGTCCATAAATCCGTAAGAATACGAGATGGTTGAGATCTCTTCTGAACAGCACGTTGCAAGGCATCCCACACATGCTCAATTATGTTCATGATCGGGGTGTTTGGTGGCCAGTGAAAGTGTTTAAATTTAGAAGAGTGTTCCTGGAGCCACTCTGTGGCAATTCTGGACGTGAGGATGTCGCATTCTCCTGCTGGAAATGCCCAAGTACGTCAAAATGCACGATGGACATGAATGGATGCAGGTGATCAGACAGGATAATTACGTATGTGTCACCTGTCAAAATCGTATCCAGACGTATCAGGAGTTCCATATCACTTCAACTGCACACGTCCCACACCATTATAGAGCCTACAACAACTTGAACAGTCCCCTGCTGACATGCTGGGTCCATAGATTTATGAGGTAGTCTCCATAACCGTAAACGTCCATCCGCTCGATACAACTTGAAACGAGATTCGTCCGACCAGACAACATGTTTCCAGTCATCAACAGTCCAATGTCGTTGTTGACGGGCCCAGGGGATGTGTAAAGTTTTGTGTCACGCAGTCATCAAGGGTACACGAGTGGGCCTGTGGCTCCGAAAGTCTGTATCGATGATGTTTCGGTGAATGGTTCGCACGCTGACACTTGTTGATGGCCCAGCACTGAAATCTGCAGTAATCTGCGGAAGGGTTGCACTTCTGTCACGTTGAACGACGCTCATAGTCGTCGTTGTTTCCGTTCTTGCAGGATCTTTTTCCGGCCACAGCGATGTCGGAGATTTGATGTTTAATGGATTCCTGATATTCACGGAACACGCGGAAATGGTCGTATGGGAAAATCCCCTGATCATCGCTATCTCGTAGATGCTGTTTTCCGTCGCTCATGCGCCGACTATAACATCACGTTCAAACTCGCTTTAATCTTGATACCCTGCCATTGTAGCAGCAGTAACCGATCCATCAACCGCTCCAGACATTTGTTGTCTTATATAGGCGTTCCTTTCATGTTTCATTCCAAATTCCCAAACCAGCAAACGTGAGTAAATGGTACTATGAGGTTCTACATCTACATCTACATCTACAGCTACATAGATACTCGGTAAACCACCTTAAGGGGCGTGGCACTGGGTA
Source organism: Schistocerca piceifrons (assembly GCF_021461385.2). NCBI lineage: Eukaryota > Metazoa > Arthropoda > Insecta > Orthoptera > Acrididae > Schistocerca > Schistocerca piceifrons. The sequence continues at coordinate 176,148,340 of NC_060149.1, read as the reverse complement.
CCCTGTACCACTACTTGTCATTTCCCCTCCTGTTCTACCCGCAAACACAGCGAGGTAAAAACGACCTCCTGTATGCTTCCACATGATCCCTAATTTCACATATCTTACCTTCGTGATCCTTACGCGCAATGTATGTTGGCGTCAGTAGAATCGCTCGGCAGTCAGCTTCAAATGCAAGTTCTCTTAATTTTATAATTGCGTTTCTCGAAAAGAACGACGCCTTACCTCCAGCGATTGCCATTCGAGTTCCCGCAGCAGCTCGGTAACACTTATGTGTTGTTCAAGCCTACCCGTAACAAATGTAGCAGCCCGCCTCTGAATTGTTTCTGTGTTTTACTTCAATCCTACGTGGTGCGGATCCTAAACACTCGAGCAGTATTCAAGAATATGTCGCACTAGCGTCATGTATGCGGTCTCCTTTACAGGTAAGCAACTTTTTCCAAAAATTCTCCCAATAAACCGAAGTCGACCATTCGCCTTCCCTACCACGGTTCTATCACGCTCGATCCATCTCATATCGCTTTGCAATGCTACGCCCAGATATTTCAACGACTTTTCTGTATCAAGCAAAGACACTGGTAATACCGTAGCCGAACAGGATAGGTTTGATCTTCCTATAAATCCGTATTAACTTACATTTTTCCACATTTAGGTCTAGCTGCCATTCAGCACACCAACTGGAAAGTTTGGCTTTCATCTTGTATCTTCCAACAGTTACTCAACTTCGACACCTTACCGTACACCACGGCATCATCAGCAAACAACCGCAGATTGCTGCCCACCCTGACAGCCAAATCATTTATGTATATAGAGAAAACAGCGGTCCCATGACACTCCCCTGGGACACTTCTGACGATACTCTTGTCTCTGATGAACTCTCGCCGTCGAGGACAACATGCTGGGTTCTATTACTTCAGAAGTCTTCGAGCCACTCACGTAGCTGTGAACTTACTGTTTATGCTCGTCTCCTCGTTAACAGCCTGCAATTGGGCACCGTGTCAAACGTTTTCCGGAAATATATAAATACGGAATCAGCCTGTTGCCTTGCCTTGTTCGTAGCATATCATGTGAGAAAAGGGCAAGCTGAGTTTCGCACAAGTGATGCTTTCTAAAACCATACTGACTCGTGGGCATGAGCTTCTAAGTCTCAAGAAAGTTTTTTATATTCCAACTTAGAATAGTTTCAAGGATTCTGCAGCAGGCAGAGTTACAGATATTTGTCTATAATTTTGCGGGTTACGCAACTACTTAGATTAACAGTAGGTAGCCTTGATTTAGACAGTGTATAACACTTCCGGCTACAACTAAAATATCAATACACAGATCATGTTACTCCTCTGAAAGGATTTTAATTTGTGACCGTGACTGTGCGTAATGGAAAGGTTCCGCATTGTTTTTCGTCTCTCGAGAGATTCCTATCGAAAGGAAACAGTATCAAAACAAACGGGGATGGAACCAAGGTTCAATTAGTAATCAAATAAATGGTAATTATGTTAAAAGAAACGGTCGCCAGCCAAATTAGGCAAAGTTGTAACAAGTACTAGCATGGTTCATAAAGAAAGTTAGCTATTGTGATCGACTTACTTGATACTGAAATTTTGTTATGTTAATAAGACATAAGGCAGCAGTGCCATTTAGCAAGCAATGTACCAGTGGTTTGACATAAACCACACCAGAAGAGTAGTCATACCTTTAAGCGGCAACTGGCTCTTAATAACGCTTATTATCTGTACATCACAATAGGAAGCTAATGATGGTTACAGGTAAATGATTACTAAAGGTGAGGTACAACTAACGTGGACAAGGGGTCCTCTTGTCAGCTCATTTATTGGAAATTACAACCATTGAAGTAATTTTCGAGTAGTTGTGTCTTTTGCGCTGGTTGTTATTTGTATTGTCAAGTAAGGTTCACTTCCTTATACTATCTGTATTTAGCTCGGATGGAACATGTGATACCTGCATCTAGTATAAATGGAATGCTAATTGCTTACTATAGTACAAAAAAACACCAGCCAGACAGGCATTGAAGCCTCAACAGTAAACACCGGTCATGTGTCATCCTCAGCCATTGGGTGTGGATATGAAGGGGCCGTGTGGGCAGCACTCCGCTCTCCCAGCCGTTGTCAGTTTTCGTGATAGGAGTCGCTTCTTCCCAGTTAAGTATCTCCTCAGTTGGCCTCACAAGTTCCCAGTGCACCCTGCTTGCCAACAGCACTCGGCAGACCCGGACGGTCACTCATCCAAATGTTATCCAAGCCTGACAGCGCTTAACTTCTTTCATCTGAGAGGAACCAGTGGTACCACTGCTGCAAGGCCGTTGGCGCGCTGTAGTACACACTAGTTAAGGAATGAAAGCTGTACTTCTTGAGTACTGTTATTGTTATATGAAATTTAAATCTGGCTCAGCTATTAGCATGAGGACCCAGAAACTAATCTATCATTACACTCGGATCTAGGATGAATATTTTAATCACATCACAATATTAGAAACACTGCTAATGCCTAACTCACAAAGCTAATTTTCTGTAATGTGTTCTACCAAGTGCGGTCTCTGGGACTCCTATGTTTCTACTGAGATTTAACGCATAAATCATTTGACAATTTTAACTTAAGTTATATAACATTTATTTTTTCGAATAATTAAGTATTTTTATGGTAACTACACCTTGTTGATTTTAATGGACTGAATAAAGACTGCAGTATTTGACTTTTCATCAGGAATAATAACATACTTTAGTGTGCATATTTTAAGAGTACACATAAATGAACTGTTAGAGAACTGCGTTTACATTTTGAAAAATCACAATATCTCTGTAGTAAGTAAATTATCACAGAAAATTAAATTCTATGTTTTAAATTTGCACATAAAATTGCACTCTATAGATACAAACAGAAATTCTGCAAAACTGACATTCTCTTCTAGAATTTACATTTCGCCTTTCTACCACTCAGAATATATTTAATTTGAACTAACAGTTGCAAGTATTTCTTTGGAGATACAGGATGGTGTCCATCGTCACAGTCCTGAAGCTCTTCCTCTGAATGATCCTCTTGTCCAATAGCAGAATTATGATCACTGTCTATTGTAAAACCGTCGTTTTGTTCGTCTGCTTCTTCGTCTTTATCGCTGACATCTATCTCCATTCACCGGCCAATCATTTCATCAAACTTATGGGAACACATTTTGTACTATACTGGTACGTAATTCACAAGGCGCGGTTTAGAAAACCCCAATGCTTTTCAAAAGCACGAGTCAACAAAAAAAAAAAAAAACAAAGAAGGTGGTAATATAACTGGCAGTAAAACTCTGTAGGGTTGGCGGTTTAAGGAATATAGGAAGGGTATAGAAGCATTCAATCAGAATTGACCTTTGAGGGCGAGTTAGAAAATTCTCTCGTCGTCTGAGAGGCCACACCTCGTGAGTTAAGGGTTAACCATACAACACATGAAGTACTGAACACTGTTATTTCAACGAGAAGGATCTTCTCTTAATAACCATACTTTGATAAAACTTTCACCATCCTTTTAGGAAAATTACGTGAAGTATTCAAAAACTTACACTCACTAAATAATTATGTACTTTACAACTCCACAAAGTTTATTAGATTTTATTAAGGGAGGTAGCTACTTGTCAATTGAGTAAAACAGAAACTCAGAATTCACGTAGCACTTGAGATGGATACCTATCTAGATAAACGACTAGGGATAAAATTACGGTGGCTCAACACAAAGTTCACAGAATAGAAACTTATTATTGAAAAAGAAACCACAAACTGGTCCATACACTTATGCAGTAATCAACCGACAGATAATTTGAGATGAAGGTGGTAGCAGTGTCTATCTCCTGTGCTATTCAAGAAAAGCCTCTTACTGTGTAACATACTCTGAAAATTTTCTCCTTAGCCTCGGATTTTCGTAGTACAGGGCTAACCAAAGTATTTCACGACTGATAAGCCAAATTACTTCTGCTTATTATATAATCTTGTAGTCATTCGAAGTTCAAATGACACGCACACTTCGTCTGTTACCCACCGATTGACGTACGCCACACAGGGGGAACCTTGCAATTCGCCCGCCAAATCGAACTTTTCTATTCCCGCCTAGTTACTTCCGTTGCGGAGGGACTTCCCTCAAACTTTTACATGATAAACAAATTTTAACAATGCGTGAACCAGTATTACAAGTAAAATTTTGACATTTTCATTCTTTTACAGTATATTACTTTTGAAATTACAGCCATAGATTTAATTACAATTACATAAATAGTCATAAATAATGAATAAAATATTTACAAATATGTTAAATCAAAAAACTTGGTGATACAGAAGTCACGTTAAGTGAAACCAGACAAAGAAGCTAGGTAAAACCATTATAGGTAATATCGATAATAGTGTTACAGCTGTGGGATTTGATAATATTTGTGGGATATTCCGTCTGCTCTTGGAGGAACAAAGACACCTTAATAACTTGAATCCAACATATTAATGTTCCACAATAATACTTATTGGTTCGTTATGAAGCAGCTTTCGACTTCTTCATGTTAATTTTGAACAGATAGTCCACACAACTTCAGCGAGAGTTCATAGCTGTACAAAGATTGCTATGCAAAGATATATGACATTTTATGACTATATCGATACAAAACACAAGCATGAGGTAATACCTTCAGAGGCACTGAACAAATAAATCTTATATTACGATATATTTAAGTATTAAAACTATGTGAGTGTACAAAACAGAACGTTCTACAAGTGAGTCATGGCACAGGCTACTGTGTCACATGGACAAACTGGTGAATGTGATGAGCAGACCGAAAAAAAATAATAAAGGGAGGCTTTTAAAAAGGTACCATACAAGCGGCTCGTAGTGAAATTGCGTGCTTATGGAATATCGTCTCAGTTATGTGACTGGAATTGTGATTTCCTGTCAGAGAGGTCACAGTTCGTTGTAACTGACAGAAGGTCAACACGTAAAACAGAAGTGATTTCTGGCGTTCCCCAAGGTAGTATGATAGGCCCTTTGCTGTTCCTTACCTATATAAACGATTTGGGAGACAATCTGAGCAACCGTCTTGGGTTGTTTGCAGATGACGCTGTCGTTTATCGACTAATAAAGTCATCAGAAGATCAAAACAAACTATAAAAGGATTTAGAAAAAATATTTGAATGGTGCGAAAAGTGGCAGTTGACCCTAAATAACGAAAAGTCTGAGGTCATCCACACGAGTGCTAAAAGGAACTCGTTAAATTTCGGTTACACGGTAAATCAATCTAATGTAAAAGCAGTAAATTCAACTAAATGCCCAGGTATTACAATTACGAACAACTTAAATTGGAAGGAATACATAGAAAATATTGTGGGGAAGGCTAACCAAAGACTGCGTTTTACTGGCAGGACACAGAAAATGTAACAGATCTACTGCCTACACCACACTTGTCCGTCCTCTTTTAGAATACTGCTGCGCGGTGTGGGATCCCTACCAGATAGGACTGATGGAGTACATCGAAAAAGTTCAAAGAAAGACAGCACGTTTTGTATTATCGCGAAATATGGGAGAGAGTGTCACAGAAATGATAAAGAATTTCGGCTGGACATCATTAAAAGAAAGGCGTTTTTCGTTGCGACGGAATCTTCTCACGAAATTCCGGTCACAAACTATCTCCTCCGAATGCGAAAATATTTTGTTGACACCGACCTACAAAGGGATGAACGATCACCACGATAAAATAAGGGATATCAGAGCTCGTACGGAAAGATATAGGTGTTCATTCTTTCAGCGCCCTATACGATATTGGAATAATAGGGAATTGTGAAGTTGGTTCCAAGAACCCTCTGCCAGGTACTTAAATGTGATTTGCAGAATATCCATGTAGATATAGATGTAGAGGTAGAAGAAAGACGTCTATGGTATGTGGGTGCTTTAAACACGTATCAATTGCTGTCCTAAAATCGCCTGTGTCTATTGGATTTGTTGTAGGTTTTTGGAACCATTCTGATAAAATTTCCGTTGCCTCTGCAACAGGAATACTAGAAAACAGGCTGCTAACATCAAATGAGACTAGTTTTGCACTAGGAGGAATGGTACAGCTTTTAGTTTTTTCACTGTGCAAGTGAATAGGGCATTCCAAATTTTGGTTGTAATTTAGTTTTTCTTTCAAGTAGTGATTACTTAAAGCGGAATTTTTCCAATTCCAGCAGTCTCTGCACAGTCAGTCATATGGGTTCATTATGGAGTCCCAGTTAAGTCCCTTATTAGCTGAAATGTTTATGGATTATTTTGAGCAAACGTTTTTAGATAAAACCCTCTAAGTTTTAATATACAATATTGAACTAGGTGTGAGGTTGATGTACTGTGCTTGTGGACAGGTACCACCAGACAATTAAATAAATTTTTTCAACATTTGAATTCGCTCCACAGTAAAATCAAGTTTACAATGCAGTTGTATAAATTTTTTAGACATCACCATTGACATCAGCAATCAACAGCGTTTATTTGACATATACAGGAAAGTAGCCTCAACAGATACAGTAATACCAGCCAGTTTCCAGCATCCCATAACACATAAACATGCAGCCTCCACTCCATGGTACATTGCCTACTGACTGTGCCCCAAACCAAAACAGATTTTGAAAATAGATTGAAAATATTTAAAGAAATAGCGTACAGTAATAAAAATAGTCGTACACTGGTTGACAGTATACTCATCTAAAAGAGGAGATATAGGGTAACAGCTCTTCTTTATGCACCTCAGACAGCACAAGACCACACTGATAACAAACAGACCCCGAAGCTCTATGTGGATAAGACTTCACAGGTTCTTGCCAGGAAACTACAGTCCAGGAAATATACTCAAGCTTTTTACACTCGGAATACTGTCGCACACCTTCTGTTCAAAAGTAAAAATAGGATTCCAACTTCAGAACAGAGTGGAATTTATAGAATTTCCTGCAATCCATGTGGCAAATTATATGTACGTCAGTCAAGTAGGGCTATAACCTCGAAACTGACTGAGCATGAAAGGAGTTGGAGACTAAGAAAGACTCCACCTTGACTCCACCTTTGTAAGCAGTCTTTGTACGGATATGAATATGTATCACAGACACAGACCCTTTCACTATTCAGAGATGTCACTAAACCCTCTCAAAGATGTAAACAAACACGCATGAGCAGCGCCTATTAGACGGAGTGAAATATCTGTTCATCATTAAGTTATCTGACGATGGCCTAAGAAACCGAAAGCCGGTTCATAATGAACTAATAAATATTATTGTGGAACATTAACACGTTGTATTCAAGTTATTAATAAGTGTGAGATTTGCTTATTCCAGATTCACATAATGTGTTTAACAACGAGTATAGTTATAATATAAATTGTTTCTCACTATTATTTATTACTTGTTTTGTTGCTGCAGACGTCTGTACAGCCTTCTGTTGCCGCAAATATTTAAATCATTCCTTACACATTCCTGTTCGAAGTTTTAATTGCTTATGAACAGACAGCCCCAATTTTGCTGGCAACGTTTTTTTTTAATTTATTCCAAAATTCTTAGTTTAGTATATCGTTTTGTATCCCGAGTCCCATGGTACACCTTTTCGCTGTAACAAAACGTGATTTATTTCAACTTTTTTGATAACTGAACTAAATTTAATTGAAAACAGAGCAGGCAGTATAAATTGAACTCAGAGATAACTTGTTGTAAGTCTCTCCCTCACTAATTAGTGATACATTTTCCTACGGAAAGGATAGCCTTGACAAATGTTACTTTCTGTTAGGAACACGCTAACATTGTGAAACATACACACATCAAAAATAGTTTCGCATCACTCCAGTTATCTGAACTCCTGAAGACAGACGTTGACAGTGGATATTGTATAACAGACATAGTCCCTTTGACTGTTCACATATGTCACTAAGCCCGCCCAAAGTTGTAAACAACCATGCATGAGCAGCGCCTATTGGACGGAGAGGTCCGACAGCTGATCAGTTTCAGTCATTCCATCAGGAAGGAGGTACACGGCTTGTGTTGTCTGTAGTTCAACCATGACTAGATAATCAATACCGCCGTTCAATCGCGTCCGCATTGTTACTTTGTGCCAAGAAGGGCTCTCAACAAGGGAAGTGTCCAGGCATCTCAGATTGAACCAAAGCGATGTTGTTCGGACGTGGAACAGATACAGAGAGATAGGAACTGTCGATGACATGCCTCGCTCATGCCGCACATGGACTACTACTGCAGTGGATGACAGCTACCTACGGATTATGGCTGGGAGGACACCTGACAGAAACGCCACCATGTTGAATAATGCTTTTCGTGCTGCCACAGGACGTCGTGTTACAACTGAAACTGTGTGCAATAGGCTGCATGATGTCCAACTTCACTCCAGACGTCCATGGCGAGGTCCATCTTTGCAACAACTACACCATGCAGCGCGGTAGAGATGGGCCCAACAACATGGTGAACGGATTGGCATCACGTTCTCTTCCCTAATGAATGTCGCATATGCGTTCAACCAGACAATCGTCGGAGACGTGTTTGGAGGCAACCCAGTCAGGCTGAACGCCTTAGACACACTGTGCAGCAATTGCAACAAGGAGCAGGTTCCCTACCGTTTTGGAGTGGCATTATGTGCGGCCGACGTACGCCATTGGTGGTCATGGAAGACGCCTTAACAGCCGGACGATACGTGAACGCCATTCTCCGACCGATAGTGCCACCGTATCTGCAGCAATTGACAAGGCCATTCGTCTTCAACCATATCGGCAGAATATTGGCGAGGTATTCGTCTTCATGGACGACAATTCGCGCCCCCATCGTGCACATCTTGTGAATGACTTCCGTCAGGATAACTACATCGCTCGGCTAGCGTGGCCAACATGTTCTCCCGACATGAGTCCTATCGAACATGCCTGGAATAGATTGAAAAGGGCTGTTTATGGACGACGTGACCCACCAACCACTCTGAGGGATCTACGCCGAATCGCCGTTGAGGAGTTGGGGCAATCTGGACCAACAGTGCCTTTATGAACTTGTGAATAGTATGCCACGACGAATACAGGCATCCATCAATGCAAGAGAACGTGCTACTGGGTGTTAGAGGCACCGGAGTGTACAGAAATCTGGGCCACCACCTCTGAAGGTCTAGCTGTATGGTAGTACAACATGTAGTATGTGGTTTTCATGAGCAATAAAAAGGTCGTAAATGATGTTTACGTTGGTTTCTATTCCAATTTTCTGTACAGGTTCTGGAACAGCCCTTGGGCGGCCTGAGCGAAGCATACTATCGACAGTTCCTGTCTGTCTGTATCTCATCCATGTCCTAACAGCATTGCTTTTGTTCACTCCGCGATGCCTGGACACTTCCCCTGTTGAGAGCCCTTCCTGGCACAAAGTAACAATGCAAGCGCGATTGACCGTCTAGGCGTAGTCCAACTACAGGCAACATGAGCCGTGTACCTCCTTCCTGGTGGAATGACTGGAACTGATCCGCTGTCGGACCCCCTCCGTCTAATAGGCGCTGCTCATGCATGGTTGTTTAAATCTTTTGGCGAGTTCAGTGACATATGTTAACAGTCAGAGGGACTGTGTCTGTGATGCAGTATCCACAGTCAACGTCTATGTTCAAGAGTTCTGATAACCAGGGTGATGCAAAACTTTTTTTATGTGTGTAGAAATAATCCCAATTATAGGCTAACCAACAGGAACGATGTTGGTGAACCTATCAGGAAAACCACCAACCATGTTGTTTGGGGGCCCAGCGGGCAAGGGGAGGTTTTGACGGCCCCGGAAAAGACAAAATCGGTTTCGCTATGATAAACCCGATTGGGTAAATCGGCGACACGACACAGAGTGCGTTAACTGTGATCTGATGTGGAAATGCATATGAAAGGCGCTGTGGAAATTAGAGGCACCACAAGAGTTGTATTAAGATCAACTAACATCAGCGCCTTAACGCATTCGTACAAAATTATGCCGACTGTTAATCTGGATAGCAAATTGGCTGGAGAGTTATTTATTGTCCTTCGAGAAGTTTGAGGTACTCTGCCCCTTACGATTCTTTCTCATGTGCGTAATCTTGGAAGGGCAGTAGGGAATATTTAATCACAGCAAGAAAGAGTGGGAAAATGGATGTAGGTCAATTACAACTATTGTATAAGCACTGCTTTTGACCGTTTGATGGTCGAAATAGCATGTTTTTGCTTGTTTCGTGGACTGCGTGTAAAGATCATACTCCCTTAGAGCGAACTATCCCTCCTGAAGAGTTTGGGACGTTACAGTTCATGCCACTCGGAACCACTGGAAAAATTCAGCCTCTGGATGTTAGTGTTTTCCGTGCCCATAAAACATATTATCTCACTATCTGCAGCTACACCTTAGAGGATAGCAAGTTTTAGGATAAGCTCCACGACAGACTGTTTCACAATCCATCCCATCACACTAAATCAGTTCCCATCACCCCATTACACCAATATGATTCTATATGCATTCTTTAAGAGAGGATACCTAGCTGAACGGCCTGCACCGTCTGTTACTCCCAAGGAGTTCGCCTTCGATCTTGATGGTGCGAAACTTTGTTATCAAAGTCACGCAACATTTTTCAATCGGTGTTCGTGGTGCAGATTAATAGGGTTAATGGTTTGTTTTGAATATTTGTTGAATGTCGAAGACGTCCATTTTGTGAACTGTAATACATACATCCCATAGATAGTTAATGTCTGCACCTCCCAGATAATCATTTTCTTTCGCCCTCAGCAGCTAATATTTCTCCTGTCATAATCGTTAAAACAACACTTTGGAAACCTATCATAAAACTTCTATTTTAAAATGAACCTTACTGAAAATGAACTTATGAATTCGCACACAAGGGGTTCATTGACAGCCAATCAGAACACAGCAGCCATGTTCTGGCCTGTCCGCTGCCCAGCGCGCCCATTGTGTTTGGAGAAAGAGTGTCTGCTAACGCTGTGTGTTCAACTGGTATTCGATCTTCCTGGTATTTTCCGATTAGGAAAAGATTGTTTTACATTCTTCTGTTTTTTGCTACGAAGATCACCTGGACGTAAGACATGTTGTGAGAATAAGAATATTGAAAAGCAACACTGGTTAACCGCAAGTGTTAATGCGATATTCGGTGCCGCTACCTGTCTGCAAAATAAATCTCTTTAGCCACCATTTCTGGATTTTTCAGTGGATACTGTGGCTCTAGTGCTATTCTGTTCGAAGAAAGGTACTTAATAAGAGTAATTATCGTTTGCTCTACAGTGGAGCGAACAAATGGACAATCGCGTAACTGTCTCTTTCATCTAAACTTGCTTCACCCACGTTACGAACCACTATGAAGGATCTATATAGAAACAAATGCTTTGAATAATACATGCCTCTGCAAAACGTGAAATTATTCCCTTAACTAGTTCATGGAAAACGAATTGATATCAGCCAAGCTCCTGGCTACACAGAACATTGTCATCTACATTTTCGTAGCAACATTGATCATTTGTCAATCACTTTATCGACCGAAAGCTGTCGACAGTCCGCAGGATCGAAATGCTTCATCTATCAGCCATAGCAGGAGTGTACAAGATGTCCATATATTTACGAAGCCGCCCACTACCTTATGAGCTTTTGCGTCATTCGCCTGTTATGCGTAAAAACAAGCTAACATCTGGATCATGCGTGGAAATGTCAATGTCACACGAATTTCCTAGATGAAATTTATGCTTATGATGGAGTTCTGTTCATCTTTACATTTGTATGAAGCCTGATACAGTACTTAAAATTAAAGAGCGTTTGGTGATTTTCATTTAAGTATGCCATGCTAAGGACAGACGCAAAGGATATCCATCATTTTCACTGGAAATACTAATGACTGTGATCAATATACACTCCAGGAAATTGAAATAAGAACACCGTGAATTCATTTTCCCAGGAAGGGGAAACTTTATTGACACACTCCTGGGGTCAGATGCATCACATGATCACACTGACAGAACCACAGGCACATAGACACAGGCAACAGAGCATGCACAATGTCGGCACTAGTACAGTGTATATCCACCTTTCGCAGCAATGCAGGCTGCTATTCTCCCATGGAGACGATCGTAGAGATGCTGGATGTAGTCCTGTGGAACGGCTTGCCATGCCATTTCCACCTGGCGCCTCAGTTGGACCAGCGTTCGTGCTGGACGTGCAGACCGCGTGAGACGACGCTTCATCCAGTCCCAAACATGCTCAATGGGGGACAGATCCGGAGATCTTGCTGGCCAGGGTAGTTGACTTACACCTTCTAGAGCACGTTGGGTGGCACGGGATACATGCAGACGTGCATTGTCCTGTTGGAACAGCAAGTTCCCTTGCCGGTCTAGGAATGGTAGAACGATGGGTTCGATGACGGTTTGGATGTACCGTGCACTATTCAGTGTCCCCTCGACGATCACCAGTGGTGTACGGCCAGTGTAGGAGATCGCTCCCCACACCATGATGCCGGGTGTTGACCCTGTGTGCCTCGGTCGTATGCAGTCCTGATTGTGGCGCTCACCTGCACGGCGCCAAACACGCATACGACCATCATTGGCACCAAGGCAGAAGCGACTCTCATCGCTGAAGACGACACGTCTCCATTCGTCCCTCCATTCACGCCTGTCGCGACACCACTGGAGGCGGGCTGCACGATGTTGGGGCGTGAGCGGAAGACGGCCTAACGGTGTGCGGGACCGTAGCCCAGCTTCATGGAGACGATTGCGAATGGTCCTCGCCGATACCCCAGGAGCAACAGTGTCCCTAATTTGCTGGGAAGTGGCGGTGCGGTCCCCTACGGCACTGCGTAGGATCCTACGGTCTTGGCGTGCATCCGTGCGTCGCTGCGGTCCGGTCCCAGGTCGACGGGCACGTACACCTTCCGCCGACCACTGGCGACAACATCGATGTACTGTGGAGACCTCACGCCCCACGTGTTGAGCAATTCGGCGGTACGTCCACCCGGCCTCCCGCATGCCCACTATACGCCCTCGCTCAAAGTCCGTCAACTGCACATACGGATCACGTCCACGCTGTCGCGGCATGCTACCTGTGTTAAAGACTGCGATGGAGCTCCGTATGCCACGGCAAACTGGCTGACACTGACGGCGGCGGTGCACAAATGCTGCGCAGCTAGCGCCATTCGACGGCCAACACCGCGGTTCCTGGTGTGTCCGCTGTGCCGTGCGTGTGATCATTGCTTGTACAGCCCTCTCGCAGTGTCCGGAGCAAGTATGGTGGGTCTGACACACCGGTGTCAATGTGTTCTTTTTTCCATTTCCAGGAGTGTATTTCCGATAGAAAAACAATGTAACTGTAACCAATCCAATTCGGATATCAGTTTAGTACATACTGAACAACCATAAGGAATCCCTGTCGGTCTGCTGTGATGGCACAGTCGCCGTTCATTACTACTTTCTTGAGTTATAGAATATTGATCCCGTACTTACACTGATGAGCAAGAACATTATGACCACCTACCTAATAGCCGTTATGTCCAACTTTGGCATGGATAACAGTGGCGAAGCATGTTGCATGGAAGCAATGAAACTTTGGTAGGTCGCTGGAGGGAGTTGGCACCACATCTGCACACACACACACACACACACACACACACACACACACATTACATCTATCTATCTATTGCTTGAGCCTTGTCCCACAGTTACGCAGGGTCAGCCATCGTTAATCGGGTTTGGCATGTTAATGTTTAAGGGGTGGCCGGATGCCCTTCCTGCCGCCATGCCGTACCCCTCGGGACGGAATTAAGTGTACCCCAAATATCTGCGTCGAGTGTAATCCATGGAATAGTGCGAAAGTGTTCAGATGTCTGCGAGCCGTCTAACTGAGGCGGAACATGGGGACCAGCCTGGTATTCACATAGCGGGATGTGGAAAACTGCCTAAAACCCACATCCAGGCTGGCCGGCACATCGGCCCTTGTCGTTAATGCGCCAGGCGGATTCGATCCGGGGCCGGCGGGCCGACCCGAGTCCAGGAAACAGCGCGTTCGCGTTCACGGCTACCCTGGCGGGTACACACACACATTACATAATTCCCGTAAATTCCGGAGAAGGGGGCGATGAGCTCTGATGACACGTTCAATCACATCACAGATGTATTCGATCAGGTTCTGATCTGGCGAGTTGGGGGACAGCACATCGAGTGCAACTCGCCACTTTCTTCTTCGAACCATTCCATCACACTCCTGGCCTTGTGACATGGCGCATTATCTTGTTCAAAAATGCCACTGTCTTCGGGAAACACGAGCGTCATGAAGGGCTGTACGTGGTCTGCAATCAGTGTACGATACACTTTGCCCGTCACAGTGCCTTGCAAGAGCTCCACTGGATCCATGGGTGCTCACGTGAATGTTCCCAGAGCATAATGGAGCCGCCATCAGCTTGTCACCATCCCGCAGTAAAGGTGTCAAAGAGCTATTCCTTTGCAAGACGACGGATTCACACCCTGCCATGGGCTTGATGAACAAGGTATCGGGATTGATCAGACCGTACAACGCTCTACCACTGCGCCAACGTCCACTGTCGATGGTCACGTGTCCATTTCACTCGTGGTTGCCGATGTCGTAGTGTTGACATTGCCACATGCGTGGGTCGTCGGCTGCGGATGCCCAGCGTTAGGAGTGCTCGGTGCACTGCGCGTTCAGAAAGATTTGTATTTTGCCCAGCATTGAAGTTTGATGTTAATCCCGCCACAGCTCCGCGTCTGTGCTGTTTTACCAGTCTGCCTAGCGTACGGCGTCCGACATCTGTAATGAGGGATGGCCGCCCGTCCCCACGACATCTGGATGTGGTTTCAGCCTGGTTTCGCCACGTGTCGAAGACCTCAGCACAGTACTCCTCGAACACCCAACAAGTCCTGCAGTTCCTGAGATGCTCGTGCGGAGCCTCTGGGCCACCAAAATCTGCCCTCGGTCAAACTCAGACAGATCGCGCGCCTTCCCCATTCTGCACACAGACAGCACGCTCTCTGATATTATATGCACCGTGCTTGTGTCTGACTAGCAATAATTCCTCGTCAGGTGACGCTGCTATCTCCTGGACGGGTTTATATCGATAGTAGGTCGGTGGTCATAATGCTCTGACTGATCAGTGTGTACGCGCAATTGTGCTTGCGAATTCAGTTGCCGACTTTCACTTAAAGAACCCTCGCTACTAAAAGCTCTACCGAGCGAGGTGGCGTAGTTGTTAGCACGCTGAGCTCGCATTCGGGAGGACGACGGTTCAATCCTGCGTCCGGCCATCCTGATTTGGGTTTTCTGTGATTCCCCTAAATCGCTTCAGGCAAATTCCGGAATGGTTCTTTTGAAAGGGCACGGCTGACTTCCTTCCCCGTCCTTACCTAATCCGATGAGACCAATGACCTCGCTGTTTGGTCTCCTCCCCAAAACAATCCAACCGACTAAGAGCTCTGACTATGACTTATTGTTGTACTACCGTTGCAATATTTCTTACTAATACCCCTGTAGTAAGGGAAGCCAAACAAAAGTTTAGAGAAACTGTTAAAATTCAAGGAGAAGAAATAAAAACTTCGAAGTTTATCCGCGGCATTCCATTACGGCAGATGCAGCAACAGCAGATAAATGATTCAGATGAGTGAACAGTCTCTGTTAAAATTATGGAACTGTTTTATTACTTCCGGTCAGGAGTTATCGCATCATCATACAAGAACAATAAGGAAATAACTACAGCTCAAATAAGTGAAACTAGCGAACAACAGGTCTAATACAGCTAAGAGGTGAGTAAATTTGAAGAACTTTAAAACTCTCTCGGTTGAATGCTGAAAGCATTAACTTTGGAGCCCGGTTGTTAAACGGCGGTTGAAAGCACCCTTCTCATAAACTACAAGTTAACTTAGAGGAACTCTAAAAAGAGGTAAAAAGATAAATGGTAAAAACATTGAGTAAAACTAATTAGGGGTAAGGGGGCGGGGAGGGAGGAATAAAATTTAAAAATAATAAAAAAGTATATATCATGTAATTAAAACTCACAACAGCAGAAATAAGAGTCGGTGCAGCGATAGATACACTTTTACAACCATCAAACTGAATGAGACGAAACTGTAGTACCTTTGCAGAAGTGGTGGAGCGAGGTTACCGGCAGGGCAATGTGTGAGTTGACGGCCAGCCAGGTGGCGGCACTGGAGCAGTGGGAATTAAAGGACATGAACGGGAACTGGGTTGGTTGGTTGTTTCGGGGAAGGAGACCAGACAGCGAGGTCATCGGTCTCATCGGATTAGGGAAGGACGGGGAAGGAAGTCGGCCGTGCCCTTCGAAAGGAACCATCCCGGCATTTGCCTGGAGCGATTTAGGGAAATCACGGAAAACCTAAATCAGGATGGCCGGACGCGGGATTGAACCGTCGTCCTCCCGAATGCGAGTCCAGTTTCTAACCACTGCGCCACCTCGATCGGTGGGAACTGGGAGGAAGAAGTGGAGGGAGAGACGAGGGAAAAGGGGAGGAGTTGAGTATACGGGGAACCTTATGTACTAATATGAAAGAATTGGAAAAAGGGGGGATAAAGGAGGAAATGGTGTGAGATGAGGTTCATGTAAGGTACAGTGTAATGTTGCGACAAAGGAAAGGGAACCTTGTGCTGCTATTAGAGGAACATTTTGACCTTGGATGAATGGAAAGAAAGGTGTAATAAGTGTTGAAAGAAGAGGGAAAGGGGGGGGGGCTGTTTTTTATAAGGAAATAGGAAGGGGGAGGAGAGGTTTGAGTGAATGTGGCGGCGCTCGGGGGGGTGGGGGGGGGGGACGGGAAGGACAGGGAGATTTAATTTTGGAAAGAAGGTGGAGAACATAGTATCGTAAAATGTTACTTTTTTGTGATCAGCTACTCGTTAAGACAGTGTTATGCAGGTCGTCTCACGAATTTGAAAATTTCTGATTCTTCCAAAAGTGAAAGCTTTTTTGCCTTGTAGGCATAGTGGAGCATTTACATTTGGTCCAGAGGAGGCTGATTTATGCTTGCTTCTCTTGAGATGGTCGGAAAACGCGGAGTTGTTTTTGACGGCGCCCTTCCTAGTTGACAAGTGTTCTTGAGATCTAGTCCTGAGAGCTCGTTACGTCTGACCAATATACGAAGAGGGACCCTGTAAGCACACAATTTTATAGACCCCGTAGCGAAAATACGAGCCTTTCTACGATCGTTCATTGTGATAAAAGTGGGGTTGGATTTATCGTTAATTGCGAGAGCTATCTTCACATGATGAGTTTTAAGAAGGTCGGAGAGTCTGTAAGAGAAGCATCAAAGGTAAGGAGACATAGATGGGCTCAGAAGTACTGACCCTGGGATCGCCGGAGATGCTATTTTTAGAGATTTTTTGTTATATATTCTGGCTACAAAACTAGTATTGTATCCGTTGGTTCTAGCAATGCGTCTCAAGTTTCTAACCTCTTGCCCAACTGTTTCTGAATCTAAGGGGAGGTCACATAAGAAAATCGCTAAAAACTGCACATCCTCGTGAGCTCATTCATTGGAATTGTTTGCGATGACACTGCAATTCTGTCAGAGACAGCAAAGGACTTGGAAATGCAACTGGCGGAATGGACAGTATCTAGAAGGGGGGAAGTAAGATGACAACTAACAAAGGAAACACAAGAGTAACGGAATATAGTTGAATTAAATCAGGCTATGCTGAGAGAATCAGGTTGGGAGATACGACACTAACAGTAGTAGCTGCATTTTGATATTTGGGAAGTAAAATAACCGATGATGGCCGATGTAGAGAGGATATAAAATGTGAATTGGCAATGGCAAGAAAAGCGTTTTTGAAGAAGGCAAAATTATTATCCACTAATAGAAGTTTATGTGTTAGGAACTGTTTTCTGAAGCAATTTGACGGACTGTAGCTTTGAACGGAACTGAGATGTGGAAGATAAGGAACTCATACAAGAAGGAAATATAATCTTTTTAAATTTGGTGCTACAGAAGAATGATGAAGAATAATGGATACATCGCGCGTATTGGACAGAACTGGAAGTAAAATGAATTTGTGACGTAACTTAACTAAAAGAAGAGATCAGTTGATATGGCAAATTCTGAGCCATCGAGAAATCGTCAATTTAGTACTGGAGGGAAATTTGGGGGGGGGGGGGGGGAATAATTGTACAGGAATGTAACGTCTGCCTTGACATAACCGTTTGTAGTGTTGCCTACTGGAAAAGTTCGTGTTTGATGTGACTCGCCACATTGTAGTCCGTGGTGCCGCAGAAACACGCATCGTCGATGTAATCTGTTAGTCTCAAATATTTTTATTGCACGGTGTTGCAACTACCGAGGGGATTCAAGTCCGTTGGAGGGTCTGTAGGCAGCATCAGCAGAGGTTGTCTACACGTCGCCACGCTTCATAGCCGTGTTTTGTTGAGAGAGCGTCCGTACTTTTCCGTAGTTGATACTTGTATTCATATCCCTACCTAGATAACCAAAGAGTGTTGTCTCACTGCTTTTGTTTTGATGTGCGCTAATTGACATTCTTGGTGACTTTGTACCCCGTTTTTTCTATTTGTCTTTAGTAGAGTTTTTTGTAAACAGAGCACTCTAATCCCACAGCTTTGTTCTTATACTGTTCTTGCAAGGAACACAGCCAAGAGCTATTTCTTCATTACATTCGAATTTTTTTATGATCGTGTTTCACACATTTCCCGCAGATAGCTTCCCTGTCACATCTTTTCGACGAATGGCCAAAATTCCAACAGTTGAGGCACTTTTGTACTAACACATAGTTCCCAGTGCGTAAATATTAAAATTGCATGTACACCCTATCCCTTTGGTGTCACCTCTAGAATATTATTTACCGTTCTTTTCCCTTTCGGACCTGTTTTGTATTTTGACTTCTTGTTGAAATTCCTCTTTTGTGATGTGGTCGGTGAGATTTATTTCAAACAGTTCTTCTAGAAAGTCTTGATCTGTGAGTGTTGTTGGAGCGCTGTGTACCGCCAGTGGTGGTCTTAGTTTTCTGGGTTCTTCGCATCGAATGTCCTTTAAGTTTGATGTTTTTTCAATAATCTTGTGTCTCAGTTTCAAGAATTACTTTGTTTGCTGTATTCCTTATTGCTTTTACTTTTATTTTATTAAATGTAGGGTTTATTGCTTTAGTCAAGGTTTCCCTCATGGCTTTAGCATTCTGGTTGTTCTCTGATTTAAAGAAGAGGACCTCTCTCAGAGTAGAAGAACTGGAAGAGGAAGCCCTGAGTGAAGAAGACCTCAAAAACAGTGCACTACAAGCAACAGAAGAACATAAAAGCCGGCGGCGGTGGTCTCGCGGTTCTAGGCGCTCAGCCCGGAACCGCGCGACTGCTACGGTCGCAGGTTCGAATCCTGCCTCAGGCATGGATGTGTGTGATGTCCTTAGGTTGGTTAGGTTTAAGTAGTTCTAAGTTCTAGGGGACTGATGACCACAGATGTTAAGTCCCATAGTGCTCAGTTTTGTGGCGGCGTTCGTAGCGACAAACAATTCGCTGTAGAAACGGCTTACGAAGTCACCGCCACACTTTAAATAGCGGGCCGACCGGTCCGCCGGAACAGTGAACAGAAAGATGAAAACCCAAACACTCTGGTTAAATAAAAGTCGGTACTTATCTTTATTACGAAGATACAGAAACACAGTAGTGAACTCCGTGTCTACAGAAATCTGTCTAGTTCGAGTCGGAGCGGCTAGGTCAGCGTCGGCTGACGACAAACAACAACTCTGCTGCGATGAACACACAACTGACTAGCAAGTACACAATTCGGTGGCGAGTATACAACTGAGCGGTGAATACAGAACTGTCCTAGCGCTCGCGACTCCAGCGCTTAAGAAGCCAGAAGCCAGCGGTGGCGCGCGCAGACTTGCGGCGATTTCCTCTCTCGCTGGCGCTGCTTATGCGGACGGCGTCCGGACTTTGATGCTGCCAACCTTTTGGCAGCGGGCTCGGGTGGCATTACTGGCTAGGATATAACACTCAGAGCCATTTGAACTAACCAAGAACATAAAAATGACGACAGACATCCAAGATACGGGCATCCCCACCAAGAACAAGACCATGATACAGTTGTTAAACACAACACACCACACTTAACAGAAGTACATAACAATGATAACAGACGTCCGAGACATGGTCCAGCCCATCCAGAAAAGGGCAATGACATAGGCAAAGCACCAGTACATCTGGACACATCGAAACAACATAAACGTAAATTAATTCTTCCCTCGCCAGAGAATAGGTTACCGCATAATGAAACAAGAACTTCAGAAAAATTGAACATGACACGTCAAAATGTAAACCATACATGCAAACTATACGTGTCGTCTACGGTGGCAATACGCGCGAAAAGACAACTCCAGTGCAAGAAACAGTTATCAATGAGAAACAAACGCAAGCAGAAAACTTCAAACAACAAAAAGTGACCACACATCATATGGATAGTAAAAACAACATGAACACACATAAAGCTCACACTGAAAAATCACAACACTCTTCAACTGACGAGACATCATATCACCCAGAACTGGAAACTACATGAAGCAACAAACACCACTAGCCAGTACATCAAACAGAGTTACAAAACCACGATGTTTGAAACAAATTAGATTATGATAACATCGAAGACAACTTGAGCCTAAGTCGACTGGAAATGAAAGGAGTTTTCCGAACTGCGCTGGCAACAAGACTGAATCACCCATTGGGCCACACTATATGTTACACCACGACTGAATAAAAGGACAGAGTGATTCTACGAACCGGAAACCTACCAACAAATAAACTTGAACTCTATAATCCTTTACGTAAATCATGTGAACGAAGAAATGAAGACCTTAACCTTGTCAATCTCTACAAGGACCTGGTAAGGGCGCATGTACGCGTGTACCTCGATTACACCCAGAGCGGACCGAAGTTCTTTGTTTTTACTGAATTTCCATAGTGAAAGTCTTGCAGCTAAACTATATGGGTAGCACGACGGTGGCCGCAGTGCTTGGTAGGTTGGTGAACGAGGTATGCGATGACATATTGTGTCTGCAAGAACCGTACAAACGAGATGGAAGAATTCCAGGCCTCTCGAGGCAGTACACGCAAAACAGAGGCAAGGACAAGGTCAAAGCTGCAATCCTTGTAGTAAAGAATAACATTACAGCAACACAAATTACGCAGTTATCTACACAACATACGGTAGCAGTTGGAATAACTTTAGGCGGGGAAACATGGATCATCTCGTCGATCTATTCTCAGTACTCATTTGATAGAGAGCATTTTGCTGAAGTAATAAAAGATATTGCTCGATTTTCAAATGGTAGACGACTACTTAACATACGTAAATATTAGGTCAACCGTCTGGAACTCTGACAGAACAGACGCCAGAGGACAAATAATAGTCAACGTTATAAACGAGTGTAATCATTTCGTTTAGAGTAGGCAGCAACATGATTCTTTGGCAAACAATGCTTCATTAATACGTGTAGCGAATAGCCATGTGCTCGATAAGAGAATATTCAGTGCTCATAACGCAATAATTATACACTACTGGCCATTAAAATTGCTACACCACTAGATGACGTGCTACAAACGTGAAATTTAACCGACAGGAAGAAGATGCTGTGATATGCAAATGATTAGCTTTTCAGAGCATTCACACAAGGTTGGCGCCGGTGGCCAACCGATTTCTCATACACAAACACCAGTTGACCGGCGTTGCCTGGTGAAACGTTGTTGTGATGCCTCGTGTAAGGAGAAGAAATGCGTACCATCATGTTTCCGACTTTGATAAAGGTCGGATTGTAGCCTACCGCGATTGTGGTTTATCGTATCGCGACATTGCTGCTCGCGTTGGGCGGGATCCAATGACTGTTAGGAGAATATGGAATCGGTGGGTTCAGGAGGGTAATACGGAACGCCGACTGGATCCCAACGGCCTGGTATCACTAGCAGTAGAGATGACAGGCATCTTATCCACATGGCTGTAACGGATGGTGCAGCCACGTCTCGATCCCTGAGTCAACAGATGGGGACGTTTGCAAGACAACAACCACCTGCACGAACAGTTCGACGACGTTTGCAGCAGCATGGACTATCAGCTCGGAGACCATGGCTGCGTTTACCCTTGACACTGCGTTACAGACAGGAGCGCCAGCGATGGAGTACTCAACGACGAACATGGGTGCACGAATGGCAAAACGTCATTTTTTCGGATGAATCCAGGTTCTGTTTACAGCATCATGATGATCGGATCCGTGTTTGGCGACATCGCTGTGAACGCACATTGGAAGCGTGTATTCGTCATCGCCATACTGGCGTATCACCCGGCGTGATGGTATGGGGTGTCATTGGTTACACCTCTCGGTCACCTCTTGTTCGCATTGACGGCACTTTGAACAGTGGACGTTACATTTCAGATGTGTTACGACGCGTGGCTCTCCTCTTCATTCGATCCCTGCGAAACCCTACATTTAAGCAGGATAATGCACGACTGCATGTTGCAGGTCCTGTACGGGCCTTTCTGGATACAAAATGTTCTACTGCTGCCCTGGACAGCTCATTCTCCAGATCTCTCACCAATCGAAAAGTCTGGTCAATGGTGGCCGAGCAACTGGCTCTTCACAATACGCCAGTCACTACTCTTGATGAACTGTGGTATCGTGTTGAAGCTGCATGGGCAGCTGTACCTGTACAAGCCATCTCAGTTGTGTTTGACTCAATACCCAGGCGTATCAAGGCCGTTATTACGGCCAGAGGTGGTGGTTCTGGGTACTGATTTCTCAGGATCTATGCACCCAACATGCGTGAAAATGTATTCACATGTCAGTTCTAGTATAATATATTTGTCCAATGAATACCCGTTTATCATCTGTATTTCTTCTTGGTGCAGCAGTTTTAATGGCCAATAGTGTAAGACATCACAGACACAGGCACAGACACATTACAACACCCAAGGTTGCTGCTACGCAAAGCAAACTGGCGAATACTAAGGCATATGATTGAAGAGTTTTCTCTATGTGTCACCCAAGGAAGCATAGGTTACAGAGGTCACATTCGTACAGACGTCTTACAGAGAGCACAAGCTACGGGAACACCTTTAGCACGCAACGCACCAAACAAAGGGCACCATGGTCAGCAGGAAAGAGAAATTAGACTTCAACATTATCGTGACGCTAAAACACGATACAAAGACGAATAAGACCAGGAAAGACTATTGGGACGCATATGTTAGGACAAGCTTACAGAACACCATCTGAGGGAGCCGTTTAAACTGCAGACTGAACGTATAAAGACTCCTACAGTATTATCAACACTGAAGAAACCGTATGGTATTACGTCAAGAGGCTGGAGATGCACAGCACAGAATCTCCTCAACAGACTCCCTCCTGACGATAGCCACACTCAGGACAACCAACTTCTCACCGCCCTTAGCAGACTACTTTATGACAAACACGAAAACGAAGGTATCACCATCCCCTTTGCTCGCGAGGAAGTTGCACTGTCAATATACAAAATAAAGAACAAGAAGGCTCCAGGCCCTGGTGGCATCCACCCGGAAACCATCAAACAAACTGCTCCACTTGTCGTACCATATCTGACAGACTTACTGAGTGATGCTCTACTAGGAACACGAATACCGAACATATGGAAGACAGCAAATGCAGTTATAATTAAGAAATCGCAGGGCAAAGACCCGACTGACTCTAAGACATACAGACCAATATGCCTCATCAACATTCTGGCAAAGGTACAGAAGAGACTGCTGTGCGACAGACTTCAGTCTCACCGGCAGCTTTTCGGCCTCATCCCACATCAGTCTGGTTTTCGACCACATGAATCTATCGACGACGCAGCAAAGAGGGTGAAAAGAAATGACACAGACAATGCATGACAAATATATAGCAGCAATCCTAAATGACATAGCTGGTGCTTTCGACAACCTTTGGTGGCCGGCGCTGTTTGCAGGGCTTAGAGAGATGAATGTTCCATTGGCTCTGTACAACAGCCTTAGAGATTATTGTAAAAACGGGATAGTGGAATAAAAGACTGGTAGCCAAAAGGTAATGAGGAGGGTAAAAAAGGGCTGTCCGCAAGGGTCCATATGCTCCGATTTTCTGGGACTCAGCCATAGAACCACTACTGAATGCACTAGAAGACAACGACATGGCTAACGGGGTTGTTGCGTACGCTGATCACCTTACGGTCATGGGTCTGCAAACTCCACGTCCCAATTAGAGAGCGAAGCCACGCGGCTCCTCATGTTCATTGGTGAACGGTGCACGAACAGCAAACTCACAATCGCAACAAACAATACTATTTACTTACCTCTAAGAGGCACACTGAAGAGAAATCCAATTATAAAGTAAAACAACATATCTATAAAAAGGAAAGCTATGAGAAGACACCTTGGTACTTATATCGACGAACATTCACACTTTAATGAATATGCCAGACTGACAATTAAGAAAGCGACGGAACACATGCATAAACTTGCAAGACTGAACACTATAAGATACAGACTACCCCTTCAAACAATGAGTACATATTACACAGCACTCTTAAAGTCAATAACTTGTTTGCGGCTAGTGCTTGGGTACATCGATTATGCTTAAGTACGCATAAAACCATTGTGAGGCGCGGCCACAGGAGTGTTCTCAGAATCTCGGCAACTTTCGGCACAACCTCGACTGAGTTACTGTGCGTGGTACTGGGAGTTTTCCCTTCAGGTATCACGCTTCGCCACATAGCTGCTGCCTACTGGCTGATGAAGGGAAGAAGCAACAAAATAAGACAAATAACTGGACAAGACATAACCCACAAACGGAAACTAACTAGTGTAAAATTGATACATGGTAGACATAATGGGACACAACAGATAAGAGAAGACGGGCCTACTCTTTCTTCCCCAGAATACGAGAGCGGATGAATTTGAAGGCCATAAATCCAACACGTGGCATGGTGCACTTCCTCAAGGGCGAAGAGCCGTATCCTGTGCATCTTCACAGGTTTGGCCTCAAACAGACTCACACTTGTGCCTGTGGTGAGAATGGCACACCTGAACACATAGCACTAATCTGCGATGCCGTTGGACACACAAGACCGAGTTTAGGAAACCAGGACGTAGGACTGTTGATACGCAGACAAGATGACTGGAACTCAATAAACAACATCGCAGACGAAGTATCGCGAGCACTATATGCGCCATACGAACATGAGGGACCATGTTCTAGAATAAGACAAGGTCCACATCGGACAGATCAGCAGTACATAGTAAAAGACACAGACACAAACACAGACACGGAACAGGATGTTATATCACACACAGGAAGTGAAGACGAGATAAATGTACAAACATAGAAAAGTAAGCGAAGTTTCTACAACACCAAATCGTATCAGTATGAAACTGTTACTCTCTGCGTAGCTGTTTGTTGTACTATTTCATAGTATGTAACACAATCTGAAGATGTGACGTTACTTCTTCTTTCGCTGCATCAGGAATGACTGGCTCGAAGTTTTACTGAGCCCTCGCACCTGATGCAGCTGACTATGACATTTTAAATCAACTCTCAATCTCCACTGTTACCGTAAGTTCGGAAAGACATTATAACCTAACCAATCAATACATTAAATTAAGTATACCACTGTCAAGACAACATATGAAACAGATGTAACCATACACGCAAAAGGTATAAAGGGAAGAACTGTCACATCATATCTAAGTCAAGTTGCCATCTCTTGTTTCTTCCATTAAATATGCTTTTAATTTTAATTTAAAATACATTGACAACCTATTATGTATTTCGTTTATTATCATTATCTAAGTTATCAACAAGTTTAAACAAAATTGTGTATATATGCGTTTGTACTTTATCATTTGGTAAAATTTTCAAAAAAATTTGTACTAGTAATAAAACTGAAATTGTATAATAGAACATGTGAAATCACATACTGTACGGCCTGCTATATAATAACAGGCAGCAGGTCTTTACTTGAGAAATAAATAAATTTACATAACTGGCTTTTGCGAAAATATGTTTGGCCGTGTTCGCGTGTTGATAACAGAAAATAAAATTTAGCAAGTCTATCATTTTATAAAGGAAAATGTAACACCAATTAGTGATGGAGAGGCTTACGACAAGTTCTCTCTGCCGATAACTTATTCCGCCTACTCTACTTTCTGTTAAACTTATGTACTGGTTGGTAGCTAGTCAAAAAGTATTTTGCAGAATTGGTTTAAAAATTTTATGACCTTGGCTTTCAGAAACGAGATAGTCCTGTCCAGTTAAAGGTGCTCACAAGAGACACCCTCAACCCACTGCTGAAATAGCTAGAGAATTCACGCCATCGGCTTAAGCCAACTGCACTCGTGGGGTCAGGTCACGTGTGTGGACTCTGGAGGGTTCTGCAGAGTAGAACACAGTTGCTTCGATCTATTGTGATCTAGAACTCAAACAGAACAGACGTCTTTCTTGGGAGACCGAGAGGCTCTGGCTCTTCGTCCCATGACCAGTCACCAGCAGAACTTAACATATACCGTCTCCCCTTTGTAACATTTCTGGCTTTGCAGCCATCATATTCAGGTACAAGAAGCTCTTTTCAGAGCAGTTGAGAAGGCAGCAGTGGCAAGATGACGTAATGTGGTGTGAGGTACCGATGACTGATGGTTTGTCCGGCATGGGTATGGTGAGAAAGACCGCCAAAATTGTGGTCTGTCTCTGCGATTGGCTGCTGCGTTCGCAAGTTGCGCGCCAAAATGATTGTCTTCTGTTATCAGTACTAGAAAAACAACTGCGTATTTACTTGCATTTCACATTAAAGCATCTCTCAATAGCGTGCTATCATTCCATTGTTTCACAGTTATTAATAATCAGGAGAATTATAAACAATAACTATACGAAAAGACTGACGAAGCACTTCAGTAATCTTCGGATCGCGCCTAACTTGTATGGCGGACGAAGTGGTTCGGCTGTGAGAACAGAGCTGGTTCGGCAGTGTCGGAGGACAGACATGTTGTCTTCCACGGTCAAGGTCACCTAAGTAAGTTAAGATTTTATTATAAATCTATGGTACGTAAATGTGATAGGTGGTTCGACTGTCTCGGAGGACAGACATGTCTGCTGCGGTCGGCATCAGGTTAAGCCTTAATTAGCAATGTATGATTATTTGGACATGTAGTTGAGAACATTGTGATACTAATTACATCTATACGCAGTTCATTATTTTGTTGCAGAATGGAAATTGTGACCCTAAATTGGAACGTAATTGTGTAGCTTCTAGCGCTCTGTCAGTAAAAAGCGAGTGGCATCCCATATAAACGTATACTTGGAAATTTAATTATTCACATCGTATCAATTCCTCGCTAAGAGTTTCTTACAGCCTCAAGGTAACGGATTCACTACCTGCGTGCTGTTTTCTGAGCAAGGAACAACTGCAGAAGATAGCAGGTTGGTGAACATTTATTAGAACTTACGTATTCCACTCAGGGCGGTGGAATCAAATATGCACGTCGCGTGTACTGCAGTCTTAGTAAAAATGAGAACAGTGGCACGTCATCTGTGTTAACACAGAGGAGGTATGAAGGAGAAAAATTTTCTAGAGAAAGGGTTTATCATACGCACGTATATATCTCCCTCACTCTCCCCCTCTCTTTTTCAACTTGCCCTAGCCGGTCGTGGTGGCCGAGCGGTTCTAGGTGCTTCAGACCGGAACCTCGCGGCTGCTACGGTCGCAGGTTCGAATCCTGCCTAGGGCATGAATGTGTATGACGTCCTTAAGGTTAGTTAGGTTTACTTAGTTCTAAGTCTAGGGGACTGATAACCTCAGATATTAACTCCCATAGTGCTTAGAGCCATTTTAACCATTTTCAACTTGCCCTACCTTCCGTTGCCCACTTTATTAAGTTATTCGTCCTTCTAGACTGGCCTACACCTGTTAACTTTCACCCTTAGGCGCACCCCTTGTACACGTACCTAAAATATATTCTCTTTATTTCATCTAATTTCCTGGTTTACCATTTAACGCCAGCCGTGGACGCCCACTCACAAGTCTTGACCGCCCGACCTCCTGCGTATTGGTGTCTAAATTGCCACCATTCGGTCCACAGGGTGGCCGTTCAGTTTTCGTTCATCTTTGATGTTGTGTGATCGCTGTTATTCCGCTACGAGCTAAGCCTGGGTGCTGCAGGGCGTCGTCTATGACGCCGCGCCAGATGCTGCGTCCGCACATACCAGCGCCCTTGAGTGCACCGAGCCGCGTCTCACAGCGCACGTGCACGCTGCGTGCTCGCCGGCCACATTTCATGGTCGCAGCTGGCACAGTTCCCCAATTGCTCTTTGCTAGCTCTTGAGCCGGGAGCCGAGACATAAAAACAACGCACGATGTGCCTGTGCAGCTCCCGTGGCAGGCCTGCAATTCACGTTCGACGCGGCTCCCCTCCCGCTCTCGCGCAACAGCTGTCAGCCCGTCCGCTGAGTATAGTGTGGCAGGCCACGCTGTCTTACCACCACCCTGCTTACCGACGGATATGTCCTTGTCTTGGATCCTGCTGTTGCTGCCGACTAGATGCGCGGCCCACCTGCCGCCGTCCCGCCAGGAGACGCCCGACGTTCGCCACTCGTCAGCCCCCTGCTGCTGTCTCCATTACGTCCCTTGCCTCAACGCACGGAACGCACGTGCAGCCAGCCTCCCCGCCGCCCAGGCCACTGGTACGGCCACTGCGCATCGCCGCCGCCGCTTCATTCCGCTCGTCGCGACGCGATGAATGTTCTGCAGGTGTTGCCAAATACTGTGCAACTGCAGTCATGTGTTCAGAGAAGAACGCAGACAGCGACTGGAGACTCTCAGATTAATACACTACTGGCCACTAAAATTGCTACACCAAGAAGAAATGCAGATGATAAACGAGTATTCTTTGGACAAATTTATTACACTAGAACTGACATGTGATTACGTTTTCACGTAATTTGGGTGCATAGATCCTGAGAAATCCGTACCCAGAACAACTACCTCTGGCTGTAATAACGGCCTTGATACGCCTGGGCATTGAGCCAAACGGAGCTTGGATGGCGTGTACAGGTACAGCTGCCCATGCAACTTCAACACGATACCACAGTTCATCAAGAGTAGTGACTGGTGCACTGTGACGAGCCAGTTGCTCGGCCACCATTGACCAGACGTTTGCAATTGGTGAGAGATCTGGAGAATGTGCTGGCCAGGACAGCAGTCGAACATTTTCTGTATCCAGAAAGGCCTGTACACGACCTGCAACATGCGGCCGTGCATTATCCTGCTGAAATGTAGGGTTTCGCAGGGATCGAATGAAGGGTAGAGCCACGGGTCGTAACACATCTGAAATGTAACGTCCACTGTTCAAAGTGCCGTCAATGCGAACAAGAGGTGACCGAGACGTGTAACCAATAGCACTCCATACCATCACGCCGGGTGATGGCGATGACGAATGCACGCTTCCAATGTGCGTTCACCGTGATGTCGCCAAACACGGATGCGACCAGCATGATGCTATAAACGTGATGCAGCGTCAAGCAGATGGTTGTTGTCTTGCAAACGTCCCCATCTGTTGACTCAGGGATCGAGTCGTGGGGGGGGGGGGGGCGGAGGGGGGGGGGGATACAGCACGGCGTTCCGTATTACCCTCCTCAACCCACCGATTCCATATTGGATCTCGACCAACGCGAGCAGCAATGTTCCGATACGATAAACTGCAACCGCGATAGGCTACAATCCGACCTTTATCAAAGTCGGAAACGTGATGGTACGCATTTCTCCTCCTTACACGAGGCATCACAACAACGGTTCACCAAGCAACGCCGGTCAACTGGTGTTTGTGTATGAGAAATCGGTTGGAAACTTTCCTCATGTCAGCACGTTGTAGGTGTCGCCACCGGCGCCAACCTTCTGTGAATGCTCTGAAAGCTAATCATTTGCATATCACAGCATCTTCTTCCTTTCGGTTAAATTTCGCGCCTGTAGCACGTCACCTTTCTGGTGTAGCAATTTTAATGGCCAGTAGTGTAAATTATAGTATAAATTTTTCATATTATACAGTTATTTAGACGTTTCTTTACTTACGAGAACGATTTGAACGTCAAATTTTTGTGAGTTTAGTTACTGTAAGGTATGTTGAACGAGTAATTTTCCCTTGCTAAGCACTTCGATGTTTCCTGGATAGTTACTGCGTGTGTAATTTAGACACATACTCCCATTGGTGCCGTGTACTGCAGTAGATTTCTTATTCTTGTTTTAAACTTGTCGTTGAAGTATGTCATGCTTAGCTGTTGTGATGAGAAATTCTTCAAGGTATATTTTTTAGAGTTTTCGATTAATCTCCAGGCATTTGCAGCTCGCAAAATGTGTTTGGCAACCACAGAGTCTCCCAGCCGTTCATGACATTTTCTTCCATTTCGTTTTCGTGTCATGACCTTCCTTTCTATTTTCTTTCATCTTTTCCGTGCCCTTGCTCTCTGATGAAAGTAGGCTCCTGCTCCTTGATCCACAGACGTGAGCTCTTTAAGGGTTCTGTAACCCCCTATGTCTCCAAGCCGCGTCTGCAAGGTTTTCGAAATCGTTGGCACTCTTAATTCTTGTACCTTGATTGGAGTGTGCTTATATTGCAAGACCAGGCACAGACGCGAAATCAGTGCCTACGCCCTGTAAGAAAAGTGACAAAACAATTCATTCTGACGGTCTTGGTATTGTTTATCAGACTACTAATGGGATTAGGCGACTTGAGGCCCAAAGCGCGTACACAGTCATAATTACACGATTAGCACTCGTGTTGCCGAAATCTCTGGGACGCTGTCTGACATACCGGATTGCGGAATGAAAGGAATGAACTTTGTCCGTCTTCTCTATTCTTTTTCTCACTCCATCCTGAAGTCTTTCTGTGCCCATGCCTTCCGTTTTTTCTTAAGTAGTAGTTGCTTGTAACTGGTTAACTTAGTGCACAAAGATGTGATGTAATACGTGATTTACCATAATATTAGTTAGAATCAATGATGGAGGATTGGTGTGTTATATACATGTAAATTGTTAAACGAGGCACCGAAATTTTGTTCATATGAAGAGATTTAGGACATTGTTTCATTGAGGTTATTTGTGAGCAGGCACGAGGTCTTGCCGATAATGTGGTTGAAGGTCATTATGTACAGGCATGAGTTCATATATCACTTACAGGGTGATTCAAAAAGAATACCACAACTTTAAAAATGTGTATTTAATGAAAGAAACATAATATAACCTTCTGTTATACATCATTACAAAGAGTATTTAAAAAGGTTTTTCTTCACTCAAAAACAAGTTCAGAGATGTTCAATATGTCCCCCTCCAGACACTCGAGCAATATCAACCCGATACTCCAAATCGTTCCACACTCTCTGTAGCATATCAGGCGTAACAGTTTGGATAACTGCTGTTATATCTCGTTTCAAATCATCAATGGTGGCTGTGAGAGGTGGCCGAAACACCATATCCTTAACATACACCCATAAGAAAAAATCGCAGGGGGTAATATCAGGGCTTCTTGGAGGCCAGTGATGAAGTGCTCTGTCACGGGCTGCCTGGCGGCCGATCCATCGCCTCGGGTAGTTGGCGTTCAGTAGTTACGGACAGATAAGTGCCAATGTGGTGGCGCTCCATCCTGCTGAAATATGAATTGTTGTGCTTCTTGTTCGAGCTGAGAGAACAGCCAATTCTCTAACATCTCCAGATACTGTAGTCCAGTTACAGTAGCACCTTCGAAGAAAAAGGGACCAAAAACTTTATTGGCTGAAATGGCACAGAAAATGTTCACCTTAGGCGAGTCACCTATCAGGAGGTTTAACACCATACTTCGTTCGAAATGCACGCTGAACAACTGTCGTCGATTCACTTCTGCCGTACTCAATAACACAAAAAGCTTTCTGTTGAGCGGTCGCCATCTTAGCATCAACTGACGCTGACGCCTAGTCAACAGCGTCTCAAGCGAACAAATGTACAACTAAATGAAACTTTATAGCTCCCTTAATTCGCCGACAGATAGTGCTTAGCTCTGCCTTTTGTCGTTGCAGAGTTTTAAATTCCTAGAGTTGTGGTATTCTTTTTGAATCACCCTGTACTTTAAGCGATGCTGTTTCTGTTATACAGATAATGTCATGTATTGGAAACTGAGGAGGACACAATTAATGCTAATTGTGATGCTAATTGTATGAGAGAAGATGATTCAGTGATGCTGGATGGTCTATTTTATGCTGTCGCCCCAGAGGTCAGTGTAGAACAGTTAACCACATTTCATTTTACAAAAATGGCTCTGATCACTATGGGACTTAGCATTGGATGTCATCAGTCCCCTAGAACTTAGAACTACTTAAACCTAACTAACCTAAGGACATCACACACATCCATGCCCGAGGCAGGATTCGAACCTGCGACCGTAGCGGTCACGCGGTTCCAGACTAAAGCGCCTAGAACCGCTCGGCCACATCGGCCGGCCTTCATTTTACACATATCAAAAAAAGCTTCGCATCACCTCGGTTCCTAGAGTTCCCGAACCTGCACAGAAAACTGGAACAGAGATCAACATAAACGTCATTTCCGCCCTTTTTATTGCGCATGAAAACCACACATTTCATGTTGCACCACCATACAGCGAAACCTTCAGAGGTGGTCGTCCAGACTGCTGTACAAAAATGGTTCAAATGGCTCTGAGCACTATGGGACTTAACATCTGAGGTCATCAGTCCCCTAGAACTTAGAACTACTTAAACCTAACCTAACCTAAGGACATCACAAACATCCATGCCCGAGGCAGGATTCGAACCTGGGACCGTAGCGGTCTTGCGGTTCCAGACTGCAGCGCCTTTAACCGCACGGCCACTTCGGCCGGCGGACTGCTGTACACACTGGTACCTCTAATACCCTGTGGCACGTCCTCTTTCATTGATGCATGTCTGTGTTCGTCGTGGCATACTATCCACAAGTTCATCAGGGCACTGTTGGTCCAGATTGTCCCACACCTCAATGGCGATTCGGCGTGGATCCCTCAGGGTGGTGGGTGGGTGACATCGTCCATAAACAGCCCTTTTCAGTCCATCCCAGCCATGTTTGATAGGGTTCATATCTGCAGAACATGCTGGCCACTCTAGTCGAGCGCTGTCGTTATCCTGAACGAAGTCATTCACAAGGTGTGCACGATGGGGGCGCGAATTGTCGTCCATGAAGACGAATGCCTCACCAATATGCTGCCGATATGGTTGCAATATCGGTCGGAGAAAAGCATTCACGTATCGTATAGCGATTATGGTGCCTTCCGTGACCACCAGGAGTGTACGTCAGCCCCCACATAATGCCACCCGAAAAATGCAGGGAACCTCCACCTTGCTGCACTCGCTGGACAGTGTGTCTAAGGCTTTCAGCCTGACCGGGTAGCCACCAAACACGTCTCCGATGATTGTCTGGTTGAAGGCATATGCGGCACTCATCGGTGAAGAGAACGTGATGCCAATCCTGAGCGGTCAATTCGGCATGTTGTTGGGCCCATTTGTGCCGCGCTGCATGGTGTCGTGGTTGCGAAGATAGACCTCACCAGGGACGTCGGGAGTGAAGTTCCGCATCATGCAGTCTATTACGCACATTTCGGGTCGTAACACGACGTCCTGTGGCTGTACGAAAAGCATTATTCAACATGGTGGCGTTGCTGTCAGGTTTCCTCCGAGCCATAATCCGTAGGTAGCGGCCATCCACTGCAGTAGTAGTCCTTGGGTGGCATGAGCGAGGCATGTCATCGACAGTTCCTGTCTCTCTGTATCTCCTCCATGTCCGAGCAGCATTGCTTTGGTTCACTCCTAGACGCCTGGACACTTCCCTTGTTGAGAGCCCTTTCTGGCACAAATTAAGAATGCAGACGCGATCGAACCGTGGTATTGACCGTCTAGATATAGTAGAAGTACAGACAACACGAGCTGTGTACCTCCTTCCTGTTGTAATGACTGGAACTGACCGGCTGTCGGACCCCCTCTAATAGGCGCTGCTCATGCATGGTTGTTTACATCTTTGGGCGGGTTTAGTGGCATCTCTGAACAGTCAAAGGGACTGTGTCTGTGATGCAATATCCACAGTCGACGTCTGTCTTCAGGAGTTCTGGGAACCGGGGTTACGCAAAACTTTTTTTGATATGTTTATTATACAGCGAGCTTCCAGCTGAGACAAAAGTGTGTTTTCGAGTCGTCTAAGCTGCCGTTTCTGTTCGCAGTGAACGCTTACTATAACCAGAGACCGCATGGTACAAACACGTGTATCGGCAGAGTTGTCACCTTGCGATAAGCCAGCCAAGGAGATACGCCAACACTGCTCTTTCTCTTCTCCGTATGGTAAGCCGTAATTAAGTCTAATGTTCATGTGGAATAGGGTTTCAGTCATCCTAAACTATAATGAACTTTGTAGGAAACTATTCCATTATTTTTTGAAAGATCTTTTGTCTATTACCAGTG
Source organism: Schistocerca piceifrons (assembly GCF_021461385.2). NCBI lineage: Eukaryota > Metazoa > Arthropoda > Insecta > Orthoptera > Acrididae > Schistocerca > Schistocerca piceifrons. The sequence continues at coordinate 176,113,868 of NC_060149.1, read as the reverse complement.
TTATAAGTTGCAACTTTTCTCTAACAAAGAAGTTTTTTGGGACAATGTACTGAAAGTACTATATAGACTATAAATACTAAGTGGTGGTACATGCTAATAGTTTTGTGAGAATAATGGCCCAGGTGGATGCGTACTTGTATTATGTGGACAGTTTAAGTATTTCTGAAGATTTTGAGGTGTTTATAGGTACCGTCTCTCATCTGCTGTACAGGTCCTTTTCATTTGATGATATTAGCCAATTTGGGTTATTCAGCTTTGTTGTAGAAGTTTGATGTACTGTATTTCACTTGTAATTCTCTTTTGTTCAAATGGCTCTGAGCACTATGGGACTTAACTTCTAAGGTCATCAGTCCCCTAGAACTTAGAACTACTTAAACTTAACTAACCTAAGGACATCACAACATCCATGCCCGAGGCAGGATTCGAACCTGCGACCGTAGCGATCGCGCGGTTCTAGACTGTAGCGCCTAGAACCTCTCTTTTGTTGACAGGGATCTTATTCTGTCTGTCGAAAGAATGGATTAAGTTTACCTTACTAAAGCGGTTTTGCAACGGAAATCTTCTTTATTGAGTGTTTCGTTTGTTGACAAATACAGAATCTGAAACCTCTCTTTGCAGTGTCTGTTCTACTTGGCTTTTATTGTTCAATGGTCCATTATACTTGGAATATTCATTTGGTTTTCGTAACTAATATTACAATACTCTGCAGATGAACTAATTCCGTTGTCGGTTTAGAAGAGTTTATATCCGCATTTTTCTTTGAAGGCGCTGCTCATAAGGGTTAAAAAATGCGCGTGTTTAGTTCTATGTCTTCTGAACAGACCGTGTCCCTTCAGTTTTTCTTTGTAAAATGTTCCTGACCTGTGCACTCTTTCCCTGCTTATCTGGCGTAACAAGTTTAATTTTCATCAGAAACTTTTTCATATCAAAATACGTTATCCTGGAGCGTCTCTCTTGTGTTTCACTATAAACAATAATTCCGTAAATTGTAGCCAATTTTTCTAGAATTTGATGTTCCTGAGATTAAACACAGAAACTCGCTAAGACACCACTGAAATCTTAAATTGTATTCTATGTTTACCTGTTTGAGTCGTTATATTTTGCTTTATTGTAAAGACGAAATTTTACTGTACCACTCTATTCCTGCTATTGCTGTTTCATATTAATGCAATTACTGTACTAACGGACGTCCATGGTGGCCGTGCAGTTCTGGGCGTTTCAGTCCGGAACTGCGCGACTGCTACGGTCGCACAGGTTCGAATCCTGTCTCAGGCATGGATGTGTGTGATGTCCTTAGGTTAGCTAGGTTTAAGTAGTTCTAAATTCTAGGGGACTGATGACCTCAGATGTTAAGTCCCATAGTGCTCAGAGCCATTTGAACCATTTGAACTGTAGTAACGATCTGAACTCCAAAACGGTCCAAATGGCTCTGAGCACTATGAGACTTAAGTTCTCAGGTCATCAGTCCCCTAGAACTTTGAACTACTTAAACCTAACTAACCTAAGGACATCACACACATCAACGCCCGAGGCAGGATTCGAACCGGCGACCGTAGCGGTCGCGCGGTTCCAGATGTTCAAATGTGTGTGAAATCTTACGGGACTTAACTGCTAAGGTCACCAGTCCCTAAGCTTACACATTACTTAACCTAAATTATCCTATGGACAAACACACACACCCATGCCCGAGGGAGGACTCCAACCTCCGCCGGGACCAGCCGCACAGTCCATGACTGCAGCGCCTAAGACCGCTCGGCTAATGCCGCGCGGCGCGGTTCCAGACTGTAGCGCCTAGAACCGCTCGGCCACCTCTAGCGGCAACGATCTGAACTGTTATGCCTTGGTTGGTTGGTTAGTAGGTTGGTTGATTGTGCCATACAAAATCTAACATCTTTTCATGTTCAAATTTGGTGCCGCTTTGTACGTGCTGTTCAACCTGCTGTCAGACAGTATTGTCATATTCTGTTTTACATGCTGTTGGAGACATGGTTGACGACAAGGAGCCAGCATGTGCCGTCAGCTCTGTGTGAAAACATAAATCTTCTTTCAGGCCGTTTCGGTTAACTCATGCCGCATCTCTAGCGCGTGGCTGTGGCGCCTTAATCTCTCTCTCTCTCTCTCTCTCTCTCTCTCCCTCTCCCTCCCTCTTCCTCCCTCTCGCTCCCTCCCTTTTGCCCTGCTTTCTCTTCACGCAGTTACGCCTCCTCACCCCCCTGCCGCTCTTCCTAGCGATACCGCGTACTGCGTTCTCTGCCACCCCTTTACACAGACGTCCCACCTGTGCCTTGCGGTGTTACACTTCTCCGCTCTTTCCCCTCACGTAGGACGCGCGTTCCACCGCAGAGAATACCCCCTCCATCATCCTATTACAGAGAAGCGCCATCATGGCTGTCGACGTCAAATACGAATATCTCTTCTCCGTTGTACAATCCACGTGCGCTTTTCCTGTCAGTCGGAAGGCTGTTTACAAACACGCGCTCCTGTCGCAGAGAACCACATCCTAGCCGTGAACGTTTTTCGTATTTTGTGAACTCATTATAAATTCACTGCTACCTTTCCCTTCTTTTAACTGAAGTTTTGTGAAAAGGACGAGAATATTTTTGAATGTTTTGTTCTTGTGGACACTTATATTTAATTTACACTGTGTAGAGTTTTGCAAATGTGTTTCTCCAGGCTGCTAACTTCATGTTTTACAAGCTTATTTTATGACGTATGAAGCTCTCTGATAATTTCAAAAATGTGAATTCATAAGAACGGCCGACAACACACATTTCTCTCTTCAACTTTGTCATCATAGAGGAAAACTTAGGTTGTAACCGATTCTCGATTTCAATTGATAATCTAAAAAGTGCTGTTTGTAGTCTTGTCCTTCGGTTTTACTAGCTTTATTTTTAGCTATAGAGATTAATTTGTTTATAGTTATTGTAACAGGTGGAAATTTTGGAAATTTGTGGTAAGGTCTTATGGGACCAAACTACTGAGGTCGTCGGTCCCTAAGCTTACGCACTACTTAATCTAACTTAAACTAACTTACGCTAAGGACAACACGCACACCTATGCCCGAGGGAAGACTTGAACCTCCGACGGGGGGAGCCGCGCTGACCGTGACAAGGCGCCCCTGACCGTGTGGCTACCCCGCGCGGCTAGGCTAACAGGTGGTTGAATGACACTATTGGGGAAAATATGAAGTATTTCACGGTGTATTTTCACATTTTACCTTCTTACCTTAAAAGAAATTAGTAATTTTTCAATTGTTTTCCTGCTAAAAGGACTTGCAGTGGTATTAAATCAATGGATCGTGGTTTTCCCTAACATTTATTGATAAGGTAATGAGCAGTATTCTTGCGTAAGATATGGATATTAACAATTTGCCACAGATCTATTCCGTTAAATACTTTTGCTTTACGTTCTTGTTATAACTGTGATTTTATGAGGTGTCACATGTTGGTAAGTTCATTATACTACTGTATACCAATAAGGACGACTAATTGCTGCGCTCTATAATTTATAAATGCTGTTTTAATTTTACTCTGATTATTGGCGTTACGAGTGTTCCACCCTTTCAGGACAATCCCTCGTTATCAGGCATAATGTTCGAACAGTTAGACAACTTGCTATATGCTCATCACGGGATAATCATATTAGCTGACATAAGCTTAACCACGCTGAAAAAAGAAGAAGTAGCGCTGCAGTGGATTACTGGTCGGTTAATAGTATGTGAAACTCTTATAAGGAGACGGGGCCAGAATAGATGGCTTCGAACTACATGGGACATTAAACAGCCACTTGTCACTACCCAAGAGCAATTGCGAAATGCGAAATATTTCGGAAGCCATACCGCTCCATCGCGCCAATCGATCCTGGTTCGATGTAGGCGGAGCCGTCTTGAAGACAATGATCTGAACGCCCGACCAGCTGATGCTGATCGTTGGAACAAAGCCCACCAACGGGCTACAATTTTTGCTGCTCAAACTCATAACTCCCTCGTCCGCCAGTACGTGCGACTTCCGTATATTGAAGATTATCTTCTGGCTGCTACCAGAGAAATCCGCAGTGTAGCTACCGAGCAGGTACACCAATATCAAAAACTTAAAAACTCGGTCCAGCGCAAAATAGTCACTGTGTACAGGGAATTATCAAACTTGACTGCTAACCTAGATGTAACCATAGCGCTGTAAGTCCTGCTATATACTATGAAGAGCCGAAAAAACTGGTACACATGCCTAATATCGTGTAGGGCCCCCGCGAGCACGCGGAAGTGACGCAACTCGACGTCGCATGGACTCAACTAATGTCTGAAGTAGTGCTGGAGGAAACAGACACCACGACTCCTGCAGGGCTGTCCATAAAACCGTAAGCGTACGAGGGGGTGGAGATCTCTTCTGAAGGCATCCTAGATATGCTCAGTAATGTTCATATCTAGGGAGTTTGGTGGCTAGCGGAATAGTGTTCCTGGAGCCACTCTGTAACAATTCTGGACGTGTGAGGTGTCGCATTGTCCCGCTTTAATTGCCCAAGGCCGTCGGAATGCACAATGAACATGAATGGATGCAGGTGATTAGACAGCATGCTTACGTACTTGTCATCTGTCAGAGTCGTATCTAGACGTATCAGAGGTCTCATATCAGACCAGCTGCACACTCCCCACGCTATTACAGAGCTTCCACCAGCTTGTACAGCCCCCTGCTGACATGCTGCTGGTTCCATGGGTTCATGAGGTTGTTTCCATACCCGTACACGCCCATTCGTTCTATGCAATTTGGAACGAGACTCGTCCGACCAGACAACATGTTTGCAGTCATCAACAGTCCAATGTCGATGTTGACGGGCCCAGGCGAGGCTTAAAGCTTTCTGTCGTGGAGTTATCAAGGATACACGAGTGGGCCTTCGGCTTCAAAGCCCATATCGATTGTGTTTCGTTGACTGGTTCGCACGCTGACACTTGCTGATCGCCCAGCACTGAAATCTGAAAAGGGTTGCACGTCTGTCACGTTGAACGATACTCGTTAGTCGTCGTTAGTCCCGTTCTTGGCGGATCTTTTTCCGGCCGGCCGAAGATTTGATGTTTTACCAGATTCCTGATATTCAAGGAACACTTGCGATAAGGTCGCATGGGAAAATCCGAAAATCATCGCTAACTCGGAGATGCTGTGTCAAATGGTTCTAATGGCTCTAAGCACTATGGGACTTAACATCTGAGGTCATTAGTCCCCTAGACTTAGAATTACTTAAACCTAAATAACCTAAGGACATCACACACATGCAATCCTTAGGCAGGATTCGAACCTGCAGCAGCGCGGTTCCAGACTGAAGCGCCTAGAACCGCTCGGCCACAACGGCCGGCGATGCTGTGTCCCATCGCTCTTGCGCCGACTATAACACCACATTCAAACTCACTTAAATCTTAATAACCTGCCACTTTAGCAGCAGCAGACACTTGTCGTATTACATAAGCGTTGCCGACCGCAGCGCCGTATTCTGCCTGTTTACATATCTCTGTATTTGAATATGCATTGCTATACCAAATTCTTTGGCGTTTCAGTGTAATACGCATTCATTTCAGCTACATGTCAACAATCTACGTTCTATGATGCAGTTGGGACTGCAACCTAGGCTCAACCCCAACCTGTTACCAGCGGAGACCTTTTAACAAACATTAACAAACATTTCTTTTCATTTATCGGCTCCTATGCAGAATATATACCCCATACCCTTACACGGCTGCCCTAAATATGCTAAATGTGCAAATCCCATTGCCTGTCACTTGCACAGACTGTAAATTCGCATGCTACTGTCTCCACCCTTCCTCTGTTATTGGACCGCTACCCCGAAACACGTGTTCTGGCAAACCAAAAACCTTTTTAATCGTTAGTAAGAACCGCCAGACGCACTCGACTATGACACTCGATACCTTTCAATCTATTATTCATACCAGTTACTACACGTGCCCTACACTATCACTTATGGTCGTGCGGTTCTAGGCGCTTCAGTCCGGAACCACGCGGCTGCTACGGTCGCAGGTTCGAATCCTGACTCGGGCATGGATGTGTGTAATGTCCTTAGGTTGGTTAGGTTTAAGTAGTTCTAAGTCTAGGCGACTGATGACCTCAGATGTTAAGTCTCACAGTGCTTAGAGCCATTTAAACCTCTATCCTTTAGCACTGGGCTAAGCAAAAGTGAAGTCTAACTATTTCTAGAGGACGCTAAATAAGCTTCTCGCCTCCCCCCCCCCCCCCCCACACCCCTACGGTTATCGCGATATACGAACCCTTTTACGTGCCTGTCAGTAACAGTTTACTATATTCTGTACCGCAGCCACTATAGTGGCTGCTACTTTGCTACAATCGTACATTTATGTTTCAGACCTATCGGGTCACTTTGGCTAATAGTGGGCTAGTGACTTTTTATGGAAGAAATTTGTCCACGTTCTGACCATGCATTTGGAAAAAACATCCTCAAAATCCTTTCAGAACTGTAACCGGTGAATTTGTTTGTCTGGATCTAAACATAGAAACTGACGACATACGATAAACCTTGCGTCAACAAAAGCAACTTTCTGTACAGTGAAATTACAAGAGCTATCACAGGTTATCCTATTTTCAATATTCGTAATACTAGTGTTTAGTTTTTCTACTTGTAGTTCTACTGCCTCCCCTCTGTCAGAAAATTTTTTATCAAAATTTTCACAAAGTTTCGAAGTCAGATTTTACTTTCTTATATACTCCTGTCCAGTATTTCATTTATTAGTTACTTAATGAAATCGACTAGAACAAAGTTTGGATTCTTTGCCTATCATTTCTGATAATCTTCCTCCCATAAAATCATCTGCGTCTTTGAAATCTTTGAAATCTTTACGAATTTCAGGAATTTCGGTTTTGAAAATACTCTCCAATTTAGTTACCTGTTGCCCTACTTTGACTTGCAGACTGTGGTGGTTAGAAACAGTATTATAATTTAAGTTATTTGGTTTTGAGTTCATTTCATCCATTAGTTCTTCGTTACTAGATTCAGTCTTAATTAAGTGTTTACTACTGGATTACATGTTATTGTTCAGCTCTTTATGATTTATTCATGTTTAGAAAGCAATAATTCATTCCAATTTGGTGCCTCTTCCTTGCCACTTGGCATTCAAACCGATTTTAAAGGATTTCTAGCATTCCCTTGCTCGGATGAACTTCAGAAATATTGAACTAAGTTTCATTACCAGATAACTCTATGGATTCTATTTTTTTCTTTTTTCTTCAATTATATCATAATCGTAAATTGATTCCAACTTCGCAGTAACAATGAATTTTACCTTCGGTTCTACTTTCACCTTCAGATATTGGATTTATTACTTTGGCAGAACAATTCTTAATAATTTCAATTTCTTATTCTGAGGTTTCATCATCAGGGACTGCTTCCATCTTAATTTTCACATCATCCTTATTATTAGAATCCATTTTAATAGCCTTTTAGAAGCAGTCAACAAATACTTTAAACATTCTTGACTTAACAGCTTGACCCTGACGAGCGATGCTGGCGTGCTGCGCCAGCAATCGTGAAGCGACGCATTGCGATGTAATGTAGTGTGAGTTAACCAGTGCCGGACCGGGTGGCCGAGCGGTTCTAGGAGCTACAGTCTGAAACCGCGTGACCGCAGGTTCGAATCCTGCCTCGGGCATGGATGTGTGTGATGTCCTTAGGTTAGTTAGGTTTAAGTAGTTCTAAGTTCTAGGGGACTGATGACCACAGAATTTAAGTCTCATAGTGCTCAGAGCCATTTGAACCATTTTTTTTTAGTTAACCAGCATTGCGCCCTCATTTAAATATATGGTTGAAAGAGTCAGCCTGCAGGAATTGTGAAACGAACCCTCTTGGCCAGGACCGCGTGCCACAAAGGGCGCAGATTCACCGCGAGATGGGGAGATTCACAGCCATCTATTGTCTATTAAGGCCTTGTCCGCAGCTCGTGGTCTCGTGGTAGCGTTTTCGCTTCCTGGGCACGGGGTCCCGGGTTCGATTCACTGCGGGGTGAGGGATTTTCACCAGCCTCGAGATGCCTGGGTGGTGTTGTATCGTACTCATCCTCATTACGGCCGGAGGAAGGCAATGGCAAACCACCTCCATGGGACTTCATCATCATCATCATCATTGAGGCTTAAGAGCTGTAGTGTGCGAGTGAGACAGGCGAAAACCTACATCATAGGGAATGTGGCAGAGGAGACGCAGCAGTGTTAAATGAGGCGGTCCTAAGATCGTTCATAAAGGGAAACATTTGTGAAAATTATTTAATTCTGTAGTAATGCAGGAAATTAAGCCACAGTAATTTTAATCTGCCATCCTCCATAAATTTTCATGGTGATCCTGATAAAACTTGAATACTAATCATATCTATAATAGTTTAGTACTTACTGTTAAAGTGAAATTAACAAGTTTTGTAACAAAGACCTGAATGCTAAAATCAGAACGCTTTGGCCGATCTTAACGATCAACATTTCATATAGAAGCGTATCTTTAAAGTGACAAACTTTGTAAATATCAACTCTGTAATTTTATTTGTTTAAAAGATATAGTAAATTTAAATTATCGGTATTTTCAATTAAGCATCAGTTCATCATTTCCTTCACACAAAACACATTGAACGATGACAGCATGACACCTTATTGAATCATTAGGTAATAGAATATTTTTTGTAAAATTTAGTGAATAATTGTTACTTTTGTTCTTTATTTATTTATCAGAAAGCACATTGGTGGACGGCTACTGGCCGTGACATTCAAAGTTAAGAAGGAAATTGTATTGGTTATCTGTAAAAGAATTTAACATTTATTATGTAATGGATATCATTGTTACTTTATTTAGAACGCTTAGATTATTTAAATATGTTAAAATGTAAAGTAATGTAGAATAAGCTGTAGCCAATCAGATGGACGGCTTCAGGAAAGGGAACTGAACCAATCAGTTGAGCGAAGTTGTTCGGCGTGTGGGAAACGCGGTCGGAGACGGACAGAGGGCAGTTCTGGTCGAGACACCAAACGGTACTGTTCGGATTGAGACACGAAAGTGGACAATCGGTCTTTAGGCAGCTAGGAAGTGAAACGACTTAGAAAATTTCGCGTTGTGTGGTATGGCCGGACTTAGTCTGCGAGCGGTGAGCAGCCGCGCGCCTGGTGTGAACTCTAACTTTTCGCATAGTTAACTAGGTGGGGTATCGAACGTGTAATTCGCGATGAGATTGTGAATGATCGAACTGTGTCAAATGGATATGCGCTCGAGTGTAACAGTAACTCTAAATACGACTACTTTCGCTATTAGTTTGCTTTCTGAATAAACAATATTCTAACAAAATCGCAACTGTGTGGCCTACATCCTTTATGGGTCGTTAATTTGTATCCCGATATTATTATTACTCTTATTATATGTTATGTTAACTTTACATTTCGAAAACTTGCCATCAGCCAGGCAGTTTAACCAAAGGGTCACAAGTGTCTAATTTAGGACGTTTAATGCGACACATGTGGTTCAACCCCTAGACGAGTTTGAGCCAAGTCATTTCGACGAAGAGGAACCGCATGTGAGCCCGAACATCTTTGGAGTGTTAGCTCGCAACAGGCAGCAGCAGCAGCTATGGCGGCGAGGATGGCGGCGGGTATCGCCTACTGCAGTAGCTCCAGGAGGGGGAGGGTCTTGGCAACGATGAGTAGCTTGCAGGTAACTTGCAGGTCCAAGCAGCTCCGCAATGATGCACCTTCTAACCTCAGCGTCGGTGGTAGCCGCGATGTAGTGTTGGCTTCTTACATCTTTCCGTCACGTTCAACGTTACTGTAGTTAACATTCACAATTTAGTTTCCCATTCATGAGCAAATCTTAACAAGTTTCTAGCACTGGTTTCGGAATATTTCACTTCGATATCCTATTAGTGCCTGCCGATTTCCCTGTTTTTTGCCGATCACTTTCACATTTCATTTTCCCGCCAGATGCACCAGTTGAGGGGCAGCTGATACTAATCAAATGATCTGTGTTTTTCGCTACGTCGTTATGAAAAAACTTTAAATTGTCTGTGCCCGCTTTCTACCTACCTTCGCCATCTACATAAGCCTGAAAACTGCTTCTGCGGCCAGCATAAAGCGATGGACAGCATACTGACCATAATTTCCAGTCTGCAAGGCTACATTACTCTTTGTGCTCACTAAAAGAAAATGTTCCTATTCAGCATTTACTCGGTGGGATTCAGAATTATGACCACAAATAAAAGTTTTGACTTGTAACTGATTAGTATATACCTTAGAAGTTCATATGCACAAAATATCTCTTAGTATTGTCACTGATATCCTTATCGGAAAAAGCACTATTAACGGTTCAGAAACGACCTCTACGGGAAGTTCCAATTAAAAGGGTCTAATCACCAAAAATTATTTGCTTGCCTTAAAAGCGGAAAATAATCTCGCTACTTGCGACGAGGTTCTGTCAACATTATGGGCGGCACACAAACAGCTACTTCCGCGATATCTAAGAGGTCCAGGACGGTGTACAGTCCTACTTTTGTCGAAAACGCATTCAAGTCTCCCCAGCTCTGACGTCATCCTAGGCACAACGCACGCGGACGTTGGAATGAAGTGGACAGTTTGATATCTCGGCGCGATATGTGTTCCACCACTGCCTCTCGGCTGTATTTATATAGGGACGCAGAGGACTGAGTCGTGTGAAGTTAGCACCCCTTTTTCGAGAAATATACATTTTTTTCACAGTTCTTGTTAGATGTGCCATAGTTCTAGACTTCTTTGCACAAAATTTCAGTGGTTCTGCAGAATGTAACGAAGAAAACAACAATACTCGAAAAAAATTTCGTATCGAAAACATTCTTTGTCAATTTCCGCAAATTGTAAATACACTCCTGGAAATTGAAATAAGAACACCGTGAATTCATTGTCCCAGGAAGGGGAAACTTTATTGACACATTCCTGGGGTCAGATACATCACATGATCACACTGACAGAACCACAGGCACATAGACACAGGCAACAGAGCATGCACAATGTCGGCACTAGTACAGTGTATATCCACCTTTCGCAGCAATGCAGGCTGCTATTCTCCCATGGAGACGATCGTAGAGATGCTGGATGTAGTCCTGTGGAACGGCTTGCCATGCCATTTCCACCTGGCGCCTCAGTTGGACCAGCATTCGTGCTAGACGTGTAGACCGCGTGAGACGACGCTTCATCCAGTCCCAAACATGCTCAATGGGGGACAGATCCGGAGATCTTGCTGGCCAAGGTAGTTGACTTACACCTTCTAGAGCACGTTGGGTGGCACGGGATACATGCAGACGTGCATTGTCCTGTTGGAACAGCAAGTTCCCTTGCCGGTCTAGGAATGGTAGAACGATGGGTTCGATGACGGTTTGGATGTACCGTGCACTATTCAGTGTCCCCTCGACGATCGCCAGTGGTGTACGGCCAGTGTAGGAGATCGCTCCCCACACCATGATGCCGGGTGTTGGCCCTGTGTGCCTCGGTCGTATGCAGTCCTGATTGTGGCGCTCACCTGCACGGTGCCAAACACGCATACGACCATCATTGGCACCAAGGCAGAAGCGACTCTCATCGCTGAAGACGACACGTCTCCATTCGTCCCTCCATTCACGCCTGCCGCGACACCACTGGAGGCGGGCTGCACGATGTTGGGGCGTGAGCGGAAGACGGCCTAACGGTGTGCGGGACCGTAGCCCAGCTTCATGGAGACGGTTGCGAATGGTCCTCGCCGATACCCCAGGAGCAACAGTGTCCCTAATTTGCTGGGAAGTGGCGGTGCGGTCCCCTACGGCACTGCGTAGGATCCTACGGTCTTGGCGTGCATCCGTGCGTCGCTGCGGTCCGGTCCCAGGTCGACGGGCACGTGCACCTTCCGCCGACCACTGGCGACAACATCGATGTACTGTGGAGACCTCACGCCCCACGTGTTGAACAATTCGGCGGTACGTCCACCCGGCCTCCCGCATGCCCACTATACACCCTCGCTCAAAGTCCGTCAACTGCACATACGGTTCACGTCCACGCTGTCGCGGCATGCTACCAGTGTTAAAGACTGCGATGGAGCTCCGTATGCCACGGCAAACTGGCTGACACTGACGGCGGCGGTGCACAAATGCTGCGCAGCTAGCGCCATTCGACGGCCAACACCGCGGTTCCTGGTGTGTCCGCTGTGCCGTGCGTGTGATCATTGCTTGTACAGCCCTCTCGCAGTGTCCGGAGCAAGTATGGTGGGTCTGACACACCGGTGTCAATGTGTTCTTTTTTCCTTTTCCAGGAGTGTAAGTGCAACAGTTCTGAGCACAGTTCTGAACAGAACTCCAAGAGTTCAATCGAAAATCCAAATAACATTTTTTTGTGCAGCTAATAGTTTACGAGATAATTGCAATTTAAGGAGAAAATCTTTTCACTTACTGTGAAGTTGGCACCTTTTTTTTCAGAAATGTATTTTTTTTTCAGAGTTCTTGATAGATATGTCACAGTTCTAGAGTTCTTTGTCCAAAATTTCAATAGTTCTGCAGAATTTAGAGAAGAAAACAACAATACTCGAAAAAATTTTTGCATCGAAAACATTCTTTGTCAATTTTCGCAGAAATTAAACTTGTACAACAGTTCTGAGGGCAGTTCTGAACAGAAACCCAAGAGCTCTATCGAAGATCTCAATTACATTTTTCTATGGCGATAATAGTTTGAGATAAATTGATTTAATGTGGGGCACACAGAAAATATAAATATATTCGTACAACAGTTCTGATGACAGTTCTGGACACTACGTGAAGAGTTCTGTCGAAAATCCTAGTAGCATTTTTTTGTGCAGGTAATAGTTTAAGAGGTAATTGCAACTTAATTAAGAACTCCATCAGAGCTCCTACTGTAAAGCTGGCACCCTTTTTTTGAGAAATACATATTTTTTCAGGGTTCTTGATAGATAAGTCATAGTTCTAGAGTTCTTTGGACAAAATTTCAATAGTTATGCAGAATTTTGCGAAGAAAACAACAGTATTGTAAAAATTGTGGTATAGAAACCATTTTCTGTCGATTTTCGCAAAAAGTAAATTCCTACAACAGTTCTGAAGACAGTTCTGAACAGAGCCCCAATAGTTCTATCGAAAGTCCAAATAACATTTTTTTGTGCAGCTAATAGTTTGCGAGATAATTGTAATTTAAAGAGAAAATCTTTTCACTTACTGTGAAGTTGGCACCTTTTTCTTCAGAAATGTATATTTTTTTCAGAGTTCTTGATAGATATGCCATAGTTCTAGAGTTCTTTGTACAAAATTTGAATAGTTCTGCAGAATATAGCGACGAAAACAACAATGTATAACATAGCTGATTCAGGAACACTTTCCTTCTGATACAATTCTTACTGTTGCCACAAACAATCACTTGTGCATAGATTCTAACCGTACTGATCATTACAAAAATATAACCATTGACCAGCGGCGCACATTTCCTGCAGCGTTGTACAAAGCATTCAGCTTATCCGCTGTGAAAATACGACACTTAACGCTATAGTAACATTTTCGATGGATGGCTTCCATTTATCTACAGTGTCAGCATCTATCGAATTATCTTCATGCAAACGTGATGCCAGGATCACACACTTCCCCTTTTTAGGTACGGAGGAAACTAGAGCTCAGTCTTATGGAAGCCAAAAAAGGAACTGTGGGCAGCCCTTCTTTTACTGATAGCAAACTCTAGAGAAATCTCACGGTTGTTTTTCTTCATCGTGCCAACAAAAGAAAAATTCTCCCTTCATAGCTCTATTATCATTCCGATACTAGTAAACCAATTGTCCGCTTTCACATTTCGACCTCACTGATATGTAGGTTTACACAGTCACAGAACAACATCAAAATGTGTATTGCTCAGTTGGTAAATCCTTAAATCCTTCTGGTTGCAACGCAGTGTATATTTACAAATTGTACAGGTAAAATACTTAAGAATCCACAAAAGCATTGGTTTTAAATCCATACTTGTTTGTTTTGATAGGTACATATTGGCAAAAACTGTACCTTCCACAGAATCCCTCCAGCTTCTTGCCTACTGTAACATTTTCTCCAAGGGTATAAGATTTCTGGTAGTTGCGTACAAACACAGTAAATATTTCCCGAATTGCTGTTAGCTTGTCTAATTGTCTCCTTTCATCACGAATAGCGCGACTGTAAAAGCTAAGGCATTTCACAATATATTTGAAACGTTTTATGTTCATTTGCGAGGTGAAATTCTTCAGTGCCATCCCCATCAGTTCCACACAGATCTTCCAGGCTTTATCTGTTGCTTTTGTTAACAACAATTACATACAAGAGACTGATTAAGGCATTCAGTTCAATAACATCTATTGATTTTACCCGTCTCTTACGCTGAAATGAAGCTTTAATGCTCTCAAGATGCTGATAGAAATACAAAACTACAGTAGACAAATATCCTCTATGAGGCAATTACAGCATCACAAAGGCTACTTTGGCTGCGCCTATCGGTCCAGGTAAATTTCGAATAAAATTATCCTCTTCGAACTATATGCTTTGGATTTCTTCAGCATGATCAAGTACATCCCACTTAAATTAATAAAATTCCTATAAAATAACGCAACCAGGCACAGTGTATTAATTTGATATTTGACGTTCAGACAGCGGACACTGACAGTTAAACAGTTCAAACAGAATTTAGGTGCATTTTACATTCTAGATTAGCTTTGCACTACTTACTACGTTGATAAACAAATAAATTAATTGCTGAAATGGAATACGAAAGGGTACAGTGGATAAAAACGAGCAATCGGCTCATATCTCATCAAGAGAGGATTGGCGTCGATACTGAATCATACAACGAAAGGCATACAGAGAAAGGAAGCTATAACGAGAAGGTGCCAGTGCTACCAGTTGTTGACAAGTAATTTACAAAATCACACAACAATGAAAAGCATATGGAGAAGGGAAGCTATTAATGAGAAGGCGCCAATACTGCAAATTGTTGAAAAGTAATTTACAGAAAATTTCGACATGTATCAATTTGAACAGATGGGGCCGTTGGAAGGATAATGAGAACTATGATACGTCCCTGAGACCTCTCAAGACCAAAAAACAATAAACAAAGCACAGCAACAATGCAAAAGTCGTGGCACTACATCTGGAAACAATGAACACGTGAACTGCGTCTTTTAAACAATCGGCAAGTGACGTCAGCGTAGCAGTTACAATAGAGGTAGCATCAAAGCTTCTCGCGGTAGCATCAAAGCTAATGACAACAACAGCTGCACTTTTTGGGTGGCACGCGCCGCGTCGTGCGAAGCCATACCCATGAAAATGTACAATTTAACAGAATTGAAACATCTTCTCAGCATGGAGGAATTTAAAGTAATCGATGATAGAGGCATTCAGTTAACTCCGTCTCATCCGGTCTTCCAAAAACTGTACGATGCCATGGCCGACATCGGCTCGAAAATGTCTTCAAACATATTTACACAACAATTTAAGAAGATCGTCATGATCTGCTTACTTTTGTTAGAAACCCTTCATGCTAGAATGATTCGTTGAAGAAAAAGACGACGACAGCAAAGATGAGTCGTGGAATGTTTTTGGTTTTTCGTGCTACAAGGACATGACAAAGCAATTCGACTTACTATTGTCAGCAGAAAAATGGTCTACCATAAAACCAACAAAGAGGAAACTTGGAAAGCCTTCAAAACTGAAAATAGGGAAATGGACCGATTTGATGGCTGATAAAATTTATGAACGTCACAAAATTCCATGTGCCTTTTCTTTCAAATATGCGAAAGTGTGTGAATGTTCAAGTTCAAAGTACTTCTTGAAGATCAAAGGAAGATGTACAGAATGCGGAGCCACTTTCGAAGGGATTGCTCTGAAGATGCAAAAAAGGACAACGACATTATTCTGAACTGCAGACTTTCAAACTTTTCAGACGATGGAAATCATCTGAAAAGAAGACAACTTCGTGGCACGAGAAGACAACAGGTAGCTGCAAAATTGGTTGATAACAGGATTCCTGCAGCTCTTTGGCGAAATTATGAAGCGAAAAATATGTCTTTCGGAGACATGATTCCTCCAAATTTACCAAATGCTGATGTCTTGAGAAAGACTAAAGAAGAGGAAAGGTACAAACGATTTGATATAATAACTAGTATACCTGTTGAAAACCTGCAAATCGCAAAACATACAACCCATCGGGACGAAATTTACGCAATCGGATTGGACCCATTCTTCTGTATATATTGGCTGAAAGATCAAAGTCAGTTGCACAAATACTGTCATCAAATCAATAGCAGTGTATACGATTCAGTAGATGCTACAGGTGGCGTTTCATTTCGAGTTATTTCACGATTTGAGGATCTGTCAAACAGGGCTGACTGTGTGGAAATTAAGTCATACTAAATACACCTGTATCAGTACATGTGCATCCGCAAAGTAAACGTTACTAGTTAAGATCCAAATATCGTCAATGGATCATCAATCAGTTGTCCAACTTATCAGATGATATCCTCTAGGCATGACGCATCATTCTTGTCATTTTTCTTTATGGAAATCGTCAGATCTGGAGCTCCCAGACAAAAAATCACGGTAACTGATTTTGCTAAGGGTTTGTTGGTTGCCATTTCTAGAGCAATAGCCAATTGCTCGGACTTAACAGATTATTTGAATAGGTGTTATAGTCATATTGTTTTGCATGAAAGAGTAATTCTACCCTCGTGTTGTTTGAGGATAGATTTAAACCATTTTATGGTCATGATTTCGAGGTGGAAATGCTTCTCAAGAGCTAAATCACAAGTCAAACAACTGTATCTTTGAGTTTTGGCCCATATTTACATGATGACAGATTTTCGTGATATTGAAAGTGCTTTGCACTCACTTTTGGCTGTTGCGTTGAGTGAACATCTGGGTACTGATAAGTGCAGTCAAGAATATTCATCAATGGAACATCAGCACCTCCTTGATAACATCATCAGAGGTGGTCCACGTCATTCATGTATTGAAGAAAAGAAAGATGATGACAAGAAAACTGATGATGTTGAAAACAATGATGACTGTCTTTTGGAATCAATTTTGAACTCTAAGGAATCTACTGCAAACGCGTGGATTGATAGGGCAAAACGTATCTACAATGAAGCTGAAGTCATCGTGAATCAGACTAAGGATGACAATCTCTTTGATGTGAATCTGTACAACATTCCTAATGCTGCAGAGATGCTGAAAGAGTTGATGTACTATATACCACTGTGGACAGCTGTGATGTAGCCTTCTTTCCACATTCCTCTATCTATTCGTTCGTCAGCAGCGACTGAAGGATAATTTTCAAAATTAAAGACAATGGGCTTTGACAAGCTGCCTTTACGAGTAGACAAATTCATTTTTCAACATTTGAAGTGGCTGCGTGAGGAAACAAAAGTGTTAGCGCCACTTATGATGGGAAAACAAGATTAAAAGCAAGCTGTGAAGCACAAACCAACTGAAGCATCATTGCCTTACCATGAAGAAGAAAACTGAAGAGGAAAAAATAAGAAGCTGAAGATAACAAACCCCAAAAGCAATCATATCCTTGATAATTCTGAGAGCACGCTGAACAACATCTTACGAAGTGAGACCCAACACGATGATGGCAATGAGACAGAGTTAAACAAAATTTTTAATAGCTTTGAATACACATTTTCTCCTACTTCGAGCTCACTTGTTATGAATGCGGAGAACAACAGTCTCTCAGTCAAGAGTGATAGTGGGTATTTTCAGCGCTCTTCAGATAATAATGTACTGCCGAATTTGGACTCTAAAGAGACATTTCATTCCACAAAAGACTATCGAGAACCATACTTCAACAGGGATGTCACTGAAATTTCATCCTGTGGTTCGAAAACAGACGAAAACCGAGAGACCTGTAACAATTAAATGGAGGAGAATGCAATGCTGAAAAAGCTTCAAAATGAAATCATTGTCACATCGAGCAAGCAAACTAAGAGCAAGAAAAACTACTTAGATGATTTCTCAAACTGGAATTCGACTAAGAAATTCATAGACATTAATTTGCCACTTTTCCCAAATGGGTCCTCAAGCAAATGCAAATCTGCTACCTACAATTTGAAGGGAACGTGCGGTTTCGATTCTTCGATGACCTTATTCATGCAAGCAATATCACTCAGTGATTTTTTCTAAAGTACCATTCAAATGGTGAGCCCTCCACTTTTGGATGTGGCTTTCGATGTTTTGGACAAAAAAATTATAAACTCCCAGCATTTTAAGCAGAGATTTGATATTTTATAAGTGATACCATTCCTAAAAAAAGGAGTAATCTCTCGAAAAATATTGACTCTGAATGCAGAGTCGAATGTTGGGGAATTATACGAGACAATATTAAAAAATATCCCGATTTGCAACAAAAAGATATCGTCTCTGACGTTCCTAAATTCACGCTGTGTGAAAATACATTATATTTCCGTTGATACATATGTGCTTTTCAGACTTGGTTATAATTTCATGCAAGAGGCTGTAGATGCAACAAATGGAGGTCTAAAGACTATCATAAAATGCAAGAAATGTAAAGGAGAAGCAGTCGAAGAAAAGAGATTTGGATGCTACTTGATGATGGATACTAGTACAACAACTTGCTCACTAACTGAAGATCAGTTTCCTCCAAATCAAAGGAAGAAATGTGCGTTGCAAACGGTCACGAAAGAAATCGTAGTCAACAATCAAGAGCACACTCTTGTTGGTGCCATTCATTATAATAGCTCCATCAAACACTACACGGCATATGTCTTCGATCGAACCTACTGGAAGCAGTAAGATGAGTTGTATAAAGATGTACAGAGAGTTTCAAAAGAAACGATAATTTCTCCACACCTGTTCATGTATGTCAAGACAGGGAAGTTTTCAAATGGCAGCTACAAGACCGACGAGACGAAACAAGTAGTTCCTACATAGGAACTTTGCTTTATAAGGTAAGCAATTGCTAAAAGTTGATATCTAAATATTACAAATACAGCTCTTATGTTAATTCTTAGTATCTTTGTTTCTGGAACCACAGCCCTCCTGTTTTAGTTACTAGAATAAGAGCATTTTATGCCCTAAATTTCACGTATATATTTTTTTGTACTTGTTTTTCTTAGTTGTTTCACACCTCATAAATTCTATGCTTATTTATTACTGAATTCCCTACATATGTATTTCCTTCTGGGTTTTACTGTATTCTGAAGAAGAGCTGTTAAGGGGACCTGTACATCACGGCCTGTAGTTTTTACTGGTACGTTGAAATTTAATAATGCAAGACTGTCAATAGATTCAGGAATGAAACTATTATCAAAGAATAGGTATATAGTGAGCTCTAGGTGAAATACATTGTAAATCTGTGGAATACATTGTGCAGTGAATATTGATGTTTTTCTTACATACTGAATTACATGTAATTGTTATTTTAGGTTCAATGTACTTACACACTATTCCAAATAAAAGATAAAAAACAAATTTTATTCTTTGAATTATTACCTTGTCGAAACAGCAAACCAGTCATATTTACCAGTTTCATGTTTTGATTATTTTAAAAACAATGTATTTTAATAGTCAATTTTTTCTCCTAATAATTTAAGAACATAATATGACATACTGCAACTTAAAATATTTAATCCATTGTTGAATAATGTGGTTCAGTGTGTAAGCAAGCACTTTATTATTATTCATCCATAGCTTTGTTTATGTAGCTTTAATAGTGGATGAGATACTGGTAACAGTATCTCTGTATGCAAACACGTTGATTACAGAAAATTGAAAATAAAGATTTGTATGTCATTTTCTTCTCAATGACGACATTGCAAACCGTTCCTGCTTCATTATCTTGTTGTTATCTTTCATGTCCTTTTCATTTTCTTTAGTTTTGCTTCTTTTCTTTGTTATTCTGGCCTCCTTTTTCATGCATTCAGCAGCTTTTTCAGTTTATGTGACATGTTGCCTGTCCGCCCATACCAGCACAATTTTCATGTTGTTCCTAGTTTTTATGCCTCTTCTGCTCATTGTTTTTAATCTTTATTCCATCAGGCCGGCCGGTGTGGCCGTGCGGTTCTAGGCGCTACAGTCTGGAACCGTGCGACCGTTTCGGTCGCAGGTTCGAATCCTGCCTCGGGCATGGATGAGTGTGGTGTCCTTAGGTTAGTTACGTTTAAGTAGTTCTAAGTTCTTGGGGCCTGATGACCTCAGAAGTAAAGTCCCATAGTACTCAGATGCATTTGAACCATTTTTACTCCAACATTAAAACATATTGCAACTGTTGAAATGCATTCTGATTTTGTTTTATGCCATGTAAACATTTTTCCTGCACATACGACAGTCGACAGGTTCTTCAAAGATATTACATAAACGAGGTTCTACGGAAACTGTGGCGCCCAAATTAAATGTTCAAATGTTCAAAAGTGTGTGAAATCTTATGGGACTTAACTGCTAAGGTCATCAGTCCCTAAGCTTACACACTACTTAACCTAAATTATCATAAGGACAAACACACACATCCATGCCCGAGGGAGGACTCGAACCTCCGCCGGGACCAGCCGCACCGTCCATGACTGCAGCGCCTAAGACCGCTCGGCTAATCCCGCGCAGCGCGCCTAAATTAAACAAAGTGACATTTAAGCACGAGAATGACGAGGTACTGTACATGAAGTGTATATTTTTAGAATCAGGAAGAACCAGATGAATTTTATTACGTAAAACAGTAATTGTTTTGAGCTCTCATGACATCCAGGACCCACTAACAGCTAAAAATTGCCCAGGACCCTCATGGATGAAAGTTAGGTGGCAACATCACCAGACGCTAGGATACATAAAACGTGTGCAGTGTGTAATGAATAAATTTGAAATTTCTGTCGTTAATATTGTTGCAAACATTTTTTCTAGTTAGAAAGGAAGTGTGGAAGTTTGATGAGTTACACTACAGCGAGAGTCAAAAGTCTTTACAATGTATAGAAATGCAAGTATATTTAAATGAATATTTTGTAGAAACGAACTAAGTAGTATGTTTCAATCCTAATTCAGTACATGACTGATAGAGGTGTTATTATGTTGAGGGGATACAGTATTAACGTTAATAAGGAGTTCGAAATTTGTAAACAAGAATCTCGTTTATTTGGTCCTCACTAATCCGGATTTTCGGTTTATCCGGATTCATATTTTGTGTCCCTTGATATTTTTCTCTTTTTTTCTTATAACACGAAGATATGTAGTCGTGAGGTACATAGGCTGCTTATCACTAGGCCGGTAATTTAGTCTAGTACTGAGTGATAAGGAACTCAATGTGTGTGAATAACATTGTTTCTGAAGTATTGTACCTTTATATAACGGTGTACTGGTGCCCATCAAGTAAGTTGCATAGTAACCACGCCAACAGCAAACCACCACAGCTCATTGTACCTCTGGTGCGCTTCTCGACAGGTGTGACACCATCTGTATAGTGGCGCATGTGAATGTATCTGCTCTCTCAGCCATCTCTTTGTTTTGCACTGACTAGCCTTCTCTCTTTGAATCATCTAAACGTGCACATCCCACGCTTCTACCTACAGTTACTACAGTCAGTCTTAAGAAGGTGTACTGGCATTTGTACAGTGGTGAACATTTAGACTTTTTGTCTTTAGTAGAATATATATCCGGATTTTCGGTTTTCGGTTTTTCAAAATAAAAATGAGAATTTACGATCCGTCCTCATAGCTGTACTTCCAGCAGTACCTCATCTCCTGCGTTCCCAATTTCGCAGAAGTTGTCCTACGAAAATTGCAGAAGTAGCACTCCTGGAAGAAAGGATATTGTGACAATATTCCTTCGTCACAGCCTGGGGTTAGAGACCCGGTCCGGCACACAGTTTTTATCTGCCAGTAAGTTTCACATCGGCGCACACACTCTGCAGAGTGAACACACAATCTATTTCATAATCTATTGGCACCATAAAAATGTTATGAGGTATAATGTAGACCAAGTGGGTCTCTCGTAAATGATATTATCTCATTAACTGTTATCCCCACAAAAAATGTTATTACAGTTTTCGGTAGAACTCTTAGGGTCCTATTAAGAAATGCCATCTGACCTTTTGTACGAATTTATTACTTTTACATGACAAAAGTGAGTCCCACATTAATTATCTCATATAATGTCATAGTCACAAAACATGTTATTATAGTTTCTGGTAGAACTCCGTGGGTGCCATTCAGAACTGTCATCAGAACTATTCTACGAGTTTTGCTTTCGTAGAGAAAGTGAGTATCAGATTAAAACAATTATCGTATAAACCATTATCGCCACAAAAATGTTCTTATCATGTTCAATACAACTCTTCGGGTGCTATCCAGAACTGCCAACAGAACAGTTATACAAATTTATTTTTCCCAAACTGACAAATAAATTTTTACCATACCAAAATTTTGCCGAGTTATTGTTTTCTTCCCGAAATTCTAGAGAACTGTTCGTGTTTTGAGCAGGGAAATCTAGAACTATTGCATACGTATCAAGAACTATGAAAAAATGTATATTTCTCGTAAAAGGGGTGCAAACTTCACGGGAAAGGCTCATAAGCATTCCTTATTAAATGCAGTTACTACGTAAACAATTACCTGCAAAGAATATGTTACTAGTATTTTCGATAGAACTCTTACAATGCTATCCAGAGCTGTCACCAGAACGTACAAATAGACTTAATTTTTTTGTAGAGTAAGTGAGCCCCACAATTAATCAATTACCTTACAAACTATTATAACCACAAATTTTTTATTATGATTATTGATAGAAGTCTTGTGGTGTTATCCAGAACTGTTCATCAAAACTGTTGTACGAATTTATTTTTTTCTGTGGAGACAGTGGGTCTAACATCAAAGCAGTTACTGTATAAACCATCATCGCCACAAAAAGATGTTATTAGGATTTTCGATAGAAGTCTTGTGGTGTTATCCAGAACTGTTCATCAAAACTGTTGTACGAATTTATTTATTTCCGTGGAGCCAGTGGTTCTAACATCAAAGCAGTTACCGTGTAAACTATCATCGCCACAAAAAGATGTTATTAGGATTTTCGATAGAGCTGTACGAATTTACTTTTTGCCAACATTGACAAAGAATTTTTTCGATACGAAAATTTTTTTCGAGTATTGTTGTTTTCTTCGCTAAATTCAGCAGGACTATTAAAATTTTGTGCAAAGAACTCTAGAACTATGGCATTTCTATCAAGAACTCTGAAAAAATATATATTTCTGAGAAAAAAGGGTGCCAACTTCACAGTAAGTGAAGAGGTTTCCTCCTTAAATTTCAGTTATCTCGTAACCTATTAGCTGCACAAAAAACTGTTATTAGGATATTCGATAGCACTATTGGGGTTCTGTTCAGAACTGCCCTCAGAACTGTTGTACGAATTTACTTTTTGGGAAAATTAATAACGCATGTTTGCTGTACGAAATTTTTTTCCAGTATTGTTGTTTTCTTCTTTAAATTCTGCAGAACTATTCAAATTTTGTACAAAGAATTCTAGAACTAGGTGCCAACTTCACAGTAAGTGAAAAGATTTTCTCCTTAAATTGCAATTATCTCGCAAACTATTAGCTGCACAAAAAAATGTTATTTGGACATTCGATAGAACTATCGGGGTTCTGTTCAGAACTGGGCTCAGAACTGTTGTACGAATTTACTTTTCGCGAAAATCGACAAAAAATGGTTTCTACACCACAATTTTTACGAGTACTGATGTTTTCTTTGCAAACTTCTGCAGAACTACTGAAATTTTGTACAAAGAACTCTAGAACTATGACTTATCTATCAATAACCCTGAAAAAATACATATTTCTGAAAAAAAGGGTGCCAGCTTCACAGTACGAGCTCTTATGGAGTTCTTAATTAAGTTGCAATTACCTCTTAAATTATTACCTGCACAAAAAAATGCTAGTAGGATTTTCGATAGAACTCTTCACGTGGTGTCCAGAACTGTCATCAGAATTTTTGTACGAATATATTTATATTTTCTGTAAAGAAAGTGTGTTCAACATAAAATCAATTTATCTCATAAACTATTATCGCCATAGAAAAATGTTGTTGGGATTTTAGATAGAGCTCTTGGGGTTCTGTTCAGAACTGTCCTCAGAACTCTTGTACTTATTTATATTTTGCGGAAATTGACAAAGAATTTTTTCGATACGATAATTTTTTCGAATATTGTTGTTTTTTCGCTAAATTCGGTTGAACTATTGAAATTTTGTACAAAGAACTGTAGAACTATGGCACATCTATCAAGAACTATGAAAAAATGTATATTTCTCGAAAAAGGGGTGCTAACTTCACACGACTCGGAACGCCTATTATCAACCGCCCGAGGCACAGGTAGCAGTATACAGGGTGTTACAAAAAGGTACGAGCGAGGTGGCGCAGTGGTTAGACACTGGACTCGCATTCGGGAGGACGATGGTTCAATCCCCGGTCCGGCCATCCTGATTTAGGTTTTCCGTGATTTCCCTAAATCACTCCAGGCAAATGCCGGGATGGTTCCTCTGAAATGGCACGGCCGAATTCCTTCCCCATTCTTCCCTAATCCGATGAGACCGATGACGACTCTGTCTGGTCTCCTTCCCCAAACAACCAACCAACCAACAAAAAGGTACGGCCAAACTTTCAGGAAACATTCCTCACACACAAATAAAGGAAAGATGTCATGTGGACATGTGTCCGGAAACGCTTAATTTCCATGTTAGAGCTCATTTTAGTTTCGTCAGTATGTACTGTACTTCCTCGATTCACCGCCATGATTTCATACGGGATACTCCACCTGTGCTGCTAGAACATGTGCCTTTACAAGTACGACACAACATGTGGTTCATGCACGATGGAGCTCCTGCACATTTCAGTCGAAGTGTTCGTACGCTTCTCAACAACAGATTCGGTGACCGATGGATTGGTAGAGGCTGACCAGTTCCATGGCCTCCACGCTCTCCTGACCTCAATCCTCTTGACTTTCATTTATGGGGGCATTTGAAACCTCTTGTCTACGCAACCCCGGTACCAAATGTAGAGACTCTTCGTGCTCGTATTGTGGACGGCTGTGATACAATACGCCATTCTCCGGGGCTGCATCAGCGCATCAGGGATTCCATGCGACGGAGGGTGGATGCATGTTTCCTCGCTAAAGGAGGACATTTTGAACATTTCCTGTAACAAAGTGTTTGAAGTCACGCTGGTACCTTCTGTTGCTGTGTGTTTCCATTCCATGATTAATGTGATTTGAAGAGAAGTAATAAAATGAGCTCTAACATGGAAAGTAAGCGTTTCCGGACACATGTCCACATAACATATTTTCTTTCTTTGTGTGTGAGGAATGCTTCCTGAAAGTTTGGCCGTACCTTTTTGTAACACCCTGTATAAATGGTCCCTTTCTCGGACACGTAATAATTAATAGCTTTGTTGTTCAATAGTTTACAATCTTTGTAATTTTTATATAAATAAATTTTAGTTTCCTTTAGTTACTGAAAAGGTTTTAGCTCGACTGCATTTAAACATTGCTGGCTAGAATTTTTAGAACTGAACCGACAGTAGAATATGACCTCCGAACTGCCTCTTTAAGATTCCTTGTAACCATAGTTA
This sequence comes from Schistocerca piceifrons, assembly GCF_021461385.2. Classification (NCBI taxonomy): domain Eukaryota; kingdom Metazoa; phylum Arthropoda; class Insecta; order Orthoptera; family Acrididae; genus Schistocerca; species Schistocerca piceifrons. The sequence goes on along the minus strand of NC_060149.1, from coordinate 176,088,263 downwards.
TTTTCAATACAGTCTTGAAAGTTGATACAGTTGTATTACTGCATGAATGTAATCGAGTGCTGTAATTAGTACTTCCTACTACAAATACAAATGATGAAATGAAACGAGCGTTTGGCGTCATTGGCCGGGAGGCCCCTTGCGGGACAGGTCCGGCCGCCTTGGTGCAGGTCTTATTACATTCTACGCCACATTGGGAGACCTGCGTGCCGGATAGGGGTGAAATGATGATGAAGACAACACAACACCCAGTCCCTGAGCGGAGAAAATCTCCGACCCAGCCGGGAATCGAACACGGGCCCGTAGGGCGGCAATCCGTCACGCTTACTACTCAGCTATCGGGGAGGACAATGGAAATGGTAATATACCATGGATAAGAGCGTTTTCGTTCGAAATTTGTTTTTTAATAAGTAACTTGATCTAGTTGAGGCTTGTAACTTTGTGACACACATTTGCGCATTCTAAACATATTTTAAGTACTGTGGTTTTATTATTCAGCGCTACTTGTTTTCTTTTAATTAGGATCGTATATTTTGCCCTACTTATTCATTTCATCGTTCTGAGACTTTACAGTGTTAACATTAACATACTTAGGCATACACTGAGCAAGTGTGGAAAAGTTGTTTTAACTTTGTCGTATAGCTGCCCACGCAGTTTATCACAGTTTTTAACTGCTGATATGCGAAGTCACCAAAATAGAACTGGACCGAAGTGTTTTCTGTAATTAGTTATGTCATATTCAGTACCGGACGTTCTTTCACCTACTTCCCATTTCAGCATTCTCTATAATCATCTTATAATATTGCATTCTGCACGCCAACTTCTCTTTGGGGTTTGTCAATCATATTCAACGTTCCGAGAATAGCTAAATGGTACGAATTTGATTCTTCATCGTATTCGAGACCACGTCGAAGTAATGATGGAGACACACTTTATTAAATCGTAAAGTCAGGTCGGCTACGTTGTCTCCAGGAGAAGATACTGTTCGCCTTTTATGAATTGCGTTCACAATTAAAAGTCACAGAACGAAACAAAGCTTATCAGTATGAACCAATACAGAATTAAAAACTAAAACGGGAAGAATATTTCTTCTCAAATTGTATGCAGCAAAAAAATTCGTCCTTATTTACTCACAACAAATGTAGACTATAGGAAGTGTTCATAAAAAGTAGAGGCGTTCTGGGACCTACTCGAAAATGAAATATTCAGTCTATCAGAATGAAATGGTATAATACTGTTATGTGACTGGAATGAATAGTTAGGCAGAAAAAACAGCTTAGAACAGCAGATAATCCAGAACATAAAAAATGAACAATAGTGCCTTGAAGTTAGCTGTGTCTGTAAAACTTATTACTTAATTTTTTTCTGGAAAACTTTTCAGTACAGGTGACATGTGGATATCTGTAAATCTCACATTTTCAACTGGATCATGTGACCATTAACAAAAGAAATATTAAAGAGTTTATTCATTTTAAAGGAAAAACAGATGGGAAATTCATTAACATTAAATTTAAATTTTGGCCTTATAAATGCATAAAGAGATCACAAGAATTAATAAAATGTGCATCCATAGATTTACCAACACACAAGAATGCATAAAACAACATAAGAATGCAATTAAAATAATCAAATAGAAAACTGGCAAATCAACTCCAGTCCAAATATAATGGACAAATTGTTATCAACTCCAGAGCAGTTAAAAAGAGATTACAATATGTCATCCGTTACCATAGCACTTGGGTCACCCAGAAACAAAAAGAGAGTATCGTAGAATAGCGAAAGTTCAGAAATAGTGGGCCAGTGGGCTATCACCACTGTCTGCATTGTTGCCAGATCAAGGGTCAAGCCTTCCTTCATCTGGGACAAGTCGGTGGCTTAAAAATGACGGAAAATTCAATAAAGTGTGTTTCTATTGGTTTGGGAAATGAAGACAGCTTGCATGTTGCCATTTTTATCCAAACTGGCGGATCCAATTAAGGTTCAAATGGTTAAAATGGCTCTGAGCACTATAGGACTTAACATCTGAGGTCATCAGTCCCCTTGAACTTAGAACTACTTAAACCTAACTAACCTAAGGACATCACACACATCCATGCCCGAGGCAGGATGCGAACCTGCGACCGTAGCGGTCACGCGGTTCCAGACTGAAGCGCCTAGAACCGCTCGGTGAAATCGGCCGGCTCCTATTAAGGAAAAAAGTCAACTGTTCTCCTTGTATCCTCCCCATCACCCTCCATTTCTGAGCAATTATAACTGTTGATCTATCACTTTTATTAATGACCTGTCTTGTTACATCGATAATTTACAGTAAAATGTAATTTATTACCCAATTACTGTAACGTATGACCCAAACAATGAATGTCTAACTTATCGACGTTATTTATTACCGAGTTACAATGATTTATGATCCAAAAATCGCTATTGTCCCATATCTATGTTTGTGTAGCCTCTTACCCACACGTCACCCCTGGCCTTACTAACTGTCAGACTGACTCGTCACTCATCTTTGTATGCCATAACAAAAGGATCAACTTCATGAAGTACCACCAGCAGATATCATCCACCACCCAGACAAAACAAGAAATAAATGAACTGGAGTGTTAGCCTACTAGTTACTGTCCAGTTATTCTGCTATAAACTGTTATCTAAACTATTAATCAATTACTGAGTAGATGCATAAACTAATTATACTGGTCCCATGTATATTAATTACCACAGACATTCTAGAGTACATCGCTAAAATTGCAGTATGGAAGCGTATAAACAAAAATATGTGCCTTTACCCCAAATACAGTCTGAAACAGAGGTATAAGTCATGGAAATCTCAATTGGAGATGGGTCATTTTTTATCAATTATTATCCACTTATCCTGCTATAGTCTATTACCTTATTTATTATCTGTATGTAACATCAAACAGTTACTGCTGCATTATCGTCACAGTGGACATGGATACTGTGAAAAATCACGCCATATACATACCTATATTAAGTAAAGAAAAGGACACTACCCTATTGGCAATAAGACATTCAGGAGAAAATCCAAGGAAAAAATGGAGTCTTTTTTATCGACCATCATTGTTCCCACGAATTACACACGAACGGCACGAGAATGGTGGTTCAATGATATAGATATCAAAGAGGCGTAAGTTTACACCTGTGGATAACGCTAATAGTACATTTAATAGCCATAGAATAAGTAGCAGTTGCCTAACGCGAGGACTGTGTGTGTGTGTGTGTGTGTGTGTGTGTGTGTTTAGTGACACAGGGTGGAAGGCTTGACCTGTCTTTCGTTGGCGTCAGTAAATCTTGTGGTAAAGACGCTTTGCAGCGTAAGCTACACAGGAAAAGGCTGTGGGGGTGCATATTTGAGTAGTGTGATTACAGCTGCTGCTGCTGGCATTGTAATCCTTAATGTTTTATAATAAAAAGCGCCGTAACAATTTACAAATAACATCCTTCCTTCCTTCCTGTGTAACATCTGTAGCTGTTCTGTGTGCGAGGCTATGTGCGATCCTGATACTAGTATGTGCATATTTGTGACCGTTCAATGGAAGAGTGTAATTGTTATGCTATGTAGACTGTGCAAAATGGTATTCTAGCCATTTTTACATAGTGACGATAATGCAGCCCTAAATGTTTTAGCAATCATAATATCATGCTTTTTTATATTTCCCAAGCCTTTGTTTAAATGTTTTGGCTTCTAAATTATTTACTAATACCCTGTGTACGACCTATGTCGTGCTTTTAACGTAATACTGGTATATATAACCTACATAAGTTCCTTAGACCAGATACGTTTTTTAGGTCAGGGATTTCCAACAGTATTCTCGAGTGGGAATATAGGCTATGACTGCAGATAGGGAACGTGAATCCTCAAACTCAACCACATTGACAATTCCTCTGCACATAAATGTGAAACGCAGTTGTACTGTGGTTGGGAGGCGGGGGAGGGAGGGGCGAAGGGGGGGGGGGGGCAACCAGGTAATATCAATGTATATGTTTATGCACCTCGATATTGCACTTGTTACAAGCCTAGAGTGTACTAAGTGAATCATGCACATTCACGATGTGATAATTACGTAGCAAGAGTCTATCTTCTTTATAAAATGAATCCAACGTAATTGTAAATAACAAGTTCATGATTCAGACTTTAACAACGATAAACTGTCAAGACAGTTGTGCTGCATATAAATAAACATGCAACTTCGGGGTATCAGTGTAATTTTAGTGATGTCTCGTATATGACCCGTAGTGAAATTGTTCTGCCGGCCGAAGTGGCCGTGCGGTTAAAGGCGCTGCAGTCTGGAACCGCAAGACCGCTACGGTCGCAGGTTCAAATCCTGCCTCGGGCATGGATGTTTGTGATGTCCTTAGGTTAGTTAGGTTTAACTAGTTCTAAGTTCTAGGGGACTAATGACCTCAGCAGTTGAGTCCCATAGTGCTCAGAGCCATTTTGAAATTGTTCTGTGAACTTGGCCGGCCAGAGTGCCCGAGTGGTTCTAGGCGCTGCAGTCTGGAAACGCGCGATCGCTACGGTTACAGGTTCGAATCCTGCCACGGGCATGGATGTGTGTGATGTCCTTAGGTTAGTTAGGTTTAACTAGTTCTAAGTTCTAGGGGACTGATGACCTCAGAAGTAAAGTACCAAGTGTTCAGAGCCATTTTTTGAACTGTGTACTTGACATACTATGCAGCGTATGTGACCTGTAGTGCAAGTGTTCTGTAGCAACAGTGTACTTGATATGGTATGTAGTATGTGTGATCTGTATTGAAATTGTTCTGTGGCAACACTGTACTTCGTATGCTATCTAGTGTGTGTGACCTGTAGTGCAATTGTTCCGTGGCAACAGTGTAATTCATATGGTATGTAGCGTATGTGACCTGTAGAGTCTACAGAGAGTACGCGAAAGAACTTGCCACCCTTCTAACAGCCGTGTACCGCAAGTCTCTAGAGGAATGGAAGGTTGCAGCTGATTGGAAAAGAGCACAGGTGGTTCCAGTTTTCAAGAAGGGTCGTCGAGCAGAAAACTATAGGCCTATATCTCTGACATCGATCTGTTGTAGAATCTTAGAACATGTTTTTTGCTCGCGTATCATGTCATTTCTGGAAACCCAGAATCTACCCTGTAGGAATCAACATGGATTCCGGAAACAGCGATCGTGTGAGACCCAACTCGCTTTATTTGTTCATGAGACCCAGAAAATATTAGATACAGGCTCCCAAGTAGATGCCATTTTCCTTGACTTCCAGAAGGCGTTCGATACAGTTCCGTACTGTCGCCTGATAAACAAAGTAAGAGCCTACGGAATATCAGACCAGCTGTGTGGCTGGATTGAAGAGTTTTTAGCAAACAGAACACAGCATGTTGTTCTCAATGGAGAGACGTCTACAGACGTTAAAGTAACCTCTGGCGTGCCACAGCGGAGTGTTATGGGACCATTGCTTTTCACAATGTATATAAATGACCTAGTAGTTAATGTCGGAAGTTCCATGCGGCTTATCGCGGATGACGCTGTAGTTAGTTAGAAAATTGCAGCGAAATGCAGGAAGATCTGCAGCGGATAGGCACTTGGTGCAAGGGAGTGGCAACTGACCCTTAACACAGACAAATGTAATGTATTGCGAATACATAGAAAGAAGGATCCTTTATTGTATGTTTATATGATAGCAGAACAAACACTGGTAGCAGTTACTTCTATGAAATATCTGGGAGTATGGGTAATTGTTGCTAAGGCGGCTGCCAGGTTGAGATTCATTGGGAGAGTCCTTAGAAAATGTAGTCCACCAACAAAGGAGGTGGCTTACAAAACACTCGTTCGACCTATACGTGAGTATTGCTCATCAGTGTGGGATCCGTACCATGTCGGGTTGACAGAGGAGATAGAGAAGATCCAACGAAGAGCGGCGCGTTTCGTCACAGGGTTATTTGGTAAGCGTGATAGCGTTACGGAGATGTTTAGCAAACTCAAGTGGCAGACTCTGCAAGACAGGCGCTCTGCATCGCAGTGTAGATTGCTGTCCAGGTTTCGAGAGGGTGCAATTCTGGATGAGGTATCGAATATATTGCTTCCCCTTACATATACCTCCCGAGGAAATCACGAATGTAAAATTAGAGAGATTCGAGCGCACACGGAGGCTTTCCGGCAGTCGTTCTTCCCGCGAACCATACGCGACTGGAACAGGAAAGGGAGGTAATGACAGTGGCATGTAAAGTGCCCTCTGCCACACACCGTTGGGTGGCTTGCGGTGTATAAATGTAGATGTAGATGTAGTGCAAGTGTTCTGTGGTAACAGTGTACTTGGTATGGTATGTAGCGTGTGTGACCTGCTGTGCAATTGTTCTGTGGCAACAGTGTACTAGATAAGGTATGTAGCGTGTGTGACTTGCTGTGCAGTTGTTGTGTGGCAACAGTGTACTTGATATGGTGTGTAGCATGTGTGACCGACAGTGCAATTGTTCTGTGGCAACAGTGTACTTGACTTGTTAAATAGGGTAATATGAGCTTCTGCAGGGTGGTTTTATAACGTAATACTCGTATTAAAAGAGTGTGATCGCTCAGTGGCAACAGGACAAGTAACCCTTTCGACAGTCTTCGTATTCCACCTGCCTACAAGCAGGCTCTACAGCCACAGCAGAGCTCTGCTCAGGTGAATGGGTTTCTAAGTATCTGTACATGTACATTTTTAAAGTGCTTAAAGAAGATGCGCCGGTGTTACTTACGTTATTGTGGAATTGAGAGGTCTTAGAGAGACCCTTTGGCGGTTTATTCGTGCACATGTCAATTTTGCAACCCCCCAATCATGCCACAGGAAGGTACGAAATTGTGTTGCTGTAAAACCATAAACACATTTTGCTGCCGGCCGCTGTGACCGAGCGCTTCAGTCTGGAACCTCGCGACCGCTACGGCGCATGTGCGAATTCTACCTCGGGCATAGATGTGTGTGATGTCGTTAGGTTAGTAAGGTTTAAGTAGTTCAAAGTTCTAGGGGACTGATGACCTCAGATATTAAGTCCCATAGAGCTTAGAGCCATTTGAACCATTTTTGAACCTTTCGCTGCTTCGGATCACGCTCAAATTTTGTGTAATGGTTTTGAACGGTTCCACTTTGTAAACCAGGACAAAAATCGCGGTCACGCTTACGCTCCAGAGGGGTACTAGGAATATACCCAGTCGATATTATAGCGTGGTTACTGGTTAAAAATAGGCAGACCTGACACGGTTCAACAAATCACTGTAGTACCATTTAACAACAAGCGCCAACTTAAGTTCTGGCGAGCGGAGACCTGGAAACAAGAATGAGAGGTTAGTGGTAAAGGGAGCTGCATGTAGGTCATATTCTCTGATGCCGCACGGGGTAGCCGCGCGGTCTATGCGCTTCGCCACGGTTCGCGAAGCTGCCCCCGTCAGAGGTTCGAGTCCTGCCTCGGGCATTGGTGTGTGTGTTGTCCTTAGCGTAAGTTAGTTTAAGTTATATTAGGTAGAGTGTATGCCTAGGGACTGATGATCTCAGCAGTTTGGCCCCATAGGAACTTACCACCACGTTCTATTCCCTGATTTTCAAGAGCTGCTGAAGATGAGCTACGCAACCCCAGCCGTGGCATGGTTTACTTTCTGACCGCACATGACCCTTATCCCACGCTTCTACATCGCATTACACTAAGCAACGGTTCAGACTGTACATGAGGGGAAACTGGAACCCCGGAACGCGCTGTCCTGACAACGTAATATACAGTAACAAGATTAACTCCACAAGGCATACGAATACGGACGATAGACGAAAAACGGCAACAGTCAACATTCACACGACACAAAACCCACACAAGCAAATATCTAAATATAGCCTAATCATAAAGTAAGCTTAAACACTTAAAATGACCAGAAAATAAACCTTTTAGTATCCTAGACAACAAAAATGTATATAGTAAAACTAGCCAGTGACCGGTGATTAAAGCGCAAAGAATCATTCGAAACTTGTACTTAGACTTGCAGAAAAACAATAGTTGAAAATATCACATTACAACATTACCAGATTCCCTAAACGTGACGCATATAAACTCAGTTTCGGATTAAAAATGGGTATTATAATAATTCAGCATAATTAAAGGCGTCCAGAAGTCAACGGCGAGACGAATATACCGAAACTTTCACCTCCAGACGCCTAAGATGGGACTAACCTTTCCCTTCTGCTCTGTCCTATCGTCCATTAAATCTAAATTCTTTCCTGTCCTCATTTTGCTTTCCATTTGTTACAAAAATTGTTAAGTTCAAGTATTTCCATTCGATAAATAGTTTTATGTTTACAATTATTTATAGCTACAACATCGTTACAGTTAGGTAAAATTAGAAGAATTCGTCATGTTCTTTGTATGTAAAAGATGATGTTGTAAAAGCACGACCTGTCTTAGCATCTAGGTGGCAGGTGTCTGTAAATGGCAGCAAAGAAAATTAAAAATCTCTGAAGGGGTCAGATCACAAAAATGGGGTTTTACGCTCACCACGTCTTTAGAGAAGCGTTGAATCGTTCAGGGGTGTCAGTAGCATCGAATGTTGTGAAGAATATTATCGTGTTTCTCAGTGCGCTTCGAATTGTCGTTTTCGAAGGTGAAATGTGTGTAAATGAACGGCTCAAAGGAAGGAGTGTTTTCATTGACGCCCTATATGCCAGCTCCTGAGGCCTTTGGGAGTCTGTTTTGAGCGGCGATATGTCTGAAACGTTTCCCTCGGCCGTCGGTAAGAAAATCGCGTGGTTTCAACGCTGGGCGTCACGTTTTTTATCGTCACCGTTAAACGCACCAAAAGGAGGAGTGAAATTTGGGTAAGAGTGGGTGTGACTACCTTCTCATCGTGTGACAGGTGCATGGTGGCGCTGGGAAGAACTGCGGCGAAATTTGGTGCCAATGTGTCCTCATTACCCTGCCGTACCTCCCAAATGAACTTCTGAGGTCTGGCTTTTTTTTTTTTTCCACATCCGTCGACATCTTGCAGCTTGAAAGGTCGCGATACTGAGGGTAACGTCACAATTCACCATGCTTTTGCACAATTACAGAGGAAAGTTATAGGCACCTTTGAGTCAAGTTTCATACATCTGTGTGGTAGTAAGTGACAGTTACGGGGTTTCAAAAAAGTGACCGTGTCATTGTGTTGTGCAGTGTAGAAATTGTGTCTAAGTCATCTTGCATCCTGCTACAGTCACTCAGCGACGAAACCTTCCCGTGCACCACAGCATCATCAGCAAACAGCCGTAGATTGCTGCTCACCCTGTCCGCCGGATTATTTATGTATATAGAAACTACGAGGGTTGCCCAGAATGTAATGCACAGCATTTTTTTTTCTTAGCCGAAAATAATGCTACGAATGCGAAACGTCACGCAAGTATTATTTGAAGTCTCGTGAGTGAGCGCGCCAAGTTTCCGTCACTCACGACAGATATCGTAGCTGGAGGACAGTTTCAAAATGGCGTCTGTAGGTAATGTACGTTACAAACAACGTGCTGTCATTGAATTTCTCACTGCAGAGACAGAAACTGTGGGCAATATTCACATACGCTTGTGCAAAGTCTGTGGAGCATCTGCTGTCGACGGAAGTACAGCTAGTCGCTGGGCACGGAGGGTGAGGTCATCAGAAGGCGGTTCGGCAGAGCTCCACGATTTGCAGCGGTCGGGGAGACAATCCACGGCTGTCAAACCTGACTTGCTGCAGTGAGCCGATGTTGTCATTAGCGAGGACACACGCATTTCGTCTCGGAAGTTGGCGCTGCATCTGTCAATCAGCAAAGGAAGTACACACAGCGAAGCACAGGCTCCGTCACCGGGACTAGTATTGGTACCGACAAGGCATACACACCCTTGTTTAGCGCTGGAGGAAGGCCATAGAACGGGATGGAGATTACTTGAAAAAATAGGGTGTGTAGATAAAACACGATTCTTTCGTGTGTGTAATTCTCATTATGTCCAATAAGAATTGTTCAAGAAAAACATGCGATGCACTACTTTCTGGGCAACCCTCATTAGAGCGGTCCTATCGCACTTCCCCCTGGAGCACTCATGACAATAGCCTTATCTCTGATGCACAATCGTCATCGGCGATAACATACTCGGTTCTATTGAAACATCCCCTTAGAAAAATTTATAAATGGCTAAGCTGGTAAACCTCTTACGTTATTTGATTTTCAAACAGCTGAGCGAAACTCAACGTACTCAGACAATTTTCTCTTTACTTATTCTGATCATCATAAACTGACACACAATATTTTTAGCGCAACGCAATCTGACTTTCAACAATCCCTACAAAAGAATGGCCCTGAATAACAATAACCTATACCTTTCATGAATCACTTACCTCACAAAAATCTTCGTTACTCGAACTACTGCAATATAGCGAGCGCCAGTTCTGCCAGCTAAATAAAAGGTTCTAACTACTGAAAACACTAACTACTAATAGGCATAGTTAGCAACTGAAAGATTTTGATAGAGAATAAACAATGTATTTACCTTAATAATGTTCAAAAGTCATCATACATATATCTATCAATTCATGACATCCGTCTTTACAAATTCCTTTCTCTGACAGACACACGTCCAGATGGTCCGCTCTCAAAACTCTGGCATCTCTCTCTCCACATCCACCACTGCTGGCGGCTCACCTCCAACTGCGCAACGCTACGCGCTGTTCACATCAAACTGCCAAAGACTACAATAGCGAATATTCCAACAATGCCAACCAGCCACAGACTGCACACAGCATAGTCAGTGATTTTCATACAGAGCGCTACGTGTCGCTACCAACATAAAAACCTAAAAAACCTACTTACACTATTACTTAAGAAGTCTTCTAGCTACTCTCGTATATGGGAACCTGTTCTGTGTGCTTGTACCTTCGTTAACAGGCCGCAGTGGGGCATCGTGTAAAACGCTTTCCGAAAATCTAGGTATACAGAATCTGACTATTGCCCTTTATCCATGGTTAGCGTATTATCGTGCGAGAGAAGGGCTGTCTGATTTTCACAAGAGCGATGCTTTTTTAAATCCGTGCTAACTTATGGACAGAAGCTTTTCCGTCCCAAAGAAATTTATTATATACAAACTGAGAAATGCTCAAGAGTTCTGCAGCAAACTGATGTTAAGCTTCCACATTTGTAATTATGAGGGTACGCTCATTTACCATTCTCATAGACAAGGGTCAATTGCGCTTTTTTTCCTCGTCGCTTGAGAATTTGCGCTGGGCGAGAAATTCGCGATGAATGCAAGCTAAGTAAAGGATCAGTGCACGTTTCGCCTCAGTTACGCGATTCGGAAACATTTAGAAAACGTTCTCACACTTTCACACGAGAAACACTAATAGCAGGCAGCTGGGGTACACAAACTCCGTCCCAGGGGAAGTGTCGTGTCAGGGAGACCATCTGGTCACCCACTGCACCTACGTGCAAAAATAAGGTGTGTAGATAAAACCCGATATTTCGTGTTTGTAATTCTCATTATGTCCAATAATGAATTGCTGAAGATAAACATGCGGTGCACTACTTTCTGGGCAAGCCTCATTAGAGCGGTCCTATCACACCTCCCCCTGGGGCACTCCTGACGATAGCCTTATCTCTGATACACAATCGCCGTCGGCTATAACGTTCTCTACAGAGTGTTCATGGCTTGATCGACAAATTTCGAGTGACTGTAAGACAAACGCAGAGGAATATTTATGTTGAGAAATACAACCAATCGAAACTATCGTTTAGGAGTTCTGTGCATAAGGGAAACAAAATAATTATGTTATACATTGCACTGTACTCGAACTGTTGTTAATTGTAGATCTGCTTCTAATCTTTCAGTGTGCTCACCAGCTGCAGCTGCTTATTTGAGAGGTTCTGAATTTTGCAGGACGTCAACTAGCGTGACTAATATTATGAATTAGGACTGTGGGGTTTCCCATTTCCTAAGTAAATTATCCAGTTGAAAGTAATCAGTAGGACCCGTATCATAAATCTTAAGTGCAACTCGCGCCTTAGCACACTAGTAGGATGTAGCGTTCTTGCTAACTATCGCTGTCGTAGCAACACGCAGCCCTTGGCGAGGGAGACAGCGTCTACCTTCATTTAATTTCTGTTGCAGAATCCACTTGGTTTCCCACCTCTTCCCTGTGTGAGTGAGTAACTGTGAGAATACGAACAGTTTTAATTCCGCTCCATAGACTTTTGTAGAGCAGTAGCGCCGTAGTGCCAACTTAATTTGTAGGTAGCCGGTGCAGAAACCAGAGACGTTGCTCGGTGACAGAGGGTGGAGGTCTGCTTTTGGGAGCTACAAGTGGCTAGTTGCTCACGGAATTTCCCCGTCCCCTGAGCGCCTGGTGAACGCGCCTCCGAACAAGGGAACGGACACTGTTCAACAGGCCTTGGTAAGCTGCGGCGCTTTCCTGCTAGCTCTTTTCTACTATCATGGATAAAGCATTCGGCCAGAGTAATTTAAACTGAGTTTGCCGTTAATTCTCTTCATTTCATTGGAGAGGTTATGAAAAGGTTTTGTAATCCTTGTTTATCCTGAATTTTTCATGCGTAAATTCACGTGTGAAACGTAATTTTGTGAGTATTCTTTGCGTCTTTATCATAACCGTTAGACTTGGGACCTCGTCATCATAATGGTACTGTAATATGGGCCGTTCTGCTTGCAAATCTTTAACCCTCTAGCTGTTGAACTGTACAGTTTCAGTTGTGGTAGTTTGTCTAAATATTGGTTATTGGCCGTCAAGCGTTGTGAACTCAGCCTCTACTGACGCACAGTAGGAGCAGTGTTTGAGTTTGCTCAAGAGTGAACACGATGGATCCACATATTTGTGAGGGAAATTTCTTCTTGTATCTGATTTTTGTTTCGCTTTAGGTGATAACTGTGCGCACCACTCGCCCACCTAAACGCAATCCCCTGCTGCGCTCAGTTGCAATCTGAGTCTGAACAAGCAGGTACTCAGCAAGACTGAAGAGGACGGCACCCTGCATGTGTCATTGAACTAATCATTCAAACGAACATTCCCTGTCTCCTATTTTAGTTTCAAGATCCTTGTACAGCCGGCCGCGGTGGTCTCGCGGTTCTAGGCGCGCAGTCCGGAACCGCGCGACTGCTACGGTCGCAGGTTCGAATCCTGCCTCGGGCATGGATGTGTGTGATGTCCTTAGATTAGTTAGGTTTAAGTAGTTCTAAGTTCTAGGGGACTGATGACCTCAGAAGTTAAGTCCCATAGTGCTCAGAGCCATTTGAACCATTTTGATCCTTGTACATGGGTCTATGTTTGATTTATTTTGCCTGTTTTATTCTTAAGACACTGCTTGACAATTGCTAAGGAACAACTGCCAGTTGCTGAGGAACAACCGACAACTGCTACGAAATGCCAGACCAATGATAACAGAAGGATCTGTTAACTACAGCGAACCTGTGCACGAACGCTCTGTATGCATTCGACAGTTGATGCACTAGCGTGTTTGAGAAAGTTTGTTGTGGAACTGATTAGTACAATTTGTGCGATAAGGCAGCATGTCTTCGAGACATCATTTGAGTTCTTACGATCGTGGACGAACAGTTGGTTGGCTCTAAGCCGGTTAGCCCTAATGGCGAAAATGAACGTACATCTGAGTCCTAGGCAGATCGCTGCAGACCCTGCAGCCGCTACCGGTACATGTGTCTGCCAGAACCGTTTGGCAGCGATTGAATCAGGCTGGTCTGCATACTCGGATGCCAGTTAAATGTGTCCCACTTCAACCACGCCATCGTCGAAATAGAGTTCGTTAGTGTATGGACTATGGTGACTGAGATCAACCGAGCGAAGTGGCGCAAGGTTAGTACACTGGACTCTCATTCGGGAGGATGATGATTCAAACCAGCATCCGACCATCCTGATTTATTTCGTAATTTGCCTCAAATGCTCCAGGCAAATGCCGTGATGGCTCCTTTCAAAGGGCTTAAACGCTAATGTCCTCCTGGTTGGGATCAGCAACATTGGACTAAAGTGATGTTCTCTGACGAATCCTGCTTCACTGTGGCAAGCTGCTTCTTTGGGTTATCTTATTTCTAAGTTTGATTTTTCTCATAATTTTTTTTCTTTAAGTATACTTTCTTTTGTTAGATTTGCTGATTCTGGCCACCTGTTAGTATGGAGAGAGAGGGGAACACTTACACACAACAGAATGTTCACGAACGTCATCGGTATGGTCTAGGAGTTATGGTCTGGGCAGGCACTTTGCACATAGGCAGAAAACCACTGCATATCTTTCTATATCTGTATCTCGTCTCCTGCTGCACTCGTAAATAGAGCGACGGAAAAACTACTGTCTAAAACCCTCCGTACGAGCTCTAGTTTCTTGCATCTTATCTTCATAGCCCTTATGCAAAGTGTTCGTTGGAGCAATAGTATCGTTCTGCAGTCGTCCCCAAAAGTCGATTCCCTAAATTTCCTCTATAACGCCTCACGGCAAGAACGTCTCTTTCCCTCCGGCAGTGGCGTTGCGTGAAGCCGTTTGGCGTTTGTGGGAGGGGGGCGGGACGTCGCCCCTGCCAGGACTTAGGAGAGGGACGGCAGGCAGCGACCAAGCTAGATAATCTTACCTGCATGGTGATTATATCAGACAAATGTATTGTGTTCGGAACTCATGCGTATTTACGCAGAATTTCAAGGCAGTTGAACAAGTGAAAGTGGCTCAAAGTAGAGTTGTAGGATTTTACCTAAACAAATATATCGTAATGTAGAGCTACTCGAGCGCTAAGAGGTTTCTCAGAAAAAAAAAATTCTCTCTGTTATCAGACGCGAAAGTTACTGATGAGAGTGTTGGTACTATAATTTTCCGATGGGTAGCAGTAGTGTTTTTAATTAAGATAGACTTGTTCGTTCATATACTGGCAATCAGAGGCTCTATTCTGGTTCGTTTTTCACAGTGAAAAATTATTGTTTCGTTAACTTCTCAACTTTCGTCTACACTCCTGGAAATTGAAATAAGAACACCGTGAATTCATTGTCCCAGGAAGGGGAAACTTTATTGACACATTCCTGGGGTCAGATACATCACATGATCACACTGACAGAACCACAGGCACATAGACACAGGCAACAGAGCATGCACAATGTCGGCACTAGTACAGTGTATATCCACCAGCAGGCTGCTATTCTCCCATGGAGACGATCGTAGAGATGCTGGATGTAGTCCTGTGGAACGGCTTGCCATGCCATTTCCACCTGGCGCCTCAGTTGGGCCAGCGTTCGTACTGGACGTGCAGACCGCGTGAGACGACGCTTCATCCAGTCCCAAACATGCTCAATGGGGGACAGATCCGGAGATCTTGCTGGCCAGGGTAGTTGACTTACACCTTCTAGAGCACGTTGGGTGGCACGGGATACATGTGGACGTGCATTGTCCTGTTGGAACAGCAAGTTCCCTTGCTGGTCTAGGAATGGTAGAACGATGGGTTCGATGACGGTTTGGATGTACCGTGCACTATTCAGTGTCCCCTCGACGATCACCAGTGGTGTACGCCCATGTAGGAGATCGCTCCCCACACCATGATGCCGGGTGTTGGCCCTGTGTGCCTCGGTCGTATGCAGTCCTGATTGTGGCGCTCACCTGCACGGCGCCAAACACGCATACGACCATCATTGGCACCAAGGCAGAAGCGACTCTCATCGCTGAAGACGACACGTCTCCATTCGTCCCTCCATTCACGCCTGTCGCGACACCACTGGAGGCGGGCTGCACGATGTTGGGGCATGAGCGGAAGACGGCCTAACGGTGTGCGGGACCGTAGCCCAGCTTCATGGAGACGGTTGCGAATGGTCCTTGCCGATACCCCAGGAGCAACAGTGTCCCTAATTTGCTGGGAAGTGGCGGTGCGGTCCCCTACGGCACTGCGTAGGATCCTACGGTCTTGGCGTGCATCCGTGCGTCGCTGCGGTCCGGTCCCAGGTCGACGGGCACGTGCACCTTCCGCCGACCACTGGCGACAACATCGATGTACTGTGGAGACCTCACGCCCCACGTGTTGAGCAATTCGGCGGTACGTCCACCCGGCCTCCCGCATGCCCACTATACGCCCTCGCTCAAAGTCCGTCAACTGCACATACGGTTCACGTCCACGCTGTCGCGGCATGCTACCAGTGTTAAAGACTACGATGGAGCTCCGTATGCCACGGCAAACTGGCTGACACTGACGGCGGCGGTGCACAAATGCTGCGCAGCTAGCGCCATTCGACGGCCAACACCGCGGTTCCTGGTGTGTCCGCTGTGCCGTGCGTGTGATCATTGCTTGTACAGCCCTCTCGCAGTGTCCGGAGCAAGTATGGTGGGTCTGACACACCGGTGTCAATGTGTTCTTTTTTCCATTTCCAGGAGTGTATATAAGCAGCATCAAGGGATACAAATTGTTAGTAAGTGACTTTTCTTCAAATTCCAGGCCTTTCACAACCTTATCCACAGTCAGTTTATTGATTTTTTAAATGAAATAAGCCAAATGAACACGTTGGTTTAAAAATTTGTCAACACAATATGCAAATGTGGACTACTTAAGCTCTTTGTTTTGTCATGTGATTTGGACTCAAGTGACACTGAATAACATTTCTGACCTACAAATGCGATGTTACTGTGGGCCTCAGTTGCCAATAAAATACAGTCAGTTGAGAAACTAGAATGCTGTTTCTAAATTGTAAGCTATTCAAGGATTTTCGAGTAATTACCAAATAGGAGATGATGGTGCTATACTCGAACGCACCAACCCCACTACCGAGGTCTGGAAATGGGCAATATCGAAGCATATTTTGCTGTAGAAATGGGAACACATTGTTGGAAAAATAAAATCTCGAAAACATGCGAAAAAAGGTCTTTCTACAATCACTTTGAAGTAAAACATGTTAGGCCCGGCGGTTCATGTTTTGCATGAGTGGGTATGTGTCTATGAAAGCCGCTCTCTTGTAAATATAATTGAGAATTATCCTTCAAATATTATTTATTTTATTAATCACTGTTTAGTAGTAAATGTCTCTTACATAATTCAAAAATTGTGCTGCACTTGCGTGTCACGAAATAAATGCAGTTAATAAATCATCTAAATCTAGTCCATCGGCAATATCGCAACAAATGTGCAAAATAACAAGATGACTAAGCCAATCTTGCAACACTGTTGATCTTAAATCAGATCTGAATAGAGGTAAAAAGGTAGTTCATTAGGACAGGATGACCCACGAATTGAAACACATGCGAACAATTTGCACAAACTCTGGAATTAGCGCTCTTGTACATTCATATTTTAGAAACTCCACAATTTCCCTTAAGTTCTTTTCGAGCTCATTTTGTCTCTTTAGAAGTTGCAAAGACATGTCTCTATCGATTATCAGTCCCTCTGCATCAAAATAATTTTGTAAAATGTCACAATTTTATAGACGCCTGAAGGATGTCCAAAAACAAATTTTTCCAACTATTTAAAATTTTTTACTGGATCATTGTCAAATATACTCTTGAGTAACACAGTCAACTGGTTGAAAGCTTCAAAATATGATTTTCTGACAAATTCATGATTTTGTTGAATTTTATCTATTCTTTATCACCTTGATCGAGATGTTCTTTTGCTGAAGCTGAAACTTTGGTTCGTCATGATCAAGATCAACGACAACTTGATCACTTTTATGCCAAATTTCCTCAAATTTAAAATCATGAGAAGTACTCTAAACACTAATAACTGCTTCTCTTTATTAGTAAGATCCGAATAAACATAGATGAGACTTCAGTAATTCTGTGTATGAAATTCCCACTCTATGAAAAAGTTCAATAAGCATTGTTAAATTAAAGTAACACTCGAACCTTAGCAAATAATCATAGAATTTTTATTCTTTGACCGAAACCATTCTACCATTCTGTTAATTCCGTTTAAAAAGTCAGACACAATTCAGTAAAATTTTTTACAGTAATATATACCTTGCTGGACACTAGGTAAACTTTTTTCAGTTTCTTTCTCAACTTGAATCAGCAGCTCTCTGAACTGAGCGCAGTGCTTCGATGAGTCCCATACAAAGTTTATTAAATTTTTCATTGTTTCAACCAGAGACAAACTCTGACGAAAAATAATGTCTGTAATTCATTTTATACTGCAAAATTGGCGCACGTTGTGTCATCTAATAAACACTGAATAGCCTGAAAAACGGCTTTTACTGCTCGTCTATGGTAAGGGCTGAATAAACATCTGATATTCACGGAATTAAAAAAATACAAAAACAAAGTCTGTGTCATTTGTTCTCGTTCCCTTTTTTAGGTTAGTTACGTGGATCATATATGACCGAGCGAAGTGGCGCAGTGGTTAGGTCACTGGACTCCCATTCTAGAGGACAACAGCTCAGACCTACGTCCGGCCATCCTGTTTTAGATTTTCCGTTATTTCCATAAATCGCTCCAAGCAAATGCCGGGATAGTTCCTTTGAAAGGGCACGGCCGAATTCCTTCCCCACCCTTCCCTAATGCGATGGGACCGATGACCGCTGTTTAGTCCCCTCCCTTTAATCAACCAATCAAGCAACCAACCTGGACCATATATCTTCATAAATGCAAGTTTAGTTACACTGCGCGAACGTTGGCGGAATTGTTGCCCCAATAAGAATAGCTGCTACACCTCACAGTGATTAGCAGCGATCTTATAGCTTGATTGACATGCTTTCACATTTGGGACTGTAGCGGCTGCACTGGGATGATAGATTAGTAACGTCGTCACACGTACGTGATGCTGCTGCCCTATATTACAATGGCTTCACTACCATTTGGAGGAATAGCTCTACCAAAATAGATACAGCCACTGTCATTCAGGTTTTTGTTTGGAAGAGCAGCTGTCTCAAAAGTACAACAGGATTCGTATGAACATGTAAACACAGAGGGTTTTCAAAAATATGGAAAGGCCAAAAACACAACAAATTACGGTGCCTAATACTGTATAGGTAAATAGTTGGCATTCAAAACAGCTTCCAGTCGTCTCGCAACGGATAAATACATGTCCTGTGTAGTTTTCACGAGAATCGTAGTCATTGTTTCTGCGTAATATGGCAAGTTCGGGCAACGATGAGAGAGGTAGAGAGCGATCATACACCCTTATCTCTAAAGTAGACCGCAAAGGTTCAGTAATATTGAGATCTGATGATGGTGGTGATTCGGTGAGATGTGACAATTCGTCCTCGTGCTCACAAAACGGGTCCTGGGCCATGAGGACCCTGTTGTCTTGAACCGCTTTACCATCATTAAGGAACCAACACAGTAGCGTAGGATGGACCTGATCTGCCAAAATAGTCACATAATATTCAGCAGTAATGCGACCTTGCAGAGTAACCATGGGTGCCCATGGAATACCGCGATATTGCTGCCCAGCTCATCACCGAACCCCCGCCATGTCTCACACTTGGGACGTAAACTCGGCCGGGAGTTGGAAACAGTGTGAGACAAGATTCATATGTGCAAATGATTTTCTTCAATTGCTCCATAGTCCAGGTTTTATCGCTTTGGCACCCCATTTTCATGGCACGGGCATTTGCGTCGTGATGAGTAGCTTTGGAATTCGAACTTGTCCTACATTTTCCTGCTTGTGGAGCTCCCATCGTGTTGATAGGGTTTGTGACTGCGACATTCAGATCTGCGGTGACTTTTGCAGCTGTCGGCCTGTTATTTTCAGTCAAAGTCCTCTTAAATGGGCGTCCGTCACGATCACTTAACAAACACTTCCGTCCACGTTGTGAATTAGCGGATGGCGTTCTTCCGTTTTCCCTGTATGCGGTATAAATCTTCCACACGGTTCCCCTTGAAATATCAAGCACTTTAGTTACGGATCACCCACCATACGTGCGCCAACAATTTGCCCTCATTCGAATTCGCTTAACTCGGACATGATACACTCACACCTACACACAACACTCTTCTGTAGACTTGGCCACTGTTTCTATGTTTCGATACAGTGTATCGATACGTGGAACTGTTTCAGTGTTTCGGAACGGCTACGGTTCACTGTTTCGAAACAGTGGTGTTTCATTCCATCCCTGTCTCGGATAACTGGACCAGATTCGGTCTCGAGCCAGACACAGAAACTGTATCATTGTTTCAAAATAAGGCTGTTTCAGTCCACCAGTGCTTGGAACGGACTAATTGTATCGGAACAGTGATGTTTCATTCCCCTCTGTGTCGGACAAGATTCGGGCTCGACACAGGTACTGAAACACATTTAACATACCACTTCATGAAACACTTTCAAGAGTGTCGAAATCTTTTTGACAAGCAATAGCATGAAGCTTAAGATATCAGAAAATAAAGCTTCGTTTCTAGCTGACTGTCATATTACGAAATGGCATAACATCTGCTTTATAAACACTAACCAAGCAATAAAACAATGCATACTATTCACATTCAAAATAATAAATATGTGAAAATCATTCAGTCAAATTACACTTTTTGATAACATACGCTTCTCTGTTCATGTACAGTTATCATATTAAGAAACGTAAGTAAGCCTACAACATTTTTAATAAAAAAAAAGGCGTAGAGTGACAGACACATACATAAATTTGATGTAGGTATAATTGCAAGCAATCTGTTTGACATATCACTGATAGTGTAATGGTGAACGGGAAGGACTATGAAGCATGGTGAATTTATAGTAACGGTTCGAAACACCTTGAAAGACAAAATTTTTTCTGTTATATTTTGTTATTTATTCGAATTATTTGGCGTTATTTGTGAGTCTATAGTCACTGTGCCTATTATCCTCAATGATTCCCTTTGTGTACATGGAAATCAGCAGGATGGGTATATTACCCATACTAACGGAATGTGGGAATCCCAGTAGCATATCCGTTATTTCTGCAGTTTGCTCCCACCTCCAGTTTCGTCCGTGGTGGCTCTTCTGTCTTCAGCTGTGGCTATCCTCAGCCAAGCACATTTGCTGCAGAAATACGAAACTGCCAAGACGCCTAAGTGATAATTTCATACTTTCTTCGATATGATTAGCGCTCTCGCACCTCATTTGTGTTTGTGGACATACTTACACAGTCGACAGTCAAGATGATAAATGTGTAGGTTAATTAGATTAAAAACACAAACTGTTTCACTGTTTCGAAACAGCGTATCGAAACATTACATTGTACTGTTTCATTTGTTTCGAAACAGTTACGTGTTTCAGTTTGCCCATCTCTACTCTTCTGACCACGAATGACACAACGAACTGAGGACAATGTGCAGGTTCCGTTCGTGGTCAAATACGAGAACAACGCAACCTGCAGGCTATGTTCGATTATGTATTTCTCGCGGTGTTTGCATGTTTTTCTCCAACCCCTGTACGCCATTGTAACTGCAGGTAGAACAGCTGCTCCAAAAAAGTTCTCACAATGCATCGAATTAAAGTAAAGCAATAATCAATCCGAAGATTGCTTTGTACACTACAGTGCTTTGCTAGGCATGGTCCTGTTTGAGGTGGTATGCCGTTGCCTTCCTGCGACCTTTGAAATGACTGACCCAGCCAGTTGAAGAGCTACCTGCTCCACTTGATCAATATTTACACTGTTATTGCGCAAATACTCAACAAATTATAGTGCATTTCTCTAACACACTGACGCCAATAACATAGGCCCTAGCCTCCAAGTGGCAGTTGATAATGCACAATACATGTCTTCCAGTTTAACAACGCTTGAAAGTTTCAGATATACGTATATTTGTGTCCCATGAAGTTAATTCTAGCATTTCCTCACCATACATCCCTAATCTTCGTTACTCGAACTACTGCAATACAGCGAGCGCCAATACTGCCAGCTAAATAAAAGTTTCTAACTACTGAAGGCACTAACTACTGATAGGCATAGTTAGCAAATGAAAGATTTTGATAGAGAAAAAACAATGTATTTACCTTAATATTGTTCAAAAGTCATATTATATATATCAGTTCATGACATCCAGTCTTACAAATTCACTGTCTCTGTCCAGATCATCCGCTCTCAAAACTCCGCCATCTCAATCCCCACATCCACCACTACTGGCGGCTCACCTCCAACTGCGCAACGCTACGCGCTGTTAACAGCCAACTCCCCAACACTACAGTAGCCAACAACATTGCAAACCAGCCACAGACTGCACACAGCACAGCCAGTGATTTTCATACAGAGCGCTACGTGGCGTTACCAATAAAAAAACCTAAACAGCCTACTTACACTTATAGACAACCACATCATCAGCGATCAGCCTTCTGGAGCTTCTACCGTTTTTCAATGGATAATTTATGTTGCTGCAGCTGCTGCAAAGTCTGTCACAACTAATCAGTCATGTAACTCGACTTTTCAAAATTGCCAACATGTGATCCATGTGTCTTTTATACTGGTGTAGAACAACTAAGCTACAATAGCAATGCCAAGTGTGTTTACTACTCAGAATATTACGTATCTAAATAAATACAATTTTATTTCGACACAAGATGGCATTTTTTTCATTCACAGTCAGAGATCTAAAGTAATACTTGTGTGTTACGAGAAGCAACCTGCATGTGCTTCGTACAAATACTGTTATTCTCCACCCCAAAATACCTACTCAGGGAGGAAATTTAGTGGTGTTTATCTATTAAATTATCATCATCCCACACTAAATAAATGTCGTGTGACTAGGGCCACCCGTCGGGTAGATGGTTCGCCGGGTGCAAGTCTTTGGATTTGACGCCACTTCGGCGACTTGGGCGTCGATGGGGATGAAATGGTGATGATTAGGACAACACAACATCCAGTCCCTGAGCGGAGAAAATCTGCTACCCATTCGGGAATCGAGCCCGGGTCCTTAGGATTGACATTCTGTCACGCTAACCACTTTTTTTAAATCTCATTTTGTTCGCTTTTGTTCGTTGCATCTGCTCGGGGCGGACGTCATACGATATCCGTTGAAGTTCATTGTTGATCGATTAACTCAGTTTTAACGAATATGCTGCTTATCAAAAGTAAAATGCCTCGTAAGCAGTCTGACAGCTACATTGTATCCTTTCACAGTAAAGTGGTACAACTGCAAAGCCCCACACTGTGTGTGACGTTTTTGGTGACTGTGATTTGTGATCAGAGATGTGTATTACTACAAGTTACAGGCATGCGTTTTTTGTATACGTAGTGTACTCAGCGAATATAAATTTTGTTACACTATTAGAAATGTGATCAATTGACTCCACTCATTTCTTGAAAATGTTATTTTTGTTATCTAGGACCAAAAACTATTATGATACATACATCACATGGCACCTTTGTGATGTACTAAAACTGTTGGTACATGTTTTCCCACTCCCCTTTTGCGTGCTGTTATGTATTGTCATTACACGCAAAAAAATAATGCACAGCGTTTCCTGTTTTTACTTTATGTTTTCTTTTACTTTATTTAGAAAAATATTTGTTGCCGATATTAAAGTTTACTTACAACAATGTGAAAACAATCCTTGAAACTTTATCACACAATAAATGTATGTGCTGATACAGGTCGCAATAATGTATATTGCAGAAGCGAAGAAATGTGTTCTGACAACAGTATTGATCCCATAAAAAACAGAAACTGATTGTTGTAACAGTTTCCATACACCTGGTGCAGTGTACTCCCACAAGATGCCAGGCATACACAGAGGTGGTAATATGTATTCCCAAAAGCTTTGGGATACGCCTAAGTTGGTGTTAAGTATACTTTCCAAGGACCACAGATGACAGATTAATTTTGTGGTAAGTATGTTTCCCAAGCACCTGTCAGAAACAACATTGGTGGTAACCATACTTCCCAATAATCGTTAAAACACCGTTGTTTAGTAGGACACATACTTTCCACAGTCTTGAAGGCTATATTTAACAACAAACAGAAACTACAGCTGGTACAGTGGAGTGCCACTGGACGCCAGGAGGGTACACAAGTTTTAACACATATTCCCTTAAACGCTGTAAAGAAATACGTTTAGTGGGAAGTACATGCCCCACGGCCCGCAAAAGGGTTAACGTACAGCCTCACTGTCCTTTTTAGTGTAAGACATAACTATCAAGAGAATATTGTGTCCCTTCCAGGCAGCTTTAGAGGAGAAATGAAGTAAAAAAAAGGTAATGCCAACCAACTGTTAAGTCTGAAGTTACGCTAGTGTGGGGGTGACTACAATATGTAGATGACTTTGAAATCAGTCTTAGCAGAACTAAGATGAGCTTTGCGATAAAGTAATACAGGTGCGGAAATAAAAATGTGTACTTTGAGATGCAGATCAAATGTATTCTTTTCAGTCATAATCAGAGACCTGTAATCATACTTTCTTCTTATAATAAGCAACGTCCTCCTATATAAATAACATCTGTACGTACATGGGAGACAGTGTCATGGGATGACAGTCAAAAAAACAAAGCAAAAAAAATTTGCTGATGCCTGCTACATAGGGAGAAATAGCGATCGTAATAGAACAAGTGTTCATTAATCTCCCTCTTTCTCTCTCTCCCTCTCTTCCACGTAGGCCTACATACCATTCAGCGGATGATTTGCTTGATTGTACTGAGTCATTTAGCCAACAAAAATGCTAGCTTAAAGTCAGATTTGAGACTGGATTCAACAACTTCCTGGCAGTTGGAACTCCAATACGCAGATGAAATCGCCAGATGTAACACGCTGGTGCCGGCCTGAGTGACCGAGCGGTTCTAGGCGCTACAGTCTGGAACCGCGCGAGCGCTACGGTCGCAGGTTCGAATCCTGCCTCGGGCATGGATGTGTGTGATGTCCTTAGGTTAGTTAGGTTTAAGTAGTTCTAATCTCTAGGGGACTGATGACCTCAGAAGTTAAGTCCCATAGTGCTCAAAGCCATTTGAACCATTTGAACACGCTCTCGCATGGAAAGATTCATGAGTTTAATATGTGCTTTGCTCATGTTTTTTCCACGACATATTCGAGAGCGGAATGGTTGACAAATAGTCGTGTGAATCCTACGGCAAGCACTTGGATGTGAACTGTTTGTTACAATCATTTTGCTGTAACATAGCGATATGTGGAGTACGTCGTCACAATTTTTTCTTGTCTGTAACAGATATAACTATTTGACATAAAATCCGTTGCTTTCAGTACAAAGTCACTGATTTTTGCACAAAATGTGCAAATTTTTCTTAGAATTTTGAACATGTATTCGATAACCTATTGGAAACTCAACCCTCCTGACCTCCAAACGTGTCACGGACTTTCCCCAGCCCTGCAGCAACGTGATGTTAAAACGTATATTAAAATATCTTCTTTAGTCATCCCTAGCTAGAAATTGACAGAATATATGATAAATGATCTCTGACAGAAGTAAGTCTTCTACGTATGAAGTATGATGTATCGTAAAATATACAGGTGATGCATGTACGCTCATTAGATACAATTCTTTATATACATTCCATTCAATATTTACAATAACAGCTATTTCAGCACGTCATTTAGTTGCATGCATGCGTGTCTGAAGGAACTAGCATCGTATTTCTAAACAACGCAAGCACTGAAATACCGTATTTATCCGCAGACACCGGGCGAGCGACTTCCAACTAAAATATCTATCCTACATGGGAATATATATAATGCATGTGCCAGTGTAGGTTGTAGACTCTTGGTTGACCATGTTTAAAAGTTTTGTCTGGCGGCGAGTGGTGCTCGGGTGCCTAATGGTATGCCGGCACGGTCAGAGGGTTAGCTGCACTCTGTAATTTAAAAAAAATAAAATAAAAAATAACGAAAACTGAGTTTGAACGAGTGGCATGGGACGTCCGCCCCAAACAAAAACGAACACTCGACAAAAAGAGGAAGGTCAAGTGACTGCTCATGGTAAGTGGGAAATACGGGTTCAAGTCCTGATCCAGCACAAATTTTCATTGTCGTCCTTTCGTTAGTGGTTCATGGTGTGGGTTCCTGTAGCCATGTCCTAGTTCATGAACCACGGGCAACGTATGAGTGGCCAAGTAAGTGGTCCCGACAGTCGGGATACCAGTTACTTTGGAATAAGGCTGGGCATCTCGGACATATTCTGAGTCGTGGTCACCTTTGTGCTCATACGGCAAAGACTACCAAATCCACCGGTTAGTCCCTCAGCCCTTAGGGGCAAAACCCAATGGGACTCGGGGCAAGTAAGGCTAGCAACCTGCTTCCCTGGTACTTTAAATATGATGCTGGCAACAATCAGAGCAAAATGCCTCGGACCTTTGGAGGTGACGGAGTCCCACCTCTAACTGACAAACCAGGGACTCCTAAGATACGACTTGGCAAACAAATGGTAATGAGATGGGGAGCTATTAATATCAATGGGGGCTACTCTTGGAAGAAGGTAGAGCTGGCAGAGGCTGCAAGTAAGATGGGGCTGGACGTTTTAGCTGTTAGTGACATTCGGGTAAGGGGTGAGAAAGAAGAAGAAGTGGGAGACTACAAGGTCTACTTGTCAGGAGTCAAAGCAGGAATAGCACAATGGGGTGTAGGGCTTTACATCAGGAAAGAAATGGAACCCAGCGTAGTTGCAATAAGGTATGTAAACGAACGACTGATGTGGATAGATTTGACAGTGTCTAGCAAGAAAATTAGGATTGTGTCAGTATATTCGCATTGTGAAGGGACTGATCAAGATAAGATGGATAGTTTTTATGAGGCACTCAGTGATGTAGTTGTTAGAGTAAAGGACAAGGACAGTGTTCTGCTCATGGGTGATTTTAACGCCAGGATTGGAAATCGAACAGAAGGGTATGAAAAGGTTATGGGTAAATTTGGAGAGGATATGGAGACCAACAGGAACGGGCAGCAACTCTTGGATTTCTGTGCCAATATGGGCTTAGTAATCACAAACTCCTTTTTTAAACATAAGAACATTCACCGGTATACTTGGGAAAGCAGGGGAACCAGATCTGTCATTGACTATATAATAACAGATCAGGAATTCAGGAAGGCTGTGAGGGACACACGTGTATTCAGGGGATTCTTTGATGACACTGATCATTATTTAATCTGCAGTGAAATTGGAATTGCGAGGCCGAAAGTGCAGGAGGTCAGGTCCATATGTAGGAGGATAAGAGTGGAGAAACTTCAGGATAAGGAAATCAGGCACAAGTACATAACAGCGATCTCAGAAAGGTACCAGTTAGTTGAATGTAGTCAATTACAGTCATTGGAAAAGGAATGGACAAGGTACAGGGACACAGTACTAGAAGTGGCTAAAGAATGTCTTGGAACAGTAGTGTGTAAAAGTAGGAGGAAGCAAACAGCTTGGTGGAATGACACAGTCAAGGCAGCCTGTAAAAGGAAAAAGAAGGCGTATAAAAAATGGCTACATACTAGAACTCAGGTAGACAGAGAAAGTTATGTTGAAGAAAGAAACAAAGCCAAACAGATAATTGCAGCATCCAAGAAGAAATCTTGGGAAGACTTTGGAAACAGGTTGGAGACATTGGGTCAAACTGCTGGAAAACCATTCTGGAGTGTAATTAGCAGTCTTCTAAAGGGAGGTAAGAAGGAAATGACAAGTATTTTGGACACGTCAGGAAAACTGCTGGTGAATCCTGTGGATGCCTTGGGCAGATGGAGGGAATATTTTGAAGAGTTGCTCAATGTAGGTGAAAATACGATCAGTAATGTTTCAGATTTCGAGGTAGAATGGGATAGGAATGATGATGGAAATAGGATCACGTTTGAGGAAGTGGAGAAAATGGTCAATAGATTGCAGTGCAATAAAGCAGCTGGGGTGGATGAAACTGTGTCGGAACTCATCAAGTACAGTGGAATGTCAGGTCTTAAATGGCTACACAGGATAATTGAAATGGCCTGGGAGTCGGGACAGGTTCCATCAGACTGGACAAAAGCAGTAATCACACCAATCTTTAAACATGGAAACAGAAAAGATTGTAACAACTACAGAGGTATCTCTTTAATCAGCGTTGTGGGTAAAATCATCTCAGGTATTGTTGAAATGAAAGTGCGAGTATTAGTTGAGGAGCAAATGGATGAAAATCAGTGTGGGTTTAGGCCTCTTAGAGGTTGTCAGGACCAGATCTTTAGCTTACGACAAATAATGGAGAAGTGTTATGAGTGGAACGGGGAATTGTATCTATGCTTTATAGATCTAGAAAAGGCATATGACCGGGTTCCTAGGAGGAAGTTATTGTCTGTTCTACGAGATTATGGAATAGGAGGCAAACTTTTGCAAGCAATTAAAGGTCTTCACATGGATAGTCAGGCAGCAGTTAGAGTTGACGGTAAACTGAGTTCATGGTTCAGAGTAGTTTCAGGGGTAAGACAAGGCTGCAACCTGTCTCCACTGTTGTTCATATTATTTATGGATCATATGTTGAAAACAATAGACTGGCTGGGTGAGATTAAGATATGTGAACACAAAATAAGCAGTCTTGCATATGCGGATGACTTAGTTGGGATGGCAGATTCGATTGAAAGTTTGCAGAGTAATATTTCAGAGCTAGATCAGAAATGTAAGGACTATGGTATGAAGATTAGCATCTCCAAAACGAAAGTAATGTCAGTGGGAAAGAAATATAAACGGATTGAGTGCCAAATAGGAGGAACAAAGTTAGAACAGGTGGACGGTTTCAAGTACTTAGGATGCATATTCTCACAGCATGGCAACATAGTGAAAGAACTGGAAGCGAGGTGTATATGTGCACCGTTCAATCTTTCGACCAACTTTGTTGTATGGGAGCGAAAGCTGGGTGGATTCAGGTTACCTTATCAATAAGGTTGAGGTTACGGATATGAAAGTAGCTAGGATGATTGCAGGTACTAGTAGATGGGAACAATGGCAGGAGGGTGTCCACAATGAGGAAATCAAAGAAAAACTGGGAATGAACTCTAATGATGTAGCAGTCAGGGCGAACAGGCTTAGATGGTGGGGTTATGTTACACGCATGGGAGAAGCAAGGTTACCCAAGAGACTCATGGGTTCAGCAGTAGAGGGTAGGAGGAGTCGGGGCAGACCAAGGAGAAGGTACCTGGATTCGGTTAAGAATGATTTTGAAGTAATAGGTTTAACATCAGAAGAGGCACCAATGTTAGCACTGAATAGGGGATCATGGAGGAATTTATAAGGGGGGCTATGCTCCAGACTAAACGCTGAAAGGCATAATCAGTCTTAAATGATGATGATGATGATGATGATGATGTCCTTTCGTTATTCAGCTGAAGGTTGTTCATAATCGCAACTGTAAATACATTTCATGTATCTAGTTATTATTTATCTTGATATAGAAAGTTGATGTGCGGTGTCTCACTTTAAAAAAACAGTTACATCCTTAGGGCATATATAATTATACAATATTTTTCTAACTCTACGATAAAAAATGAGACGGTGTATCTCTGGTACAATACAGGGTGAGTCACCTAATATTACCGCTGGATGTATTTCGTAAACCACATCAAATACTGACGAATCGATTCCACAGACCGAACGTGAGGAGAGGGGCTAGTGTAATTGGTTAATACAAACCATAAAAAATGCACGGAAGTATGTTTTTTAACACAAACCTACGTTTTTTTAAAATGGAACCACGTTAGTTTTGTTAGCACATCTGAACATATAAACAAATACGTAATCAGTGCCGTTTGTTGCATTGTAAAATGTTAATTACATCCGGAGATATTGTAACCTAAAGTTGACGCTTGAGTACCACTTCTCCGCTGTTCGATCGTGTGTATCAGAGAGCACCGAATTACGTAGGGATCCAAAGGGAACGGTGATGGACCTTAGGTACAGAAGAGACTGGAACAGCACATTACGTCCACATGCTAACACCTTTTTATTGGTCTTTTTCACTCACGCACATGTACATTACCATGAGGGGTGAGGTACACGTACACACGTGGTTTCCGTTTTCATTTACGGAGTGGAATAGAGTGTGTCCCGACATGTCAGGCCAATAGATGTTCAATGTGGTGGTCATCATTTGCTGCACACAATTGCAATCTCTGGCGTAATGAATGTCGTACACGCCGCAGTACACCTGGTGTAATGTCGCCGCAGGCTGCCACAATACGTTGTTTCATATCCTCTGGGTTTGTAGGCACACCACGGTACACATTCTCCTTTAACGTACCCCACAGAAAGAAGTCCAGAGGTGTAAGATCAGAAGAACGGGCTGGCCAATTTGTGCGTCCTCCACGTCCTATGGAACGCCCGTCGAAAATCCTGTCAAAGGTCAGCCTACTGTTAATTGCGGAATGTGCAGGTGCACCATCATGCTGATACCACATACGTCGACGCGTTTCCAGTGGGACATTTTCGAGCAACGTTGGCACATCATTCTGTAGAAACGCGATGTATGTTGCAGCTGTTTGGACCCCTGCAATGAAGTGAGGACCAATGAGGTGGTCGCCAATGATTCAGCACCATACATTTACAGTCCACGGTCGCTGTCGCTCTACCTGTCTGAGCCAGCGAAGATTGTCCATTGACCAGTAATGCATGTTCCGCAGATTCACTGCCCCGTGGTTTGTGAAACCCGCTTCATCGGTAAACAGGTAGAACTGCAACGCATTCTCTGTTAATGCCCACTGACAGAAATGCACTCGATGATTAAAGTCATCACCATGTAATTGCTGATGTAGCGACACATGAAACGGGTGAAAGCGTTGACGATGCAGCATGCGCATGACACTACTTTGACTCAGTCCACCGGCTGTCGCAATGTCCCGTGTACTCATGTGTGGGTTCATGGCACCAACTGCACCCGCTCCTCCTGTGACGGGCCTGTTACGGACCCGTTTGCGTGCTACGACCATACCTGTTGCATACAGTTGGCGGTAGATGTTTTGTAATGTGCGGCACGTTGGATGCTCTCTGTCCGGGTACCGTTCTGCATACACCCTGCAGGCTTCAGCTGCATTTCGTCGACACTCGCCATAGATGAGTATCATCTCCGCCTTTTCAGAGTTCGAATACACCATGGTCACAGTTCCTACAACATTACACTATCACAGACTTCTGGTAACACGGCGTACTACAGTTGGTATGCGTGCGGAGACGAATGCAGAATAACAATAGCAGCAAGCGCTACATGCGGACACTGCGACAGCTAGACCAAACCAAAACAGTCCACTACAGCCACACTCGTAAACACGGTCGTCATCGTAAACATGTCCCTGCAGATGCTGCTCGCCGACCGTGGCCCGTCTTTGTTACAACACGCAACTGAACGTCGGAGGTTTCAAGCGTCAACTTTAGGTTACAATATCTCCGGATGTAATTAACATTTTACAATGCAACAAACGGCACTGATTACGTATTTGTTTATATGTTCAGATGTGCTAACAAAACTAACGTGGTTCCATTTTAAAAAACGTAGGTTTGTGTTAAAAAACATACTTCCGTGCATTTTTTTATGGTTTGTATTACCCAATTACACTAGCCCCTCTCCTCACGTTCGGTCTGTGGAATCGGTTCGTCAGTATTTGATGTGGTTTACGAGATATATCCAGAGGTAACGTTAGGTGACTCACCCTGTATAAACTACGCAGAGTACCAAAAATGTATACATATTTTGTATGTCTCTCACATCTTAGGTATAATGTAAACTAACGTATGTTTCTATCACAGTAGTACCGCATTTTAGTACAGGGACACCTTGAAGATGTAGCAGTTTTAATAAAGAGGCGGTATACACTATGCCTGCCAGGGACCGAAAGCGTTCGGGATTTTCATTTTGTCTTTAATTTCTCGATGTTTTAAGCAGGTACTAATGGTGCTAGAGACATATAAACATATTTTTTTCGTATACACTCTAATGTAGCAAACACCCCTGAACCTATCATTTTCAGTTAGTACACCAATTTGTGACACTCTCTATTAATGTTTACGGTAAATGCAAGTATCTTGTATTCCTCATTTGTACCCAGACAGACTTTCTCCGTTTACTTTGTATAAAGTAATCTGTAAGCCTTCCTTACATATCCTCAACAGCCTGTTCTTTTTCAAGAAGAAGTTCCTAGTTTTCTGTCATGGTAACTATTTTCGCCTAATACTCCAAGTTTTTTCGATCTCTTCCACTTCCAGTTTTCCACATTAACTTTACTTAAAAGAGTAATTTCTGTAATAGGAATGGGCTTAAGTCCAGTGAGAAAACATTATTTGTGGGAACGGTAACAGTTTATAGCATTTTTTTCTGAAGACATGTGGAATAACAAGATGCACAATGTCCAGTCCACCACATGATGACACAGCACAATGGAGGTTTGTAAACAGATCTTACAAACACACCAACATATGACAATTTTCCGTTAGTATTGACAGTAAATACAGATATCCTGCATGCCCCATTCACATCTGAATTTTTCCTATGTCCTATGTGTAAATGTATATGTAATAAATAACAAAGTTTTTGGAGAAGAATATTTGTTCTCTTATTTGTTACTGTACTACGTGTGAGTTGGTTCCTTTAGCATCCAATGGTGATTCGTATCACCCCACTCAGCCAGAATATATTTAAACTATTTGTAGGAGCACTTCTTCTGCTTCCAAATGCCGACCCAGAAAATTTCCATCAACACAATGGTAGCTGTCAAGGCGAAAACTTATATACACTAAAACATTTTTGTGTTGGAGGTGAACTGCATTACAATTTTAGTGTATCACAGATGAGTGTGCTATCTTAAATTCAGCTTCATCCTTACTGAATCTCACAAAATCTCGCTCGATGGCCACCTAACAAATGTAACAAGCGTTTTTTTCACTCCACAAGGATGCATGTGTTTTGGTGCACGTAAGGAGTGGCTTTTACGGCTAGCATTCGGAATGTCAAAATCGCCATGAGGCTGGTCGCAGGTCATGTTGTTAACAAGCAAACACGATTTCCAGAAGACTGTAGCGAACTGAAGGACGACCTGCGCCAGAACGTTGATTTGTACAGGAATTGGGAGTAGACACTGCATATATGCACATTTAACTTAGTGTTTTTTAATAGGTTCAATAAATTCATTACTGTATGATTTCACTACAGAAAAAAATCACTAGGAGCAGGAAATGTCGTCGAATACCTAAAAGGAACCATCCGGAGCAATCTAAATTAGAATGCTCATATAAAACAAAATGCAGGGAAAAGCAGGTGCCATGATGAGATTCAGTTAGAAGAAAGTTAGAAGAAATGTAATTCATCCACGAAAGAAGTGGCTTAAAAAATCCTTGTACGATCCATTTTTGAATATGGCTTCTCAGCATAGGACCTTTAATAGGTTACATTAACAGAAGAGGTAGATATAATCCAACATAGAGCAGCAAACACATAGTCGTTTAGTCAGTGCGAAGCTGTTACGGAGATAGTAAATCAAATCCAGTAGTAGACGCTAAAAGAGAGGTACTGTGCATTATGGAGAAGTCTGCTGTAGAAAATCGGGGAAGAGTTGGGAAACTTATCTCTTCTTTCCACATACCTCTTGCAAAATGACCACAATTAGAACATCCGAGAAATTAGAGGTAATATGGATATTTACTGACTATTGTTCTTTCAACGTGCCATTCACTAATGGAGCAGGCATTGGAGTAAAAATGATGGAAGTACTCTCCACCAAACGCTGTGTACTATCGTCCAGAGATCGCGGTGCCACACCGAAGTCGCCAACGCGCATCGATACCACAGACACTACCGACGTCTCTCTGCAATCCTCAACAAAAAATGGGACACGCTCCCGTCAAACCTTCTCTCCCAGAACCACAGTGTCATCTCATACATGTCGATATAGAGCTGAGCGTGGACTCTCTCTGCCCCATTTCGTGACTTCCGATGAAGCGGTCAACATCATCTGCTAGTGCTATTCAAGTCTCAGATGGAAATATAGTTTTTTGAATGTAGAACTTTACTTCAAGAGAAGAGTTTGTAATTGTATGTGTCAAGTGATACTTCACTGTTCAAAGACAGTTGTAAATATTCGACACTCTCCTGTGGCAATGGATTATATGAAGTTAAATGCATCTTTTCATAATTCTTGTAATAAAGTGGACTGAAGTTTCGATTAACCAACTCCCACAGCGCTCAAAGAATCCACAATTATGACCAGACGATTGTATTTTTATTAGGGCTTAAAAATGGCGACGAGGAGTGGCACGTAGGCTGATAGTCTTTTTCGCCTGCCTCCTGTCCTTTGTGCGAGGCGCATACGTCTTGTTGTTAATTGCTGTTGCCCTAATTTTTCTGATTGCTGTTGCTCTGCATTTCTTCTTTTACATTACAATGTGTTCTACCATACTTCACCATATCTGAGCAGCCATAGGAAACATCTCTAATCGAAACAGCACTGTTTCAGTCGCAGCAGATTGAACACCTGAGCCTTGCTATCGGCCAGTTGAGGACATTTCTGAGTAAACAAGCAACACTGCCACGGGTAGCTGATCCAAATGTTCGCAAATGGCTCTGAGCACTATGGGACTTAACGTCTGAGGTCATCAGTCTCCTAGAACTTAGAACTACCTAAACCTAACTAACCTAAGGACATCACACACAGCCATGCCCGAGGCGGGATTCGAACCTGCGACCGTAGCGGTGGCCCGATTCCTGATTGAAGCGCCTAGAATCCCTCGGCCACCCAGGCCAGCTCAAACGTTCGCCCATGCCACAACCAGGCCGGGAATGGTTGGACTATAGGGCACGGTTGGAGGTCCACTTTGCGGCCTACAAAATAACACGTATGGAACACAATGCTTCCTTTTTTTTCACTGTTGATCCCAAGGTTTATCGCCTCTGTGTAATGTTTTGTATCACAACAATTCCCGAGAACGTTAGATACGATGATCTTGTTAAGTTACTGAATGAACGTTATGGTAGTCAAATACACTGAAGCGCTAAAGAAACTGCTACAGGCATGCATATTCATATACAGAGACATGTAAACAGGCAGAATACGGCGCTGCGGTCGACAACGCCTATATAAGACAAGTGTCGGGCGCAGTTGTTAGGTCTGTTACCGCTGCTACAATGGCAAATTATCAAGATTTAAGTGAGTTTGAACGTGGTGCTATAGTCCGCACACGAGCGATGGGACACAGCATATCCGAGGTAGCGATGAAGTGGGCATTATCCGGTACTGCCATTTAATGAGTGTACCGTGATTATCAGGAATGCGGTAAAACATCGAATCTTCAACATCGCTGCGGGCGGAAAAGGTCCTGCAAGAAAGGGACCAACGACGACTGAAGAGAATCGTTCAACGTGACAGCAGTGCAACCCTTCCGCAAATTTCTCCAGATTTCAATGCTGGGCCATCAACAAGTATCAGTGCGCGCACCATTCAACGACACATCATTGATATGGGCTTTCGGAGCCGAACGCCCATTCGTGTACCCTTGATGACTACACGACACAAATCTTTACGCCTCGACTAGGCCCGTCAACACCGACATTGGACTGTTCATGACTGGAAACATGCTCCGTGGTCGGATGAGTCTCGTTTCAAATTGTATCGAGCGGATGGATGTGTAAGGGCGTGGAGACAAATTCATCAATCCATGGATCCTGCCTATCAGTAGGGGACTGTTCAAACTGGTGGAGGCTCTGTAATGGTGTGAGAAGTGTGCAGTTGATGTGATATGCGACCCCTGATACGTTTAGATACGACTCTGACAGGTGACAGGTCCGTAAGCTTCCTGTCTGATCACCTGCATCCATTCATGTCCATTGGATATTTCGATGGACTTGGGAAATTCCAGCAGAACGACGCGACACCCCACACGTCCAGAATTGCTACAGAGCGGCTCCAGGAACACTCTTCTGAGTTTAAACACTTCCGATGACCCCCAAACTCCCCAGCCATGAACATCATTGAGCATACCTGGGATGCCTTGCAATGCTCTGTTCAGAAGAGATTTCCACCCCCTCGTAGTCTTACGAATTTATGGAGGCCCTGCAGGATTCATGGTATCAGTTAACCTCCAGCACTGTTTCAGACATTAGTCCAATCCATGCCACGTCGTGTTGCGGCACATCTGCGTACACGATAGTACACAGGTGTACCAGTTTCTTTGGCTATTCAGTGTAAATGGAGCAGCTGCAAGGTTTAAATTGTTTCGGCTGAAACAACAACCTGCTCAAACAGTCAAACATTGGATAGCATAGCTCAAGGGTCTTACTGGGAATTACAAGTTTAAGTGTCCTAAGAAATTAACTGTAGTTATGTCATGTTAGGTGATTATATAACATAGAATTTATCAGGTGTATACATCTGCACTGCAGTTCTCAACCTGCCAGATCCTGATTTAAAAACAATTCTGTCTGTTGTGGAATATGAAATAATAGTGGATTCGACAGAGATTTATTTTGATGCTGTTTGTAGTGCATTAGACTCTAAGTCTCAAGTACAGAATAGTGTTACAGTGGTCAAAAACAGGGCTCAGACAAGCAGTATTAACAATAGGAGTAAAAATCGCAGTCTCACGGCACACAGCATGTGCTACAAAACTCTGTGAGGAAATCATATCCTCAGTGCTTGTAACACCATAGCTCTAATGCTCTACTGATTTATTTTGCCTTTTTTTATTTAATGTTACATCGTTGAGTTTCTGTAAATGTTGTTGGATTGAATCGATACCATGAGAGTGGTTATTCTTTTCTGTGTAAAAAACTTTCATGTCATGGTTCGATTCTATGCAATGTAGTGTATCTATCATTTAAATTCTTTGTCTCATTTGGAGGGAATAAAATTTAATGTATATAATTGTAATTTTGTTTAAATAATTTTTTTGTAGAAATACCAAAAGGTGCAAATTTTCTGTTTTAATTAATATGTTTGGCTGTTGTTATGTAATTGCTGATCCTCACTTAGGGTTCTTAGTTATTTTGTATAAAAAGTGTTGTGGTTCCCCTCGGGAACGGAAGCATGCAGCGCGCACAAATTGTGGTTGGCCTAGGTAGAAAAGGTGGAATTGAGAGTCAGTCGGGGACGAGCTACCAAACTGTCAACTGCTCATGTAAAAGTTGTGTATTGTGCTGGTGCCGAGAGAGGGTTTTCGTGCCACTTTCAAATGTCTCGGATGGACGGATAAAGAGCTGGAACTATCCTGGAATTGGTATCTATTATCGCCACCAAGAAATGACAGGGTCTAGCATTTCCGCCTGCTAATCGACCCACCGACATGCACTCGCCACCACGTTGCGCTATCAGTGAAAAAGGAACCATGGAATTGTAAATATGTAATGTGAAGGATGAGCTCATTGATGTTTTAGTGTCCGCAAATACACTCCTGGAAATTGAAATAAGAACACCGTGAATTCATTGTCCCAGGAAGGGGAAACTTTATTGACACATTCCTGGGGTCAGATACATCACATGATCACACTGACAGAACCACAGGCACATAGACACAGGCAACAGAGCATGCACAATGTCGGCACTAGTACAGTGTATATCCACCTTTCGCAGCAATGCACGCTGCTATTCTCCCATGGAGACGATCGTAGAGATGCTGGATGTAGTCCTGTGGAACGGCTTGCCATGCCATTTCCACCTGGCGCCTCAGTTGGACCAGCGTTCGTGCTGGACGTGCAGACCGCGTGAGACGACGCTTCATCCAGTCCCAAACATGCTCAATGGGGGACAGATCCGGAGTTCTTGCTGGCCAGGGTAGTTGACTTACACCTTCTAGAGCACGTTGGGTGGCACGGGATACATGCGGACGTGCATTGTCCTGTTGGAACAGCAAGTTCCCTTGCCGGTCTAGGAATGGTAGAACGATGGGTTCGATGACGGTTTGGATGTACCGTGCACTATTCAGTGTCCCCTCGACGATCACCAGTGGTGTACGGCCAGTGTAGGAGATCGCTCCCCACACCATGATGCCGGGTGTTGGCCCTGTGTGCCTCGGTCGTATGCAGTCCTGATTTTGGCGCTCACCTGCACGGCGCCAAACACGCATACGACCATCATTGGCACCAAGGCAGAAGCGACTCTCATCGCTGAAGACGACACGTCTCCATTCGTCCCTCCATTCACGCCTGTCGCGACACCACTGGAGGCGGGCTGCACGATGTTGGGGCGTGAGCGGAAGACGGCCTAACGGTGTGCGGGACCGTAGCCCAGCTTCATGGAGACGGTTGCGAATGGTCCTCGCCGATACCCCAGGAGCAACAGTGTCCCTAATTTGCTGGGAAGTGGCGGTGCGGTCCCCTACGGCACTGCGTAGAATCCTACGGTCTTGGCGTGCATCCGTGCGTCGCTGCGGTCCGGTCCCAGGTCGACGGGCACGTGCACCTTCCGCCGACCACTGGCGACAACATCGATGTACTGTGGAGACCTCACGCCCCACGTGTTGAGCAATTCGGCGGTACGTCCACCCGGCCTCCCGCATGCCCACTATACGCCCTCGCTCAAAGTCCGTCAGCTGCACATACGGTTCACGTCCACGCTGTCGCGGCATGCTACCAGTGTTAAAGACTGCGATGGAGCTCCGTATGCCACGGCAAACTGACTGACACTGACGGCGGCGGTGCACAAATGCTGCGCAGCTAGCGCCATTCGACGGCCAACACCGCGGTTCCTGGTGTGTCCGCTGTGCCGTGCGT
This sequence comes from Schistocerca piceifrons, assembly GCF_021461385.2. NCBI lineage: Eukaryota > Metazoa > Arthropoda > Insecta > Orthoptera > Acrididae > Schistocerca > Schistocerca piceifrons. Next base: position 176,049,761 of record NC_060149.1, on the reverse strand, counting down.
GTGATCATTGCTTGTACAGCCCTCTGGCAGTGTCCGGAGCAAGTATGGTGGGTCTGACACACCGGTGTCAATGTGTTCTTTTTTCCATTTCCAGGAGTGTATAAGATAATTTATACTCGAACTCTTATACCTACCCTGATTTTTTATCCCTAGTCTCACAACCACTTAGGGTCCTTCCCATGTCAAAAATGCTTACCGAGTGTCCATATTGTGAAAATAGGAAACCCCAGTGTTTTACAAATTAGTGCCACTTGAACATAGTAAAAAGAAAGTTAAAGTTTATGTAGCGGAACTGAGTAATATAGTAAATGATGCTCGTTGAAAATAATCCTTCTATTAAAGCTATTTATTAATATTTTGTTGCCAACTTCTAAAGTGAATGTTCTCAAAACTGTGGCTTATAGAGATTTGCAAATTAAATGATCACAGTGCAGCTTGTTGAAAATCACCCAAAGGTGAGCTATTGTCTTATAACCACGGCAAGCTGTGTTCTACTGCAGTAAATGTTGAGAACTATTACTGTTGAAAGTTACATGTTCATGCTTGACAAGGGCTTGTTTCTTTAGTGTATTGAAAGTGTGTTTAATTTGCTCTGCTACAGTGGTCAAGATTAAGGGGCCCCCTCCATTGAAAGTAGTTCAAATGCACAAAGTTGCTTAATTATAAAAAGTTTCAATTACTCTTGCTATTCAAATGAAATTCTGTACAGTATTGGGTTCTTCTTGTGTATTAAAAGTGCATATTAATGGTGTAACAGGATCAACAGTTTGTCTATTGTGCTCATGCTAGATAACGATTAATAGAAAGACCACTATCTATGAAAACAATAATTTATTTATTTAAAAGACAGTGAGAAGTAATCTGTTAGTGAATTCCCTTTAATTTTCATTCTAAGTAGAAAGGTGTTCAGTATTGAGAGACTTAATCTATGCAGAAAACTAATTTTGCTGTGAACCATACGCATATTTCATGTCAGATAGGAATATCTTCGAAAACTAATATTGAACCTATGTCCAATTTACGATTCTGCAGTGAATATTAATACTAACATTATTGAGACCATTCAGTTTGACCAAGTCCTCAATGTAATAGTGTGTTTCCTTAACATTATTGAGACATTCAGTTTGACTAAGTCCTCAATGTAATAGTGTGTTTCCTTACCTGTTATATTTATGCAAACAGTTTGTTCTGATCCGTTAGCTCCAACCTTAACATGAACATACTGTATGCAGATGCCAGAGTTCATTGCACGCGCGAGTGGCAAAGTATAGGTTGTGTTTGTCGGGTAAAGTTACTCATACCTATTTTCTTGAACAAGAATGTCAATCATTCTCATGCCTAGTTAGGCTGGAGACCGTTTTCTTTATTCTTTGAACTGTGTAGATAGGTAAAATATTGTTTATTACTGTTTAAATATTTACGTAATTCTGACTTTCACTTCCGATAAGCCACCTTCGTTAGGTACAACACGGTCAACATAACAAAATTCCTCTCAGATAGTAACACTGCTCTGTTGCTTATACCATAATTGCTTTAACAAGATGGGTTATGGTATAGCAGTAGCGGACGGTAGTGTTATACGCTTTTTGACAAGTGATCGGAAAGATTGTCCTTGTCATAACGCAAATTGCTCTCAATGTGGACGTGGAAGCCATATTTAGTCAGTGTGTTTATGTGGAAAGCAAGGCCAGGGCAACAGCCGCCGTCGTGAGGTTGAACAGCGAAAGCAACTACGCTGTCAACTAGAGTATACGCTAAAGGCCACGCCACTCAGTGGCGAGCCAAAACTCACTTTTTTAATGTGGATCTTACACTGCAATACATAGGTAAGCAAATAAATTGTTATCTAGTCAAGAGCGGAACAAAAGACAGTTAAGTTACAACTGGCCACTGGTGTCTCTGTTCCCCTGATAAATAAAGACAATTACAATAGAATGGGTAGCCCACTACTACAGCAGTATACTTCTATTTTGTCTGCCGACAATGAACACGAAATTCCAGTCCTTGGTATGTGTAGTTTGTCAGCAACTTTTCAGGGAGTGACAAAGTGTTCCATTTCATGTACCCCATTCTAGAAACAGTGCAAATATATTTAGGTTGGATTTGTTTAATTTTTTCATTCTGTTCATTCAAAACAATGTTACAAATAAGTGTTTCTGTGCCTCACACAAACGTTTCTGACTTGTATAGTAAGTACAAAGAACTATTTGAAGCAGGGATGCGAAGGTCTAAAGACTTTGAAGCACACGTAACTGTGCACAGCCGCGATTTTTTCGAGCACAACCTGTCCCCCATGCATTAAGCGAGCAAGCTACTACGGGATTGCAAAGATGGCAAGACAATGGGGTTACCAAACCCATTTCTGAAAGCCAAGGGGCATCACCCTTGGTCACTCTTACGAAGCCTTCAGGTGCTTTACGTTTGTGTGTTAACTTTAAGGGAACAGTAAACCCACAAACTATCATGGATTCTCTTCCACGTCGGGAGGAACTGACGGATAGACTACTACAGGGCAAATACTTTTCAGAGATAGATTTACGAGAGGAGTATTTGTAGTTACTGCTGGTCCAAGTAATGCTTTATCTTAAACACTAAGATACGTTTGTTTCGGTTTCAAAGGCTATCATTTGAAAGTGGTTCAGCTCCTTTAGGTTTTCAACAGCCCCTTCTTGTGCAAACTGTTTAAACGATATTGTTGCCGTGCGTCGAATGTCTGCTGAACGTTTATCAAATTGCAGTGTTTTAGGTCTTCCTGCAGCTGGCTTAAAATGGAAAAGTGTTCCTTTCTCCAGGAAGAACTGAACTATTTAGGTCACGAAATAAATACGCAAGATATATATCCTACTACATAGCACTCGGCTGCTATTAGAGATCTGCAGGCACCCCGTAACATTAAGGAGCTCCCATCAAACATGGGGAAGCTCACCTATTATATTAAATTTATTTATAACGCTGGACAGACTGCTATACCACTTAATCGGCTACCCTGGGAAAATGTTTCTTTTGTAGTGCCTCAAGAGTGGCAGAACGCATTTCGGCAATTAAATGAGGCAGTTTTAAGTCGTAGACGTTTGATTCACTTTGACCCAGCTAAGCCTGTCGTGTTAGCTGTGGATACATCTTCTTATGCGAGCGGGGCTGTGCTCTCACATTAGATTGGTTTTTCTAACAGACAGAGTGCTTTTGTCTCAAACTCTTAACAAAGTGCAGTGTAGCTACAGTCAGCTCGAAGAAGAGGCGCTAACCATTATATACGATGTCAGGAAATTCCACCAGCATTTGTATGGTTGGAAGTTCTGTTTGCTGACAGCCATGCTCAATCCTGCCAAGCCTGTACCACCACGGACAGCGCAAAAATTGTAACTTTCTGGTCTAATGTTGTCTAATTATCAGTATGTGTTTTTGTATCGGCCCATTGACCAATATTCGAATGCTCACATGTTGTCCGGTTACTGGTCGGTACCGACACAGCATTTGATTCGTCTGAAGAATCATGTTTTCAAATCGATTCAGACACTGCTCCTGTCTCAGCTTTTCAGGTTGTTTTGAAACACATGCGCCATGGGTGGCGATGTAGTTTGAAATAAATTCACCATCCAGTGGGACTCCCTAGTTTTCGCATCGTCGCGCTTTCCGCATGGGAGGTGTTCTACTATTGTACACAGAGAACGACGATGCACGTGTTGTGATTCCTCAATCAATACAGCAGGAAATCTTGTCTTTGTTACACGAAGGAATGAAATCCTAAACCCAGATTGGAATGTATACCGCAGAGACAGGCTGGACAGTGAAGGGGGAGGCGTGTTTATAGCGATAAGAAGTGCAACAGTATCGAAGGAAATTGACGGAGATCCGAAATGTGAAATAATTTGGGTGAAGGTCACGGTTAAAGCAGGCTCAGACATGGTAATTGGATGTCTCTATAGGCCCCCTGGCTCAGCAGCTGTTGTGGCTGAGCACCTGAAGGATAATTTGGAAAATATTTCGAGTAGATTTCCTCACCATGTTATAGTTCTGGGTGGAGATTTTAATTTGCCGGATGTAGACTGGGAGAATCAAACGTTCATAACGGGTGGCAGGGCAAAGAATCCAGTGAAATTTCTTTTTAAGTGCTTTATCTGAAAACTACCTTGAGCAGTTAAACAGAGAACCGACTCGTGGCGATAACATATTAGACATCCTGGTGACAAACAGACCCGAACTATTTGAAACAGTGAACGCAGAACAGGGAATCAGAGATCATAAAGCGGTTACTGCATCGATGATTTCAGCAGTAAATAGAGATATTAAGAAAGGTAGGAAGATTTTTCTGTTTAGCAAAAGTGACAAAAAGCAGATTACAGAGTACCTGATGGCTCAACACAAAAGTTTTGTCTCAATTACAGATAGTGTTGAGGATCAGTGGACAAAGTTCAAATCATCGTACAATATGCGTTAGATGAGTATGTGCCAAGAAAGATCGTAAGAGATTGAAAAGAGCCACCGTGTACAACAACCGAGTTAGAAAACTGCTGCGGAAGCAAAGGGAACTCCACAGCAAACATAAACATAGCCAAAGCCTTGCAGACAAACAAAAATTACGCGAAGCGAAATGTAGTGTGAGGAGGGCTATGCGAGAGGCGTTCAGTGAATTCGAAAGTAAAGTTCTATGTACTGACTTGCCAGAAAATACTAAGAAATTTTGGTCTGATGTCAAAGCGGTAGGTGGATCAAAACAAAATGTCCTGACACTCTGTGACCAAAATGGTACTGAAACAGAGGATGACAGACTAAAGGCCGAAATACTAAATGTCTTTTTCCAAACCTGTTTCACAGAGGAAGACTGCACTGTAGTTCCTTCTCTAGATTGTCACACAGATGACAAAATGGTTGATATCGAAATAGACGACAGAGGGATAGCGAAACAATTAAAATCGCTCAAAAGAGGAAAGGCCGCTGGACCTGATGAGATACCAGTTCGATTTTACACAGAGTACGCGAAGGAACTTGCCCCCCTTCTTGCAGCGGTGTACCGTAGGTCTCTAGAAGATCTTAGCGTTCCAAAGGATTAGAAAAGGGCACAGGTCATCCCCGTTTTCAAGAAGGGACGTCGAACAGATGTGCAGAACTATAGACCTATATCACTAACGTCGATCAGTTGTAGAATTTTGGAACGCGTATCATGTTCGAGTATAATGACTTTTCTGGAGACTACAAATCTACTCTGTAGGAATCAGCATGGGTTTCGAAAAAGACGGTCGTGTGAAACCCAGCACGCGCTATTCGTCCACGAGACTCAGAGGGCCATAGACACGGGTTCCCAGGTAGATGCCGTGTTTCTTGACTTCCGCAAGGCTTTCGATACAGTTCCCCACAGTCGTTTAATGAACAAAGTAAGAGCATATGGACTATCAGACCAATTGTGTGATTGAATTGAAGAGTTCCTAGATAACAGAACGCAGCATGTCATTCTCAGTGGAGAGAAGTCTTCCTAAGTAAGAGTGATTTCAGGTGTGCCTCAGGGGAGTGTCGTAGGACCGTTGCATATATAAATGACCTTGTGGATGACATCGGAAGTTCACTGAGGCTTTTTGCGGATGATGCTGTGGTATATCGAGAGGTTGTAACAATGGAAAATTGTACTGAAATGCAGGAGTATCTGCAGCTAATTGACGCATGGTGCAGGGAATGAGAGTTGAATCTCAATGTAGACAAGTGTAATGTGCTGCGAATACACAGAAAGATAGATACTCTATCATTTAGCTACAAAATAGCAGGTCAGCAACTGGAAGCAGTTAATTCCATAAATTATCTGGGAGTACGGATTAGGAGTGATTTAAAATGGAATGATCGTGTAAAGTTGATCGTTAGTAAAGTAGATGCCAGACTGAGATTCATTGGAAGAATCCGAAGGAAATGCAATCCGAAAACAAAGGAAGTAGGTTACAGTACGCTTGTTCGCCCACTGCTTGAATAGTGCTCAGCAGTGTGGGATCCGTACCAGATAGGTTTGATAGAAGAGATAGAGAAGATCCAACGGAGAGCAGCGTGCTTCGTTACAGGATCATTTAGTAATCGCGAAAGCGTTACGGAGTTGATAGATAACCTCCAGTGGAAGACTCTGCGGGAGAGACGCTCAGTAGCTCGGTACGGGCTTTTGTTGAAGTTTCGAGAACATACCTTCACCGAAGAGTCAAGCAGTATATTGCTCCCTCCTACGTATATCTCGCGAAGAGACCATGAGGATAAAATCCGAGAGATTAGAGCCCACACAGAAGCCTGCCGACAATCCTTCTTTCCACGAACAATACGAGACTGGAATAGAAGGGAGAACCGATAGAGGTACTCAAGGTACCCTTCGCCACACACCATCAGGTGGCTTGCGGAGTATGGATGTAGATGTAGATGTAGAAGGTCATTGGGATGTAGTTAGCGCATAACAACTAGCCCGCCATCGTTGTACTTGGCAGGGAATGGACTCTGAAATTGAACAAATGACATCTTGTTTCAAAGTTTGAGCGGAAAATCGGTCAGCTCCGCCTGAAAGCTTTTTCAAGTGGGAGCGTATTCACATTGATTTCACGGGTCTGTTCCGACATACTCGGCGGTTGGTAGTGGTAGATGCTTGCTGTAAGTTTCTTATGTTTTGTCATCCGTTTTCTACCTTAAAGGTCCCCCAATTCACATCAGCCGATTTCCAACATTTTTGTGCCACCAGTAGCAGACACCATGTGACCACTGCTCCTTTTCAACCACAGTCTAATGGCGAAGCTGAACGGTTCGTTCGAACGTTCAAAAGTCACATGGAGAAATTCAATTCCTCCCACGCATGAGAGCAGACATTGAAGATTTTTCTGATCTCTTAACACTTCTTGCCGCGTGACGGGTAGTTGCAGGGACCGATGACCAAGCAATTTGGTCCCTTTCCCCCTTCTTAAACCAACCAACCTACGGGTAGCTGCCGGCAGAATTGTTACACGGTCTTAGGCACCGAACGCTATTGCACCTTCTGTGGAAGTTGCAGAAACTGTTTGATCCGCAAGGTCAGAAAAAAAAATGGTTCAAATGGCTCTGAGCACTATGGGACTTAACATCTGAGATCATCAGTCCCCTAGAACTTAGAACTACTTAAACCTAACTAACCTAAGGACATCACACACATCCATGCCCGAGGTAGAATTAGAACCTGCGACCGTAGCGGTCGCGCGGTTCCAGACTGTAGTGCCTAGAACCTCTCGGCCACTTCGGCCGGCGGTCAGAAAAAGTTTGAGCCGTAGGATGCTGTCTTTCACAGAGTTTTGGGAAGAAACAGCTTTCGGTGCATGCACTCGTTACCAAAGCAGTCGGACGTTTTCTTATGGTTTCGAAGGCTCTGCAGGGTTATTGAGGTGATTCTGCCGCAGAATGTTTGTCCACAGCCCCAGCACATTGTTGGAGTTCTCACCTGCAGTCGGAGCCATCTCTCCGCCGGTGACGGCCGGCACCTTCCACTGTGGTACCCACGGTGATCGACACGCCGCCGGCGCCGTTGACGTGACTGGCGCTGGCATCCTGAACCCATGTCCATCGACGTGCTGGCCCCGGAAGGTCGCCACACAGTTGCAGACAACCCCTCGCGTCCAGCCCACCGCAGCGTCTGCGTCTCTGGATGCAGGCGTGCAACCTGTGACTAGTTTTTCGTCCAGTGTTTCGGGTCACCTGTGAGACGGATGCCAGGGCGCAGGCAGGGAGACGCCATTGGCCATAGTTCAACCTCGATGCCTCCTCATCTACATCTGAAATCAGTCCTCTCCCCACCCCCCTTCCCCCTCCCTCTCTTCAACTGCGTCTGCCTTACACGACGATGGTGTGGAGGTTTGGAGAGAAGGAATGAAGTATCGTCCAAAGATAGCGGTGCCACGGGAAAGTCGGCAAGGCGCATCGATACCACACATATTAGCAATATCTCGCTGCAATCCGCAAAGACGAATGGGACGCCCCTGAAGACACATCTTCTCTCAGCACTGCTGCGTCATAGCACCAACGACTGTATACAGGGTGGTCCATTGATCGTGACCGAGCCAAATATATAACGAAATAAGCGTCAAACGAAAAAACTACAAAGAACGAAACTCGTCTAGCTTGAAGGGGGAAACCAGGTGGCACTATGGTTGGCCCGCTAGATGGCGCTGCCGTAGCTCAAACGGATATCAACGGCGTTTTTTTTTTTTTTTTAAATAGGAACCATCATTTTTATTACATATTCGTGTACTACGTAAAGAAATATGAATGTTTTAGTTGGACCACTTTCTTCTCTTTGTAATAGATGGTGCTGTAATAGTCACAAACATATGGTTCACAATGTTAGACGAACAATTGGTAACATGTAGGTTTTTTAAATTAAAATACAGAACGTAGGTACATTTGAACTTTTTATTTCGGTTGTTCCAATGTGATACACGTACCTTTGTGAACTTATCATTTCTGAGAACTCATGCTGTTACAGCGTGATTACCTGTAAATGCCACATTAATGCAATAAATGCTCAAAATGATGTCCGTCAACCTCAATGCATTTGGCAGTACGTGTAACGACATTCCTCTCAACAGCCAGTAGTTCGCCTTCCGTAATGTTCGCACATGCATTGACAATGAGCTGACGCATGTTGTCAGGCGTTGTCGGTGGATCACGATAGCAAATATCCTTCTCTTTACCCACAGAAAGAAATCCGGGGACGTCAGAACCGGTGAACGTGCGGGCCACGGTATGGTGCTTCGACGACCAATCCACCTGTCATGAAATATGCCATTCAATACCGCTTCAATCGCACGCGAGCTATGTGCCGGACATCCATCATGTTGGAAGTACATCGTCATTCTGTCATGCAGTCAAACATCTTGTTGTAACATCGGTAGAACATTACGCAGGAAATCAGCATACATTGCACCATTTAGATTGCCATCGATTAAATGGGGGCCAATTATCCTTCCTCCCATAATGCCGCACCATACATTAACCCGCCAAGGTCGTTGACGTTCCACTTGTGGCAGACATCATGGATTTTCCATTGCCCAATAATGCATATTATGCCGGTTTACGTTACCGCTGTTGTTGAATGAGGCTTCGTCGCCAAAAAGAACGCGTGCAAAAAATCTGTCATCGTCCCGTAATTTCTCTTGTGCCCAGTGCCAGAATTGTACACGACGTTCAAAGTCGTCGCCATGCAATTCCTGGTGCATAGAAATATGGTACGGGTGCAATCTATGTTGATGTAGCATTGTCAACGCCGACGTTTTTGAGATTCCCGATTCTCGCGCAATTTGTCTGCTACTGATGTGCAGATTAGCCGCGACAACAGCTAAAACACGTACTTGGGCATAATCATTTATTGCAGGTCGTGGTTGACGTTTCACATGTGGCTGAACACTTCCTGTTTCCTTAAATAACGTAACTATCCGGCGAACGGTCCGGACACTTGGATGATGTCTTCCAGGATACCGAGCAGCATACATAGCACACTCCCATTGGGCATTTTGATCACAATAGCCATACATCAACACTATATCGACCTTTTCCGCAATTGGCAAACTGTCCATTTTAACACGGGTAATGCATCACGAAGTAAATACCGTCCTCACTGGCGGAATGTTACGTGATACTACGTTCTTATACGTTTGTGACTATTACAGCGCCATCTACCACAGAGCGAAAAAAGTGGTCCAACTAAAACATTCATATTTCTTTACGTACTACAACTACACGAATATGTAATAAAAAATGGGGGTTCCTATTTAAAAAACGCAGCTGATATCCGTTTGACCTATGGCTGCCCCATCTAGCGGGCCAACTATAGCGCCATCTGGTTTGCCCCTTCAAGCTAGACAAGTTTCGTTCTTTTTAGGTTTTTCGTTTGATACTTATTTCGTGAGATATGTGGCCCGGTCACTATCAGTGGACCACCCTGTAGAGCCGAATATGGAGGTGCTCTACCCCAGTTTCTCAGCACTCATGAAGCAGTCAGCATCATCTAGTTAAGACACCAGAGCCATTCAAGTCTCAGCAGAAAATATACTTTTGTAGATCTTGAGCTTGTGCTTCAAGACAAAAGTTTGCAATAATGTGTAGCAACTGACGCAGTCTTGTGGCAATGAATTTTGTAATGTTAAGTACATCTTTTTATCATTCTTGAAACAAAGTAAACCAATGTTTCATACGTTATACTTCCAGTCAGCCACCACCCAGAGCGATCAAAGAACCCAGAGTTATGACCAGACGATTGTAGTTTCGTCAGGTCATAACACGCCATAAGACTGCATGTGGACTAGATACACATAGCGAGGTAAACAGGCCGTGGCCTTCTCTAAGAAATCATCATTCCTGTCTAATAAGGCTTCTACAACAGACAGCAATACTCTAAAAGAGGACTGACAGGCACAATGTAGACAGTCTCTTTTAGAAGATTTGCTGCATCTTCTAAGTTTTCTGGCAATAAATTTCTTTCCTATGCTCCCGCTTTCACACGTCCTAAACATAATTGTAAAGGTTAGTAGCATAACTTCGTCCGGTTTGTGTGTATGTACAGATGTTACGTAGAACACGAAACAGACTATGCAACACATAATTACCTCAAACTTAAACGAGGGTAGTTCCTGTACAGAGCAGTATTGGTGTGAGGATAATCCCTCCGCCACACACCGTCAGGTGGCTTGCGGAGTATGGATGTAGATGTAGATGTAGATGTATTGGAATGGAAGTCTGTGTTACGTACGTGATCCTATTTGCTATCTTTCAGCCAGTGTCAGGCAGTGGATATTGAAAGCTGTCTATATGGCGACTATGTGGATATCCTAGCAGGGTTAGTTAACTGAAATAAGTCTGCTATTATGTTGGGAGGAACCAAGCAAGTTGTTGCTGTCACATTCTGTTAATGAGTCAATACAAGGGTCGACAGATGTTTGAGCAACAATAATTAATACAGAATAAAGGAATATATCCCATGGCGTATAGGTTGATAGGAAGCCATCTGTTATTTAGATTTGCACCACGGAATTATCATAGAATCAATTACCTTCACATGTAAGTATTGCTGACGTCCTTGGTTAATCTGTATTCAAATGACATGGAAACTGTTAACTACCTAAATGATATCAAGAAGAATATGATTACCATACATTTATTTCACAAAGATCTATACACATGGGAAAAGCTAAACATAGAAAACGTCTTTGTTCAAAATAACTAGAAATACATGAAGTAATGCATATATGGTGGTTCCGCAAGGTACTGCAAAAGACAATATAAAAGAGGCGTTACTTCCAGAGAGTGTGACAGAATAGAGTTTAAATGATGTGGCAGAAATAAATACGTTACCCATGGTATTAAGGAGAGGTTAGAAACGTACCAAAATCAAAACGTACGACAGGCGAGTTTAACGAGCAGGTAGGTAGAAACTCAAGAGCCACTGTAACAAACGTTGCTCACCAAAATGTAAAAGAATTGAAATGAAAAGTTAATAATCACGAGTACGGCTGTGAAACGGCTGTAAACTGGGTGCAAATTTCCTAACCTTCGCATGATGCCGATCTCAATTACATCCTAACACTGCAGCGTGAATACTCACCATTCTGGATGCCCATTGGATGAGAATAGGAAACAGCACAAAAAAAAATGAAATACACACTGTTTCAGCTAGGGTTCCTAGGCTTGCCACCCCCATTATATAAGTTACATATATTCCCCTTAAGGTTTCATTCATATCACCACATATTTCAAAGATTAGTCTGTCATCACTGGAAGAATTACCAGAAAAACTCATCTCACATACTTTGACCACACTGACAGAAAATCTCGCAGAAATTGCAGAGCCTTCCTGGTCAAACTCAAAAGTAGAATAATGGTCTTATTCAGAGCAGAAAATTTTAAGTGCATCTAGCAACGAGTTCATTTCACTCTTACCTTTTTCAGACCAAGTAAACGTCCCATACACAAAACTTATACGAACAAAGGACTATGCAAAAATCAACCCCTGTTCCTGTTCCACTTATGATTACATATGTTTAAGTTCATACAAATAAAATAACCATTTACAGAATTGCTTGACGAACTGAAAGACCAGAATCGCAATAAACTCATGTACGTGGCCAATACAGTACCGTTCCTGGAAGATTTCACTCAATGGAAACCCAAAAACGAAAACTGCGTCATGCTCATACCACACTGTATACAGGCATTTGCGGGCAGCCACACAAAATGAAAAAGCTATATAGAACGCAAAAAGTATAAGAAAAATATTTACAATCACCATGGCCTTGTTACTCGCACGTATCTCCTCATTTTCCATTACCAAGAAATACAAAATGAAATGCATCAAGGACTGCACAGGCCGCGCGTGGTAACCGTGTGGACTAAGGCGCCTTGCCACGGTTCGCGAGGCTCACCCCGTCGGAGGTTCGGGTCCTCCCTTGGGCATGTGTGTGTGTTGTCCTTAGTGTAAGTTAGATTAAGTAGTGTGTAAGCCTAGGGACCGATGACCTCAGCAGTTTGGTCCCATAGAACTTACCACAAAATTTCCAAATTTTCAAGGACTGCACACTGTGCACGTAACCTTTTCCAATACAGAAGGCAATTACTTTTTCCGCATACTTGGCACAGAATTTTTAATTTATTCATTTCCAACTGGGTTCCAAACTCAGGAATCGGAAAAAAATGAAGTAAATCATTAAGTCTCCTACTGTAAAATTCTCGTCGTGCAACTGACGATCTCTCCAACGAATTAAAACTCAATTTGCATACCTACACTACAAGCATAATTAGATACTTCCTCGCGTTCACCCCGTAACAAAAAAAAAACATTTTTTAATCTTTAGAAAGTACATGACCTACTTCGACATTTTATTTATTGTTGGCACAGTATTCGAAAAATTACGCTCAATGCTTTCAACAGACAGACCCACAGCAGATGTCAATTTAACTATTTTTCCTAAACCTTTTATCATCACTTTCTGACCTCTCACCAAATATGTCTCATGAACATTCGCTTCAGAAGCCAGTGCTTGGTCCAAACTTCGGACAGGTAACCCATAATCTACCACACGTTCTGACAAGTAATTCGAATTTTCAGAATCTATAATTACATTCGTTTCACTTAATATCTTCCTGGCCCTCTTCTAATGTAAGGGCGATGAAATAGTTCCCGTTTGAGGGCGTTGCAGCGAAGTACATGCAATGTATCACCATTCCGATGCGGTTATATAAGCACCGTCATGTAAGAAAGGGGTTAGTGTAGCATTCATGTGTTTCTGTTATATGTGCAATAAATGCGGAAATGTGAGCTGTAGCGATGTTATTACCTAATGCGTCCAAACAGCACCAACGTGCTGTTATTCTTTTCTTGACTGCCGGAGGACAAGTAGCCGTAGACATCCATCGGGGAATGAAGAATATCTATGGGGCCGCCCGTCTACAAAAAAACACCGTTGCGAAATGGTGCGCAACTTCTATGCTGGTCGCGATAAGGGGTGCTGCTGCTTCATTGTAACGCACATCCCCATATCGCAAATTCTGTAGCGGAGAAGCTACGTCAACTCAAGTGGGAGAGACTCTAGTATCCACCCTATAGACCTGATCTCTCCCCTTGCCTTATCAAGCCTTCGGTGCCTTAAAAACAGCCTTGAAGGGTCGACGATTCCCGTCAGACGAGGATGTGTAGCATCCAATTGCGGACTTCACGCAGCAGGACACGGTGCTTCAGCCAACGGCTGTCTCCAACCTGGTGCGCCAGTTAAATTATTGCCTCAGTGCACCCGGCGATTTTGCCGGATTGGCATACCGATTCCGAACTGTACGGCCTTCGAACTAAAACGTTTTCATCGCCGCTACGGTCGCAGGTTCGAATCCTGCCTCGGGCATGGATGTGTGTGATGTCCTTAGGTTAGTTAGGTTTAAGTAGTTCTAGGGGACTGATGACCTCAGATGTTAAGTCCCATAGAGCTCAGAGTCATTTGAACCATTTGAACGTTTTCATCGCACCTTATACTTTTAAATTCAGTAATGCTGTCTGGCCACTCATTTTCCGTACTCTTCTCCAAGTACATTAACGTGTTCTGACTCTGATCTCCTCCCAGGACTTGTGCACTATGTACTGTGAGGTCTGTAGGTGGGGCCACATGTTCGGCCTGAACAGCAGGGACCGAATCTGTTACCTCAGTCTGTTTCTTATCTCGAGCTTGTGGCTCCGGTACGACTTCTAAATTATGCAACACTGGTTCCTCGCGTTTCGTTAACCTCTCGTTTACATTTTTCATTTCCCCTATAAAATTCTCACTCTGTATTTTCATTGCCTCGTTCACACTATCATCATTTCCTTTCCCGATCTCTCTCATTTTTGAGGTTTGTTCATCAATTTTTCTGCTTAAATTTTCATACTGTGCTTCTTTAAACTTTAGCAAGGAGATAAATTCGACTGTCGGTCTCCGCAATATGTGCCGTACCATCACTGTTTTTATCAGCCACCACTAATGCCGTCAGACTTTCGACTAATTTATCTACTTTGCCTTTCAAAGTTAAATTGTTCTCCTCGGTCCTTAATCTTAAGGATTTCAATTTATCTTCCACAGCCTGTATGGCAGAACTGTGGGCCGTAACCTCTACCTGATCTTTTGCCTGTTGCGTTTATACCTCTTCGACACCTTGCTGCGGTGTTTACACATGCTCTTTAACCTCTTCTCGTAATTTAATCTGTTCTTCCTCTACGTTTTCAATCCTTTTCTCGGGGCTTGTAATTTTTGCGTCTTTTTCAGGTCGAAAGTTTTTAAATGAAGGTTTGGAACCGCTCGTCTAAACTAAAGCTTTATAAGTTTTGTTAATAATTTTCTCCCCCCATTTCGCGACGTCCCTTCGCGCACGTTTCTTGCAGTTTACTAAGCTCGTTTAGCTTTTCGTCCTGACGTTTACTTTGTTCATCCGTTTTCAGACTTAATTTTCAGTTCGTTTGCTTCGTTCGTCCATTTGTTTACTTAAATCTTGGCTTTGTATATTCCCTTTCTTGCTTAAATCTTTCCTCACTTCTTCGATATGAGACATTATGTTCTTAAGATACTCCGTGAACGGCTTCTGACCTATAAGTCCATTACACTGCCTTCCGTTTTCACGCATTTGTGGATTAGTGGAGATTGAGTGTTTGAAGCCTCTAGCATATAAGCTGTATCCATCGTTGCAGAGTTGCTGGGTTTTTCTACTTCACCATTAACAGTCCCAGCATCTTTCCCGCCGGTCAAGAAAACGGTTGTCCGTGCGCAATTTACCTCCTCGGACCTGAGGTGTACATTTCCTAATGCTTTTACATCATATTCCCATGCATCTCGTGCTTCTAAGTATGCCTTTCCTCCTACAGATCACAAATCACTCGCCTCGAACTACTCTTAGATCGATTGCGTGGCATCATTTAGGACAGACTTCCAAGAGTCATGCAAACGTACGAAGATAACACTCACAAAAGAATTAGTGACACACACTCTCGATTTCCTTACAGTTCCCGCACAAAAACTCAAAATAAACACAAAATTTTAAGAAAAAAAAATTACAACATATACAAATATTATCAGAGGAATTCAACAAAGTACCAACCAACACAATATCAAACAACACTGAGAGAACATGAAAATCTTTTGAAGCTGAAAAAATGAAAATCATTAGAATCTTAACCTAAATAACACGTAATGCTCGTGGTGCAGCTTGGCTACATATCAGAAGATTCGCACCAGTTCGTTAATCCTGTGACAGGATGTAGAGGACTTTATCCCAGTAGGGTGAGCTAAATGGAAGAAGTCAGCTACTATGTTAGGAGGAACCAAGCAAGCCGTTGCTGTTACATTCCACTAATGAGTCAAGACAAAGATTGCCAGCCAGATGCTTGAGCTTTAATGGTTAATACAAACAAAGGAATATATGCTATGGCCTGAAGACCGATCAGAAGCTACCTGTTACTTAAAAGATTCGTACCACGGAATTGTCGCAAAAAAAAAAAAAACAATATCACTCACGAATAACTATGGCTGATGGTCATGGTTAATCCATATTCCAATGACATGGAATCTATTAACTGCCTAAATGATATGAAGAAGAATTCGATTACCACATGTTCATTTTACAAAGAAAACCTAAACATGGTAAATGTCTACGTGTAAAATAATTAGAAATACTTCAAGTATTAAACTATCTTAGTTACAAGTAATGAACGTACGGTGTGTCTGCAAGGTACTGGGGAACACAGTGTGAAAGAGGCGTTAGTTCCAGAGATGGCGACTGAATAGACTTTCAAGGATATTGCGGAAATAACACCGTTATCCATCGTATTAACTCATCAGCGCCCAATTTATTTCTAGTTCACACGTATTCTGTATTTCTTGAAAGCCATGTTATGGAAATATGAAGAAATTTTCTTCACTTGTGGGCTAAGTGTCAAATTTTTGGAAGTCCACATTTGAGGACGCTAGGCGCTTAGCGTTGTTTTGTCATTACAGCTGTTTACTAGGAAAAATGACAAGGTATAAAGAAATTGGTAACAATAAACTCAAAATAAAACTTCAGTACTATTGTTTATTTTACATTATGTTACATTTGCAAAAGTTTTAACCTAAAAATTCTCCAAAACTGAAATTCCGTTAAGGCATTATTTGATATTTGGAAAAGCTTTCCATACAGAGCGTAACATTAACTTCCCACAATATGTTCTCGACTTTCCTTTGCAGTTCTCATACTGGCATCGTCTTCGCTTTTCACACTTCTGGATGACGTGCAGTGTCTGGTCATACTGTATATCTGGTTCATTACTCCTGGGAGGTCAGATGAGTTTTGTTGATCTTCCCCTAGCTGATCTGATTTCAAGACCTTTCTTCTGGTATGTTCCCGCAATCTGTCATCTGAATTCCTTCCAAATGGATGCTAATGGGTTAAGTAGGAGTTAGACATGCACCAGAATTAATATGAGCACCTGGCAAGTTAACGAGCAAGTCAATGTAACACTAGATTGACTCTAACAGAAGGCGCACAACGGGACGTGGAACAACTGAAATGAAAAGTAAAAAATAAGGACTACGACTGTGAAACGACTCTAAATTGCCCGCAAGTTTCTTAAACTTCACACGACGCCGAGCTCAATCAAACCCTAACACTTCAGTGTGAATACTCACCATTCTGGGTGCCGCCTCGGATCTCGCACAAAGCCAACTTCTCTCCACCGATCTCCGACACCGAATGTTCTCTCCAACGCTCTCCGGTACAGAATATTCTCTCCATCGCTCAGTGGAAACGAATGTTCTTCCTATTTTCGTTTCTGTAACTCTGCAATTCCTCCAAAACTTCGCATCAGCCAACCAGGACTCGTGCTTATACGTTCCACCTATCAGAAGAGCGAAAATTTTCGACAGGAGTCCCCTCCTGTCGTCTTATGAAGCACGGAAAAGTCTACAACACATTAGCGGGCAGAGAGCTCTTGTAGCGTTAGCCTATGAGACCTGAGCAAATGCTTGCTTCTCCTCCTAGCATCCCGAATATTTTTCGAAAGCGTCTTAACTCTTCCCACAGTTTTGGTAAATGCCTTTGGCGTCGCTATATCTGCTAAACCCTCAGTATGTTCCTTGGGGGCACACATGGTCATCACTTTCTGAGCTGTCTTTCCGGGGATGGAGCTATCACGTCTGCAAGAAAATGGTTCAAATGGTTCTGAGCACTATGGGACTTAACTTCTAAGGTCATCAGTCCCCTAGAACGTAGAACTACTTAAACCTAACTAACCTAAGGACATCACACACATCCACGCCCGAGGCAGGATTCGAACCTGCGACCGTAGCGGTCGCGCGGTTCCAGACTGCAGCGCCTAGAACCGCTCGGCCACACTGGCCGGCTGTCTGCAAGAGGCTTGTCTCCACTATAATCAGTAAAATGTCTTCCCGAGTGTATTCTGCTGAGAATAGACCACGACGAACCCCTACGGGCCCTGTAACGAGACCGCTCTGGGCAGCACGTCCCCTTAATGCGTTTAGCAAAAGGTTCTGTGTTGTCTGAGGACACTTCCTGCCGGAAAGTGTATGTGACTCACGTGTGATACTCGGCCATCTTAATATTGCCTCACACAAACGAAAAACTCTGATTTCAGTAAGATCTGACTTGTTTCTTCCTTGACCCGTAATGAGGAGTATCAAATTGTCTCTCTAGACTCTATTAAAAGCAGGTAACCGCGTGGTGGCTGTGCAATTGTTATGCTCTGTTCACAATGAAATTACTGGTGGAAACCAGTAGTGACCGACTTTTAATCGGAGCAGGCGGATGTCTGGATTAGAATGCAAGTAGTGAGACACACGCCAGCATCTTCCCATGTGTCCTTTTATTAATTTACCTCTTTGTAATTGGTTGTCAGGTTGGAGTTTCGTATTAGCTGGATTAGGAAGAAAGTGAGAATTGTGGACCCAGATTATCATTTACCAAACGTGCAAACCATAGAGGAAACAATGGCACACTTTCTTCTGAGAGGTCGGTCATTTTCGCAAACATTTAGCAAGTGCCAAGAGCCAATGAGCAGTTTAGAAAACCAAATGGATGTAAGAGGGATTTGATAGATCTCTCGCAGTGTGAATGTGCCGGACTATCTTTCCATTGGAAAGTTAGTTTCACATAGCTCTTCTACAAATGTTATTGTTTATTTCCCTCACAGTCATGAAAGTCATAAAAATTTGAGAAAGTTGTCTTTACAGTGATTCAGCTTCGGCTTTGAAAGTATGGATGAACCCTCAATATATCTGTATCAGTCACGTGAGTAAACATAGCCAAACACAGATAAAAATAAGTTTAAAATGTATATACCTAGTCTAGTTTATTAGACTGCCCAGAAGTGGCTTAATGGTCATTCTTATCACAAAAATAACACATACAAAAAGCACAAAAATACAGACTTCCTTATCATTAATTTTCCCAGGTTATCATTATAAAACAATTGCGGTACCTATCCTAATTCACAGAATACATTACTAATTAACATCGCAAAAAAGGTCACAACAGTATCATAAATACCTACTTACATGTACCGTAAGTGGGAACCATTTATTTTAGACGGGTGTTACTAGTAAAAGTAGAGCACATGAACCACTCAGATGCCATTCATGGCTCACATGTTCCCGCAATTGTACTTCAGTCTGCTATCCCACAATCGTCTATACACTAGGGCATGCTCGAGCTACATCCTGACCTAATTGTCATATTATCCCCCTATTGAACATCAATCTTGAAGTCATGCAGTCACATTCTGTTAATTACAATTGGGTATGCCCAAGCACTACTTTCGTTTACATCTAACTCACCTGTTACGGATATTTGAGGGACAAATGCTATGATTATTATTTACTTGACCTCCTCTGTGCTGCCACAGATGACGTGTTGAAGATCCCATTTGTTCTGGGAATTCATTGCACGCGAGATGCCTAGTTGCTTTCACCACCCTGAGTGAAATGCATAAATGATTTGACCAACCTGCAGTCTTCTAAAACGTACAGTTTTTTTCAGTGACTGTGAAATTTCACCATGAGTGAGAAGTGTGGGCTCTGTCATAGGTTTATGAGTAGTGGGTTACGGTGTGGGACTTTGTTCAAAGTATTTTCATTGGGGAGGAATGCAGTGGAGCAGCCAGTGGGCGTTCTAGCGAGATCCTCTCCTGGGAATGCAGAATTTGTAGTAGAAATAAATTGACAGAGGAGCAGGAGCGTAAGATCTGCCCTTCAGGTGCAGTTACAATACGCAAAGGAGGAACTAGATAGGTTGAGGAGGGTGAAGGGTGCTGGGGATTGGGAGCTAACTGTTGGCAAGAAGGCAGCTAGGAGGAGGAGGTATTCAGATAGTTACACTTTGAGTGTATGCAATAGATTTGACCAACTGTTAGAGTTGAGTGGAGAGGGGCTGTACGTGTAGCGAACATGCAGCAGTTCTCATCAGTTAGGAGGCCAAGATCAGTTGCAAAGTCTAACAGAAAGAAAAATGTTCTGCTGCTAGGTAGTTCACACGGTAGAGGTGTGGGCCAGCAGTTGCAAGAAGTGTTGGGGAGTGAGTATCAGGTCACCAGCATTGTGAATCATAGTGCAGGGTTGGCTCAGGTGACTGATAACATAGGGGAGTTACGTAGGAATTTCACGAAGGACGATCAGGTAGTCATAGTGGGTGGAGCATGGAACAGTCTTGATAAGGACGGGGAATATGATGTAGGTTGTGACCTGGTAAAGATAGATGCTCAAACTGGTGGCATTAATGTGCATTTCGTTCAACTGTTCCAGCGTCATGATCGGCCTTATCTTAATGCGGCTGTTAGGCGCGTTAACATGGTGCTAGAGAAGGCACTGATGGCAGAGGGCATGGGCCACATTTCAGTGGTGCCAGCTGATCGGGTTTCACTAGAATTGGCCTGCACGTCAATAGGTACGGGAAGTGGAAGCTGACGAAGCTAATAGGTGACAGTGTAGTGGGTAGGCTGGGATCACACCTCGAAAAATTCCTGTAGTAGTTGGTGTTAGAGCTGCTCCTTTTCTAGACTTTAGTTAGCTGATACCTGCTTAAAGGAAGTCCCTCTAAGTAAGAACTCACCTTCAGAGGACGCCATGTTTCCAAGTAGAGAAGGAATTGGCATATTTCATCAAAATATAAGAGGTATTAGAGATAAAGTTAATGAACTCCTTATACATGTTCTCTCTGAAATTATTGGTATATCGGAGCACCACTTAAATAATTTGATAATTCCGAGGCTTCCTCTACCAGAGTACAGATTAGCTGGCTGTTTTTCAAGGAGTTCCTTGAAGGGTGGGAGAGTGGCCATGTACGTAAAAATCAGTAATCCATTTGAGTCCATAGACGTATCACTGCACTGCACTGAACAGATATTTGAATGTCGTGCTGGAGCAGTTGAATTGAGTGAAACTAAACTTCCAATTGTTGTTGTTTATATGTCCCCTAACTCTGACTTCAGAGCATTTCTGCTCAAGCTAGAGAGGGTTCTTGATTCACTATATAGGAAATACCAGAAATTAGTTATATGTGGTGACTTCAGTATAAATTTTGTATATGATGGTGCAAGAAAAAGGATATTGGTAGGTCTCCTAAAATCATATGATCTGATGCACACTGCGTTTTTTGCATCTAGGGTGCAGGAGAACAGTAGCACAGCCATTGACAGTACTTTTATTCATTCTTCATTACTAGATGGGCATTCTGTTAGTAAAAAGGGAAATGGCCTTTCAGACCATGATGCACAAATTTTAACACTAAAAGGCTTTTGTACTCAAACAAATGTCACCTATAATTACAAACTATTTAGGAAAGTTAATCCAATAGCGATAGAGAGTTTTTTAAACCTCGTCAAGGAAAAAGAGTGCCGATTAGATAGGTGACATGTACAATGCTTTCCTTAACACATTTCTTATGTTCTTTGAGAGTTGCTTTCCGTTAAAACATTCTAAACGGAGTACTAGCAGTGAAAGGCAGCCCGGGTGACTGACTAGTGGGATAATGATATCATGTAGACCAAAGCGGGAATTATATCCTAATGTTAGTAGTCACGATCAAGCTACAGTAGCCCATTGCAAACAGTACTAGAGGGTGATTAAAATTCTTCTGGGTATTATGGAGCGTCATTGCTACAAACTAACAACAATAATAAACTAAAACCGACGTTTCGGCCGAATTGCAACGGCCTTCCTCTGGGCACCGGCCGCGGAAGCCTACGTTCTTATATCAGTACTAGAGGGTGCTTAAAATGATATTAGTAAGGCAAAGAGTATGTGGTGTGCAAATAGAATAGCTAATTCACAGGATAAAATTAAAACCATATGGTCAGCTTTGAAGGTAATATCTGGTCAGCAGCACAAGGTCGACGATATAGTCAGTTCACAGTAAAAATATTTCTGTTACTGATAAATCAGATATATGTACAGTATTTAATAATCATTTTCTGAGCATTGCTGGTGAATTAAATAAAAATTTAGTTTATACATGGAATCATATAACTCTCTTGGCAAATGCCTTTCCGAGACTGATGTCTGAAATACTCCTCTGTGATACTGACAGGGAGAAGACTGAGTCAATAATTAAATCACTGAAGACTAAGAACTCTCATGGTTATGATTGAGTGCCTTGCAGAATATTAAAGTACCGTGCTGCACATGTTAGCCCTTTATTTAGTCATATTTGTAATTTTTCCTTTAGGAATGGTCAGTTTCCTGAACGATTAAAGTACTCATTAGTAACGCCGCTTTATAACACGGGAGAAAGGGATGATGTAGACAGTTTTAGACTACTTCTATGCCATCAGTGTTTGCTAAAGTTGTAGAAAACGCTGTGTATGTAAAGATAATTGATCATTTTATATCACATAATTTGCTATCAAATGTAAGGTTCGGTTTTAGAAGTCGTTTATCAGCTTAAAATGCTATATTCTCTTTTCTCTGTGAGGTAATGGAATGGGGTAGACAAAAGGTTTCGAATGCTAAGCGTATTTTTTGATTTAACTAAGGTGTTTGATTGTGCTGATCACAAAATATTGCTCCAGAAGTTGGATCATTACGGAATAGGCGGACTAGCTCACAATTGGTTCACCTCTTACTTTAGCAACAGACAGCAAAAGGTCATTATTCACAGTATTGAGAACGGCCGTGATGTGGAGCATTACGGGTTAACTCTAAAATATTTCTGTTTGCTGACGATAGTAGCTTGGTAGTAAAGGATGTTGTGAGCAACACTGGCTCGGTTTCAAATAGTGCAGTTCATAGCATAACTTCATGGCTTGTAGAAAATAAACTAACACAAAATCACAGTAAGACTCATTCTTTACAGTTTCTAACACAATGCAACTAAACCTGACGTTTCAGTTTCACAGAATGGGCAAATGATTAGTGACACTGAACAGTTCAAATTTGTAGGTGTTCAGATAGTAAACTGTCGTGGAAAGCCCATGTTCAGGATCTTGTTCAAAGACTTAGTGCTGCCATTTGTACTATTCGGACGGTATCAGAAGCGAGTGATCGTTCGACACGAAAATTAGTCTACTTTGCTAATTTTCATTCGCTTATGTCGTATGGCATTATATTTTGGGATAACTCTTCCCAATCCAAAAGGATATTTTTGGCTCAGAAACGGGCGGTTCGGGCAACAAGTGGTGCAAGTTCACGAACCTCTTGTCGACCCTTGTTCACAAGGCTGGATATTTTGACATTGGCCTCTCAATATATATATATATATATATATATATATATATATATATATATATATATATATATATATATGTGTGTGTTGTTGTTGTGGTCTTCAGTCTTGAGACTGGTTTGATGCAGCTCTCCATGCTACTCTATCCTGTACAAGCTTTTTCATCTCCCAGTACCTACTGCAACCTACATCCTTCTGAATCTGCTTAGTGTATTCATCTCTTGGTCTCCCTCTACGATTTTTACCCTCCACGCTGCCCTCCAATACTAAATTGGTGATCCCTTGATGCCTCAGAACATGTCCTACCAACCGATCCCTTCTTCTGGTCAAGTTGTGTCACAAACTTCTCTTCTCCCCAATCCTATTCAATACTTCCTCATTAGTTATGTGATCTACCCATCTAATCTTCAGCATTCTTCTGTAGCACCACATTTCGAAAGCTTCTATTCTCTTCTTGTCCAAACTATTTATCGTCCATGTTTCACTTCCATACATGGCTACACTCCATACAAATACTTTCAGAAATGACTTCCTGACACTTAAATCTATACTCGATGTTAACAAATTTCTCTTCTTAAGAAAC
The DNA here is from genome assembly GCF_021461385.2 of Schistocerca piceifrons. Taxonomy (NCBI): domain Eukaryota; kingdom Metazoa; phylum Arthropoda; class Insecta; order Orthoptera; family Acrididae; genus Schistocerca; species Schistocerca piceifrons. Next base: position 176,025,988 of record NC_060149.1, on the reverse strand, counting down.
GCTTTCCTTGCCATTGCCAGTCTACATTTTATATCCTCTCTACTTCGACCATCATCAGTTATTTTGCTCCCCAAATAGCAAAACTCCTTTACTACTTTAAGTGTCTCATTTCCTAATCTAATTCCCTCAGCATCACCCGACTTAATTAGACTACATTCCATTATCCTTGTTTTGCTTTTGTTGATGTTCATCTAATATCCTCCTTTCAAGACACTGTCCATTCCATTCAACTGCTCTTCCAAGTCCTTTGCTGTCTCTGACAGAATTACAATGTCATCGGCGAACCAAAGTTTTTATTTCTTCTCCATGAATTTTAATACCTACTCCGAATTTTTTACCCCTGCCACCTTTACAAATTGAAAGAGAGTATTCCAGTCAACATTGTCAAAAGCTTTCTCTAAGTCTACAAATGCTAGAAACGTAGGTTTGCCTTTCCTTAATCTTTCTTATAAGATAAGTCGTAAGGTCAGTATTGCCTCACGTGTTCCAGTGTTTCTCCGGAATCCAAACTGATCTTCCCCGAGGTTGGCTTCTACTAGTTTTTCCATTCGTCTGTAAAGAATTCGTGTTAGAATTTTGCAGCTGTGACTTATTAAACTGATAGTTCGGTAATTTTCACATCTGTCAACACCTGCTTTCTTTAGGATTGGAATTATTATATTCTTCTTGAAGTCTGAGGGTATTTCGCCTGTTTCATACATCTTGCTCACCAGATGGTAGAGTTTCGTCAGGACTGGCTCTCCCAAGGCCGTCAGTAGTTCCAATGGAATGTTGTCTACTCCGGGGGCCTTGTTTCGACTCAGGTCTTTCAGTGCTCTGTCAAACTCTTCACGCAGTATCATATCTCCCATTTCATCTTCATCTACATCCTCTTCCATTTCCATAATATTGTCCTCAAGTACATCGCCCTTGTATAGACCCTCTATATACTCCTTCCACCTTTCTGCTTTCCCTTCTTTGCTTAGAACTGGGTTTCCATCTGAGCTCTTGATATTCATACAAGTCGTTCTCTTATCTCCAAAGGTCTCTTTAATTTTCCTGTAGGCAGTATCTATCTTACCCCTAGTGAGATAGGCCTCTACATCCTTACATTTGTCCTCTAGCCATCCCTGCTTAGTCATTTTGCACTTCCTGTCGATCTCATTTTTGAGACATTTGTATTCCTTTTTGCCCGCTTCACTTACTGCGTTTTTATATTTTCTCGTTTCATCAATTAAATTCAATATTTCTTCTGTTACCCAAGGATTTCTACTAGCCCTCGTCTTTTTACCTACTTGATCCTCTGCTGCCTTCGCAACTTCATCCCTCAAAGCTACCCATTCTTCTTCTACTGTATTTCTTTCCCCATTCCTGTCAATTGTTCCCTTATGCTCTCCCTGAAACTCTGTACAACCTCTGGTTCTTTCAGTTTATTCAGGTCCCATCTCCTTAAATTCCCACCTTTTTGAAGTTTCTTCAGTTTTAATCTACAGGTCATAACCAATAGATTGTGGTCAGAGTCCACATCTGCCCCTGAAAATGTCTTACAATTTAAAACCTGGTTCCTAAATCTCTGTCTTACCATTACATAATCTATCTGATACCTTTTAGTATCTCCAGGATTCTTGTTCCTCCTGCCACCGAACTTCACTAATTCCCACTATATCTAACTTCAACCTATCCATTTCCCTTTTTAAATTTTCTAACCTACCTGCCCGATTAACGGATCTGACATTCCACGCTCCGATATATATATATTCTTTGCTGTCATTTCTTGTTAAGAATATTAGCTTATTCCCTAGAATAAGCAGCTTTCACTCAGTTAATACTCGGCAGAAATCAATCCTGCATTTGGAGCGGACTTCCTTAACTCTTGTGCAGAGAGGTGTGCAGTATACTGCTGCATCAATTTTCAATAAGCTACGGCTAGAATTTAATATCTTAGCAGTAATCCACGCGCTTTCAAATCTAAGGTGAAAAGTTTCTTCATGCGTCATTCCTTCTACTCTGTCGAGGATTTCCTGGAAAAATTAAGCTGATTCTTGTTGTAATGTTGAGTGCGTTTACTTAAATGTATGTCTTGACATTTTTCGGGTTCATACACATTTTATTTTTATCTGTTATTACTTTTACGTTGTAATTTCATGTACTGACACGTTCCATGACCTTGGAGATTTGCTTTGTCAATTGAGTCCTACAGAACTTGACGTGTAAATAAGTAAATAAATAAATGTCCCTTGTGCAGACAGCAGCACTGAGGTCGTAGATCCGTTGTCTTGAGTGTGTAATAAACTGACAGAGAGAAATAATTCTTACCTAATTAAATGGCTCTGAGCACTATGCGACTTAACTTCTGAGGTCATCAGTCGCCTAGAACTTAGAACTAATTAAATCTAACTAACCTAAGGACATCACACACATCCATGCCCGAGGCAAGATACGAACCTGCGACCGTAGCGGTCGCTCGGCTCCGGACTGTAGCGCCTAGAACCGCACGGCCACTCCGGCCGGCATTACCTAATTAAGAAGCTCATTTCCTTTTCATGGATGTTAGTCGTATTTATTTTATCAGAACACAAGAAACTGCAAGTTACGAAGATTATTCACTGCTTTTAACAAGTCACAAATTTTTTAACATACTTACAGACCTTATCTTGAGACACAATTAATTGATTGCATGTTGTGTATTCTTCAACTTATCTCATTAACATTTATAAGTAAAATAGAGACATAACCACTCGCACAGAGCAACACCTCTGTCCCCTATGACTCCCCGTGAGCCGTGCGCGGCTCATGCTCCCGCCATCATGTATTTCACACCCTGTTTTTTTACGTACTTCCACCTTACTACGTTAATTTAAATTACTGGTGTCACTGAGTTGCTGCTTTGCCTGACCGTGAGTGGCCCTAGCAGCGCGTGTCAATATATCCCTGCCCATGGTATCTTTGCTCTACTGCTATTACTTCCGGTCGTTGTCTGTCTTAAGCGAGTTCGCGTCGTGAGTGCGGGTCTGCCAGTCAGTTGGAACGCGTCTGGAGCGCAGTCCGGACCTGCCAGTTGGGGAGTTGCAATGCAGCACTAGTGCAGTCAGGTTGGAGCAGCAGTAATGTCAGCATGGACATGGCTCGCCCGACCATTGTCACCACGCATCGCTTGAGCCGGGCCACGGTCTTGGTGGATCGTCGGTCGGTCGTCCTACCGTACGATGCGTTTTGGCTCACCGATCGTTCATGAGTCGGCTGTGTGTGTGTGCATCGACTCCCGATTTGTCTTCGTGAGTGCTTAGTTACTGCTGGAAATCGTTCAAGTCTTCGTGCAAGTGTTTGTCAGGTTGTATGTGTAATTGGCGTTATGCCCACTGACGACTATTTTAGATGTTGTCGGTATTCTGAGGGCAGTCGGTCGGTTGCTGCGGACCAAGGAAGTTATCTCCGCGCGGTGCAGTCGGCTGGGTCCGCTCGCGGTCGCTGTGCAGTGTCAGAGGGTGTGTGGAGCTGTCCTATCGCTACGAGCTTCGTGGTTCACCGACCCAGGACGCCAAAGTTGAGTAGTGGTTTCAACAACACAAGCCACGTCCATTCATGTTGTGTGGTTCGGTTCGGTGGTTCGCTGTTTGGGAGGCTTTCCTGTCAGCAACACCGAGTGTTTGTATTGCTGAAATTTAGTCGCCATGCGGTGTAATTAACTATATTGGTTGACTACAATTCAAGTGCACCAGTGGAATTTTCTGCCTTGTGGCCGTTAGTGTTCCGGTTTCCTGCCCTGGCCACTAACATAATTTCAGGCAGTGTCCGTTCCTTACCTTTCGTCGCTGTCCAACATGGTGTGTAGTTTTGACAGCTAAATATATATACTGTTGAGTGGTACTTAAGATAGGTAAATAAATTAGTGAAAGTAATGTGAAGTGAAGTAGAAATTAGAAAATAAATGGAAAACTTAGTTTAGTTTAGAAAAATTACACACTGGCAAACAGCGGACGCTGTCGATTCAGCCGTCAGGTCATCGCCCGATCGGCTCACGTGTTTCTCAATTGTCACATGTGATCACAGGCCCTCGCCTACATTCCAAGAGCCACTGACCGACGTTAAGAAGATTCTTCGAGAAGCTTTTCAACGTGACAGAAGAGGCAATGACCGGCTCACGTGTTTCTCAGTTGTCACATGTGATCAAAGGCCCTTGCCTACATTCCAAGCGCCAATGACCGACGTTAAGAAGATTCTTCGAGAAGATTTCAGCGTGACAGAAGAGGTAATGACCGTGAAGTCGTATTTATTTTATCAGAACAGTGGGCCCGACAAGGGTAGCAGTAGTTTTCAGTTCAGTTTCGGAGCTGAAGACCGTAATGCAGGAAGAGACTACATCGTACACAGAAGCACCAAGTCCGCCGCTGTATTGGAATAGCAAGCAGCAGCCTCTGCGCCAGAAGACAGAAGTTAAAAGGTATTTGAAGTCTGATTTTTACGTACCCGTGTGACTCGTGAAGACGGGAAGGAGACGGCCTCACATCAGCAGTCACCTGTGAGCTGGGATGAAGATCTGACAGCCGAAGACTGGCAAGCGGGAGTCCGTTGTTCAAGTCTGGGACACTGGCCATCCCCCGCCGCGCCGCTCCGCTGGCCGACGCACAACACACGCGGCCGCTTAGAGAAGACAAACACTGGGACGCCACATCCAAGGTATCGCCATCCGATTCACGACTTCGATCTCAATAATTAAATGGGCCACAGCACGATGCGCGTCTCCAGTCAACTGGGCGAGACGGCGACTCGAGATACACACCGCCACGCGTAATCAGACGCCGCCGCTGCCACAGCAGAAGGCTTCGCAAACGACACAACTGCCGCTCTCCGAGCCAGAACATCCAGTAAGGAAACAGTTGTACAAAACTTTTTATAAAAGTTATCTTGTGTAAAAATGCTGTTTCATGCTACCTCATACCCGAGCCAAGGAAGAACCCACCCTGCCCACATGTTGTTAAGAGAGAAAAATTAATTTATTTAGTATTTTCACCCTGACATAATGCTTTAGAATCAAATGCCCTTTGCAGTAATGCTCATCCTGACAATTGACTAGCATCAAAAGAGAAAACCCAGTTACATTTAGTATCAGAAGTGTTACATTTGGTGTCAGAGTATAAACCCTTGGTTCAATATGAGGTGAGAATGACAAGTCGTTAAAGGTCCACAGTTAGTACTGTTTAATGTGTGAAAGGATAGAGGTTTGCATAGCAGTCGTTTTGTTGGCTCTGAGCACTATGGGACTCAACTGCTGAGGTCATCAGTCCCCTAGAACTTAGAACTACTTAAACCTAACTAACCTAAGGACATCACACACAGCCATGCCCGAGGCAGGATTCGAACCTGCGACCGTAGTGGTCGCGCGGTTCCTGACTGTAGTGCCTAGAACCGCTCGGCCACTCCGGCCGGCCATAGCAGTCGTAATATTTTCTTTATTTAGAAGTGTATTTTCTCTCGTAATTTTAAGAGTTTGTCGAAAACATTTAAACATCTTTTTTATTCAGTGTAGTAAGGTTGTGTAACTAATAGTTTGTAAAATGATGACACGAAATCGTACAAAGTCAGAGTCAGCACCACAAGCGGTTTCTACTGAGGAAGTTATTCAGAGATTAGTTAATCAAATAGCACAGCTTAAAAATGATAATAATGCATTATTTAAACGGTTGTGTGAGGTTAGGCAAACCAGTTCAATCCCTCCCACCCTAGATTCCTCAGCAGCAGTCTTGCTAACTCCTTTTTCGGGTAAACCTGACGAGGGCATAACAGCCTTTTTTGATGATTTAGTAGCAGCTGCAAAGCTAGGATCATGGTCAGATGAACAGCTCTTACAAATAACAAAGTTAAGATTGATAGGAGAGGCTAAAGCACACGTATTATACAATGAAGAATTACGGAATGCTCCAACATTTGAGGAATTGAAGAAAACATTACTTAAACGTTTTCAAAAACAGAACAGCTGTAGATTTTATAGGGAAAAATTAAACACTATGACTCAGAGGCGAAACGAGTCGTTAGAAAGCTTTGTAGATAGGATTAGAAGAGTTAATATTAACACCTATCAGTTGACAACAAGTGATGAAGCAAATAAGGTTATTTTACAAGAGGCAGAAGATAGAGCTCTGGATACATTTTTACGTGGGTTACCTCCTGAAACATCCCGTCGTGTCAGGGCAGAGTTTCCTAAAAATACAAGGAGAAACGAAATGTATTTTCAGCAGGAGTACGATGTTTTAGGTGCGATCGACAGGGACATATAGCAAGAAACTGCAGACAACCTCAATGCACTAATTGCCAAAGAATAGGTCACACACTCAAGGAATGCAGGTCTAAGAAAGTTTTTGGAAATAGAAATCAGTTAAACTCAAACGGGAATGTCGGAGCCGCCGCCAGGCGTTCCCAATAAAATTTCATGCCATTAAGGCGAATGTGAAGGCGGCATGCTGGTTATCTGCTACCATACAGGATAAAGAGGGAAAGATACTGGTGGATACAGGCGCAAAAGTATCAATAGTGAGTAATAAATGCATTGGAGAAAAGAAATATGACCCTCCAAGGTATAGATTGAGTGGGGTAGCAGGAGGTACAGTGAAGTCGTTAGGATGTACATCATTGATTTTCTATATTCACAGTGTACAATTTCAAGAAGATGTAGAAGTGGTAACAAAGGTAACTGACGGGTACGACGCGATCCTAGGGCTGGACTTCCTGAATAAACATCACGCTAAAATCGACCTCAGACAGCAAACTGTAGAACTTGGCGAAATAGTGTTTCAGCTGGGTGACACCGCTGCAAAGGGCCCGCTGCCGCAAGATTTCCCCAACGGGAAGGCGAAATCAGCTACACTGCGTGCAACGTCCTTGAAGGTTGATTCGCGGGATAAGACACCATTTGGCTCAGGAAAACTTTTCTGGATGACCGTTGACCCCGAAGTACCTACAGATACAGTGTGTCTAATAGGGCCATTAGAGGAAAATGAGGAATTAGATGTATCACATTGTTTTGTACGGAGAAGTGTTGTACGGGTTCAAGACGTTGAGGGAGAAAGAAAAGTACCGGTACACATTGACAATTTCGGAGTGGAGGACAAAGAGTTGCATAAGGGAATATTAGTAGCTACAGTCAGTACTTTTGAAGAAGGAGATTTCATTTGGTCAGATATTACTGATGGTCAGAAACCAGACGCCAATAAAACTGCATTACGCTAGAATATTGAGCATTTGAAAGGAAATGATAGAGGCACGATAGAAGCAGTTTTAGTTGAGTTCCAAGATTTATTTAATACAGAAGGTTTACTGCCAGCAACAGATATCACACAGCATAGGATCCCAACAGGAGATAGCCTCCCAGTTTATAGGAAGCCTTATAGAGTTCCGCATCATTTACAGCCAGTACTGGATGAATTTTTAGAACAGCATCTAAAGGATGGAATTATAGAATATTCTGATTCGCCTTATAATTCAAGTATTGTAATTATTACAAAGAAGTCTCCCGACGGTACGAAACGATATAGATTTTGTTGTTACTACAGACACCTTAACAAACAGTCTCAGATGTTTATCCTCTTCCAAACATTACAGATATCACTGACAGTTTGGGTAACAGTAAATACTTTTCAACAATCGATTTACGTAGCGGATATCATCAATTGGAAGTTGCACCTGAAGATAGGCATAAAACAGCATGATAAAAGATAAATTCTTGGTTTTACTGTGTTTTGTGTAAGTAAGTTTGAATTCCGGCAAGTGGATATTTGCTGAAAGATTATTGCCATTGTGTTATCTTTTCTTTTAGTGCGTTTCAGCCAAATAAAACTTAAGACTTATTGTTATAGTTCTTTTTTTTAATTTTGAAAAATTAATTGTGGGCGTTCAGTCGTTTGTATTGCATCTTGTTTATATATTATATACTTTAATTATTTTATTTGTAATTGTAACTGGGTGTCTTTAATCACTTGAAATTACAGTGTTGATTTTTTTTTAAGATTTCTTGTTTGGTGGCCTTCAGCCGTGAAAGATTTGGAGTTTGGTGTGATATTAAATTAAAATGTTAAGGTGAAACTGACCCCAACCTTATTTGGCCCTTTCCACAATCCTAATCACCTGTTCAGCCCAGCGGGTTTAGCGTCGAACGTAACATTTTAATAAATTTACATGAAACTGAAATCCAACTGTTTTCTTACGACATCACGTCTGTTCATCATAGGCAGTGCCGCTGAGCGCTTAGGAGCCCATTGTAGGTGGAACCCAAAGACAACCTAAGAGCTTCGTCTCCCTTCTCGTTTAGCTTTTGCTTTCAGTTTAATACGTAATTCAGACTTTCGAAATAAGCAGGCGATAGCCTGCTGTTGGATTCACATATTACAGAATGATAAGTGAGTTTAATACATCGTTATTAAAATGTTAATAAAAGGAAATAAACATTTTGACGTGCAGCCTCCGAATGTATTAACCAATCACATTGATAGATTACGGTTCAGGCGATCTTCCCCACGACAAAGCTACCATCTGCTACTGGTATCTCGCACTACTAATTACGTCAAACGCATAATGCTGCAACTTCTACTGCTCTTAGAAAAGAATCTGGTAGCTACTAAAGCCAGAAATATCGCGTTCCCCCATTCTTCTGAGATTTCCAAAAATCCCTTTGATTGTTCACAGATGTCACTAAACCCGCCCAAAGATGTAATCCTCCATGCATGAGCAGCTCTTATTAGACGGAGGGGGTCCGACAGCTGATCAGTTCCGGTCATTCCACTAGGAATGAGGTACACGGCTCGTGTTGTCTGTAGTTTAGCCATGCCTAGACGGTCAATACCGCACTTCGATCGCGTTCGCATTGTTACTTTGTGCCAGGAAGGGCTATCAACGAGGGAAGTGTCCAGGCTTCTCGGAGTGACCCAAAGCGATGTTGTTCGGACATGGAGGTGATACAGAGAGACAGGAACTGTCAATGACATGCCTCATTCAGACCACTCAAGAGCTACTACCGCAGTGGATGATCGCTACCTACGGATTATGTCTCGGAGGAATCCTGACAGCAATGCCACCATGTTGAATAATGCTTTTCGTGCAGCCACAGGACGTCGTGTTACGAATCAAACTGTGTGCAGTAGGCTGCAATATGCGCAACGTCACTCCCGACTTCCATGGCGAGGTCCATCTATGCAACCACGACACCATGCAGGGCGCTGAAAATGGGCCCAACAAATGTTCAAAATGTTCAAATGAGTGTGAATTCCTAATGATCAGACTGTTTAGGTCATCGGTCCTTAGACTTACACACTACTTAATCTAACTTAAGCTAAAAGCAACACATACATCCATGCCCGAGGGAGGACTCGATCCTCCGACGGGAAGGTGGGCCCATGCCGAATGGACCACTCAGTATTGGCATCACGTTCTCTTGCCCAATGAGTGTCGCATATGCTGTCAACCAAATAATCGTCGGAGACGTGTTTGGAGGTAACCCGGTCGGGCTGAACACTGTAGACACACTGTCCAGTGAGTGCAGCAAGGTGGAGGTTAGCTGTTGTTTCGGGGTGGCATTATGTGAGGCCGAAGTACGCCGCTGGTGGTCATGGCTGTACGATACGTAAATGCCTTCCTCCGACCGACAGTGCAACCATATCGGCAGCATATTGGCGAGGCATTCTTCTTCATGGACGTCAATTCGCGTCCCCATCGTGCACATCTTGTGAATGACTTCCTTCAGGATAACGACATCGCTCGACTAGAGTGGCCAGCATGTTCTCCAGACATGAACCCTGTCGAACATGCCTACGATAGATTTAAAAGGGCTGTTTATGGACGACATGACCCACCAAACACTCTGAGGGATCTACGCCGAATCGCCGTTGAGGAGTGGGACAATCTGGACCAACAGTGCCCTGATGAACTTGTGGATAGTATACCACGACGAATAAAGGTATTCATCAGTGCAAGAGGACGTGATACTGGGTATTATAAATATTGGTGTGTACAGCAGTCTGAACCACCACCTCTGAAGATTTCGCTGTATAGTGGTACAACATGCAATATGTGGTTTTCATGAGCAATAGAAAGGGCGGAAATGATGTTTATGTTGATCTCTATTCCAATTTTCTGGTCACGTTTCGAAACTCTCGGAACCGAGGTGATGCAAAACTTTTTAATGTGTGTATATATATAATTGATTGTTGGACATAGCATTTGAAATATTCCACTCTTATAGGTTGTAGGCAATGTGTCATTAACCTATTATTTAATTTACTGCTAGGAATACACATTTTATGAAAAAATACATTGTAAAAATCACTCTGATATCGGGTAATTACCGTCCTTTGAGACATAACAAAAAAAGGAAACATTTGCGTCATTCAGAAGTCTTTATACTCTCGTCAACACGTACATACCACCGCATTGCAGTCAATTTCATAATTTAGTACTTCCTTACGCCACGCAGACATTTGAATTAACAGAGTAAATTCCTAAATTTTTTATCTTCCCGTTGCCATCGTTTACATTATTCAACACTTCCATACGTCAAGCAGAAATTTCTCTTAACAGAGTAAACATCTACGTTTCCTATCGGCACATTGGGGTCCTTTAAATTTATAAACAAGAAAAATTTGGATGTCTTTGCACACGTATTATAACTTATATATCGGCACATTGCCTCCTTTAAACACATCTTAACACCGTTTTGCATCATACAGACGTCCACTTAATATAATAAAAAAACTTTTATGTGTATTTAATACGGACATGGACACGAAGTATCAAATCTGCACTCACACAACTGCGATAAACAGACGCAGATAACCCACAACAGTAACACACAGGCTTGATTTCGTTAACTAAAGTGTGGTTCCACGTAGCGTAACTTCAGATTTCCTCAGCTAGTCCTTGTTTCAATAACTGTGAGTCCACCCTCCGATCTCCTACGTCAGCTTACAGGACGCGTACCATTTCATGTAACAATACGTAATAACTGAAATCAGTTTCATAATAAATCCAAACGAAAAAATCTGAAACACACATGATTAGTTTGTACATGAATATAAACGAATATATCTGAGTACTTCCACTGTTTGCTTACTGTGGTGACATTCATCGTAACACTCTCCAAACGTCCTTGGCCATTAGCAACCAGCTGTCGCTAATGACCGTTATGTCCATGACTCACGCTGCTACCCAGCGCATCATCTTTCATAATTCAATCTGACAGGCGTCTAAACGCCGTATCATTTGTTTCACTCTGCAGCATTACTCGTTATTTCAAAAGTGTCTTTAACTACATATGTTCCCTAGTAAGTCTTATTTCATAATTACGTCACATTTAGTGTTACATATTTCACGTATTTCCTCATATACTGATTATTTACTCTTTAATTTTGACCATTGCATTACCTTGTTTTATCTCAGACATTGAGATGTATTTCAAAGCTACATTGAGCGAACACTAATAATGTTTTGCTTCCTTTTTATAAAAACCGTTACTCAGATATAATCACTATCCTTCACTCTACAATATGAGTTTCTGACCGTTTGTGACTTGTGTATTATTGATATCGTTGTCAACATTGCTAGCGGAAGTAATTTCTTATATACGTCGTATACCTGTCTGCCAAAGTTTAGTATCATAATGTACTCTGGGGCTAATTATGTTCCTTATACACTACTGGCCATTTAAATTGCTACACCAAGAAGAAGTGCAGATGATAAACGGGTATTCATTGGACAAATATATTATACTGGAACTGAAATGTGATAACATTTTCACGCAGTTTGGGTGCATAGATCCTGAGAAATCAGTACACAGAGCAACCACCTCTGGCCGTAATAACGGCCTTGATACGCCTGGGCATTGAGTCAAACAGAGCTTAGATGGCGTGTACAGGTACAGCTGACCATGCAGCTTCAACACGATACCACAGTTCATCAAGAGTAGTGACTGGCGTATTGCGACGAGCCGGTTGCTCGGCCACCATTGACCAGACGTTTTCAGTTGGTGAGTGATCTGGAGAATGTGCTGGCCAGGGCAGCAGTCGAACATTTTCTGTATCCCGAAAGGCCCGTACAGGACCTGCAACATGCGGTCGTGCATTATCCCGCTGAAATGTAGGGTTTCACAGGGATCGAATGAAGGGTAGAGCCACGGGTCGTAACACATCTGAAATGTAACGTCCACTGTTCAAAGTGCCGTCAATGCGAACAAGAGGTGACCGAGACGTGTAACCAATAGCACCCCATACCACCACGCCAGGTGATACGCCAGTATGGCGATGACGAATACACGCTTCTAATCTGCGTTCACCGCGATGTCGCCAAACACGGATGTGACCATCAAAATGTTGTAAACAGAACCTGGATTCATCCGAAAAAATGACGTTTTGCCATTCGTGCACCCAGGTTCGTCGTTGAGTACACCATCGCAGGCGCTCCTGTCTGTGATGCAGCATCAAGGGTTACCGCAACCATGGTCTCCGAGCTGATAGTCCATGCTGCTGCAAAAGTCGTCGATCTGTTCGGGCAGATGGTTGTTGTCTTGCAAACGTCCCCATCTGTTGACTCAGGGACCGAGACGTGGCTGCACGATCCATTACAGCCATGCGGATAAGATGCCTGTCATCTCGACTGCTAGTGATACGAGGCCGTTGGGATCCAGTACGGCGTTTCGTATTACCCTCCTGAACCCACCGATTCCATATTCTGCTAACAGTCATTGGATATCGACCAACGCGAGCAGCAACATCACGATACGATAAACCGCAATCGTGATAGGCTACAATCTGACCTTTATCAAAGTCGGAAACGTGATGGTACGCATGTCTTCTCCTTACACGAGGCATCACAACAACGTTTTACCAGGCAACGCCGGTCAACTGGTGTTTGTGTATGAGAAATCGGTTGGAAATTTTCCTCATGTCAGCACGTTGTAGGTGTGGCCACCGGCGCCAACCTTGTGTGAATGCTCTGAAAAGCTAATCATTTGCCTATCACAGCATCTGCTTCCTGTCGGTTAAATTTCGCGTCTGTAGCACGTCATCTTCGAGGTGTAGCAGTTTTAATGGTCATTAGTGTAGTTACACCTTCAAATGGTTCAGATGGCTCTGAGCACTGTGGGACTTAACATCTGAGGTCATCAGTCCCCTATTACTTAGAACTATTTAAACCCAACTAACCTAAGGACATCACACACATCTATGCCCAAGGCGGGGTTCGAATCTGCGACCGTAGCGGTCGTGCCGTTCCAGACTGAATCGCCTAGAACTGCTTGGCCACCACGGCCGGCCAGTTATACCTTCATCTTGTCTTCCTGTTATTATGGTGAAATACGTAACGTTACTTTGTCTCTTTATCTTATGTGGCCTCACACCAAATTTTACGTGTACCATATTTACTTCCCTTGCGAAATCCACATAACTTTTAGTTGTGCATTGCATGTGTCAATAATATGTGTCTACTTCATCAACTTCATAAACGTTTGGCGGAAAACACTTCGCCTATAAACATCACTCTTCCTCTCCTGTAAATAACTGGCCAACTTCCCTGTCGCCTACAAATTATCCTCAGTTCCTAATAAACCTCAATGGCAGGACCACCTCGCCTACAATCGTATAATCATTTATTTCAGTTGAAAACAATTCGCTTTTAATGCATAATCTCAAGTATAACATTTATCGTTTAGTCTGACACAACCTTCACTTATTTCATATCTCGAAAGGACGTACAAGCTGTTGCTTTGTCTCATCACCTAATTCTCCATTTTAATACGTCCTGTACATTTAGCTGCTTTAGCGCAGTCCTCTTCTTCTACATCTACATCTACATCTACATTGATACTCCGCAAGCCACCCAACGGTGTGTGGCGGAGGGCACTTTACGTGCCACTGTCATTACCTCCCTTTCCTGTTCCAGTCGCGTATGGTTCGCGGGAAGAACGACTGTCTGAAAGCCTCCGTGCGCGCTCTAATCTCTCTAATTTTACATTCGTGATCTCCTCGGGAAGTATAAGTAGGGGGAAGCAATATATTCGATACCTCATCCAGAAACGCACCCTCTCGAAACCTGGCGAGCAAGCTACACCGCGATGCAGAGCGCCTCTCTTGCAGAGTCTGCCACTTGAGTTTATTAAACATCTCCGTAACGCTATCACGGTTACCAAATAACCCAGTGACGAAACGCGCCGCTCTTCTTTGGATCTTCTCTATCTCCTCCGTCAACCCGACCTGGTACGGATCCCACACTGATGAGCAATACTCAAGTATAGGTCGAACGAGTGTTTTGTAAGCCACCTCCTTTGTTGATGGACTACATTTTCTAAGCACTCTCCCAATGAATCTCAACCTGGTACCCGCCTTACCAACAATTAGTTTTATATGATCATTCCACTTCAAATCGTTCCGTACGCATACTCCCAGATATTTTACAGAAGTAACTGCTACCAGTGTTTGTTCCGCTATCATATAATCATACAATAAAGGATCCTTCTTTCTATGTATTCGCAATACATTACATTTGTCTATGTTAAGGGTCAGTTGCCACTCCCTGCACCAAGTGCCTATCCGCTGCAGATCTTCCTGTATTTCGCTACAATTTTCTAATGCAGCAACTTCTCTGTACACTACAGCATCATCCGCGAAAAGCCGCATGGAACTTCCGACACTATCTACTAAGTCATTTATATATATTGTGAAAAGCAATGGTCCCATAACACTCCCCTGTGGCACGCCAGAGGTTACTTTAACGTCTGTAGACGTCTCTCCATTGATAACAACATGCTGTGTTCTGTTTGCCAAAAACTCCTCAATCCAGCCACACAGCTGGTCTGATATTCCGTAGGCTCTTACTTTGCTTATCAGGCGACAGTGCGGAACTGTATCGAACGCCTTCCGGAAGTCAAGAAAAATAGCATCTACCTGGGAGCCTGTATCTAATATTTTCTGGGTCTCATGAACAAATAAGGCGAGTTGGGTCTCACACGATCGCTGTTTCCGGAATCCATGTTGATTCCTACATAGTAGATTCTGGGTTTCCAGAAATGACATGATACGCGAGCAAAAAACATGTTCTAAAATTCTACAAGAGATCGACGTAAGAGATATGGGTCTATAGTTTTGCGCATCTGCTCGACGACCCTTCTTGAAGACTGGGACTATCTGTGCTCTTTTCCAATCATTTGGAACCCTCCGTTCCTCTAGAGACTTGCGGTACACGGCTGTTAGAAGGGGGGCAAGTTCTTTCGCGTACTCTGTGTAGAATCGAACTGGTATCCCGTCAGGTCCAGTGGACTTTCCTCTATTGAGTGATTCCAGTTGCTTTTCTATTCCTTGGACACTTATTTCGATGTCAGCCATTTTTTCGTTTGTGCGAGGATTTAGAGAAGGAACTGCAGTGCGGTCTTCCTCTGTGAAACAGCTTTGGAAAAAGGTGTTTAGTATTTCAGCTTTACGCGTGTCATCCTCTGTTTCAATGCCATCATCATCCCGTAGTGTCTGGATATGCTGTTTCGAGCCACTTACTGATTTAACGTAAGACCAGAACTTCCTAGGATTTTCTGTCAAGTCGGTACATAGAATTTTACTTTCGAATTCAATGAACGCTTCACGCATAGCCCTCCTTACGCTAACTTTGACATCGTTTAGCTTCTGTTTGTCTGAGAGGTTTTGGCTGCGTTTAAACTTGGAGTGGAGCTCTCTTTGCTTTCGCAGTAGTTTCCTAACTTTGTTGTTGTACCACGGTGGGTTTTTCCCGTCCCTCACAGTTTTACTCGGCACGTACCTGTCTAAAACGCATTTTACGATTGCCTTGAACTTTTTCCATAAACACTCAACATTGTCAGTGTCGGAACAGAAATTTTCGTTTTGATCTGTTAGGTAGTCTGAAATCTGCCTTCTATTACTCTTGCTAAACAGATAAACCTTCCTCCCTTTTTTTATATTCCTATTAACTTCCATATTCAGGGATGCTGCAACGGCCTTATGATCACTGATTCCCTGTTCTGTACATACAGATTCGAAAAGTTCGGGTCTGTTTGTTATCAGTAGGTAGGGGGGGGGGGGGGGGGACAGAGGGGGCGGACTAACGGCTTGTTGGAGGGCCCTGGCATCGCGTATTGGTGCCACCTGTGTATTCTATTTGCTGCCCTCGCCCCTTTCACATCAGAGAGCTCTTGACCTACTCTTGTTAGCGCTACTGCTAATCCATATTATTACGCCACTATTATATCAAAATAGCCCTAATAGTCTACTTTTCATGTTCAACAATACAATTTTTGCACTGTACCATTTGATACTGATGTTTGTTATTTGACTTAAATACAGTGCGAGTGTTTCTCAATGCAATGTCATATTATTTCCTCTTGTCTTCGTATATATGATTCCTTCTGTTGTGGCCTGTCCATTATTGTCAATTTTCTTCTGTTTATTTGTCTTTACCCGTGCTTTGCAGATGTTTGCACTGTTGGATTGCTGGTGATGATTTAATTCTTACTTACGTGTTTGTTGTCATATCTGTTGTACAGTGTTTTCGTTCTAGGTTTTAGCTCTATTGATAGTGAAGAAGGTTAAAGATGACGGATTTAGTTCAAAACGTTCGAAGTAGAAGAAGTAACAACATGAACGGAAAATTAATACCCTTGGGAATGCAGGCTTTCTCGGTGGTTTTCGATGATGAGGTCTTCTCAGCTTATCAGCCGAATCAAGGCGTCATCCTGCGGTAATTTTTCGACAAGTTTCCTATTCATCATCTTCAGGAGAAGTGTCGGGTTCATGCCTAGTTCGTATCCTTGTAGATGCTGGACCGCAGGTTCTTCTGCCTCGTCTGCAACGGTTGGGCCAATCGCGCGTTTCCAGAAGGGATGTTGCGGACGGTGGTGTGCGGTAATCGCGGACAGTGATGGTGGGCGGGGGGGGGGGGGGGGGACAGAGGGGGCGGACTAACGGCGTGTTGGAGGGCCCTGGCATCGCGTATTGGTGCCACCTGTGTATTCTATTTGCTGCCCTCGCCCCTTTCACATCAGAGAGCTCTTGACCTACTCTTGTTAGCGCTACATCATATGCAAAACTCAGTTTTCAACCGTAATCCTGCAAATCCACACCAAGAATTCGAGGACCACCTTCAGTCTGACCGGAGAGGAACTGTATGAGGCTATAGCATCTGTGCTGTCAAAAGTATTAAATATTGCACCGGTTTCAAACACGTTTCCCAAGCGGGAGATCTTCATCGGCGTCGAGTAAGCAATTTCGGGGCTTCCCTCTCACACCGGCGAAGAGTTGAGAAGGGAGACATGCAGTGTGCTTAACAAAGCAAAAATCCCGAAAACTAATATCTCCTCATCAGGCTGCAGGACAATACGTGTCATCTGAGAAGACAGAGTCGTCCTAGCAGCTGACAAAGGCAATGTGACGGCACAGCTACGATCAGTTGACAATTGGCAGAAGATTGAGATGGTATTACAAGACCCAGCCAGCACGAAAGTATCCTACACCAGTTGCGACTAAGAAGACCCCTCACTCCTAAACAACTCATGAATGAACAAAGATTTGGTCATGTGGCTCTACCCCAGAGCACCGATACCACCATGGCTACATGGCCTCCCCAAGATACCCAAGAAAAAAGTTCCATTACGTACAACAGAGGAAAAGATAAATTCACCGACATATGGGACAGCTAAACACTTGATGCATTGGGTGAAACCTCTCGTGGGTCACTGCACACATCACGTCAACAATTCAACTGAGTTTGTGAAGGTGCATCAAGGGATACATGTGGACAAGGGTGACTTCCTAGTCAGTTTTCACATTACGTCTCTCTTCACACAGGAGTCGCTAGAGGACTCCTTGACATTACTAGGCAGCCACTTTGACGAAGACACTGTGGCACTGTTCCGACGTGTGCTCACTGCCACCTACTTCCAGTGCGGTGGAAAGCTCTGCCAGCAGTTAGATGCCAAACTGCTTTCACCACTCTGAGTAAAATGCTTATAGTTCTAAATATTTGACCAACCCACAGTCTTCTTAAGATGTTCCTTGTACAGGCAGCAGCCTTAGATCGTAGATCCGATGTCTTGGGGCTTATCGAGAAACTGTTGTTACTGAGTTACGAAGTCAGTTCACTCCTTTCCCAGAGATGCTACTCGTATTTATTTTATCAGAAAACGAGAAACTGCGAGTTAAAAACATACACATCAAAAAAGTTTTGCATCACCTCAGTTCCAAGAACTCCTGAAGATAGACGTCAATTGTAGATATTGTATCACTCACACTGTCCCTTTGATTGTTCACAGATCTCACTAAACCCGCCCAAAGATGTAAACAACCATGCGTGAGCAATGCCTATCAGACAGAAGAGGTCCAACAGCTGATCGGTTCCAATCGTTCCATTAGGAAGGATCTACACGGTTCATGTTGTCTGTAGTTAAACCATGCCTAGACGGTCAATTCCGCGGTTAGCTCGCGTTCGCGTTGTTACTTTGCACCAGGAAGGGCTCTCAACGAAGGAAGTGTCCAGACGTCTCAGAGTGAACCAAAGCGGTGTTGTTCGGACATGGAGATACAGAGAAACAGGAACTGTCGATGACATTCCTCGCTCAGGCGGCAAAGGGCTACTATTGCAGTGAATGACCGCTACCTACGGATTATGGCTCGGAGGAAACGTGATAGAAACGCCACCATGTTGAATAATGCTTTTCGTGCAGCCACAAGACGTCGTGTTACGACTCAAACTGTGCGCAACAGACTACATGTTGCGCAACTCCACTCCCGATGTCTACGACGAGGTCCATCTTTGCTACCACGACACAGCGCGGTACAGATGGGCCCAACAACATGCCGATTGGACCGCTCAGGATTGACATCATTTTCTCTTCACCGATGAGTGTCGCATATGCCTTCAACTAGGCAATCATCGGATACGTGTTTGGAGGCAACCCGGTCAGGCTGAACGTCTTAGACACACTGTTCAGCGAGTGCAGCAAGGTGGAAATTCGCTGTTGTTTCGGGGTGGCATTATATGGGGCCGACGTACGCCGCTGGTGGTCATGGAAGGCGCCATAACGACTGTTACGACACGTGAATGCCATCCTCCGACCGACAGTGCAACCATATCGGCAGCATATTGACGAGGCATTCTTCTTCATGGGCGACAATTCGCTTGCCCATCGTGCACATCTTGTGAATGACTTCCTTCAGGGTAACGACATCGCTCGACTAGAGTGGCCAGCATGTTCTCCAGACATGAACCCTATCGAACATGCCTAGGATAGATTTAAAAGAGCTGTTTATGGGCGACGTGACCCACCAACCACTTGTAACGCCGGAAATGCATATACTCCTATTTCCATCTATTGTACTATTATTTTTTTTTCCTTGTTTTGTTACCTCAAGATATGACATTTCTGTCTCTTTATATATTGTAATTGTTTTACTGTTTGTATATATATATATTTATGCATTTATGTCGATGTATAATTGGTTTGTTTCGTAAATATTATTTGTATTTTTACGCTGGGTCTTGCCTAGGGAAAACTGCTATCGAACGATTACATCGATAGGTCGTGTGAAGAATCAAAGTGTGTAGGATCTTTGGGAGTGTTAACTCTGCCGCGTGGAGCGCGGGCAGTGGGAGTCTGGCTGGGGTAGCGAGTGGAGCAGGTGTGTTGTGTGACGCTCCCGCGAGTTGCCGCGCTTTCGGGGTTTGGCAGCATGTAATTGCGCTCGACTCGCGATGATAGTTTCTGACATGGTGTCGCGGACGGGAAGCATTAGCTGGCGCACATCAAGAGCCCGTTTCGCCTGGTGACCGTGTCGAGAAGAAGGCGCGCCAACATCCAGCTTCTGCAACAGCGACGGCCGACAATGAGTGACTGTCGCCACCTCCTCGATCGACGGCTTCAAACCTTCAATCAACCAACAAGGAAGACTAAAAGCACGTAAAGTTTCAGAACTGTATGGCAGACCTCAGCTTTTCAAATTGTTCCATTTGCCTCGCAAAATTACAGCAACTTAGCATGAACCTTTGTTGCTCATTGTCCCAATTGCATTGCCAAGCAGGGTCCCTTCCTTTTCCGAAATGAACCCGAGTGTCGTTGAAATTCAAACGCCAGCATTAAAATAATATATTTAGATTTCACTGCTTTAATTTCAAAGTTCAGTAGCTGGCTACAATATTTAGGTTACACGAGCACAAATTTAGAGTGCGAGTTTTGTTAGCATATTTTAGCTTACCTGTGACTGCAGCTCAGCTTGGTACGTACTAAATTTTACTATTGTTAATAGTTCACAATCATTTAATTCAAGTTCAAAGTAAAATCTCTTGTTTCTAAATTGCGTAGAGTCAAGTTGCTTTTGAAATGATTGTTGAGGTAGTCCAAGACTAACCGTATTTTACTGGATTTCGATGTGCTTCAGAAAGAAAGCTCACTATTAACTTCAGTCACTAAATTAACTTTCGATTTTCCGGTTTTATTAATTCTTTTGCTAAATTAAGTCAGAGTGTAGCGAAATTTATTACTTCTGACAAACTTTCAGTTTTCACACTACACGTGTCAACCTTCAGTTGCCACGCTTCTAGTGTTAATTATATGTGTAATAACCTTTCTTTTTCAGTTACTATAGTAATTGTCCTTAGGACTGGCGACCGTGATTTCCCCCAAATCTCAAATATCTAATTACCGCTAGTTAATTGTTAACGTAACGGCCGCACATTTACTTTCTTTATTAACTTTACCCCTTTTCAAAATTAATTTCCACCAGTTTCATTTGCATTTTTCCTTTCATTTAGATGTAACCCTTTCCTCCCTCTTTACCGATAGATTAACTTCGGTGACGATTGCTTTTCCAAAACTCCCATTAGGTACACGCGGTTTCATTTTTCACTGTCATTAAGGTCGGTAAGTGAGGGGGGAGGTTACACGTGGCGACCGTGACAGGACAATCTTCGGATTTGAGGTTGTTCTGGACACGAATTTTGCATTGTGCAAATCTCGTAACAAAGTACTGGTTACGAAATGGTCGATACGTCAGCGAGAATATTCGTGTGAGGAATCCTAATTAGAGTTGAGATTTGGCAGTTATATTGAAAGTTATTAAAATGAGTGAAGGCAACAATTGCCAAAATTTGGTAGACTTGGATACGGAACAATCGGTCGAACAGTGGGAAACGCGCACCGCGGTACCCATTGTTCAGGGGCAGGCGGCTAGCATGAAAGACGCGACCGGCGAAACGCAACAAAGAGCAGAAATGGAATTCCAAACTTTAGAAAATGTTTCGGAATCAGAAGTGAAAATCAAATCTGAATCCCTTGATGACGAATACGGGGGGACAATTAAAGAGGAAGCCGCTACGGAAGTAAAACCGGTAGTTTCCGGGAATTTAACTGATTTATTGAATGTTTTGATTGACGAAATCAAGAGTCAATCGGCCAAGCAAGAAGCTCAGTCTGAAAAATTTGAACGGATGCTAGACAATCAGAACAAAGCTATTAATGTTGTTAACAACAATGTTGAAGTTGTTAACACAAAAGTTGATAAAATCAAAGACGATATTGTCGTGATTAATACCGAAATCGGTAATCTTAAACAGGAAATGATAGGCGTTCAGGCGGAAATTGCGAGCATAAATACTCGTTTTGACTCCGAAATTAGCAGGATCGAGAAAAGTGTAGGAGAATCAGTTGCTCCGATCATCGAGAATAAGGTGACGGAACAAATTCAATTAGTGAAAAAAGAGGATCAAAAGAAGGTGGAAACTTTAAAGGCTTTAGTATCCGAAGTAGATACCAAAGTGACGAAGCAGGCTAATACCTGCGAAGAGAAAAAGAGGGAAGTGGAAACGCTTGCGACAACCACTTGCCAAGTGATTACGAGGGTGTCGGAATTAGAAAGGAAACTTGACGAAAAACAGAGCTATGTGCCAATCTGTGCACATAGTTCGGAGTTGTTGACGAAAGAGGAGCGGTTCGACCCCTTGAAAAAAGGCGGTATACACCCGACGGATTTCATTAAAAATTGTGAAAGAGTTTTACCCAGATCATGGACTGATGAGAGAAAAATTAATGCGATTATTGATGTGTTGGCTGGTGATGCCAAGCGTTGGGGCTTAAACCTCAACATTACGAACCTGACTTTTGACGAATTTAAAAATTTGTTTCTGGCTGAATACTGGTCAGAGCAAAAACAGCAAAGTGTCTGGCGCGAATTTGTCGTATCGAGGCCTTTCGATGCGAATTCGCGCGGTTCGATGAAGGAGTTTTGTGAGGGCTGGATCCGCAAGTTGGAATATTTGCGTGACCGCCGCTCGGAATCCGAAATAGTCTGGGAACTCTACAAGAAGCTTCCAGATGATACAAAACGATACGTAGGAAGCAATTACAGGACAATCAATGATTTCCTGGGAAGAGTGGAGGACGAGGACAATTGGCGCAATAATCGCGACAGTGGCAGAGGCCGTGGTAACAACAACGGGTACCACAGCAACCACAACAACGATAACCACGGGAATAATGCATACCGCAACCATGGCAGCAATAACAATAATGGTTCGGACCGTAATAACAATCGGTACAATGCAAATAATAACAGGAATGACGGAAACCAGTATCATACTAACGTGATACGGGCTTCACAGAATAGTAATAACGCCAGAGGGTGTGATCAGCCGCCTCAGCAGCATCCGGGGAGCGTATCTGCTGGGACGAGACAGGGAAACCGTTAGCCGCGCCGGTGAGGGGCCGACCAGGCGTGGAGAAATTTTGGCGGCCCAATAGCAGGAGAAAACCCAGGTGTCGTCGATATGAAAATTCCGTATGGAATAATCAACGGCGGGAGAGTGTGCCAGTGTTAAGAGAAAGGAGTGCGCCCACAAGTAGTAGATCAGCTGCATACACGGCAGTAGAAGGTACATTCACTGTCAGTGAGAACAATTTAAGTAGTGTTCCGGAAATCGATTATAAGGTGCCAGCTGTAATACCCACAGCGGAACTGGAGATTGAGTTTAAGAATGATTCGCAATTGTTGAGAGAAGATCAGATGTCGGATAAAACGTCCGTCATCGAGCAAGGGGATGCAGAGAGGGATGAGGTCTGGTTAAGGCAGTTCGGTCGCTTATACGACGAACTAAGAGATTATAGGGGTCTGTATGGGAGAAGTGTTTATGGGGAGCGCGTGCAGTATTTGCCGCGTCTCGTCCCACAGGAAGATAGTATTTGTGAAGTGATTGAAAGTTCTGGCCCTAACCGGCAGACTTTACCAGAAATAGTTGATGTTAATGGGGAGCACGAGCAAGATTCGTCGTGTTTCGTCCCGCAGGAGTTAGATGTTGAAGGAGTAACGGAAAGTTCTGGCCCTAACCGGCAGACTTTACCGAAAGTTATAGTGGTAGAAGTAGCCGACCCATCCGACGCAAACCTCCAGTTTAAACATTGCGAGAGTATTAAGGGGAAAGATTACGAAAATTTTAGTGATAGCCGGACACAATTGGTAGAAAAGCACATAGATTTCAGCGTGTATGAGGTTAGAGCTGACGTTATACGGTCAGACGATAACAGTGTGGGTTGCGCAGATCTAGAGGAAGTAATTGCAGATACTACTGGGCACATTTCTCCAGGTATATTGGCAGATGAGATCAATCTGGCTAAAGAGGAATCAACGAAGGTGACAATTAGTGAATTGATAGCAAAGCAACACTCGCTAGTTGACGAGTTACAGGAAAAGGTTTCGGTATTGGAGGTGAAGCTACAGACAAAGCCTCAGGACAAACGTGTTGAAATTAAAACTGTATGTGAACAGAGGCTGAAAAAGCCGCCAGATAAACCGGATTTAGGATCAAAGCCGGATGGTTTTTTCTGGAATGACCTGGATATAGACGAGGATTTACTGTGGGAAAATAAAGAAACAGTCGAGGACAAGTGTAGACAGATAGTAGTGTCTGTTAATATGCACGACCTACAACTAAACGTGTTGATTGACACCGGTGCAGAATTGAGTGCTGTATCTGGGAAAATATTTGAGTTACTGAAAGACAGACCTGGCATCGTAGTTATGCCAGTAACAGGAGTGAAAATTATCGGTGCTACTGGGAAGGCCAGTAAACCGGTCACAAAACAGATTTTTGTCAACTTCGAGATATGTGGGGCACGATTTGAACAAGAGTTTGTCGTCGTGCCAGACTTAACTACGGAAGTAATTATCGGGTTAGATTGGCTATTAAAGTACCGTGCAGTGATTAACTGCGAGAGCAAAACTTTGACATGTATGTCACTAGATAAAACAATGGTAGTTGGTTTTGACGAGGCAGGAGACGGTGTGCATAGGCAATACCAGCCTATAAACATTGTTAAGTGGCCGGATGACATTGACGTAGGAATGAGTTTGAACTGCCGTAACATGAGGAATCTCGGCATTGACAATAATGTAGAAAGTGAATTGGAAAGTATTGTAGACGGTGTGTCAAACGTAACACACGAACAAAGACGAGGCCGACTTTCCCGTACCTATTGTCATCACAACCATAGGGCATGGGGCTAATATGAAGCAGAATTTAAGAGAATTATGAACACCTTGAGACATGAATCGACGGGATTTTCTCCAGAGGAAATCCTGTTGGATGACAGAAGTAAAAGTTTAGTGGAAGAGATAATCAAATTCCCTCCACGGATTGACATTAGTATTGGTGTGAAAAAGGATCGTTTGCGAGAAGTAATGAAGCTAAAAGCCGATGCTCGCATACGTCGTCATGACACTAAAGCGCGTTTTGCTAAGTTTGCAATCGGAGACGTAGAACTTGTAAAAGCTCATGAGAAATCGAGCGAGATAGACCATGAAAACTCTAAATTTAAGTTTGTTTATAATGGACCATATAAAGTCATTGGTATGCCTCACACAAATGCTTACGGAATATTGTAGATTTGAAATTGTACCAACCTAGGATCGATTAATACCACACAATGGGTAATTTGTACAATATGTAAATATAGAGTGTAAGATTTAAGGTTTGCTAGATTGCCATGCTTTTGACTGACCAAGAGGACATTAAAGAAGTTGTAATTAATAAGTAATTAATTTTGACTAAATGATTTAAGAGAGAGTGATTATTTATCAATTGAAAAATCCAAGCTGCTAATTTAAGTTTTCAGCTGTCACACAGTAGATTAAGGAATGTAAATATGATTTTGTAAATAGCTGTAAGATTTCATAAATATGTGATTTACTAGTCATTGCCGATGTACTTAGACGCTGTTTTAAGTTTCAGGCTAGTACATGCGTGTGATGATGGACAGTGTTGAGTTATCCACTGTGATAGTATTAAGGGACTCCTTGAGATTACTCGGGAGTGAGTTTTTCCTAAAGAATTCAGTGAAACGGACGTTCTGGAAACGCCGTCACAAGGGCGAGTGAGATCAAGCGTGCCGCACACGCGGGCGCAACAATACTGGCGAGGCGAGCCGCTGTCGGCTCTTGTGCCGCTGTTGGCTCTTGTGCCGCTGTCGGCATTCTTTGTACTTGCGAGTACGAAAGGCGGAATAGTTTTTCTTCCCGGACAGCTGATGTGAAAGAATTCTGCTGTCAATATTTATGTTTTTTTCGATCTACTGAATATTATTTTCTTGTTTAGCGTTAAGTGGAATCTCATGACGAGATATTAATTATGAAAAGGTTATGTAAAAATGTGTATTCTATGTAATTAATTATTAATTTGCGTATTTTGATCTACCTGTTTTTATGACCATGTACTCTGATTAATTTTGCAAATAGTATTCCATTTCTCATAGTGTTACGAATTTTAATGATTTTGGAATAGCTAAACCATTTTCTATATCTTCTATGAATTTTAATATGTTGTCAACCTGTTTTATTTTGTGCAAGATGACAGAGTGGAATAAGATTAGGAGTGTCCCCACTCAATTATTATGGTCTAAAAATTGATTTATGATTAATTAGACGAATGCTAAATTTTGTTGATGTTTTGAGCATATGCATTTCCGCTGTTTCTTTTTTGGGACATTTTCTGAGTCTGTTTACGTTACACGAACATCCTCAGACAATGTGGGGCACGTGTAACGCCGGAAATGCATATACTCCTATTTCCATCTATTGTACTATTATTTTTTTTTCCTTGTTTTGTTACCTCAAGATATGACATTTCTGTCTCTTTATATATTGTAATTGTTTTACTGTTTGTATATATATATATTTATGCATTTATGTCGATGTATAATTGGTTTGTTTCGTAAATATTATTTGTATTTTTACGCTGGGTCTTGCCTAGGGAAAACTGCTATCGAACGATTACATCGATAGGTCGTGTGAAGAATCAAAGTGTGTAGGATCTTTGGGAGTGTTAACTCTGCCGCGTGGAGCGCGGGCAGTGGGAGTCTGGCTGGGGTAGCGAGTGGAGCAGGTGTGTTGTGTGACGCTCCCGCGAGTTGCCGCGCTTTCGGGGTTTGGCAGCATGTAATTGCGCTCGACTCGCGATGATAGTTTCTGACATGGTGTCGCGGACGGGAAGCATTAGCTGGCGCACATCAAGAGCCCGTTTCGCCTGGTGACCGTGTCGAGAAGAAGGCGCGCCAACATCCAGCTTCTGCAACAGCGACGGCCGACAATGAGTGACTGTCGCCACCTCCTCGATCGACGGCTTCAAACCTTCAATCAACCAACAAGGAAGACTAAAAGCACGTAAAGTTTCAGAACTGTATGGCAGACCTCAGCTTTTCAAATTGTTCCATTTGCCTCGCAAAATTACAGCAACTTAGCATGAACCTTTGTTGCTCATTGTCCCAATTGCATTGCCAAGCAGGGTCCCTTCCTTTTCCGAAATGAACCCGAGTGTCGTTGAAATTCAAACGCCAGCATTAAAATAATATATTTAGATTTCACTGCTTTAATTTCAAAGTTCAGTAGCTGGCTACAATATTTAGGTTACACGAGCACAAATTTAGAGTGCGAGTTTTGTTAGCATATTTTAGCTTACCTGTGACTGCAGCTCAGCTTGGTACGTACTAAATTTTACTATTGTTAATAGTTCACAATCATTTAATTCAAGTTCAAAGTAAAATCTCTTGTTTCTAAATTGCGTAGAGTCAAGTTGCTTTTGAAATGATTGTTGAGGTAGTCCAAGACTAACCGTATTTTACTGGATTTCGATGTGCTTCAGAAAGAAAGCTCACTATTAACTTCAGTCACTAAATTAACTTTCGATTTTCCGGTTTTATTAATTCTTTTGCTAAATTAAGTCAGAGTGTAGCGAAATTTATTACTTCTGACAAACTTTCAGTTTTCACACTACACGTGTCAACCTTCAGTTGCCACGCTTCTAGTGTTAATTATATGTGTAATAACCTTTCTTTTTCAGTTACTATAGTAATTGTCCTTAGGACTGGCGACCGTGATTTCCCCCAAATCTCAAATATCTAATTACCGCTAGTTAATTGTTAACGTAACGGCCGCACATTTACTTTCTTTATTAACTTTACCCCTTTTCAAAATTAATTTCCACCAGTTTCATTTGCATTTTTCCTTTCATTTAGATGTAACCCTTTCCTCCCTCTTTACCGATAGATTAACTTCGGTGACGATTGCTTTTCCAAAACTCCCATTAGGTACACGCGGTTTCATTTTTCACTGTCATTAAGGTCGGTAAGTGAGGGGGGAGGTTACACACTCTGAGGGATCTACGCCGAATCGCCGTTGAGGAGTGGGACAATCTAGACCAACAGAGCCTTGATGAACTTGTGGATAGTATGCCACGACGAATAAAGGCATGCATCAATGCAAGAGGACGTGCTACTGGGTATTAGAGGTGCAGCAATCTGGACCACCATCTCTGAAGGTCTCGCTCAATGGTGGTACAACATGCAATGTGTGGTTTTCATGAGCAATGAAAAGGGCGGAAATGATGTTTATGTTAATCTCTATTCCAAATTTCTGTACAGGTTTCGGAACTCTCGTAACCGAGGTGATACAAAACTTTTTTTGGTGTGTGTATTATTCATTGCTTTTTACAAGCCACACGTTATTAACATAATTACAAACTTAGCCTTGCTGCTCCTTTAACTGGTTACGTGTTAAGTATGCTGAAAGTGATCTAATTAATATGTATGTAAAACTGACACATAATACACCGCACCGAACTACACGTCTGTCCCGAATTACTGCACTTTCTGATGTAATATTTTAATGAATTTTCATAAAGCTGAAACGTAACTGTTCTCGCGGGACAACACATCTGTCCATCATGACTGCCCCTTGTAATTTGATTAGCCTGTGCCACTACATCACTTGGGAGTCCCCATCTAGACGGAGCTCCGAAAACACCCAAAGAGTTTCGTCTGCCTTTTCGTTTAACTTTTGTTTTTAGTTTACCGGGTAATTTTGATTTTCGAATTAAGTAGGCGATGGCTTCCTATTTGGAGATACATTTTACAGAATGTTTAGCAAGTTTAATGCTTCGTTATTAAAATATTAATGAAAGATAGTATTTTGGTGTGCAGCCTCTGAATGTATAAGCCAGTCACATTGATAGCCTGCATTTCTGGCAGTCTTTCCCACGAGAAAGTTACTTTCTACTACTGGTACTTCACCCCACTGATTACGTCACATGCACAATGCTGCAACCTCTTCTACTCTGAGGAAAGAGGCTTGATATGATGGTCACTAAAGCCAGAAATATCACACTGTGGGTAAACCAAAGATCCGATACTCTTAGTACAAAGAACTCATCTGTGGACTAACTGTCCTCTTCTGCAGGGATTTTACCGTCTTCTGATCCATTTGTTCTTTTTTGCGGTCATCTTTAATCATTTCCTTCTTTTAGGATGTTTTCTTCTTTTTTAGCATCTCCTCCAATTGCTCACTCCTTGTTATTTTCCCACTACGTTCCCTACTGTTTCCTGTAACAAGAACTTTCATTAGCACA
The DNA here is from genome assembly GCF_021461385.2 of Schistocerca piceifrons. Taxonomy (NCBI): domain Eukaryota; kingdom Metazoa; phylum Arthropoda; class Insecta; order Orthoptera; family Acrididae; genus Schistocerca; species Schistocerca piceifrons. The sequence goes on along the minus strand of NC_060149.1, from coordinate 175,997,095 downwards.
TACACATAATGTACTACGCAGAAAAAGTTCCGACACACACCTAGTTCATATGTCAAAATTTCACACATAAGAAACATAATGTGCATCATACTTCACTAACTAATCTAATGTACTTTCTATTTATTTACATATTTACACTTAGTGTCGAAAGATGATCCTGCCTCTGGCCCAATGTCCCTTTAATTTTTCGCTCTACCCACGAAAACTAGAAGTTTTCTACAGTATCTTCACAACACACACACACACACACACACACACACACACACGGTTTGTCTGACATACTGTATACACGAACTTTCTGTTTTAACTTTTACTTCTGTTGCTGTAAAAGATTCAAAATGTATTTCTTAAGGTCACCTGCGTTTCTGGTGGTAATCTTCTGTCCGAAAGCCGGCCGGAGTGGCTGTGCGGTTCTAGGCGCTACAGTCTGGAACCGAGCGACCGCTACGGTCGCAGGTTCGAATCCTGCCTCGGGCATGGATGTGTGTGATGTCCTTAGCTTAGTTAGGTTTAATTAGTTCTAAGTTCTCGGCGACTGATGACCTCAGAAGTTAAGTCGCATAGTGCTCAGAGCCATTTGAACCATTTCTGTCCGAAAAATGGTTTGATGTAGCTCTTCACGTTAGGCTACATCATGCTAGTCTCTTCATTCTGTACAACAGTTGCAGCCTACATCGATGTGACTCTGCCAACTGTAGTCAGATCATCCACCACAACTATTATTCCCGCCGGCCGCTGTGGCCGAGTGGTTCTAGGCGCTTCAGTCCGGAACCGCACTGCTTCTACGGTCGCAGGTTCGAATCCTGCTTCGGGCATGGATGTGTGTGATGTCCTTAGGTTAGTTAGGTTTAAGTAGTTCTAAGTCTAGGGGACTGATGACCTCAGATGTTAAGTCCCATAGTGCTCAGAACTATTTGAACCATTTTTATTATTCCCAACACTTTGATTCATACCAAATTAATTATTTCTTGCTTCTTCAGGGAGTAATATATCCATCTTTTCCTCCTTATAGTGAAGTCTTGTCATAATGGTCTTTTCTCCTTAATTTCCCTACTATCCCTCCATTAGTTACTCGATCTATTGAATCTCACCTTCTGTATCCTTCTGCAAGACCACATGTGAAATGTTTCATTCTTCTCTTGTCTGTATTGCTTTACGTCGTTGTTTCACTTCTGTATAAGGCTAAACTCTAAGCAAACACTTTCAGAACAGGCTTTCTGCAGCTTGAGTTTATATCCAGTGTTGACACAGAAATTGTTTCCTCGTATATGCCAATGTGTGTTTTATCTACCATTTATTTCGATCATCTTCGTTTTCTGTGTTACCCAAACAGCAACACTTATCTACTACTTTAGCACCATTTCCTATCCTTATTCGCCGATCCTCGCCTGATGTAATTAGACTGCACACCACTGGCTTTGCTTTCCATTTCTTTATGTTCATCTTATAGCGATTACTCAAATTTTCTTCTGGGTAGGCATCAAAGCCTCCACAAAATCAAAGAAAGACGTCATGCCACCAGGACGTTTGATTAAAATGGATACATAATTTAGTAGTACCTGCCAGTATAGAGTTTTGGTTCATTTTAAAGTCCAGAAATAGATGTTCATACATGCTCCTTAAAATTATGAGTTATAAGGGCTCTGTCCCATAGCAATACTAACTCGTCTGGAGTGAAGGCTTAGTGAAGCAGTATCGTTGTTTTAGTCTGGTCTCTGATCTCGACGTGTGTAGATGCATATATCTAGTGATGGAATAAATTGCCTGTATTACTAGTATGTCTATCTTTATACCACTAACGATATCCATGCCCATATTCGTGACTCCGAGTTTACTTCTCCGACGAGTTTTCGTGACTGGGTAGTTTCTGTGTACTTCCTGTATTTATGATTGCCCGATAATACTGTCTTGATCGGTTAACACTCGACTGCTACATGAAAGGAAGAAACTATTCACAAACGTCGCAGATGCACCGGACAATTTTTTCCTCTGAGATTGTACAAACTTCAGTGGCTCGCAAGAGCCTATTGCGACAGACACCGTGCAGTGTACATCTCAACAATACCCATGTCATTCCCCATTCTCGGACTACATTAAGACTGAGTTCACATCGGACGCCACGACTTTGGACAGTCACTTCTTGGAAAGTTCATCCCTGTCAAATCCATTTCGTGATGAGTGTCTCGCAGCTGCGAATCTCTGAACATCCGCATCTTCTGCGGCTTGCCAGGATCCGTTTACTTTGGCCACAATGCAACGCCAGCCATACTGGTTCCTGCATCAAGCACAGCTTGAGCCAATGACTACCGACATTGCTCGACTTGCGCACCCTGCCCCCTGCGCTGGTCACCGTACGCCACTAGCCGTTCTGACAAACAGGAGTCACTGCTGACACGCGCCTCAACACTGGATACGACGCGACGTTTCACAAGGCACACCTACAACCTGGCAGGACCTATCATCCGATGAAGGACACACCTCTATGGTTCGCATCCCTGAAATTATTACTATGCCCCACAGGGACGACGCCCAGGTACAGGGTCAGACTACCAGACTTTTGTACCATACACCGCAATTTCTCAATGAGGATCCAACGATACACCAACTTAGTTCCACAGAATCCAGCTACCAGGGTTCGACTCCCTCCATGTCGAGGCATGGTTCGCTTCTGTGCAGTTAACAATGCAGCATAATGGTATCCTTGATAATCAGGCGAATATCGTGACGTTGAATGCACACCTAGGCGACAACAGCAACTTAATGAACGACGTGATTCTCTATCCTCCAGCTTGTAACAAGTACACAACAGTGGAGCGTACCGTACACATTCGAGCACCTATCATTTTCACCAGAATTGCAGCTGACACAGGTCATCTGTTACGAAGAACTAGGCTCACAGACTCCCTCGCAAATGTAGCACAGGCTCAGCGCAATCGTGAACCATACTGTATGGTCTGACGTTACGGTATGGTCTCTCTGGTTACTTAAGGTTAAACCGTACTTCGAGTCGTCACTCCAGGTCTGTGAGGATCGCCCGATGACCAAACATGTTGCCCTCACAGACAAACTTCACAGAATCAACACATACAATAACTGCATAAATAAGGCATCATTCCTGAAAGAATCTACGCTGCCCAGTCAACGCACGTGCAGTGCAGTGCTGCACACGGCACCATCTGCCGACCACCTACCCCTACCAGCACTTTCGCCAACCGCAGCTGGTCACACTCGACTACTTTCAACCGACAGACTGTCACGCTCGGCAGCAACACAGAAAGTGGACCAACTCACTGCGTAAGAACCACCCCATCACAGGTGCACCACTGCTCGTTTCATACACATTTCGGCGTGCAAGCCCGGAACTGGAAGCCACTGTGTCATTACCAAAACTGACATACCAGCCTGACGAGAGCGCGCCAGACAGTTGCGACATATCAAGCCACCCAATCTCCACGTAGCTTGCCACTACCTCGAACGCTGCCTGGCTCACACATGTTATGTCTTAAGGATTCTACAACAGGAAGGGTTTATCTCGTGGACACTGATTTTGATGTGAGTGTATTCTTTTACACCTTGGATCCTCCATCTTCTGGCACACTGCTGACTGTTGTACGAGCTGCTAATACTTCCATGATCGAGGTTCATAGATCTTCTACTGTCATAATCGACTTAGCCCCCAGTGTACAACTGTAATGTAACTTCCTTTCCGCCACAGCCACTGAACCGGTCGTTAGAGCTGACTTCATGGCTCGCCTGAAGTTGGTTTCTGACCTCACCCAACGTACAGTCACTCACGTCCCCACTGGATTAGTTATTCAGGTATTTCTATACGCTATGGCACTGAAACACTACCTGCTATTTCGCCACCTACAAACGTTGTAGACGACTTACTTTCCTCACGTCTGTTTTTGCTGGCACACTCTTTGGATTTGTTATTCCAATTGTGATGCTGGGAACAATTACATACAGGCCACCTGGTTGACACCATTCAACTCCAACAGGGCAACAACACCCTACGTAACCACATAGCCACAATGGAAGCCTCGCTCACTGTTGTGTGTGACGTCCTTATAGGTTATTAATCCACTTCCTGCTACAGCTGCTTCCCCACTCACCCAGACAGGGGTTAGTACAGTCTTCAGTACAGTGGGTGCCCTGGTTCAAATGGTTCAAATGGCTCTGAGCACTATGGGACTTAACATCCGTAGTCATCAGTCCCCTAGAACTTAGAACTACTTAAACCTAACTAATCTAAGCACATCACACACATCCATGCCATAGGCAGGATTCGAACCTGCGACCGTAGCGGTCACGCGGTTCCAGACTGAAGTGCCTAGAACCGCACGGCCACAACGGCCGGCTGTGGGTGCCCTGCACTGGTCGCGTACGTTGTTCCATCTTCCTAGAACCTGTGCCACATAGCAATTTATAATTATACACTCCGTTGCATCATAACAACTCCTAGATCCCCAGTATGTCGGAACGTGCGGCGCTTTGCTCATGATCGCCTTAGGGCTGCGAAAGAGATGGTGCACGAAATGTTAGCTGCCCAAATAGTCTGCCCATCTGACAGTCCATGCGTGTATCAGATCTGTCTCATACCTAAAGAGGACGATACTTTGCGACTGTGCAGGGATTACAGGCGCCTTGACCTACCGACCGTTCCAGACTCTTACCCGGTTCCAAATACCCAAGACTTCGTGCATCTACCGGCCGGTTCCACTGTCTTTAGTGTAATAGACTGCCGACTGGCGTAACTGCACATACGCCAAGACTTCTATAATTACATAGTTTGAGCTCTTTGAATTTTTGAAAATGTCGTACGGTTTAAACAATACTGCACAGACCTGGCAGAGATTCACTGATTGCATACTTCGCGATAATCCTCAGTGTTACTCCTACTTGTCCGACATAATAGTATTTTCGGCTTTCCCAGGTGAACAGGAACTATACCTCAAACGAGCTTTGGAGCGTTTGGATCAAGTGGGATTAACTATTAACAAAGAGGAGTACCAGTTACACAAACCTATAGTGAATTTCCTTGGACACTTCGTCAGTGCCGAAAATCGCAAGCCAACTGATGATTGCACTGCTCATATCAGTTCATTGCTAACCTCCTCACACGTCCCAAGAACTACGACATAGGTTCTTGGGGATGTTAAATTTCTGTGGCAGATATCTTTCATATGCTGGAGGCATTCAGCTTCCGCTAAGACAAACCTGGCGGGGTTGATTGCCAAATTGCCCTCCAATTGTCCGAAGCAGAGGGTCAGACATTTAGACTTTATTTCTCGATTCACCACCGACGTCCACCACGTGGGCTGGGCGGGGTAGCCGAGCTGTCTCAGGCGCCTTGCCACGGTTCGCGCGGCTCACCCCGTCGGAGGCTCGAGTCCTCCCTCGGGCATTGGTGTGTGTGTTATCCGTAGCGTAAGTTATTTTAAGTTAGATTAAGTAGTAGGGACCGATGACCTCAGCAGTTTGGTCCCATAGGAACTTACCACAAATTTCCAAAAAATTTCCACCACGTGAACAGTGTTGAAATGAAATGAAATGATCGTATTGCCTTGTTGGCCGGGAGACCCCATTCGGCTTCTGCCGCCAAGTGCAAGTCTTATTGCAGTCGACGCCCCACTGGGCGACTTGCGTGCCGATGATGAAGATGAAATGATGATGAGGACACCACAACACCGAGTCCACGAGCCTGGCCGGGAATCGAACCCGCTGCATGGGCGGCAAGCACGTTACCACTCAGCTAAGCAGGGGGCTGAACAACGCTGACAACCTTGTCGCTGATTATCTAGCGTCGGAGCAATCGTCAGTAACCTTGACTTCGACGTAATAGCAAAGAACCAACTAATATCAATCTTTATGTGTCTACTAGAAAGTTTTATTGCACAGAGAAAAAAACATTGCTTTTACTGAAGGACGACACCAGAGTATATTATTCCTCAACTCATTTACTGAAAATTACACATCGACTATGGTAGAGCAAATAGCAAGGCTGTGAAAAGAACATCATTGCATAACTAAAGGAAACTACCCTATACCTATAAAGAATACTGCTTCACTGTATTTCTAAGTATTTACTACAAATCAATCATTATAAGGTCCCTCTAATTCCTAACTCAACTTCGTATCTCTTATCATCATCACCAGCAACATATCATAACATAACTTCATACTCCTATACGTGTTTTGCTGGAAAAATCTTTAATCATGTCATCTAAAACTAAATAATAAGCAACCAGTTGCATAAAAGAAATTTAGTTTCTTTACCGGTTTCAAGCATTTAGTGCCCTCCTTCAGTAGGTTATTCCTACCGTATTATTTGAGAGTGTGAACAATAATATGCATACAGCAAAATCCATCTTATTGTTGACACTCGCAAATAATGCGATAGGAATAACCTTCTGAAGAAGGGCACTAAAACCAGTAAAGAAATTAAATTTCTTTTGTGTGATTGATTTTTATTATTTCGTTATATACAACTACAGTTACTGAGGATGGATAAAATACTAGTCAAAGAATATTCTTAATCATCATCATTGTCTCTATTCATAACATACGTATTTCAACATCGTCATTTCTACTTAGTAAAAAAATTCCTTATGACTCTCAGCTCATAACGACACCTTGTCCTATTCTGTTAAAACATTGGTCATCGAACAGAAAATTATCTACTTCAGTCATCCATCTGCAACTCTAAACACAACAAACACTTTATATCTATAGACGCTCGCGTCATAGAGAAAGTTGTGATTCAGTCTGTCTCTGCCAAATATTAGACATTATCTCCTCCAAAAAAGAAAACTTCACTAGTAGACAGCATACCTGTTCGATGATGTCTTAAGTTAAACTGGTACAAAAATGTGCACGTTTAGCAAACGTATGACCATTCCCTGCAAGAATAAAGGCACATAATACCTGATGTGAGCGAAATAGTACAAAATCTAACATTCTCTAATAGTCATAGATGTAAGAAATGGAAAATTTTACGGAAATTCTACCTAATCCTAACAAACAAGTGTCCATGAAATACTGTCTTCAAAAATGTAAATAAAAACACCTCCCAGAACACGCTTTTCCTTACCAATAGCAAAACGAAATAGCATAAGAAGTAAATGTGGCAAAAAATGTATAAACCTCCCGTTTTCCTAAATAAAATTTCCTCATCTGACACTGCTTTGGAAAATGAATAATTTCTCTAACGGGATCTGGTGGCAGCTTGTTTTTCAACACTAAATGATGAAAAAGCAACGTGGAGTCGTCTGGCAAAGAATTTATGATTTCCTGAAAAATGTGTATGTATTTATCCCATTCAGTATGTTTCCTGTGACAATGCAATCTACATAATATATATAATTCTTTCATTATACATTCTGTGGGACTTCATTATGCGTGGTACCAGGAAATAAAGATACGTTGAATTTTTCTACTTTTCAAAATGTGAATCCAAAAACTAGATCGAAATTGTGGCCCATTGTCAGAAATTACTTAGTTTGCATCACCTGCTTCTATTAATAAATTCTTAGTAATGGCTGCAGATACTGTTTTGGCTGTTGCATTTCGTAAAGGTATGTAAGAAACAAATTTAGAAGTTTACTCTATTGCAATGACATGTTATAAATCCCTTGTTTTGTCGTTCGGACTGGTCCGTAGAGATCAGCTACGGCTAGATGACGTAATTTTATTGGAATGTTAGGAAAAATGTGCGCAAAGTGGGTGGTTTAGTTTTCCGACAAAGTTTGCATGTAGCAAGAACACGACAAGGACGTTTCTCCATGTTGACGAAATAAGAAGCCGGACTTCGTATGTGAAAACATTCCCTTGCACCACAACGAGCGTAACTCAGATGAATATTCGAAGTAAGTTTGTTTATTAGATTTTCTGGAATGCATACCAGAGAAGTAAAGCTGCTTGGATTCTATAGTTTGAACAGAGTGTTGCTCCCAACTGAGTAGTAGTTTCTACAGTCGAATACTGTTCTTGTCGTACTATCGTTGTTTGATATCTTTCCAAATCGTATCTTTGTCTTCTTCTTTCGCAATGTCGGTCACAGTGGATAAGATGAAATTTTAAAAATCTGCCTGTTGTATTTATAAAAAGGATAAGTTGTTTTGGAAAAATTACTCTGCTGTATCATGTTGTTTTCCACCAATCGATTGTGAAAGAGCGTCAGCAACTAAGTTCTGTGGGCTAACAATGTGTGTTGCGTTTAACCGAAATTCTTACAGGTACAGTGCCCGAAGAACCAAACGTCTATGGGAGAGTTTTGCGGTCATTATAAATTGCTGTGTACGGTGGTCAATACAGATTTTAGTAAGTTTTCCAAATTAGAAGTAGCGATAGTTATAATAGCCCAAACGACTGCTAATACTTTAAGTTCTGTGACTGAATCAATACGTTCTGAAGGTGATAAAACACGGCTAACGAAAGCAATACTGTTCTGTACTCTAACACTGTTCTCTTCAATTTTCTGAACTGTAGATAAGGTGCAGTCTTAAAAGAATCTGTGACAATGCAAAAATCACAAGAAAGGTCAGGGTGGAAAAGTAATGATGCGTTAATTAATGTATGTTCTGAACTATCGAATTCTGTTTGACCATGTTTATCCCAATTCTAAACTGTGCTCTTACCTATTAACTGGCGTAACCGTGGAACGCAAAGACTTTTGCAATCAATGAAGCGACGAAAAAAATTCATGAAATTTGATTATTTGTTTTAGCAGTTTGCATGTCACGAGGTGCCTGTAATTTCTCTGGATATGGTAGAATGCCTGTGCCCAAAGTGACATGTCCTAAAAATTTAATGTGAGATTGTTCAGATCCAGATTTGCCAAGACTGACAGTAATGCCATGTTTAGAAAGGTTTCTGGCATTAATTTCAGAGTTGAATTATGGTCTCAGGAAGTTTTCTCTGCAACGCGAATATTATCGACGTAATATGTGTTTCCGTCCTTCAGATAGTGTGGAAGAATGATATTCAAAGCTCTAATGAATTCAGGTGAAGAAATATTTAAACCAAAAGGTAGTTTGTAAAATTAGTAGCGATTTCCAAAACACGAATGCTGAGTGTTTACGACAGTTTGGGTGCAAGTAATAAGCCCAATGTTTGATGTCTGTCAGTTTCTGTAGCAATAACTGCATTTATTTGTCGGGATTGAAACACTAGTCTGAGCGAACTATCTTTCTTCTCAACAATGTGAAGCAGGCTGTTACAAGAGCTGACTGCAGGTTCGAATATACCTTGTAGTAGCGTAAGTTCAGTGTCCTGTTATACTTTTTTCCTTGCAAACGAGCAGAGTATTATGTTGTGGAATCAAGAATTCACAATGTGGTTTTACCTAAAATTCACACATAAATTCTCGAATTGTACCCGGAATGTTATCAAAAACGTGGCGGTGAGACTGCAATACGCGATGTAGTTACTGCTTCCCACTATATTTCGCGGCTTCAGCTTTATCTACTTTGTTGTGAATTACCTGGAAAGGATCTAAGTCAGATCCGTCGTCTTCGTTGATGTGAAAAATTTCTGTATTAGTGTAAAGAGATGAGTACCAGTTCATATTTCTGTGTAAAGTATAAAAGTGAAGTCTGTTAATACCTTGTTCTTCTTTCGTCATGCAGTGATCGAAATATAATGTAATTATAGTGTCATTGTTTCTACAGAAATGTAAGAACTATTGAACTCAAGTATAGCTTTGTGTCTACTCACGAAATCCATGCCAAGCAGAACTTCGGTTGTAAGTAGCCGAACGATTAAGAAATTTGCAAAAAATATGTGGCCATGGGACGTGAAATCAAAATGTGTTTGCGTTTTAACATCTACTCCTCTTCTTGAAATAGCATCTCTTACTTTCGTACTTTGCAAAGATAGAGTTGGACAAGTTTTATCTTCGTTACATCTGTAACACTGATGAGCGAGATGGGAGGCTGAATCCAAAACTGCAAAGAAAGTGAGTTTTGCTACGTGTATGATAATAACAGTGTGAGCCATGTTTCCTTCAGTTTCTTCTTTCTCTTGTAATAACGTGTTGCTGATGTCTTCGATATTGATCATGTTTGTAATAATGTTCGTGGAATGAGTAGTAGATATTCTGTGTTGACAGTGCGAGTGCATCTTCCTGAGGCTGTATTTCAATTCATTGTTGTCGCAAGCTGTCACGTCTCTGAGTGTTACCATGTCGGGGATTCGGTGGACGAACATCAAAAATTTGAACTGAGTATTGCGGTGGTGAATTGCCTAAGTTATCTTGCCTCGGATGAAATCTCCTGTCAGATTTTTTTAAAGAAAAATGCTGTTCATTTCCATTATCTGATCTGTTCCATTTGTCCTGCCCTCTGTCTCTGTTCCTGTCATTTTCTCCGTGCCCGTTATTATATGGCCTGTAATTGGAATGATTTGGATGGTATGGTGACTGTGTGTTTGCTGATGCGACTGCCGACTTGCGTCATTATTCATGTTTCTATGTGAGTTAAATAGTGGCTGACTATGTCGTAGGTAATTTTATTCGGGTTGAAAATGATCGTGTGGTTGGCTGTGATTGTCCTAGCGATAGGCTCCTTGACTGAAGTGCCGTCTCTGCCGTCCACTGTATTGTCTGTAATCGTAATCACGCTCATTGTCTGACAAGTGTCTACTGTTATATGAATAGTAATTGCTGGATATCACGGAAAGCATTGATGTTGTCTTTCTAATGTCCTGTTAGCAATAACATTCTACATCTACATCCGCATAGATGCTCTGCAAGCCATCGTACGGTGCACGGCGGAGGGTACCCTGTACCACTACTCGTCATTTCCTCTCCTGTTCCACTCGCGAGGCAAAAACGACTGTCTATAAGCCTTCGTATCAGCCCAAATTTCTCATATCTTATCTTCGTGGTCCTTACACGCAATGTATGTTGGCTGCAGTAGAATCGCTTGGAAGTCAACTTCTAATCTCGGTTCTCTAAATTTTCTCAATAGAGTTTCTCGCAAAGAATGTCGCCTTCCCTACAGGGATTCAGATTGGAATTCCCGAAGCATCTCTGTAACACTTACGTGTTCTTCGAACCTACTGGTAACAAATCTAGCAGCTCGCCTCTGAACTGCTTCGATGTCTTCCTTTAAACCGACCGGGTCAAATGTTTGTTCCATTCCATATCGCTTTGCAACGACGCACCGAGATATTTAAATGACTTGACTGTGTCAAGTAGGACACTAGTAATACTGTAAGCGAACATTACAGTTTTGATCTTCCTATTCAGCCGCATTAACTTACATTTTTCTACACTTACAGCTAGCTGCCATTCATCATAACAACTGGAAACATTGTCTCAGTTGTCTTGTACCTTCCTACAGTCACTCAGCTTCGACACCTAACCGCACAAAACAGCATCATCAACAAACAACTGCAGATTGAAGGCCAACCTGTCTGCCAAATCATTTATGTATACAGGGTGGTCCACTGACCGTCAAACGGATATCAACTGCGTTTCTTAAATAGGATCCCCCATTTTTATTACATATTCGTGCAGTACGTAAAGAAATATGAATGGACCACTTTTTTCGCTTTGTGATAGATGGCGCTGTAATAGTCACAAACATATGGCTTACAATTTTAGACGAACAATTGGTAACAGGTAGGTTTTTTAAATTAAAATACAGAACGTAGGTACGTTTGAACATTTTACAGTATTTCGGTTGTTCCAGTGTGATACATGCATTTCTGAGAACGCATGCTATTACAGCGTGATTACCAGTAAATACCACATTAATGCAATAAATGCTCAAAATGACGTCCGTCAATCTCAATACATTTGGCAATACGTGTAACGACGTACCTCTCAACAGTGAGTAGTTCGCCTTCCGTAATGTTCGCACATATGGTATTCAATACCGCATCAACAGCACGCGAGCTATGTGCCGGACATCCATCATGTTAGAAGCACATCGCCATTCTGTCATGCAGTCAAACATCTTGTAGTAACATCGGTGCCGGCCGCGCTGGCCAAGCGGTTCTAGGCGCTTCAGTCCGGAACCGCGCGACTGCTACGGTCGCAGGTTCGAATCCTGCCTCGGGCATGGATGTGTGTGATGTCCTTAGGTTAGTTAGGTTTAAGTAGTTCTAAGTTCTAGGGGACTGATGACGTCAGATGTCCCATAGTGTTCAGAGCCATTTGAACATTTGAACAGTAACATCGGTAGAGCATTACGTAGGAAATCAGCATACACTGAACCATTTAGATTGCCATCGATAAAATGGGGGCCAATTACCCTTCCTCACATAATGCCACATCATACATTAACATGCCAAGGTCGCTGATGTTCCACTAGTCGCAGCCATCGTTGATTTTCCGTTGCCCTATAGTGCATATTATGCCAGTTTACGTTACCGCTGTTGGTGAATGACGCTTCGTCTCTAAATCTGTCATCGTCCCATAATTTCTCTTGTGCCCAGTGGCAGAACTGTACACGACGTTCAAAGTCGTCGCCATGCAATTTCTGGTGCATAGAAGTTTGGTACGGGTGCAATCGATGTTGATATAGCATTCTCAACGCCGACGTTTTTGAGATTCCCGATTCTGCGCGATTTGTGTGCTACTGATGTGCGGATTAGCAGCGACAGCAGCTAAAACATCTACTAGGGCATCATCATTTGTTGCAGGTCGTGGTTGACGTTTCACATGTGGCTGAACACTTAATGTTTCCTTAAATAACGTAACTATCTGGCGAACGATCCGGACACTTAGATGATGTCGTCCAAGATACCGAGAAGCATACATAGCACACGCCCGTTGGGCATTTTCATCACAATAGCCATCAACACGATATGGACCTTTTCCACAATTGGTAAACGGTCCATGTTAACACGGGTAATGTATCACGAAGCAAATACCGTCCGCACAGGCGGAATGTTACGTGATACCACGTACTTATACGTTTGTGACTATTACAGCGCTATCTATAACAAAGCGAAGAAAGTGGTCCAACTAAAACATTCATATTTCTTTACGTACTACACGAATATCTAATAAAAAGGGGGGTTCCTATTTTAAAAAACGCAGCTGATACCCGTTTGACCTATGGGAGCGCCATCTAGTGGGCCAACCATAGCGCCATCTGGATTCCCCTTTCAAGCTAGACGAATTTCGTTCTTTGTAGTTTTTTCGTTTGATGCTTTTTTCGTTTGATGCTTATTTCTTGAGATATTTGATCCGGTCATTATCAATGGACCACCCTGTATAGAGAACAACAGCGGTCCTATTACACTTCCCTAGGGCACTCCTGACGATATCGTTGTCTCTGATGAAGATTCACCTTCGAGGACAACATATTGGGTTCTATTACTTAAGAAATCTTCGAGCCACTCACGTATCAAATGGTTCAAATGGCTCTGAGCACTATGGGACTTAACTGCTAAGGTCATCAGTCCCCTAGAACTTAGAACTACTTAAACCTAACTAACCTAAGGACATCACACACATCCATGCCCGAGGCAGAATTCGAACCTGCGACCGTAGCGGCCGCGCGGTTCCAGACTGTAGCGCCTTTAACCGCTTGGCCACCACGGCCTGCACTCACGTATCAGTGAACTTATTCCATATGGTCCGACCTTCGTTAACAGCCTGCAGTGTCAAATGCTCCCGGAAATCTAGAGCTATGGAATCTGTCTGTTGCCCTCCATCCATAGTTCGCACTATAACATGTGAGAAAAGGGCAAGCTGGGTTTCACAAGAGCGATGCTTTCTATAACCATGCTGATTCGTGCACATAAGCTAATCGGTCTAAAGGAAGTTTATTGTATTCGAACTGAGAATATGTTCAAGTATTCTGCAGCAAACCGAAGTTAGAGATATTAGTCTGCAATTTTGCTGGTGCGTTCTTCTACCCTTCTCATACACTGGAGTCACCTGCGCTTTTTTCCAATCGCTTAGGACTTAGCGCTGGGTGACAGACTCACGATAAATGCGGGCTAAATAAGGGGCCAGTTCCGACTTTGTGAAGTCGAATTGGGATTCCTCCTGGACCAGGTGATTTATTTGCTTTCAGATCGCTCCGTTGTTTCTCTGTGCCAGGCATACTTACTACTAAGTCGCCCATACGGGAGTCTGTACGGTGATCAAATGACGGTATGTTTGTGTAATTCCCCTTTGTGAACGATATCTTGAACTGAAATTTAAAACTTCGGCTTTCGTTTTGCTATCCTCAGCTGCCACATCAGACTGGTCAACAAGGGGGTGAATGGAAGCCTTAGACCCGCTTAGCCGTTTTACATAAGACCAAAATTTTCTCGGGTTCTCTGCAAAATCTTTTGCTAAAGCATCACTGTAACAGTTGTTCTGTGCTTCGCACACACATGTTTTCACAGTCACACGATCTGAGTAATTTCGAAATGCAACGCGGTATTAAAGCAGAAGGGCTGTATGGTTCCGTCAAATGCTGATTTTGTTGTAGTACGTGTTCGAAAAATTCAGTCGATGTTGCAAAGCGAGAATTTTCAAAACTGGGTAAGCTCATTAGTTTGTCCTGTACTCCGTGTGTGTCACTTCTGATCACTATACGGCGAGATATGTGTTTAGAAATTTTTCTACTGAGTAACGCTGTCTAGCGATGGGTCGCATTCGTGTGGCAGATTCACTTTCTAAAAAACTGCAAACGAATTCAGTTTTGTGTGTGACCGGCCAGCTAGGAGTAGAGAGAAGCTAAATTGCTGAACCCAGTCCAACTGATGCAAATCATTCGTAAAACTTTGAACTTTCGAATAGAGAGGAAGCACTTTTAATCAAAACTTTCGTGTTCCTGTGTCCCATATTTGTCATGCCTGTTGAAATATGTATTTGAGAATTCATTTCTGTTTGAGTAATCTCTTTCTCTAGCACGTCTGCCTGGGTGATCTGTCTATACTTGTACCTGCGCACAACTGAGATATTGTCTGCCAAAGTCATGTACGGTGTCTTTTGTTGTTAGTCTTTTTTGTACATCAGTGAGCTGAGCAATTAGTCTGTTAACTTCACGTCTTTGCTTATCTTTTGTAGCCATCTGTCCTTCTTGAATTGCTCAAATCGTATGTGTATCGTCAATGTGAGTGCTGGAATTTAAATTAATTTGTGAAGTTCTCTGAAAAATATCGCCTACCTGTTCCTTTAAAGGGTGTTATTGTTTTTAGTTTTCAAGTCCAAGTATTTCGTTAATGTGTGTACTGATTCTGCCTCTTCTCCTAATTGTTATATTTGTTGTGCTTGTAGTTGCGATTGTCTCGTAATTTTGTAACTAGTCCACTGGGTACTATACTGTTGATTTTTGCCATGATCTGTGCTTTATCCGTAGTGTATTTGGTGGTGAGGTCCTTGAATCTGTCTTCTATTAATTTGTCTCTCTGCATGATGTAAATTGGAAATTTGTGGTAAGATCTTATGGGACCAAACTGATGAAGTCATCGATCCCTAAGCTTAACCACTACTTACTCTAATTTAAACTCACTTACGCTAAGGACAACACACACACCCATGCCCGAGGGAGGACTCGAACCTCCGACGGAGGGAGCAGCGCGAATCGTGACAAGACGCCCCAGACCGCATGGCTACCCCTCGCGGCTCTGCATGATGTGTTCATCTAAATGTGTATTAGTATTGGAAATCTCCTCGATTCGATTTGCTGAATTCGTCAGTTCTGGTTTAATGTCATTACTTATTTGTCCTGTGATTTCTCCTGTCATTGTCTGAATTGCACCAGAAATTTCCTCCAAGTTCGTTTCAAAAGATTTAATGCGTTCCTTCTGTTTCTTGGTAAATTTGTCAAATTGAGTAGTGAAATGTGTTTTTAATTCTTCTTACTGTTTTAATATTTGTTATAATACTTGCACAACGTCGCTGCTATGTAAGTAATGTGTGACATCCGCGGGTGGTGGAATTGATTGTTTGTTTGTGTTCTCCGTGGCACAATTTGCCATGGCAAAATCTATCATCATCTGAATACATTTGGTGTCTGTTGGGACAGAATCCTCGTTTGTCGCTTTACAATCGCGATAATCACCTAGGAATGAAATGTTCAAGATGGAAAAGATGGCGCATACACTACTTTGTAACGTGTCTGTGTTGAGCGAAAGCTGACTGTTCGTGTGAAAAGCAGTCGCGTCTTGCATTGTTACGTCAGGGTTTCACATACAGCGATTATCTGCTAAGTCATCAGAAGACATGGTTGCAGTGGTGACTGAAGAATTCTGATTCTGGGGTTGCTGGTTGCTCGTGCTTCTAGACCTAGCTTTTCTTTGATCATTAGGCATATTGGCGAGATATATTTTTACCAAGTGTAGAAAACTGTAAAATCGAAACTATTCACATTACGCTGAAAAAAGAATACCCAAATGGTTAGTAATAGCGCAGCAATACTACATGTAAGGCACACATCCAGCAGAAGTTTACTAAAGGCTATCGCAGACGAGAGCGTTGAACCTAGATCACCTAGACCTGACTACAAAATTAAAAAAAAAAAATCCACGAAGCCTGTCCCTTAAGGAGATGTCGCCCAGTGAAAGTTTATTTTAAAAAACAGTTCTTAGTTTTACTTATAGTTTCTATTTATTGATTTTATGTTGCCAATTGCTTTGCTTGGATTGTCTGAAAGGCTGTTTGAGAAGATGAATCTATTGCAAATAGTGCATCGAAACAGAAGTTAATCCGATGGCGTGATTTCCAAGAAAGTGTACTGAGTCATCTAATAAGGAGAACCAGAACCTACCTAAGTTCCCTTTAAAAATAGTAATCCTCTGTTTCACACTTCTTTACTTGTCTGACATGAAATTTGAGAACAATATAACGAAAAGAAGACCCTTGAAATATGTATTGGCTTAGCAATGAATACCGCTCTGGCAATGAAAAGAAGTCCCTTGAAATCTGGTATATATATATATATATATATATATATATATATATATATATATATATATATATATATATATATTGGCTTAGCAATGAATACCGCTCGGGCAACTGCTCTATGGCAATTATTGCTGCTGTTGCTATTGAAAGCCACTAAAAAGGCGCCTCTCATTTCGTCTCATTTACTGGGCGGCAAACTAGCTACACGTGAGCTCCATATGTAATGAGTCCACGTAATGTGTCTGCATTTTGAATAGTAATTGTGAAACGATATCTAGTGAATGACAAAGACTGGGAAATGGATGATGACTAGGTAAATAACGTTAATGCGGCTTCCTTTCAAAAAATGTATTGGCAAATTTAGAAAAGTTTTTTACAAAAATATTCTTCATTATAATCAAGAATTGCGATGAAATGACAAACCCTGAAAATACTTTAAAGTTATTTGTTGAACAGCGTCATATGCGGAGAATCATTCCAATATATACATGTTCATCATACATTGCAAAAGGTTACATTAATAGAGTATGTATTGTTACTAATGTTACCTAATTAAGGAAATGGAAAGTTCTGTGTTGGATATTAAATTGTTATAATGGTGTGCAGGCATCAACATTTATCATTTAGTAGTTACTAGCTCCCTTAAACATTCATTTATGTTTATGTTGTAATTTATATGTTAAAGAGCAAAAAGGAGGAAATAATATCACCACTAAGAAATCTTAATATTTGTTTCAATGGGTAGTCAGACAGAGTCAAATCTTCGTTTTTGCGATCAGTATTTGCCGTTGTGCACATTCATTTTTACACCCGCCTGGAGTAGCATCTTGTACCATATATTAAAGCATATGTAACTTACGGGTGCAATTGAATACCATTTCCTGTTGTCTATCGATTACTGCATGTGTATGCAACACAACTCTTGATCATGTTTGTTAAAAAAAGAAACAGAATCACTTTTAAGTCACAAGCAGAAGAACGACATGTAGGACTGCTACCTCGTTACAATATGGTGATTCCACAAAAGACCGCCACGGTTTTATAGGCAAAGAGACCTATGAGTAGTCTCTCCAGTTTAGTATTGAGCTCACTGGAGTGGAATGACTCTGCTCCCAGCATCCGTGAGGAGCAGCCGACGCAGAGATGTTATTGAAGACGCGCAGTGTCACAGACGACATTGCGCGCAGTCCGAGAAACAAAGTAAATGTCTGTGTATCCAGTTTATAAGGGAATCTGATAGTGAACAAATGTCAGCCCCCGTTTCATATTGTAAGAACACATACTCCTCTGAATACTTCTGGACTTCCCAGGACCACACAATAAAATCTTCAACATGTGTCACTCCGTTATACCATAGTTACAATAAGAACATGAAGCAGAAAGACTACTTGAGAACCAGATCTATGGCAAATCGCTACCGTCCATCATATGAAACACCACACTACTGGCCATTAAAATTGCTACACCTCGAAGATGACGTGCTACAGACGCGAAATTTAACCGACAGGAAGAAGATGCTGTTATACGCAAATGATTAGCTTTTCAGAGCATTCACACAAGGTTGGCGCAGGTGGCGACACCTACAACGTGCTGACATGAAGAAAGTTTCCAATCGACTTCTCATGCACAAACAGCAGTTGACCGGCGTTTCCTGGTGAAACGTTGTTGTGATGCCTCGTGTAAGGAGAAGAAATGCGTACCGCCACGTTTCCGATTTTGATAAAGATCGGATTGTAGCCTATCGCGATTGCGGTTTATCGTATGGCGACATTGCTGCTCGCGTTGGTCGAGATCCAATGACTGTTAGCAGAATATGGAATCGGTGGGTTCAGGAGGGTAATACGGAACGCCGTGCTGGATCCCAACGGCCTCGTATCACTAGCAATCGAGATAACAGGCATCTTATCCGCATGGCTGTAATGGATCGTGCAGCCACGTCTCGATCCCTGAGTCAACAGATGGGGACGTTTGCAAGACAACAAACATCTGCACGAACAGTTCGACGACGTTTGCAGCAGCATGGACTATCAGCTCGCAGACCATGGCTACGGTTACTCTTGACGCTGCATCACAGGCAGGAGCGCCTGCGATGGTGTACTCACCGACGAACCTGGGTACACGAACGGCGAAACGTCATTTTTTCGGATGAATCCAGGTTCTGTTTACAGCATCATGATGGTCGCATCCGTGTTTGGCGACACCGTGCTGAACACACATCGGAAGCGTGTATTCGTCATCGCCATGCGGGCGTTCACCCGACGTGATGGTATGGAGTGGCATTGGTTACACATCTCGGTCACCTCTTGTTCGCATTGACGGCACTTTGAACAGTGAACGTTAAATTTTAGATGTGTTACGACCCGTGGCTCTACCCTCCATTCCATCCCTGCGAAACCCTACGTTTCAGCAGGATAATGCACGACCGTATGTTGCAGGTTCTGTACGGACCTTTCTGGGTACAGAAAATGTTCGACTGCTGCCCTGGCCAGCACATTCTCCAGATCTCTCACCAATTGAAAACGTCTGGTCAATGGTGGCCGAGCAACTGGCTCATCACAATACGCCAGTAACTTCTCTTGATGAGCTGTGGTATCTTGTTGAAGTTGCATGGGCAGCTGTACCTGTACACGCCTTCCACGCTCTGTTTGACTCAACGGCCAGGCGTGTCAGGCCGTTATTACTGCTAGAGGTGGTTGTTCTGGGTACTGATTTCTCAGGATCTATGCACCCAAATTGCGTGAAAATGTAATCACATTTCAGTCCAATGAATACCCGTTTATCATGGCCAGCAGTGTACTACGCTCATTACGTAACAACACTACTCACTACATCATTATCAATAGCAGGGTAAATTACGACCGAGTCATTCAATATCACTCTAAGTCCCTTTGGCTGAAAAACTCATGAAAAAGTACTAACTACCATTAATCTAAGTAAGCGAACTGCGTAAATACACCGAGAAAGAACAAAATATATTGTTATCGGCATGAAGAAACGCAAGGCAAATCTTTAGACAAGATAACCTAAATATGTGTCCACAACAATAGCAAAAACTAAAAACATTATCATCCTACTCATAAAACTTCACAGAAGGGAACGAAAAGACTACAGTGAATTTATGATCAGTTCATAAAACGAGCAAATGCCCATGGCTAAAATGTGGTCTGTCCCTACAGAAGCACATGCACGTAAACAAACATCATTCTGACAGGAAAAGACCGCTTGATGCCGTATTAGGAAACAGTGATAAGTGTGACGTCACTAAAACATAATAGCGGCCCAGATATGTAAAGGGTAGGAGGGGGGCAACACTGCAAGGCACCGGAGGTGCTTTGTGTTTTGGTAACGCATCGGCAAGCAAAGGGAGACGACGCGGTATCGCAAGGAAGGGGGCCGGGCAGGGAGAGGCGAAGCAACGGCGTGCTGTTGCTGAAAGTGTACAGGGGGAAGTGGGGGGGTGGGCACGGCAAGGCGGAACGGGGAGAGAAGTGTAGAAGCAGTAATAGTGGAGAAAAGGGAAATGCAGCCATGCTGCTAAGGCAAAATTTAAGTACTCATACGTTTTTTAAAGAGCAACTGGTGATATGTTCCAGCGGCATGACGCTAAGTACGCATAGAAACAGAGTAAGCCAATGCTGTCCGGTAGCAGGTTAAACACCAATAACAATCAACAAAGAGCGACACCAAATTTTTACATGAAAAGATCTTAACTTTTGTATGACGAAATCCAAATGTAAGACAGTACACGAAAAAAAAGAAAAAAAAGGAAATTTCAGAAAGCTTAGTTCACTTCGATAGTGCAGTACTTGTTTTAATTTTTGAAACAGGCATAGTATGACAGAGTGCATCACTGTGTCGATTTCAGCGAACACAAAATTTAGAAAACGTTGGCCAACTGCTTAACGAATTTGTTGTCCACATTAAAACCACACCGGAGTCGCCTCAAAACGACGAAAATTTCGATACGTGAGGACTGGAGTTCTGCAGTTTAAGTTACGGATGAAAATTGTGCTGGTTAAAACAGATAAGCAGGAAAAGAATGCTTATCATTTTCCTGATTATTTTTAAACCTTGTAAGTTGCGCCTTGAAAAAAAAAGTAGTGGCATGAATGCTTCTGAATCGACAATGGAAGTAACTCATATGCAGAGCAGTTGAAACATTAGTTACGAAAATTAGATGGAGATTCGAAGTATAACGATTTATTGAACCACAAAAGGCAAGCAGAATAGACACCGCGAAGAGAGGCTGCACATTCTGCATCTGACAACAAAATGAAACATCAACAAAACAGCACTGCATGACAAAGTACTGTAGAAAAACTTTAGTAAGGTAAACTTAAAAACATTCTTTCAAAAGACACAACAGAATCCTTGTCAACAAAAGTGATCTACTTGTGCAATAAGCACTCCGTCTATAGGCCACAAGTCACCCATCGGGACCATCCGACCGCCATGTCATCCTCAGATGAGGTTGCGGATAGGAGAGGCGTGTGGTCAGCACACCGCTCTCCCGGTCGTTATGATGGTTTTCTTTGACCAGAGCCGCTAATATTCGGTCGAGTAGCTCCTCAATTGGCGTCACGAGGCTGATTGCATCCAGAAACATGGCAACAGCGCATTGCGGCGGGGATGGTCACCCATCCAAGTGCCGGCCACGC